>NW_024501237.1:4057902-5257902 GCF_017590055.1 Onychostruthus taczanowskii | reverse complement strand
TCACTGCAAGCAAAAAGAGAAAAAAGAATTTGTCCTAAGGTTTTTGTTCTAAATAAAATGAACCTGATCATCAGGGTCTTTTAAAGATACGGACATGGAACCCAAGGCAAGGGATGAAGACACAATACTATGCAAAGCTAATTAAAACAAAGTTTTCATGGGAATATGAGACCTCGAATCTTTTTTTACATACTCTATTTTAACAGAACAGTGGTTTTCTTTTTTCCACTTTGTGGAATATGGACCAACAGATCCATTGCACAAGATGTTTGCTGCTCCCATTTTTCCATTTCCTTCGGCTTGCAAAAAATTCCTCTGAAAACCAGATCTGCAGAGCACCGAGTCGGGCTCAGTGTGGCCTGGCTGGTCAACGGGCAGCAGCTGGCCCATGGTCATGAGCCACCTCCCCTTGAAACTGGTGTCTTGAATTACTGAATAAATTCATCACTTTCTAAAGATAGAGGTGACAGAGCGACAGCCCTCAGGCTGGGCAGAAAAATTACTCTGTTATATAAGAAACTTGGCCTTCTGGGAAATGTCAAAATTTGCCTGCAAAATATTTGGCCAAAGATCAGCACTAAACGGGAGCTGTGATAGCCTCACTTTGTGTGACTTCCCCATGTCCTTCCCTGGTATGTGGCAGTCTAATCTGGTCAAGAGCCACGTTCTAATTGCATCTGAGATTTTATAATTATTTACATTCTACCTTTAGTGTCCCTGTGAGATGTAGACTGAGGTAGTTTTTAAAAGAGGACTCAGCGAAGAGGAAGGAGTGTCAAAACATGTTTCAAATCAGACTCCTTGTGTGAATGTTGATCTTTCCTGGTGCAAAACAGAGAGAAATATTTTGCTTGCCTCTCTTGCTCGGACCTGCAGCTGGTGGGATGAGCATTAGCTGTGGCTGCACACATTCCCTTGGGGAGTGATCAGGCCTACCAGACCTTGGAGTTGCAAGCACAAATAGCTGAACTTCAACCAAAGAGGGAGATTTTTATAAAGAGACCAACATGGACCACATTGCTGAGAGCTCTCTACTGCTTCACATTTGTACATGATACTCTCAGAACAATAATCCATTAAGCACTTAGCCCAAAGTCTTCATCAGTTTAAAAAATTTGGTTTTGCTCCGAATGTTTTGTGCATCACGTTACTACAGAAGACAAATTCCAGTGGAAAATAGAAGGGAAGAATTCATAAAATGGATAAGAAAATTATTCTTTTTTATTTCCCTTTGTAAATCTGATGGCATTTTGCAAGCAGAATGATCTTGGCTTGTAGATTTTTTTAGCTCTAGTTTCAGATCTACCTGTTTTGACATATGATCAGAAAAAAATATTTTGTAAACCAAAATCTCCTTTTTTTTTTTTGTCTCCCAAGATGGCCTGGGGAACTTATGACATAATCTACTGTTATTTAAAGCTCACTTTTGGAAGTATGTTAGAGTAGTGATCCTGTATCTCTATAACATAGAACAGGAAAATATTTATTAACAACAACCCTCTTATGCTTCATTCCGGGATCATGAAAATTATCTTCCTCCATTATGCTCTTAATAGTGAACAACAGGCACATTTATTTTCAAACTGCAACATAAAACCACAGAGAACTCCAACTGCCTCAAGGGTAGGAGGCACAAAGCTCTTCAAAATCATGAAGTAAAATCCACCTTCAAACAAAATCCCGGTGCAATGACCTTGGTCTGACTCCAGCTTTCATTCTGAGTATATTGGGAACCAGATCCTGGTGTAACAAAGAATGAACTTCCTACCTTGCAAATGGACAGCAGAAGGCTTTTCCCTCTCTGCTGTCTTACTGAAACTTCGAGAGTGTAAGCAGGGCAGCCTTTGTGAATCAGCCCTATGCCTGACTTACAGAGGTGAATGCTGAAGGAGGGGAGAGGAAAAAAAATGGTGGTTCTGGCTGAGCCTTGCTAGATCTAAATAGTGGTATTAAATTTTCAGAAGTCAAAGTGCAGCTGATTAAATCTGCAGCTGTCTAGGTGAAAGCAAGTGATTGGTGGATCTCAGAAGATTTGGGACTGGATTCACCCATATGGTTTGAGTCACTCTGACAATAGCAAACAGCTGTAAAACTGTTTCCCTGGCCAGAAAAACTTGGGTTTATGGTTGCTCTGTGTCTCCAAGCAGTTGATGAATACAGTCCTTTGTCTCAAAAAGCATCTGAAAACCCAGATGCTTATCTGCATTTCTCAGCTAAATAAATTGTGATAGTAATTTTGTGGTGATAGTCCTTTGTGAGCTTTTTCAATAATTTTTGATATTGAGTAGTTGGTCAGAGAATATTTGAATACAAATTCTGTCTGTGCCAAGAGGAGGTATTATCTCTTATGGACTCCATCTAGTAAGAGGAAGGCTCTGCTCTGGGAAAATCATAGCCTAGGTATTAAACTGCAGAAGGACAATTAACAATCAGTCTAGACAGACAGAGCAAGTCAAACAGGGAGAGAATAAAGCTTAAAAAGGTAGAGTGACTGAGCACTTACACTCAGCTCATTTTCATGCCTTAATAGGTCTGCAGGGAGTTTTGTTTTTTTTTTTTTATGATTCTTTGATGGACTCCAGGGAAGCACTGGGGCTTATAGACTTTATTAGAAAAGTATTTTGAGAAGAGACTTTCAAGAATGAGGGGTAGAGGAAGACTAGATTAGGTTGGGAAGGAAATTTCAGACAGGGGGGCTCTGTTGAAGAAGAAACCAGAGAAAAATCTGGTGAAACAGATGTGTGCAGCTGGAGCCAAATAAATGAGGCAAAGGTGAAAGGATGGGAGCAGAGCTCATTCTGGAGACTTTCCATACTTCTACTTCCACTCCCACCTCAAGCCTGAAATGCATGGAAAGAGAGTGTGGAGGTGCTGATGCAGGAAGGATTGCATTGGCAAAAACTAACTCAAAACCCTCAACTTTCAAAAAAGACATATTTCCTGTTCTGAATTGAGAGCTTAGACTAGAAATATCCATTCCTTGTGCTGGGGGTTAACAGCATTTTCAAATTCTTTTTATAGATTCCTTTGTAAGAAGTCTGCTGTGTTTTCATGTTTGCTTGAGACCACTTGCACGCTTGTATTCTTTGAATGCAGACTCTGAAGACCAGGACTAAAAGAGGTGCTTTATTGTTTGCTCTCTTTCTCAGTCCCTCTTTTTCTTCTCTTCAAGCAAATATCTCTTCTTTTTTCCCCCCTCTCCCCTATCCCTGAATGCAATATTTCCAAATGTGCACTTTCTCAGTCTTGTCTGAATGCTCTTTAGATTAAAGGTCAAAAATACAATTCTTGTCATTGTGTAGATACCAAAGAAAATGATAAAAATGGAACAGTATCTGTTCTGTGGACTACATTAAAAATAACTGAAAGCAACAGCTTTAGGACTGATTTAAGAAGTCATGCAAATGTGTAAAATCTAACAGCCTTAGGACACAGTTTAACACTTTGAGACATGCTGCATGCTTTTAGAAAGTTCCTTTAAAATTTGGCAGGAGATAAATCACCTTTTCCAATTATTTTGAAATTATGCAAGCTCGGCACACTACAAGTTTTGATCAGAAGTACTTATTGAAATGCATATTCTCCAAATATCACCTGTCAAGGTCACACTGACATCTAGATCATAACAGGCTTTCAGTCCACTGTGGTCTGAGGGGTCTCTGCATTTCCACTGGCATCAGTGGGAGTTAGATGAGATGGGGAAACTCTAATTGCTTTGGGGCTAGTAAGACTTTGCACCCATTTTAATAACTTTACATCACTGAAATGGCAATGCAATGACAAAAGAGGCATTTTGAAGATCAGCATTTGAAGGGTTTTGCATTCAGGTATGGCTATTTCTCTATTCCTCATAACGATAGGAAAATGATAAAATTTTATCAAGTTAACTAAAACAGTACATATTAAACAGAATTCAAAACGTTAAAATAAAACAAAGTCACACAATCACAAGAAAAGCCCCTGGGATAAATATTAATTGCAGAATATTCTTCAGCTTTTCCTATTGGCACTATAAGCAGTGCTGTGCTCTTTGCCAGTGTAAGATACGCATCTATTGACCATAGGAGTGAAAAAAAACCCACGCAGCCATTAAGTTTAAACAATTCAATAGACAATGACATGCTAACAGTGAAGGAAAACTTTTGTGTTATCTGAGAAATAATCATATACCTACATATAAAGTAATGTATTCTCTACTGCTGTGTGAAAATCAGCATTCTCTGACTGATAGGGGCACTTCTAAAAGGGTTATTCAGTGCTTAAGAGAGTACTTGTCACTTGCATAATTTTAATAGAATTAGCAGACAGTCTGATAGGATTACTTCTTCTCATGATAATCCATCTTCTCTGTAGTACTGGGAATTTTTGGTGAAAATTGCAGCTACTTGCTTAAAAATATTTTTCTTAAGCCTCAATTTTAAAAGTCATTGTGTCATTGAGCATTATTATTATTATTAGATATGAACACTTGCCAAAACCCCAGAGCCACACAGTCCCAAATTGGGAGAAATTTGAGACCACATAGCTTTCAATTTTGAAACCATCTGTCATTAATTATAATTTATTTTTATTATTTACTTTTTATTATTGCGTCTGGATACAAGCAAGAAGAAGTATAGAGAATAAAAATGCCCTGAAAAATTTATAAAATAGAGATGACATTGGAAGTACATAGTAGAGGACAGGCAAGGAGAAAGCTAGTTAACTTCACACTAAAGAAAGGCAAGGATAAAAGGGTAGAGGATACTGGGTACAACTTTACCTGGCAGCACAAGTAAAACATTTGACCAAGCTGAGTACCCTAGAAGACTCCTGCCTTCCCAGGAGTCTTAGAAGCAAGGGCTAAAGAAGGCAGTTGGCAGAGAAAAGGGAGAAACAGCCTTGATAGTTTTCTAGGATTGGTCTGAAGCCTAATTTCTCAGACTCTGTACAACCAGATGGTGGGAAATGCCTTCTTCACTAACCATGGAAAAAGACCACCATGGTACAAAATTAGAACCAGTTCAACTTCTTCTACACCACATCTTCTGCTACTGATTTACAGTCTGTACCTAAAGTAGAAAGGAGAAAGCAAGGACCCATCTCTGCCTGCTCTTTCTCATCTGCTCTTTTGGCTTATAGGAGTTTTTGTGAGCAGGAGTAAAGTAGCCTTCAGTGCTATGTGATGCACAGCGGAGGCAGGGCAGGGAAAGACAAAAGGGACCCTCATGCTGCCCAGTAATGGCTGAGGCTCTGCTCAATGTTTTGGAGGAATGAAATGTAACAACTAGTACAGAAGAAGGCATCTTAAAGGACCATGGACATGGAAGTTAAGGAATTAACTGGACTCCTGTGATAACAAAGAGAAGATAACAGAGTTTTTTGGTACCCAGAAGTAAAGTTTCCATGGTTACCTTCCTACAGAACAGGGAATAAAGAATATTCTTCCTCCAGGTCTAATACCACTCTGAGCTGGAGGGTATAAATCAGTAACATTTCTTTTAGGATTTCTCCATTGCTGGCTTATTGGGCAGTCCTTGTCCAGATGTCCTTCGAGTTTAGATCCAGTCTTCCCTCCCAACTCAGATCATTAAGACCTTTAAGAGAATTAATTTAATTTGGACTGAAGAATTAATATCAATCTGGGGTCTCAGAGCTCATCTGAGTCAGAGACAGTACCTACCACCAAAGGAAATTATCTTTTAAAGCCATTTCAAGACATGAACATATTTATGAAGTATCTTCTTGGATTTACTGGAAATAGTTTCACACACATGTCTGAAATTTGTGATTTAAAAGTTTTGGCCTACTTGAACATCATTTTTATTACAAAAAGCTACATTAATTTGTAACTGATTTCTACATTAGCTTTCATATCTATGCACAAAAATGCAACTTTTTCCTAGCCCTGGGGAATTACATTTTTATAAGAAAGGTTAAGAAAACTGTTTTGAAAATATATGAGTAGTATACTAATTCCAGGGAATAGAAACAATCTCAATTTTTGTAGTACTATTTTTTAAATTTGTGGCCACAAAAAAATAGAAAATGTTGCTCATGGTACAGACAGGATATGTCTTATAATTCGTAGGTATTCCTTAGTATGATCTTTTCTGTAGAGACAGTCAAAATGTACAAAGAGAAAACAAACATAAAGTGGAAGTTGAAGGCAGAGACAGGTGAGGTTTTTTGAATATGCACTGAAAAATGAAGCGGGCAAGGACACTGAAGTGTTGCAGTTTTTATTGCTTGGACTAATGCACATAGTTGTATGTGGTGCATAGCATATAAATGAGATTTATTTGCAACACAGAACAAAATATAAGCAAAGCAAGATGACTCTCCCAACAGTGAAAATGTGGGCCAGGATTGTCTGTAGAGCATCCACACCGCCGGGTACCTAAAGGAAGGAATCTCTACAATTAGAAATCAACTGTCATGAACTGAAAATCTTCAGGAGACCTGCTGGAAATCTGGGCAGTGTTAAGACCTATATATAGATCTATACTTTGGCATTTTTACACAGGGCTCTTCTCTGGATGCTGTGGAGTGTAACACCCTGGATTCCTAGGAGATTCCAAGGAGAAATCATGCTGGCAGATCCAAGGAGCTAAAGCATTCTCAGCAGAGAGTGTGTCCCAGGTGCCATCACAATCAGGTAAAGCTCCCTTCGATCTTTCTCTTGGTGTGGCTTTACTCATAAGCCCCTGGACAAGGTGCTGTGAAACTCTGAGCATAGCAGTGGGAGAAATTTTTAAAAGAACCAAAACAGGAATGAAAAAAAAAAAAAAAAGAAAAAAAAAAAAAAAAGAGGAATAGACTGGCAAGTAATCCCATGTAAACACAATTCAGTACAGAGATAGAGCAAATGATTCAATGAATGGAAATGGGACATGGCTGGTTTGGCAAGTTCATGCAAATATCACAGAAAATACAAACAGTGCTCATGGTTTGTATCTCTTTGTAGCTGTCTTGTGCCTGAATGCACACGGACCTCCAGCAGGCAGCTCTATGGACTGTGCAAAGGGGAATGGGAGCCTGCAATGAGTGAAGCAGAAATGCACACCAACACTCTCCCTAAGAGCATCAGCTAGCTGGCACCATGGCCCTGTAGAAAAGAGGAGAGCTTCTGAGTGACACATCTGCAAAAGAAAGGTCACTCATTTCTGATAAGTTGGCGTTTCAAACTGGGAAGAAGTTACATGGTTTAAATGCAACAATACTGATTTTCTGTTTATCCATATGTGTCTCAGTCACAGAAAAGGCCTGTGGGTGAGGGTCAGCATGTTCTCCCCTCTGTTTACCAGTAGAAGAACTTCATTTACTTGCAATTCTGTTTTCAATTAATTTGGGAAAGAATGCCAAACATATGGGGGTTTTGGTAGGTTCAAGTTCTTGATGAGTTTGGTTCACAATGCAGTATTTGTGTCACCTTGTTAGAGCACAACCTTCTTCAGGGCTTGACTCTTCTTTCTGTAACCCATGGTGTGAAAGAAGAGTCTGCAAGGTTAACTCACAGATTCTAAGACATGCTATTTTTTTTCCTTCAGCTACTTTTGAAACTTCATTTTACATCTCAGTGACTTGGTTTTTAAATGCGTTCTCTCTCCAATAGTTGTGTGTCATTGTAAATGCAACAAAAAACATAATTGAATAGAATCAACAGGTTATTAAACCTTTGAAAAAAAATGTTGTTTATCTTTGACCCCATAAATTTTAAAATGCTATCTTATTTGAATTTGATTTTGTTTTAACTTAATATGATATTGAAAAGATCCAGACACATAACTATAATTAAATGTTTATTCAAGATATCTAGCTGTTGTTTATTTTTCTGGCTATTAGGTTGTAGATGACCGCAACTGAACAGTTCTTTTCTAGCTTACAGTATTTAGAACACAAGTAATTATTCCAACATACATGCATAAGATAGTAAATTAATATATGAACAGCCTTTCCTGTGGCTAAGTTTTTGTCTGGTAAATATATCCTCACGCTAAGGATTGGATGGAATACATGAGGCACAGAACATGGTATGTGTTACTTGCTCTTGGGTGGTCTGCAGCTCAAAGACCCTTGCCATTTAGTGAAGATACAATACAGTATTCTTCCATGACTATTTACATTCCCGATTTTTCACAGCATCTTCAAATATATACATTAGGCAGTTCTTCCCTCTTTTTTGATCTCCTTGGAGACAAATTTTACCATAGTGTCAAAATATAATACAATCCACACATTTGTTAGGCACAGATCTTATTGACTAAAGCCTTATTTATTGTAGAGTGAAAGACATCATATTCCTGAAGAATGGTCAGGGAAGAAAAGGAAAAAAAAAAAAAAAAAACCAAGAAAAAGCAAGCTTTAAAATAATAAATCACCGGCTCTTTTATCTCACCAATGCTTTTGTACAGCTGGGGGAATTATTAAGAAGATACTGTAGAATAGAAAATCTAAGAAATCCTGCAATATTCAATGTCATTGTTTTAGGGTTTTCTAAGGAAGCAAGTTCTGCAGTCCTCTTTGAAGGTCAATTATAATTCAGCAGGAAGAGGCATGGAAAAAAGAGTTTCAATCCTCATTGGAAATTAATGTTTCAGGAGGATTGGATGCAGAGTGAAAATAATGAGGCCTTTTTGTCATTGATCTAACCTGGGAAGATGCTGTATACAATTTTAACAGAGTATTTACTCCAACCATATTTAAAATAAAGTCCTTCCCACATTTTCATTTGTAAAATCAGTCTGGAATTTCATGGAGGGGAAAAAAACCTTAGATGTTCAAAACCAAAATAAAATAATCAAAGGAACTGTAACACTCCTTGAAGAGGCATCTACATGCTTTCCCTTGTAAAGACGCTTTCCTTTAAAGGTCTCAGAGCACTGCAGCCATAAATCAAACATGATGACTATGCAAAGATTTGTCTTGATAAGGTTGACTGTGTTGGGTTGGTACAGTTGAAGAGCATGCTTTGACTTTTGCAGTTGTCAGATGGTATTATATCCCCATGCAGGAATGATGGAAGTCCAACTGAGGGTCATACAACTGTTTTGACCCTAACACAAACAGACACTCCATTTTTTATAAAAGTTTGTTTGAGGTTTTAGTAATGAAGATCCTCAAAAATTTGGTATTGCAGGAGCTTTGCTGAGCTTCTTTTTTTTTTTTTAATTTTTATTTTTATTTTTATTTTTATTTTTATTTTTATTTTTATTTTTATTTTAAAACAAAAAGAAATATTTTTTTAAAAGAATTTTCAGGTACTGGAAGATTTGAGATTTTAGCAAAGGTGATTATGGTATCAGGGTTTCTGAACTTTGACCCTGGTTCTGTAAATGCCATTGCATATGTTAAAACTGGAATACACAAGTACCCAATATGTGATCAGCAAACTCATGATCTTGATTATACATTTGTATGCAGATATTTAAAAATTAGTTGCAGAAATGTAAAAATCCTGTTAATCTGAAATGAAAGCAATATTTTCTGGCACAATTTTGCAATTGTATATAAACCAAACATTCACCACATCAACCATTACACACAAGCTTAGGCACACAGAAACCTAAACAAAAATGCTGAGAATAAAATAGATATAGCAACTTTCTGCTCATTATTCCTCAGTAAGACCATTTATTTTAGACAAGTAGAACAGATTTAATCATTCAGAGAAATAATAAATATTCATTTATATACTTAAGATGTGATTACTGAAAATTGGCCAATATGGATAATAGTGTATTTAATACCAACCAGTGCTGAACTGCAAATTTTCATAGTAAAAACCAAAAAGAGACCAGGTAAAAATACTTCTAAATTCTGTATACACAATTATATATAATATAATATAATATAATATAATATAATATAATATAATATAGAAATTGTATACATTGTATACATACAATTTCCAAATGATCCTAGGAATGGCAATACTGGCAATATACTTCTTTTTTGTACATGTATCCAAAAGCGGTTAGGGTATGGTGTTTTACTTCAAAGAGAGCTCCTGCATATCTAAAATTGGACAAAAGTTTGTTTCAGAGCTGGGTCAAGGTTTAGGGACAGAGTGGGCAGTAACAAATGGGGACTCAGTAGTAAAGATGGTTCCATATCAGCAGAAAGTTACTCTGATTGCACATTGAGACTGTATTAAAAAGTGTGCAGTGGATCAGGTAAGAGAGGAGTAGGTAAGCAGAGGAGAAATTAAAGTCAAAAAGAAAATGGAAACCATCAGCACAATTTGCATGGACTTGAAAGCAGCTTATGTACAACACAAAGTGGACAAAAAGCTAATCTCCAAGGTCTGAAAGTACAGTGAAAAGGATGAGGTATTTGCACAGACATAAAAATAGGCTTAAACATCAAATACAGGACAGTTTTGAACTTCAAAAAGAAGAATGCAACTAATGGACCTCAACAAAGGTAATCATTAGGGATGAGTCTGTTCACTTTTTATATCAGTGGTCTAGAAGAGGCAATGCAACTTGGAGACAGAGTAGAGCCAGGGTGAGAGACCAGAGTTATCAAGTGAAAATTGACTTAGGCTGGAAACTGTGGTTTGGAGCAGAGCTGAGACTAGTAGTGATGGAAATGAAATACACACATCCAGCAGATGTTCGATAGAAAACACTAATAAAGAGAAGAATCTCAATGAAGTAATCTAGAATAGAAATTTTGTTTATAAGAGTCTAAAGTGAAATAACTGAGAAAATTACCATAAATATAAGTTAGAATAATATTTGCCAGAAGACAAATATTACTGAATATTCAAGCAAATCTTTGAATGCATGTTAGAAATATATTTATGTAAATATATCTGCATTAGTAAAGCACTCCAACTATAAAGGTAACTATCAGCCAGCCCAAAATTTAAGAGAGTTAAGCAGCTTTCATTTTCTTGTTAACAAGATAGTTTGTATGTGATACTGAATGCATTCAAGACAGATGTAAAGGAAAAAACCAAAATGTGATAGCATTTTCTTGTACAAACACATTAGTTTTCAATAAGAATATATGAACTAATCAAATAGATAACCTCACAGGATTTTTTCTTTTTTAGTTATTCCTCATCAATATTTTCCTGTTCTATTTTTTATGAAAGTTATAAACCCAAAATCTTTCACAAATTTTCAAAAACTGAAAATGAAATTATACTCTCCATGGTTTTACCTTTTAGATAATTTGCAAAACCAGCATATTTTGACATGAAATTAAAACATCTTAAGCAATTAATCCAGTGTGGTTTATTAATCTGAATTTATAAACACAAATGTTACATACGTAATTAATATTACATAATTCGTGCATGAGATAATATGAATTTTCTTATCCTGGAAGCTTCCAAATCATGATGAAATTTTCTGTGCTGGAAACCGCTCTTGGCTAAAATTTCTTTCTTTTCAAATTCATAAGCTGAAAATTGTTTCACTCTTTGACCTGTGAGCCAAGTTCCCCAAAGCTTGATGAAAATTCAAATATCTGAGTTATAAATATCTCTGAAACTAGGTTTATAATGGAAGCACAACAAGATCCTTCACTAGAGCAGTGCTCATGGGGGCTGTTAGGGCAGTTTACAGAGCAATGAGTGCCAAGCTATAAGTTAATGAGGAGAAGCAATTGACTAATAAAGCACCCCTAAACTTGAAGAGAACACTTAAAAATGCAGGAGCTGAAAATTCCTATTGGGCTTTCCGTTGGTTTTGTCTCTGTGTGCAGCTTCCTTGTTTCTCATTCTGCTTCAGGAAACCATTGCCTTGGCTTCCTAGATTTTCTTATGCTGAATTCAGTAACCACACTTTCGAAAGGCTGAGGAAGGGGCGTGTGTGAAACCTAAAGATAGAAGCCAGTTGTCAAAAAACAATTTACTATTCTCATCAGTCTCAGCCTTCCCTCTTTTCTCCTTATTACATGACTGGGAATGCACCATAGGATGACAGCAAGATAAAATTAGAAATGGCTCCATTTGACTTTGGTGCCTTCTCACATCAATTTACTCCTGTGAGTTTTATAACTACTTTTAAACACAGCAGAGAGTACTGGTGTCTATGGCAGACTATCAGGGCTCAAGAAAAGAGTGCATAAAGACATGGTCTCATTAATATTAGGATATAGGGGCAAAGTGGACAAGGCAGACAAGTGCCATTATTCCAGTCATACAAGTGAATCACTAAGTAAATGTAATGCATGCTATGACTGTCATTATACAGTCAGCACTCACTGTGGGAGAGATAACAGAAATACTCTTCTCAGTTGAGAGATGATTGGTGACAGCTCAGAGTGATCAGGTTTTTCTTTTCCAGCCAGAAGTGATTGCACTCCATTTTGGAAAAGATATTTAAAAGATTGAGTAAAACTCACCAGTAAATTATGATGCTGAAGGTGGATGTGTGCACCTTTGAACTCCCCTTGATTATTTTACCCTGGAACATACATGATGCAGGAAATGTTAAATGCATCCCATGTCTTGAGACATATGCGTGAAGAACAAAGAAAATTACAAAGTATCTCACTGAATAATTTCTTTTTTCCATTCTTGTTGGCTATGTGCATGCTCTTCACTGAGCTGCATACATATACTTCTTAGTAAGAGTAATAAAGAGATAATTTGGACAAGATGCATGCTGCATAAAAAGATACATATAGATTTCATGTGTCTGGCTAAAATCTGGTTTCAGAATGTGAAGTAAGTCATTGTGTACAACTTCAACCCCTTCCAAACACTATTATTTGAGATGTAGCAGCATAATGAACATTCTTAGAAGTAGACCTCCTTTTGGGATCCTCTGTCCCGTGCTTTCTACCTGTCAGATTTGCTTGTGGGATTGCTGCCTATTTGGTTCCCTGTCTCACCTTCTGTGACAGTGGACTGTGACAGAGGACAGGTAAAGGTTAATTGAGGACTTCCATATTGTTCCATGGTTTTGCTCTACAACAAAAACACAAGTCTTCAGAGCTCGAGAACTGAAATCCCCTCTGACAAAATGGGATTGTGCTGGAATTTGTTTTCTCCAGTCTAAGCCAAGACATGGTTTGTTATGTCCTCTTTTCCTGTGAGCAGGGAATGAAAAGTGAAAATAGGAAAACGAAGCAACATATATTTCTCAGTTTTGATTGATGAGATCCCACATTGCCCTGGAGGACTTTTGCAGATGGAGGTTGTCCCGTGACTGCAACACTTCCTTGTCTCAGCACTGCTGTTACCAGGGATGCTCATACAGCAGCAGGCAGGACACCTTGCACGCCTGCTGCCAGCTGGGAGCTGGGTTTGTCCTGTCTCCAGTGGCAAAGATGGTGACTGATACATAAAGTGCTGCATTGGATCCAGCAGGAAGAACTCCTTGAGATAAGCAGTTTGACTGAATTCCAGCATCGCTTTTACACTGCTGTGTCTGTCTGAAGTCTGAAAACCAAGAATCAAGAGCTTTAGATGTTATTACAGATTCTTTTGATTTTTAATCCTACAGTTATTTGTATAATGGTGAGGAGAGAGAAGAATGATCCTTCAGCATGTGTGCTCTCTTCAGACAGAGCGTGTTCATAGGCTTGCTCTATATACTTCATACACTGCATAATTGCAGTGGAGGAAAAGAAAAGAAAATTGCACATTTAAATGAAATTAAATTCAGAACCTCTAATATGCCAGGTCACAGAAGGCATGTACACATTTAAATAGGATTGCTGCTTTGGAAACCAAGTAGTTCTGAAGTACATATACATGTTGGCTCTTGACTCCATGCAGGTCCATTAAGTAACATTTTAAAAATAAAGCCACTTAATGATGAATGTTCATAAATGAAAAATGCACATTCCCCATAAAATGCTTGTCAAACAGCAGTGCCCATCTATTTTTAGCACACATACCAAAAAAATCACATTCATTCATATTGTTGTGAAAGTCCTGATCTGCCCTTGAGAGTCCTTCCTAGGATTTTAAATAATGAGTCTTATGAGGCAGCCTCATTAATTTTTTTAATAGGTAGCTAAAAGGTAGAGGACCAAGAAATGCATAATATCTTAGGTTTGGGGCGCTTTTATAACAGCAAAGAATTTCTTCACCTGGAGCTGTGTGACTAACCATTAGGAGTTCTTAATTCCCTTAAGGAAATTTAAGTGTTGGATTGACAAAGATGTGCCTATTACAGAGCCAAAATTTCTACAGTGACAGACCAGGCAGAAGGATTCTCAGTAAGGGACCACTGTTATTAAATACACTGTCACAGAAAATTAGGCCAAAAGCAGATCACACTTAAAGAGACTGCACTGCAAGGCACTCCCTTTTAAATTAGACTGTCCTCCTGCACTCCACAGAGTTTGTTCTGTGCTGGAGTTTAATTTAATTCAACACTACTCTTGCTGTAGTCAACCTTTTGGCTTCCACCATCTTTTCTCCCATGTTTTGCATCTTATGGAGACTATTTTTAAAGTTAATTAGCTTATCCAAAATAAAGCAAAAAAAGATGCAAATCCAAAACTACCATTTAAAAGTACTATCATGTGAAATAAACTGCACAGTGTTAGCTAATTTTCTTCTTTAGTTACTCCTTTGCTAAGAAAAACTAAATTATTCACTTGAAAGTTATTTAAATTCTTTATGTACACAAATCCCTTATTTTTTTTTTTTTCCGCTCTTAAAATGAAGTAGAAGATATGGAATGAAATATTAGATAATGAGAAAGTAGGCAACTGGAGGGTAGTGGAAACACAAATCTTAAGAGAAACGATTTCACAAAGAACAAATCTTGACTAATAAGTACCTACTGTCAGAATTTCACCTGGCCACAACCCTGTAAGCTGCTTGCTCCACAGGAACGTCCTTTATGCTCATTGAATATGCAGGAAGTCTTCCAGACAAAAAAAATCTGATTATTTAAGAACCATCATAAGAAAAGCTGTGAAAACCATGATACATGATTCACTTAATAGGACCTAGCAAAGCATCAGGAAAGAATAGAGTATGGTGGATTATTATCCATTCAGCACTCCAGTATCACTTACGCACCTCAGCCAACGTTGCTGACTTCTGTGCCAGGAACTGCACAGCCAATCCAAAGCACCTGTCATTTGTACCCAGAGATTTATAATACCAACTAACAAAATAGAGCTAGACCAGGATAGAAAAATTTAGATGAAGTCCTAACTAACTGCAGCTCTAAAGGAAAGCAGTGCATCCCAAACCTCAGCAAAAGGAAAATTTGTTGATTATGCCATCATTGGAATTCTGGTTTTGTATATCTACTTTTCCTATGGGTATAATGCTAAGAAAACCTTGCTGAAAAGTTGACTTCCTGCCACTTACATGGCAAATATGAAAGCAGCAGACTTAGGCCAGGCCTCCCATATCTAAGCAGAAGAAAAATCTTCCAGGAAAGTCTTCAGGGTTGAGAGGAACAATAAAGAAAACTGCTCTAGAATACCATAGGGAACATTTAGTTTCAGTTTCAGAGTCATCAGGTTGCTTCGTATAGCCAGCTATAACTTGACAGCATCTGACAATGTTCTTAGGAAAGCTGGACCTTGCTGGAACTACTGTGCAATAAAAGCAACATTTTGAAAACTTTAGACAACAAGGAGTTGACTGTGGCTTGTCATGGAACATGTATCAAGTCAGGCTCTATGCAGACCTGCCCAGCATCTGATACCAGAAAATGTTTTCAATTATAGCTTGTGTAGCAAAATACATTATTAAACTTTCACACAGCACAAATGGGAGTAAATACTCCAGTGCATAGAATTAGGGATTAAATGATTTTGTCAAATAATTAAAATGATCTGAAATAGGTAAGAAATATTTGAATGGAAATGAACTATAAGTACTCCACTTAAACAAGCATAATCCACTGCATTCAAATATAGGGTTAAAGCACTGGGGCATCTCTCCACTCAGTGCAACTTTTGTGCCCAAGAATTACTCACTGAAATTTTTCTGCATTTTGAACACATCAAATGCTGCTGGGCTTTAGATTAAATTTATTTTTTAACTTAGGAATATTTTTGTAAGGCTGAAAAATAATGTTCAGGGAATATGGTTCACTTGCATTCCCAGGCAGGCTGTTCATATACATTTATTGATCAGTTTAAAAAATCACAAAGACAACAAGAACAAAACACTTCTGTATCTTGTCAACTCCACCTGGCGCTTACAGAGAAAAGTCCAGATGTGCTTGGAAATATCTGGCCAAGTGACAAGCTTTTGCATCTTATCAAGCAGCAAAAATACAAGTTTCTACAAGTGCTTAAGATTTTTTGTTGATTTTTCTGGCAAATACCTGTTCTACTCTTCTTGTTTTAAAGCATCACATGATTCACCCTTGGAAAAGGATAAATTGGCTAAAAATGTTTTCCAATTTTGGTAAAGACACCCTTTTAGATCAACATTTTTATGAGAAAGGAAACAAGATATGAAGGTACTCCAGGTAGACAGCTTGACAAATAATGCATTCTGCCCTACCAGCTTAGTAAGTTATGGAATTAAATGATGATGACTGTATCCTAACAATGTCAGCTGAATTTTATTTACACCCACAAGTTGCAAAGTTAAATAGCCCACTGGAAAAGGAACTGAGCACTGGACTCTGAGCTGCAAGCTGCAACATGAACACTCAGCATTAGGCAGCACTTCACAAGCCCCCTATGCGGGGCGAAGCATCAGAGGTTGTCAGGACAAGCAGTTAAGCAGTTTCAGAGTTTTAAAGCTCACAGGGTAAATATTCTGGTTATTCAGTGCCTGCTAACACAGAGATAATTGCCAGTAGCTGGAATGAGCTGAGGAGTTACTGTAGATAATTCAATGTGCTATACAAATATATGTGTTCTTCTATTATTCATACCATGACATTTGTTGGTTGTCTCAGGAGTACTAAGTGAGGCTCCTATGGTTCATGAATTACTTGAATTATGCATGGTTATGGGTAGGCATTCACCATGTACAAACTGGTTTTGAATCATGCATTTCCTGGGGGCAATATTTCTCATGGTAACTAGCAAACTTTTTAAGTCTTTCAGAGCCTGCTGTACATTAGTAATTCCTACTTGTGGCAGTGATCCTGGCATGCGTGATCTGGTAAAGGTGGGCGATAAAGAATGTCTACATGCTGGTAGATGGGAATCAGCATTTGTATTTATTCATGTTCAAGAGGCTATCTCCTTCACTTGGAATTTAAATGATGACATCAAACTGCTAAACAGCGATCTGCTGTCCAGTTGTCACTATAAATAGCAGTCCACAAGAGGGAGGTGGCAGCAGGTCATATTTTTTATATTTGGAACTGTACAGTTATTTCCCAGTTAACAATCGTGCCTTGGGAAGGTAACTTATATTCTCAGGTTTAGGCTTTTGTTTCTAGATACCTCTTTACCATGTTTTCAGTTGCTCATTTTTCTGAACAATACTGCCCATCTATAAGGAAAATGTACATGAAAACCCATTTGCTGCATAAATACGTGAGAATGGTTCTACCAAAGAACCATTTCTAAAAAGTTTTTCTAAAAACTTTTTCTAAAAACTCTAAGAAAGGCCTTTTCTTTCCCTTAGTAAGAACCTCATTTTTGTCTCAGAATCCATCTATATAAAAGTAAAAGCTGAAAAGAAACTCAATTGTTGCACAGTCTGTTGCTGTGCAGGGAACATTTCACATCATTGAACTACCTAATTTTAAGTTTTTAATAAGAGTGTTCATAAAATCATGACAAAGACAGACTGTTCAAGGTTTGGTGCATTAAATAGAGATCCTTTTTCTTCCTGGCTTGGGCTGCAGAGTAGCCTCACCAGGAGCCTCAACAAGCCTGAGAATGGAACAGGCTGGTCCTGGGGCTGCCAGGCTTCCAGAGAGGAGCCAACCCGTTGGCAGGGATCCCCATTGGCCCCTCTGCTAAAGCTCTCTAACCCCTGTGTTAAGACTAAATGTTCATGCTCAGTAGAAATAAACAGGGTCAGCAATCTTTATTGTCCTGGAGAAGTATAGGTCTGTATAATCATAAAATTTCATATGTAAAAATATACACACAGGATAGCTACTCTGATTTTTTCTGTGCTGGATAATGCAAGTGTCCTAACACTGTGAACTGATTAACCACCCATGCCCCCAATATTCAAAAGCTTTATCTAAAGCTCAGTGAGTTGAAGGCATTCTGTGAACTAATTACATGGTATTCTCTGCCCTCCCCACAAAACTTACTGCAAGTAAACATGCTATCAGAGAAGTTGGGGATCAGTAAAATACATCAGATCTTCCTTCCTTTTTCCCTGTGAAAAGAGAATTGCTTGTTGCATTTTTATTGCAGTTTTTTCCAAGCGCAGCTTAAAATTTTGAAACACTTCTGCCTTCAGCCTTGGGAAACTTGCTGAATAAATCAGGCTATGTTTCCTGAAGTTCCACTTTAATTTGTCCATTTTTCAGTTTCTCTTGTTATCACCACACCGAATGGCATCTCCTGTGCTCATGTGCCCAACTCTTTATGTGTGCACTGAGAGGACAGGAGGGAAGAAGGCACTGTTAGGATTTTTTATCACGTTGGCTACTGGAAAACACAAGTGCTTCAAAAATACTTGGTTAATTTTTCTCTGGCAAGATATATAAAGCACATAGTAATGAAGGAATGTAGCACAACTTGCTGGCAATAGGTGCATAAAATTCCTCTGTTTGATAGTCACTGTGATATGAGGAAAACTGCTCTGTCTTGGAAGACAGTTCTCTAGTCTGAGTAAAAGCACATAACTATTTGAGGTCACCACAGAAAAATGGATGCTCAGTTTCTGCATGTTAGATTTGTGGCTTCTGAATTTTATGACCATCATTAATTTTGGAAGCCTTTTGAACAGTCTGTGTTTGTATTTCTAATTCCTAGTTTCAATAATTGCACAATCTCCCCTTTACCCTTTGCATTTTTTCCTTGGTTATATGTATCTGGAAAGAACACCAAGTATCTCAGAGCCAATATCTTTGTGCACTGAAGCTGTGAATCCTAATTCTCTTCAAATTCTTTAAATTTCACTACTTTAATGACATTACAGGATGCTGTTTGTCCATTACAAGACATTTCAAGCAACTAGTTTATTAAAAATTTCTTTTCATTTGTATTCCTTCGTCCTAAATTTTTATGGGTCTCATGTATTTAATCTGAAAAAGTATCCCTGGAACAGAAATGTTCAGCAATAAATAATACAAGTTACTGTGTATTTTACTGGAAGGTGCTTCTGCTGGTTGGTTACTAAGAAATTTTTTATGGTTATTTTTTATTTATGACTTCAGGACTCTATTTCATTTTATCTTTTTTTCTAGTTTTTATAACTTTTTAATAACAGGAAAGAAAGTCAGTACCTGCACTACTTCCAAGTGTATTGGAGGTTTTTTTTAAATTCACTGTAAGCTGATGCAAATTTAATTATAAAATGTATTTCAAATTATAGAAAAATTTGTAGATATAAGACATGGATGCATTCATAGCAAAACTTCCAAAAAAATCAAGACCTACGAAGAACTGAAAATCCAACATCTCTACTTCTTAAAGGCCTTACTCATCTGACTTTCACTTCTACCTGCAAGTTGGAAAGATTTTACATAGGAAAATAAGGAAGATGTCTTCCAAAGGTAAAATTTAAATGCTTCTCTATTACAGTTAGCAGCAAATCACATTAATTCTACTATTCATCGTGATAATGATATTAGTCAAGCTGCTCCCTGGATACTCCCGTAGTTGTAATACGTAATTCTGTGGATGCTCCATTCCAATTAGCAAGAATTAATGTTCACTTATTGCAAAGTGTTACAGAAGAAATATATTTGTGGACTTTATGTAGGATCACATTCTTGCACTGTGGAAGAGGCAGAGCAGATAAAGTAGGAGCTGGAAGAGAATTCAGGTGTAATGAGTAGATGCTGCTCTGTGTAGAGTGCACTTATTAATCTCACTGTTTAAAGAACTCAAGGCACTCAGAGCTGTTATATTTTCAAAGACTTAATCAAGAAAATGTTGAGAGACTGGCATTGCGGTTGGGATTAATGGAATCCCTCAATATCCTCATTAAATTTAATAAACCTGTGTAACAGGCGCAATAACACTTCACATATGTATAGCATTGTTCCTTTTATGAAGGATCTCCAAGCCTATTGTGAGCATTCATGCGCTGAGCATCATTGTCCATCTCCTTGGAGTGGCTCTCCACTTCCTGCTGCAGAAAATTCCTTCTCCTGGGAGAGCCTGGGGAGAGGTTCCTACAGGTGCACACCTGGCTCCAGACGTGTGTGTGTGTGCCCCTGCTGCCTGCAGCTCCATTGGCCACATGGCGGGCTTTACTTTTTTGTTCAGAACCCTTAAAATATTTTATTCAGTCATTTCCTAAGGTCTTTGGGCCATGAGTCAGGCCTTTTTCCTAACACTCCACTTGTATTTTCAAAAGTTAACAACAGCATTTGTGTACACCTCATAAGTTTATGCTCCTCCAAGTTTCCAGTGGTACCTTTATCCTGATACTTATTTCCTATTTTTAACCATATTATGGACACATTTATGCTGCTTAAACCCTGTTTTGCTTCACTAGTACAGTTTGCTGGAGAAACCAGACAACCACGAGTCCTGAAACACCCGTTTTAGAAAAGGGCTACTTATTTTTTTTTGACTTTCAGTGACGTGAACAGCTCCCTGACCTGTGGCCTGTGTCATCAGAGCAGCCAGTTAGACAGTTTGTCACAGTTTATTCAGCTGTTCTGAGAGAATAACAATTGCTACTCCTGCATAAAACCATAAATCATCCACAGGTCTAAGATTTTACTTTATCTGGTGGATACTGGCCACTTAGTTTTTCAAATATACTTCACTTTCTCAACTACTACTGTGTTACTTTTAAATTCCCTCTTCATTTTTAGGAGTCCAGCTCACTTCTGCTTTATTCATTTTTGTGTAAAATCTGGAAGGTGTTGAGCTGTTCCCATTTCCTCTCACTTGGGCAATGAGAATGACTGGGCACTTCTTTTCAACAGAAGGCTTTCCATGGCCAGGGAACTGCAGATCTGGTGGGAGCTAATTAATCGTTTTCTCTCTGCACACTGTGCATGGTCCTTTGCTTGTTGCTGGAAATAAGTAGTAGAAAGAGGATTTAAAGAGTTTCTTTTTTCTTCCTGAAGTTGTAGATTTTTACTTTGCACTGGGTGATGAGGACTACAGTTATGCCCAAGCCCTTATTTAGAAGGAAGAAAGTCCAACGAAGTTTACTATTGAACGGGATGGGTTTTCTTCTCAGCTGCTGTGGACATAGAATATTATGAAACCCACCTTGATGTGCAACACTCTTCCCAGCAGTGTCACATCTCTCCTTACTTCCTTTTGCAATATGAACCCATTCTGCTCCTTTTCTACCCCCAGCTTACCTTTTGTGCTGACTTGATTCTTTATTCTTGCTCGATATCTTCTGTCATTCAGACTACCACTCAAATGCACGTGCTCCTGCCCCCTAACCTCACAAAAATACGTGGTTTGCTATCAATTAGCTTTGCCTCTGAGCTCTGCTCTTCACAATTCAGTAAACAGAGAGATACCTGGCAAAGACAGGAAAGGGTGGGAAGCTGGGAGGTGCGTCTCCAAGCTTTGTTCCTGGGTGAAATACGTGTCCTCACTTAATCATGCTAGGTTCTTTGAGATCATTGCTTAAAGGAGCTGTGCAAGTACAGGGCACAGTTAATTATATTGCATTTGTAATCAGGCCATAAAAGAGAAACTCTTGAACCACAGATATATTGTTCCAGGCACTGCAGTCTGTGGATGTATTCCTTTGAATTTTGCTCCATGCCAACCAGCAGTAATAGGTTCTCACTGTATCCAAAACTCCTGCAGTCTTTTTCAGCCTGCACTGGCCATCAGCCCATCAACCATTCCACAAACAAACACGTATTTCTCTCTGGATTTATTTCTTCCTTCTTTTTCATCCCAATGTTCAAGCAATTAGGTATTGAATCCTTAATAAGCCAATCTAGACCAGCCTACATGACTATTTTTCTCCTAATCAATTTATTCAACTCACATTGAGGGTTTTATCATATTTACAATATCACAGCAATTTGTGTAGGAGTAATAAAAGGTAAGAAGTAATTTTAGGGAAAGAAAATCCAGTTGTAGGTTTTGCTGGTTTTGTTGAGCTTCAGTGTGTGTGGGTTCATTTCACCATTTGGGAGGAGAAATTTTGAGTTTCAGTCAGCAGAGTTCAGTTCCAGCATGGGAGGAACAGAACTGCATAATTAAACAAGCTGCAAAAAAAAATTGGAAAATGTAATCAGACTCCTGCAAGCTGTCTTTTTCCAGAAACCTTTTCTTCTGTTTTATCACTCTTCTCTAAGCCTTGGAGATGGACTTCACCCTGCACTGTTATCACATCAAAGTTAATTTATTACCACAAGGGAAAAAACCCATAAGTCTCAGGGGCTTAGGGCAGAGAGGCACCTGTGCATCCTGGATATTTATGCAAGGTGACCCTTAAATACCTTCAATACTACATCTTGAAGTCCCCAGAGGATGTGCCCACTATTTCCTGGGTTCTGTGTCCCTTGTTGTATGTGATGGTGAATACCTTTAGACCCAGGCAATCATCCAGCTCTACTTTGGTAAATTTGACTGTAAATCAAACTAGTAACTTTCTTGGCCTGCAGAGAAAAAGAATGACAATGCTTTCTCTAGTTAAAAACTAGCTAATTTTTGCTGGTTTTAGGATGTATTGATATAACTGTAGTTTTAAAGGCCCAGCTAAAACTTCTGGATTGAATCTCTCCCCCTATTCCCCAAACTCTGCTTTTGTCCCTGATATTTCTATTTCTGCTCCTTAAGTTACATGACTCAAAGTTAAGCATGTTGTATATAATATTATCCCAAAACATGACTGTCATATACTAATCCTGCTAATTTCTGTACAGAGAAGCTGTACACACTTCTTGTGCAGAAACAACAGGGGAGGTAGAGTCAAATAGAACATGCAGTACACTTAAAATTACCTTTTGTGTGTAAATTGCAGGGTATGAAAGTGTTAATTTGAAATTGGCTCAGGAGGAAAGCATGACTTCCTAAGATTTCTACATTAAGAAACTTGATTTCTGCTATAGCTGCCACATGCAACCTGCAACACATGCTTTGTTTCATTCCCAAAGGGAAAATTCTCCTCTTAGAGATTCAAGAGCAAAATGCTTTCCTTACAGGCACTTTCCCTCTAATTCAAGCCTCCTTTCTCCAGTTATACACACATAATTCAGGTTCCAGAAAGACTGGCTGCACTAATGACAGTGTCAATGCACACACACACCTGGAAGTTTTCAGTTCTTTTACCAATGTCAGATTTTTTTAACTGTTCATTTGATTATTGAACATTTTGGGAAGGTAGAATGGGTCAATTCCAGCAAACAGCACAGAGGAAAGCTGTTTTCCAGTGTTTGCAAGGCTTGAAATCAAATACAAATACAGTCATTATAGACTAAGTCCAATCTTGCAAATGCAAAAATGTCTGAATTTGCTTCTTTCAGGGTGAAACCTATAAAACTGCATGGCCTGTCATTACAAAGTTCTTCATTATAACATAATGTATGTATCCCACAGTCGTTGCATTGGACAATGGTTAACGTTGGTTCCCCTTTTAGGAGCAAAGCTCCCTCAAACCAGAATCTGTCCAGAATCCTCCTAGGGTGGATGCTGCCCTTGCTCTTTTACTGGTGGACAAGGGCAGATGTCCCAGGGCAGCAACCATGCCATCTCATTTTGCATTTTACCAGCTATTTGAGTTGCATCAACATAGCTTGTCAATGCTGTCACTCATAAGACACGTTCTCCTCTTAACGAGTGCTGTAGCATCTTAGCAGATTTCTAAGCTCTATTTTTGATGATGTCAGGTTCAAAGGGAGGTCTAAGCTGCATGAAGACAGAGATGCCTATAAATGGCATCTACTTCTCTGTGGCTGCATGTACCTTCCCATATAAACGTTGAATAAATCTTCTTATGATAAACTTTTTTTGCAACTTTTTTTCCACACTCTTCTTCATACATCTTGAAGCCACATCTTTGTCTAACACTGAGAGCTTGAGAATGATAGGGAAAAAATCAAGAAAAGAAAAAGGGGGAGCATGAAACTAAAGAGTAGATGTTTCTGAACTGCTGGAAACAAATTGGTCAGAACAGAAAGAGAAGCGAGCTCTCAGTAAAGTGAGGGAGAAAGAAAGAAGGGTTGGGGTGGACACCAATTTTGATAAGCCAAGTTGTTTTCTTTTTTTTTTTTTTCTGAGGAGGTGCTGTTCTTTAAACTAAGCCTAGTTTGTCTTTAATGACCTAATTATTCTTCCTAGCAGTTGCAGCACTCCAGCCCAACCCTGAGTCTATGCTGACTGCAGTTTGCTGCAGCCCCAAGCTTTATATTTTGTTGAAGCGCTGATGAGCCCTTTGACCTTTCTGCTCCCATCACAGATGCTCAGACAGCAGCTGATCTGCAGGAGAGAGAGCTGAGAGATCTAGGGAGCTGCAAGAGAATGTGCTAGGACACTGCCTAAGGTGCTGGGTGAATGGAGCCCTGCAGGGTGCAGGTATTTACCACAGTGGGGTTGAGTCACCAACAGAGGCTTCTAAAATCCATAGCACTACCCTGAAGAGCAGAGTATACAGAAAGGAAATTACAAGTCTTAATGAATGGCTGCTTTGAGTATGGATTATACATTGGTAGCAATATGCCACTGTTTATAGCACATCATTAGCCTGCAAGAGCTGTGGTGTTTGAACTTTTTGTGTTTGTTTCAAAAGTGCCATGGTAGATTATTTTAGTCTTTCTGCTGCAGTAACCACTGGTTGTTACAAATCCCTTCATGAATGCATTATGGAAAACTGGGGCAGAGTTCTTCACTAGCTAGCCAAGTGCATGCCTGCTGGGGCTTTGTACTAGAAAACAGTGAATAATGTTTTTAAAGCCAAAGTACAGTAGAAACCCATTTTACACACATAAGAATGTTGCACAAGACTAATACTCATTGAAGTTCCCTGCTGCTGTGTGAAATTCATGCCAGTTTGCAATGCAGAACTTATTTTTCAGGTGTTCCTTTAAGTGGGTTCATTATATCATTTCACCTGTTAGTATCCTCAAAATAACTTACCTCTGTAATTCTACTTTTTAATTGAGTATTCATGTAAAAAAGTCTCACTGTACTTATCTCCATGATCTGGTGCACAGAAAGTGCCTCTGAGGAGGATCAGCACATGTTTAATTCTGCTGTGTTTTACTTATTGGGATTGCTGCAGGCGGAAAATCTCCCTGTTTGACATCCTCTGACACCCTACGTGGCTATTAGCTGCACTGTCTTTAGCAACACACCACTCACATGGGGACCACTCTAAAGGGATTAAGATCTTTGCTTTTTTAGCACAGCAAAACCCGGAACACCTGATGGGTTTGATGGGGCATCCCTGCAGCTGAGAGCCAATCCATCTACCAAGTCCTGACACTTCTATGGAAACATGATGGATAAGCTTGTGCCTCTACCTTTTGCTTCATTAAGGAGACAGGAGGTATTAATGACAGCAATTATGTATTCTCAGTTAATTTAATGCATGCCAATCTAAGAGACCATAAGTAATTATATTATCTGAGGAGTTTGTTAATTTTACTCGGTACTTAAGGATGTAAGGTACCATGTAGAAAACTGATCAAATGATAAGCAATAGAATGCCCTATTGCTAAACAGCAGCTCAGTGAAAACCCTTTAAAAAAGCAGTTGACATAATTATTTGTTTGGGTATTGGGGAACAAGGAGGAAAAAAACATGTAGGCAGCTGAAAGATAGAAAAAAAGCAATGAATTTGGTGCTTTGTGGTTTTTACATTCTTGGGCCAATCTAAAATTGAGTTGAGTGCAGATGCCTTGCTAGCAACACTCACAGAGGATGTTCTTGCTTTTCCTTTTCACCACTCCATGTGGATTTTCTCCTGCTGTCCAGCTAAGAAAAGAAAGTAAATGGTAACATATTTTAAGAGAAAGGCACATATAAATAAGAGCTCAGTAATTGTCTTGTGGAAAAGTAAAGGCAGCAAAGCAAAGGGAATTGAAAAGTAGGAGAAGACAAAGGAAGGGGGAGCAAAGCTAAGAAGTTTGGAAACAAGTAACCCCCAGAACAGCCTAGATATCAATATTTAAACAACTAACCAAATTATTTTATCATCTCATGTGTGAATCTTACAAATAGTTACCCATTTGCATTACACATAACTATTCCCTCCCTTTATAGGAAACAGTGACTGAAAACCCTAAGGACTGATGCAGGTTTCATATTTTAAGCCTATCTTGGCGCTAAATAAACAAGCTAAATTATTAAAGGGGTGAGTGTAGACAAGCACCTACACTTGGAGCCACAGGTGGAGGAGGAGCTGACCATCACTCCATTATTTTTGAAATTATGACATGGAATTTAGCTCTTCCCCCCCATTTTTTTAATCACATCTCCATACCCACAGTGATAAGTAAAGTGAACAGCAAGAAACCTAAAAAGAAATTTGTGCTGCCCAGCTAGAACAGGCAGTTAGGATCAGTAATGTATAGCAGAAATTATTTTCTTTGTTGAAGTATAAGCTGGATAAACACAATTTAAGGCAAAAGGCTCCAAAAGAAATGTAACCAAAACCAGTACAATTTTCCCAACCACTGGAGCAGCATTCCTGTGCCAGATTCTGGAGCACCACTCCATTAGCTGCAGAAAAGAAAAGAAAAGAAGTCACTCCACTTTTGAGATGGAGCATGTATTTTAGAGAGCATGGGAGCCTAAGTCAGCTGGACTTCTTATCCATGAGATCTCTCTAGAACCTGATCCATCCTTTTGGGTGTCCTAAACATTTATCTGTGTTTTTAATCAAACTGAAACCATCCCATCTTGCTGAAGTCACCATCATATTAAAATAGTACAGCAAAGAATGCTATGTTTTATTTCTTTAAAGAAAATGTAAAAAGTTGTACTGTCATTGATAATTAGCTGCAAATTGCATTTCAACAACAATATATACAAAGTCAGTGAATAATATCCAGTAAGCAATTTAGCATAATCAAACCTCCAGACATAACACCTTGCCCACATCTTCAAGAATCATGTGGAAAATGGTTGTCTGTCATCTAGACAACCCTTTGCTACTTTGAAATTTCTATTTCAGCTGCTGGAGGTTGCTCCTGGTGGCCAGAATATACTACATGTGTGTTGGTTGGCCTACTGGGAGCTATTCTTTTAAAGAAGGCAGTTACAAATGAGAAGATTAAATGCATGTACACTATTCTGAAATAATATAATAATTTTCTGTGAACAGGTTTAGTTGTGTTTGTTAATTTGGCTTTAATAAAATAATATTTTGGTCTTTTGGTTTTTTTTTTTCTTTCCTTAGGAAAACACCACTTTTCACAAATCCCTAATGAGTTCTGAATCAGTTAAAATCACTTTTTAAGCCAAACTTCTGAGTTTCAAAATTCTCATTATTTTCTCAATGCAGGTCTCATGCATATATGAATATTCTATATTACAGTTAAAAACGTTAAACTTTGCTTCTGTGAATACAATAACTGCTTTACAATTCTGGTGGTTGCAGGAAATGAGGAGTAACTAAAAAACCCACAAAACCAACAAAAAACAACCAAAAAACAATTTGGGGAAGGGTGAAGAGGAGAGATTTAGAAATAGAGACGTTGTTTGACTGACAGGTTAGGGCTACATGGAAAAACTGGGGTTTAAATGAAATTTCTGGATCCCAGAAGAAGGTGCCACACAGCCCCTGAGACATTTCATTTTTGAATTGATTGGAAAGCTGCAGGAGTTCATTCAGGGGCGTACATTATAGTTCTCCACTGCTTAAAATCCATGTTATGGAAGTGCAGTTAGACACTTTCGTAGAAAAGCAGAGGCAAATGCCAATAATTTTTGCAAACCCCCAAATTTTTGCTGCTGACCATAAGTAGATACGCAGGACTCTCCTTCCATCCCCCTTGCTACAGGCAGATTTGAGTCAGGATTGCACAGAAAACTGGTTGCTGATTAACCCGTTTGACCCGTCACCTAAGAGACTCGTGATATAAAATATGACTTGAACTTTTCAATTTAATTTATTATTAAATTTCCATTTAATTGATTTTTGACCTTGCACTGCAATTATTCAATGTTAATTTATCTCAGGATAGAAGAACAGCAATTGCATGTAAACTGAAGGATGCTGTAAAAAGTTATGTGCACAGGAGAAAGACATCAGTTATTAAGTTAGCTTACATTTGCACAATAGGCAGATGAAGAATGTTAGAATGTTGCCTTATTCTACAATGTAATTATCAGAATCAACTAAATTCACAAGGAATACTTGGAGAACTACATGGAAGTTGATGCTGCACAAACTATAAAAATCCTCATTTGAAAGCAATTCTATTTCTCTGGGTTCAGGACTGGTTTTTATTATTTATTACAAGACCTAGGAATGTGCTTGGAATTTTACAGAGCAATGAGCACTAACAGGTCTTGGCCCCGAGCAGAATAGAACCCAGGAGAATGAAGAAAACAATAATGCATGGGAGGCCAAATTTTGTTCTTCACCCAAAACCCCAAGAACAAAGTAGTTTAAATTCTATCCTTGATATCCAACCCCTGATTTTGGGAAAAAAACTTTCTGCTGACCATTCATCATCATCGGAATTATCTTACTGGTCTGAATATGTGCCTATTATGCTGATTATGAAGTACATTAATTTCAACTTCTACCACTGTTTTTTGCTATCCAGGGCATAACAGTTTATACTGCAGTGTTACTTAGGAAAGATATTTTTTTGCTGTTGAACCCAAACTATTGTAAAATGCAGAGAAGTATAATTTTCTTAATTAGGGTATAACAGGGGTTTTAGCTTCTGCAGAATAAATAGGAGAAGAGAGAAACAGTCTTGGGTTTCTGTTCCTCCCAGTGCAGAAGAGTAATCAATGTTACTTAAGAAGATTATTCACCTATTGAACAAAGTGTTAGTCACTCCTCTAGGCTGTGGGCCATCCTGACTCTGTGTCATATGTGACATGTTAGGTCACACTACAGGAATATCTTTTTAAAAAAACATTTCTTCAATGGAAGAACTTAGGAAAAAAAAAAAGGAAGCTTCATTGCAAAAAGGAGAAAAAAGTGCTGAATTCAACTACATCAATCATGGTCCCAACTTGAACAAAACATTTTAAATTAACTGATAAAGGATTCAGTGATGTCCTTGAAATCAGCTGTCGGTCACAAGCCCATAATCTCTTTGCAGTAGGATTGAATTTGGGGAATGGAAATTACAGGTGTAGCTCAGAACTGACCTTGATGCTCAGGCACTGCCAATATCCCAATTTTAGATTTACTGCCACGACGACAACTCTCGTAGTGTGTGTGCTGGTGAGGAGAAGGGCTGCTTGCAAGGCCCTTTCATTTGGCCTTCCCCTTCCAGCTCCTCTCGGGGAATTAGATGCACAAAAGCTTCCCACACCTCATATTACCACTGCAACTGGTGGCAGCATATAACAAGAGCTCTTCCAATTTTCTTTCTATATGTAATGAGGAGGCCAGGGTGAATTACTGGCCCACAGTGGCCAATAATACAGAGTTTAACTGCAGCCTCTCTGCCTGCATATTGGATCTGATTCCCTGATCTTGTGCTCAGAATGTCTCAGTTAAAGTGCCTTGGTTTGGGGTTAGACATTTCCTGACACTGTATTAAGCAGGAAGTGTCCCAGTAATGACAGCAAAGGAAGGCAGGAATGTCCAAGGGAGTTGAAGTGGAAACATGAGCTTGTGAGAGCTATTAATGCCACCTGCATTGGCAGCAGCCTGCCTGAAAGAAGCTTTCCATAAATGGTCCATAAACATGACAATGGTTGAACCCTTGACATTTACAGCTCCCTCTATGTCTATATCCAAGGAGATAAGTATGGAAGGTTTGTATTGTGCTAAGGGACCTGCTTCGAGGAAATTAAAGTCTGGGGGTGATGCAAACTTGGAGAATGTAGATAACATCTCATTGGAAATGCTGTTTTCTGTAGAATACGAAATTCCAGCAAAACCAGGCGTAAATACAGTTCAGGTGTTCAGAGCACAAATCCTGAAAGAAGAGGGACTGGAGAACAAAATTGGGTTGCAATATCTCATAACTTCTGCAGCTTTCTGAAGAATCAGCTCCTCTGTCTCTTCAAGTACTTAAAAAATGCATCCTGCTTACAATGATGTATAGAGCAGAAATAAAAGGTCTCTACAGAATTTTTAATTTTTTTTTTTAGCACAGAGAAATATATAAGGTGCTAAATATTTCAGGGCAAGTCAGGAAGATCAATGAATGGATTTATAACAAACATCCATCTAGGAAATCATTCATCAGTGATACATGGGGATGTAATTGCCACTAAGTAGGACAGCTAGCTCAAAACCAGGACATGCAGTGGACAAAATTAAGTCACAGAATATCAGTCGTGGGTGTAGAAGAGAAATGAAGGTTGCCAAGAGATGGCAAATGGATGTGATCACAGCATTTACCTGGACAAGATATATGCACAAAGTACAAGGCAGAGAAAAATGGCAGTGGCTCTCCTACTCCATCAGTTGCCTTGTATCAGCAGCTGCTGCCATTAATATGTTGCTATCTATGCTATCCATAATCAAAGTTTTATATTTCCAGTCTATTTGCAATATCAGACATAACTTTTGTGTAAAAAAGAAATGTGCTTTCATTAGCATCATTGAGAATACGCTGTGGCAGAGTTTTGCAAAAAGAATTGCTGCTGGGCTTCTAATGTAGCTGCTATTGCTGTAGCATGGCAGGGAACTAACGAATTAATTCCTGCTTTGAAATAATCTCCATGGGATCTTTGACAAAACACAGGCCTTGTTTGCACAAGGAAATAGATAACAGTCATCTGCCCTGAGTCTCTACATACTTCACAACACTACACATGCCCTGTTCTCTCTGTGCTTTGCTCACTAGGTGAGTAATCATACTCTGCTGGTATAAGCCCATGTATGATTACTTAGAAATTTACAGAGAAAAGGAGAGAAAGAAGTGGCAACTTGATGGAATGACAAATGGGCTTCAGTGGCTCAGAAAGTGTCAGTTTGTTTCTAGTTATCTCAGCTGATCAAATCAGCTGTCTCTGTGGACAAAGCTTGGCTGTCTTGTCTATCTGTGAGGAATAAAGAAAGAAACCCAGAGTTCTCATTTGGACACTATTAATTGCATATGTATATGCACATATTATGCATTGTTTCCCATCCTCAGAACTGCAATCCATCTGTCCCAGTTGTGCTGGCTGGGAAAGAAGTGCAGATCGAGGTACAGCCACCAAAAGACAAATCCTGCGGTCTCATTAACATGCTCAAGTTAACATGCTGAAGCACAGGAGTCATCCACATAACTGGATTCTTTTGTTTGTTCACTTCAAAGAGATAAAAAAAGCAACTTGTAGTTAAGGAATACCTGAGGAATCTAAGTGTAAAAGAGAGTTTGGTGAAGCAATTCTAAGAATGTGTTCTCCTGAGCCAATGCTGCTGTTCAGAGCTAGAAGTAATGACTGAGCGCAAGTGAAAAGGTAGGAAATATGACTGTGAGTAGAGTCTGGAGGTAAACATGCCTGGCTGCCCACCTGAACGTGATGTGAGATGACTGAGTGACTGATTCACTATGGTTGATCATGAATAAAAGAGCATACTGATTTAACATGACTGCAAGGATAAAAGATCATGTGTGCGAATGATTATCTCACTGACTGTACAAGTAGAAGATGAGGTGAAATGACTGGAGTAAATGAAGGAAAATGGGAACATCTAAAATTCAGAAAACACTGACAAAATGAGTAGCAGATGGTCCATTGCTGATAATCAATGGGAAATCCATTTTGACAATTGACTTATATGTAGGATGCAAGTGTAGAGCTGAGCGCAAGAATTTTCCAAACTCTGCTTATCCCCAAGATCCAACAAGTTAAACTGGGACATGAGGAGTAATTGTAATGAGTTTTCTTACTATGCACTTATCTTTGAGAAGCCTTTCTTAAATAGATGCCCTCCTGACTTCTCTAAAATGACTTAAACACTCATGCTGGACATAGGCAAAGGGCCAGTTCTTCCAGACACCTTTGCAAAATGTCTGGTTAGTGTAACAGGAACATTTTTTGAAAGGGAGAGGAGATAGGACACTTCTTTCTGCTAGGGACCTACTAGATTTATAAGCTTATTGATTCATTAATATATATTTTGTTTCACTTTATCTAGTAGTGTGAGTGACCTTATTCTTTTTTGCTCTTTTTTGGACAGTCTCTTGTGCATGTGGTGGGAGGATATTAAATATGGTTATAAAATACCACTTCATGCCTTTTCATCAACAGTTTTGTACTGTGTTGGATGAGAAGAATTCCAGCACAAGGCACAGCAGTGGCAAATAAAATCCTCTGCCAGAGCTGTCTGCCTGTGTAAAGTGCAAAGTGTCGTTCACAAGATGACTTGTCTACCCAACAGATTTAACAAGACCAGAATGGCTGAAGCACCACAACTCTCAGCATACACTTACTCTGAGGAAAAGCACATTCTTGTCCCTGTGTGAATGTAATGGCATAATTACCTTAAGACTGATCTATCCTCCCTCCACAGGTTTTACAGCATTACAACTTCTACAAAAACTTGCACCAACATATGTGCATGTGTGTGTGTGTCTTTCCACCTCACTATAAAAACCAGAATTACTAAGAAAATAACTGAGATATTCGTGCTCTTTGCTATTTTTAGCACTATTAAACAGACTTTGTTGTTTGAAAATTCTTTAACCTAACCTAACCTAAATCCTAAGGTGGTAGGATTTAGGTGCTTTTCTTCTGAATTTAAAACCTTTTAATAGCTATTTTAATCTATTTTTGTCTTGCAGCAGCAGCTTTCAACATTGTGCAAAATATGAACTGCTTCAGGGTTTTAAAAAATGCTATACAACCTTCTCAGGTCTGAAAGACCAAAAATCAAGTTTTCTTATTGGGCTTACATTTAAATGCCATTAGCATGTTCAAAAGTCAGAGAAATACAGGTATTTATATGTTTACAGGAAACCATCTACTTCTTTTCCAACGCCAGCTGAAAGGGGGGTGGGAGGAGGCTACAAACATAATTTGCTTTACAGTTCAAACGGTTGCTTTGCTGAAGACCTAAATGGATGGAACAAAATCTTGCCTGACACAAGACAATGTCATGTTCTCAAAATGAAAAATAGCAAGAGCAGTGGAAGTTACACACACAAAACCTTCTGTTCCTGTCATAAACTGATAATCACGCCATCTTGGGTGGGAAGGTTATCCTTATCTCTGGGGTATAACCAGTGTGTTTCTACTGATGAAGTGATTATAAAATTTGAAAAGAAAAGCAATCATGAAGTTAAAATTATAATAATGTTTGTGATATTAGACAAGAGGCAATTACTCTCTGAGTATATTTGTGGACCTGTTACAAATGTTAGAAATAGCAACAAGAAAAATGGCACAGGAATACATTGATTTTATATCACTGTTTTCCCTTTTGCTAACTTTCACATAATGCAGCAGCATAAACTAATAATATAAAAAGACCTAATCCTCTCATCTTCAGACTTTAGGAAAAATGGAAGTGTTTATTTCCAGTATATTTTTGCAACATTGTAAATGATCCTGTGGTGTGGCTTCTCCCTTATTCAGAGAAGGCATCCACAGAGAGTGATGCTTTGTGTTTACCAGGCCAAGTACTAAAATCTACACACTTTGTTACAGGTCTGTTTTCTCCTGCAAGCTGCAGATGTTCACTAAGCAGCATTTATGTTGCACAAGTTGCCCTTGTATTGGGTCTGGAAAAAGACACAGCTTTTGGGGATCATATAGCAGCACAATACACACGTGTCTCTGTCCCTCTTCCTTTTCAAGTCAAGAGCATTTTATTTGTACTTTAATTATTGTCCCTTTTCACAAAATTACAGAAAGAGCATTTCTCACCTCTGTGAAAGGGTAGTTTTCAAAAAAAAAATCCAACCAGGCGTTTGTTTCTGACCAAGCCTCTGAGAAACTTGGGCATAGTCCTGGATCACTGCATACTTAATTTCATGAGGAGTTTGAAAGGAGCTGGGCAGCAAAGGTCTGAGTTAAACTTGTGGTGTGTCCATCCTAAAGGCTGAGCAGCCTGCAAGTAAATTTCTCACTGGCTGCTGCAAACAGTTGCCTGGTCCCAGTGAGAACCATGAAATTGCTCTCCAGTCCAGGAGGAACAATCATTCAACACCTCAACAGCCTCTGGAGACATTTATCTCAGTGTCCTCAGGCCAGCCTCATTTCGTCCTCAACATCCTAGGTCTCCTTATCACCTTTTCCTGAGCCCAGACACTGAGGAGCAATTTCCAAAGTTTCCTTTCTAAAGCTGTATAAAGCACTGTGTTTTAACCATAGTGCTTCACCTCCCTTCTGAGAAACACTTCTCTGCTCCACTACAACCTCAAAAAATGAAGTTAAATGGTACCTTAATCATTGTCCACTTTGAAAAGCTTGCAAAGGCCCCTAAGAGCTACTCATATAAAGAATCTAGGACATCACTTAGATGTGCATATCAGTTAGTTAAAGCATATCAGTTGATTTATCTTTGTTACTAAAAGTCACTTTTTAATTTGTTCTGCAGTATGGGGCAGGTAGAGGTATTCCTCCTCCACTCTTACCACTTCCATCCCTTCAAGTGAGCACATTGCATTTGCAGCAATTCCAGACTAATCCCATGCTGGCGGGGACACAGAGATGGATTGCAGTGGGGGTGAGGGGTGAGAGTGGTAAAGAAGAATAAAAATGGTTTTATTCATAATTATGTCATTGGGCCCAGTTCGAAAACTTACATCAACTCCATTATCGACAAGGACTGCTTTAGGAATAAAAATATTTCATTGTCACATTGTGGGTCAGTGAAGGAGACAGAAATACAGGAGCAATAAAATGCAAGGGGCCTTGTGATTTCATTATTAGGTTTTATATTATGATTGCAGCATGTTGCTGTTTAATGGCCAGATTTTCCTTCCATTTAAGTCAATGGGTCTTTTCTGCTGATTTCAGTGTTATAGATTTTCATCTTGCTCTTCCCTTATCTGATGATTTTAGATTTTATATAATGTCTGTCAATTGGTGTTTCAGCAAGTCCGTGGTGATCCATCAAAAAGACCAAGAGGCTTTTACCATGTTGTCAGCTATTTTATTACCTTCCTTTATTTTAAAATATCCAAGTTCACAAATAATAATTTTCTCTCTCTCTCTATGTTGACAGTGGGAACACTCATAACAAATTCAAAATAAAACCTCTGACTGTGCAACTCTGTTAAATCTCAGTCTGGGAAAAAAGCAATTATGTCACCTTAACCAGGACATTTCCCTTTGTCTCTTGTTCTCCTTGACGATCTGACAGGGAAAATAATTTATGGAACATTAGGAGTCAAAACAAGTCCTCAAAGATGCAAAGGAGGACAGGGACTAGCAATTAGACAGCACATTATGTAAGTGTAACTAATCACAGAGGTAGCTTTCCTTCACCAGCAACAGGACATGACCAGAATTGTGGAGACTGTGAGTCCAACACCTCACCTTAAATCCTGACAACATCTGTTCTGACTGGCAGTACCAGTATTGTGGATAGTCAATGGCCTGCCTGATGCTGTTAGTTTAGGAGAAAGCAGATTTTTCATCCTACCACTACAGCGTGTGCTGTCTTTTCTTTGGATGTTAGCAACAGTGGCAAAGAGGCCATGAAATCAGCTTCGGGATGTTCTTGCATTTGAGAACAACAACTTCAGAAAGGATTCCAACATTTCAGGTTAAGTTTTGTAAAAGTAGTTAATTACAAATCATCCTGAAAGAGCATTCAGCTTCCTCTCTGAAGTGGCTTAACGATGCTTTGTCAAAAGTGAGACCTTTTGAAGGCTTCCCATTGTCTGTGAAAATCCCGTGACAGAGATGGAACTTAGTGTTATTTTCCTGAAAAAGCATCCTTGTTTGTTTGTTAATAGCTATTTCTGGACTGCAAAGTTAGGAGGGGACATAGATTGACAGCCATGTCCAGGCTGAAACCCACCTGACCCTAGTGCTGATGAAGTTTAGAAGAAAAAGCGCAGAACTGAAGAACTCAGTTTGGTGTAATTTTTTCTGCTATTTTAATGAATTATATCAAATAACTCATTGAAACTTTTTGTTCTGTTCCATACTGAGATAATACAAGTTTTAGTTTGGGCTAATTAACACATATGAATAATGCAATACATTAAAAAAAAATCCCTTTAGCCAATAGTTTGTCTCGAAAAGAGGTTGCCCAGGGAAGCTGTGGGTGCCCCATCCCTGGCAGTGTTCAAGGCCACGCTTTGAGCAACCTGGTCCAGTGGAAGGTGTCCCTGCCCATGGCTGGGAAGTTGGAAAAAAAAGATTTTAAGGTGTCTTGCAACTCAAACAATTCTATGATTCTCTGATTGCCCGATTCAATGGTTAAGCAAAACACAGTAGAGGTTGCAGGACTAGAACATATAAAATCACACACTGGGTAGCCTAGACTTTTAGCTGAGAGAAGCTGCAGCAAAGGCATATGCTGCCCTAGTGACCTTCTGGGGCTTTTGCTGGAAGCTGTCATGGGACAGACTCTTCATAGATTTCCCCAGGTAAAACCAGTCTAAAATAAAACCAGACTGGAGTGAAAAAAGAGGGAATCTGGAAAAACTGTGGACATCACATCTAGGAGGCCTGGCATCTAGGTGAATGAGGAGTTTCTCAAATCTTTTGAAGCTTAAAACCATAATTTGAGCTGAATTGTGCAATTTGAGTATTAATAAATATTTTTAGTGCAATTTTTGAAGTAGGCTATTGAAACTTTTCTCCACACCTTCTGGGCCTGGCACAGTATTCACTTATCTAAGATGGATGGCACCTGTAGCTGCACTTCACTTGGGGAATAATTAGTAACATTCAGCTTCAAAAAACTGAAGTCACCACTTCCAGCCCTGCCAAGAGCCAGGGGCTAGGCGGGCAATCTGGAGAAACTGCCTCCCAGGGAAAACACTGCTGGTGAGCAGGAAACTTCATCAAAGGGAAGCATCTCCCTTGGGAGCATCTGCATCTCTCCAGCAGACTGCAGCTCCCTGGGCTTCTCAGGGTGACCCATTTGTGTGGTGTGGAGAGATCCCACTAGTGATGCAAGATTTAGTCAGAAATTTTTCTAGTTACTATAAATGTCTTCCTCAGCAAAGGGGGAGAGCCTTGCATCCTCTCCTCTCACACTCCTGTAATACCTGGTTTGGGTTTGATGTGCATCCAAGCGTGACTTCTAGTGGAAGGTGTCCCTGGCCCTGGCAGGGGGTTGGAACTAGATGATCTTTAATGCCCCTTCCACCCCAACCCAACCCAACCCAACCCACTCTATGATTCTCAGCCTGGCCACCACATTGCCCCCAGTGTCTCCTGGGCTGGGATCCGTCACTCTTCACTGGGAAAAAATCCCAAACTGCTCTGGAGGGCAGAGAGCCTCTTACATAACAGGCACTGCAGGGACAGGTGACGTGACTTCATCCACACTGTGTTATCACTGTGATAAAGCCTAATGCCAGCTGACACTGCTCTGCCAAGGTTAAAGTTATTCATGGGGCTCTGTTAAGATGTGGCTCCAATGTCTTTTCAACGCACAAGGTTTTTAAAATAAAACAAAACCACATAACTTTTCATCCATCACTGCCAGTGAGGAGTGTTTCTTCTCAAAGCTACTTTACTTGGAAGGCACAAGTATCCTCTGTGCTTATCTCAACCACAAGATCTTAGCTTAAATAGAAGAGTCATAAAAATGATTTCTGAACATAACAATACTCTGAAACTGGGATGCATTTTGGGAAGGAAACACTCTGTGTATCTCAGGTCTGTGAAATATACAGCAGACCATGCAGTTAGAGGCAGTGATGAGCCAAAACAGGACTGGGTCCTGCTCTGAAGCAACACTGCTCTGGTCAGCTGTGATTCTGTGGCTCTGAGGCTGGAAACAGCTTCACCATCTATATTGGGCATGTCTAACTGTAAAATTTGAAGTAAATAATACATAGCATCTCTCCCTGGAGATGTGTGCTATGTATACACCGGCAATACTTCCAGCTGAGAAAGCCATTCCCAGTGTGCCTCTTTAATGGAAAGAAACTAGCACTTAATACAAATACTTTAGCAGCACACACCCCCCCATCCTGCTTAATCTTAGCAAGGCTTCTTTTTCCTGTTTTAAATTCAGAGCTTCAGTTCCCTTGATCCAGGGGGTTAAATACTTCAAATCACATCAGTGCCCTAAGATTGTGAAGGGCCAGCTCAATGATGATGACTGCAAGTCGAAACATTAAGAATGCAAATTATCAGCCAAGTGACAACTGTTAAGCTATATTAAAAAGTATGTTGCTTCTGCTTAACAGACACACAGATAGAAATGATGCTACTGTGAAATTTGCAGGGGTAACACAGTTCAAAGTACAGAGAAAGCATTTGTTCTCTTGTCTGTTCAATTGCTGTTTTGAAAACAAGCAACAGTATCACCTCAAGAAATCTGCAGCTGAGATCTGTCACCAGGCAATGTCCTTACTAATAAATACAGGATGTTGAATAATAATATTAAAAACTAATAAAAGATCCTTTTGTATTATAACAAATTCACCTTATAAGACCAGTTTAATACTTTCTGAGTTATAGGTGGCACTAGATGTCACTTAAAGTCAAATGCCTCCAGCTGATGACTGCATGTTAACACCACATAAATTCCAAAAGCTGATATAGCCTGTCCAAATAGTTCTGTATATCTCATTGATTTCACCTTTTCCTTCTATGAGAATACAATCGTAATTCTATAGAAATTAATTTGCTTTAAATGTGCATACGAGATTTCTTTACAAATTCAAGAGCCAGCATGCAAGGCAGAGAACTTTGCACATGTCCCTTTGCTTGTTTCTCAGTGGTGCACGTTCTGCTTTTAAACCTCCACGCATAAATGTGGAAAACCAACAGTGGCCTCAAATTCAAGGAAAATGAACCAGTAAAAATATATGTACTTCCTTCTCCTGTCTCTGCAATTTATTGCTGCTGGAGGTCAGGGAGTTAAATACTATCTCTAGGGTATGGGTTTTTTTAAATAGCTGGATGATTTTATGACAGTGGTCAGATCTTACTCTGGCATGGCAGAGTTCACAGTGAATTATATTTTGGCTGTCTCATGGCATTTCACCTTTGACCAAATTAAAAGCAGGATCAAACCTCATCTTCTTTTAAGTAATGAGGGTAATATTGTGGCTCCACCAGTGTCCATCCTGAAGGCGAAGCATCTCTTAACCAATCTGCCATGGTAAATCCCACATCCCTAATCCATAACTGTGCTTTTGTAGCAGTGCAAAAGCTGATGAATGCTCTAGTGGCAGCTAGAAACTGAAACCAGTGATGTTACTCTCATCATATTTCTGACACTTTCATGGCCTGGGAGTATCTCATTTGTTGATAGATATCATAACTGTGGACAGTTTGCAATCAGAAACCCAACCAAATATAAATACAGTAACACTAGCTGAGTTCACAGAAAAATTGATTTGTAATGCACAGATCTGGGTACTCATCTTCCAGCAAGGAGATCAGACACACCACCATGGAGCAAACCATAGAGGTTTTGCTAATGCCTAGGACTTTGAAAGTTGTTTCTGAAAATTATAGGAGAATGCTTTGCACTCTGGTATCTAAATTAGTCATGCACAGCTACTCTGTATACTGCAATGCCATATATATGGCAACTTACACTCAAGCCTGCTTTCCTAATAAAATGATTATTCTGTGAATTCTTCTCAAATGCACAAACCAGCTTGTGACATTTGAATGTTTTCTCTCTGGCTACTATCACTTGCTGCTTGTAAGTGGTCTTGCAGACAGAAATGGCTCAGAGATATGGTGCAGTCCATTAATTTTTGAGACAGCTCCTTTGGAATTGGTCCATACAGAACTGCCATTATCCAAAAAATATCTTTACTTTCTTGGCCATTTTTATTTTTTAGACATTTTTCCTTTGAACATTTTGAACACCAGGTTCTGTATGATAAAGCACAGTATAGCTCTTTTGGACAAGCATCTGGAATTCATCTGAGTAAAGAGTAAGCACAGACTTATAGAAGATAGTGTTTGTAAAATGTTTACCCTCCGTCTTTATTTAATAAAGTTTTATAGAACTCCAAATTCAAGTCAATACAACTCTGAAATAATTGCTTGTATTTATCACATAAAGTAACAGCAAATCACAATCTATTGTATTTGCTGTTTTTCATTTGCTGCATCTCAAAATACTTCACAAAGGAGGTAAATATCATTATCACTAATTTATGAAAGACACAACTGGCAGACAGAGAAGTAAGACCAACCACCTTCCAAATTTTTCACGAGGCTTTTACAAACTTCTCAAACCAGATTATACAAAAATAGCAGCTAAGCCCTGACTTCCAACACAGTTCAACCAGAGAATGGTGGATAAGTGTATCATGCAACCATCTCAAATATCAGAAGTTGTTATTGAAGTATGATATGTGACACGGATTTGCTGTACTGAATTACCCACAGAGGAGGCCACCAGAAAGAGAGAAGCCTCTACTATTATCAAAAGTATTTCCCTCTTCCTATCCACAGCAGGCCACTGAGGCAGGCAGAATATTGTGCTGTAAGAAATGCATCTGCAGTCAACTGTGCCTGCTGAATGCTCTGAGAGTGCAGAAGAACAGCTCTAGCCTACAGAGGCTGCAGTGACCCTTTTGGAATTCTAAGTAGCTTGTTTGGATAATAACTAATGTGCAATTAGAAGTTCCTCTAAGGATTCATCATCTTCCTTCTTACTGAACTGAAGCTCTACCCAACCTAACAGCCCAAGTGTTTATAGGAATGCACTGTTGCACAATTCCTGCCTTTCAGGTGGTTGTGACTTTGACTGTATTTTACACAGCCATAATTCAGAGAAAGGCTGATAGGATTAAGGAAAAGTCTTTGCTATCTCTAGCCAATAATTCAGCATGAAAACAATATAATAGCTGTCTTTCCTGAGCCAGAATAATATATATTGGAAAGAGATCACCACTGTTTTCTGCAGTAAAAACATTATGATGAGCTTTTCTTACATTTGTTATACAAAAATCCTAATTTAAATACTTCTGTTAAATTTCAGTTGGTTAATACAGAACTTATTCACTTTGCTATGCAACTATTTCAAATTCTGAGCCTGAACAACTATATTTATCACATCCTCCAGGTACACAGTGTGTGACAAACAGTTTTGCCAGTGCACCTTCACCCTGATCAGGAACTTACTTATTATTCCAGTCTTAGGCTTTTGTTGATGAGAAAGAGTAAACTGTGCCAAATTTGTGTAGCAGTCTCTTCATCAGTAAGAACCCAGTAAGAATTAAGGCTCTGACCTTTTTCAGTTGCAGCAAATAATATAATTCCCAAAGAAAATCAAGGCTGGGTTTCCTTTCCAGGTTGGGTTTCCGCATGGTCACAGGCCAGCACCACAGTCTGGCAGGAGAAATTTGCCAGGTTGACTTTTGAACCTAAATTCCTTCAACGTGGTTATGAATAGAAGTACAACCCTAGAGTGGAAAAGAAGGCCCTGAAAAACACACATATGAAAGAGTAATTGTAGCCTTTGCCGTGAGGAACATTGGCTTGCAAAAGGCGTCCTGCGTCATTGTGTCCAATCCCCTGCTGTCTTAGGCAACCACAACATATAATCCTTTTCATAAATTTATCAAGTTCCATCTTAAACCCAGTTAGGCTTCTTGCCTCCAATGAGAAGGTTGTTCCCAAGCCTCACTGCGCTGAGGGTTAGAAATATTCTTCTAATTTCCAGCTTACATTTATTCATGGCCAATTCAGACCCATTTGATCTTGTGCCAACATTGTTCTGGAGCTTAAATAGCTTCTCTCCCTCTCTTGTGTTTACCACCCCCAATGAACTTACAGAGAGCAGGCTGTCCCTTTGGCCTCTCACTGTCATGCCACCCTGTTTGTACATGAGCTGCAGTCCCCCCAAACAATGGATGAGCTATTGTTTTAAGAAGGTTAGCTGAAAATAAAAGCAGCACATTGCCTTGCTGTCTGGGGAAGGCAAAATCCATCACTGGGATGTCGGGCGATCAGCGGAGCCCTCTGGAGTTAGGGGCATCCCAGGGTAAACAGAAGCATAAAGTCATAACAGACCAGTCATAACAGGGCCAGTTTAACACATCAGCCCAATTATCCCTCACTACTTCTGAGTCTCAAAGAGCAACAATTGTTAACTGCAAAACAGATCTACTAGTCCAGAGCGACCAGGCAGGGAAAAATTAGCATCAGCAACTGGGCTAAACTCATATTTTTAGCAATGCCAGTGTGCCTGTGGGAGGAGGGAAACACATCCACACTTTTAGGCGTAATGGGAGTAACTGGCCTGAGAGCCTGTGGTATGTACAAGCCAAACATTTCCCTCACAAAGGCTCCTCTGTGCGTGTCTGACTTAGCCCGCTTGCAGCTGTTAACTACCAGGAGGCAGGTCCTGAGATTTTCTTGACAGCCTCCAATTTCAACATTGAAAGACTAACCATATTTCTTAACATATGCCAGAGCAATTTGAAAAAGGTTCTGGCCCCCTCGTGTTTCTAGCTTGTGTGGTTTTTTTTCATGATTAGGGTAGAAATTCCACACTATCACAACAGAAATGGCATTTTCTCAATGAGAAAGATTCAAATGGTGAATGGTGACCTTGTAAAGGTTGCAGTTTAATTCAAATGTCTCTGTCCATGTGTTTTTATGTAATCTATATATCATATTATACCATAAATTTCTATTCCTTTATGTAGTGGCTTTGATAAGAGAGTTAGGAATGGTGGAGTCTTCTGTGCAGGCCTCATAACTTGACGACTGATGACCTCATAATGTAATTCTTGCCAGCATGACTACACTTGCTGTTACATTTATAAGTGAGTAGCTCTCTTTCAGTTTCACTAAAATATCAGTCTTTTAGGCAAAGAGCATTGTTCAGGGGACTTTCTGCTTTCCAATGTACACATAAAGCTCAGAAAATGCATCCATCTTTTATTTTTCAAAATTATCCATGAGTTAGGTACTGATTCTTACATGATGCTCTGGGGAAAGAAAAAAAAAAAAAAAAGGAGGAAAAAAAGAAAAGCAAAAGGAAAGCCTTAAATTCTCAAAATTTCTGAAGAAGCAGAGCCAAAACTGGAAAGAAAAAAGGAAGGGCCAAACACAGATTCACAAAAGTGGCACTAATTTATTAAAATGAAGACAGTTACACTGCAGGACGTTCTCACTTTAACACTTTTAAGAAATTATTTTGTCCCCTTACAGAAAGCTTGTTCTTGATTTCATATGCAAAGATGAAGGGCTTCTAGCAGGTCATTTCATGGAAATCCCTAGTTGGCCCATCACACATAACAATACTGGAATGAAAAGGAGAAGTGGGCTTCTGGGGATAACATGGATCCATAACATTGTCTCCCAGAGCATTACTCTTAGCTAAAGAGCATTTGAAAAGCCTGGGTGGGGTGCACTGTTCTGCAGCACCGTGTCAGCAGTGCCATGGAAAGCCTCCTCCACAGCAGCCACTCTCACCCATGACCAGGGCACTTAGCTCAGCCCCTGTGGGTGGATCTGGAAGAACAAAGGAAATGTTTTCTCAAGCTGGAACTATTGCCTGCTCATGTTTTGGAGGAAAATAGGTCTGCGTGCCTCCTCTTTACCAAGATAACTTTTTGGCATAGGCATCATGTCTGCCACAGAGGCTAACACCAAAAGAAAGGGCCCTGCCCTTGGTGTGAGTTCGTCAGGAAGCGAAGGATGGACCTAACTCCACTCCCAGCCAGCTCCTGATATTTCACCGTTTTGGTGGGAACAGATTCGCTGTTGTCCTTGACATGCAATCAGACTAAACTTCTGCTCATGTATATCTCAGCAAGACAGATTTGGCAGGGGAGCTGGTGTTGGGCTTCTCAATAAAATTAAGCAGTCTGGGTGCAATGGATGAGACTATTCCCTTGAATCATCTCGCTGTGATTCTGACTTCCTTTCGCAGTGGGTTGGAAGAAGGTCAGTGGTTTGTCAGGGTGCCTTGGGCCAGGAAGAACATTAGGAGAAATAGCAGGGATTTATCCACTCTGCTGGAAATTAGTCCCTCAGTGATCAATGCTGATTTGCTGCTTCTCTGGACAGTCTTTCCTGGCTTCATGGATTAGATGCTGGTAGTGTGGGGAATAACAATAAAACCATTCGCTAGCTGCATCTGGTGCAGGGAAAGCTTTCCAAAGATTATTAGTTTAAGCATCCTAGGGAGACATAATAAAAGGGGAATCATTATTATAGTGTGTGTGTTTTAGGATATCCATTACTGCAGTGTCTTGGCATCATTACATGATTTAAAATAATAAAAACAATTATCCTTCAGGATAAAGGAGACTTTGAAGATGCTGAGTTACAGGTCACTGCTTATGTATTTGTTAGGATAGAAGCACCCTGACATGGGGAGCTGAGTAAAATGAAAGCTCCAGAAGTGAATTTTGCACAGCAATAGGAAAGTTGCAAGAGTGACTTCCACATCTCAGAGCTTGCCACTGGTGTCACCACGGTGCTGCAGAGCTCACACTCAGCCTGTTTATCTGCAGCTTTGCATTATTTTGTAGTGAAGGGAAGTACAGAGGAGCAGAGCTGGGTTTTATCCACAATGGATGCAATTTTCCTGCATAGACACCCCAACATGCCTGAGTCTGCAGATGCAATTGGACACAAAGTTCAAATGAAGAATCCCAAAATTGGTACTACATCCCAAAATCTCAAACTGGAAAATTTCTTCCACAAACCATTTGAATGCTGTAGGACTCAGTGTTTGTGACCCTTGTAGCAGGTCTCAGATAGCAGCAGTGAAGTCCAAAAGGAAGCCACCAAGATCTGTGAGGCATCCAACCTTAAGTTATAATCATTTTAATCCATGGTAATTGCTTCATGGTTATGCATGTGAATGACTTGAGTCTGAACCCAGGGGATTTTTCCCCTCATACCTTTTCCTTCTGTGCCATTGACTTGCCGTATGACTTACATAATCCTGTAGGTATTGGAAATTGTAGGAAATGCTCATTCTAAGCCTTAGGTACAGATTTCGTTGTCTAACTTTGTAAATGTCAGCTTTCACTTACTTGCCTCAGAAAAGACTTGGTAAACCCAGTCAATTCAAGTCAGTAACATGCCTAACAGACACTGCATAGAAAGTGTTACTTACATGCAAAGTATTAGTGATTATGTATTATTTTGTCTATATTAAAACATATCAACACTGAACATATTGTCATAGCTACTGGGGGACGTGAGAGGGCTACACAGGCGACTTGTCTTTATAAAATAGCATGTGTTTGGCATGAACGTTAACTGAGGCAAACATTCTGTTTCAGTAGATGTCACACAAGCACCAGTGCGTGGAGATGACCCTCTCCCACACTAACACAGCCTTGAAGGACTGGCATTATGGAAAGGATCCCAGTTTCAAAATGCTGGACCACTTTCATCTCCCTTGCACACTGCAAGCTCCTCTTGAAGTCAGTGGGTGGCTGGTCCTAAAAGGAAAACTGTGTTGGGAGCTGTGTTTTTCTTAGATAAAAGTTGCATAGAGAGCTCACTTTCTCTGTTCTTTCCTCTGCTTTTCCCAAGTATCAACAGCAGCAACTATTTGTATTGGCCACACCATTATTTTAAACAGAAGGGACTGACTTGCATGCAGCCCACACACAATCAGAATCACCATGTAGCATAAAGCTGATGTCACCTCTTGCTGCTACTCACATAATGGATTTTGTTCTCAGTCTGTGCACCACTACAATTTTTTTTTTTCACTAGGAAAAATCAATCCAAAAGAAAGAAATTACTGAATCAAAACAGTCTGAAGGACTACTAAAATTCAAATTGAAATGAGAAATACTAAGATGTTCACATAAATGTTCTTCTTGAAAGACTCTATCAGTTTGATTTTAACAATTCATTTTTCTTTTCAATGTGTGGAACATCCCTCTCCAAGAGCTAAATGTATGTAATTCCAGGCTCTTTTGCTTTTTCCCAAAAACAATCACTCTGTCACCAAGACACATATGAGAAATTTATGCCTGTCTCTGCTTGGCATCACTGCCACCTCATGGATTAATGAATTCTGTGTCCTCTAATTCCCCCACATTACACACCTCTGTTTTGTATGAGTAGCCAAATGTATCAAGATTCATTTTAATGAATGTGAGTCATTTCCCTTATTCAGAAGGCAGGGCTGTTATGTTGTAAGCAAGCACACCATTAGCTGCGCTAAAAATAAACAGGCATTACCTGCAGGAAAACCTATATAGTAAAGGTACACACTGCTAAGTACTTAGGGAAAAAAAAAAAAAGACAGAGACATAGCTAGGAATGGTGTTTTTTTGCTGTAGACAAAGGAAACAGGATGGATTGCATAGGGAATCCAACAGATCTGAAAGAAGAGTAGGTCCTGAAGATTGCTTTACCATGACATTTAAATTCAAAACACTCAATGTCATCATATATTTTGTTGATGCTTTACTATGCTTAAGGTAATTTAATTGCTAGTGCTGAAAGAAAACTAAATGGATGGCTTCTTTTAACACCAGTTTTCTTCTATGTCTTGGTTGGTGTAGAGCAAGTATTTCCTGTGTGGTTTGATGGAGATTTCAAGGTTTGGAGAATCAAATATTTCAAGGTCAGCCCAATGTTGGTTAAACAGAAAGCATGCATGACTTTGCCATGTGGTATTTCTGTTCCATTATTTTCATGACTTTTAGTGTGGTTCAATGGGAAAGGCTCTGGTTGAGTCTCAGAAACCAAGCTCATAAATCAGTAAGTCAATCAACAAGTCTGGGGAACAATATGTTCTTCTATTTTAATTTCTTTGTGGAAATGTGTAAATAGATACTGGCAATGAAGCTGGAATATAATGGGTACTTACAAATTAAGGCATGATTTATCTTCTCTACGTGCCATGTAAAAAGAGGTTATGCTTTCTGATGTGTTACAATACTATTTTTAAAATAATGAAACATCTTTAGTTTTTAAGAATGAGAATTACTGTCTCCTGACCAGTTTCCAGAAGTGTGGGAAGTTAATGTGCTGAGATGAAAATTTAAAGACTCTCAGCAGAACATTTCTACATGACTGTACATTACCAGAGACCTCCCAGCATCACCTGCTGCACCACAGCAGAGCATAGCAGCCTGGCCCAGGCAGGTATGGCATTATTTCCTGCAGGTTCAGCCTGTCCCTGCAGCTCCCTCGGTGTGGGATCTCTGTGTGCCTTTTCCCAGCTGTTTCCCACTGTAAAACCAAAGGATGAACAGGCTTGCTGGTTGCTTCAGCAGTCTCTGGACATTAATTAGTTAATGTTTGTACAGAACGATAAAGGCAGTCATAAACAAGAAAATGCAAAGCATTTAGCAAAAAAAAAAAAAAAAAAAGAGGAAAAGTTTTAAAATCACTTTGTGCCTGTGACTTTCCTAATGAGGTTTTAGTAGTGTTTGAACAACTAAAGTGCTCTCTGTACAACTGATCCCAAACAGCTAATTTGAGCCCCCTCACTGAAGTACTTTTAAACAAACCAAACAATATGTATTATATGCTGAAAATTTATTATGGAAAGAAACAGAAGTAATTTATAAAGTTACATCATCTGTTCTGGGAAAATAATGCAGAACTTGTGATTTAGGAAGCCAAACACAAACCCTACATCAAAGAGTCAACTAAATGTTTACTGCAAACAGCTGACAAATGGAAATGCATAGCTCAGAAAGGTCCACAAAACAGCTCACCAACCTATTTTAAATAATTTTATTTCTTTCTTGCTATTGTTAGAAAGGGCCATATTTCTGGATGACTTCCAAGTGGAAGGAAAAAATTAGCATTTGAGAAACCAAGTGTTTGCAAACAGTAGTCTGTCCTGCCCTAAATACCTGACTTTTGAGGTGCATTTGGACAGAGAAACCATAAAGTGGCCTTTTCAAAAGCTTCCAAACATCTAAATGAGGTACCTATGAATTTTTAAAATCTCATTTCTGCCTGTCCACATCTTGGTATGTTTAAGTGTCTTTAAAAGCTGCCCTCTGTTTTTGTAGCATGAAAGGCATTATCTGAAGGCTCCTCTCCATCGCAAGAGACAGCTGCAATTACTGTACCACAGTCATGTTCCTCAGATGAGGCCAACAAGAGCAAGCCAAGAAGACCAGGCAGAGAGCAACACAGAGTGAGTTGTGCTCTTTTAGGCTTCTCCTGCCTTTATCACGAGAAAGCAGTGACAGGATAGCATCTCAGATTGGAGTTACGAAGGTTCAAGGGACAAATATTAGTCAGAGACACCTTCAGACATGTTTTAATGTTTGAGTTCCAATCTAAAACATGGAGCCCATCCTTCTACTTCCATAAATATCTAGGGTATTTCTAAAAACATAATTGCTAATGAAGCAAAATGAAGAATAGGCCCTGAGTGCAGTCACAGATGTAAAGACCATATATTGGATTTTTGAACATGAACGATGTCTTCTCCTTTAGAAAAATATGGAGGCCAAATGTGTTGATATTTTTTGAATATCACCCAAGAGATATTCAGTGCAGCAGATATAAGGTGATATAAAGTGCAGCAGACACATTTTTATCTGAAAAGAAAGTTGCAGAACAAAAAATATAAGACTAATTTAAAAGCTGACCACTTGTACCTGTAAATAGAAAACAGCAAACGTTTTTGGAGTGGGATCTTATACTTCCATCCATTGGTGAAAAAGATATTCTCTATAGAACAAAATGGTTGTCAGCTTCTCTTAGGAATGATCATTTCAAACTCAAAAGGAAGGTACAGGAACAAAAAAATGTAAGAAAATATAAACAAATTAAATACCATTGATATCACATTGCAGAAAAATCTGGCTGGCTCTGGACCTTGCTTATGATAATACAAAAAATGAAAATAATAATTAAAACGAAGCATCTTTAATGAGTTTGTAATCTTTTTTAACTTATGAGTTTTCCAGGTATTTTTCTTGAATATACTTACTATGTGAAATGCTATTAGGTTTGGGACATACTTTATATACAAATATATATCTTTGTATATGGAGAGTTTTATAGATGTAATCTTTACAAAAACATAGAGCACCCAGCACACTGTGACTGATAATATCATCTAAATAAGTGGTTTTCCTGAAAAAAAATGGTCTATTTTCACTCTCTATTGCAATGACTTAAAACTAAAATCCCAGGAAAAATTAGAGCACCTGAATTAAAGGTTGAACTTTCCAACCTATATTTCCATACTCTGGGAAACACTCCTTCTATTTAATTAATTTGCTGGGATATTTCTGTCTTACAAACACAGCATCAGATAGAAAACCAGATGATATAGATTGTGTTAAAAACATCTGAATTATCATCATCACAGCACTTGGTCAGCTACTCAGTCACACTTTCCAGAGCCATAAAGCCTGGCCTCAGACTTGCAGAAACAGGCAGCTGCACAAGGTGTCTCCTTGCACTGAAATTACTTTCTGGCTGCTTTATCAACAACGTGGCTTCCCCTAGGCAAGTCTTGCTTGCCCTTGAAAGAGTTGCAAGACTCGTTCTGCACCATAAATATGATCAAGGGATAGTGGGAGAGATTTACTGCACCTCAGCTCTGCTCTAATCTCTTCCTACAATATCACCAATATCCTCTGTTACAAAAACTTCCTAGCACAGCAGCGTGAGGCTGGGAATGCTTCCACTTGCTCTCCTGCAACTGACTTGGTGGTCCTGGCTCTTCCTCGAGGATGGAAACTGAGGAATGCGCACAGCAGGTGTGAGGGACGTGGGGGTCCCCACACCAGCTCATCAGGAAGGATCCCTGGAGCATCCCCAGCTGCCACTGTGGCTTTGTCAAGGCCTTGGGACAACACGGTGGCATTGTCTGAGCTTTCTGAAAGAAAGAACCATTCCACTTAGAAATCAAAGTACAGTTGTGCAATTACTTGACTCTGGTGGGAGATTTGGAAGGTTAAAAAAAATCACAGAATTCTGATTGCCTTGTGCTTCCTGGATTAACTTAGCCGCTGTAGTTTTCTGCTCTAAACTTCCTCTTTGCCAGTGCACTGTTTGCTCCTTATTTGCCATAGGAGCTGCTGTGCTGTCTGGAATCAATTAGTATAAAAGTGTTATTTTTATTAATGTAGTTTCCTTGTTGCAGCTTCTGCTGTGATTGAAGGCTTTCAAAGGTCAGCCTGAGTGTATCAACAGGAAGATGTATCAGGCAATGTAGAAGTGCACTGACAAGCCCTTTAACGACTGCTCTTTAAGCTGGGCAGACAGTGAAAGAAATCCAGTATGAAACAGCTCGGAATAGAATATGATCAGGATAATGAAGCCTGTAAAAGCCAACCAAACTCCAGCTGCCTAAACAGAAATCAAACCTCAAGGATTTCCACATCATGAAAGACATTTAAAGCCAGTGTGTTGGATTAAATTACAAACATTTACAGATTAACTCTTTTTCTACCTTTTTTTAATTTCTTTTGGACTTTGCCAGAGCGTCTTTGGCTTCTACATTAAATTAATTTTATTGGCTACTTACTAACAAAATCAAACAAGTTTTGGTGGCATTTTTCATAGATTTGTTTTCTCATATCCATGGAGCCCTAATCCTTTTGCAAGTTTTCCCTGATGATAAGGACAACTGACCAGTTTGGTCAGAAATCAAACTATGATCTCTGATGCTGAAAGACATTCCTTTTGGATAGTTTGTGACATAAGCTCCACTGCAAGCCAATTAAGCAATATCCAAAGGTATTTGCTAAGGACTCCTTAATAAAAGAAGTCCACCTGTCTCATATGTAGCACAAAAAGTTCATCCTAATGTCTGTACTGAAGTGAGGCAGGAGTACCTAAAGGAAAACAAGCAAACAAAATAAAGGTAGATTTCTTTAATGAAAACACAATGAAGTATGTATAGACTTAAACTATTCATCTGGACTATTCATTAATAGCCTGACTTGATGATCTTACAGGTCATTTCTCACCTATTCAATTCTATGATCTTTCTGAAGCAAATTAAAACATTGGTAGAAATTTTCTAGAAAAATATACAAGACTAATGAAGTCCAGCAGGATGAGTTGTAACCACAGCTCTGTGTTTGAGTGTACCTGGTCAGTAGATGGGACGGGTGCAGTTCTGAAAAGGGATATCCAGAAACACAAACATGCAAAACCTTGACAAACCTAAAACAATCTAAATCCTTCAGCAGACTATGTTGTATCTATGCTGAAGTGCAGTGTAAATTTGCTTCTGTTTGTTATAATCCTATATTTGTAATGCCATTTACTATACAGGGCAATTCTAATAGACTGGTAATACATAGATGAAAGTCTTCCAGAAAATCTCTAAAGGCCAGTATTTAGCTGTCAGCTGCTCTTCTTATTTTTCGCTGCTTAGACCTTGTTGGAAGTGAAGCCTCTTTAATTTATTTCAGATTACATCTTGAAAACAATGATCAAGTCTGAAAAAGTGCCAAGCTCCTGACTGGCCACCTTTTACTGCTTTCAAGTCTGACTTTAACTGACACATGTATAAAACCAGTTCAGTAAAGAAATACAATATTTTTTATATGTTTTTGTTTTGTGGGTGTATTTAACCATTTCAGGATCTTAGCTATCATCCCAATTTTTTGGTATTATTAGCAATGAATTGACCAATCTAAAAAAAAAATCCCTTGCTACATCCTATATCTTAGTAGGAATATTAATAATTATTACAAAAATCATAGTAACACAATTTTCAGATACATGTTTAATTTTTGAATTATCATTTTGTCAAAGCCTGCTCTTCTGATTGTCCATTAGTTGACAACTACTGGCCTTGAAGCTGCAGCTGTACATTCGATCTCAATTAACATCTGATCTCACCAGTAATAATGATTTTATTGACAATATCTGAATGACAAAATCAATTTCTTTTTCTTAGGTAAAGAGTTCATTTAAGTAAAGTCAGCATTTAATAAAGGGGAAGCATGAACACATTATGTAGAAATTTTTTTCATTATTATTTTGAACAGCATATCTCCATCTGTGCAATTCTATGTGGCTAAAAAACCCCAAACAACCAGCACTGCATTAAAGGGTCCTATTTATGATTGTTTCAATTCATCATTTGAAAATTTGTATATATCAACAGAAATTAGCATCAAGAACAAGCACAGATATAAATCACCAAATGAAAGCATCTCTGTGAATATAACAGAGTGATGAGGGGTCAGCATATCATGGTTGTCTAATTGCTTAATTTATGTGGACATTGGTGTTCAGAAAAAAAGTTGTTTTTTTGCTGGAAATATCACTGTAAGTGCAGCTGAAATGACATGAAAATGGCTGAATATATTCTGTCAAATCAAACCATGCCAGTAAGAGGTTTTTAAATTTATTCCAGCGCCCAAAAGAAAGAGTAGCCCAGTCAAAGTAAGGAAAAGAGAGGACGGAGCCCAAATGAACCACACCCTGCAAGACTTTGATTACAAACAAAATACCATTGCAGATTATTGCAACTGGTTTCAGTTGCAGTTCTCCATAAAGCAGCCAGCAATGGCTGTCTGGGATAAGCCACTGATTTCCCAACCCATTCCAACAGATTTTCCCTCACAGTGCTCCCTGGGCTCACTGTGCTCCAACTCACCAGCCTCTCATCCCAGACATAGCTTCATCTGAAGACTGTCATGTGGTCAAAGGTACTGCTGGAACTGAGGAGCTACGTATCCCTCTGTAGAAAACTTACAAGGAGAGAAGGTGATTTAGTTTCATCTATTTTTTGCTTTCAAGGCAAAAAGTGGAATCCCATTAATAATAAATGACTTCTATCTGATGTTTATCTTTAAATCAGTTGCAATGGTATGGTGATTCCATTGACATCCATAAAATTTGGAGATCCTCACTGGGGATGCCACTGGAAGAAAATGGTATTTCAGAACATGCAGAGCATTTCCAGGTTGGGACCTAGATACTGCAGCCAATATCCCTGTTAAGCAATGAGAAACGTGACCAGAGAAATGATAGCCTAGAAATGTGAGATCCTGCAATATAATTGACTAGACCATTCTGAGCTGCTTTAGAGAGCACTGCCTAAATTTGTTCTGGCTCTGGCTTACATCCTATTGATCTGTGCTGACAATTGGTGGACCCTTTAGTTCAGCCTCAGGTGCAGATACCACCATGCCTTGAAGTCCTTCAAAACAGAAAGTCTGTCGCTCTTTTTTTTTTTTTTTTTTTTTTTTTAACAGAGCTGCTACATGCAAGTACCCTCCCCTAGGTGCTCTGAGTTCAGCAGCTGTAGTCTGGCATCCATGGGCAGCACTGCCAAGGACCCCATTCCTGCCTCTCCATGGAAAAAGAAATCCAGAAGCAGTGCAGGTGAGGTAAGAGCATGTAGGCACTGGATTTGGCTACATTATTGTCATACCTCCTGTGATCTTCTGATCCTAGGCAAGGCCCCTGGACTTCCTCATCTGCCTTTAGACTAGATTGTAGCGTGAGAGCACAACAAAACTCTGTTTAATCATGTGATGTCATTTAAATGTTGATTTCAAATGTTGATTTGAACTGTTCTAGGAATATCCATCAAGGGAAAAACCCAGCACTAAATAAAGCAGGCAAGCAAGCTTGAGGCAGAGGATTATTACATGAAGACATAACTAATACACGGGGAGATATTGCATAAGGACAGAATAAGGTTGCACAGTGGCTACCTGTGAGTAAGAGCACATAGAAGAAATAACTTTTTCATTCAGGAATTCTGTCAGTGTAGTTTGCTACTAGCATGTTCTGCCATGAGTGGAATACACACATAATTATTTTTAGTAGCACTTGGCTTAATAATAGTGGTATGCAGAGATTTGGTGCATAACATTTCACAATAAGTTGCCATATAATTTGAAAGTAATGTGACGCCTTCTGCTTCTTGTGCAATGAGCATGTTCAGGCTTTGAGAACAGTTGGGAAAATTGTTTCTGCGCACAATATTTTGCTATCTGTCTCATACAACTTCTGAAATCAACATGAAGTTTTGCGTGCAACATCATCTTAGTTGAAGGGCTGACCGTAGTAAAAGATATCTTATTTTTGTTATAACCTTTCAGATGTCCCAGACCTCAGTGGACATCAACAACAGAGTCTTTGTATAGAGTTTTAGTCATGGACTCCAGAAGGGCAATTAACTCAGAAAGAGTGCAAAGAAAGGGAGGAAGATGATGGCATGCCAAGGAAATAAGACATGGGTTTGAATCCTGCGTCTCAAAGGCAAAGTTAGTCCGGATTCCGTCATGTCACAGCACGAGTCCATTGGAAGCATTTTTGTTCACCCTAAAATCTCCTGTGAGATTCCCTCTAAATATTAGATGATCCTTGCCAACTCAGAACTGTTGCCACAGTTCCCTTCAAATACCACTATTTCACATACAAGTCATTAAGGGAAACATAAGGTACTTTATTGCCTCAAAGACTAGGATGGTTCCATTTAAAGCAAGTGGAAAGTCTTCCCATGCCTTCACTGACATCCAGTCTGATCCCAGGGGAGCTCTCTCCCCTTCTGCTGTTGCTTCTAGTGACTTTTGCTTCTTACTGCTACTGTGCCTTGAACAGGAGAGAATAAGTGAACATTTCCCATACTTTCATCAGTCTCAAAATGAGAGGCAAAAGCAGAACCTGTGAAATGCACTCTCAAGAGAACATACAAAAACGTGACCATTGAAATTGCATTTAATGCCCTGTGTCGTAATGTCACGTGCTTGCACTACAAACAGCAAAGGAAGGGATGCCTGAATGATTTCAGGAAGAAAACTTCCCATAAGTCATTGCCAGAAAAGATGGGAGACAGTTTGAATTCAGTTCCTATTATTTAAACTTAGATCAGTAAGTGAAAAGCAGAAGCTGATCTGCTGCACTGAGATGTGCTACACTGCTTAAATATCATTTGCCACATGGCATTTATGTCTAAACTGCTTGATACATACACCAGCCCAAATTACTTGGGTCCCAGTCCTTGCCCAGCCAAACGGTCGCAGTTTCTCCACATCTCCTGTGGCTGAATATCCCTGCCCCAATAAACAAGGAACTGAGAAAGGGAGTACTGTGTATATCCAAACCTGATCCTGCAAAACCAGGGTGGCATGGGGATACACAAGATCTGTGATCTCGGAAGTACTTCCAGGTGCTGCATACTAAACATGCCCAAAGAGTGCTCTGGCAGAAAGCCTAGATCTCGTGGTATGGAAGAACTGTAATAAGCTGTTGACGATGCATATATGGAGATTACATATACAAAATTTTCTAAAACTTCTTTAACTCAGCTTCTTCCTGAGCATTGGACACCCCATATGTTTTTTCTTAATTGTTCCCTCAAAACAAATCATTGTTAAATCCATACATATTTTGCATGCTTCTTCATAGGGGAGGAGTAGAGCAAGCCCATACACAGCATTTTCAGGTTGAAAGCATCTAACAAGCATCAACTAATTATGCTGTTTAGAGTAAAAAGAAGAGGGACTCATCTGCATAGCTATAGACAAGCTAGTTACCCTTGTCTCCCTCTCAGTCAAATGGCATCAAGGCAATATAGACAAGAGTCTGGGGCACTGTTCATCTCATCCTAAAGAAGCTACATAAAGTAGATCAGATGTGTGTGACCTAAAAATGACCTTTTTCTCTCTACTGAGTCTAAGGTAAGTCTGCTCTGGCTGCCTTAACTGTGGGACTATTGAGATATCCAAGCCTGACTGGGAATAACTTCGTGTCCTGTATCAATTATATTCAGCTCAATTATATACATCTAAGAAAGAAACCATTTCAATAATTTAAATTGCCAAAAGAAGGAAATTTCACATGTACAGTGGAATACATCTAAGTAAATATTTGTAAAAATATGCTCCTGTTAAATTCAGCAAATGGATTGGGTATCTGTTGTGGTTACTATAATTTTTACTTTCTAAAAGACTTGTTTACTCAACTCTACAGGGATTTTGTTTCATTTTTCAAGTGATAGCTCTAGTTTCTTCAGTTCAAAATGCTGATAACATTAGCTATTTTTACTGTCCATGAAAGGCAATTTTCTTGACAGCAATCTGGTGGTCAAAACTGATCATCCCTATATACTTTCAAATTATATCATCATCATTAGCATTTTTCTGTGCCATTTAAATATCCTGCCTATCTGCTTCTTCTGCAAGAAATCGCATTCATTTGTTAAAGAAAAAGAAAAAAAAGCCGTACAAAGAGAAGAAGCAGCTGACATGTAAGTTAGTCATACTTCCTTGTGGCTTGCCTCCTGAAGACATACATGGCCAATCTGCTCAAAAAATCCCCAGGCACACTGTTAATAGTAAGGAACACAAAGGCTGTTAAACTCTTGGCCAAACTCCTCAAAGTTTTCAGGTAACAAATATAATAAGCTAAATATTAATGGTTCAGCAATAATGAAGAAGCAATGACCAAGAAGACAAAGGCAGTGCCACACAACAGTTTGGTAGCAGATGATCCAAGGAAGCCTCTTGGAGCAGGGCTGAAGCCAATGCCACAGTGAGCAGCACCATTAGCCATATGGAAGTCTAACATTTGGAAGGATGGTTCCAAGCACAATCCCACCCCCTCATCTCCTGGCTCCTAAGAGAAAAGGGCAGCAAAGTATCTCAATTTCAAATCTTACTCAGTTTTAAAGAATATGTAATTTTTTTCAATCTTTGTGTACAAAGTACAGCATTCCCACAGTGAGCCCTCTGCTCCCCAGGAGCACAGAAGAAAGAGTGACTATGACTCAGGATGGTGACACTGCCCTGGCACTGATGGAGGCTCCACAGCAAAGCTCAGAGGTGATCCATGGCCCTTTAATACAATTTAGGACAACCACCAGACTTCTTAAACTGCAAGGAGAAGAAGTCATATGAAGTAGCAAGGAGCTACTTTGTTGAGCAAGAACAACGAACTCTCTACACAGAAAGCTTGGAGAGTCCTAAGTCTTCCAGTTTCAGGATATCACAAAATCCCTTCACGAGGACACAATTAGCTTAGCTCAGTGTGTTGTTATTGTTTACACACAGCCATAGATAGACAGATACATAAACAGTGCAGCAAACATTTTCTCTCACACAATGTATTTGTCCTTACATGGCAGCTTATTTCCATGTTTTTTGCTAATAGGGTTGCAAATGAGGGGGGGAAAAAATAAATAGCGTGATCTTCAAGGAGAAACAAGTTTGGCAGCAAGAAGAAAAGAAGATGAGTAATACTTCTGTTTCTGCTTTTCAGAAGGGTTTATTTGAAAGCTCTGTTGTGCCCCAAGTGTTGACTCATCCATGACACTTTTCAGCATCTACATTTACCCTGAAGCAGAGCAAGCTTCTAAATGGAGGAGTAAAACAGGGTTGCCCTGGGGAGCAGTGAGGGGTTCATATAGTTTGTACATGGGAGTGTAGTTAGAGGAGCTATAGAGAAAATCTGATCGTTTTACAAGTTAAACGAAAAGAGGAAAAGAGAAAATTTGCTTTCAAACTCTCAGCCTGGTAATCTGAATTTAAAATATGAAAGCCAAAATGGCTTTACTCTTTCCTGTACATGATTGCTGGTACAAAGGTGCCTGAGAGACAGATTGTCCTAGGAGGAATTAGCCTTCTAAGCTCCACTTCTTGGTTTGTATAACTCATGAGGGTTAGTAAGTTTAAAGATCAGCAAAAATCTTTTCTAAGTCAAGGTCATCAGAAAGCAGCAAAAGCTTTGAAAGCAGCAAAAGTGGGGGAGAACTTGCCATCCTGGCTAGTGCCTTTTCAAAGCAGATCTACACCTTTCTGAGTCTCCTGTTTCCCACTCACATGAACAGACTTCTGCCTTCTCCCACTCCTGTTCTGCATAATAAAACTGGGTCCTCTCTGTGGACTGAAAGTAAAATCCCACCTTCCACTGGGACAAAGTGCTTAGAAGAGATCAAAAAACAGACAGCCATTTCTAGGAATTGCTCTGAAAATTTGCTTTCAATTATTTTAGCATACCATGCCTAATTTTTTCTTTCTTTGTGCTCAGAAATAGTTTGTTGCTTGCTGCAACTAATATTGTTTGTCTTTAATTCACTAAAGTGAGTTGAATGCTTATGTTTTCAAGTGTTTCAAGTAAAACAGAAACTGATAACTGAGATTAAAAGTCATTCTCAACAAGAAAAACTCAGAGCCTAATCTTGTGACTACAAGAGCATATGAGTCTAATTTGACTGAGTATTTGGAAATATTTTGAAAGATCTGAGTTTTTGGAAGTTTTCTTGAACATAAAACATGATGCTGGAAATGTATTTAAAGAATATAAAGTCAGAAATACGAAACTTATGTATCTATTTTACTTGTCCTAGCAAGATTAGAAACCATTACGGCTTCAGTGATCAATAACAAAGCACAAATAATGAAAAATCAAAGCAACCCTATCATGACTAGCAAGAGGTCATAGATGAAGTAAAAAATTACAATATCTGCAGAAAAATAGTTCTGATAACAATTTGCCAGCCCAAAAGGGGGACAAAATAGTAAAGCATGAGATGAAAAATGAATATCTAGATGAGATCAAATGTCAAACAGCATACAGGAAAATGAAAGAATGCAAGAACAAGAGTTCCATGATCAGGCTTCCAGGATCATGTATGTAATAGCTAAAACTATGGCATGTCTACTGGATCTTACAACAGTTCAAATGATCTAGACTGAGTTAATAATGTTCTAAACTGAGCACAAAGATTAATTTGTGACCCAAATTATCAGAAAGAAAATATCTAACCTCCTAGATAGAAATATTACCACATTTTAAAATGCATTCTGACAACAGAATTATAATTAATTCACAAAAGACAGATGTAAAGATGGTGAAATACACATATATAGATCTATAGATTTATGAAAGGCACTCAGAAAAGAAAATATATTCATGCAGCACAACTAACCACTAGCAATAAAAGTCTCCCAGGAGTCTCTCCTCTTTACTGGAAGTCTAAAATAAGAAGAAAGAAAGGAAGAGTGAGTTATTTTTTCTTCACACCCTTTCCCAGAACATCTGCCAGTGGCCACATGGACTCAGGGATGAGCAGGCCACGAGGTGAGACATCCACTCAAGGTTCAGCCTCAACTCTGAATGGCTGCACATGGCACTGTGCAAAGTACCTGCTCTGCATCTCAGCATGGCAAAGTTCTCAGCATCAAACATCATCAAATATCTCAGCATCAAATATTAAATATCAATACCCAGATATTTTTAGGGAAGCACCCAAAATCCTGTAGGGTTAATTTTTGAGTATACAACTACATTGTAGATCATAATGTCTCTGAATTCACAATACAGCATTGTTAACCATGAGATCAGCTGTGCTTTTTGGGAGCAGCTAACACTGTGCTGCAAGCTGGTTTGTATTTAGAGGTGAAATTAGTGTTAGGGAAAATACATATTTCAGTTTCATTTCCCATAAAAATGGAAATGTTTCATTTCCCATGACTGCACTGTGTCCTCCAGTGAAGATGTTGATGAATAGAAGGCAGTCAGACTGATAGGCAGGCAAATGAGTCCAGACAGACAAACGAAGCCAGATTAAATAATAAAATTATATCTATTTAAATCAGCGTCTCCCCACTAAATTAAACAGCACACCTCAGTTTTGACAGAAAGAATGACTGTCACTCATGCACAAGAGATAATACCATGTATTACAGTACCCTCTAGTGACTCCTACCACAGCTGGGTTTCAGCTAGCATTCAGCACATCCCAGGATGGATCCCACCATGGCAAAAGTGCAAGTCCCGGGATGCCCCAAGGTTGCCCTTGAATGTAAGAAATCAGTCTCCAGCTTTCTTTCTTAGGAAGAACAACACTGAATGTTGAGTGTTCATTCATTTCTTGTTTGCCCCAGGGTTTGACTTTCTTAATTCCAAATACCCAGCTTTTAAAACGTATGTGAGCTAGCAGCTAGACACTCACTATTCTTTGATCTCACAGTATGAGCTTCCTACACAGCAGGAAGCTGATATTTTTTTCATGTCAAAATCCAGTCCTATCTCAGAAGGAAACAAAAATAAGCTTTTTCTTCTCTGCCCCAGTTTTCATCACAAAACCTTTGGCCCCTGTTGCTTTTATAAGATCTTTCCTCCCTGTCTGACACATGAACTGTGGGAAATCTTTCCCAAGTGTGATTAAGCCCTTCCCATCAACCCATTCCAAAAGCTGCTTTGGATTCAGTGTCCCTCTATTCAAACACTCTCTTCCCCTCCCATGGGCTTTAGCCCAGGAGCTGGCAAAAAATATTAATATCACCTGAATGGCCTGGCCTTGAGAGGTCATCTTCAAAGGTATTGTAACTCCCTTCTTGACTGGTGTTCTATACACCAGACTGGAAAGAAAAGGAAACTTCAGCTTTGTGCCTGATTTCCTTACTTTTTAACCACATTTCATTGTTATTCCCATTTCTTGAAAGCAGTCAAAGAAATTGTCCTAGATCACAGGTAACACAAAGAGATTGGTATTAGCAAAGTGAAAGAGTCTAATATCCGTAGGGTTCCATGTGTGCTCTATATTTTCAATAGTTGCAAACTCCACCTGTAACGACATCTAACTGTTTTTGTCTTCAAAGTTACAGACCTAAGGCTTTGAAACAGTTGCCTTTTAGCTAATGGACCATAAAGCCAGTCACAGTTTAGGCAAGAATGTTTTGAGAGTGAAGAAGAGCTTTTGGGAGAGAGTTTCAGTCTTTCTTCAGAAACTTTACATCTCATGGCTGAAGAGCTGCTCGTGCAGGCATAGCTGGAAAAATGTGCCAAGCAGGCTGTCAGGGAGACATACATGCTTCTTGAATGGATTTATGGCTGGATACCTGAGCAGTCAGCACTACATGATGTGGTATTGAGTTATTTTAATCCTTTAGTCTGTCCATTTATGCCTTTGGTCCCATTCCCAGAATGGCTGAATCACCTTTATGGACTTATGGCAGAGAAAGGCAGTGCTGGGAAAGGAGCAGGACACCAGGGTTTGAACCCTTGAGCTGGGTCTGCTGATGTTACATACCCAGTGTTCCCAGAACTATCAGGGAAAACTGTGCCTGGTCTGTTTTATTTAACACAGGAAGCTATTCCACAGATAGCTCCACACCCCATTGTCCAGGGCTTGCATACAGAACCTCTAAATTCTCAAAGTCACCAGATATCAGAATCTTTTCCGAATTTGGTCTTGAGGATGAGCAGACAGCAACATGACAGGCAGCTCTCATGACTCAAATTTGATTCTAGGTAAATTGAGTAGTCAAATAATTCACTGTAATTCAGCCTAGCATTTCAAAATACCACACACTTCTGATTCCCTGGCAAGCTACATCATGTAGGATATTATATATTTTTTTCAGCAGTTTCAAACTGCCAAAAATTTGGTATTATTTCTCAAACAGGAAATAAATTAATGAAGGATATGAGAGGTAAATGAAAACATGTCACAGAATGAAAACATAGTTCAAAAGCTCTTAATAAATTAAAAGTTACAAAAAGCAATTTACAGAGTGTTTTATGTATGTCACTACGATGAGGTTTTATTGGTGTGATATCATAATTTGGCTGTCTCTGATCCCTTTCTTGGCAGCAATAGCTCCAAAGACATTATGTGCTGATCGTGCCAGCTCAGAAAGCTGAATGCCAGAGGTCTGCTTTATTTGGGCACTAATCAAGAGGACTTGTAGGTTTACCTAAGAACTTCCACATCAATTCTCATAGTACCAGATCTTGGAGACTTTCTTGTTTGACTTTAGTAATTGATTTTGTGCAGAGAAACTTAGTAAAGTTGTCAAGATTTGCTGCCTGAATTGCATGGTTTTCTGTTGTTTTCCGAATTTCCCATTAAATTATCTGTGTTTACAAATATGTCCAGATTTTACTTTGAACATTCTCCACTCCTCCTGCCCCTAAAGATAAATGAATTCCCAAACATATTTGTACTTGCAAATTCATAGATTTATACACTTCATGCCACTTTAATCCCTATTAAACTAATTTGAAGTCATGTCAGGCCAGCTATCCACAGTAAAATGGATTAGATAAGCCAGCTGATCAGATATAGAAAGGACTTCAGGCACTTTTTCTGTCTAGCCTCCATGAATTTAGAGAACTAGTTTCATACAAATAATTTTGTTCTCTTTAATTCCTTTGTGATTAAGCTAATTCACAAATAACATTGGTTCTTAGAGAATCATTAGTGTAAAACAGAGCAGACAAGGCTTTTAATTAGGGCTTTTCATACCTCCTCTATCCATTTGGTAATAAAATTACTTCTGCATTAATTGGTTAGTTATTTTAATTTACACAGCAATAAGTGCTGATATACACTGGCCATAAACATCTTTGCTAAATAATTTTTGAAGTACGACTGATATTTATTTCCTGTAGAAGTGGAAGATGTTTTGTTTAAAAGCTTTCTGACGTTTGTGCTGCAGTTCAACAGTCATTCTCACTGTAACAAAATAGACTTCCAAGTGAATTTTAAGGAACCTAACATGCACATCAGCTTTATTTTTATTTCTACTACAGATTGTTTTATTTCTAAATGAATACATGGGTTCTTTGGATGTCTTAAAGTTATGTGAAAGACTTTGCTGTAAAAAGAGGGTCTCCAATTGCAAAAGACTGGTTATCTGCCAAAACCTAAGTTCTGTGTTCTCAATTTTATTTACAGTTCTGTTAGTTTTTGACACAAAGAAATAAATTAAAATACTTCAGCTTGCTAAAGTGACTAGTAATTTTAAATGGTTGTGACCATTTTGGTTGAGACCAAGTTCTCACACATTTTTAAAATAGAACAAATCCACAGTCATCAGGCCATGCTTTGGACCAAGAGGAGAAGAGCGGAGTGAAAGTGAAAATAAAAACTAAATCTCCCAATACAGGTTCAGAGCAAAGAGTTTGATACTCAAAAAAAACCAATTTTGAGCTTAAGCTTGTAGTGCATGATAATCAAGTTTATCACATTTTATCATAGCTGTTAATATTAGCAGTCATTTCTGAATGCTTGTCCTGTAACATGGAAGCACAAGTAATGAAGAAAATACAAGGATTAGTGAAATAATCTACGATGGTATCTGCCACCCCATGGTAAAGCCATAGTGGTTGACATTCGGGGGAGAAAAATGGCAATTACTACTGAACAATTCTATTTCCTCAGCATCAATCATCTAGAAATTTCCGAAGCCAGATATGTGCTTCCAGTTGAATTTACTTAATTTGTTGCTCAAAAAGAGGCCAGAAGACAAAAAAATGCATTTCCCCCCCTCCCCACCCCCAACTAAAAACAACCTCATTGAGGCATTTATTTTTACAAGTTACAGCTCTCTGACACAGAAAAATCATTAAGTGAATGTCACCCATTCTGCTCATTGAATGAGGCCAACATCCTCTGGGAAGAAAAAGTGAAAATAACATGCAGTCATGTGGTCACAGGCTGCATATTTGGGACATTTTGCAACTCTGGAATATTTTATTTTTTTGAAGATTTACCAGTCCCTTAAGACCCATTTCTGCATGCTGCTTTGTCCACCCTTTTCTTTTCCCACACCTTTTGCCTGTCATAGCTGTTGCTTTACATCTGCCATGGGGCTGAAATCCTTTGGGGCAGGAAATATGGTAAAGTCTGTATGACAACCGTCATACAAACAGTATCACAGCAGGTGAAACAAGGCCAACCCAAAGCACCCTTTTAAGCCATAAACCAGCATTTTAACAAAGAAGAATCCATTGCATTTGGAGGCTATATTGGGCATATACCAAGTGTAGGATATGCCGGGAATCTGCTGCTGTCAAGGTGAGTTTTGCACTGAGCCTTCAGGAAAGTTTTAACCCAAACAATGATAATCAACAGAGATAGTGACAAATGGAGAGGAAGTGGGGAAGAATTGTGACATTTGGTGCTGAACCATATGTGCGTGGTTTGAAAGACATGACTGAATTGTTTTTGGTGCTCTATTATTCTGACATTTAGAATGAGGCAAGTTTCCATTTCCATTAATGTACTGCCAACTCAAAGGGGAACTGTCGCAAATTTGAGACTAAAGAAAGCTGTTCCTCAAACTTCTCTTGAGCATAATCAATGCCCTCACTAAGCAACAGAGTAGTGTCACAGTGTAGACTCCAATTAATTATTATGCTTTCTGCCTCTTTTATACCTTGTGATTATATGGAATAAGCTGCCTTTGACAAAAGACCATGAATTTATACATAAATGGAGAACAACCAGTGCAAAGGGAGGCAGCTGACAAAACTTTCTGATTGTTAACCTGGCACTGAGAAAGTGATCCAGCCTATAGGTGGAGGATATTCAGGTGAAAGAATCCAAAAGCCTAAAATCTTACAAGTTTGGAGGAAAAATACAATGATCATCAGTTTCCTTTGCAGCTTTTTAAAGTAGCTGCCTATCTTTACCAAATAAATTAAGGGAGAGGGAGAAGAGAGAGAGAGCTCAAGGTAAACTAGGTGATACAGGATCTGGTGAGGAGTCTCTGGATTCATAGATTTGTCCCTCTTTGAAACATCTCCTGGAAGCAGCTGCTCAGCAGCTTTACAAATAACTTGAATTCAAAGGACTCTCCTGACCTTGTTTGATGACAGATGAGCACAATGCCAGTAACCTCACTTAGGGATCAAAACTGAAGGGATGATTTTTCTCAAAATCATCCATGCACGTTTTATTTCCTAATGAACATTTCTCTCTTGTGACTACTTAATCTCTGAAACTTTGGTGGTAGTGCCTTGATTTCATTCCCTAGGAGGCACTGACTTTTCTTAAGTACAGGAAAAAATCAGACTGCCTGTCAGCTCATTATCTTGCTGATTGCATAAAAAAAAAAATTAAAAATAATAATAATAATAATGATGATGATGATGATGATGATGATGATGATGATGCTTGGCAGGGGGTTGGGTTTTATTTTTTTGTTTAATCTGACAGGAGTTTGAGAAAGTCTCCAGTTTAGGAAATCCAGTGTTATTTAGCAGAGTTGAAGGTCAGAGGTTGCCATTTCACCTAGGAATAGCAGAAGAGCAAATGCACCAAGATCTGTGCCCTGTTATCACTACTAATGAGTACTAAATCACCTAAACTAAATCAGTACTAACCTCAGGCTGATTCTGCCTCTCAAATCCTCTTGCCACTCATTCCTGAAACTCTCCCTCATCCTCTCAAAAATTCATTTTCTTCCTTACTTCACAAATTCGCTCATGACCATACATGACCTTACTGCTAGCCTGTGCACTTTTCTTTTTAGTTTGTACCAAATTCCTCATTTTTTATCAGCTTGAATCTTTCAGTCCTTGTTGGGTATTTCTCCATTTTGCTGGCATAAAAGAAGATAAGAAAATATACAGGAGTGAACACACTATGTATATACATTGATTTTACATAAATTATTTTATTGCCAGAAGTAATACTCCTGCCAGTGCAGGACTGGCATCTGAAATTTTTCATTCACCCACAGAACAAGTGATATAAGGATTAAATAATGGAGTGCAAAATCCCTCTAAACACCTCTCCATTTGGCCTCAATATTGGACCAAATGGAGGAAACAGATCATACCATGAATGAGAGCTAAGAATAACCAGTAGAAATGTCAAGAGGCACAGTCTAACTTACATCATTTACCTTACAAGGAATCACTGAGCCGTAGAATGGCTTGGGTTGGAAGGGACCTTAAAAATCATCTGATTCCGTCTCCCCTGCCAGGGACAGGCACACTTTCCACTAGACCAGGCTGCTCAAAGCCCCATCCAGCCTGACCTTGAACACCTCCAGGGATGGGGCATTCACAACCTCCCTGAGCAACCTATTCCAATATCTCACCACCCTCACAGTAAAGAAGTTCTTCCTAATGTCTGATCTAAACTTGTCTTCTTTTGTTGGAACCCAGGATGTTCCTCTGACTGCCTTGGATGGCTCAAGACCCTGGCAGGGTGCTCAGAGACCTTGGCACAGAGTCAAAGACACCTGTGCCTTTGATTTTAACCCATGGAAAAAATTACCAGCTTTGTATGAAGATGCACAAGCCAGGAGAGTTGATCAGAATGATAGTTAATTTGTCACAGGGTGAAAAAGTAAAATTTTGGGGTTTTAAAATGGGGGTTCAAGAGGCAAAATGGAGGAATTTGGGCATGTTCTGCCCTTCCTTGTCCTTCTTCTTGTCCTCCATCTTCTGCTGTGATGGTGGCACTTTTGGATTGGTTTAGAGACAGACTGTCTAACATAGGTGATAGGTATTGGAAAATTATTGTAAATAAAGTACTCACAGTTTTTAGTATATAATGTTGACACCACCCCAAGGACGGGGAGTGTGCCACGAACTGACCTGCCAGACAGACTTCAGAGGGTCAGAGAAAGAATGTATTAGATAAGAGAAAATAAACAACCTTGAAAACCAGAGCCAAAGAATCTTGACTTCTTCTTTGGTCACAGGGCTGGGAAAAAAGACTTTAATACCTCGGGAGCCATTTCAACAACACGAAACCCAAGACTCTTTCAGTGTAAAGCCATTCCCCCTGTCGCTGTCACTCCATGCCTTTGTAAAAGGGCCCTCTCCAGCTCTCTTGCAGCTTCCTTTAGGTGTTGGAGGGTGCCCTCAGGTCTCTCCAGATCCTTCTCTTCTCCAGGCTGAACAACCCCAACTTTCTCAGGCTGTCAGAGGAACACAAGCACAATTCCTAGAAGTGCTGAAGGTTTGTAAACTGAATTTAACTCTCTGTAGGTATTCGGAAAAACACAAATTAAAACCAAAAAAACCTCATGTCAGATGGGGGAATTAACAAAAGCAAGCAAAAGAATTAACAGAGAAATGAACAAAGACAAACAATCCCACCTCATCCTGTCACTTTGTCTGCAATGACCACTGACAAAAATTATACCTCATATAGTGATGCCTTCTGTGGAAATAAGCTGCAACCTCTATGCCATTTGACATAAGTCACAAAAGCATCCTCTGGAGAAGTTCCCCACAGTTATCATTCTGCTCTGCATTTCACTTGCTGCCATTTGGTCTACAGAAACCACCCACTGAACATTTGCCTTTGAAGTGCACCACCTTCTCCTAAGTAGCATGAGTGACTTCTTGGGTCTCTCTCAATTTGCCACAGACAGCTTCTGAAATCTCCAAATTTTGAGTTACTTTTGTGTGTGTGTGTATGTGTGTGTGTGTGTGTGTGTGTGTGTAATTGCTGCAACATCTTATGTTCAAACCAGCAGCCATGGGGGGAAAGAACTGCTGGCTTGGGTTAGCCTGGCAAGACCAGACCAAGAGGGAACATGATGATCATGGACAAATGTTCAGAATATTGATAACCTCGATTCAATCCATTGCACAGCTGCAATCTGACTACCGCAGATTTTCTTTAAAATGGATGGGGTTTTTTCATGTGTTTAATTCACTATGCACAAAACACTGGAAAATTATCCAGGTGTACTACTTACTGCATCTCACAGTCCAGTCTTTGACTCACTGGAAAGTTTCTTCTTTCCTCTAAGACCTCGTTCCTTTGTATGAAGGTTACTGTATTTTATATTCAGTATTTTTATTAGCCTCCCAATCAAACAGTTTTCTTTCATCTGGCTGGCAGTTCTTATTGCATTATTTGATAAACCTCTCATAAATCCTTTACATTTTGTTTATGTTTCCTTTCATGAAACAATTGCTGCACAAAAACATTTGTTGTTGAATTTAGACCTAAAAAGATCAGAAATTTCACATTAAAATAATTACAGGCATGTATTTCTGCCATTCTCAGGAACATAGCTGCCAAATGTTTCTTTACTGGACTATAGTGGAAGCTGGTTTTTGTTTATTTCAAGGAAACCCCTTTCTGCCCATGCTTACTGCCTGGGTTATCATTTGAGAGAGACTTTGTGGACACACTAACTTCAATATAGTTTGGATGAATTCATGGCACTGAATATTCATACAGCGTATGATACAGACACTGAACCCAATTTAGTAAATGAATACTTGTAATTTCACCAAAGCCCCTCTGAGAGATTATTATGCAGATTTATGAAGGAATATTGCTGAAGCAATTCTTGGCTGTGTTTTCAGTCACTGAGGACTTAAAGTATGTAAACCTAAAATAATTTCAGACTTATTTACTGTCATTGCTTTCATCTTCTGAACCCTTCTGACATTATTTCTCTCACTGGTTTGTATCCAGAATCCCCTCTGCTATCCTTGCCCTTGAGCAAAGAACCAGTGTCAGAACACCTATGAGCATTGCCAAGTTACTCCTAACAATATCCTTGCTGCCATAATGCCAGCAATCTGCTCTAATCCTGCTGCTGCAAAATAGCACTGCAGGCAGAGGGATGTATGGACATGGTGGTGTGGGCAGCGTCACCCACCTGGAAACACAGACACTAACAACCACACTGAGAGCAGACTTTCACACCTCTTCTGTAGGATGAAGATTACCTCACTCTTTTGGGACCACTGGTTTCATAAAAGTAGGAATGATGGAGATACTTGAACCAAGAACATACTACAGTTCTTTAAAATTCAACAAGTGTACCATAGGCTGTTCTCTGTGTACTAATTTTATGGGCAGTATCTTTTTTAGAGCTGCAGACCCAAACCCACAGTAACACCTTCATTTCCACCCCTCAGAAAGAAAGGTCATTGCCACTTGCTGAATGTCTTTTTAAAAATTTAGATCAGTGTCCCTCACTCCAGCCAATGCTGCCTCTCCTGCCCAACTCATTGAGAGGACTAGTCACTGCTGGACTAGTGGGCATTGAGCTAGATCCCAAATCCTTATTCATATTGGTCATTTGTCCCTCATCAATTGGAGTCCTACCTCACAAGAGGTGAGGTAACACATGGGCAAAGTCTCTGGAATGTGGCCCACAGGCTTCAGAAGGCTACAGCAACAGTTAAATTTTAGCATACTGTAAATACCACGGCTCTTCTCAGTTACATTTCTTGGTATACAGTATAGTAACATATGCTACATGGAAGTGAATCGTAAAGGCCAACTTCTGCTCTTGGATTCAGATCTCCCTGACTTCAGTGAGACTGAAAAGCAAGGGAGCCTGGTGACACCTGCAAGCAGCAAGTAACCATGGCAAAGTCTCCATGGGGAGTGGAGGCAATGATCAGCAGAGAATTCCTGAAAGGTTCTTGTGCTTCATATGAATTGTCACCCTGTGGCTCATTTCAGCCATGTTTTGTGCAGTGAATGTGCACGTTGAGCTCCTTCCACAGATTAATACACATTGTGGTAAAGGCAAGTGAAGCCTACGGGCCAAAAACCAGGAAAATCTGCATGTCAGAGAAACAGCAATGAAAGAAGAGAGCTGGAGATAGATGATGATGGGAAAAGCACCTGGTTTTCTTATTTTTTTTAACTAAATGATAGTTTATGAATTTATCTCAAGACGTTTTACTGTTTCATCCTTTTTAATCTTTTTCTTTGCATTTCTTTCTTTTTCTTGGATTCTCTTTCTGTCTTCCTTTCTTCATTCCTTGATCCTCTTTTTCTCCTTGTTCTTCTGTGCTTGATTGACTGTCAAGATAGATATGAGACGGAGAACTATCTTTGAAAATGTCAAAGAGTAGCTGCAAAAAGACACATATTTGCACACTTTACATGAAACATGTTCAACTCCACATGGATAGAATCCAAGACAGTGAGGTACAGAAAAGTGATTAAAGAAATCCTCCTCCTTTCTATTCTGCAGACACTAAACTACCACTGGCACAAGTAAAACAAGGGATGATTGAAACTTAAGGATGGGTCCAGCCACTCAGCACTGTGTGAGGGAAAGTAAACAAATTCAAGCAATTTTTGGAGAGTGAGTCATGGCTGTACTTGAGTCAACTAGACCAATAAATTGCATGTGGCTTAAGGAAGATTTTCTCATTGTCAGAATATTCCCCTTCTTGCTGCACCCTCTCAACAGTCCTAACAAGCATCACAAGGGTTGGAAGGTTTGAGAGGAGCTTTCCTTTTAAACAGAATCAGTCAAACTCTGTGAATGACAAATAAGTGGTACTGCATTTAACAAATAAATGCCAGGAAGTGATGATGTTGTTCCACAAAACATCAAGCCAATCTTCTCTTGGGAGACCTTTCCAACATACATCTCAGATAAAAACTCATGGCTGGCAACATTCTGAAGGAAGAACTGGCTGTGCCTGACTCACAATCAGCTTGGCTTGAAGATAATTTTTTAGGGGTGTTAATAGGAAGGAGTTTTAGGTGGTTCTCTCAGATAGTCCAGACACCATTTCCCAGCATTTAGAAAACTCAGCATGATGGGCAGAGCTTATTCAAAAGCATGTAAAGTATTTCAGTAGAGTGTGGATATACTTTATCTTATATTTTTCTTATTTTATATTTTATCTTCTATATTATCTTATAGCTAGTATATTTTTATGGTGCACTATTTTCACAAGGGGTGATGAAATTTTTGAAATATAGAAGTCCTGAGTAGTAATGGAAAGGTTGTATGTTATTCTTTTGTTTATAGTAAAGGTCATGTTTTAGGGGTTCCAACCTCTAAACTCACTGTACAACTTGCTTTCTTGCTGCTCTTCCAATGGACCATGGACATTTTTGAAAATTTTATTCAGCTCTTCTAGAAAATTTAATTTGCTAGAGGTGTTCCTGTAATGGATTCTGTTACAGCATTTTTAGGTCTAACAAGTAGTTTCTTACAAAAACCCAACAATTCTTTGATATTTAAAAACCAAGTCTCCAAGTCTGAGGCATCCTAAGTAAAATTTGTTATTATGGATTTCTCTGCAGTGTTTGTAATATAAATGTAATTTTCCTTTTGTTCAAATGACAAAAAAATTGGATGCAAGTTCTGGACACAAAAGGTGTGGAGTATTTTCCAGTTTGTATAATATCCCGTGAGATCTGCTCTAAGTTCCAGCTGAGGGTTTTAGAAACCTTTTCCTTCTGTTTGTAATTTTCTCTCATAAATAGCATGCTTCTGAGTAGAAATGTACAAGACTCTAGAACATTCAAGCCTGACGCTTGCGCCTCTTCATGAAAACTTTAGAGTGTAGAAAAATAAATCAGTTACGAAAGGATTTCTGAAAAGTGGAAAAAGTGATGTGAGTACAGCTGCAGGAAATTCATTTTATAATCTGAATAGCTGCTTAAGATTTTTTAATAATAACCACCTAGTTTTAATGGGGACATTTTCATATTGCTCATTCTGTATTCCTGAATACCCATCTGATACTTTGTCAGAAGCACTTGCAGTATCATTTAGATGAAGCAGAACTATTCATTTTCCTTCTTTTTCACCTCAACAAGATTTGCCTTTTTTGACTCTGAAAAGCCCATCCCCTTCTGCTTGTCAGTGCTCTCAAAACACTGTGGGAAGATATTCAGTAAATCCCAAACACACCTTACTGCCCTGCTAACGACATCCATCATCGTTCCCTCTCTAATATCAATCTTCCCCTGTCTCTGCCTGCACTTGGTACCAGAAGGAGCTTGGAGAAGGTGACCTGCATGACTCCTACCTTAAGTTATCTGCTGTGGTCCCCCAGAAGTGATTCATGATCATATCAAACCCATCTCCCCAGCGCTGTTTTGTCCTTAAGGCTTCAGCAATCGCAGAGGCTGACTAGAGACTCCAATCAACCATCTGGTGTCTGCCAACTGGAGTGTCTAGTCAGGTTACACAGAATGCAGGGAGAAATGCGCTTTGTATCTGGATCCTCAATACGCTTCTCTCTTCCCGTGGGCCAAGCAGAATATTAAGCTGTTCAAACTCTGAAAGGTTGGGATGGCAGCAGAGGAAAACCCTAGATTTAAGAAGGAAATTTAAAGTCAGCTCTAAAGCTTGACTGCATGGAAGAACTTGTAGAATGTATGCACTAGCCCTGTACTGGCTATGGATTTACTAGGTGATGGGATGTTTTTCATCAGTTCCTTCCACAATTCTGTTCTTTAAATAATAATTTTCCTATTTATAAGTGATTACAATGCTATTAAGGGAACTGATTTTTTACTTTAAACTCTGATTGTCCTTTAAAAAAAAATTAGAAATCTGAAAAACCCATTATATTCTTTTTGCCAAATATTTTTCAGAGCAGGCTGCCTCGATCTGTGCTTTTGCATAGACTGTTTCCCTCCGTATATTTTGAGATGAGCCCTTCCCCTTAAATATCTCCCTTTCATTTCTCCCCTCCCAAGGATACCACACAACTGGAAATACAAATGCTTTGGCCAGACCTGGTCTTACTACCTTACTGAATCATGTGAAAAGTCTTATTAGTTATAAGCCCTTATAAGCTTCTTACTCAACTAGTTTCCTTCTACCATGACAAGTTTTATCACAGCCTTGCACAATCACAACAGCCTGTGATTTGGGAACTACTTCCCCAAGGCCTGCCTTGGCACTGTGTGCTTCTAGGCTGAGGGCACTGAGGGCATGTCCTCTGTAGCATCTGGGTGCCTCAGTGTCCCATCCTTGAGCACCAGAAGCAGGCATTGTGTCCCTGAAGAGCAATTTTCATAACACCACTCAGTCCTGGGTTATATGCATCAGTTGTTCATGACCTGATTTGGTGGGTAATATCTATCACCCATGGTCTTGAAACTGGGCAGGAAATTTCCATAACTTTCACTGATCTCAATAGGAACTGTAAACTGGCATTAAATTCATTATTTTGTTTCTACAAATTAAGACAGCAGGCAGTTCTGAAATTTCATCCAACACTCAACAACTCTTCCCAGTCAGAGGGTTGTTGCATGCGTGAGTGTGTGGCCTGAGGTTTGGTCTAAAAAATGTGCTTTCCCTTACAAGCTGGATTTTTATACAATTACCTGACCAGTCTTATTCATGTTTAAGACCAGAGATAAAGCACAGGTTCCTTTTTATATCTGTTCTTCAACTAAGTTTTGTCCCTTGTATTCCTCAAATAAGGAGTATCGCTACCTGTCAAAGGAAAATAGTCCAGTGGAGGCACAAATGGAACAAGAATAAACAACTTCTCATAAAAACATTAAGGGAAAACAGAACAATTTACTGTTCCATATGATTCCATATGAATTCTCCTTTAGGACATCCAGGGGTTTGAATTTTGGATTGATCTTTATTTTGCTTTCTCATTTTACCTGTTCCTTTTAAGGAAAAATGCTTGCAGTGAAATCTAGCTGGGAAAAAAAGAAATGAACTACGAATTTTAGCCAAGCACAGACAATCATAAGAAATCAAGCCCTTAACTTCTGAATGCCAGCTCCTCAAAACCAGCATGCTGAGATCAGTTGATCAGATCTCTTCATTTGCTCAGTTTTAGCCAGGGCTGCCCATGTGCTACACACTTAGAGAGCACAGCTTTGTCTAAAAGCACAGCCCCAAAACAACTACAACGGAACAATAATAAATCCTGGGGAGGCAGTTCAGACTATATTTACTATATACCATCTGCACCAAGCCCAGAGAGACATTATGTTCCACATTCCCTGTCTGTGCTACAGAGAGCTTTTCTGATGTGTAAACCATCATTTATCTTGCCTTTGATTCCCTTCATGTGACCTTTCTCAGAGCATGGCAGTATAACATCCTCGCTATGGCAGGCTCCAAGACCATTTGAGGACAGGCCTCATAAAGCCTGCCTTTAACATTAATCGATCACTTTATTATGGAAGTAAATCAAAGCAGTTAAACTCGGGTCTTCAGGGAGTTGAAGGTCAAACAGGGAAAAACAAACTTTATCCTGGGAAGAACAGAAAAATTCTGTCAGCCCCATCACTTTGTTCTTTGCCTTAGAGGCATGACAAAAGCACGTACTACACGCACCAGTTAGGCAAGAATGAAAGCAAATATATATTAATATACACAAAGTGTTTGACTGCTTCTTGCTACCTCTTCATCTCTTTATGCCAAGCAGTTTTACAAAGCCCTTCTTTGATGTTCTGGAAAGCAGAGGCTGAAGAGGGAAGTGGTCAAGGGGAGAATACAGACACACTTGCCTTCCTGACAGCTCAGCTGGAGAGGGAGAGAAAAGGAGGAGAGGGGTGGTGCAGAGGAAGGCTCCAACCAATCTGGTCTTTGTTCATTCTTGCCCTCTGCTGTACCTTCACTGATACATTATGAGAGGTGTAGAAGGACCTCCACACCTGTGAGCACAGGGGCTGCTGCAGGTAAGGGTGAAACATCAATACTTCCAGGGAGCCAATTCAGACTGAAGTTTTACAAACAGGAAAATCTACAACTTCAGTTCTCCTTCACTCTGCAAAGCTTGATAAGCTGAAAGCCAACATTGCCTCTTCCTGACCTCTGGCTAGCCCAGAGGGATAGCATGCTCTGCCACAGCCTCTGTGGTGCCCCAGACAGGAGTGGCCACTCTGTGTCTTGGACTAAAACTGTAAGGCTTGAAAAGGCACCCCAAGAGGTGCAAGGGCGGCTTCAGGTGAAGTGCCCCCTGAGTGTGACAGAGAGCTTCTGCCAGCCAAGGGCACACAAGCAAATCTCAACATAACCTTAGACCAGCCTCTATTTTCTGTTCCCCATTTTCCCCTCACTGAAACAAGACATATCAAATGTTATTTTTTTCCTGTTTAACCAGTTTCATTTATGTTGTTTGTTTTAAAGGAAAAAGTCAGCACTTACGTTGCCTTTGGCCTTGCATTCTTCAAGCCCTGTGATCTGCTGTTGAAGTGTTCCCTTGACCTGTTTTGCTTTTTGAGTTACCTTGGATTTTTCAGGGCTTTACACTCACATAGGCACACCCAAATGACACAGGAGGGTGTTGGTCAGTAATGAGCTTTCTAGTCAGGAGAACCTGCCAGTTGAATTTATTTCTTTGTAAGACACAGCCATTTTTTAAACACAGAAATTTGCTGACAAAGTCAGTAATTAAGGGTGCAAGCACTGATCAACTCTCACTTATTGTTTTTGTTCTGGTGAAAAGTGTGCTGGTCACTTTAAAGAGCACATGTGAAGACATTGTGCCTGTCCTGTATCACAGGAGGGTAAAGCATCACTGGAAGAAGGCAGGGTTGGGAGAGGCAAAGGTTACAAAAGAAGATGATGCCACTGATCAGCTATGGAATGTTATTATCTTGGCATCTCCATTAGACACATAATAAATAAGGTTGTTTAAATGAGATTAAGGCAGTGGTTGACTCACAGTCAAGGTAACCACTCAGGAAAAATATGCATGTGAAGGAAATAATTCCCAGCCCCTGGAAGCAAGGCATAAGTGTTTATGGGTGAAGTGACAAATAAACCACTGCAAGCAAAGTTGGGAGTGGAGGAGGAAACATGGTTGAATTTATGATAGATCACAGACAGAAAAGCAGGCAAAGAAGAGTTCCACAAAATATATGTATCTATTGTATCTATTAATGGAAGGCTGAGGAAGGAAGAGCACTGTCAGTTTGAAATATAGTACTTTTCCAGGAGCTATGTTTTCCTATTTTCAAGTGATTTCATCTTTTTCTTTTATGCAGTGAATCATCCAAAATGAACAGGGAAATCTGACTGCACTATTAATTAGAGGAAAATTGAAATGTAAAGTGCTATCAAGTACACAGCACTAAAAACCTAGAATAAGGGTACACATTTCCACATTTCTGTCAATTACAGTAGTATTAAGAGTATTACCAGTGGAAAAGGAAAAAATCATGTTTCAATATCACAGTGACCCTTTTAGATCTGAAGTTCTCGGAAAAGATGTTGACTCAAAGACAGCATAATACTGCCAGTCAGTGAGAAAAGGTCATTTTTCTGAAGAACTCTCTGAAATTTAGCCAGGTTGATTGAAGAGCACAGTGTGGGTCACCAGATTCAAGAGCAAGACTACATGAGCAGTCCCAGAGTGAGCAGCAGCTATTACTCTAACCACAGACCAAACGGAAAACTGAGGTTGCCCTAGAAATTACCAGCTCTTAATTATGGTCATTTCTGATGGGAAGCATCCACAGCATCAGAGATGGGATCCTATCCTAAAACGAGCATGGGAAATACAGTGTCCTTTTAAAATAAATCAAGAGTCCAGCTCCAAATATTACAACTGACCACTCTGTTGAGACAAGCCCAAGAAGACACTTTGGGTTCAAATCCTCCCTCACTTCTATCAGGAGCACCAGCCTGAATTTGAATGCTATGGCTGGGCCCCATATCTCTTATAACGTTTTCTGGTATGGTTTGGTTTCAGATCCCAAAAGATCTGAACTTCTAATTAAATTTTAAATATTTATAGCAGGACTTCCTGAAAAATCCTGGCGCTTTCTGATTTTTAGTAGGTCAAGGAAATGGAGGACTGAGTATTCTAATATTTCCATCCCACTGAAAACTGCAAATCCATGAGTCCAGGTAAAAGACAAAAATATGGAAGATTTTGTCTGAACAGTCTCAAAACTCAGCAAAAGTTTCTGCTGGCTTTTTCTTTGAGCATTTGAGTATAAACTTAACTTATTTCCTCCCAACAGGCTCATACACTACGGTAACAGGCAGTCAGTGATGGAGCGCTTCCCGCTGTATTCACATGTGCATGTAAATAATTCCAGTAATTTCCCTGGACACAATTTCCAGCTAATGGTTTGTTTCTAACTATAAAGTTTGTGCACACTCCTTCCCCAACCTGCCATTTCAGTGATATAAGATTTTTTTTTAATTTAATCTTGCAAACTGACAATGAAAACAGATTCCCAGGATGAAAAAAAAGGCCCAAATTCTTCCATCAGGATTCCCATCTGAAACAGTCCTTTCTACCTGAAAAGGTATAAATAGGCATCTGTCTGGCTGAGCTAAAACCTACTCAGCATTCACTGTGTAGTTTGTTCCTGATGGGGCTGTTCTACAAAGACAGAGTTATTTTGTCTAAGTACTGACAGTCCTGACTCCTCAGATTTCAGTGTCCCCCAGACTGCTGGAGGCCAAAGCCTGAATTTACTGGTGAAACTTTAAAAATATAATTTGCCCTGTATTTACATTTCAGTGTTCAGCCTAACTGCTGGCCACTACTCCTAAGAGTGTTTGCCATCTTTTTATAGCTGGTGAGTGACAAAACATCCTCTTTTATGCTGCTCTTTTACATTTACTAAAATGTCTCGAGTTATTGGATAAAGCTTAATGAGAAGAATTTGTTCACTCCAGGTTATAGCTTCTTGTAAAAGCAGACAGATTTACTCAAGTGCTACCATTCTAGATAGGAAAAGTAAGCTTAAATGTTGGCTTTGAGATTGGCAGTCCAAAATTACAATGCTTGCAAATGGACTACTTGTACACCTATGTGCTATAGCTCCACTGGAATAAAATATGGTCAGGAGGGCTATTTTCATGATATACTGCATTCATAATAATTTTTTATATAATCGGTACTTCTCAAAAAAATAGTACTTTTCAGAAAAGGTAAAACACCATTCTTTAAAGAAAAATATATAATAACTAGCTTGGCAAATGTTGTATGTGAAATTTCAACAGAAACCATAAATTATATTAAATGCCCAATAAAAATGTTCAATCAAAAGCTCATTTTAAGATACACTGTTAATGAACTGTATGAAATGATGCTTAATCAAAACCCGACACCTTGCAGGGGAGAGAGATTCCACAGGACCTCAGGAGCACAATTGTTCTGAACAAAAGATAACAATAGAACAGGGTAATTAATAGTCTGCACTCCTGTGGCATTCTCCAGGGAATTCCAATTTCTAAATGAGCTCCATTGTTTTTCAAGAAAGCAGAAATTATGCTGCATGATACTGTTAATGCCTTGAACTTGATCAAACATTAAGACATCATTTGTCAGGCAGGATTTGGTTGCTCCAGAGTACTGATCATTCCCCTGTTTAAAGTTATTGATTGAAAAGAAGAAAAGACTTTTCTTGTAATAGCTCATTTTGCAAAAGCATTGCTGTGTCCTTATCTTTTCTGTCTGCAGTTTTGTAATTCTCACATTGCATAAAACTAGTTAAAGAAAACCTCAAGGAAGAGTTCTTCATCACAGTGGTATTAATAAGAGATTTGGTGTGGTTATACTGATATGCACAACAGATTTTCATATTTGGTTCCTTTTCAATTGGCACCCTATAATGAGTATGTCATATTCATCATATATAAATTTCTAAATTTTCCTAGGCAAAGATAGAAAACACTACCCTTCCTAGCAGAGCAGAAGAGGGGGGTAAAGTACTACAAGGACAGAATACTGAAATACTCAAGTCATCCTAATTATTGGCAGCATTACAGTTGTAAATAGTTTCAAATTCAGTTCTCTGCGTATTTTTCCTCCTCTAAAATCTTCATTCCTTTGAGCTACTTGGAAACATTAATTTTCTACAAACGCAATTTTTCAAAACAGCCATAAACTGCTATTATTATTAATCACGATATTCATGTTAGTACAAAAATGGATTTACTGCAGAGCAGAAGAAGATATAGCCCCCTCCCCTTCTCTTCATTACAGCCTCCCACTCAGAGCTGTATTCCTGCTTGCTCAGCCTGCAATGCTTGGGATTAGAAAGAACACAAACATACTATCACCAACAACGCCTGAGAAATGTTAATGCCTTCAAAGTTGTGTTTCTTAACAGGAAAGTCAAGTTTTCATACTGGACTTGTGCTCCCTGAGACCACCAGCAGGTTCCAAGGTGAAGCTGGATTGTGAATTTGTAGCCCACTGGCAGTGCCATGGCTGCTCCTCACACTGGCACTTGATTCCCCTTCCCTTGGGGACAGTCACTGACAAGAGACCAACCAATGTGCCACAGATTCCTCTTTCTTTATTCCTGGCAACGTTTCTGCATCCTTAAGCACTTTTGAGAAGTTGCCCCACTCTCGTGTAAGTGGAGCAGCTCCATTCGGTGGGGTCAAAGGTGAGAAAGCCCCAGTGGAACATTCCTTCTCCTGCCACAGTGTTAAGAAAACACACATTTTAAAAAATGGATTTATATTAAAGACAGTTAGATGTGAGACATTCCCATTGTAAAAAGCCCCTTTTTAGTGCATTTTCTGCTGGACTGGAGACAGCTGTACCGAGATGAGCAAACCAGGCTGAGCCTGAGGCTGGGAAAGGTATTGTGTGGCTGCACAGGACAGCTTTCTCTGTGCCTTGGTACGTGTCTCAGTGCAGAGAAATAGCTCGGATTATTAAGCTTGGAAAAGCGCATTTGGATGTTGATTTTTTTGACAGAGGCATTACTGTGTCACAGGCTCTTAACAGCTTCACTAGTAGTGATCTTATTTTGGTGTCTCCAACGCTGGGAGCAGCACCTTGGGCCCCCTTTCTGCTGTGGGCCTGGCACAGACAGAGGAGTTGCTTCTTCCACCTGCTGCAGCAGCCACGGCCCAAAACTCAGTCCCTGCAGGGAGAGGGGCTGGCTGCCTCCTCAGCTGCTGTAGTGTGCATGTCAGCAGTTCTGCACTGCCAGAAGGGCTGCTCCTGCTGGCCTCTGGGGTCTCTATTCCACAGTCAAGGGCAGGCAAATGAAGTAAAACTATGCAGAAATTCAGGAAAGACAGACTAAGTCAAGGAATTACTGTGCTCATCAATCTTTGTGTGTTTTCTGAGGAGGAAAAGATACTTCTTTTTCTTTACTCTTGCTCCTTATAAATGAATGTATGTACACAGAGAACTGTGAAGAGATTAGATATGCAGCCAAGATAAGGTGCAAAAAGCCCCTCGGAATGTGGCAAGGGATATCTCTCATATCTCAAAGCTGTCCTTTAACAAGTCCACTTTTTGCTCTATCCAGCTATCAGTTCCAACTCTTTCCCTCAAATTTCTGCACAGTAAATACGACGCCATGGCTGTCTTTATCCCTTAAATATCTAATTGATGCTTGTATTTTCCCAACTAATAATTTAAATGGATTTTTGATTTTTTTTCTTTCCAGTAGTGAATGGCACTACATTTTTTCTTATTTTTTGTTTGAGATATGATGCACCTTCCTCTCCCATTTTAAACCTTTACTTATGATTTCTTTTTCATACCTTGCAGCACCTTATAAAATATAAAATAAAAAAAATGTAATGAAACATTCAGAGGGTTCTTCTCCTTGTGGGCTTTAGGAGATGCAGCATTGTGCTGAATTTTGAGACTGCATTTTATTACTTCTAAGAAGGTGCAAAGAATAACAATAAACACCTACCTGCACTTGGAGGCAGACAAAGAGAATGAGCTCAAAGGCTCTCTCACTTCAATTTCAAATCAAAACTGGATGCCACAAAGGTAGGGATGAGGACATTATGATGTGTTGTCATTCTTTTTTGCATATGGAGATTCCACAATCATTAATTTAAACGTTTAGTGCTCATACAGTCTTGATTCATTATTGAAGTAAACCAAAAGCTGTTGTATTCTAACCAGAATGATTTGCTGCTGCCACCACAACCACAACTAGCTGTGCTCACTTTTTTATTTTCTTTCAAGGAAAAACAAGACTTACTGTCTGTGGTTGTCTGGGCCTTTGTGGTGATTTCATAGAATATTTTCCCTCCTATCTTGCTCCACTCCCTCTTTCCTGCCCATCAAGCTCTGCATGACAACATTCCTTCTCTTAGTTGTACGCATTTCTTCTAGGTTACATGAGCTGCCCATGTTGACCAGGTAGCTAAATGAGATACCATCAGAAAACTCTGGTTCTGAGCAGTTCTACCCCTCTTCCTCGATTGCTTGGGGTGGGTATTTAGGACAAGTACTCCTGTGCAGACAAAGCAGGCACTGACAGGGACCACACCTGGGTATGGTGGTGGAAGTACCACCAAGGAACCACCTTCCACAGGAGAGATGGGTCTGAAAATGAAGGGCCCTGGGGATACAGCACTTCCCTCTGAAAAGGAGAGGTTCTGGAGGTTTGAAGAGTGATTCCCCAAGAGATTTCTGGATTCAAAAGTGAAAAGGGCAAATTGTACCAGTCAATGCTTTTTGAAGTATGGAATACATTTATATGTGTATATTAGCTGAAGTGAAAAAGTAGCTGGTGACATGCCATAACAGGCCTCTTAATGATGGTGTGTTATTAATTGGTTTAATACAGGCCATGGCATTGGGGTTTGGAATGATCTCTAGGATTCCTTGCAACCCAAACCTTTCTCTGATTGTATCTTCTTGTCATCCCAAAAGTGATCCAGTGTTCAAAAACAAAGGAGTCTGTAAGACTGTAACATTTGAGCGCCCCTACAAAATATTTTGGGAGATAATTAAAGTTTCAATGTCAGGTGTGTGCTTTTATTGATGTATATGAAATACTGTTCACAGAAGACAAGTCCCTTGGAAGTTTATAAGTCAATCATGAACTACATTGCATTCAAAGTAAATCAAGGTAGAAATGCAACAGATTTAAATGTGCCACTATTAAAACATGTAGAATTCCACTGAAAATCCAAGTCTAAACAGAAGACAATGCTTTTCAGAGTGTTTATGTAGATTAAGGAAAAAAATCTATTCCAAAAGCAAGCAGCAAATGAATCTGAAAACAAAGAGGAGGGGGAAGTATGTGGAAACAAAAAACACAGATGAATATCTAAAAAAGGACTGGCATGTTGGAAATGTGCAGGTCTGAGAGCCAACGTGGAGAACTCAGGGTCACAGAACAGAAAGAATGGTGCAGTGGACACACAGTGCTGCATGAAACAGAAATAACAGAAATATGAAGCAGCACATAGTCACAAAGGTTAGCAGCACAGAGAAATGGCACCAGGATAAATATTAGTTGATATTTAGTGCACATAGTGTTTTAATATCCATGAAGATATTTGAACAGGTAAAACTATTCAAGCTTACCACAGTCATTGCCTAAAAACCAGCCCCATTTTGCAGATTAGTCATGAATCTACAAGATGTGTGTATGCATTAAAGCAGATAAAATATTTACAATTCTAAATTGCAGATACAATGTCCCACTACTGCCTGCTTTCAAACCATGCCTGAATCTTAAATTGATCGTGTAGATATTAAGACTGGGAACTATCTGACTTCCAGTGCTACCAGCATTAAGCCAGAAGATGTAATGGAAGGATACAGAGATTCATTTCATAAAGCCCAGCAGTTTCCTAGGGAATACAAGATCAAAGTGAGTCCTCCACTATGAGCACCAGTGAAATATCCCTCTTGCACTAAGGCAGATAGGCCAGCAAGACTCTTTGAGAGTAAAAAACATACAAAAGATCCATGCCAAAACCAGGAAAAGGAATTCATGGGAGAGCTGTAACTGCATCTAAGTCCTTAATCAAGAATATGTCTAAATGACTGCACCTGATTGTATATACATTTATATATGCAGTTTAGGCTGTGCTAAATATTTCAGATGATGGATGTAAATACAGCTCTAGTTTATTGTTCTGTGTATTACACGCTTTTAAATCTTATTGCTTGTCTGCCCTGAGTCTATAAATTTCCTGTCTGCAGTGCATTTTCCAGAGGACACTGTGTCTCAGACGCTCAGCTGTGGCAAAGCCAGCTCTTTCTTCCCAAAGACTCTTGGTAGCTTTCCTCCAATGAGAGAAGGTGTGCTCAGCATCCCCATCTCCCCCCAAAACCATACAGCCAGCATTTTTCTTTAGGATAATTTAACCAGGCCAAGCTCTCTGAAGCTCTTGGATTATTCACAAGCGCAGGCTGAGCCATACACTACAGCACTCATTGGCATCACTAAACAAAAATCCAGCAGCAGGATTGTACCCTGATGTAGGTGAAACCAGAAACCACAAATATAAGCTTATTTTATGATGAAAGCATGGATAAATAGTGAAGTTGATTACATAAAATCTTGGGAATAATACATCCAAGAGGACAGTCAGTTATTGATACAAACAAATCCCAAATTTTCAGGAAGACATGATGTACAACAAAGAGGACATTTAAACTGCACTTCCATCAGCAAAGTTATGCCTGTGTTTGTCTAAAACCTTATTCAATTTGGCAAGGCAATGTCCAGTTTCCAGATAATAATCTTATGACTATGGAAATAGAGCAATGAAGGTACAGCAATGAAGAGAAACTCAGATTTGGGGACAGATATGCCAACTGCTGGCACCTGATTATGCCTGTGGCCAGGCATAATCATACAGAGAAGCCACTTTGAGGCAGGTGATAAATACAGTACAACTAAGAGTTTCATTTAAGCCACATCATCAGTGATGTTCTTTTCTAAATATTTTATTGGAATGTTAATCGAAACAAATTCTCTGAACATTGTATTTCCAGACAGGAATTCTTCCTCAAATCTGTGCTAGTTCCAAACAAGGCAGTGATGGATAATGAATTGAATGACATACATGAAAGACTGGTTAGTCCATGATCACTGAAACTTCATGTAGTTGCTTTTACTTTATGTAAAATATGAAAGTCGCCCTAAAATGTGCCTTAATTGTATACAAATGAATTCATATCTTTGCCAGTCTTTATATATTACCTGAAAATACCGACATTAAACAGCCTACTGGGAATTTTCTTTGGACTGGGAGTAGAAGAATGTTTTACAAATTTAAATTAGTACCTTATTGTAATCTATGTAATTCAGATTACCTTTCATGTATCTTTATCTTCAGATTAGATAAGATTTCCCTCTGTCAGATTTTTCTGGTGCAGTCCACAGACAAATGGAAAGATTCAGGAAATATCTGTTACCATTTAGTGTTGCTTGTACTCTGAAACCACCTTAAGGCTTGAATATATGAATATTTGCTCTGAAGTCGACATTAAATGTTCCTATTGAAAGTCAAAATGTAGTGCACTGAAATATTAGTAGAGCACTGTCTGAAACCCACCTCACTTCTAATTTCAAAGGGATTCGCTCTCTCAGGCAGGCACTGAGCTCCTGAAGCCATGATAATTTGGCCCCACCATGGCAGTGGGGAGAGCAGAGGCTGGAGGTAGGAAGGGGTGCAGTATTTTGGGGAGTCACTAGATGGTGGTAATGCTGACACCCAGACACCACTGTCAGCTCTGCTTAGCCAAATGCCAGGTGAAAATCTTCATCCCCTGCTGTGGGCCCTCTCCTTTCAGAAGCAGAGTACATTAGTAAAACCTTCCTCTCGTAACTTTTCTGACTATAAATTATTTCTTAGCTGTAGTTATTACCTCAGGCTAGATCTAAATTTTGAAATCTTACTCTAGACTCCCCAGCCTTTCTTCTGGAGCTCCAGCAGACAGGGAGATGCCGATTGATCCCCTTTCAGTCTTTGGAATTTGGTATCCTTGGAGATACCCAATTCCCCTATGACTCTGCCATGGTTTAACCCCAGCTGGCAAATAAGCCACACACAGGAGCTCTCTTACTCCCCTTGGCGGCACAGGGGAGGACATAGGAAAAGTGAGAAAACTTGAGGATTTAGATAAAGACAGTTTAACAGGGAAAGCAAAATGAACACACACAAAAGCAAAGCAAAACAAGGAATTCATTCACCACTTCCCAAGGACAGGCAGGTGTTCAGCCATCCCCAGGAAAGCTGGGCTCCATCACATGTAACAGTGACTTGGAAGGCAAACACCATAACTCCCAGCATCACCCCCCCCACCACCACCACCACCCGCTTCCCTCTCCTCCTAACTTTATATGCTGAGCATGACTGCATATGGTCAGGAATGTCCCTTTGATCAGTTCGGGTCAGCTGTCCTGGATGTGTCAGGATGGTGCAAGAGGCAGAAAAGGCCTTAACTTTTTGTTGTTGCAAGCCCTGCTCAGCAGTACCAAAATCACCTCTGTACAGTCACTACTGTTTCCAGCACAAGCCTGAAACACAGCCCCATACTCACTGAAAAGAGTTAACTCTATCCCAGCCAAAACCTGTACAGACTCTAACTCAAAAATTCTCCTCATTTCCAACCATTTATGAGTGGAGATAGATGTCCAGAAAACAGTGATGGACAGAGTTGTGCAAGTGAGAGCTGCATGGTCTGCTCCCAACAAGGCACCACGGGTTGCCAAAGGCCACCAGTTTAACCCTTGGGCAGTGACAGAGGAGGAGGAGGAGGTGACGTCTTTGATCAGCGAGGTCGTGGAGGGCTGCAGCAATATGGGAACCTCCATCAGGAGCTCTGGGGATAGTGCCTGGCTGCTGCCCCAGCAGCATGGGGGCCTGAGGGATCCTCTCTGTGGTATCTGCATGGCTGTGGTGTGTTGTGGTGCAGGATTCATTTGGTGTGTTCTGTTACCCCCTAAAGCTATAATGGTTCGGGAGAAACTCGGACAGCAGCACGGCAGTGGTGCACATCCCTAGGCTTAGACAAGCTTCACCTTATGCACAGATCCCTTTACAGCAGCAAGAATGTGCAAACGTCTGCCTTTCACCTTATGCACAGATCCCTTTACAGCAGCAAGAATGTCTGCCCCTGCCCGGCATTTTGATTCTTTTATTGTTCAATGGCACCAAAGACTGTTGTGTCTGAAGCTGATTGTGTCTTTGCTGTTTCTGTTGGTCAGGACTGTCCTTCTGGACTAGTTCAGAGAACGAAAAGAAGGGAATGTAATGTATTGATTTTTTAAAATTTATGTATTATCTCTTTCAGCATATGTATAATAAAGGTTCTGCATCAGAAGACCATGCTTTGCTTTTCATTCTTTTCACAACTCTAGGAACTTGCTACAATCTTTGCAATGAAGGCAGTGATCAGTCTTCCTGCTTCTGCTACAGCAGTTCCAAAGTAATAGGTTGGTTTAATCCTCCATCAACAGGCAGAGTATGAAATATGCTATAGAGAAACAATATGTCTGGAAATGTATTTATAAATATGCTAAGTGCATCTTCAGAACCTTTTTTTTCTGATTCTTCAGCATTGTTTCAAAAGCAGTCTCCTTCATTGTTACCTCAGAAATGCACATGCTTACCTTGAATAACTCATTATGAACTTCTGCGCAAAGACCTTCAGGAGTTTAAGAGAAAAAAACATCTGTTATTCAAAATAACCTCATCTCAGTAGACAGTTTTCCTGTAGCCAGTCTGGGTGCAGTGTGAGTGTTTTGCAGGTGCATTCTTGCTGACCTTGGATGTAGCAAATAGGTGTAAATGACATTCAGGCCCCTCTGCTGCTGTCATTATGGGTTCTTTGTTATACTGCAGGAGTCACATTAGCATTACACTGAGAGTACAGTATTGCAGGTGAAAGAGAAAACTGAACCTCATGGATATTACAGTATAACAGCTTTGGCTCAGACTCCTGAGGCAGTGAGCCAAGCGATAACAAAATGTAAGTCAAATTAAATACAAAAAACCCTCCTACATTAGCATTAAGGATTTGACTTGCACGCCTTAAGAAAAAATGTTCTAAGTTAAGTCTGCTTCAGTCTGAGTTTGGAATTAAAGCCATACAGGCAACTTAAACTTTCAAAAAAATGGACAACTTCTTGCTTGGTTTTGTGTTTTAATTATGCTTTAGACAGTTTGTAAACAGCATATACTAGATTTTGGGTTTAAACCTTTATTTGTTTAATCATATCATTTTTTCAGCCAGGAAAAATTAAGGGTCTGATATTTGACTATTGTAATCAAATTTAGTAAACTTTGAAGCAGGAGATGACAACTCAGGAATACATGTAGAAAAAAAATAAATTGCCAAATGCATGAAAGGAATATACACTGGAATATGATTTCCAAAATAACCTTTTCACAGTGTTGTTCATCTTGCATTAATTTCCAGAATTGCATTAATCCATTGTAGGTACACATTTTTGCTGTAAGAAATATAATTTTCTAGTTGATAGGGTCTCACTTAACCATATAATTAATTGGTAAACTTTTAAAAATGAGCTTATATTTTAAAAGCCAGGGAATGCCACTTGTTGTGTGTATACAAGTCCCCTTAAAAAGAATGGAAGGACTAAGCTGAGCAAAGAACACAGTGTCAGACTCGTTGCAAAACTGAACTGCCATTCCTTTTTAACAACAGTTGCATGCATAAAGCACAAGTAATCTAGGCAGCAAGCTTTGACTTAGAATATTTTTTAAAAAGGGGCTGATAAAAAGTCCCTCCTCTTCTTCAAAAGATAAAATGAAGAAAATACCAAAAGCTACATAATAGTCTATTCTGGTTGTGGGGAAGGATCAGGACAAAAAGTCATTCTTCAACAACAGGCATGGCAGAACTAAAACAGGATGCAATCAAATTATAATTCTAAATGTGGGGTTTTTTTAAGTATTATTAGTTCCTTCTTCTATTGAACCATTATATTTCAGAGGAACGAGTCAGACAAGATGTTTGCTTATAATTAAAGTGATGAAGAAACAACCAAATAATGTCCCAATTCAAAAAAACTTAATAAAAATGAAAATAGAATACATGTGCTGACAACAAATAATGTGAACATGTGTGAAATCAGGCAGGAGTCAAAAAGGACATTGAAAAACCTGCAGCCTACTGATAGCCTGAATGGCCCTGCACAGAGTGAAATATTTACCTATCAACCTCTCCTATGGAAATTTATGTATATGAAGTCTATGGGAAATGATCTTAGCTTAAATTGAAATTGGTATATCCATGGGGAGACAAAAGTGCCCATAGGGCTTCCTTTGTTTATTTCTTATTAATTGAATTCTAAGTAGAAATGAAAAAGGTTGGCATTTATTTAAAAAAAGAGAAAAAAGGATTGACATGAAGAGAGAGAGATTTAAAACCAGAATCAATTTCTTTTTTGTATGGAATAACATAATTCTTTGCAACACTGTATGTATCTCCAAACTAGTGAAATATGAAAAGGCAAATTTCTGTTTCAATATTTTTAGTGTTTAAAAATTTGCTTTTGCTGACTGTCACAAACTCTCAAAGGTGACAAAAAAAAAAGGTTCTTTCTAACCAACGTTCTGTTTCTCCAATTATCTTTGATCTTTTTTTTTTTTTAAATTGGGACCAAGCAGTAGACAATAAAATGAAAGTCAATAAACAGGTCAGCTTCTCTCCAGCCCTGTGGGCATTCCTGCTTTTGTCTAAAGAAACCCTAAACCTGCAGTCATATGGCAAATGTCCTGGCAAAAAATAATGATGACAAGTTATAAAAAAAGATTGAAGTGCTAGGAGAGTTTGAAAAACAGTCCTTGCAATAAAAAAAAATTCAGATTAGTGACTGTAAAATGAAAAGGCAGCAGGTCTTTTTCATGTACTGTGCACAGTGAGAGGCAGAACAGGGCGCCTGATCTTGAAGCTGTCCTGGGGCTACCTTGGGCTCATTGCCCATGGCCACATTCTCATGCAAAGGAGAATCCATGGCAATCCATGGGGTTTTGTCCATTTTTATAAATGACAGCCATTTAACCTCCAGGTGAATCAGAACCCCTGCAATATGCTGTCCAGATACTCACTGAAGGTGAAGTTGAACTGATTTCACAATAATTGACAAAAGCTCCGATCTCCAGGGAAGTGGTGGAGTTCTTAGGTGAGCCCATGTTTCCAGTTGGCTCAGGAGCTGGCATGTCCTAGGCCATGTCTTAGATGCTTTCCTGTGTTTGGTGTCCCTGTGCCACAGTGGCTGCTGTCCTTGTTCATGCTGGTTAGTGTGTGGGACAAGTCCATCCGCTGCGTGCTGAGTCACCACATTAATCAGTGGTTTGCTGCCTCTTGTCTCCTCCCTGCAGGGAGGCAGAAAACACACTTGGTATCCTTGAAACTGGGATCCAAGATGTGAACAGGATGTTGAGCTACTTATCCTCTGAGCACCCTGATGCATGAGTCTCCTTAGAGCATCAGCTGCATATGAAAATCCCTTTTCACCCACCTGCGTACAGTGGGTAAAGAGCACTGATGTCTCACTGATGTCATTGCTCTGGAACCAGATGAGATGCACTGTTTGGCTGAAGGAAGCCTCTTGGTTGCCAGCTGATTTGCAGGTGGCACTGACCTGCAAAGCCCCAAACAAGCCTTCTCTGCGCTCACATCCTCTTCTCTCCCTTTATGAGTCAAGGGCAGTGAAATAGTATAGGCACACATGGTCCTGACCAGACTTTTTTACTCTTTTACAGAGGGATACTTCAATCATTTATCCAAAACAGGGAAGCTACAGACATTTCCAAAACCGAAATAGAAGCTTCATTAGGAGTACAGTGTACATAGATTCCTGCTCTGAATAGGTTGAGCAGGATGCAAGCTCACTCCAAAAAGCATAGATTTCAGGGAGCTGTTGAGCTGGTTGAGTTGGGTTCGAGATCCCTCTCAGACACCAAGTGGGTGCTGCACAAGGGATATTGGGGTAGAAATACTTGCCTTTGCACTGGCAGATTCACATCAGTGTGGAATCTCTCAGTCTTCTTCTGGCCTGCACAGAGGGTTCTCCAACAAATACATCCTTAATTAAAGGAGAACCTTTGAGCAGCTTCATCTACAAGCTTTGGGCTGGCCCAGGAGGCCGTTCAGCTGTGTCACGTCTCCAGGCTTTCTCCCCACGCAGCAGTTGCTCTTGTAGGTACATCATGCCAAGTATAATCAGTTAAACTAACCATGAGGTAGGTCTTCTGAGTGACAATCAGGCTCTTTCCACACTTTCTTTCAGCAGCAACAGCAGTGTGAACAATCCTGCCAAGAGGAGGTGGGTGAGCCGCATGACTTCAAGTTGCTGCTGATAAATTATTAATTCTCCGAGAGGCTTCTGAGAGTTGAAAGCTGGAGAGGAGATGTAACCTCCAAGCATCTAGGGATCATTTAAGAAGGACTTGTTCCTGATAGGGACAGTGGGAGAGACAAGATTATATGCAAAGTGCTGACCTGGGGGCAAGATGAGCATGTCTTGCTTTCCTGGAAGGTTTTGAATTTGTCAGAGTTGTGTGCAACCATATTAAAAAAAAATGGGCCTTACAGACTTTTGCCAGAAATTATTCTAAACCAATCCAGACATAATTCCCTTAACAGACTACTGCATAATTGCTTGTTTCCCCCAGGTGAACAGCACCAGAAGTCGCTCCTGTGCAAGCTGTCCATCAAGGCAGACTGGCCCTCCTGGCTCAGGTTCAACAGCCTCCAGTCCTGTATTCATTGGCACTATGAGACAATAAGGTTTAGCAAAATAAGGCTGATGGCAGCAGCTCTGGTAATCCTCCCTAACCTGTGCTAAAATGACACCGTGTGAAAATGCCAGCCCCTGCAGGCACAGGCTAGGGTGTAAGAGGTTTAATGCTTGGCAAACACTAGACTGTAGGAATTCAAATTAAGAATGGCTGGAAAATCCCCATTATCATAATAATTGGGAAGTAACAGGGTCTTAGCTCATCACTTCCCACCTCAGCACCCCCAGCCTCAGGTTGTCTAAGGCCCTCATTAAGATTTCTTTTGAACTGCACGATGGGTCTGATGAATTAGAGAATTCATATTTCCCAATGAAGATTTCAGGGCACTAGGTACACTAGGAAATTAATGTCGTATATTTTTTGTGCCAAATCCTGGATATTCCCACCAGTTCATCAGAAATTCAGTTCAAGCCCCTTGCAGGCAGTAGGGTTTTCTGATACATGGGAAGTCACCTTCAAGTGTTGAATTTAGAGTTCACACAGAAGTGCACAGTAGAACCTGTGTAACTCAGAGAGAAACAATAGAGTGAAGACAGAAAATCCAGATTTGCCACTAATGTAAATGATGAACACTTCACTGTAGCACTCTAAAACAAAGGCAGCTTTAAAATCCCAGGTCACAAAGCCGCACCCAGCTTTAGTTTTCATCCTCTAAACAATGAGCCACTGTCATCCTCTCATCATACCCAAGGGAGAAGAGAGGAAAAGGGAGTTCTGATTGCAGAGCAACTCTTACATTTGTTTGTATATCCCTAATCTGGAGAGAGATGTTGTGTTGCCATCACCATATTCAATTTTTTACCTTTCAAGGGCCCCTGAAAATAGAAATGTCTGCTTACTGGTTTGTACAGATGCTGAACTAAACAGGAAGTATAAGGCTTTGTGAATTTAGAGGAGGCGGCTACTAAAGCAAATATTCAAAATGCTTTTGGGGGGATGGTATGAACTAGTAGTACAGGCTAAGGTTGTTACACATAAATGGTATTTCTCTTAGAATATCCATGGCTTATAGCTGAATCAACATTCCAATCATAACAATTGGTTTGAGCAGGCAAAGTCAAGTGGTACATTGACCTGTGACTCAAGAACTGAACATCAATAAAAACAAGATCAGCAGCAACTGGGTGAGGGAATTCATGGCAGAGGTGTGTTCTAGGTCTGTCACCCACCCTGATGCTGGGATTACCCCTATAGAGGGTGTTTCCCGACTGTCAGGATGAATTTAAAATCTTGTAACCCTGCAGACCAGCTAGCGGTTGGTTTGCAGCAGAGGTAAGAGAAAGGTTGTGGTTTTAACCCAGCTGAAAAATTCACTGCAGCCTCAGGTAGGCATCATGGGCTTCTGGTGAGGTGCAACTCCAGCTCAGTCTCTCCTGCCATGCCCTTGCCTGGTAGTCAGCCATGTTAATAAAGCACACTGGAGCACAGAGGCACATCCTGCCCTCAGGCATGCCCTTACACACCAGTGTGCAGCCACATGCCATCATCTGGCCAGCAGAACATGGCAGCTGGCAATTCAGCAGCTCCTTTAATGATGGCTATGCACAAGCTCTCTGAGCCTTGCAGCCATGCATGGTAGGACCTGTCAGCTGGAGAGCTTCCTGCACTGCACCAACAGGTGCCCAGCAGAGCTCAAGAAATGTCAGCTCTGCAGAGAGACCTGGCAGGACAAAATCATTCAATTCTGGCACAAGAAGAGTTTGGGATGAAGGCCTGACTGATGCTCTTTGTGCAAAGTCTAATGTCTTTATAAATCCTCTGCATTATTTTAGATTTAATGAAAGCTAGACTGTCAGTTCAGCACAGGAAAAATTCATCCACATGCAGGAGTATTCTATGAGGTTTTGTGCTTTCCCGGCCAGAATATGGCTTCAGTGAGACTCCGAATCATACTGGCCTTTTCCAAGCCCTCTGCCCAGGAAGAAATTCCTCTCTAAATGAAAAACAGCTCTCCAGTAAGTGAAACCTCCTAGAAATAGCTTGCATGACTGATGTGTCACATGGTACATCATGTACTGTATTTCCCCCCAGGTAATCTGCCTGAACAAAGACTTGCTTTTGTCCTCAAGTTCTTTTGCCTCCTTGTATCTCTCATTCTTCAGCAATGCCCTCCATGATGGTGAGATGCCGTGAAGCTTTGCTATATTGTGCAATGTCGTCAAAAAAATTTATGGCCCAATATTTTGGTTTTTTGGAGGGCTGCTCCTCCCCTTTCTGCTTTAGTAAAGAATTTACTCTGCTCAAGGTCATGAGAATTTTACCAGTGGGGATACCTGACTGACAGGATACCACAGTGTGCCCCAGAAATGTATTACATTTCAAAATACATGACAACAAGGTATTAAACCCATACTCAGCCTGCAGCTTTTTAATTCCAGGTTTGGCTGGATTTGCACGCTATACAGACAGAAATTTGGTAGTTGCTTCTGAAAGAAAAAAAAAAAGATAAAAATTGATAAGTTAGAATAAAAGCATGAATCCATATCAATCATTCAGAAAGGTTTATACACAGATAGGTGTGTGGGAAAACTGGAAGAACTCAATCAAAACTGATGAGGAGAAGAAATGACTGGCTATATTGACAATGAGGGATAATAACTATAGAGCTACATGGCAGGAAGACTTACAAAAGGGAGCCTCAGAACTAGTGACATAATTTGAATGAAAAATGTCTCAGGAAAACTTAAATGTCATTGCTGTTCAGGTTGTCAACAGTAATGCTGTCATTTAGGTAAATGCTACATTATTTTATTACAAGCCTTTAATTACTGTTCTTGCATTCTAAATATGTTTTGTTAAGCTCAACATTAAGGTGACCCATTATTACTTATTAAAGGCAAAATGGCAGCGTAATAGCAGGCTAGTCTGAAAAATCCTCAGTATTGTGATGCATTCATGGAGCCCACCCGGGACAGCCACACTCAGTGCCTCAGTAACACATCAGGTCTGTTGCTTGGTTTGTCTGTTTCTGTTCGTCACATCTTCCCACAAGTGTGAGGTTCAGCTTCCCTCCATGCATCAAGGGCACGATAGTGTATTTCTAAAGACTGGAAAACTGACCAAAAAGCAGGATGGACTGCCAGGATGCACTCATGGCAGGGCCTAGCCCTCCAGAACTTAGATTTGATGGAAGGAATGCAATCAGTGTGCTTTTCGAAAGGAGGCTTCACACGTCAGCAAGTACTCCTTAAGGAGAGGTTGCATCCCATAGCTTTCCAGCCCAGTCTTCCTTAAGGACATTAATTCATCAATCTGCTTCATAACTGACAGCTGAACTGTGAACTTGAGGTTTTTTGCACTGTCTGTGAGATTGTGCTTCCAACCCTCAGACAATGCAGTGGAAAAAAACTGGAAAATGCAGTTATACCTTAGTCCCATCACATGACTCGACTGTTCTTGACCCCAAGTTCACATTCAACTTAAATAAGAGAATGAAACAGATATATAACAAGGGAAATGGGCCTGGGGGAGGGAAGTGATAATGGCCACATGCTGCAATACAGAGAAGAACTGGAGCAAGGTATTAACACGTGAAAATCACAATTCAAGGTAGGAATAAATCAAATGGGCTGCAAAGACTGCAGTGTATCCAAGATACTTTCTGTGAGGTAGAAAAAAGAGGCCATCCAGGGATTTGTAGAAGGGACAGGTTTCAGGCCTGGAAAAAACCCCATTCTATTGAACAAGTAACAATTATCACCCCCAGATCTAGTTTTCTTACTTTGCAATTTTTTTCTTGACCTGCTGCAATTTTACAATGATCTCTACAACTTTGTGGCAGGTCTTTGCTTGAAACACACTGACTCATCAAATGATGCACTTTTACTGCTGTTTGCACTACTGTAACAGCCTTATCTACAGTACAATAGTTCACTGCACTACCTGAATAAATTAAAAAAAGCTACCAAGTCAAAGCTATCAAAGACAAAAGGATATTTTCACTTTAGGGGTCCATAAGAGAACTTGAATAGTGTACTAAGTCCTTAAAGACTTGCTGTGTGTTTTCCATCCAAAGGATTCAGTCGTTGCTGGATTTACATATGTGGAAGATTGCATATGAGATTGCTTCTGTCTTCTAGAAGACTCAGTGTGAAACACAAAATTCAGACTGGAAAGAGGAAGGATGTCAGGGGGAAAATAACCTGAATTTGATCATAAAACTTCTTTTGCACAGACTATAGGGAAAGGACATGACAAAGTGATGAGAGAAACTGCAAAGAAGGTATACAAAGAGTTGACACAAGCTGATATAAAGAACATACTTAAGTCCCTCCAAAATTTATTTTTCACTCTCTGTATGGAGACTGTTTTTCAGCAACACCCCAAATATTGTTTAAGACTGTTTGATCATAACTCCTTCACATAGCTCTGTCCTGCATATTTCAAGCTGTTTTGTTCAGTGCTCAGCAGCAGGCAGACATTTCAAGCGTGCATGAGCAGAAATAGGAACCGGACTAAGCAGTTAATGGGAAGCATTTGTTATCACCTAATTTCATCAAATATATCAGTATTTAAGAAAGCAAATTATGAATATTACTGATGGTCATGGATTTGTTCAAGGTTGAACACAGCCCTGGAGTCAAAGATTAAATAGCCTTTACCTGATATAATTCATTATCATGAACCTGTGGATATAATGGCAACCAAGAAGTTTTTGGCCAAGGAGAGAGTTCATAACATACAACAACTCAGTGGAGTTCCAGTTACTTTAAATGTCTTTTTTCTTTAAATATAGACCATCCATATGAATATGTACTCATTGTCCATAAGGGTCAATTATCAGCCCTTTGCAATTATTCTTCCAGCCTGTGGGGCTCTGTTGTGCTTTTTTGCCTCCTACATTTGGAGCACAGTTCTCAAGTGCTCATTTCCAGAGAAACGCTCTGCAGCGAACAACCACACGATTTAATTTCACATTCAGGGCTGAACTAGATACACAAAACAAGCAATACAAAACAAATGCAGGTTTTACATAGTGGTGATAATGATCCATGTAAATGGAACTTGTAACAATCAATCACTTTGATCAATAAGTTTTTTAGAAAATCAAAATCACTACTGATATAAAAAATAAACTAAAATCTCTTTGCTCTTGAGAGAAGTGACTGCTAAGGTCTCTGGCTCCTGAAGGCAACAGTACTATTCCCTGCTTGGAAAAATTTTGCTCCATGAAATGTAGCTACCCTCCTTGCTATGAATAGCTATGTTTCTTCTTAATTTGCATGAAGGACCTCTCTTAAAAACACAAAATAAGCAAAGAAGAGTAACAAAACTTACACTGGGGATTAAAAAAAAAAAACAAAAAAAAAACCAAAAACAAACAAACAGCAAACCCCCCCCCCCCCTCCCCAAATTTAAATTTCTAAAATACCTTAAAATTAAAACTGAGCAGAGGTCACATAAAGTAAGTAATTTTCATTAACAGGAATGAAACCAAACCTGTTGAGTTGACACCACTAAAAAGGAGCAATAAAGATGAAAGATGTTTTCATACAAGGTTTACTAGAATATGATATATTAGGACACGTATGAAAAAACCAAGCCAGTTCTGAATGTATGAAAGTATTACTGCAGTCTTCTCAGATGTTCATGCTGCCTGTTGAAGGGGGTGTTTTCCCCCTCCCAGGGCAGCCTGAAAATATTGCTCTATCTAGTAAAAATAGGCCATTATACACTGTATTAGACAAATCCACCAGTGTTTGATAGATCCATGCTTGATCCTTGCCTACTTTTGTGTCCTTTGGAGGAGTCATACCAGAGGCTCTCATTTTCCCAGCATTCCAGGAAATGTCTCCTCCATTTATGCACTGAGTTACCTCAGTGTAAAACTTCTGTGTGAAAGCCTAACCAAAGCAGCAAAGCTCATTTTGATGTGCTGTGGTGTGGGCTCTGACATAAGTTCTCACAGCAATTTCAGCATAAAGAAAAAAATCATCCCCATGTCTGTTTTTTTTATTACATATTAAACCTCAGCTCCCAAAACTGTCATCAGAAATAGAAGCAATGACAAATTCTGCTACGTGTCATTGATAGTAATGGAAAAACAGAAGCCACACATAGATGCATTTCGAAAGAGGGAAAAAATACAGATATGTTCTTCTGAGTCATTTGGGTAAAATCATGTTTTGCAATATTAAAAAAAAATAGATATTTAGATTCCTTTGTACAGACTGGAAAAATATTCACTGGGTGCTCACATTGAAATTCATGCTGACATGGTTTTTTTAATTACTTATGGTGAATTAAAGGATCAAAGTTCTGACGAACAGAAAAGAAGTTCTCTTGTGCTTTAAAATTATGGATTTTACTAAAACATGCTGAAATATTGAATTTCATTGCCTTTGCAAGTCAACAAACAAGGCAGGGGCAAAAGCTCCCTCTCACAAGTATTTATTCTTTAGTACGAAATTAGTTTTCATTTACCTTAATTTGTTCTGTTTGCTGAGAATTACTGGAGTTATTAAAGCTCAGACTTGAATTTTAAGATCAAATTACTTTTTCATTAATTCAGCAGTATAATAATCTCACACACCCATGGCATCTTCCTTTTCCAACATCTTCATATCTCCTGTTCACCTCTGGAGTGGCAAGCTGCCGATTTTGCCTGTGAATATATATATTTGTAGTCTGGGGAGTGCACATAACATTCCTCATGGCTGGGCCATCCCAATCCTTGGTCTCAACTTTCAAGTTAAGAAAGCAACAGGAGAAGTAAATTATGTGCATAATATCTGCTTCCCAGACTTATTAATGATAATATTAGAATGATTTTTCAAAAGCAATAGAATGCAGGGCATAGTCTTCTCCTGAAACTGGACATCCTGAAGTGAGAAGCATTTGAAAGTTTTGCTAAGGAAAAGTTTCTGCTAATGACCTTAGCTATCTTGTTTGCCTTAAATAATTTTTGATAAACCTTTTATCCCAAACAAGACATTCCCTGTCAAGAATGCTGACAGAGATGGTCAAGGACTCCCTATGAATCAAGAAAGATCACTTCTGACACCAGAACAGGACACAGGAGCTGCTGGTGGGTTCTCACTTTAGCATGATGGGAGTAGGGAAGCCCTAGGCAGGTTTTGATTGCAAAAGACAGACTTTCAGACAACAACTGGGATGGAAGCCCCACAAACACACTCAATTAATTCATAGGGTCTTTGAATACTATGACCTAAAGCAAGTGCTGTTACCACGTACGCATCAACATCAAACTGCTCATACACAGGGGGATGACAAAAATGTTAAGATAAACTCCTGAACTCCCAGAAAAGAAAAGCATGGGACCATGATAGAAACATCACAGACAAGAAAACACAAATCTGATGTCAAAATTAACATGAACAAAACCAGCATCAAAAGCAGTTAGCATATGAAATCAAAGGATTTTACTATTGTACTGCACCACTGGAGAAAACGGATGGCTTTGCAATACCTGTGGGAACAGATAAGCATTAATGACAGCACGGGAAAGATGAAAGAGATTAACTAAGTATTCTGGCAATGTGTCCTCCTCACCTTGACCTACAGTGCAATGCAATACAACTCACTTTTTGCATAAAATACTTAACATGTCTCATAAAATGTTTATAGGGAGTGTCAGCCAAGGTAGAGAAAGACTATAGAGAAATGCAATCCCCAGACCAAGTCATAAGTAGTTGAGATAAAAGTTTGCACAATTTCCTGTTCTCCCTTTTCTGTCCCCACCTCTTGTAAAATCTTCAGATTTTTTGTCTTCTTGTTTTCCACTCCTTTGTGCCTAGTTTCACACTTTAATGTCACAAGCTAATGTGAGATGTCATGTATTTATTATTTTAATTTACTTATCACATAAATTTATTCTTCTGGTTGCTGCTGAGTTGAGTTTACAGCAGAAAGAAAGTCAGATCCCCTGCACCTGGCAACCTCCCAATTTTGTGTGACCCTGGTAGATTCAATATTCTAAAAATATTCTCAAAATAAAGAGAGATTATGCACTATTCTGCAAGTGGAAGTCTTACAAACAATTTTCTTTGGTATCTCCTCTCTATTCAAGACCCAGAAAATACACATACTTGGTTTCTCCTGACGAGCGGCCTAGCCTTACTACTTTTCCTGATTCCTCAAACTGGAAGGAGAAAGTGGGGAGAGTGTGAGGAAGACAATCTTTTTTTTTTTTTGCTGAGAAGGTGCAGGTGAATACCAGGACACAGGTCACATTGCCTCACCTCCCCAAGGTCTTGCAGTGAGACTGTGGAAGACACCACCAGGAGGAGTAGGAATCTGAAGCCATTCCAGCAGCAGAGCCATGTGGAATGAGCTACAGGAAGTCTTCATTTTTATAAGATCTAAACATGATTTTACAGTTGGGTTTAGATGCAGCAACTGTGTGGGAAACAAATAAAGGAGATAACAATGTCTTGGGAGGTGCAGTGCATCCCCTGTGCCTGTTATAGAGTCTCTAACTCTGATGTCAGTGGAGCTGTGCTTGCAGGCATCAAGACTGACCTAGACCTACTTACAGCTATTGAACATGCCAAACTACACCTGGCAAAATGGGAAAATAAGGAGGAAAAAGTGACAGGAATGGTGATAGGCTACCATATACATACATATATATATACATATATATAATATATATATATATATATATATATATCTATATATATCTGAGCAAGGAGGAAAAGACAAAACTCCAGCAGTGTGTTGAAACAAGTGAGAAGGCAATGGGCCAGAGCAGGGGAGAGGTGTCCCTGTGGCCTGTAGAGTCAGGCTGCAGGGATGTAGGGGGATTGATCCCTGCTCTTGTGTCTGTACCAGCCAGCAGAGTAAGAGCAGCCATGGGAGGTGCACCCACTCTGCTGTAGAGTTAGGAAGTCTTCCCCTGAAAAGAGAAGGGTGTTTTTCACCTGAAGTAGTTTAGTTTGGATGGAGAATCCCTGGGACCAGATCACTCTCCATGCAGCTGTGGAGTTTGGGTTAGAAATTCTAGAAATCAAGTTTTGTTATGAAAAGAACCAAAACATCCCACACTATGAGCAGGGATTAACCTCAACACAGAATGCTCCTCATCCTCCTGGCCCATTGCCAGGATTGACAAGGGTTTGCCTGAAATCCCAGTCCTGACAGGTACAAGCCATCACATCCTTCTGGAACTAGATCTCTCCACCTGCTGGTCATCATTTTGGGATGTAGGTGGCCTGTATTCCAGCAGTTAACCCCTCTAAAGTAGAGCAGCAGCTCCTTGTTAAATAAACTCTAGTGGCTGGAGGAAGAGGGAGAGAAAAGATTTGGATCTTTACACTCCCTCCATCTAAAGAGGACTTTGCATCAAAACATTCAGGAATCCAACCAGGAACCGAAGATAGTCCTCCATTTCAGGGATGCATATTTTGCTAATTCTACCTTTTTACCTTCCCTGTATTAAGTGGGGCAGGAGAGCCTCCTGAGTGGGACAGGATGTGCCCAAGAACCACAGAATTAGGCTAGTTGTTTAATTAGTTGGGCCATCCAGTCATCTAAGAACTGGGGGAATTGATTCACAGTGGGCTGCAAAACCCTGATTGTAGTACTGTAAACAAGAACTGAGCAGCATGTGGGATGAATACTTGAGTATTAAATGCAGTCCTCCACTTAAGGCTCAGAGTCCTTTCAAGTCCTTTCAAGAATTGTGTTCTGGAAAAAAAACACCTTTGCAGTGTCTACTAGAGTTATTAATGCTGCATAATTTTGAGATTTCATTACTTCTGTATTGTTTTATTGGAAAATAAAACCTCCTTTCATCCACTAATGAGAATGAAGTATTTATATTTAATAAAGTTTAAGTGGTAGTGGAGAAAAACTGTCTTAAATTGAGACTTCAGCTCCTAATTGGCCTTCTCAAACTGTATGAGACAATTTATATGCTGAAGGAAGTTGCTGCAGTACCTAGCCATCTGTATAACCCTCCATCTCTATTTTGCTTATGTGAGATATAATGGAGATTTACAGGAATCTGTGGTCTGTAGAATATCTTTGTTTAAAATATAATTGCCATGTATCAGCACGAGCTCTCCTCTGAAGAGGCCCGAGCAGCCCGTGAAGATAAATATTCCGGATAGCACTTTCTTTTCCACCTGATATTTTCCTGCTTGGGTGCATAAAATGGGACAGAGAAAGGCAGACCAGGAGGTATTTTGTGAGGCAGCAGAAATTAGCTAGCCAATTTAGTTATGAAACAGCTATTTTAAACCACAAGTATTGAACCTCTAATGACTTAACTTTTTGGTGATGATATATGCTAAACACGTTTTATACAGACAATGCTTTATGTGTCTGGTGGGAAAATAAATGGAAAGATGAAAAAAAGGAGTCAAAACATTTGACTTAATACAGAGGTTGCTTTTATTTCTCCCTTCTGTAGCCTCTGAGGACTTATTTAATCAATAACAGTATCCCATTTCATCACAATATTCCATCATTTTTAATATGGGAATGATAACAACTCCCCCAAAGATGTCTAGAAAGGAAGAAGTTTGTTGAGCAAGTCAGCCTGGAGCTCTGCTACTCTTTCTGAATAAAGGTCCTCTTCCTAATTCTTCTCCTTAAATGGCAATTATCTGATAAGGAAGGGTGTGTGCTTTGTATATTCCTGCTGCAAACAACTGCATTCTAATATCACATGTATATTTGTATATATATGGGTGTGTACGAATATGTATGTAAATAAATGTGCATAAGTATATAAAAGCTGTAAAGCAACGTGATTTGTCCTCTGCCTTCTGAATCCTGATATATTAAACTTGTGGTGGGCTCCTTGGAGGTGAAGAATTCTAACACAAATCATCAAATAACCTTGTTTTTACCAAACTGTCTTGTTTTCACAGTGGTCAGTTTGAAGTACCTCATTTTACTAAGAAATTGCTTCAGAGATGGAAGGTCACATTGGTTTTTCTTTCTGCCTTGCTGGTTACATTCTACTCTACTGTGGTAACAAGGTTAAGGCCCTGGAATAAGAGCAGAATGTTTTCTATTTGAGGGAAAATGAATATTCGTTTAGATTTGCTATACTGACTTGCAGGGCTTGCACACCAGGATTTTTGCCATGACATTTGATACCCTTTTATGTATTTGTCAGTGCTGTTCTGCAAAAGACACATTCAGCTTGAACACTAAAACACACTGATGGCTGCTGAAGGGTAGACTGATTTAGTGTCTCAAGACAGACTTCACATGATTCATAACTCCTACAAAGCAAGAAGGTTGAAGGTCTGTTAAGCCCATGCTAAATCACATATCAGTAAGAGGGGATGAACACTCTAAGGAGGTCAGATTTTCATTTTTTAGGTACCCTTGAGCACATGGTACCAAAGTGTTTCACTACCCCAAGAGAAACGTGGTGGTCAAGCTGTGATTTACAAATGGAATAACTGAAAATTTGCAGTTACTGATTTGGAGTGCAAAATCATGAATTTGCGCCCAAAGAACAGTGCAGGCATATTTAAAAATATTTACAACACAATGATACTTACTTTTGTGTTGACTTTTTTTACTGTCTCTGTAATTTTTTTGGTGCTTGCTTATGTTGTATGATCCTAATAAATAAAGATGCTTAATATTTCTCTAACTGAACAATTTCCATTACAAAAATGTTCTAGAGTGCTAAAAGACAGATATGGGGTGGCATGCAAATATCTAACCACATCTGTTTATTGCTATTTTAATTGCCCAGCAAGATGCTTTATTGAATGGGTCACCTATAGGTCTTTTGTCACATCTGCCAGCTCTGCATAGGCCTGTCAGACACAGAGGGTGTAGAAAATGACAATAAGTGTCTACATTAGAGTCCTGAATAGTCCTCTGGATCACCTGCAAGGTTTTTTTTCTATAAGTAATAGCTTCCTTTTTTATTTTTTTTTTAAGCACCTACCGACATATTACCCAAAATTTGACAGAAGTAGACTACATCTAAAAACAAATTGCAGTGTTGTAACGCTTGACATTTTATTACTTGTCAAGCTTGCCCCATGGCATTCTCACGTCTCCAATGCAAAAAAAAATGATGGTGATGTAACTTGGATGAAAATTACCACACCATTTCAGTTCTTAAATAGAATAGCACAATGAAAGCAAAATTTTGGCCAAACAAAGTCCTTGAGTACATAATTAATCTCACTACAGAGAAACAGGGCTGCATGTGTGCTCCAAGATAAATGTATTCTTAAATGCTACAATAAGCTGAAGCCAAAAAAAGTACATATAGAACAGAGACAAGAAAGACACGTTCATGGAAATGTAGAATAAGAGGAAAAACCAGTGCAAGAAGGTGAAAGCAAGATATTTCAATCAATCAACAGGAATAAGCATGGGAAAAGAACCTGAAACTATTTTCTGGGAAGGAAAATTTAAGAGGTTTTAGCTAATTCTCATTCAGGTGGAGAAAGTTCTCAGAAAACAAAAAAGAGCATTTGCTAAAGAGGCATTTTTCACTAAGCTTTATGAGATTTTCCTTTGACATACTTCATCATATAAGTTACATTCACCCCATCAATGAGCTGCAATATCATAGGATCTGTGGAGACTAAATAAAACAAGATGTCTCAAACCAACCAAGAAACTGAGATCCCAAAAATAAAAAAACCCACGAAAAACAAGAAACAATTAAACAAAAAACAAACAAACAAAATTTTAAAAAAACCCCAAAGGATAAGTAATGAGGCAAATCACAAATTTTATAGTAAATACACTTGCAATTTGCAAGCTGTTTTATGTTTACTGCACAGAAAGGAAACTGTATGGATTTGTCAAGCAGCATTTCACAGGAAACACTTCCTTTAGCTTATAGTTTCTGCTACTAATGTGGTTTGTTCGGGGTATTCCAGTTGAGCCCACACGTTCCTCTGAGTAAAGGTAAACGCCACTGTCTTGGTCCTTGTTTGTACTGCCAGGGAGCTGAATCATGCAAAGCTTGGGTGCACTCACATGTACCTCAGAGGTAAAGCTGAAATCCCTGCCTCTTCTTCCAGCTGACTTCCCCTCCAGCTGTTACCCCCCCACCCGTCGTTCCTTGGCAGCAAACTCCTTTCAAGGCTGTTTTCTAATCCAGATGTGTCAAATTATGCCTTTGGCATTCACAAACTACCTAGAGGACAGGTAACAAAGCAAGGGATGAAATACTGTATGGAGAAGAAAATTCAGATTAAAATGTGTCATATAGTCATGGTAGATCATTCAACCAGCTGGGCTAAATGTCAAAGTGACTGACACTTAAGTCATGCAAAACTCCCACAGATTGGAATAAGAGTGATGCATAAATAGTGACTTCAGGATCAAGTCTGTTCTTGGGAGCTACTGAACGTTTTGCTTCTACTGCAGTCCTGGAATACACTCATCAGCATCCAAGAATCTGCCCCAAATCCTGGCTGTGTTTTGCAGAGCACCAAAGACTGTAAAATTCTCATTTTATCCCATCTCTGAACAAAACTTTTATTTTGCTTTTCTTAAAAAATAGAATCATGTGTATGTTATTAATGGTTTTAAGGATAATTTAATCATCAGAGAACAACAAATACACATCACCTGCAGTTTTGTGTAACGCAGAATGAAAATATTCCACTGTTATGGTCACCAAGGGGCTGAAATTCTGTTGACCAGAGGTTGACTGCATTATTTGTAACCATTTCTGCCTAAAACTTCTTGTTTTCTTACTTAGAAACAGTTTAAGTAACACAAGAAGTTTGTACAGGCTTTCATCCTGTACTACTTTCACCATAATTCCTTCAAAATCAAAATCTTCTAGACTGAAGAAAAAGCCTCTGTTCTTAAAATAAATTAATTTTAACAACTATGCACATTATAGACAATAAAGATGATTGAATATTTGAGCAGCACACCTATGCAATCTACATGAAGGCCATACATAGTTCTTTGCCTCAACTAACTAACCTTAACCTAATGCAACTGAGAAGTTTGGAACCTTTCCACACTTTCTAGGAGGACCCTCATGAAGTATCCTTCATTTCTGCAAAACTAGAAAATACTTTTGCACATTTTTTTTTAATATTGCCAAAATTGCTTAAGCAATTTTTCAAAATATCAATACAATTAATAAAAAATTTTATTCTATTTAAAGATAAAACAGTTTCTTGAATTTCAGGGTAGGCACCAATAGAGTTCAACTCTTTCTGAAGTTGATTCCATCACCTACAATACAAATCATTGTATTTTGCTGTGAAATGCAAGAATATATGAAGATGGAAAAGGGAAAATATTGCTTTCCTCCATTGGCCCTGCTCAGTATGGCAAGTGCCTCTGTCATGTTAGTTAGAAGATATCTGTACCTCCCCCAGGATAAACTGAGCTACTGCGTTTGACTCAGACAGGAGGCAGTAGTTTCAGCAGAACCCTTTCTCCTTAGCCTCTGTGAGTGGCAGAGAGGCGAGTTTCCCTCCTGAAGTGCAGAGTTACAGAGTTTCAGCACCTTGCCAGTGCAGCAGCGCGCTCATCACTGCTGGCTCCAGTGGAGCGCGCAGCCTCAGCGGAGCAGAGCGCGAGGCTGTGTCCAACGGGCCGCTGTAATTCCCTGCTCTGTTGGTTCAGCAAATGAATGCATGCTCATTGGTAGAAAAGTAATCTAGTTTTGTTGGAAATATCTATAGTCTGTCTTCTGAAAACCTGCAACATTAGCACATAACCCAGGGCTTTTAACAGTTTCACCTTTTTCTGTAATTTTTTTGGATAACACTTCCCTGATGATGTAGTGTCAGCCAACTGTAGATTTTTTTTGGAATCTCAAAGTATAAGCAAATGCTTCAGTGTTCATATGAACCTAGGTTCTTAATTTCTTTGTGAGGGGCACAACCCTCAAAGGATTTTTGACTGCTTTTCATATTTACTCCTTTTTTTAGTGCTCTTCGTAAACACTTTGACAGCAGCTCTCACTTCACACCTGGATGTTTCCGGTGCAGCAACCTGACAGCTCTCTCTGTCTTCAGCTGAATAAAAATGTATAGTCAGTTTTCATGACCTCGCACAGAATTTCACGCAGAGCTGCCCAAAAGGAATTCATCAGCTTTTGAGTTTCACCCCAACTTACACTGCTTCAAAGTAATTTCACCTCTGATGCCCCTTGCAGGTTTCAGTCATAGTCACAAACTCCAGCTTGCCCCAGTGCTGTTCTCCCAGCTCCACAGGAGTGCTGGCAGGCAGCAGAGCAGCCAGGGAGTGCTGATGGTGTCACAGTTTCAGGAGGGACCAGAGTCAGATGTGCATCTTCAGTACCACCAGCCCTGGGCATGGGCTCTGCTGTAACTGCGGCATCCTTTTGTATGGGAGCATTTGTTCCTTATAAGAATGTTTTATGATTAACTCAAAATCAGAGAGGCAATAAATTAGCTTTTGAAAGTTTTATTAGTTTTGCATGGCCTGGTTTTTGGTACTAAAAGAGATGGCTTCTGTGAAAAGTTGCCAGAAGCTTCCAGCATGTCCAGCAGAGCCAGTCCCTGATAACTCTGAAGATGGACATGCTGCTGGCCAAGGCTGGGCCAATTATAGGTGGTGGTAATGCCTCTGTGATAAATCATTTAAGAATAATTCAATAGAAAGGTCATGGTACAATTTTAATTCCAGTCAGAGAAGAGTGGAGTGAGGACAACATGGAGACACCAAGGTCAGTGGAGAAGGAAGGGAAGAAGGTGCTCCAGGCACCAGAGCTGAGATTCCCCTGCAGGCCATGGTGAGACCATGGTGAAGCAGCTGTGCCCCTGCAGCCCATGGGGATCCACAAGGAATGCAGAGATCCACCTGCAGCCCATGGAGGAGGTGCCCTCACCAGAGTGGGAGAGCCTGGAGGAGGCTATGATCTAGTGGTGGAGAGAGAGGGCCCTGCTTCCAGGCTGGAGCAGCCTGTCCCTGGAGGACTGCATCCTGTGGAAGAGTGACACACACCACAGCAGTTTTGGGAGGGCTGTTATCCATGGAAGGGACTCAAGTTGCAGCCATTTGCAGAGAGTTGTTGCTTGTGAGATGGAGTCTCACTGGAGAAGTTAATGGAGCACTGTCTCCCCTGAAAGGGACCCCACAGTGCAGCAGGGGAACAATTCCTCTCCCTGAGCAATGAGAAAAGCCTCAGGTTTTCCCAGACCATAGCAAGACCATAACCCCCATTCCCTGCCTCCTTGTGCCACTGGAATATCTGGTGGAACTGGGAAGGAGGGAGGGGTGTGGTGAAGGTGTTTTTAAGGGCTTGTTTTGCCAGCCTTTTAAGGGCTTGTGTCAACCCACGACAAAAGTGTATGCTGAAACCAAGAAAAAAACCTTGGTTTTGTATTAGTATCTGTTTGCTTCAAAACCTAAGAAAAGAAATTTCATGTATAGAAGAAAATAGTTTGTTCTAATTTGAATAAACATTTTATTTTATGTATCTTTCTTTAAGCAAACAATCATGCTTGCAGTCAACATACACAGCCCTCAATTAAATTTTCAGAGGTTGGATGAACATTTGTAGAGAAGTATTTGGTCTCCAGTCTGCACCAGGGAGTAGCTGATTGGCACAGTGCAACACTTTCTTCCCTAGCCACTGTGGCAGTGACATCATCAGTGACACTAAGCCTGAGGAAGAAAGAAAAGGTCTTGTGGTTGAGGTGCAGAAGTCAAGCACCTCAGTCCTATTGTTGGCCCCACCGCAGATTTCCTGCGCTGTCTGAAGGCGGTGACATAATCTCTCTGTGCCTCCATTTCTTCCTCTCTGTGCCTCCATTTCTTCCTCTCTGCCTGTGTTTTTATCACTGCAGTTGGGGAAGACCTGCTCAGGCCAAGGCAAACAAATGCTCAGCTGCCTCAAGTTTGAAGTCCCTCCTTTATTTCAGCAAGACCCTTGGAGGCAGAGTGCAAAATGCTCTGCAAACCTCCCGGCCAGTGGAGGCTGGATCAGCAGCCCAGGCTCTTCTGTGATGCAGAGGATGTGAATTCCACCCAGCTGCTGACAGAAACTGTGGTGTCAGGAAGATAAGGACAGTCAATATTTCACAGCTGGTTCTGCTCTCAAATATCAATGAAAAGCTGCAGTCTGGAAAAGGTCACTGAGGCACAAATCTGACCAAGTAAATCAATTTATAGGTTGCTATTAAAATATTTTATACATTTAAAACTGAATGGTTATAAGTGAAAAGAGATATTTTTTCGATGTGTTCTTGAACAGCCCCCAAAACTGAGATGATGGTAAATGTAGAAATACAATGCAATCCAAGGTCTGAAATTTAACTTGCACATTATGTTAGCAAAAAGCCTAACAATTTTCCTTTTGCTTTTCCTATCCTGTAAATAAAAGATTACATAAAAAAGAAAATAAACATAAAATATTTAACTGAAACATTTCTTTTAGAAAAAACATCTACTTTGAAATAAGAATGAAGTACAGAAAATCACAAGAGTAACCTGTTCTAATATTTTTCTGTTGTTATCATGGTGATTTTCCAACTGAAGGGATTCTGATATTGCACATAACCATTAAGTAAATATCCAGAGTTTTAGATCTATAGCTGAAATAAACTCTGAGTGTTGTTTGGTGATGAGTATCATTACTTCCCAGATCCTCAGTTGTCCTGAAATGACCTTGAAAAGAAGCATCACAAAAATACATTGTAGATTTTATGAGGTCAGTTTCAATTATATCCAGTCTGTTACTTCTAACACACTTTCCTCTGAGTGCTGTATTATTTGAAAACACTCCTTTGTATTTCCAGTGCTATCCTCCAGTTTTTTAATAAAATTCCTTTGAAAATGCCTATTTATCAATAGCAGGCATAAGTCTGATTTTTGCCTTGGGAAACAGTGATATTCCTGGAAGAATTACTTTAGGTAGCTAGAAAGATTAAAAACATAATTTAGTCTTATACAAACATGAAGTATGTCTATAAAAACCTGCTCTTCTAGATATATGATTTGTTGTTTGATCAAAATTAAAACAAAGAATGAAAATACTTAGCTAAAAGGTGTACTTCTCATCTTCTCCTCACTCTTTATAGCAGGAATCCACTTATCTTGGCTTTCTATATAAGGTATTTTACACCATTTAAAATTATGGCTGGGGCTGTGTAAAGGTTGTGTCAGCATTTCCATTATAAAACCATATTTTAGGGGGTTTACAACTCAGTCATAAAAACTCACTCTACACTGAAACTCAGAATGCAAAATCCCAACCTGGAACATTTTTTTATCATGATTATAGTATTAAAAAAAAAAAATTTAAAAAAAATCCAGACATGTTTGGCTGTTTTTCAGTTTTCTGAATGACACATGAGATAAGAAGAATTTCAGGTGGGGTGAGGGAACGGCAGCTGCCTGGTGAGGATGTTATACTGGTGTTGGTGTACCCAAGATATACCTGGCCTCACAGTCTGCCACTGGAAGAGGAAAGATGGCTACAGGTAAAAATGGCCTCAGTAAAGACAAATCACATCCCAAAAAGGAGAGGCACATAAATCCTGACAGGTTAAATGTTAAACCTCAGGAAGGCCTGCCAATTTAGTAAGGAGAAACGTATTAAAGGAACTCATTAAAAGAATAAAAGTTAATAATAAAACCTTTTTCAAATGTTTCAGGAGCAGGAAGTCTGTCAGAAAGTCAGTGGGGTGAATACCAGATCTGAGAGAAGAAAAGTTCTTGGTGACAATAAAACTCTCAGAAATGTTACATGAATTATTTTTATTTGAAACTTGTCTTTGTAGAGTCAGTCACGCAGGCTCCCAAACCAAATCTGAACTCTGGGAGAAATGAATTGAAGGACCTGACTCCAACTGGATCTGTAGGAGAAGGCTTTTTTTTTTTTTTTAATTTTGACAAAGTGAAAAGTATTCTATTAAGAAAAATGGTACTCATCCTGAAAAAGCTGAAGGACAAATTCAACTAAATTGCAAACCATAGTGTGGAAATTATCACTTAAAGCAACCTCTGTGTGTGCCAACATCCCTGCAAGACTGGATATAGATTGACCTTTGCTTTGAACCTAGATGGAGGATCTTATGGTCTACCTACTTATAAGTATTTTTTTTTCTTAAAATTATATACTTATATCTAATGCTTTGTTCCTTTTATGGAAGCTCAGCTTCTGGTGACCTACATACTCCAGCTACACAAGTTTAGAGATACCAATACAAAAAATAGATTTTTCTTCCCTAAGTCTCCTTGCCAGACCTTCCATCCAACATCTCCTAGACTGATTGTTTTCACCAGGAAGTGGCAAAAGAAGCCATTTGTTTGTGATAATAACCAAGAGATCAGTCTCAGACATTCCTGCTGCCTTTGCACCACTGAGCCCTGTGGTCTGGAGAGTGTGGTCACCATGCTGAGAGTCATGTTTCTGGGAAGGGAAAGTTCATGAATGTTACATCAAAAATCCACCACTGAGCAAAGAGACGCCTCCCATGACAGTATTTCTGGCTCAGATGAGTCTGTATCCATGTCTGCCTACATTAAAAGGGATAATTACATTAATTAACGTCTTTAATCCTTTTGAAACAGATTCACATCTGAGGCTGACTGTGAATGTAGCCCTCAAGAGTGGGTTGTACTCTGAGATCACCCAGGGCTGTGGAGCTGTCTCAGCCACCTGGGATGCTTTTGAAGAGGCCTGCTGTGGTGGCAGGGAAGTAGTGCTGTGCCACAACCTCCCCCAGCCCCTGCAGGCTGTGTGCCTTTGACTTCCAAGGATGCTGCACCCACCCTCAGCTCCGACTGATCTCCAGCCCTGCTACCATGTTCTTCTCCTAAGAGATGATCATCTTGGAAAGGTCATTGGTCACAGAAGCAGGCAGTTCCAAATCTTGATGCCAGGTCACTGGTTGTGAAAACTTGTTTTTCTTTTTTGAAAAAAACAACTTCCCAGCTATACATGTTGTTGTCACTTAGCTTCCTTCACTGTGAGACACTTAATTGCTCTCCATTCCTACAAAGAATTGTTTGAAAGGTGGGAGCATCCTCCTCCCCAGCACTACAGCACAGTGTCACCCACACAGGCATCATCCTGCCCATTAATTGCAGTTATTGTCACTCAGGAAGAGCACTGGGAAATCACACAGTTCTGCTGTTTCTGCCATCTCCTGCAGAGGAAAACAAAGCTTGCGTGTTTTCTAATGGTGTCTCTGATTACTTCTGCTTCAAAGCAACCTCTTACAAGCTTTGGTACATGCTTTGAGTGTTGTTTTGGTTTCTTGGTTACACATCTGCCAAAGCTGACTCCTACAGAGGGGATAAGGGTGCACCTCATGCATGGAGGCCACCTTCCAGTGCAAGACTGGATCTCACATCTCTGATGCTTCAACTCAGGAACCTTTACTTTTATATTTTACTCTTAGGTACTTCTACTTTATGAAAGACCTCATATAGCTCTGGTAGTGAAAACAACATATATCTTCATGAAAAAAAAAAAAAAAAGCTGGGCTTTTTGTCTCCCCTACATCAAAACTGTGGACAGTGTGCAAGACAACATGATAGCAGGCAGTCATGGGTGGTCTTGGTCTTGGCCATAACACACTTTCATTCTTCCCAGTGGGGAATGTGGAGACAGAAACAGGGATCACCAGCTCTAACACCCACCCACCTGAGCAAGTCCTGATGGGGATATTCATTGATAGTAATCCCAGCTCCTTGTTCAGTATCTCCTGTGAGACAACACATTTTTTAATTAAGGTTTTTTGACCTATCTTCCTGTAAGAGTGTTTTTGACATTTATGATGCAGTGTTTCTCCACAAAATTACTCTCCCAGAGCTGTCCAATTCTTAATCCATGTTCTCACAACCGTATCTGTGGCACACTAACACATGAGAAAATATGTATTCCCCTCTGGTAGGGAGCAAAGAAATTGTTCATTTCTCTACTACTGTAACATCATCTCTCAGGCAGAGTGCGTGAGTTCTGCCCAGCCTTCAGGCAGGGTCAATTTGATCCAAGTGCAAAACACACCCATGCTAGGAAAGACAAGAATTAAAGAAAGAGAAGGTGAAAATGCTGCGAACCTCTGGAAGACTTCAGTGATGTATTTGCTGTTCAACCTTATAATACTGCCTATCATACTGCTGGTTTAGTGCTAGCCATGCTTTCTCTTGTCCTTCACAAGTATTTTATGAGAACAGTGCCAGATTTGGTTTAGAAAATACTGACACTGCAGGGGTGTCACTGGGGCCATTTCTAACCTGTGCTTATTCCATTGGTGATTCTGCTTTCTTAGTGACAAAAATCATGGTGAATTGGTGCTCAGGCACAGTGAGAGATTCCTCTGTCACAGCACTAGTGCTTCCCAAGGCTTTGAGGAATGATCCTCTTTCCGTATAGTCTGCAAGGACCAGGCAGCACAGGGGACTTACTAGACCTTAAGTCCTTCCCTGAAGGAATCCTGGAAGCAATGTGAACCTAGATGATGGATCTGAAGGATAGACAGAGGATTTTGTGGTTGCCCTGGAAACTGAGACCAGAGTCCAGACTGTGTGTTAGAGAAGAGGCTGGGGTTGGACAGGTGAAGACAAGAGCTGTCACGAGCCCAGGATTTCTTTGGATTACCTACAGCAAATAGAACAAGAGATTCATGGGTGGGAAAATAGTAACACTAATAGGGCACCACATTTTTTAATGCAGATTGTGAAGTTTTTCTCCTCACAGTGAATCAGACCTGAGGACAGGATGACTGCACGCCCAAAGAGCAGTCAAGGACAACCTGTGAGCAAGTTAGAGAGGGTTCACAACAGGGCCCAGGGATCATGGCTCCTGAGCATCATAGCCTGAACCTGAGAAAGCAAATCTCCTCAAAGGCTGATATCTTTAAAAAATCTTTTTCAGATAATTTCTCTTCAAGGGAGAGAAATATTTTTCTTGGTTTATACTGCTTGAACTGCAGTCCTTAATGTAGCATAGGGAAAGAAAATGTTTGATTTTTTCATGACACTAGATCTTGAGATCTGTAAAGAAAGTCCCCTTGGATGGAAGAAGGAAAAAATTAATAAATATCATAAATTCTGTTGATTTCTGCTAATTCTGTATTTGTTGTGATGGACAGAACCCTATATTACTGTACCATTTTGAGCAGAGTGTTAGAAGAAAGCCTGCATTTGCTTTTTTCCTCATCCCGTTTGTTGTTTCCTATATTTTGGCAGAGAACGACCTGCACAGTTTCCAGATCACAAAGCAGAAGCAGAACTTCAACAAAAGAAGAAGAGCTGGATTGCTCATAGTGGTAAGTAGAAATCAAAGTAATCAAAGATTAAATGGGGGCAGTGGGGATGGGACAGTTGAAATACGGATTACTTCAGAGAGCTATTCCCTTTGTTTTTTCTACTGTGTCACAAAAAATACTTTTCAACTTCTCATCTGCTTTCTGTGCTTCCCTAAGGCCAGGTCGAGACACATTCGGGTTTGCATTGCTATATGATACTAGGTGGATACTATTTGCCATGGTAGAATTAATGCTTGCAGGGACAGTTTCTTCCTACCCGCCCTGAAAAATATAATCACCAGCTGTTGAAGTGCAACTTTCCTACAACAAATTCAGAAGCAGAAGGGCTTTTGCAGACACAGGTACATAACTCAACCCCTCCTCCTGGCATAGGCTGTTACAGCTGTGCTGGAAAACACTGGTACTGTAGATATGGTTGCATGGCTGTTTGTGAGTAATTCCTTTCCTATGAACCACACCAGCATTAAGCAGAAAAGCCTAAAAAACTAAGTGAAAACCAGCCAACAAGCTCAATTTTAATTATAGGATGTAAAGAAGTACTTTAATCCTTCTTTAATACGTGGTAGAAATCCAGGGAATTCTAGGCCAAAAGCAAAAATGTTGCTGTGTTTGTTAAATTGCAGCTCCTACTGCATGTGAGAAGATGATTTCCACAGGAGGAGAATGGTCCCCCAAATAGTGCCAATCTTAATTAGTCCAGGGGACTCAGTTGTGGAAATCCAAGTCAGGTAGGAATATCCTTGTCAGATAGGAATATGTGCAATGAGTAATTGATTAATCGGCATCACAGCTTCCACTGTATAGCAAATGATTAAACAGATTGATCTGAACTTTGAAGGAACAGCAAGTCTTCTGTTTTCTTGTGATAAACCCTTTCTCATTGTGCCAGCCGAGACATTGCCTTGTGTATTCTCTTCTTGCTAGAAAAATCAAAAATGTGCTCTTTCTATCAAGAGAGTATTAGCAAAGTCATTAATAATCAGAACAAGAGACGTAACAAACACACTTGTTTGAGTTGAACATTTATAGAAATTTGCTCAATAAGATCAATAACTGACAAATTCATTATATTGTTATTGGGTTTGGTTTTTTTTAAGGCTTCCTTGTAAAATATGTGATGACATTAATTAAAAGTTAAAGTAAAAAATTATTCAAAAATTATTTATGTGTAGAATGTTTGTCCAAAGCCTGAACTAGATAACAATAGCAGCTGTTTATTTTGCAAGTGGAAACCAGTACAGCTCAATTGACTGTAAAAGTTAATGTCAATCAAATTGCACACTGAAGGCTTCAGGGAGTCAATGGAATATACATTTATAAAAAATAAACATTACATACACCTCGACATTACATACACTTCAATTTAACCCATTTTAACAGATATGTGCACATGTACATGCTGCATTGGGTTAAATCAAAAGGAGAGGCCTAAAAGGAAAGGAAATTTATGACAAATTTAAGGGATCATGGTGGAGATATCATGGATTGCTCAAAAAAGACAAGGAAGAACAATAACTTTAGTGCACCCCCTGTCCTGGCAGTATTTACTTGATAGTATCAAGCATTTCTGTGCACAGCTGCCAGCTTTGAGATGCTGGGTATAAGACAAGGGAGGGAGGTTGTAGCAGCCAGAGAAAGCATTGAGAGGACATTCTTCCTTCATTTCCAAGACAAAGCTGTCCCTACAGCGAAACTCTTGCACCACTGACTGCAAGGAAAGCCTGGCAGTTTATTTAGAGCATAGATTACCGTGGTTTTAATCTTCTAATGTGCCTTTCAGTGAGTAAATTACTTTCTTGTCAAGGAAGGTCTTCCTTTACCCTTATCACTGCCATCAAAAATTCCCAGGAAAAGAGGTTTACTGATGTCATAGCCCATTTGATCTCTGTTTCCTCTGTTGAAGTATCTCAGATGGCAAAGCTCCTAGAGCTGGAGCTCTTTGGAACTCAGATGAGAAATAGAAGACTGGTCTCTTGTCTGACACCCTGAGGATGGACAGGAGGCTTTAAAACTTCTTGGCCTGTTATTCATGACAGGTAGACTAGTGCCCCTGCAGGTTCTGCCCCAGGAGCAAGTCTCGGAACCTGCTCTGTAGCCAAGGGTACTGTGGGAATGGGTGTGTGCCAGGTTTTACCCAAGTCCAGCCAACATCAGCATGTACAGGATCTCAGGATAATTGCCCATAACACCATTACACTGGAAACTGAATCCTGATTATTGTAAGATTTGGAAACAAGACAGTTCATCACTCACATGACTGCTTCTGCCCGCTAGCTGCAACCTCTCAGGTTTGTTGAAGAACATGTAAAGGTCAAAATAAACATCCAGGAGATGTAAAATCCCATTTCCTTTTCACTTGAACTGTCTCCAAAGTACTAAAACATGAACATATGTTACAGTATTACTCACTACATAAAAATACATATGTTAGTAGATATACAGTATAGTTAAAACACAAAATTATACAATCCACATATAGTCACATAAACCTCCAACAACATCATCTATCAACACACTCAGTCAATCAAATCCTATATAAAAAAATTCTTATTCTCTAACAGACACAAGACAAAAAGTTGGAGAACTTTTAAATATCTTGAAAATTTCATTATATTCCTAAGTGACAAGACCTTTTTAAATCAAAGTGTACAGTGTTGCCACTTCCCATGATATCAGGGATTCTCATTAGTTGATGGTTTTTAAAGTCTCAATTCATGAAACTCAAATTTTTTAAAAACAAGGGCTTTTGTCTTTTTCCTAGAGAGAAACTGTTTATGTCAGTTTTGATACCTAAGCATTCAATTACCAGAAATAAATAAAAAGATCTCAACTCAGTATTTGGAAAATCTCACTTCTTACTCTAACAGTGGTTCGTCATTAATCCACGTGAATCTGCTGATTCTTTTTTTTTTTCCAGACACATTTCCTTGCAAATTATTGTGGTTTAAAATAAAATCTAAAAACATGATAGAGTATTTTAGCTGATTTTTTAAATTATTTATTAGAAAGTAAAGTTAGTTTTCTAAGCCTACCTTTTCCTGCTGGAAGATCCTTTAATTTTTAAAAAGCAAAGGAGACTTGAAGGCTCAAGTTTGGCAGAACTTATTGATTTTAAACCCTGGAAAGAATTTCAAAAAATATTTTGTCATTGCCTCCACCACAGGTAAAATGCTTCCTTTCTATCTACAAGTCTTGAAACTTTCTCACTGATGGCTGAGGGCAGAGCTTTCGATGCAAGCAAAGCACTTGCAGAAGGCAACACGTCTTCTGCACTGCTGTAGGAAGGTATAACGATGAGCAATTAGAACTTTTCCCTGACTTCCTCTCTCCTATGAAACATCTAAGAAGCTCCAAAGGAGCACCTGTGTATAAAAAAAAAGGTCTTAGACTCACTACAAAAATAGCAGACACTGATTTTTTTTTTTTTTAATTTGTTGTCAGACAGTGGAACAACCTTGATATATAGATCATGTTTTTGAACTGGCTCTGTTCAGAGTTTAAGCCAAAGCTGCAGGAATATATTTTTTTTTTGGCAATTGGTTGGACTGGCAGCCCTGCCAGTGATCACCAAGGCAGAGAAGGTGGTTGAAAAACTTCGAAATTATGGCATGCAGAAGTTTTTGTATTATTGGTATACCTGGGGTTGTCTTAGACTGGTTCATTTGCCAGTAATTAGAACTGCTGGAAAAAGTAATTAGAACTAGCAGGGACATGAGAGAAGCATGGAAAGCTTTAGGAGAGCCTCAAACATTCAAACAGACACAGGGACTCAAGTGGTTTTGAATTCTCCAGGTAAAATTTGCTCTTTAGGAATTTAGCATCTAGGAAAATGACAGCCTTCTTACAGCATTTAGGTAAATAATATTATAACAAAATAAAACAAGTCAGTGTGTCTAATGTCAAAGGCCCACACTTGTGATCAAGGGGTAAGTACCCTGAGCACGTGCAAGACTCATCTTCACTGCTCTGAGGGATGGATGTTTGGCACTTCTCTGATGCTTATATTTTTCTTACTCAGTTTCTATTACTGAATAGGTGTAAAAAAGGCAGTCATCTTGTAAATGCTGCCAGTTTCCAACTTTCAGGCTCCTCGTTCATTTATGGTTTGGATGTAATTTACTTTCTTGGGCAATTTTTAGAAACTTAACGATTTTTGAGAAAACTTCAAAAAGAAACTTGCAACGTCTTCTATAAGTCTGTTCCTAGGAGTTTTTAAATAATGTGTTAATAAAATAAAAAAGTGGAAATTATGAAGTGGAAGGGGGGAATATGCACAAAGCTTTTTTCCTTCAGGGAATTGTTCGAATAGCCTTAGAGATTTTAATTTTTTTTAACTAGCTTAAGCAGGATTATTATTTAGTTAATTCTTGATTACTTTTTTATGTTGGAATATGATTAAATAAGTCAATACTTGCCTTTGTCTGACCCTCTAAGACCTACAGTTTACTATTCATAATGATGAGCAATAGCTTGAATATTTGTTGCTGCATGGATCTCTGTCTTCTTGGACGCGACAAATAATGTAAATCTTTTTCATTTATATGCCTGATCATTTTTTCAATGCACTGAAGTGCTTGAGTTTCCAGGGTCAGAAAATTATTAATCTTATTAAATGTTTGACAGAATGAACTAAGCAAAACATCTTTTGATAGCATAAAGAGAAGATAAAAATAATTAATTCTTATCACTGTAATGCTTTAGCTGCATGACTTCAAGGTTCTTAGGCTATCATAATATAATGTTTATTAGAAGCCAAAACAAAGATTTCTCTCTTAAAGAAGTTTTGGGATGTAATACAGAAGGCAATCTTAGAGATATATCCTATTGGAAAAGAAAGTACTGTGTTTGAAAAATGCTAGGAATATTAAGCAAAAAAAGCCCAAAAGTTTAAAACCAGTAAAATGAGAATTTTCATTCTGGGCAAGGCACTTGTGGTGACTAACATGCTAACAATAAAGATTTTCAGTGGAATGTGTAACAAATCCGAGGAACTTTTATTAAAAAATTGCCATGAGCAGCCATATTTTGGTTTTGGCTAAGCCTCAGTCATCATGATTTCATTTAGAAGCAGAAAACCCAAACCACCTGTGGTTTTCATTTTTAATTCATGGCCCACAGGAATACAGACTTTACACTTTCCAATTTTTCCTACCCATGTGCTGCCTGCTAATCAGAAAAATAATATTATAAAGCTATTATTACCTGTGTGCAGAATTTTAAAGACACTGAAGTGAAAATATACAGAAGCCACCATAAGTATTGTCCATGAACACACAGGAGGGACCTTGCAAATCCAGATCTCCAACCTGGGTGTCACAGGTTGACCTTTCCAGATAGAGCACATTTACTGCAGTGCCAGCTTCTCCAGCTTAAGGTTATATGTAATTTTTTTCCTTAAATAATAATGTTGGAGATAAGTAAAGTAACAGCACTTCTAATAGGGCCAAGAGAGAGACTTCTCCTAGGTAAGGATGATTTTCTCTGAGTCCATGGAGTGGTTTTGAAGAGGTTGTGGACCACAAACAGCCTCACTCAGTAATCATCTGTGTATCGAGCTGAAAGAAGTAGGGCCATACCCTGGAATTTTAGAGAGTACAAAACAGAAAAGTAGGCACACAATCTCCAGAGGGAGCAGGGCTGAGAGTTCAAGCAAAATGGGACCACAAACATTCTTAAACCTGGCAGCTGAGGTGAGGGACCCTCACTTCACAGCTCTGCCTTATGTGGTCATGCCTACAATGATGAACCAAAACAGAAATATCAGGCAAGTGTTCCCTCCTGTTTTGTTTTAAAGGAAAAAGTACATTTTGTGTGCTAATCTGCCGCAGCAGACTTCCAAAGCCTTCCCCCTTTGTCATGCAGTGAAATGCTGACACACATTTCTTTTGTCTTAACCCACATCTAGCTGGATCTCCAGCTGGCAGATGTTATTGGCAACTCTCTTTGAGAAAATACACAGGGTGAAATACAGATCCCTTTGAAGACAGTGGGAGATTTGCCATGGACTTTCGTAGAGCCACATTTCACACACTTCTTTTTGATAAAGGCAACAAACTAATAGAAATAATTTGGGTTTGAAACCTCTATATATAGTGGAGGTACTTAATTTCTTAGCTAAACTAAGCTTCATCTTGTATGCTATAGCAATCCCACTACAAGCAATTCGATTTATATATTTAAATATTTGTATGGATGCACAAACATATATGAACATAAGATATGCATAAATACACTTTATATTAAACCTCTTTCAAGAAACAAATACATTTAATTAAAATCCAGTTATGCAGGCTGTTATTTCTTTTTACAGTTACATTATTATTATTATAATAAATTGTCATGTTCCCCAGAGATATTAAAAATAAAATAGTTTAAAAAGATAGCATGTAAATGGATATATAGTCATTATTTATAAATATATAAGTAAAAAACCTTGAAGCTTTTTCATTCTCATATATATATATATATACATGTGTATATATGAACATATATGTGTGACAGTAACATTAAAAAAAAGAAGGTCCAAAACAAGACAACTTCTCTGCAATATTTGTAATGAAACTGAGAGACCATAGTGGATTTATAAACAATTCTGTAGTCAGAGGTATGCCAACTAGTCATGACAAATTAGAGCTTAAGTTCCCCTGTAAAACCACCAAAAATTCACATCACATTAGTATAATGACTAATATTCATGTTTCTAGGTGCAGATCCTTTGTTCTAATGAATTACAGCAGCCTTCTCTAAAGTCTCTGTAATCTGCCTCCCAATGGCATTTTCTGAAATGCTCCCAGAATCAAATGAGAGAATCAAACCTGTTCTTAACATTTAGATATTTTGCTACTTTTCCTGTATTGCTCCTTCATTCTTTAAGTAGACACATATCCATTGGATTTTTATGGTGATTTTGCTCTAAGTTATGTAGCACGACGGGACTCCTTACATGCACTTACCTTTTTTAGGGTTTTCAGTTGTCTTACCAATTTGTGGTCTCCAAAACATAACATGATCAACTGACGCAGCAGCACAACCACCATTTCTCCAACAGTACCTAAGACATAAAAAAAGACTGAGCCCAGCAGATTTGCAAGATAGATAAATATTATCCAAGTCTCATAAATGAGGAAGTCAAAGCAGCAAATACTTGACAAGTGAAGTACAGGATCTTTAGGGCAGCAAGGAGAGAGTTAGGAGAGCAGACTTTGGCCTCTTCAGGGGTCTGCTTGGTACAACACCATGGGACAAAGACCTGGAGGAAAGAAGGTCCCAAAAAATCTGGTTGATATTCAAGTATCACCACCTCTGAGATCAGGAGTGATGCTTCTTAGCCAAGAGAATGTCAGGCAAAAATGGCAGGAGGTCTGCATGGATGAACAGAGATCTCAGGCAAACTCAAACACAAAAAGGAAGCCTACAGAGGGTGCAAGCAGGGGCAGGTAGTCCCACTGGAGTACAAAGACATTATCAGAGCAGCCAGGGATCAGGTTAGGAAAGCTAAAGCCTGGTAGAATTAAGTTTTCCCAGTGAAAATGTGAGCCTTCGCTAGGAAACAGGACACCTGGTTATCTGGGATATGGAAAAAAACGTGATACTCTGTAACATTTTTGCTTCAGTAATCACCAGAGAGCACTGGGAGAATGAAGAACTGCTCACTGCAGGAGAAGTTCAGGTTTGAGACCATTTAAGGAACCTAAAGGTTCACAAGTTCATGGGACCTGATGGGAAGCATCCAGAGGTTATGAGGGAACTGACTGAAGAAGTGGCTAAACTACAATCCATCATGTTTGAGAAGTTGTGGCAGTTCAGTGAAGTTCCTACTGACTGGAATAGGGCAAAGGTAACCCTCATTTAAAAAAAGGGAGATAAGGAAGACCCAGGGAACTACAGGCTGGTCAGCCTTACCTCAGTGTCCAGTAAGATCATGGAGCTGATCCTCCTGGAAACCATGCTAAGGCACATGGAAAATGATGAGGAGACACACAACAAGGCTTCACTAAGGGCAAATCAAACGCAGCATGTTCAGCAGGGCAGAGGTGGTGATTTCCTTTCTCTATTCCATTGTCATGAGACCCCACCTTGAGTACTGTGCCCAGCCCTGAGCCCCCAACACATGGAATTGATGGAGCAAATCCAGGGAGAGCACTTTCCAGTACCTGAAGAGGGCCTGCAAGAGAACTGGAGAGGGACTTTTGACAAGGGCATGGACAAGGGGTAGTGGCTTCAAAGTTAATGGGTTTATATTAGATGTTAGGAAGAAATTCTTCACTCTGAATGTGATGAGGCACTGGCACAGAGTGCCCAGAGGAGTTGTGTCTGTCCCATTCCTGGAAGTGTTCAAGGCCTTTTTGGATGGGGCTCTGGGCAACCTGGTCTAGTGGAAGATCTCCCTGCCCATGGCAGGGGCATTAGAACTCAATGATCCTTAAGGTTCCTTCGAACCCAAATCATTCTGTGATTCTTTGAATACCTGGCAATGCCACAACAGAACCAAAACTAGGTCCAAAATCTCAATTTTTCAGGGAGGAAAAGTGGACATCGAAGTTAGCCCCACCTTTTTCTGGACCAGAAGAACTCTGGATATCCCAGTAGCTCTCCACAGGCAGCATTTGGCTGCTTACCCTGTTCACATTAAACCTCTGTTTAAAGTTAGATAAATTTATATGCCTATATGCCTGTTATATTTAATGTATTTATATGCCTTGATCACCTTCCATAGTAAACCAGATCTGCCAAAAGCAGATCAGTCACCCTTATGGGTTTCAGTCACCCTTATGCCTTTCACTTTTTGATTGCAAGTGGAGAAAAGAAACACAGAAGTGAAAATCAAACCAATTTTTGCTTAATGAATAGTCCAGCTACTAAATTTTAGGTGCCTTCCTTAGATGGATGCTGCCAAAAGGGCCTGGGATGCAGAGGGAAAACAGACACTGCAGATTTTTGGGCAAGAAGAGTTTGAAGCTGATTTGATCTAATGCAGAAAGTAATATTTGAAAGTTATTTGTAAAGACAATAAGAAAATAACACATAAACAGAGATAAATTTATAAAGCTGAAAAAATTTTGCAAGCGGGCCTGTACAATATAACTAAAATTCTCCATTTTTATCCTGCTGATTTGCTTATATTCATGTGGTTTCAGTCTCACAGATGTTCTGGAGGCTAGGACATGTAATATGGTTCCATAGTTTTCTAACCACAGAATATCCAAAATATATAACCAGGAAATCACTTGCAGTCTGTGTGGGGTTTGGCAGATGGTATTTCTAAAAATGCAAATATCCAATATGGAGGTAGTGGAGAAGACGGATTTCACAAGGGAACAGTGTAACTCTTTATATGGAGTGTAAACTTTACACAGTATTCCAATATAGAACTGGTGAGCACTGTTAAAAAAGTTTCCAATGAATATTCATTTCAGTTTATAAACATATTCTCTTCAACTGTTTCAATGCCCTCTTTGTGTTTGCTTACTGTGCATGTTCTAGCTATTGCATTTACTGGCAAGAACACTTGTAGAAACAGCAAATTTTAAGCAAGTATTAGAGAATATATATGGGTAATGAATTTTTCATTTGGAAATATAGGTGCCAGCACCAGAATTTCATTCCAAAAGATATCCTTATCCACACTAGAGAGGGATGTATATGATCTGCAAGACTGAATTTTCACAACCACGTGTGCTAGCAGTGGTCAGATGAGACAAAAATTGAAAAGTCGTGTGTTCTCCTGATATGGAACTTGCATATAATGGAAGAAAATCAGGAATGAGAAGGTGTGAGATACTGACTGAGCTGCATTCTGGTTTCTATTGTGATACCAGTCAGCCTGGTACAGTAATGAGAGAGGCACAGAGCAAATGGGATGTCCTGAACAAGGGGCAGCCTCCCAGTGAAGAATCGTGTTTCCTGGGCTGTTGGGGTCCACTCCAGCTAGCTATAGACCCTGCCCACACAATACTTCATAGACAAAGGTAAAAGATTGAGAAGCGCTCTCCTCCACGTGGGAAACGTTGTCCTTTATTCCAAGACACACATCAGGTGAACAAACCCATGGGAGAAAAGAGAATGTTCCCTGGTGGCAGGGAGCTTTTATACCCCTGTGATGGGGACAGAGAGAGAGAGAGAGGTCCACAGCCAATGGGATACCAGTGAGGGGTGGCAAGGGGAGGGGTAACCCAGAGGAGAGACCACCAGGGGGTACCAGACAGGTGAGGCAAAGACCATGTGATGGGGAAACGGGGTAACAAACCACGTGATATAACATAAGCTATTCAGTGCAATACAAAACTATTCTGTGCAAATTCCCAATCACCCAGTGCAAGAGAACAACTAAACTGGTGCACCACAACACCCCAGCAGCCTGCTTAGGCTGTGACCAAGATTTTTTCAGCTGCCAGAGCTGCACTGAGCACCCCTCCTTTTGCTCCATAGCAGAGTTTTGGCATGGAGCAGAAGAAAACCTGTTTCCAGTGTGCTGTGCCCCTGGCAGAGCAAAAGGCACCACCTGGGAGGCAACACAGGGCATGCTGTCCACTGTGAGCAGCACAAAGGATTTGCTTCCACGTTTGTGGTGGGTTAGAAAAACCCTGAGATGAGCAGAATGACACTCATCTCCTTACAGCTAAAAGGATTTCTGCCACAGATATTCCTTGCCTGGCAAGCCATGTAGCTTCCAGTTTTGAGGGCTTTCAGAGCTAAATGGTAAATATTAAATATGGATATATTAAATAGGTGACATATGAAGGCTATTTGAGCCAAGTTTTGCTCACATGGGACCCGAATGACATGAAATCCTTGGTAGTGATCGTTTAGTTATAGACAGCAACAAGCACAGAAAAGGCCAGGCAGACTTCATCTGAGGGAAGATTTCATATTGCATTGCACAAGTGCAGTCACTGTCTTAATATACCATAAAACATATAAACCCACGTTCCTAACTGATGCAAGCAATTACTGCTCCATCAAGCTAATTTACAGTGGAACTAAAACATATCATTCGCCTGACAATTCTACCATAAACAGCCTGGATTCTCTCCTAATATAGACTAGTAGTTTTATAACCCATAAATGTATTTACAAGGGAAAAAAAGTAGAACACAGACCAGGCAGAAATGCATGTCCCCCCATAAAATTTTTGTGAAGTTTAACAGAAATAGAAATTTTTCTAGGTTTTTTACACACATGCCATGGTTTAACTTTATGTGCATGTATACACATCCCAAGCACACTACTCTGTAAAACATTTTAATCACCTGAAATTGAGAACGTCAAATTTAATCAAGATCTGCACTATTTTAAGGTAGGAGGTTAAGTTTAATATCTACTTGTTCTCTATTCTTTTTAGCTTTACCTTCTGTATGGCTTTTTAATTCTTCTTTTTTTTCAAAGAAAAATCATAAAACAGAGAGGAAAAAAAAGTTATCTGTGTCTAAATTGCTGACTTTACTAAAGGGTCAGTTTCTTTCCAAGCCATATCAAGCCCAGACGGGTTTCTGGCAATCTCAGATCAGCTGCAAACAGCCAAGATAATGCGAGATGATCCAAAAGATTCCTGAGATATTAGATATGCCTGCATATATACATTTCAGACTAAATATTTTCATTAATGCAATCAGATAAAAGAAAAAAAGATCCCTCACACTTATGAAAACCCAGCTTTACGCATTTTAGACTCTGCTTATGAACCAACAAGCTGTATAGATTGGATTGGCTCTTTCCTGGTGGCTTGCATGGGCTTTGTCCAGAGAAGTACATTCCAGCTTACATTTCATCAATAATAGTTCATCACATTGAAGGGACCACACACTCTGTTGTGAGATAATCCACCTTCTCGTGTCAGAGGGCCTGATCCACAGTCACTCAGGTTCCTTAAGTTGAGGTCATTATGCTAATTCCTTTCCAATGTCCAAATTGTCAGTTTCTCCCAAAAATGTAACAAAATATCCATAGAATTTTCTGTCTATCTGTAGTTAAATATTTTCTTTCTAAATTCTTGTCAGCAAAACCCATGTGAACTTTTTCTTAATCTTTTTCCATATAAAAAATTAGCATGTAATAGCATGTAATAGAACAAAAGGTTTATCCTGTATTTGTGCATATGTAACACAGCTTTGGTGCAAAACAAATCTTCTTGCAATTCATTGTTGTATACCAGTGGATATTTTTATTTACAGGAAGAAAATAATTCATGAAACCATGATTCTAGGTGGTAGAATACAGTAGTATTTCCAAGGGATAATTTACAGTGATGTGCTATTCAGTTTTACAACAGCAACACCTGGAGAAACACAGCAGGCCCAGAGGCCCAGATTTCTGGATTTCACACTCATACCCTATTTCTGACTCCAGTTAAGTCAGTGAGACGTGAGCTTTCATGGCAGTGGAGCACTGTTGGAGATGTGCAACATTTCCCAACCTCTCAGAACTCTGTCTCCTCTGCAGCAGTCAGAACACAGGTTGCTCAGCTGAAACAGAAAGCCATAACACCAAATCATGCACCAGAGACATAGTCAGGTAATGCAGCACTATTATTCTTGGGTTTGAAATGCATTGTCCAATAGAAAAACAGGCACAAAACCAAAATTATTTGGGGTCATAGTTCTCCTCTCTGAAAAAGAATAATTATCATTAGCTTCTCAGTCAGAGACATCAGTACCTGTGACACCAGCACAGTTTAAAATTTTCATTCCAGCTTCACATCACAGTACTGGAATTGGAACAAAGCTTTGAGTATTTTTTTTCTCAAGAAATTTTAAAAGAAGGGCTGATCAATATGAGAAGCAAAATAATCAGAACCAGCCTGACTCATGTGCTGCTAATGCAGTAAAGAAGGGTGGTAAAGAGTTACTTATATTCCATCAAACTTGATTATCCTGTGACTTACTGTACTTTTACTCTAAAATAGCACAGCTGGACTCTTTGTGAAGTTTCTCTTTTTAGACTGGAACTGATAGTGTAATCCAAGCATGGATTTAAATACTTTTTCTATGGATTCAAAACACAAAACATTAAAATAGAAATCGATATCTTACACTGGAAGTTTTCTGTGTATTAAAGGCAGAATATGTTTATTCTGTAATTTTGAAAGCAAATGTTATGTTGTTCCATTTACACAGTGCAGAAAGGCACAATGATAGTCATTTCTGAATGGATGAAGATAAGCCAAACACAAAACAGCACCAGAGCCCTATTCCTCCTTCTTTGTCGATGGCAAAGCACATTGGAGGAGCATGATCACCTTGCACCATGTGTGCATGATCAACACTTTAGAGAAAAAGATCTCTGATGTTTTTCCCCAAAAGCCATCAGCAGAGATTTGGGTACAGGCAATTGTGGAACAGCAGAAATATGTAAAGAGCTCATAAATATAAGCACTACTTAGAATCAGAATACGCCACTTTTCACAGATTTAAGACCATACCACATTCTTATTTTCTTCCTGTGGGAGGTCAGTGTTTATACAGTGGATGTGTCTGCCAGGAAGAACATTTTTGCACTTGCTTCTCTTCCAGTTGCTAATCTGCACGTTCATTTGCCTCTGCTTGAAGAATGGCCCGTCTGAGCATTTCCAGTGTTGCTGGCAGTAGACCCAAACATTTTCACAGAATCACAGCATTTTGCAGGCTCAGGATGGAAATTTTATCTTCCCCTGATTTGCCTTTCACACAGTACCAGGAGGTGGCTGCCTTCTGTCCTGTTCTGGCTTCTAGGCTGGCTTTTGGAAGTGGGGTCTGAAATTGCAGGAACAGTGCCCTGATCTGACCAGGAGATTGAGCACCAGCTTTCCTGACTGCTGCCTTGGTTCCTCACTTCTAGTAATTTCCCTGGGTCTCCTCACAATCCCTAGTTTGGCTGTGTTGGCAGCAAATAAAATCTCCCTCCTGCAGCATCATGCTGGTGTTTCTACAAATGCTTATAAACCCTGTTGTTATTCCTGACAATAAGCTGGAAAAGAAACACGGCAAACAATGCCTCATCACTTATTTTGTAGCTTGCCACAGTCTTGTCTTTGCCTTGTGTCAGGAAAATGGAAAGTAACTAAATGGTGGAGTTCACTTTTAGGGATATTTCCTGGAGGTATTCAATATACATTATTCCATGCAATGCATTTTATCCCAAATTAAACTGCAGTGCAGGAAGAAATCAAAGGTCAAGGTGGTCTCTCCTCCAGATTTGCAGGAAGCTTAAAACAAGGATAAAAAGTGTCAGACCTCAGTGTGGGACTTATCCTTCCAAACTCAGGGTTTACCTTGTTTTAGTGGAGCTAACTAGTGCTGGATGCAAAACAGATCCAAACCAGCATGTTTAGGTCTTACTTGCTTCATCAGAAAACAAACAAACGAAAAAAAGAAATAAGAGAGAGGTGCATTGACTTCTCTCCCCGGTTTATGAGCATTTCACATGAGTAGCATCTGCTGCTGACTCCCTGGCCACACTGCAGTCAGCACACTGCCTCTCCCAGGCTCCAGCTGCACAGCCAGGAGCTCGACGGCACACAGAGGCTTTTCTGAAGGATTCTGTAGACACTAAGCTACTCTCAAAACATCTGAGACTGAAACCCCTGGCTTTTGCCCCTGCCTGGTGAGTGGAAACAAGAACCTGCACAGCACTGCATCTTGCTGCTGCTCTCCCTAACCCTGCAGTTTGCGGGGAGACCTTAATGGAGTGTTTCCTGCTTTTCTGATGTTTGTTTGGTGTTTTACACTCACACATCCCAGGAGGTAGAAGTTGAAGGAGGCATTGTGAGAGGCTGCAGCCAAAACTCCATCTTGATAACATTTTTATGGGGGTGAAACTACAAAGAGCAACTCAACAGCTGCCAGCAGGGCAGTGTTAGCGTGAAAGAATCGCCAGAAGTAGGCGAGTAACATTCATGCTGAAAATATGATTGATCACTTCTTCTTTTCCCTGCAACTCTGCCCTGGTACAAATCCAGTCTCGGTGAGAAGTGACTTCAACTAGGGCTGAGCTCAGTCTTCAGAGGCAGCTGCACTTATTTCCACTAAATCACTGGTTCACATATCAAGCCCAGGGCATAGCTGAGGGCTTGGGGATGGCACATTGCCCCAGTCTTTGGTTTGCTTAAAAGTGACAGAAGCAGACACTGGTCATTTTTTTTAATTCTATCCAACAGACAAGTCAATTCATTTCTGGGTGTGCCAACAAGCTAAGGTATTTAACTGTTCTCTTAGAAAATAGAGCATGCTGCTAATAAAGGTCACTTTACCTTTGTTTCAGGAGGAGCTGAGGGGTGTTCCAGACAGTTAAAGGGTTGGATTACACATGTGCCTCTGATCAACATTCACAATAAAAGAAAACACTGCTAAAGTTAAAGGCACTGAAATGACGTGCAACCACAACTGCCCTTTTTGTGACACGCTGATTTGTCCCCATCACAGGTACCCTACAGAACTTGCGTAATTACATTTACGTAATTTGCTTAATTTAACATCTTGCTTGAGTATTCAAATATCCACCAAAGAATTTGCCACAGAGTAGGGTTTTTAGAAAAAAAATTAGTATAGAATCTGGAAAATATATTAAGACCTTTTTCTTAATTCTTTAAGTTCCCTTGCTGCTTACAGGAATTAAGTATGGAAACAACATCTGTGTAATATTGTGAAGGATTTCAAAAGGGCTCCTCAAAAAGGGCTGACACAATCTTACTCCTTTTAGAAGAGGATATGAAATGAATTGCTTACTTTGGCTATTACATGCACTCCCTTCCCCGCAGCAGCAGAGCCAAGAACTAGAGGCACGTCTGAGAAATTTTTTTTTATGGGGAGTCCTTCAAATTTTTTTGACTATTTGACCTAAGAGACCTAAGAGAGGTCCCCTCCCACAAACATAACAAAGGAAATTGCTACACTATAGCCCCACTTAAGTGAATGAATAATAGATTAATAGAAACTTATGATTAATTATTTATGTCATGTTTTGGCTTATGACCCTGACAGATGAAAAGGGTAAGTGAGTAAAATGTATATATTAACTTTAAAAAAAAAATCATAGAAACCTGTTAAACCTTAATTAGTTATTCAAAACTAATAATATTATCCATTCTAGTAGATATTAGACATAGCCTGGTAACTATTAGCAAGAAATGTCATTTGACAGGTGGCAACACTTCCATTAATGAAAATATATATGGATGCTGGGCTCCTGTGGAAATATTAGCCAGACTCTTGTGACACCACCCTTGAAAAGGCAGACACCTCCACTCTGGCATATAAGCCTAGGTATGTTTCCAAAGTAATTAATTAAAGCCTTAATGGCAGTATGGATCTTGATTTGAGTTTAGCTTAGCTTCAAAAGCACCCTAAAATACTTTCAGAACTTGCCTGGGCCTAATTACATTTATTTTGTATCAGCTCTGAGGTTTGTCGTGTGTAAACATACAAACACAAAAACAACTTCTCTCTTCTACTTTCCAGAAATATTCTAACTGTTTTCAAGTGAGGAGTTTGCCCAAAAAGAGGAGATGTCTTTTTGAATCAAAAGGCCACAGGAGGATTCAGGATGAAGCCACATGTTACATAAAGACTCTTCCTACCTTAGGGAAGGTAACCATGAAGTTCCCATTGACTTGTAATTAGAATGACAGGGCACACTGCTCTCTTTTAAGAGAAGGTATTTGCAAATGCTGTGTATCTGAGATAGGTGAAGTGTGTCTCTCCTCTCCCCCGTGCCCACATGGAGGATTTGCTGCTTCCACAGACAAATGAGCCTTGCTGCACCCAACCCTTACTGAACTGCCATGTCCTAGAAAGAATAAATACAGATATTTCAGGACAGACTCTCACAGAGAGGACACCAGCCTCCTGTGGACTCAGACATAAGAGCAGCTTCTGCAATAGATTATATTATGTTTTCAGGCAGCCACTTGTAAACACATACTGTACTTACCAGAAAATGGCCATGATGGCAACTCCACTTGGATGCTGCTGCATTAACAGTTGGACCGAACTGTCCAATGCAGTTCTTTAATTAAAAGGCTGTTCTTCTGCAAATGGGGGAAATTAACCAGAGTTGTGGTGTAAAGATGCAGATTCAACATTTTTAGGTGTTTTGACCAGCTGCCCTTGAAATATCATACATGTGAAACAGGATGCAAAACCAAATAAAATACAGACTTACATCCTAGCTGAGGACAATTCCAGAGTTCACTCTGCAGAGAATCTTTGTCCTCCCTAAGGACAGGGGAGGGCAGACCTGGAGCAGGAAAAAGAAAGGTATCTTTCACAGGAGCATTCCATCAGCTGCAGCATAGATCTGCCTCTCTGCTCCCCTCATCCCCTGCCCAACACCTGGCACTGCTTAATGCCTGGAAAAGCTATGGTGGTGAAGCTCCTTGTGCTTGGTAAGGCAAGGTTGCCTGATTTTCCATGCCTTCCTTTGGTACCAGGCACTGGAGCTTGGCTCACCCTTAACTTGCCAGTTTGGCAGGAACAGCAGAGTTCACTGAAAAGATTTGCAGCAAGAATATTTCAGTGCACCAAGCCAGAATCCAACAATGCTCTTTCAAAATAATGTTGTCTAGTAAAATCAACCAGCTGAAAGGCATTTTGCACAGTATCAAAAATGTAAATAGAATGGACAGTTGGCCCATTATTATGCATTTGTATGTATATATAGTCAGTGGGCAAATCCAAAACACACGTGTAGTTTAGAAAATAAAACAGATGTATACAAAAATTGATTGTTTTATAATAATTTGTCTGTACAATTATGGTGCTATTATTGCTGTGTAACAGGATCAGGAAAGATAAGGTGGCTGTATTCTCCCAATGGTGTTTTAAAACTGTGCTTGGTCTCATGAACTTTTTATTCATAGAAAGAATCCCCACTGAAGCCAGCAAGACCAAATCTTCCAGGACCAAGCCCTTAATTTGTGCTTTAACAGAGTTTATAAGCATCGAGTATATTTAATCTCCCATATCTAAAAATTTCCCAGTAGTATTACAAATACTTTATGAAAAAATAAATATTTAGACAAATGTAGAACCTATTTAACATTGATTATTTTTTTTCTTTTTCATTACAACTCATCTAGTGTCATAGGCTGACTACATCAGCCCACATCCACGTCAACAAAGCTTGCAACCAGCTAATTTATCCTTAGGGTACTGACTTCTAAAATTTTAATATTTGGGAATTAAATGTAAATAAAATGCTTTCAATCTCCCAGTCAACATTTAACCCCTCTTTTCAAAAGATAAAAAGACTGAAAACAAAAAATAAAAAAGCCAGCAGAGCACCAGCAGCAGGATCAGAGGACTTTTCTTCTCTGGCAACAAGGACTTCAGAAGCAGTGGCCAAATCAGGCAGAAAAGCAGGGCAGGATGTCAGCCATGCCTTTTATCCATGGAGCCTTTCAAGGGGATCATGGTACCCTGCCATGAGCTGCATTCACAGTGAAGGTGCATGTCCAGACACTGAGGTTTATCAATGGAGCCTTTCAAGGGGATCGTGGTACCCTGCCATGATCTGCACACACAGTGAGGGTGCATGTCCAGGCACGTGAGTTCAATCAGGTCCTTGGAATTACTTCTCTGTCAGCAGCCTGGGAGAGACCAGCCAAGGCACCGCTCCGGCCCCGAACTGCTGCAAGTGTCTGATCCACTTTGCAGAGCTTTCCTTGGGAGAGAGCAGACCTGCACCTAGCAGGGCAAGAGGATGGACATGTGCTGGCCAAATCCCCGGGACCAGAGCTGCCACGTCAGCCGGGATGCTCAGTAGCTTTCCTGCTGGCAGCTTCTGCCGTCCGACGATCCTGGGGATGGCTCCAGGTTGGAGGTGGCTCACAGACAGCTTGTGCTGGGTGAGGCTCTGAATTGGCATCACTCCCCCGAAATCACAGCGCTGTTGGTTGCAAAGAAGAGCAAGCAAAGGGTCGTGCAATGTGGAAAAAGCCTCCTCCAAGGCCCTGAGGCAAATTGCCTCAGATAAAAAAAGCCAAAGAAGCCTTTGAGCCCAGAAAAGGATTAAATTGATTTACTGGGTCCAAAAAAAAGCCAGGCAGAAACAAGGAAAAAGTATGCTGTCTTGGTTTCTTCAGCTCACTGCTATTCAAGAGAGAAGAATTATGAGTTACAGTGAACTGGGAAGGGATTTTTTTGAATGTGTGAAAGAAAAAAAATATATTGTTCATGCTTATTTTATGTTGCCACATACGCCAGTCTGGGAAAGAAATAGCCATACAGACTTCTGTATGTTTACAGAAAAGGAATCTGGTGCACTGGGGAGACTGCTTCAGCCACCTGTTACAGGCTGGTGCTGGAGAAACAGTTCTTTCAGGTTACTTTGTCAGTGGTCATTTTCTGACGTGCAGTATTTGGGTAAAGGCTGACTGTATCACGGCCATGTCATTCAGGAACCACCAAACTGCCCAAATCCTGATTTCAGCTGCAGTGTTGCATGTGCTAATAGGTGCAATCTAAGTAGTTTCTCTATTCCTCTTACAATCTCTATGTTTCTTGAGTATTGATAAAATGCCCATCATCCCTACTTCTTAGAAAATTCACCTTTGAAATGAGTGCATGTATGCAGGCATTCTCTTTATTTATGTTTATTATGTTTCTTTATTTATGTTTGTATTTAACATTTTTAATACTCTAAATCTGCTTATCTGTAGGAGACACTTTAATAATCTGATGTGAATAATATTGATGCCTAAGGATGGAGGGAAATGCATTATGCCTATTTTGTTATTCAAAAGTAGGTGCTGAGATTGTGCATTTCTGCAAGTGTAATCATCTATTTGTTGGAAAAGCAGTGTAATATAGGCCTCCACTTTTGTTTAAATTTCAGCTGAAGACAGCAAAAGATTAATAAAGAGAGAATTGTCACTAATTTACCAGAAAGTGTCATAAACAGACCTCTGTAAAGTAACAGAAGTTGCTCTGTGGCTCTCAGTACCAGATCTTCAGTAAAATTTTCATTCATTCCCATGATTTTTTTTTATTTTTGGGGGGTTTTCTTCCAGAATATATATGGCCCCATCATTTCTGCTATGCTTCTACATCAGTACAAATATTTTGTTGGTGGTATAAAAACCCATTTGTGTATCTCTGAAGATCTCTTTCTTGACTTCTTTGGGCTCTCTCCATGGACAGAAACTAGTTATGGAAGAAATGCATGTCCACACATCTTTGCATATTCAAGACCACGTTTGTTTGCAGCAATTTGCTGACACGCTGCACGGTCACGTCCTTATTTCCTCATTTTCAACTTTATGTAATCCATTTCTATAAGAATGAATATCTGGACCATGAACTCTCCTTTATCAAAGCATATATTTGTAGGCTGTGATATCTCTGAGTACACAGATACCTGATTAGGTAACGTGTTTGCATTTGGGCTGTTTGTGCAGCTATTGAGCCGCAAGAGCCACTGAAGCACCGTCACCGAGTGCCAAATCTGCTGAAGTCTGAGAACCCTTTATGGCCTCAGATAGCAACGCTTTGGTTCCCACTTGTGTGCAGAGCAGATAAATAAGTTATTGTGGTGTTCTCCATCACCAGTCAAACAGAAATCATTTTGCCATTACACGCTTTAGCAGTAGGGAATGTGCATCGGAATTGCCTCACTGACCTAAATGAGAACAATAGATGTAGGTAGCACTTGAGTCTGATCCTCCTCTTTTTTTTCCTCTAGTCATGTACTTAGACCTATGAAAAGTGGATATAAAAGAGCTCACAGCCACTCTGGATGTTGTATGCAAAGGCATATGTGTGTAGCACAGAAGGCATGTTACTCTGGAAGCATTTCTACCTTTACCTGTGTTAGTGACTCGTCAAAAAAAATTCTGTCTTTGAAGAGTTTAAATAATTTCTTTTTTCCTTAATATATTTCCTTCAGTCCCAAACTAGCTAAAAATTACAAAATAACTTCTGATTTCATGGGGTTTTTTCTTGGTTTTTATGATTTTTGTTTTTTACCAGAGACAATCAACAATGTAAGGAAAAAAAACTTCTGCAAAGGTATTTCCTATCATGCCATGCTCCTTACAGACTTTGCTCATTCCTTTTCACTCCACCTCAAAGGAATAATTAGCTTCTAAGAAATGTTTTTCATTTTGGCTGGGAGAAGACAGAGCATGTTCTTAATTAAGAAACTGTTATTATAGTAAACTTTTCTAGGAAAATGTACATAATATAATATATAACATAATTAGAAAAACACTTTTATTTCTTCTGAGCTTTGTTTTTTTTTTAATGGCTGACTGAAAAGTTTTCAGCCAACTCAAGTATCAGCTCTATCTTCCCTTTCTATAATCATCCTTTTGAGTGTACTCACTTCTTCAGCTCATTCTTTTCCTCAAAAAGCAGCTTCATAGATTTTGTTACTTCACCTTCTGTCTTAATTGTCTCTAAATTTACATCTAGAAAAAGTATGGATATTTTTATTTTCATCAATGTGCATCCCCCAGCTTGGAGTTCTACCTCTAGCACTCACTGGTCACAAAATTTTTATGCCTCCTTCTCTCTGATTTTACTGCATCTGTTACAGATGCAATCACACATACAGAAAGGAATTCCAAGATCTCAGTTCAATGTAAGTCCTGCCTCACGTGTTTACTTCCACCAGCTTTTCAACCCAGAATCTCTAAGCTAACCTGTATTGCTTTGAAAACACTGGCATGCTGTCATCTTTCTTAATGGCTTCAACTTTGTGCTGATTTCTTTTCTGAAGTCTGAACTCCTCATCAGTAACTAGGGGTTGAAGTTTATACAAACATTATAATCTGTGCAAATCTTGCATTAGCTGGGCCCTAGGGAGCCTTCAAACCACCCAGCAAACGGTGAGTTTCCTCCTGCAATCTGCAATTGAACTGTAACTCTTTTCTCTTGTGCTGTCTCATTAACTTCAAAATATTGCTTCATCCTCAGTGTCTGTGTTGGCCAGGCCTCTCTATAAAATGTTATCAAAAGGCATCAGTTTTTCCAATATTCTCTGACATGCTGTCAGCATAACTGAGCGAGGTGCATTATTCAAACCACACGGCTTCAGGTGGAAGCGGCAAGCAGAGTGGTAGGTCGTGTCACACCAAAACAAAATGTGAGTGCTAGGGCTCCCCCCCAGCCCAAGGAAAACAGGCACAGGGCCTGATTTTTGCAGGCAGTGTACCTGGCAGACTTTTGTTTCTAAAGTAGCTGTGCACTGATTGTGTGTCTAATGTCAGGGCTGGATTTTTTGCTAATCATAGACATCACTGGATAGTAACAGTGCTTCAGTACAAATCTGAATGTTGTCTTTAAGATATTTGGGCCTGTGAAAACTTGAAATCAATGAGATTCTCACTATTAATGCATTTTAAAGACCACCTATATAAGCCTTTTGCTTTTTACTCCCTCTATAGAGCTGTGTTTCAGTTATCATCTTCTATTTTCTTTCATCATACCACGCAAGTATACTGTTATTTTTACCTTTTTTTAATCTTCAGCTGAGAGCTTAATAAGCACACTGATAAACCCATTTATTGTAAGTTCTAACAGCTTCAGAAGTCAGTTTTAAATAAGCTGTGATGCTGCACTGGAGTAAACGCACATTTTAGGCTAAAGTGATGGAGGAGATTGCTGCTGTAACATAATGTTGATGTCAGGTGCTTTGCTATCTGCCACAATCCCAAGTGCCTAAGTGAGCCTGGTGACAAAAGGAAGACTGAGCAAAATGTGAGCCCCCTCTGGAAGGAAACAGGTGACCTGGTTACTTAGGACATGAAGAAGGCTGTTCCATGATGTTCCTGCCTCCATCTTTACCTGCCAGTGCTCCAGCCACACCACCTGAGTTACAGATGGCAAAGGCGCTGTCCATCATGGCTGAGAAGATGTGGCAGTCCAGTGAAGTTCCCACTGGCTCAAAAAGGGGAAATGTAGCACCCCATTTTTATAGAAGGAAAAAAAGGAAAACCTGGGAGATTACAGGCTGGCCAGACTCACCTCTGTGCCTGGCAGGATCATGAAACACATGGAAAATAAGGAGGCCATTGGTGACAGCAAGCATGGCTTAATCAAAGGCAAATCATGCCTGACAAATTTGGTGGCCTTCTATGATGGGGTTACAGCATTGGTGGAGGAGTGAAAAGTGATAATTGTCATCTACCTGGACTTGTGCAAAGCATTTGACACAGTCCCACACAGCATCCTTGTCTCTAAACTGGAAGAATGTGGATTTGCATGAGGAGATACTGATGTGCTGGCACAGCATACCACTGGAGGCAACAAAGCTTCATATGAGTGCTGAGATGAAGATTTGTGCACCTGATTGTCAGGTCAAGGTCAAATGCAGGTAAATGTATGTAAATACATGAGCCAAACTAAGGTTTATGTGAATTCTGGTGGTTTTTTGACCATAAACTCTGAAAGAAACAATAAAATGAGTGAAATGGCATGCTTAAAGGAGTATTAATGCAGCAACTAAGTAGGGTAACAGGAAGCTTATACAATTGGCGTATATTCCAATTTGGTTTTTGTTTTATAGCTAAGCAAGGCAAGGCTTATTATTTCATCTAAAGTGTGGTTGAAAGTGAGTGTAAAAATGGCATTAGACTGCTTAAACTTTATATTTCATTTACTTCCAGGTATAATACTCTTTGCTGTTTATAAATAAAAATGCTCTCCTTCTGTCAGCTCAGCAAGCACAAGCTGGCCTCTGAGGTATGGGCAACTCCGTGTCTGATCTGTTCAATAAAAAAGTTATGTGGTGGGTCTTCGACGCCTGCTGTGCTACAATTTGCATGCCATTTTTGGATAAAGGTGTGTGTTTAATGACGGACTTGAATATGCAAATTTTGTTTTGTGCAAACAAAGGAAATGTCAGCTATACAAATAAACATGTATGTAAATCCTTCTCATGCAGCAAAATAATTGTATTTGTCAGCAGTTTGCAGAATACAACAGCAGAGACAATCCTGCCTGTTGCTTGCAGTCAGTGTTTCAAGAAAGCACGGTGGTAGCTCCCCTCCTTTATTACCAGAACAAGGCTCAGCCTGCCCCTGGCCATATAAACCCCATTCAGAGAAAACATGCAGGGAGGAGTTTCCAGGAATTAGTTTATTCTCCTTGTTGCCTGATATTCTGCCAGATGATGCAAGTGGGGAGGGATTCACAAAAACCTGGAGAGTAAGGCTAATCTCCTCCACGCCCTCCACAGTCACTGGAGCAGTAGAAGGCCTCAGCACCTGGCACAAGCAGGCATCAGCACCTTCCCACGAGGGAGACTGCAGAATTCAGGGATGACCCCTGCAGGCTCTGGCAGCAACCCTGCCCCTGGTCCCCGCAGGGTAGATGAGTCAGCTGGCTGGGAGGTCAGGAGTCTGGGAGCTTCCTCACTGGACACCACCAGACATTCCTCATGCTCCCTCCCACTCCCACCATCCCCATTCCCAAGAGAAGAGGGGCCCCCAGGTAACAGCACGTGGTCGGTTTGCAGAGGGCCAGGGGACAGATTTTACAAATGTTCACATTTGAGCTCTGTTTGCCTTTGAAAATATATCCCTTGCACTTGGAGAAAATCAGTTCTCAAAGTTGCTTGAAAGAGTCAAGAGTCATTAAAATATGTAAATGGTAAAATTGTACATGGATAATAGTCTGATTACCATTTCAGTGACAGATGTTCTCACACAGAACCAGATTTTCAAAGGAGATCCGGGTTAAATTTTCAAGTATTCAGCCCAACATCTGGAGCTGAATTTTCAGATGAGCCCACCTCTTGCTGAGGCACTAAGTGGGCAATTCTCTGTAAAGCCCTCGACATGTAATTCCCATTGTGGTCCTAGTCAGACTCTTTTTTTTTTTTTCTTAGTTGCAAAAGAAAATTTGCAAGCAACTGAACTTGTTTGAATATCTGGCCCTGGCTCTCAGTGCTGAAGAAATTCTGGAAATCCAGCTTCTCACGTGTACCTGAGCCCCACAAGCAGAGGATCACTGAATCCTAGAATGCTTTGGGTTGGAAGGGACCTTAAAGATTGTCTGGTTAGACCCCCCTGGCAGGGGTAGGGTTGCTGCCCACTACCACTCAGGGCCCCATCCAATTGAAGATTTCCAGGGATAAGGCATTCACAACTTCTCGGGGCGACCTGTTCCATGGCACAGTACCATGGAAGGGCATCCCACACACCTTCTCCTGATGGGCTTGTCAGGGATCTTGGTACAGCAGAGTTGACTTGTTTGGCATACTTAGGGCCATTGGCAAAGGCCAGCTGTACTGCATGCTATGCACCAGTCCCTCTAGGGCATCAGGGAAAGGCAAAGAAGTGGGTGAAACAGTGAAAGCCACACTGAAACCAAAGGCAGGCTTCCAAACACTGGTGCACTGCAATTGGGCACAAGGATCTCATCTTAGTCACAGTAGTTCAGTGCTGGAACTACTATCAAAATCATGGGAATCTAAGTGTGACTGGGAGCTGGCTTTTCTATGTGCATGTGCACATTGTCCAAAATGTGACAGTACCTCACCGGCAACCTCCATCTCTCTACTTAGAAAGTTTCAAGCTAGAAAAGAGAGCCTGCAATGACACTGACTTCAGGAGGAGCATCACCATTTGATTTGGGCACCGTGCAGCATTCCCATGTAAGGCACCTCCCTCCTGCCAAAGGCATTATGGAGGGAAGCCAGGATTGCTTAGCTGAGCTACTGCTGAGCACCTTTGCAAAGAGACCTGTGTCACTGAATCCCACAGCATGCAGCTATGACAGCTGAAATATATCCAAGAGCAAACACTGTCACTGTGCTGCTGCAGTGGGGAGATGCTTCAAGGAAAGGCATGGAGAAGTCAGGGAGAAGCTTGCAGAGGCCACAAGTGCCCTGGGAGGGTGCAGGACTGCCACTTGCACCATCAGCTCACACACTGGAATTGCCACACCTATACAAAAAAAAAAAAAAAAGTATCTGAGTTTCTGCTATTAAAAATAGGCATCTTTTATCAATGTATGTAAATTGCTTTAAGAGGGGGAAAGATGTTCAAGCACGATGACTCATTTTGGCATTCATATCTAAGAGTATACGGCTAATACTGAAAGTACAGAAGTTGTACTTGCACATTTGGTTTATTCTGTGTTCGGTTTCTCGAGTGTATGAAACACTTTCGTAATCACTTGCTGTCTGACTTGGGCTTCCTCATTACTGGGAGGTAAAACTCACCCACTCCACTCACTCAGTGCCTTGTCTTGCACCCGTGACCTTCACAGTTCACTCATATAATAATCCTAAATTAGTATTCTGGGAGCAGGCAATTCTGCTGAGGCCTTCTTTTTCATTTTCTTTTTATTGTAATTTAAGCAAACCCCAGCAACTCATTTCCAAAATCTGTGACTTTTTTTAACTAACACTTATTTCAAAGTGATGCATCAATGATCAAAAAAAAAGTTTTTGGCAGGCATTGCCACAAACTCTCTGACCCTCAGTCATTGCTGGTTGCCTCATTTTAAAAGTGAGGCATGAGTGTGTTCTACAAGAAAATCAACAAGGTTTATAGGTACAGGATTATGACCATCCTTGCTCACTATTTGTGGTAGGTTTGAAAATCTCACATTTAATTCATTTTTTTCACCCAGGGTTGTCTGACAAGAAGTTTCCTGTTGGAAGGATTTTATTTTGAAAGTCTACACTCATTACCCTTTGTTACGCTGCGATGGCAGAGGAAAATTCTCGATTCTCTAACTTTGACCTAGAACTAGTGACAGAACACTTGGTAGTGTGCAGAGCTGGCTAGTACCTGGTGGCTAACACCAGCTTAATGTTGATGGATGCAGCAAAATGTGACATTAATGCAAGCCTTTATGACAAGCTGCTAGAGGAAGCAGTCTGAAATTTGGCTATCCTCGCCTAAGCTGCTTCTTACAGCTGGGAGTCAATGACAGGAAAGTAGGAGCTAATTAAGATGTGGGATGGGGAGAGATTAGAAAATTGTTCTAAAATCCTATAAAGGTAGGTAATTAGTGACATGATGTCTAATTGCCAGAATTATATGCAAGTATCAATGAGAATCTCTTCCTTTCTCCCTAGCTAAATGCAAACATTTCTTGTGTTGATAATAAAGACTAGCTGTCTTTCGTCATTCTTATTTGTGCCTGTGAACAACTTTTTCTATTAAAAGCTTAATCACAGCAAGAAGATGCTTATTAATTCTAAGTATGATGAGTTTAACAATCACTGTTACCTGCTGTGAGGTGAGTTTCATGGTCTGCATCTTGCTGCTGAGAAAGCTCCATTCCTAGTGTTCACAGATCTCCTGTTTTGGTTGAAAGTTTTGCCCTGGTAGTGCATTTCCCAGTGTTGTGAAAGGCTGTGATGGAAGTAGGTAAATAGAAAATAAACACTTCCAGCTAGAGACACTCCTTTAAGAGACATTGCATTGATTTCAGATTTTAGCCTTAGTAATCACTAATGTCTTGGTGGCTGAGGACAGATTTTTCATCTTAACTAGAAGAAATTTTTTTCTATAATCTTTCCTATGAATTCAGACTCACAAAATTTATCCCACTTTATTTATTAGCAAGTCCTGACAAATGTTGCTGTTACATTTTATAATTGTTTCTGAGGATAAAACATGCAAAATACCTGTAATATATATTGTTTCTTAAGTAGAAATCTCCATACACTTCACCTAAAATTACTCCACTTGGAGCCTGACAAGTGTCTGGTCACCTATGCCTGTGCTCAGCAAAGACTTCTCACGGTTAACAAGTCCCTATAAAATGAGCTGTTTGTTGCTGAGGCTGCTGTCAAATCCCGCAATGCTTTTCCACTTTGTCCAAGCAGTTTGGGAGAAATTTGATCACTCTCTGTCAGGCAGCATCAGGCTCATTCAGAGCAAGCTCATTCTGATTGACAGTAATCGGAGGAGGCACTGTTTGATCAGAAGGATACTTTCTTCAAAATGTGCGTTTAGGAGGAGAGAGTTTCCCAGATGTCAAAGTGATTACAGGGTAATCAATTGCCTCCCCTGGAGGGGGAACGTGAGACAGCCAGTGGCTCTGGCAGAGAGCAGCCCATGGCTGCTCCTCTGCAGCTGGGGCATCTCCTTCTGGAAGTGCTCAGCACTGCTGTGCAGGAGGTGATCCCACAGGAAATCATGTCTTTTCCTACCCATGAGAAGACCACAGAGCCACCACATGTGTGATCCTCAGCTATCAGCATCTGCTTGCCTTCTACTCAGATGCTGATATTATACTTCACAGAGCTCTGGAAATGAGATTAATCTGCTGGGAGCATCAGAATGAAGGAAAAAAGCTGTGGTCCCGCTGAGTCACATTCCAGTCCATTTTTGCAGCACCAGAAGTGTAAATTTCCACACATGGCACCATCAGGACACAGGGGTACCATGGTATTAGAAACAAGTCCTGGGGTGAAGGCAGTGCCCTTGGTTCAGAGAGGAAAGGAGGTTGCCTGGCATCCACAGCAGGACTTGTGCCAAAGTGTCACTGACACAGTTGAGGCCATTTTTTTCTGTTTATTTCTTTTATCTGAGGCCCACAACCAAGAGGCAAAGGGCAGAGGGCAGTCCCACGCTGGCAGGACCTTCCAGAGATGGTGAGCACTGAGCTGGGTGGAACTGGAGAGACCTCCTCTTTCCTGGTCCCAAGGTGTTGAGCTGCATTATTCTCTTCCTCTTATGCTTATTTTCACCAGCCATAAAATACTGATAGGGCATATTTAGCTCTTAGTCATGTTGTGAGCATTATTTTATGAGTGTGTTACAGTGCTTTGAAAACCCAGTATTCCCTAAATTACTGCTTTAATGCTGTGCTAGAGATCAACGACACTGATAAACTGGGGTTGCCTGCTCATTAAGTCATAGGTTGGACCAGCACACACCAGGGAGAACTGTGAGCTCTCCTCTCCATCATGCCTTCACCAGAGCAAGAGGCTTATCTGTGTTTGCTGAATCATCTGCTGGAGCTGCATAATCAATGTATTTGCTCTGGATACTACTTCCTGTGAAAATAACTGCCTGTGAGGCCACACCTCACACTTCTAGTGAGATAAGTGGTTAACCATTGTCTCAACTAAAAATTGACACTAAGCTGATAAAGCTACTAAGCTAACTGAGCAGTAACTTCATTAACTCCCTAAATGCCAGTCAACCAGGGAGTTTAACAAGCTGAGGAGAAATTAAGGCCCCCTGAAATGCTGGGCAGGCCTTTACAGCTGTTCCCAAGTGTTTATCAAGTAAATGTCCCACTGTGTCAGCTTAAAGCCTGACATTCATCTGTTTCAACTAGCTCTGCAGGCATCTGCAGCCAGCCTTCATCACAGCTGTGTGTATCCCTTTGGGCATCTTGAACAACCATTCTACAGTCCATGAGAATGCACTTTCTTACTTTCCTTCTTGTCTCCTCTTTTCTCCTTCACAGCAAGAAAAACACAGTTCAACCACAACATGGATGGAGCACCACGGTGGTCAGGACACAGTTATCTTCACCCACAGGAGTTGTGCAACCCCTCTAGATTTTTCTGGATGTGGCCAGAATGAAAACGTGGCACTTCTACCTTTTATCTCATCCAGATGTTGCACACAGCTGCCACACTAATGGCATAGAGACACTGCTTCCTAAAGAGCCTGAAAGAACTTTATTGAAACCCATTTGCTCTCAAACAAATCCCATGGAACCTCTAGGGCTGGGTGGGTTAGGGATTTCGTGGTCTTATGGTTGACTCAGATATCTAATTGTCAGGCTTGTTTGCTGTCTTTTCAGAAAACCATGGGCTGAGTGGACACACTCCTCTGACCCAAGAGTTGTCTTTTCAGGTAGGATGGAGGCACAATGCCAGGATAACATAAAAAACCCAAAAAAACAGTACTAGAGTGCTTTGAAAGTCCAGTTGAATCCCAAGACTGAAGGGTCCCCCCTGCAAAACATCCACTCTTTGCCATATAATCTGCTGAAGCTTGGATGGTGATGAATAACAAGTTTCAGTTTCTCCAACTGCTCATCCAGAGTTCCACACAGGGCCCCAAACCTGCGAAGTGCAACTTTTGCTGCTTAAAATATGGCCCTTTGTCTCCTCACCAGCAGATTTAGGAAGCCGAGAATCCACCTTGTATGTATTACAGCAGTCTTGCTTGTATTAAGTCATCAGGTGCAGAGAAAAAATATTTGATAGCTCCATCCTATCCATCAACAACTTGTCCTTGGACTACATCATAACATTTACAGTGTGCCTGTGCAAAACACACTCTGCAAAGCGATCTCTGACTCCTTGCGCTTGTTATTCATACATTGTTTTAATCTTTCCTGTGGGGGAAATCTTACTGAGTCTTTCACACCCTGGGAGACAGGGTAGGATTTTTTTAACTGAGTTGCAAAGTAAGGAGTTCTGTACCAGAGCAATTATGGTTTATTGTTTCAGTTGGTAAATGTTTAAAAAAGCAGCCGTCTCTTAAGACCATACCATAAAATGTGACTTGCACACAAACTGTAAATAAATAGAAATAATTGCTTGTGCTACAAGATCCATCTGTGGCTGGTTTCAGTTCCTAGTTGCAAACTTTCTGTGCATCTATGAGCAAACCAATTAATCTTCCCTGTATCTCATTTCCCTTTCAGTGCAATGAGCAAAGTTATCTCCACTGTCCAGAGAGTGAGTTCGGTAGCCTGACAGAGCCCCAGCACACCCAAGCCCTTACCCCCTGCCCCAAGGAGGACTTTAGCAGGATCAAAGTAAATAGCTTGCAGTGATTTCATGTATTCCCAGCCCCATGGGCTTAATGTGATTTTTAAAAAGGGAATTAATTTCTAGCCAGCCTGTGGTTTAGCTGTTACCCATTCACACCAAAGATGACAGAAAGGGCTTAAGCTAAGGTGTGACATGATTAGCAGCATTTCTTCTTACAGCCAGGTACACTGCCCTCTTTGAACACTGTCACTGCCCAGAGGAGCAGAGGAGAACCTCAGAAGCCAGGATTAACATGAGGGTCCCAGGCCACAGCTGCTTCCATAGCTCTTGAAACAAGAGCAGCCAGATGACTCTGGTGACTGCCTATCCTTGCTCTATCAGTTTGTACTGGCAATCATGGAGCACTGGAAGTTAGAACCAGTGCTTGTTTGCCACCTGTTATCACATTTAACCATTCCCCCATAACTAAAGAGCATGGGTTCCTTCACCCGTTTCCCCCAACTTCTAGGATACATCTGAAAAATCCTTGTGGCTCCATGGGGAGACACAGTACAGCCTCATGGTTTTCTTTTACTGCAGACTTCTTCCTGCTGAGCTGGTGATCTTGTCATCTGTACAGAAAGAAAAAAAAAAAAAAAAGACTCATTTTCAAGGAGAATGAAAAATGGATCTCAGCAATTACAAGGGACTCACCTCTCTGTGCTTCACTGGTACCTTCACTATCATGACAGTGGCTACCTAGCAACCATGCCTTTCTACTCAAGCCACCTTTATTTAGATATATTTGTATTTCTACTGGGATGGGGAAATGTTGGCCATAAAAATATTAGTTTACTTGGACGTGGTAAGCTAAAGTATCTTCTTTCAGAGAATTTAAAACACTATTTCAGCAGCAGCTTGAAGAAGCACCAGCAGCTCTTTTGTTGGCATGGCAGCTGCACCTGTTTAACCTCACTATTGAGACACGCTTCTTGTCAGGTTAGAGTATGCAAAAAGTACTTACTGTAAAAAGTAAAAACCAAACGAAAACTAAAACCACTCCCCACCCCAAATCCCTTAAAAACAAGACCTTAAGGTTTTCTAGGAGCAAGTCCTCCTCTTCCTAACAGTGCACAGGAGCAATTAACCAGTGGGTGGTTTCTGGGCTTACTTTAACTTAAGCTTTAAACGTATGTACTTAATACAGTTACTTATTGCCTAGAAGACAGGGTGGAGTTAAATGTGCTTAAGATTTATAGACAGAGGCAATCTAAGGCAATAAAGCTCTTTTGCCTCCCTTCTGTCTGAAGGCAGAGCTAGGTTAACCTTATAAAGCTGGTTAATTGTTCTGGTTGTTTGTATTTTAGATCGCTGCCCTCCATTTCAGCCCTCCCTCCTTCCTCCCCACCATCTACGAAAAACAAAATTAGGCAGAAGCAGTAAATCACTGTGTGGAGCTTCCTTACCTCATCTCTCTTGCAGCTGACAAGAAGCAAAACCTTGCTGATTTTCACATGGCAATACTTTCATCAATTCATGGGATGAGACACCCTTCCAAAAATATTTCAATATGGTTCTGTATTCCTCCCAGCTGCCCTTCTGCTCCTTTCTGTAACCTTGTCACAACACTCTTTCTCCCTGCATTTGTTTCAGGCTTCAGACTGGAGTATATAAAGCTTGTAATTATTTCAGTGTTATTTATTTAGTATTATCCCACTAACTTTGAGTTTTTCCCAGTATTTATTAATTAACCTTCCCAAAATTTCTGTGGAGTTGCAAAGTGTTCCTTGTCCAGTTTCACAAGCAAGGAACCAGGGTTTGTATTTAGTATTGCTGGGGAAATTTCCTGATTCCACTGGAACTGGGTGCCAAATAAAAGGATTTTGTACAAGCAGACAGTATCTGGCCAACAGTTAGAAAGACCGAAACCCAAACAGCCAGTAGGCAACTCAGAGGAAGGAGGGGGAAATCTGTTTTTGTAAAAATAAACATGGTAATAAACAGATATTGAAAAAATAAGAGCAATTCCATAGAGAGTAAGATGGACAGACAGTATTTTTAAATACCAGGTTACTCATCCAGATTAGGGATTTGAGTTCAACTTCAGGCTCCTACAGGAGCTAATGGTCCTGTAAGAGGTTCACAGTTAACAAAAAAATACAAAAGAGAATGGACTAAGCAAAATGTAGCCCACGGTGAAGTGCTTGGATCCTAAACAGGTGTCACTTTGGGTAGGGACTGAAAAGAAACTGAGATGTGAGAGGGAGGCCACTGTCTGCCAAGGTCTCAGTCACCTCAGGTGAGGCTTTAGGAGTCATTTCTCTTCTCTTGAAACTCACAGACCAGTGGACTCTGGTATCTGTAAGAACTTTTTTTTTTTTTTTTTTCATTTTACATTGTTTGAAGGACAATATACAACTTTAAAATCATGGATTAGATCTCAGGTATTCACTTCTAATGCCTTAGTCATGTAGTGTCAGTTCCTGTCTGCCTTTATGCTATCCAGCTGGATTACCCTGGAAATCCTTGTTTTATAAGAAAGGACGTGCCAGTGAGTCACCCAGCGTCTCCTGTGGTCCTGACTGCTGGAGAGAGAGTGAAGCATGTTCTCCTGTTGAAAGATGCTGAACCCACAGGCTTCATCAGCTGGGTGACTCTGTAGAGAGGATAGAGAGGGCAGCAACAGCAATTTAAAACACAGCAGCTACAACTGTTTTCTTTGTGAGGTGCCCATCCCTTCAACACTTGAGACACACACAGAGAGGGTCTTGAATTCCAGGTGAACATTGCAAAAAAGGTGGGGTTTTTTTGTTTTTTTGGTTTTTTTTTTTTTGACAGAAGGATTCAAAACCCATTTAAATCCTCCTGCAGGCACCAAGTTATTGATCAAGATGTATCTTTGACAAGCCCTTGAAGCTATATCACAAACTATGGCCCCATTTCTTTAACAAGTCATGCAAAGGAGAGCAGTGCCCTGCCTTCACCACTGTTCCTGCTTTCATTAAATCTGATATCAAACCTTTCAGACAGAAAAAGTCAAGGAGAATCTGAGGAAAAGAGCAGGTTCAAGTTCAGCATGGGCTGTATTCAAGCTTTGTAAAATGGGGGTGATATCACTTGCCTAACTCACAGGAAAGCTCAAGTTTGCAGAGATTTCTGCAGATGTCAGAAAAATTATAACAATCGTTAATTAGAATATGATCATTCAACTTAGGTTTTGATTCTCAACATACTTTATCCTCTACCCTTTCTATTACAACTGCAGAATTGAAATTTCATTTATCTTCATTGTCTGCAGTTTTGAAGTAATGGGAAAAGTTCACAGTGAAGGCTTTGAGGTGTCTTCCCTTGTTAGCAAGGGTTCCTATTAACTACATTGAATGATTTAAGCCTATTAGTTTATCGAGAGCATAATCCCATTCTTTAGCTTTCAAGGGAAAGCAGCAACTATCTCAGTTAATTACTGTTTCCTTGCTGGTATCCCAGAGCAAGCAAATGTTCTGTGGTCCAAAGTAATTGGTAACAATTGGGAATGAGTGTGTACGTATGGTCTTGCTAACTATAACTTGTAAGGTTAATTGGAAAAACTGGGAGAAGTGTGGGGTGTAAAAGAAGTGAATTTTCTTCACAAAAGGAGATGAAATTTCCAGCGTACTGCAAAAATAGACACGTTTTACTTGGTGTTTATATAAAGAACAGGTCATGAAAGATCCCTGAATCACCACAGAAATGCATCAAAAGCCATCAGAACCAGTTTTGCCAAGGAGTCAGCTTTTTTCAATACACAGCTGTGGGGAAAACTGTGGGAGCAGCCCTGCACAGGGACCACAGAGGTTCAGCTGCCTGCAGATCCTGCTTACCCTAACCACAGGCAGCTTTTGGGTCCCTCTCCTGAAGATCCTCTCCTTCATTTTCATGCCCTGCATCCCACCAGCCCCACGATGACATCCCAAGGTGAGAGCGTAGTGGGAGGGGTTAAGGGGAGTTTGTCTGGCCCGTTCTGCTGCACATTCACACTTACCTGCAGGGGATAAAGCAGCTGGTGGTTTTTCTGGATGTGAGGGGTGCAGGTGGAAGGAGGACCTGCATTCCAAGATGGGAGAGATGAACAGGACTGAAGGAGTGGGAATGTGTGGATAAAGCTGTGTGCAGGGAGAGGCATGAGGGGAAGTCGTGTTTTGCCTCACAGGGGTTTGAATCCAAGACAGAGAGCACAGCAGAGCGGGAATCTTTCTGAATAATATTGCAGTAAATTTTCCCAGATTCTTAGGAGGTTTCTAATAAAATAGTCCTGTCAACTTCAGTGAATCTTTGATTTATACTGACTGGGGATTTATCCTTCTGCTGGGGCATTTCTAAACTACCTATAATTTTGTTATACTAACAAGTCAGAGTAATTCTGATGTATGTATTATTGGTTAATATGGACTGTCATCAACCCTTCAGTCAGCTGGCCATGATTCATGAAAGAAAATCACTTCTAATTAAACATTCATCTAATTATTCTTGCCAGAAACAAATGAAATATGCAACCAATATGTTCCATAACAGCTTCAGAAGAGCACCACTAGGATTTGTGAAGCCAGATGATTGAATGCACGGGGAAGCTTTTCAGCACATGTTGCATGAGAAAATGATCCATTCCTACCTTTTAACTGTCTTCTGAACATTTGAAGCAGTATTTAATGTCAGACTAGATTTTGGAACAAGGCACATTAATGACTACAGTAATTGCTCTTTGGGAGAACAGATTTGAGTGACAACACTTTCTCTAACCTCCAGGGTCTTACTTTCCTATGAACAGCTTAACGTTTAAACAAACTGATTTCTCAATATTTTACCAAAAAAAAAAAAAAAAGGAAAAAAGATCCCTGCAGAGGCTCACCAATTTTTCTGTTAATTTATTTTTTCTGTTAATTGAATTAAAAAGAAAAGCTCTAGCATAACATTTTTCTTCGATATATCAGTGTGTTGCCCGTCTGTTTCATACATGCATCTAAATAATAGGACATTGACCCCTTAGAATGGCTTCAAAATTCCTATATCTTATCATTCCCCTCTGTGTCAGAGACTATAAATCTATTTACCAAGTGCCTGGAATAGTTTTGTGAGTCCTGCAAATTTCTTTCTTGCTCTAACATATCTTGGCTTACAACATCTTGAATATGCAGTAACTGATGTTTTTGTCCTGATTTGTCAACATGCATGTTGCAAATTGCCCATATATGTTGGATTGCAATCAGTTGAACTTCCCTAGTACTCAAAACTAGTCTAACTGAAGAGAGAAACAGAAACAAGTTTTGGCAATATTTTCCTCATCAAAAGGGCAAATGTATAAGGTTACTATTTAATTTTATTTTTTTACGGCATAATCCAATAATCATTATCAGATGAGTGGAAAAAAGAGATGTTATGCCTTCATGGAAATTACAGTAACAAGAATAAATTCTCAAGATTTGTTCACAATTGTAAGCAAATAATTTCTCTTAGGAAACCTTCTCCTCAGTCTGAGAAAAATGAATTACAGGGAAATAGGTATCAAACTGGGGAGGATATGCTGTTCAAATATGTGGAAAAGCCTGCAGATTTAGCAAGTTGATTCTGATACCGTCACATCTGCAGGTTATCAAGTTCTGGCATGCTACTTCTCTGTAATTATTTATTAAAAGACCTAAAATAAATGTTACAAAAGAATTTTGCAGAGCAGTTGGAGTTCAGGTTTGTTTCTCAATCTTGCCACAGCTTTTATGCACTGGGTATTTAGAACCACACTGGCTGAAGGAGGTAGGTGATGAAATCAAGAATTACAGATATTTCTTATGAAATCAGTGGGAAGTAAGCATCTAAGAAACTTCAAAAATCTTGTTTCAATGCTCTCTGGAATAATCTCCGGTTGGAAGCAAGCAGTGCAATGCCTGTTATGGCTTCAGAGTTCAGTGTAAATTGATCATATCTTGGGGATTTCTTGAGATCAGTTTGGCTTTTCAGAAATACCTTACTGTTCCAAGGCCTTCTTTCAGTAAACATAAAATAACCAAGTTTTTCACTGGAAGAGTTATATTCTAACCTGTAGAACTGACTGTTTAATGAGGCTTTGATTCCAAACACAATTTGTTCCATATTTGCTAGAAACAGGGAATTCAGCAACACAAGCAGTTGTAGTTGAGAACAATTGTTGGAGTCAAGATGTTGAATGGAGCTGGATGCCATTGTTGTTTCATACATGCTAAATATCTGTTCTCTGTGGTTCATGACAATTTTGTCAAGATCTGGACTCCACACTCGCCTCTCCCAGAGCCACAAGTGCATGACCTGAACCTGGCAATTGCAGTATAGCCAGCATTTTATTAATATACTTTTATATCATAGGGATATTTTGTGACTCTTGAATGCCACCATCAATGTCTCCTCTTTCTCATTCTGTAAATTCAGGCAGTTTAGCTTTGTTTTTCAGTTTTCATAAGCAGAGCTTACCACTGACTTTAATCCACAGATCATGTCTCCCCACATTGACCAGATTAATCATCAAATAGTCAGATCTGTAGTCATCTTTCTCTCTTAATTTCCCTATTATCATTTTATTAGCTGCAAATTTCTGCAAAACCACACAGACTTCCTTTCCAAATCTGACTACCACAGCTCCCATAATCTGGAGGAGTATTTCAGGAAACTGTGACCACAGAAGAAAGGCAATTAAGAAATTGCCACTATGGCTCTATCCTTCTGTGATATCCACCACAGCACCCAAAGCAGCGAGAAGCTAAAGATAGATCAAGGCAGCGAGAAGCTGAGGAAGCCCCAAAGGCAGTAAAACTGCAGCAGAGGGATGTACTGAGAGTATGGAGGTGCAGGATCCTTGGGAAGGCTGTCCCACATCATTGCTCACACATCCAAAGCACCCAGTTTTCTTCTCCTGCTGCCTCTCGCAGCTCCCAGAGGCACAAAGTGCATTTTTCCCATGGGAGATGTCTGCATTCACTTGTGCTGCAACGTGAGCTTGTGAGTCACTCCCCACACAGCAAGAAAAGCACTCTCTCCTCTCCCTGCACCTCTGGCAGCGCTGCCTGCTGCCCGCATCATCCCTCCTCCCAGTGGAACCAGCCTGGATTCATACCCTAAGCAAACTGCCGCCTCCGTGAGTGCCGGGTCTCATGAGATGGTCAAAATTAGGACCATGTACCTTTGCTTACTGTTCTCAAGTCAGCAGGTCTCCACTTAGCTGTGAGGGATTTGGTTTTTTTCAACAAGTCCTTTCAATGTGCCTGTGTGCTGTTCAAAGGGTCCAAGCACATAACTTTGTATTTTTGCTTCCATTCCAGGGACCAGTTGGCTAAATATTCAATTTGCAGCATCTAAACATATGGGTATCTATGTTCTTTATCACATGTAGCTGAGAGTCCACTAAGCAGTGAGACATTTATGCTAACTGTTCATTTTACATTGTTTTTAATATGGCAAAATAAGGATTTAAATTTGTTTGCAGACAGAAAGCAAATTATTTTTATGTTGTGCTGCCAGAGTAAAATTTTGCTGCATGCAGCTTTCCTCCTCTTTTCTCAGAAGCTATCTAAAAATACATGTCGCACACCTGTCTTGTCTCTCTATACCATCCAGGAACTAAAGCTAGACAAGCATATAGCACTGATAAAAACCTCAGTGTAGCCTGGAGGGGGAACTTCGCACGCACTACCTTTGCCAACTGTCCTACTTGCTTCCCTCATCAGAAGTCTTAGACCATCCTAGCCCAAACTTCGCTCAAGAAATACCTTCAATGTAACATGGACAACCCTGAAGTAATAAGGCAGTCGGGCTTGATGGTCATTGTAAGCCTCCACAAACTGAAATATTTTATTCTACTGTATTCTAAACCAAAAATCCATTTCCTTGCTCCTTCCACCACGGAGTTTTGCCCAGTTTTCCCACTGAGTTTATTTCAGGCTGGATTCTCACCTTGGCGCACTGGCAGACATGGCAGTGCAGGTCGATCACGACATGAACCAGGGCCAGAAGCACATTCCAGCACTGGGAAGATCCCACACCACACACCGCCGCTCCCGCTGGCAGAAAGGAATCACAAGCCAAAATGCTGCTGGCATGCTAGCATGTATGACAGATTCATTTTCCTGCGGCGTATGAATTAGCAAATTATGGTTTCTGAATCAGATTGGGCCTCAACAAGTCTTGTGCTGTCAGATACACCTCAGGTTCTGGGATTTTATGTCATCCACTTTTCTGTTTCACACCAGTAATTTCTGTCTTTCAGAAGAAGCTCTCTTCTTTTCTCATTCTGAAAAACATTGTGACTATTGTTATGCTGCCACAACAATATGCCATTGGCTAAGAGCTATTTTGGAAATTTATGTCAGGTCTGTTCAACCATTTTCTTCTTCTTTTCTCCATTAAAGCAGACTTGCATCCCCGGCCACAGTCAGTCAGAGAAATCACAACCAATGATTTCTGACTTGTGTTAGTTAATGCAATTCCCCCCAAAACCTTTGTGGTAACCTCATCTTCTCTAGAGTTATATTGGTGATCTGCTCATGAGCCAAGCTGGGAGCAACTCCTGTTGGATTTCAGAGGGACAGATTCTCATTGTGTGCACACCCAGCCTCTGGGCTTCTGCAGAATGGGAGACCATCTCTAAAGCATGATCCAAGGAATGCTGAGATCAGGTGGCCACATCAGAGCCTAAACTGGGCACCCACCAGTCTGATCTGACCCAGCTGTGTCCCACTTCTTTTGAAAAGGTGTGAAATACATAAATCTGAAAAAAGGTTTTCCTGCATTGGATAACAAAGCAAAGCTCACTACTGGCATAAAAAGCATTTTCAGGGAAAGGTTGTACTGTGGTATGGATTAAAAGTTTTTCATTTCTATCTGCTACATTGGAATGACAAGTGTCAATCCCTGAACTTTAAAGCATAAAATAAAGTCAGAAAAAGGTTCCCTGAGGATGAAAGCTTTGCAAAGTTTTGCCAAAAAAAGGCACTGTAGAGTAATTTTACCTTCTGATGGAATACCTATGAATATCAGTGGAGACAAGTGATTGGACTAGTCACTGGTGTGTGACATTAAGATTCCTACAGAGGAAATCACTGTAAAATTACTGAGAGACATGAGAGGTTCACACTGTCTTCACCTATGAAAATAAAATTCTTGTGGGTAGGTTATGGTATAAAACATGTAATTGCTATCAAATGAGCACAAAAAGGTTTATATTTTGTGATTATTAGCTTTTTTAGATTACATGTTTTGAGACAAGGAAATTCTTTTTGTCTTAAGTTGTTCAGATCTTTTGCTTCCTAGGTCAAGACTTCAGGATGCACCAAGAATGTACAGTCTAAGGATTTGTCTCTTTTCCCCAAAATGTGACAGCAAAACAATTTTAGAAAACCTACCAACCCAAATGACTGCAATAATTTGTTAAAATTAAGGATGGATGAGATGGATCTTGAGACACTGGAACAGTGGGGTAGAATACAGCAGAATGCCCCACAAGCAGTACAAATACTGTCACTAGTCACTCAGCAGAGCTGCGAGCTTCCAGGGCAGTTAGAGAGTTGTGCCCACAAGGAAAAAAATCAGCAATGTAGTAAACGTTTCGGAAGGGTTTTGGACTGGAGTCCACAGTGTCTCAACCTGCAACAATTGAATTAGCCTTCATTCTGCTCTAGAGACCTCAGAGCCCTACCCTGTAGTGGGGCAAAGTGCCTGTGAAAGCCAAGAGGAAAGCATGGAGCCCTTTAGAATGAGAAGGGACACATAGTTTCTACTTTTTTCCTTAATAAATCTACAAATATCTCAGCCAAGCTTTAAATAATGCAGGCAGGCTCTTTCCTCTTTCCTACAAATTTGCCTTTAACTGGAAACACTCACTTCCTAATACGACACGGTTACTTCTAATGGAAATACGGGGTTACACCCAAGTGATGAACTTCTGATTCTAGAATTAAAGAAGCAAAGGAAGTCTGCTTCAGGGCAAATGCAGCAACTTTAAATTCTTTCCTTGCTCATGCTGCTGTATAGTGAGGGTATCACTAAGCTGTTTCAAGCTACCATCGCAGATGAATCAACGCAGTGTGAGTGGCTTTGCAAACTGTGGAGGTTGATCTCAGGTGAGGATGCAGCCGGCAGCGTGTGCCTGTGTGTGGGCACGGGCACGTGCTGGGAAGGAAAACGCACACGCCACCACAGACTCCTGCTTCTCTCCATTTGTTTATATTTAGCAGTTTCACTGTTCAGCCACCGTTTAAAGTGTAAGCTCTTTCAAAGCTCTCTTTAAAGTCCTACATTTTTTGAGAGACATTTGAGAAAATGTCTCTCAAAAAGTGAGAAAATAACCTTTAATGTGTCCACGTGTCATAAAAGAGATTTAACCACCTCTCACATAATCAATCATCTAGTAAGATTTAATCCAATATGAGATCAACTAAGAAATTGTTCTGGGGGCAGCTCTTATAAATAAGGAATGTATTTAGATAAATAGTAATAGTGGTGATTTAGTAGCAGTAATAAATATTTTTGACCCATTTCTACTTCATCAAGGCCTCTGTCAGTTCAGTGTAAACCCCACTCTTACAGTTAAAAACTAAATTAGAAAATAAAACATAACGAAACATCTTTTTGATTACATAGGAAATTAGAGTGACGTTTCTTTTGCTATTGTTCAACACTTACAGCTAACTACTAACTTCAAAAATCAAGGAAAAACTGTCGTACTGAATAACTTCTATATTTAAGATGAATGAGTAACTGTAGATTTCTTGAAATTATTAATCTCCCTTCCCTTCTCATGAAAAAATATTCCACGTGAAAATAAAATTGCATGTTTCCTACAGCATGAAGCCTCTTTACCTAACTGAATAGAAGAGTCTTCCACTAAAATGTATTTATCCTTAGGCAGAGCATAAGTACACACGGTTATGAAAGTTAGCTTGCTTTCTAATCTGAGTGAAATACATGTACCATATTTAGCAGGCACACATACAAGTAAGCCCATACAAGAAGAGAGAGTGAGAAAAGCAATTATAATTGCTATTCTCCAAATATATAATGAATTCTCAGGTTTTCATCTTATCCTTTTACATTCCAAGAAGAATCCTTTGCAGGTCTTAGGGAGTGGATGTAAGAGAGAAATTTCAGCTTCTGATAGGACTCTTAGCTTGGTTAAATGTTAAAACAAAATTTAAAGCATCTTTGGTGTACTGAAACCTTTTGTGATCTTTCAAAAGTTATATTAATCCAAAGAGCAAGTTTTATTCTAGGCAAAGCTGGATAGCAAAATTCTACTCTCAGTGCAACACTTTGGATGCCCACGAATTGCGTGAATCTGTCACTGAAAGTTGAATTTAATGCCAAATATCTGTATTTTCAGCATCTATTGACAGGCCTACAAATAAGATTTCTAATTAGTCTGCTACAGAAAGAAAAATCTGATCTTTAGGGAGCTTTTGCATTTAAACAGTCTTGAGGAAGACACCTTGGCATAAGGATATTAGTGGTTTATGCATCCATACAAAGAAACACCATTGATTTACTCTTTGATCACTACTCAGACTAAATCAATGCAAACCCATAATCTTCAGGGGGTTTTGGCTTAGTACCTATTTCATAGACAAGCTAAGTGCTTTGCCATGTACACCATCATTGTGGCAATGTACATGGCATGTGTTTTTAGAAGATATGGTAAAGACAAGAAGATCTTTACACATCTTGAAAGGGTGAAAAGTTAAGAAATATTATGCGTGTACCATAATGCCACAACTGTCAAGGTCTCATCTCTCTTCCCCTTTTTAATTCTATTGCAGCACAGGAAGAATACAAAAATTCAATAGAGAAGAATTAAAGAAAAATCATTACATTTCTTACAGCAAATCACGAACAATTGTGTGGTGTCACTGAAGAGCATGAAGTGCAGTCAAGTCTAAAAGCTGAAAGTGCCCTATTATTCATTTTTACTGAAAATCCAAGAGGGCTTCCTGTAAATTCAAAATTTGTCATGTGGCCCTTGAAGTAGGCCTTTCAAGGTTTCAAACAGTTGCTTGAGAACTGTGAGCTATTGCTGCATTTATGGGGTTCACAGCATCTATAAACTGCTAAAATGCTGTGTTAAGAAGCAAAAATACAAAGGGAAAACTGGATCTTTTTCTCTTCCAACATAAAACTACAACCCATATTCAAAATATAAACATATGGAGGTTGAGAAAAACATTGCTTTTCCTCTTCCATTTAAAGAGCTGTCGTGGTTTTGTGCTTTCACTTCTCTCTAGCCCTTGCAAGGATTACACTCATATATCAAAAAGTCTCAATCTAATTACTGAAAGAAATTTCTTCAAAATCTTCAAAACCACAACACTTAGGTTAGCTCCTGACCTCAGGCAGACCAAGCCATCTGGCTTGGTTCCTTATTGCTTGTAGTAATGGTGATGGACCTCAAGCATCAGCTGGTGGCTATGCCAAGTTCTGACCTTTTTTTTTTTTTTTAAATATAACTTTTTCTCCATTCTGTAATAGACAATTAAGAGCTGAAATTACACCAAGTAGATGACAAAATGCCTATGGAGATCTCTACTTCCTAGGAAGGGAACTTAGAGCCTCGGCACTAAGCAGCAGCAGCAGCCTGCACCCATCCTGTATTCCACAATCTGTAATTTCAGTTACATATCTATTTATTCCAATGCTGCAGTATTCCATTTCTGAATGAGTTCCCACATCATGGTGACACATGCCTAGCATTATTGCATTTTAGACAGCCATCTGTACTGATATATTCAGCCAATAATTTGCCACCAGGAAATTGGTTCCTGGGAATATATTTTTTATGCAGAGTGCATGCATGCCTGTCTCTAATTTCTAAAATCCATATATCCTTGATGTGTCTTGTAGGAAGATTAAATCTTATTTCATCCTGAACCACCCGTAAAATGTAATTCTTGGTATTAATTAAAGGTCAAGAAAATTTATGCCACAGTTCATCAGCAAAACCTTTGCAGTAGCACAATAATCCCCAAAAAGATAAGTAGCAACATGGCGATGCCAGTTAGCTATAAATGGCAAATGTCAGGGAAGAATGAAATGGGTCTAAAGGGACACAGATCCTCTCATTGATGAAAGACATGGGCTAAAAATATACTGCAGTATGGATAAATATAGAATAACGATCATTAAGAGAAATAATCCAAACGTGGGTTGCAGCCTTTAGTGGAGCGACCTTACAGGATCCTGGGGAAAAAAAAACAAAACAAAACAAAACAAAACAAAAAACCAACAAAAGAGCTGGGTAGGTATTATTATATATTATAGTATATTATCAGACTGCCTTATGTGGTGAGAAATGGCCACCTAACTTCAGACCATTAAGTCCATCTCCTGTGACAGAACATGGCCCACCAGATGGGAGCCGCATGACATATTAAAAAGATCCTAAACATGTACTTCAGCTTTGGGCAGAAAGCCAAGGGTAGCAGGAGCATGGGCAGGCAGCTCACAAGGGGTCTGGGGAGGAAAGAGTTCCTCAAATAAAATCTGTGGCTCAAATTATGTGCAGTACAATTGTCATATCTGCTAAAAAAAGTGCTTTGTTTTCCATTTCTTTTGGAGGGAGGGGATTCCTTTTTTGGTCTAGGGAGAGGTGGAAGAGGGCTAGAGGATTAAAAAGAGAAAACTTTAAAGGGTAGTTCAAAATGTTAAAGAAAAATTCTATTACTTTCAGCTAAGAGAGACAGAGTTTTGGAAATAAACTGGGTTTGGGGTTTTTTTTAATTATCAGAGATTTTCCTGTCCTCACACAGACACCAGGCTTCTAATCAGGGGCACTCACAGCAGTTAATTCCACTTTGAGTAGGATTAGCTCTAATATTTAAATAAAAAACCTCCACAGCTTTGCAGTTTTTGGGTAACAGGAGTTTGGGGAGGAGGAAACTGGTAATGAAGGGAAAAAATGAAGTCTCTGTCCTCCAACAGATCTAGAAGCTAAGCAGCAAAACTGGGAGAACATCTCATAGGCTCCACAGCCCCAGAGGAAATTTCAGAGGAAGTGATCATCCAGTTGAAATAAATATAAGTTCTGTTTATTTTTGGAGGAGAAAAGACATTCACAAGTATCTCTATGTCTATTAAGTCTTTCCAGAGAGAAGAATTTTTCATAGTGAATAAGCAGCCTCTAAAGAATTTTTGAAACTGCATGTAAGAATTGTCTTGACTGATACAAAATTATCTTTGGTGTCCACACCAATTATGTCTCTTTATTTTGGCAAATTTACACAGTACTACAAAAATGCCATGTTTTGCAAGAGATGTCAGTTGGGTTTCATATTTCAATTCAACTAATTGTTTATTGTCAATTTAAATATATTCACAAGAAAAAAAATCACTTAAATATTTGGAGCTTGTTCTCTTTCTGTATAGAATATTTTTTTTCACTTTTGTATGTTTTGAACTTCTAAGAGACCATCATAGCAATGTTCTCAGTACATCATGGTTACCAGTATTGCTGCGCTACTGCCTTTGATAGTAGACTGATATTATATGTAATATCCTTTTCTAAACACATGAGAAAGGTATTTTAACCAATTTGGAATTAGAAAGGATAACCCATTTCCTTGACTAATTGTAGATTGCATATAACAACAGACTTTGAGAAGGAAATAAATTTCAGTAGCAATTTAAATGGAATGTGAGATTTTGCAGCAGGAATCACATCTCCAGCATGTTTTTTTAGAGCAATCCTGTTAAATGAAAATATAGCATAAGCTCTTGCAAGAAGGAAACAAGAAAAGTTAGGTCAAGAGGAGTGTCCAAGGCATATACTTACTCAGGGCTCATCCATCCTAAACTGTCACCAGCACAAGCTTTGGCACAGCCCTGGGTTGACTCCAGGAGGGGAGTCATTGCAGATTAACCCCCCTTCCCAGCCCCACTGTTTGCTGCATGGCCCCACATCAGTGGGAGCAGGGCACTTGCAGGAATGGCTGCAGGTCAGGATCCTGCTGCCCCCACCAGCTCTTGGTTTGCAGAGCTGAGACCTAATTAAGAGCTGAAATTGCTCACTCTTCGGACAAAAGGCAATGTTCTCTATTTTTTCTGCCCCAAAGAAACCTGAGGAAATACTGAGTCCTCCAGGATTCCTAGCTCTCCAGGGCTGCAGATCCTAGGAGAATCATCCTAGAGGGAAAATTCTCATTTTTACTAGAGTAAAAATCTCATTTTTACTAGAGTAAAAATCACCCTTGCGTTGTTTTGGGTGAGGAACCACAGAGCTGATGTCAGCTACTTTTAGGTTGGTTCTAAAGCCTTTTGGCATTATAAGAGGAAGAAAAACAGAGAGTGAGGGGGAAAAAACACAGACTCTCATGGGCTGACTTCTAGGTTGAAATTTGTTGCATATGTTCAAAAAATACAAGTGACATTTGCTCCCATGTATTGCAGGCAGCAGTAACAGAAATTTGACATGTCAAGTAGAGTACATGCCACTTAATCTATCCAGCTTGAGATCTGGAAAAAAAAAAAAAAAAACAAAAAACAAAAAAAAAAAAACCACTAAATATATGTGAAATGCTGGGGAAAAAAGTGTAAATTCTGTTTTTCAGCCCCCAGCTTCACAATTCTTCCTTTCTGATGTAAATAGCTTCCAGCAGAAAGATTTGAGAGTGCAAATCTGTATGAAATGTTGGCAATTCCAAAAGAAAAATGTGGAGAGAAATGACATCGTTTATTTCCTTCAAAATTTCTAAAGTTCCCATTTTTTATGAAGTATCAGGAGATGTTTCATAACAGATCAGAATTAAACCTCCCCCAAGTATATGTTAGCTTTCTCTTCAGCCCCTCAAGAGGACAATGTGTGGCAAAAGTCTAAAAACACCTTCTATAATAAAAAAAATTGAAACTGAATCAAAGAGTTAACAACCACTGCAAATAGATTTACTGCACTTCATTATAAAGTTAAAGTAAATGGAGCATTTAAAAAGAAATAACAGATGCCATCATCCTGGATGGATAATTAACAGCAGACTTTTTAACACTTATATTTAAATGGGACTGAAACATTTCAGAAAGATTTTTTTTTCTGTTGCAAAACATTCAGATGTAAAAAAAAGACCATTCTCCTCCAACAACCTCCCTAGGGTAATGAACTTCTGAATAGAACTGAGAGCACTTCAGAACTACAGGTTTCCATTTTTCATGAGAGGAGTGTGAGCTGCCTGTTGAGTTCCTGGGTGTAGAAGAATGGCAAAGGTGATACCTACCCACACAGCCAACTACCCAATGTACTTCCATCCCTGCTGGGCAGAGTTTAACATCCTCAGCCTTGCAGACTTCAGCTTTCCTGGCTCTGTTTGGCTTTCCAAGGCAACTATGACTTGCCTGCACCAAAACAGCTGCTGACACAGAGCTGTGACCGCACTGTCACCTTCTGCACCATCAGCTCAGGTAGAGCTGAGCAGGGACACCATTCTTTAGCAGGTGCTCAATAATAAAAATAATACTTCATTTCCATGTGCATTTTCTCTGCTCCTTTTCTTAAACAACTCTGTCCTTTTTCCATCTCCCAGGTTCTGGGGAGATGCACAAAGCCAAGATTTGCTCAGACCTATTCATTACGAAGCTACACCTATTTTGCCATCACTTGGCACCTTCTTTTGGCTGCAACAGTAGAAAAACTGGCTCACTCTGACAGAAAGGTTGGAACTCTCCTATGTTTTCTAGAGGTGATCTCTCAAGGTAAGGATTAACACATTGTTCAGACAGTCTGAGGGAACAAAGGTGCTTTTGCCATTCTCTGTGCCATTTCAAGGCATCGGATAACACCTTTCGCTTTAATTTTGAGGAACACAAAAACCTTTTAAAACACAGCAAAACCATCAGCTGCCAGGTTATAAAACTCACTCTAAGTTACCTCCTCTGAATGTTGAATTGGTTGTGTAATACCTGGCTGTCCAGAGGCTGGGTATATACCAGCCAAGGGTGGATGGGCATCCAGGACCATCAGGATATCTTTTTTCCCATCCTGGGTGCCTTCAGCGCATGGCACAGTTCAACCATCAGCTGCCTCAATATATCATTTCAGGTTCTGAGTATATGCTGCTTATAAAACACAGCTTTTCAGATAAACACACGTTTCTCACTTTTTTGTTGTTGTTGTTGTTGTTTACCAGGCTGTATGTGTTACAGATTATCTTCTGAGTCAAGACACACAGATGCTCTCCTTATTAATGTGAGAAAATGATCGTGCCAAGGGGCATTAAAGATCTGTTCATTCAGGTGGGGGTGGGGGGGCTGGAATTACGCAATATGATGAAGTCAGAAAAATACCAGGAAACTTAGGACAGCTCCTGCAGCTATTTATTTGTCAAATTGATTTTAAGTTTTAATATGTGGTCTGAATATGTAGTCTCTCTATTAGCAGGTGCAAATTAAAAATTGAGACTTTTGACAATCCTGGCACCAGAAACTGAATGTTCACATAGCAAAGTGTGTGGCATGTTGCTGCCTTGGTAAGACACTGAACTGAGAGTCTAAACAAGAGAACAAAAGAGGCTCCATCTCACAGTCAGCAACAACTGGGTTTGCCTGTGCCTACATAGAAAGCAAAGCTCCAGCTCAAGGCACACAGAGGGTAACTCATGAATATGAACATCCAAGAGCGATGATGACAGGAAGTTTACATAATGGTAACAGTATCTGTCATACTTTGCGATTCTCCCACATGTGATATCTGATGTCTGACAGTGACTCACGGGCCATGGCTCTCATGTGGCTGCTCAGTTAGGTATGACTAAAAAACAAACCCCCAGTCATGTAAGAGGCATGCACGTGTGCCCCAATGCTGACAGCTCGGTGGGCGTTTATTGGGGCTGGTGTCAGACACCTGGATGCATCACCAATATTTAGAGGAAGGCACATGGGCAGAAACTGCATTTTTTACATACCCGTGATTTTGAGATGTCTGGGAAGAGAAGTGATACTCGGAGTCACAGTCACCCTCCCGCCCCCCCATCTTCATAAGTCGATAAGTTAGCATTTTTGTCTCATTTCCATTTTCCCAAACTTCTACGTGTATGAAATTGCTATAGGCAACTGCCCAATGCCTTTGCATCTGCTAGAGCTGTTAAGTAGCTGATGAGGTCTTTTTCACAAGATCTGGCTTTTATTTAATTAATTATTTAGATTTTCTTTTTTTTTTTACTTTTTTTAACAATTTCTGAAGATATAGAATCTGTTCCAGCAATATGGCGAGTGCAAATGCTCCTGTTGGAGACTTGCTGATATCCAAAATGCCTTAGTCCTGATCTTAAAATTATTTATTTAGCATAAAGGTGTAAATAAGTGCATGTAGATGTAGGTATAGAAAAGGAATATTAAGATACATAAATATCCAGTATCAGAAATTTTTCTATGGCTCCCATGACAGAGATTCATTTTTATGGAAATTGCTAAAGGACAGCCAGCTTCTTCATGATATTGGTATTGATTTTCAATATCTTCTGTGATAAATAGGAAAGGTAGCAGGCTATATGCAGTCTTTAGTGCATATTTAGTGAATCTACCACTGAAATTGGAACTGTTGAACTCATAAAATTATTATTATATATTTCAGTTAACTAGAAAAACTAGTTAACTGAAATATATAGTTAACCCACATTGTTTTCCTTAGTTAGCTGGATTGTTTTAATACTATTCACAGCACTTTCATGCCTCAATGGCTTCCCAGGAATCCTATGAATTGCTATAGATAATTTTTCAAAGATACTTTCTTACATAGGTTTAAGTTCCCTGAAATGCAGCCTCACTTCACAGGTTCCTTCCTTGTAAACTTATTTGTGAAGGGAGGCTCGAGGGCTGTCTGCTGGGGATGAAAGTGAGGGAAAGCACTGTAAAACAAACAAAAAAAGGGAGGAGTGAGATCAAAGTACCTCATTAAGGGTAGTACATTACAGCCTTGTCCATCCTCTGCCTGCTGAGATTGTACACATCTGTTGTCAGTTAGCGGATAGCCTGGATCTGCACCACGGAGGAGAGGCTGGAAACAGGAACATGTGGATTCTAAAATTACCTGTGTTTCCCCAACATAAGCTGTATTCTGAGCCATCCTTGCAGCACAGGGGCCAGCACCTTTGCTTGATTTTTGAGCAAGTTGTGAGGCTGCTCAGCATGTTCTCGAGCAGCCAAGTTGCATTTCTACCTGAATGCCCCTGGATATTTGTCATAACAGACGTTCCTAATTTTATTTGGTTGTGTAATCACACGTGCTTACACCTCTTCTGATAACTCCATGTCAAGGAAAAGCTCTTGGAAGAGAGATCACAGAATCACTGATCTCTGTATTTACATCCTTTCCCAGCCAAGTCAGTGACTGGGCAGGCATGGTGGAGCTCTGCCCTTGCCCTCTGGCTTTGGCCAATACTTGCTAATGCCAACCTGCTCCCAGCAGGTATGTCCAACCACATCGAGAATTTTCCATGGTGAGAGCCTGCATGAAGGAATGGACCGCTTTTCCTGCTCTGCACTGCCAGAGCCAGGAGGACTTCGGACCCAACTGCTTTTCATCTCTTTACAGGAGCCAGAAACTCTTCAGAACTGACAATTCCTCCAGGACCAGTTTCACACCCACTGCTTATGACTGCTCCTCCAGGCTGGTAGAGTTTCCTCCAGGCTGTCACGTGCCCAGCAGAACCATTAGGAAGGAGGAGGCATCCCTAGGACTTGAACCAGCTTTACAGCAGCGAGGCAGGACTGGTCTAAGGAGTTTGGGTGGCAGAGGCACGTTGGGATTTGCTCCTCTGTTGTAAAGAGGTAATCAGGAGCAAAAGCAATTGGTTTTCCATTCTGCTGTGTGAGCTGGCTTCTGTCCTGCCTCCTACATACCCACTGCATATTGTGAAGCTACAGCTGAAACACAAACACCTGAGCATCTGCCCAGGTGTCTCAGCCCTGGCATAAATTGGCTCATGGGGCCCTGTTCACCACCTCCCACACTGCAGGTAGACACCAAAAAACCTCAACTCCTCTCTGAAACACAAGATTCACGTGGTCTTGCCAAGAAGAAAGGTGAAGACAATGGTACAGCAGTGGTACAGCCAACCAGCACTGCAGCTGCTCACTACCACATCCCAGAGGGACACCTCCAGAGCCCCATCACAGAGTTGCCCAGCTGGGATCAATTCAGGCCTTGCATGGGTAATTATGAATGGACTGCAAACGAGGAATCTGGAGGCTCAGAAACCAGAGGTGCATTGCCTTAGGACTTGGCTGGTGGAGAAGTGATTAAGCAGCCTTGGCTGTTTGACACAGTGGGAGAAAGGCACTTAGGTTTCTCTGAGTGTTTGAATGTTGGGGTGCTGCTCTGCTTCAGATGTAATTTGATATTTATTTAGACATCTAGCCTTGGGCCCATGGTGACTACGGAAGCAAGAGAAATCATGAAGATAAATTCCTGCCAAACAGAGGGATGACTAAGCAGCTTCAGATGCCTAAATTGATAAGATTAATCATATTCCTTAATGCTTCCTAGACATACTGGTTGCACCTACCCAAGGCTCCTCAGCAGAGGTTCAGCAGGTCCTACATCCCTTCAAAGGTGTGGCCAGAGTCCATGACTTTATTTTACATCCTACCCAAAACATTGGTGACCAAATCACTTGTGGTGCCTTGCAGACTGTATTATATAACTCTATAACGTTACAGAATTTTATAAATAGCTACTTATAACAATAGTTCAAATATTTGTCAAGCTGTAAAAGTCTCCTCACCACACCCATGGGAGCATGATGTGGTTCCACGGGAGTGAGATCTCGCTTGTGAGCAATCACACCCTCAGCAGGTTTGCTCTGCCACGGCAGCCGCTCACCTGGCCTGCCTGCCCAGTGGAGATCAGAATGCTTCTGTAGCATGGGCTGAAGGAAGTTCATGTGTGGTCTTTTTTTTTCCTTTTAATTATTTTTAATTACCTACTAATTGCCTGGAAAAAAAGCTCCATTGTTTCTTCTCCAGTTGGATAGGTCAGTTTGTAATGTAATTCAGGAGAATTAGGCCTTCCATCAAAAACAGGAAACATAGCTCAGCTGTGGTCTCCACAGCAAAGAACTTACAAAGAGTCTGAGCTCCACTTTTTAGGGACTATGTCTTGAAGATGATTGTGAATGCACCCTCTCTCTCCATCATTCTCTTTCTTTTTCCCCTCTCCAGACCCTTGCCAATCTAACTCCTCCAAGAAGACACGTATCACTTGGTTCACATCCATCTTCTCATCCTGGTGGTGGCTGTAGCACAAGGTGGCACTGGAGTATTTTTGCATCTTTTAGGTGGCTGCTAGTTTCCTTCCTATAAACCAGGATTTTTCCCATAGGGAATACAAACAAATTAGTGTACCATATAAATAATTACCTTTATGTAAATGCATGTGATAAGATAAATGGAATCTGAAATTATTAACTAACCTTCCATTTAACAACATTTCTGACATTTGACTAGAGGAATGAAGTCCAACCAGCTTTTCTGTGCCTCTTGCTGTGGAATACCAAGGATGTGTAGTGGGCATTAACGTGTCTGAGCCATGCCTTGTTCTTCTTTGTCAAATAGGCTGAAAATATCAAACATGAGGGGGAAAAAATTAAGGAAGCACACAAGTCAGCCAATTTTTGATGTCCAACCAGAGTCAGCTGCCTCTAGGGCAAAAGCACCTTCTTCTCACAGTTTCTCTTCAGTTTCTGATGATTTGTGTTGCAGGTTAGGCTCAGGCTGACTTGAATCTTGAATCCCAGCATCATCCAACCACCTCAGCACTGCATGGTGGCCAGCTGGGAAGCTGATGATCCAGCAGCATGTTCCCAGGGCTGGCCCTGAGCTCATTGAAGCTTGCTGTCAGTAGCTCCATGCAAGCATGGCTGTTTTGGTTCAAGGTCTGGAGCTAGATCGTTCAGCATTCGTCTGGGGATTTCTGCACCACACCTTCCTGCCCAGTGTAGACATGTCCCAGTTCTATCATAATTTTCATCTGCCAAGCATTCAGACAAAATAATTAACTTAGCTTTGCTGGCACACATTCTTCATTCTAAATTATTTGTATCAAAGAGTTTTATTTCAACAAAATCTTTGTATTTAAATCACAAAAAATAAACATGAGGAGACTCAAACAATAACAACACTGATTAAAAATATAGAAAAACTTGACTGTGTTTTCTGGCACAGAAAGAGGATTTTTAAGGGTTTTTCTCTGTATCAGGTGAGTGGTATTTTGTGCTAATCACCTCCAGGCTGCAGAATCAGTACCACAGCATAACACAAAATAAATGACCAGAAGTCTTAATGTTTTTTGTGATTTTTGTTTAAAGTGATTTCATATTGCAAGCTTATGCCAAAAGGTTCTTTTGCTTCTGAGTTTCTGGCTCTGAGGACTGTTATCCACAGTGTGAATTTACCACTGTGTTTGTCCACAAAGTTATTGGAGTGCATATAAATAGTTTTCAGGTGCCATTCAAGCTTGTCTCTCTTTTGGTCCAAAACACTTTTGACAGCTACCAATCAGAGCATTTTAACTACCTTTAATGCTTTATCTGATGTGAAGATTACTGTGATTAATTAAAAAAGTCCCTTATCAGACTAGGAATATCTTCTGCCTAAGAGCATACCTGCTGTAGGGGTGTTATACAGCACCTCCTGCAATAGGTGGAGGACTCTCACCAGTCACTTCCCTTCACTGTGAATTAAGTACTGAAGCGCTCATGCAAGTTATTTTATATACAGGATTTTATATACAGGAGGGTTTTTTGAGGGATCATTGGTTTTATATTCCCCAGCTAGAGTTTCAGCCACTTTTTAACTTCTGGACGCTATGTTCTCACATCAAGACTCATCTTGATGCCTTTTACCATACACCTCTTCTGTTGCAGAGCTCTCAAAGGGCAGTCTGAGACACTTTTGGATAAGACACAAGGCCACAGCCACCCCCATGAATTCAGGTGTTGTTTGAGGTTGTTCCAGCTGCAAAGTCAGCAACACACATTCAAACTATTTCCTGAGTGTCTGAGGACCCCAAGAGTCTGGAGAGCTGAGTGTGTCACTCACTAACTTCTCCCCTCTCTTCTCTGAAAGGCAGCATGAAACTGTGGCTCATTCTGCTGCTTTCAAGAGGAAGGGGGCACCAAAAGTTTTGGGGTTTCTGTTACAGGTTAATTATTTTGGGTCCTGCTGCTTGACACCCTGCTTGTTGTGCCAGCTTTCCATAAACAAACTTTGGGAATCCTTGTTCTAATAGTATCTTTCCATCTTCTTAATGACTATGCTTTTTCACTCCATATGGCCACTTCATCTGCATTAAGCCTCCTCACTTCTAACAAAAAATCCTTCTGTCGTTTCTGTGTTTAGCCAGGTCTGTTGCTCAGATGGTGCAACCACTGAATACTTAAGCTGAGTCTATGTAAAATGTTGTTTCTCTAGCTATAGGCAAGGTCAGAAATAAATATCTTTGGTACCATATCTATTTAACTGAAAATCTAACTAGACCTCCAAATCTGTGCGCTTGGGCGCATATGTTAGAAACAGATCCTCTAGGAACTGATTTGTAATAGCCATTCCTACCACCACCTCCTCCTCCTCCCCAGAAGCCTGACTGGTGTTGATTATATCCTGACTGTGTCCAAGGAAAGTTGTCTGGACTGAGTGAGGCTGAGAAAGAAATGTAATGTTGTTTCAATACCTTTGCATCTTGGCTGTACTGGACCAAAGGTCCCATGTCTCCAATACTAGCTGACAAGGAATGTAAGTAAAACAAAGAGCAGCATAGCAGAGAGAACATGATAATGATGTGCTATTTCCACTGTTCCAGGTATCTCTGCCCATCCTAAGCCATGTAAAATGTCCCTGCACCTGTAGGTCTTCCATGAATTTGTCAAATCATTTATTGAGCACAATGAAAACTTGAGCATCAGCAGCATTCTATGACCAGCACATTCCAGCATGGCAAAATTTTTCCTCCTGTTTGTTTAGAACTTGCTGGATGATAATCTTATCTAACCAACCCTAATCTTATCACATGCAGAACAATGACCAATTGTTCCTAATTCACTTTCTCTATTGCCACAGTTAACTCCACAGATCTCTATTGTATTTTTCTTTAGGTCTTATTCTACTGAGTTATTCTTACAGGATCTATCCCATGCTTTTTTTTTTTTTTTTTTTTTTTTTTTTTTTTTTTTTTTTTTTTTTTTTACTTTTTTTTTTTATGAGTTTTTCCCCTTTTTTTTTTTTTTTTTTTTTTTTTTTTTTTTTTTTTTTTTTTTTTAATTTAATCACTGTTGTTCTCTGGTTTTTTTCCCCTTCTGCTTATTTTTTAATGAGAAAGAGATCAGAAATGCATGTCGTAGCAAGAGCATGAACTTAGAGTGACTGAAAGACATTTCCCTTCTCTTCTCTTCTCTTCTCTTCTCTCCTCTCCTCTCCACTCCCCTCCTCTCCCCTCCTCTCCTTCTCTTCTCTCCTCTCCTCTCCCCTCCTCTCCCCTCCTCTCTTCTCTTTCTTATTAACTCTAACCTAACTGTGCTCATTAAAGACCTTAACCCAAATTATCTTTTGCTCATGAAGAAGGTTTCCCTTAGCGTGGAAATGAGCTAGGTGTTGGCTTTCCTACTGTCTAAAAGTGGAAAAACAGAAGTGGGAAACACACTATTGCAATGATCCAACTGAACAAACGTAGTATCACACCAGAAAAAGCCCAATCCATAAATGTAACAGACAGCCAAACCTGGATTTTACAGAGTTAACAAGATCCATGCCATTGATTTCAGTGTGGTCAGGCTGACTCTCCAGGTCTGTCTAAGAGTCAGTAGTAGAGTCATCAGGTACCCATGGGAGCACACTGGATGCCTCAGTCCCCACGTGACTGGACATTTTCTCCATCCCTGTAAATAAGCCCAGGGTATTTTGAATTCACTGGCAGATTAGTTGCAAACAGACTGGTCCTTTTGTCATGGCACTCGGGATGAGAGTATTTTTTCTTTGAGGTAATCATGACAGATTTTCTCTACTGTGTAATCTTCTTGTTGGTCTTTTAAAATGTTGTCTTAGATCTTTATTTTCAGCCAGCCTTATTTTGCCTAAAGTCACGCTTACTCTTAACACTTAGACTGCCCAATGGGACTTTTATTATCAAAAGAAGCTGATTTAATTGGGCACTAGGAAGCTGTGGCAGTCATTTACCTGCTTTATGCTCAGAATTCTTCTCTCAGCTTCTGGTGATGCTTTATTTCTGAATTTCTCCTCACATGCTCTCTCTTAGCAATTCCATTTCCAGCATTAAGCTACACCTTTATTACCTCAGAGCCGTAAATATGTCTGCAGCAGCCCCTGTGGCAAGGCACTGCTGTAAGGGACGATGCCTTTTCCCCTATATCACCAGGTGTGTCTTGAAACTTTGCCTCCACTTTCTACCCCTGCCTTCCCCCCTGTCAGGAAAGCAGATTCTTCAATCGGGGTATCTGTGCAGCAGGTTCAAAGGCAGGCTAATTCTTCAGCAGCACTATAAATAAGCCTGCCCCTCTCTCCGCTCCTCCAGTTCAGCAGCTCAGGTCTCCTGGTGCCATAAAAGTCACTGTCACTGGAACCTTTGCTCTGTGGCTGCACATTTTTGGGCAATAGGGCATGTAACACACTGAGTCTTCATATGCCAAGATGCAGAAAATCAATTTTAATGTCCCTACAAAGAAGAGCTGGTGAAGCGAGAGGCTATCAGTACTGCCAGACACTCTCATGTGCTGGAGGTATGAGGAGAAATGCTACAAAAATGAAAACAGGTTCAGTGTTTTCTTTAGCCCCTTACTGTTGTAACAAGAACCAGCAGCATAACACAGTGCAGAGAAATGGGAATGGAAATGAGTGTTATCTGCATCATGTCCTTAAGAAATATTTGTCTCAACAAAATGAAAAATTGAAGGATTATGCATTCTTTGCCTGTTACCACAGAATCATAAAATGGTTTGGGTTAAAAGGGACCCTAAAGATCATCCAGTTCCAATCTCCCTGCCATAGGGAGGGTTCTGCTAGAAGTCTTACTCTGTTCATGTCAGCACCAGATCAGTTATCAAATTAGAAAATAGAAAAGTCGCATCTAGAAACCTACAATGCCTGAAGAGAAAGTGTTGAGAGACATTTCCAAAGACAGAAGTAATTAAATACTAAAGTAATGGTACTATAAGCATCTCCTTGTAGTTTTAATTACAATCCCTAGTTTATAGCAGTCAATAAAAATTGGCTTTACCATAACTTGCTGCATCTGAGGCACCAAACAATCCATATCTTGATTTTTTAAGCCCTCATACTAGCTCCAAAATTCATAATGTTTGAACTCCACAGATGAGAAAAGAGGAAGTGAAAAGGAGAGAGAGAACAAATCAAAGCAATCAATTCGAACAAAACTGTTTCTTACAAGCTGAACAGTAAATGTCTTCAGAATGTTTCACTTCAGGGTTTTGACAGAGGCAAATTCTAAAATCTTGGAATACATGGTAGAAAACAAGTCAACAGTTTTGTCAGCAAGTAACACATAAATGGGAATTATTTCAATCATATGAGAATCTTAACCTTTGCAACTGTGCCTTTCGAGGGATATTTCGAGTAGAGCGTGAACTGACACCCTGTGGAATGCTCACACAAGGCACGTTCTTGTTCTTCCAGTTTTCTTCGGCGCGTCTGCTGCCTCTAACCTCCTCCTTCTCAGCTGCATCCTGAAACAATTCCTCAGTGCAGTCCAAGCACACGGCTATCTGCTGGGTTTCTTGGGCAATGGAGAAGGGTTATGCTGGGCAAGTCTTCCCTGCTAATGTGCAGATGCTGATATCCACAAAACATCAGTGCAGCACTTGGCACGGTGAAAGTCTTCTCAGGCTGGCTTTATAACAAATACAGACGTAGGATCAACAGGTGGGTTTAGCTGGTGTTTTCCCCAATAACAGCATCATTTAAGCAAATCCAGACAGGAATAATGCTGAGTGCAAAGAGAGAAATATAATAAAGCTGTGAGAAACACGTTCAAGCTGTGCATTTAAATGTGCACTGAATTATAAATGAGGTGATTCCATAGAAACATCTACAATAAAAAAAAAAAGTTTGGTGTGAATAAATTTTTCTCTTATGAACATGTTTGCAGAATTATGCAGGTATCCCTATCCACCCTATTAAGAAAAAAATATAGCTTGAGAAAAATGAAAAAAAGAACAAGTCTGAGGAATTATATCAGGAAAAAATACTCAAGTACAAAAAAAAAAATCATGGTAAGCACACAAAACAGGGACTTACAAGCACTTAAAAAATACCACGGTATCCTGTAGGGTAACAAACACAGTAACAGAAAAAGAAGTTAGGCATTTTGAGTGCTGCATGTCCTCAAAATACATAAAGTTGAAAATAGTTATTCAATATGCATTGCAAAAGCATTCCGAATTATTAAATCTATGCTGTTTTTCTGTGAGCACTGCTTGCTTATAACGAAGCCTTCTAAACCCACTGAAACTGTCACAGCTTTTACCACATTATTTCATAAAAGAATCATTGCTTAGTGTTTCGCCATGGCACATGAAATAATTTTAATATTTGTAGTGCTGAAAAGACATGGTCAGTGTTCCACTACTACAAATGGTTATGTTTTGTTAGAAATCCACTGGAGATGGGATGATTGGTGGCTGCAAATGCATGTGTAAATAATGAACAGGGTGCACAGAGCTGTCATTTTCCAGAAAAAAATAAATCATATGCTGAGTTATTTTATTAAATTGTAGTGTGTACATTACTTTGATGTATAACGTGGTGTTATATTTTTATCTGAGATAGAGAAGAATTTCACAATAATTATTTTTAATGCATAATGTAACTTACACATATCGGCATGAAACATTGAGAAATTTAGGGTAGTTTGGCAAAGATGCTTTTCCCAACAGCAGGAAAAATACATATCCTGTAGATGAGGCTTTTAAAAGAAAATCTCAGAGGGAAGAGGGGGGTGGTTTCTAACAAGGGTTTAACCTTCCTGCTTCCCAGCCCATCTCTGTTTTGACAAACATGCCTTATTTCCATTGGAAAGTGGTTTCCTTACAAAATTCCCAGCTGGCTGGAATCGGGAGTTATGGCTATTTCCTTCCAGACTTTTCTTTCTACAACAAAGCAGTACGGGTTGCAAGGCTTATGACGAATATGTCTTTAGCAACAATGGCATGCCAGGCACCTGCTTTTTCCCGTTCATGCCAAGCTGTGCAGGATCAGGTGTTTGTTCTTCTTCTGCCACGTTTTAAAAGCAAGTGTGTGAGATATTACTGCAAAACTCACCTCTGTCAATACAGGAACACTAAAAATGTGTTGCTGCTTTTCACACAGAATATTCTACCATCATGAGCCTTTGCTCATTGGGGGAGACAAACTGGTTTCTGACATAAATCCAGAGACATCCAGGTCTTTTTTAGTTTGTGGTAGGGTTTTTTCGCATTAGGAAACAATTAATTTCATGGTGTTTATGAACTGTTAAAAATAACTTCACCCATTTTTCTCTTTTCCACAGTCAATTCTCTGCAGTGGCTACTGCACGCAAATTCAGTGATATAAATCTCGATGAACCTGCAGACACATTTATTCATGATGCATTTTAAGAGCTTAAAGCAGAAATGCAGTGCAGCTCATTAACTTTCCTTTCAGTGGTCCTGAGGCATATACTAACAGCTTATTACACTGACATACTATACAGTTTGCTTTTTGCCAGTTCTCAAAAAAACAAACCAACCTATTCAACCAAAATTTAAATGATAAATTTTTGGTTCGCTTTACTTTGTCTTTCTACATGCAACATGTATTTACTGCACCACATTTGCTCTGTTCCCTTGGAATTTTTCAGCACTGTGAATAGCCCCATCCCAATTTGTGTATTGATTTGGGTGATTGGCAGAAGCTGTACCTACCATGTTTTCAGGTGTTGAAATTCATCCAGTGGAAATTCATCCTGTAGAAATGCATACCAGCACCAATCTCCCAGGGCATGTACACAAGACTATAGGTGTAGACAGGATTAAGTTTAGCTATTTTTTTACTCACTGGTATCTGGTAGAGCATTCCTTGCTCTGCCCATATACAGCTGCAGGGGTAGTTAACATGGAGCAAGAACTGGCAAAAGTGTGAGATTTTTGTTAGCCTCTAACTTTAACATCTGTTATATGTTTCCAGAAGCCCTATTAAAGTTAGGAACAAACTGGCTATATACATTTGACAACAACAACAACATCACAAAAACAAAAAACAAAACAAAACAAAACAAAACAACCAAAAAAATACTAAAACCAAACAAAAACACACAAAAAAAAAGGAAAAAAAAAAAAAAAAAGCAGTGTGTCCTTTCTTTTGTGTTTTCTTCTCTCTGGTAGATCAAGTCTTATAAAGCCATAGGTGAGAAATAATGCCCATAATTTTGGCCTAAAGGAAAAGGGAATGGATTGGAAGAAGAGAGAATGAAGAAATTTAGAGAATGCAGAAAACACTTGAGTGCAGCCTCTGCAGGTGTATGAGGAAAGGAATGTATCTAAAATGGTTTCAATCCCAGCTCCCTTTCCTTTTACTGGCTTTCTTTTCAGTTTAAGAAACAAGAAAGGGGTCACAGTGCTTTTTTGGAGCTCTCCAAGCCATCAGCCGGCTGTTTATCCATCGGGAGCCTGAATGCTCTGACAGAGGCGACCAGTGAAATCAGTCACCATCCTCCTTTTTCCCTGTTAACCTGGGTTTGAGAGCATTCCTGATCAGAGGGGTAAAAACCCTTTCTAAGTACTCTGAGTCACAACCCTCCATTGAAAGGGCTCCCTTCAAAAGTGTAGTATCTCTTTATATAGAAAGAGAGATTTTTGATTTGGAAGGAGCTGCTTTGGCTCCAAAAAGCAGCACCGAACACTTGTCCTACATTGCTTCCTGAAAGGGGGCATTTCAGCTGCCACTGAGTCTGCAGGACTAGGGATGCTGCAGGAAGACTGCCAGAGGACAGTAAATATCAGTCCAGTGCAGTTCAACTGCAGCACCTCTGCCATCCAGCATCGATATCTGTGTATCCTGTCCTGTGGCTGAGAATATTAGAAAAATGAGAAATCTCTCTAGCTAATCTGTTATTCAGAGAGAGCCTCCCTCCCTGGGTCTCTCTCCAGCTCACTGCCTCATCTGTTTCTCAGCCACTCCTCCCTGCCCAGACACATTCCTTCCCAACTCCTCCCACACCTCAAGCCAAGGGCTGGAGAGCCTCCACAGGAGGCTTGGGTGCCTTACATGAATGAATGGTTATAAATGTTCTCAAACATGGTGGCTACCATACACTGAAAAGAATTTTCTTTATCCTGAGGGAAAGACTATTACTCAGACAAGCCTTCCCTAATGTTTTTATTCTTCTGTTTCCCACCTTACAAACAGCAAATTGAATTAGACTCTCAGACAACTGTTGATGTGGGAGAGGAAGAGCAAACACTGACGTGTACATACACACTTCTTAAGGATCTGACTCTTAGTTTAACAAAAACAACCTTCTGTTATTGAGCCTTAGTATGCCTGGATGATTTATACAAAAGATTTTGAGCAGTTCTACTCATTCCCTAAGGGGGATGTGAGGAGAGCAGAAGCTTTCCATGCAGCTCTAAACTCACAGTTAAGGTTTCGTTCATCTGAGAGGATAAATGGAAAAAAACCTAAAAACTTATTTCCAGAACGCAGACTCTTCTAGACATTTCCCACAGTGTACATGAGGTGCAAGAGACCTAGCTCAGCTTCAGAGCATGACTGCAAAGCAGCTCCCAGAGGAGCCACAGACCATGCAGACACACCATCCTGCAGACACAGGGCAGCAAACAGCCACTCACAGCCACTGCAGAGGCACAGGTTGACCCCAGACATCCTCACACCACCACCACAGATGGCACTGTGTAGGATGGCTGGGAGCATTTCCCTGGGAGTGCCTTCCAAAGCAGGGCAGCCTCCCAGCAGCACCGTGTCTCCTCTTCCCACAGGCCCTTGCTGCACAGGGCTGTCCATGGGTGTTGGTTTTTGCTTCCGTAGTTTAAACATTTCCTGGAATGTCAAAACTTGTCATCAGTAAATAGGTCAGACTGGCTGAAGCACTGTGTAGGCTCCTCCTGAAACCTCACCAATGTGTCTCTCACTCAGTGTCCTTTCATTTTCAGTGTCCTGCTCCTTTTTGCCATGTCCAAACCCAAGCCATACCAATAAATGGAAGTTAACCCTGAAACTCTCTCTAACTTTTGTCCCAATGTGGCTTCGAGCCAAAGGCAAAGAGTTAGTGCTTTAATCCACTTCACCATCTATCCCTCTGGGGGTTCATAACTCAGCCATGAATGTTTGTTTTGAGCTGAAACTTGCAGTGCAGGTTCTCCTCCAAGAGCTGTGGCAGGGCAGAAGGCAGGCGCACTCCCGAGAGCACTTTGGCACCCCAGGGAGGGCAGAGGGAAAGCAGTGAGGGAGAGGAAGGGCCAAGCCCCTCTGCAGGGAGAGAGTTGGGAAATGAGGCAGGGTACAGTCTGGAAGGGTAGGTAGGAGGGAAACACTACAAGACATGTATGTGATAAAACTTTCATCTTTGACTTGCTTATTCCTACTCTCTTAAGATTTGTCTGGATTGACTTTTTACTCTTCACACAGACACTGGGACTTCTCATCATCCTGGTCAGGTAGTGTTGGTGTCAGCATAGCATTCTGAATCACCATAATCCCAGTGATAATAATATCAGTGTGACTGTTACATATTCCTAAAACTGACCACATTCAAATTTGTGGGCATACCTTTTTACATCCCTGCAAGTTTTATACAGATTTTTAGAAGATTCAAGCAAACAGTGTACTTTATCTGAGGTCCTACAGCTGGGGTATCTGCATGTCTCAGGCTTTAGGGTATGTTTGGGTTTGGTTTTTGTTTTTGTTTTTGGTTTTTTTTTTTTAATAATGCCCTTGAGAAGAGTGGAAATGCTACCTCTGTTTTACAGAAGAGAAACAGGGGTGTAGAGCAGGTAAATGCCTTCCCTGAGGCCAGGTAGGATGTGTCAAGCAGAGCAAAGAATGAAAATGTTTCATGGAATCCAGACTGCTGAAGTCCTGGGGTGGATTTCCAAGCACAGGGACACAGAGATGTGAACTATGACCTCTACTGACTAAAAAATAACATTAGGCATTCTCTTATCAGAACACAAAGTACTTATATACACCATGTTCACCAACTGTTTTCTCTGGTCTTGATTTCTAGAGTAACATCTTTAATTGCTTTAGTGCAAAGCTTGGTGGAATTATAACATTAATGGATCTAATGAAAGATTTTCCATTTCTAAAATCCTTTTTCTGACATGAACCATCTAAACACATCTTACCGAGCAGTTCTCTTATTTCTCTTATGTAGCTACTCCTTACTTTAAAAGTTGTTCCAAGGGTAGCAGTTAGTTAATATGAATTTTGGAACCCCACAGGGAAAAAAAAAACCTTTATAACCTAATATCCTCTTTATATGGGTACACCAACCACCATGCCTGATGACAGGTACACCATCAAAGATTGCTGTGGATGTGAGCATGTTAAATTATGTTTTAACTTGCTTAACATTTATTTAACAGGGGCACAGTCACCAAAGCTGTAAATTTCCTGACAACTTTTTGATTGATCCAAGCTGTTTGATTTGCAGCAGGGACCAAGTTGCAGTAAGAAAGCTCATGGAAAATCCGTGGTTTTTAACAGCTACTGACGAGTCAGTGTGAGGATATCCATGCTTAAGCAAGAAGCTGGAAAGCTGAAGGACGAACAGCTCCAATGAGAAAAGCACATTCCAATTTCCCATGGCACCTCAGTGTCATGTGCTGTACCGAAAGGAGTGACTGGCACACCCTACATACTTCTGTGCCTTGTACAGGAAAATGGCCAAAAAAAGCTGTCACATGAACACAGCAGCCATAATCGACCGCCTACAAGGGCTCTTGCAACAGAATGTAACCACCAGGTTTGGATGTAACCACCAGGTTTGCAGTTCTCCTCCTTGGGAGCCCCATCAGGGTACCAATAACAACGCTGCAGATGTGCTCATGCTGAGGAGGCATTCTCTGGGCCATCCAGCTGCACCTCTGACCTCCTGTCATCAGCAAGCCCACTTTGGCCAAACGCCTTGCATAAGAGTGTCTTTTGACTGATACCATTAGGCAGATCAGGACCACAGCAACTGGTCACTCCCACTACTTGGGTTGCTGAGTCATTAACAGGAAAAATAGGCAATGATTCATGCATGGGATGGGTGCACTACAGTGGCTGTGCCGTGCCTCATTATCAGCTGGCTTGCCACAAAGAGAAATCTTTGCATGCTTCCCAAATACTATTTCATGCTAATGACAGAAAAATCCAGAAATCTTCTTGGGGTACCACCACATTCTGTAGCTCAGACCAAGGGGTCTGAGACTCCTCATCTATAGGTGCTTTGCACCACAGGCACGTACACCTTCGATAAATGTGGATGAGCACAGAAGAGACGTGGGAGTGTCATCCTAGGAATATTAACTTAAACTTCCTGGAAGATGTGCTCGCATTTCAAGCACATCTGATACTTGGAAATATAGGACTGATTTCTCTTCTACATTTTACTCTATCCCACTTGTGGCATTACAAAAAGTGGCTCAGCTTTACTCCCTAATGTATGCAATGTATACTTCACAACCAGCAGCCCAAGTGAGAAATCAAGCCTGCAGGCAGGCAGAATAAGCCATTACTGAAGATTCCCTTTGAGATGGAAAAACGAACAACCATCAAACCCCAGTATTAATGTGGGATATCAAAAGATGCCTCAGCAGAGGTCATGCATCTTACCTGCCTTCTCATTTCCAAAGCCAAATTAGCACATTCTTTGAAGTACCAGTGTTTACCCAGGAGCCATTAAATCATCTCTGGGTACAGGCAAAGATCTAATGACTAAGCAAAAACATTTTACACCTCATTTCAGCTGTGCATGCTGCTTTGAACTGCTGCTCCAGTCACAGTGGGCTCTGGTCCTCTGGCACGCCACTGAGGAAAAGGGCGTGGGGCCCACCAAAAGAAAGCCAGTTCAGGGAAAGCTTTCAGACCACAGGATCACACGCTGGCAGTCACCTCCCACCTGCCAGCCCAGGCAATCTGTCACCTGCCTGCTCTCTCACCTGTGTTTATCTGGTGGCTGGTCCACTTTTCATTAAATAGCACAAGACCAATATAATTTTACTTCCTTGCACCCAGTCCCTGGTCCTCTGTCTAGTCCATCTCCACAGCCATGTTCTCATAAAAGAAGCAGGAATAACAAACAAAAATTCTTGAGAGAGAGAAAGAGACAACTACTGGTGGAACCTCCTAGCTCCCCAAGTCCCTGGAACTAGCAGATTCTCTCTCTGAATGCAGCAGCACTGGCTGGCATACGGTGGGACTTTGTGCTCTGCCTTTTTTGGTGTTTTTCTCTTTCCTTTGGGGGATTATTAAGTGTTCACTTCTCCAATATTTGTCTCTTCGGTGTAGAAATAGCACAGGAATATTTCAGCTGAGTGAGAAAACGCTGACTTCTGATGTTTTCCACAATAGATCGGTTGATGTGAATATGAAAGATTATGTACTTGATTTGCTTCGCTTTCACCATCCTCTGGAGAGTTTAATCTATCCAGAAAAGAAGTGTCTGCTTTTCTTTTCCTGTGTGACTGGCAGTTCATCATCTTGTAAGAAGGAGTTATTCTAGACACAAAAAAGAAGAATTCATAAGGCAGCTTGATGAGTTTGACTCACCCTATTTGCAGCCAACTTCCTCTATGAGGTTATGAAGGGATATGTTTAATTGCCAGGTACCATCAAAAAGGTGACACCTGAATTCAGTGCTTGGACTTCGAAAGAAAGGGGGTTTCTGTCTGCTTATCAATATTTACTGCATTGAAACTGTCAGATTCAGCTTTTAAAACTGGCCCAAAGCAACACATGTTTACTTTGTGTTTGCTTACCAATGTAAGCTTATTTTGCATACTTCCTAAAAGTTGTTTCCATTCATTTTATTTCTCAAAGGAAAGAAGAAAATTATTCAAATATCATAAAACAAACATTTCTCATGCTATGTTTTCTTATTTTCATAAAGCCTTTTTTAAAATAAATTGTCACAGTGTGAAGGTTATACACTAAATATTATTAACAAGGATGGTCCTGATTCATTTATCTATGAGAAATAAGGATAAGTCTGGCCAGCACAGAAAAAAGCTGTGAGATGGTGCAAAACAAGGGGTCTCTTGCCCAATGATCGTGAACAGAGAGACCCCACAGTCATGGCACCTCCTTATGCCTGCAACCTGTCCTTTACCTGAGGGAACACCACTTGCAGCCCTTCTGTCAGCCAAAAAAGGCAGGACACTTATTCTTCAATTTAGTTCCTGGTACCTCTAGCTCAAATTCTGGTAAATACAGCCTTTCCGTGCTTTTATCAGGCACACAAAGCCTCAAATGGCACAAAAAATATGTAAGGGCATAAAACAAATGGATGTTGAGCAAGAGCTTCTGCTTTTCTTCCCTAGTCATACGAGGATAAGGTGACATTCAATTACATTAAAAATTGGCAGGTTTGACTAAAGGAGGTTCTCTTTCACATAATTAATGGATGGAAGTCCTGGCCCCAGGATGTCATTGAAAAGAAGTGCTACTCCTTGACTCGGATGAATCTGCAGGGATCTGCACATGCTCCAAATCCATCCTCTGGAATGCAGTTGTCTCTCTGAAACTTCCCAGGATCTACAGTCTGCCAGATCCAGGGATGCCTCTTTGAAGGATTTTGCAGGAAAAGAACCAGAAAAACAGCATCCTTTGACATGCCACTAAGTGTTTTCTGCATACAACATCTGTACAGGAATTGTGAAGATTTGATTCACCAGCAACAACAAGTGATGTGCAGCTTTTCACACGCAGCAGGGCACTGACAGCTCTTCTAGGGCTCGGGGCTTCATTGCTAATGATTAAAGAATTTAAGATGATTAATGCTTTTGGACAACATTTATCAGCTATAAAATCTTAAGAAATTCTACATTTTCATTTCCATCAGGGCCAGCATTTTTCCCATTGACATTGGTGTTTATTTCAACAACTGAAAATCAGATCAGACACCTGCTTCAAGCAGCACATTGGCAAAATTAATAATAAAAAAGGCAAATGCCTCCTGGCAGGTGGATAGTTTTTGAAGGAAAACTAAGCATACCCTGTGACTAGGAACAGTAGCTAAAGAGTCCTGCTTCCTTAGTTACCAGCAACTTTTTTGCCATGCATTAACAAAATTCTTTTCAACAAACATTTTCAGACACATCTATTTACATGATAAAAGTAACACCTTCAGCAGGTTGGAAGCCATCCATGAAGCCTTCCAAGTTGGGTCACCAAGACCTGGAGTGGCATGAATTGGGTATCTTCTACAGTTTCACAATAGTCTTTCAAGTTTTATTTATAACAGAAGGAGGTGTCTCCAAGGGTGCTGGCATCTAGATTACTAATGGGAGAAATGAAACAACAGGTGGAGCCAGTATCTGCCCAAATTGCAGCACAAGTGCACCAGAGTTGTTGACAGGGTGCTCTTTCCAGCATATATGAAATCTCAGACTGGAATTTAATTTTGTAGTTCAAATGACATGAAAGTATTGTATGGCACAGGTTGGCCGAGAAAGGGAACAGATTATGTTGGATATCTGTGCTGGGTACTGCATAAAAACTGGGGTACTATAAAAACTGGGGCATACAAGCATTTTCAGCAGGTGGGACAAAGGCTGTGTTTCACCCAATGCCCTGCCACTGAGAGCTGCTCTAAGAATGCCCATGGAAGTGTAAGACAAGAAACAGTATAAAGATGTGCTAGCTTGGCTTAAAAGACTAGCTCCAGTATAAAGATGTGCTAGCTTGGCTTAAAAGACTAGCTCCTGTATTTCCATAAGTATTGGAGCAGCAAGATTAGGGATCCTCTTTTTCTCAGTAACATTCATGAGAAATACACAAGACATGACATTTTCAATGCTGTACCCCAAGTAATTTAAAGTAAGTATAGCTGTATTGTTAGAGGTTGAAAGGGACACGATTTAAAAAAAAACAAAAACAAAAAAAAAAAAAAAAAACAAACCACACCTCAATCAGTTTCACCAAACCATTTATCATATTTTCTTCACTTCCAGGGCATAAGATAATGACAGTCTGATGAGGTAGTTACTCCTGTCTCCTTGAAAGAATGACTCTCCAGGCTTTTTTGGACAGGAAAGAAAATTGCAGAGAGGTTCAAGGAGCTGCTACCCCTGGTGCCAGCAGCAGGCACAGATGCACAAAACCACTGGACAGCCAAAAACTAGACAGTTCTTGGGAGTGTTGGTGAGTTGGACAGACTTGTCCCAGTGGTCAGCATATTCCAAACACCAGCTTCTAGGGAGCCTTCAATCCTTAGGAAAACCTTATGCATATAAGAAGGGATGGATGATTTAGACAGAACAGATAAATATCATTTTAATCAATATTTGCCCTTCATAGCAGTTCAGCCCAGTGCCTGAAGTGCTAAAACACCAAACCAAAATGCATTTGGCACGCCAAATACAGCTGGTCAAGATAAGCACCTGAAAGGTAGAATTTCTACCTGAATTAAAGCACTTTATCTTCTGAGGTCTGCAGCTCACTATTTATAGCACAGCTAGGTGGGTCCTGGCCTTAAGCACATGAATAGTCCCATTCACCACTGCTGCTCAGGACAGCAAGGGCTGTGACAGCACCTTCCACTGTCTCTTTCCACCCTCAGCAAGTGCCAGTGCTGAGGCTGCTGAGCAGCCCACAGCTCGAGCTCCACCCCAGCTCATGGGGGCAAACCATGGTTAAATCCACGGCACTCGTTGCTGCTACGGCAGGCCTCAAACAGCTGTGAGCTAAGTGGCATCAGGATCAGATCATCTGCTTACAGCCTCTGTTTCCAAAACATTCTCTGATGGGGCTGAATTTTTCCATGATTGATCTCTGGCCAAAGGCAGCTTTTTTTTTTTTTTTTTTGCTTTGTTTTGTTTTGTTTTGTTTTGTTTTGAAGTGTAATCAAACCCTTCATTTTCAAGAGAGAAGATGTTAGAAAGAGGGCAGAGCAACCCTGTGAGGAACAATTCTGTAACCTACAGCCTTTTTGTTCAAGCCTTTTTATCCTGATAATGCAAAATGTGATTTATTATTACCATAGGACAGCTAACAGCTAAAAAAGGCCAGAAAAAGTACAATTGGACAAAACCACTAGTTTTATCATGCTTCTGATTCAAAAACAACTCCTACATATATTTTTCCTGTAGTTGTATGTATTGTGTGACAGTGGAAATCAGAAAGTCATTGATATTAGCCGTAAACAGAATGGGAGCTAATAAACCTGACTATAAAACAAATAAATCTTTCTCTCTGTAGTTCTAAGAGTGTAAAAGTACCCTCTGATTTTCAGAGCCTGTGCAGGGATCTAATCCACACCAATGAGAAAGAGCAAACTCAAAGCTAGCCATCAGAACAGACCCGAAGAGAAGGCCAGCTCATTTGCAAGTGAACAGTTTACGCAAACACTGAGAAGTGCAGACCCATTTTAAAACATGGTATTACTATGGAAAATAATTTTCAAAGTCAGAACTATGAGTGCATCTTCTAGCATTTGCTGCTGACTTTTGGACAAACTGTCTCTTTACTAACTCAGAGCAGAAGATGGAGAGCCTGCATTAGTTTCCCCAGGTTTTTGTTTCCAGCTCAGTGGTTTCTGCCTGACTGCAGCCCAGATTCCCCGCGAGGTCAGCAGCCATTCAAAATCACTCCTGCTCCCAAGGACCAGCCAAGCCTCATTATATTTCTGTGCAAACATCCTCCTGAAATCGCAGCTCCACTGACAAACAGTTTTGCACAGCAGAAAACAACGGGGTAAATCACACCAAGCTACAAGTTGCCACTTTAGAGCTTCCAGTGAATCTGTAAAAAGCATGTGACCACACAGAGGCACAAAATCTGTAAAAATGACAAAATCAGGCAGTGTCTGTGTTTTGGCCTAAGGAGGTGTTCGGAAACCACACAAGGGTTTATTTGGTAAGATGGTCACATATTTAATGGGTTCCAAACACACACAGTGAGGACCCAGACCTGGCTCATGCTCAGTATGAATTGCTCAGCAAAAAGGTGGTCTACAATGGGAGTCTAACATGGAAAGGGGGAAAAAAATTCGAATTATTCCCCAATGGGAATCCATAGAGATGATTGAAGGGAAAGTCTCACTTCACAGAAGTCATGGTAGGCACTGATCCCACCCCATGCTTCCCCTGCCTCCATCTCTCTCTGCTGGCACCTGTGGCCCCTAGGGGGTCACTCCTCCTTGGCACATTGGAAAGAGGAAGGATAGATTTTTTTTTTTCTATCATTTAGAGTATGCATATCCAAAGGTAGAAATCACATTGTATTCAGGGCAAACACAAAAGGTGTATAGTGGACATGGTGACACAAATATTATAATCTGGGAGGTGCCAGTGAAGCAAGCTTCAAACCTGGTGCATTACCTACCTCACAGACTGCCTGTGAATTCTCAGGCAAATGACACCCCTGCCTCACAAGATCAGGGAGCAGGACTGTCTCAGATGCTTGTATCCCCAAAACCTGCCTCAGTGTCCTTTGAGCACTATTTCTATGCCATCCCAGACTTTTGCAGTAGTGCTGATATCTTACTCTTACATGTTGCACAAGCTTGGCTCCTCTGACAACCCAATTAGATACATTTCACATTTTAATAGTTCTCTGAAAAGAGAGATCAAGCGAAATGACAATTTCCTTCCCACTCAGGAATGCCATAAACAGCCGGCTTCAGAGCCAGCCTCACTGACTTTGAACATTATTGTCTCTGCACTGTGTTGCTCCAGCAAAGGCCATGAGGAATACAACCTTCTCAGAGCCTCGAGATCCACAGATTCATACAAGGGTTTGGATTGGAAGAGACCTTAAAGATCATCTAGTTTCAATGCCCCTGCCATGGGCAGGGACAGCTTCCACTAGGTTGCCAAAGCCCCATCCAACCTGGCCTTGAACACTTCCAGGGATGCGGCATCCAAAGTTTCTTTGGACAACAGTTGCCAGTGTCTTACCATCCTCACAGTAAAGATTTTTTCCCAAATATCTAATCTAAACCTACTTTCTTCCAGTTTAAAACCATTCTCCCTCATTCTATCACTACATGCTTCTGCAAAAAATCCTTCTTCATCTTTCCAAGGCTGGAGATTCCAACCTCATAAAGCATTGGCTCATGGGAGGCCAAACCTTCCTCATCAAGGAAGAGGGGCACCCAAAGAACTGAATTTCTTCCCCACCCAAAAGGGAAGAGCTGACCTCCAGGTGAAGAGCAGGAGTTGGGACTTCTGAGTCCCAGCTGGGGCTGGGTGACAAAGGGGTGTCAGGGGGAAGGGGGTGGCTGCTTGGCCAACATGGCTGGTGGCAAAGGTATGCTGGAAGACAAGCAGGGTTGGCTGCTGCCTTCAGTGCTTGATGGGCACAGCCAGTGTGGGTGGGGGAAGCAGTGGCTGCTGCGTTTGGGGGGATTCTGGGAACATGGAGTGCTCCTCCTGTGGCATAGACTACTGCCATGTCCCAAAATCACACTCATGCCTTGCTGCAGCAGTGATGCTGGGCAGTCTCACTGACATAAAAGTCTTTCCTGCTGACTTGTACAACTCATTTCAAGAGAGGGTTTTGGTTTGTGATTCTGGATTTCATCAAGAATCCTTCCTCAAGCCCAGATTTAAACTTCTGCCTTCTGTTGGCAAGCTGGGGAGATCTGCCTGCTCTGCCGCAGGGACTGCGCGCTCAGTGCGGGTTAGGGCAGAGAGGCACAAAAATAGTGTGGCAATGAGTGACCACAGAAGCACCATAGTTAGACATGGTTTGTTTAGTGCCAGAAGTATGCAAGTCGTTTTGCCAGACAAGAGTCTTCCTCCCAAAGAGGCTCCCAAAGAGCCTATCATCAGTTTTTTAAAGCGTTTGCAGTTTGCTGGCTGATGCTTTCCACTGGAGTTGGTCTTGCCTAAGGGCTGTAAACTTGCAGAGTTGGAAAACACAGTGTTGATGTATTCTTGCCAAATCCAGCTTGTTCCTTGGATTGTTTCCTTTCTCTAATCACTGTTTATCTTTACATGGGCCAGATTGGCCCATTTCTTCCACTTTTTCACTAGTCTCTGCAACAGATAAATGATCTCTGAAATTCTGCCTTGGCTGACCGTGGTTCATTCATTGGGGAATAAATTTATCCCTTTGTTTGGAAATTAGTTACCACTCATTGAATTTCCAAAGGCATTTCTAATACCTCAGCCACCTTGGATTTCCAGGTGTCACAGGAGCACTACCCTGTGTGCATGCAGGTTTCCCCTTTTAGCAAAACATCTGCCACCAACAGAAAACAAAAACTCTGTACCTCTAGCTCTTGGACAGGAGTCAGCTCTTCCCCAATCTCCCCCGCTTTTATAGGCAAAGAAAATGAAAGTGCTACCCAAAACCTGCCCTCAGCTATGTGTCTAAGCAAGGATTTTCACTGCAGTTTTTCCAAACTGCATTTGGAATTTCAATTCCCTTTCTCAAGATATTGGATTTGATTCTTTCTACTCATCTTTATAATGTCTAAATTCCCAGGCCCATTTGCTTAATTTTCTGTTATTGTTACTTACATTTTAGTGTATATTCTACTCTAATAAGTAAAATAGATAAACAAAATATTATCATCCCTTTTGGCAGATGAACAAGAGAGAAAGTGGGAAAATTAGGTTATTGCCTCACAGATTGCAGCACAGTCACAAGCAGAGCCTCAGTCCCTTGAGTTTGGTACCCTGATCCTTGATCCTGATTTTGATCCTGTAATTTTCCACCTGAACCCATTCCAGCTTTTACTGATTCCAAAAGGCTGGATGAATGTTCTTTAGCAATACCTCTATCTGCCTGGGACAGCAACACTTTCACATTGAAGAGAGGGAAAGTAACCGGCCACTAAAACAACGGGAGGCAGATTCAGCACTTACATAAGTGAAAGCAACACTCTTCTGCCAAGCCTGAATTTGCCTCTGTATCCATAGCATTGCATTTTTTAAGATCCTCTGACCAGCATGAACGGGGTTTTGGTAACCCAAAGAAACCATAAAGCCCAGCTCTGAACTGGCTCTAGCACAGCCGGCTGCCATCTCGGACAGCTGGAGATCGCTGGGCTGTGGACGCGGTGCCAGCATGCGGATCCATCACCCATTGCCCCCCGCGGGGAAGCAAGGACCATCGCCAGACTATTCCCATCTTGCAGCCAGAACCGGGAGGCTGAAGCAGCTCTGCTGCCACCTCACGCTGTGCTTCTCCCGGCCTGCCTCCGCTGAGAGCCTGCTCTCCGCTGGCAGGAGCGGAAGCCCCGTGGGCCCCGCTGTGGGAATTTTCACACATTAGCCTCTGCACAACTCCCACTTAGAAACAAAAAAAATCACAAGTTTGGGGCAAAAAGTATTCACCAAGACCCTGTAATTGGAAGAGTTTCTATTCAATTTCCCAGCAGTATATTTAGGTACAATTTCTAGCTTCTTTCTTCGCGAGCCCACATTGAACATTTGGGGGTGCGGATCCGTATGGCAGAATAGCGCTGTGACTTTATAAAAGTCTTGTAAATATTGCCTGTGAAAGAGAGCACACAGGGGAGTTGATGTCCAGGCAGCTGGCACAAAAGGGTAGGTTCCTGTCATTTCCAGAGTCCTCTCTGCCATCAAGAATTATACTTCATTCAAAAAGTCAACATCAACTTGCAGGGAGTAAAAGCAACAAAATTTGCTTGGGACTGCCCTGGAAGTGTTCCAGGCCAGGCTGGATGGGACTTTGAAGAAGCTGGGCTAGTGGAAAGTATCCCTACCCATGGCAGGGGCATTGAAATGAGATGGTCTTTAACATCTCTTCCAGCCGAGTCTTTCATGATGCTATGACGTCTGAACATGCTGTCTTGATACATTTGTATCTTGTGTTACCCTGAACTGCACTTCTCTCCATGCAAATAAAATTACTAAACCTACTTTTTTTAATATATAACATTCTTGCCCATTAAAAAAACAAAAACAAAAAAAAAACGGGGTCTCTTTTAAGAGCCTTCATATAGCCTCCTTTCCATTTCCCACAGAGAAGCACAAATGCAGCATATACAAATGTGACAGCATTTACCAAACACAAAGCTCCAGCAAACATAAGACAGTGATCCAGAAAACTGACTCTCCAGAGAAAATGTGAGAAATAAAAAAGAAGGATGCTGAGCCCTGTGATTTTGAGGCTGACCATGAGTGAGAAACAACAAAACCTGACCTTGGTCAGAAGTCCTTCCTGTCTTCTGTCCTCCACCAACCTCAGCCAAATTCAAAGATACCACAGATAACAAAATGACTCTTGTCCACAGCTTGTGGCCAAAAGGCTACACCCTTTTGTGGCCATGGTTCCACTGGTATTTCAGTTTAGGCTCTACAGATACCATGAACATTGCAGAAGGTGACTGATGCATATAGCAGGAAGGTTCCTCTGCCACATTTCCTCTCTAAGACACCTGTGCCAGAGAGAACTCTATAAAAGGCCACAGTTTTATTAAAAAGAAAAAAAAAAAACCTTCTTTCAAGATAGGGTCTAATCACATTCAGTTCCTTCAGTGCTTGCTGGAATAATCATGATGAACTCTGTCAGTGTTAATGGGGGTGTTATAAGTATCTGTGTAGGACTGCCTCTGTAATTCAGCATTAATTAGCTGAATCATTATTTTAGAGTGTTACTGAATTATCTTATAATTACTACCTAACTTGGTGCTTGTAAATGAGGCAACAGAAGGAAATGGCAATTCTTTTAAATGTACTTAAAATTAAGAAGGCATAATAAACACTCCATTCTGTCCTTTTGAGAAGCTTTTTTATCTTCTGTGAGATGTAAGGCTAGTACAACTGCTTTCATCTGTGCCTTGTAGATTTATTACAATCATTATAACAAATGGAAATGAATATTATTCAGGTTTATTACCCCATAGTATATCTTTATGAGCACACAGGAAACCATGTTGCTTCTTTATCCAGTGCCTATGAAGAGACAGAAAAAAAAATCCTGCTTGGGAAAACAGACTATTGTGATTAAAAAAAGATCATTTGATTCTCCTAGTATAACTGTTTTGCTAATAACTTATCTGCTCTGATTCCCAACACAATCAGACCTAATTGTTGCTCACTGAGAAGCCTCATTACAGCTTGACTGGGAAGGTAGTTAGGAAATAACATGTACATTTTTGTTGTCACTGATTCTGCTCTGGAGGTGCTAATTCTGTGGTACAAAGTCTTTGGCACCATATTCCCCCGGCCCCAAGAGTGTAGAAGGAAAGGGGAAGAAAGGGAATGTGCTTGTCACCAGGCAAATCAGAAAGGCTGGTTTGGGGTTCAGGTTCTTGGGATGATCTGAGGGACAAGCCCCTTTGCTCAGACCACCATACATTCCCAAAAGATTACTCTGCATAATATTTTGCAGGATTTTTTTACAGCACAGACACAGATTTATAAAATTATGAAGAAGCACACTAAGACAATCTCTCCCTATTCTTAGGCTTTTACTTAAAAAGTCCTGTTTTGTAACTTCTCCGCTCAGACTAAATGAGATTGTCCAGGTCAACAGCTCTGCTAGACCAAAGGGGAGCCAAGGTTGTGCAACCAGCTGTACAAGCAACCAGACATTTCTGGCGTGCTTTAGTTTTTCAGGGTGTATTCAGAGATTTGCAGCAGGCCCTCACAGTCTGCATTCCCTTACTTTTACCACATACTTCGTATGCAGGACTCACAACACACCTGTAACCTCCATTTTCTCAGTGTTTTGCCACCAGAGCTGAGGGCACACTGGTACTTGACTTCTTTAGAACCTAAGTGGTTCTAAATTTGAAACAAAAATCAATATACACACACATATACACATATATAAATATATCTATATACACACACAAGGAATACAGATACTTGAAAAATCTTGTTGTGAACAGATTTTCAGCTTGACTGTTCTCAAATACGTTGCTTCCTGAATACTATATATTATACACAGTTTGAAATAGTGTAACAGTTTATCATGGATCATTGCTGGGAGGATGGTAGTGATACAATGAAGGTATGAAATGTTAAATCACACTTAACTTTTATATCTATGAAAAAAGAGATGATTTTCATACCATGATGTGTTTATTGCTTTGAGACCCAGCCTGTTATTTATTAGGGCTTACTCTGTAGTTCTTAGAAATGGCAGGCTATTACTATTGTGATTGCTCTTATTGCTGGAATCCTGATGGTATCCAAACTCCATAGAGAAGAGCTTAAATCATGGGAAGAATGCACGGCATGGTTAAACAATTTTGTGGCAAAGATAGCCCACAAATAACCCCTCTTACATGTAGTACACTTTAAGAAACTTACCTTAAGTTTCTCAACCCTCTTATCCAAGATCAATCAATCAAAAATGTGTGCCATAGCTGGTCTTCAAAAGCAATATTCTAAATAGACAGCAGTGGTCCATTACGGGGAAATATAACCATCCTGACAACTGTAATATGAAACACTCAGAAGTTTAGATGGTGAAAATATGATGGAAAAATTTTGGTTGGAAGGGACTTTGGGAACTGATCTCCTTCTCAAGGACTAACCTTAAGGTTTTTCAGGCACCTCAGGATCTCAAGCAAGCAAGTTTTGCTTAGTTCCCCTGCTCTCCAAATCTCCCAGAGGTAAAATGCTTCTCTCTGTTCACCTTATATCCAGAAGAACCCAGTTTGGGTGCATTTAGATGTGTCACTCCTACCTGCACTGCTAATATCAGCACAGCAGTAGTTTTACATATTAATAGGGCTGCCAACCTCTTTGAAGAGCCCACTTCCAATTGTGTGTGACATTTCCAAACACTACAAAACATCTCCACAGTGAGTCAATTCTTCTCTTTGCTTTCACTTTAAAATACAAACTTCAGCTGAATTAGCTGAGCTGTTTCTAAGCAGCAGACTCAGGAACAAGATTCCTGCTGAAAAACCCAGTATCCTCCCATAACTTCAGAGCAAGGACGAGAAGCTCTCTCAAAGAACAGCTTCTCTGTGCAGTTTCTGTGCATGTCCACCCACATTCGGTCAAAAGGATGACCTTTATAAAAATTGTGATGGAATCCACTCAGTGTGGACTTGCTATAGCCTTGAACCGACACTGCCTGTGAGGATGCCAGCCCCATGGAGCACGTCTGAGCCGCTCTGCTTTTCAGGAGAGCAGAAGCCAGCTGTGTGTCAGGGTGGGATTTGGGCACAAGCAAGACAGGAGCCGACCTGCCACCAGTCCCTGCTACCAAGTACCTTGGTTCCAAGCCTTGGACCAGCCAAGTGGGCAGAGTGCAAGGAGCCAACACCAAGAGAGGGAGCATGAAGGCAGGAATGAGGTGCAAAAGACAAAGCAGGCAGAGCAATTTGCTAATGGCACTCACCACTACCACTCCTGAGTGCTTTCCAAACATCAATGATTTAATTTTCACAGCATGCTGGAAACTGAGGTGATACTATTAACAACATTTTGAAAAAAAAAATCTAAAACTTGGGGAATAGTTCCAAAGTTTCTACTATTCTTGGTGTCTGTTCTGAGTCATTATTTGTTTTTCTCAGAGCATTTACCACTACATAATGTTTCAGGCATTCAGAGTTCATTACAGATGTAGCTGCTCATATGTCTGAAAACCAGAATTCATGGCCAAGTATCTGTAAAAGACTAAATTAAGGATAACCTGTGAAAAATTTGGTTTAAGCAACTACGCAATGTCCTAATAGGACTCTTTGGCAGAGCTAAACAAGAACCAGACCCCACAGCTCAGCTGAGGCTCCTTGTGCTCCAGACTTTCTAGCACGCCTCCACCTTCAGCTGGGCACCCTAGAAAAATCTATTGTGGGTTGGCTTAGAAGAAGAAATTTGGGAGGATATGGGAGGATAATTGAAAAAGTTATGAGAGGATAACACTGTAGGAAATATTATTAAAATATTGATGAATATGCTTAGTTTCCCTTGCTGCTACATCATCTTACCCTTCAATCTCATTGGTGCCTCTAACTTACTCCAGGACAGGGACAACCCAGAGAGCTCTCAGTGACATCTTCCCTGCTCCCATAATCCATCCAGAATAAACCTCCTGGGAGATTTTTTGTTCCCTAGCCCACAATTAAGTGACTTCTTCTTTCCTGCCTCTTCCTGTTTATGCACTCTTGCTCTGTGGTGATTGGGCTCAGCAGATGGAGCGTCACATCTTTCTGTCGGGGATGGCCTTTGTCCTTCCCTTCCTCCTAAAACCTCCTCCCTTAAATTTTCTTCTGTGCATCTTAAATTAGCACACTGCCAGCTTCAGGCACGGGGACACTTTCTCCTGCTTAAATCCTCCTCAAAGTACGATCACATTACCTTGTACATTACAGAGTATGGAAATGTTTAATGATGAAAAGCCCTTTTACAGGTTTGCTCTGTTGAACTTGATGAGATTTTCAATACCCTGCTGCGTTAAACCTCCATGTGCACAGACAAATGCAACAAAAGGCAAAAGGTTTAGGAACGGAATAGTTCAGGCTACACTGTTGACATCTCAATTTGTTAGATTAGGGAAATGGCCTTGCCCCTAGGAACGGAATAGTTCAGGCTACACTGTTGACATCTCAATTTGTTAGAGATGCCCTGAGTTCAGCACTACAAGGTTACCTCCAGTTTCAAGGCATTAGCTTGAATGCAAATAAAATATGTTTACTCAGTGAGGTTTGAACATGTGTTGGCTCAGTTGCCTGATAGCCTACCATGACATTTATACTTGTGTTGATTCTTACAGTTAGGGTAAATCTCTATAACTTTTAGGCTTTTTTTTTTTGTGCAAATCAGAAATACAGTATGTTTGATTTTTCTTAGATTTGGGCAGTGCTTAGATAAAACAACCCTATCCACTCCTAATAAGGTTTCTTATCAGACATTTCATTTCAGCAAATATTTTACATCAATTTCCCACTCTTTCAGGCACAAAAGTGTTAGCCTGTGAGATGGTGCCATCACTGAAAAATCCTTAGTTCCTGATTTCTGATGATGATTTTATAGGGACTTACAGCAGCCATAGCCCATCCCAGCACTTTGCCTCTGCAGAACAGGGTGCTGCCAGCTCTTTGTAGTCCACCAGAAGCAAAACTCAAAGGATGGTTCCTGTAAAAAACTTTGTCTGACAGATCCTCATACGTCATTTCTTGGCACCTATCTGTCAAATTATTTGGCAGTTCTCTCCATATGAATCGTAGCAGTTTAGCTGCAACAATTTCCAGATCAAAGCTGTCAATCACTAGGCAATTCCCACAAGGACATGCAAAAGGACCTGACAGGAAAATTAGTTAAAGCTACAATAATCTAGAAGATGTGAAAAAATTAAAAATAAAAAAAATAAAGAAAAAAGAAAGAAAAGCAACATTTCCAGAATTATATGGATTGAAGTTCAATTACTGTTTTCCTTTGAACAATTTAAGACACTGAGCTATCATAGCCGCTAGATCTGCAGGAAAAAATCTAGAAAGGGAGTTGCAATTCATCTGTTTCCTTGGCATTCCCTTCCTTTCCAATTAAATATGCTTTTCTTTTCTTCACCATTATTCTGAGGAGGCAGTAAACTTCAGTCTAAATGAACATTTACATGAAAGTCAGAGCTCTCCAAGGCATCCACTGAAACTCCTTTTATACAATATTTGCTTTAATTTGATTTTCTCTCTTGCCAGTGGGAGAGTTTCAATCGCATTTGGTATGATTTATAATTGTACCCCCCGCCAGTCCTGCAGAGGTCATTCCTTTCCTAAAACTGCATCACTTGACCAGAAAGAATTCCTTGTACAAGTAAACAGCTCAGCAATCAATACTGTCCACAGATGATAGTGAGCACAGTGCATTTTTTTAATAGAGTCTCTCAAATGTCAGAAACCTCACTTTAATCGCCAAGAAATAGAATATGTTTACCTCACCTGCAGCCTCTTGGTTTTCTCCTTCTGGAAGACTGCTTTCTTGGGCTCACTGAATAATCTCTTCTACTTTATTTTATGAAAAACCCAGCTTCATCAGACATATTTCAAGCAATCTTTACCTTCCTGAATACAAGTGAATAGGGGAATCATATTCTGTGATTCTCTTTTATTTATCTCTCCACTTCAAAATATGAAGCCACATACAAAGGGTTGTGATGTGAGCATCTTAAAGATATTTAATCTTGCTTCCATGATATTGATCTCACTTTGTTTTATTAAAATAATCTGCCACATGCTATTGAAACTGCCTCTCAAAGAAACAAATCTTTCTTCTAAAGAGGGAACCTTGACAAAATATATTGTTCAAAGTATTAAAAATTAGTATTTATCATTGTATTTATACAGTTATACTAAACTTTTACCAAACACAGAATGACGTGCAAAAAAAAATAAAGGCTAAAATCAGCAGCAGAAAAGCAAAATACTAATAATTTACAAAATAACTATTTTTTCTATTACTAATCTATGCTATGACATGTCAAAACACTACCATACTTGTTAAAATATGGAACCCAAAGCAAAAAAAATTTGTTTAAAACACATACTCTGGGTTGGGTTTTCTGTCTCCACACTTATCTCCACATATTTTGTTTCATGTCTGCAGGGCACTACATATCCATATAATGATTTCAGTAAAGTAAGCACCTAGACAAGTCTACAGTGTATGTTCTGCTTAGCTGTTTATATATAGTTTTTTACTTACTGATCAGACATATAACTGATGGAAAAATTAGAGCCTATGTCCTTCTGTCCCTGTACATCCATAGGATCTCGGGGTTTGGATTTCGCGAGGTTTCTCTATCTTGCAATCTGAAGCTCTTAACAAGTCATTATTTATCACCTATTTCAGCTTCAGTACTTAGACCTGTGGGAAAACCCAGGAGATTTCTGTGTAGTTCTTTGACTTCTACTGGGGAACTTCAGGCTTTATTTCAGAAACAATGCTCATTACCCAGCCTCGGGTCAGCTATCGCATCTGTGTTAATTGTTGGCTTAAAACCATTTCTCTGCCTACCTTGCAAATGAGAGCAGACTTTGCAACTTTTTTTCCCTCTTCTTGGTCCTAACAGAATATCCTTACAACAAAGACAGCAAACTTTGCATACGCATGTTGCATGAAAAAGAGGATGTAGAGACAAGTTTCCTCCAGAAACCAGGAGAGGGACCAATGTGTGGTTCCTCAGGAGTTAACACAGCCTGTAAAATAAACTGATATGCATTTCTGTAATGTATGTACTCTAACTTGTTTTACTTGCTTTTAGAGTGGCTACAGTCCAGATGTGCATAAAGTATACATATGTATTTATAAACATATTTGTGCATGGTTGTTTCACTTGACTGTATTATTAAAGACAAGGCAGAAAACCACAAAGAAAACCTACTGAGCTAGGTTAAGATTTGCAGCCTCTTGGCCTGAGACACTCACATGAGGGGACATTCCCAAAGAAGTAGCAAACACATCATCAGCCAAACATTCACCTAAGCAGAAATCCCCTGCACCGTTCAGGAAATCCTGCCAGCCTGCGACAAAACACCCAGAGCCACCGGCAACCTAAGAGCTGAGTGAAACCACTTCATGCTATGCCAGAGAAGCTCTTAACCCACGGTAACTTGGGTTAAACCCCATCAGACTTCTCACAATCTCAAAATGCCCCTTTGTTTTTTCATCATCCTAATAAGGTGCAGCCTCTTGTTTCCAGATGTCGCACTGCCCTGAAAGCAGAAAGCCCCTAATGGGATCAATGCACAAACTTCCTTGCTCTGTGAGAATGTGTTGTTGCCTGACAGAAACTTCTGTGATGCATTTGATTGCCTCTGTCAATGCCTTATCAATGCTTTCCTGTGGTGAACAGCATTTTGAGCAGTGCTCATGTCCATCTGTGAGCATTAGCTGCATGGGAAAAATCTCCTGTTTTTTTTCTTATGGAAAACTCATTAAAAAAAAAACCAACAAAATATCCATTTGCCTGAACCAGGGCTATGCCAGAATATTATTAACTTTAAATCCAACAAATAAAAATAGTGAGGGTGCACTTCAATATCTGGGATCATTTAATATTACGTTCTACCAAGCCCTGAAGAAACATCATTATATAGCTAATGCTGCAGTGAACAAGGAGTAAGCATTGAACACACTTGAAGGCAGAGGCTGTCATTTACAGATGTGCTTTGGATAAGATTTGTTACATGCAAGTCTGAGTCTCCCTCTTCCCTTCAGCTCTTACAGAGGTGCAGGGAGCTGGGAAGCAGAGGCAAAGGAGGATGGACTGAATTTGATGGACTCTCTTATCTGTCACCTCCAACTGAGGTTTCTTTGAACTGCTCTCCCTACTGATTCATAACACTGGAGTGCCATGTCTTATTCTTTACGAAGGCCACTGGGACATAGTGTTGGAGAGCCTCAAATCAAATGTTGGCTGTGAAGGAACCTTTATCACTTCATGTGAGCCATATAAATTTACCTGAGAACTGATACGTCTTTGCCAATTCTGAATCACCTCAACGGAAATAAACTTTTGGGACAAGAGTTGTGACTGTTTCCCCTCCATTATAACCCCTAAAGTGATACTGAAAAACTGCTTCCAGCTTCTTCCTGGCAATTTGCACCTATGAAGCTGCGGACTCAGACCGAGCTAGAAGGAAATTATCAAAGGGATGCTTAAAATCTTGGTACTTCCCCAAGTATTGCTACTCACCTTAGTATACACCACTACTAAAACCTCCACGCAGACACAGATGGAAAGAGAAAATGACAGGCTTTTGTTAGTGTGCTTCAAATGTTTGTCTTCTTCATTCTGCTTGTGCAGCTTAAATCGTAGTCAGCTTATAATGTCGTTACTCGTATGAAAACCATCCTGACAAGTGTTTTATGTACTCTATAAGGATGCCCATTAATTTACACCACATTTCCTTTTTGTTCTTAATTGCCCAAATACTTTCTGCATTTTATATACATGCTTTCTGGACTTTGTGACACCAAATCTTCACTGCCTGTCAAAAGGAAATGCATTCTTCATACCGCTGCAAGTATTAGAATTTCTCATATCAGTCTGGATTACCTGCAAGCCTTCCCTTTCACTCTTCAATTTATGGATCATCACACTAGATGGGTAATTTTTTAACTTGGTAGCTATTTTCATGCATAAGGCAGGAGGTTGCATCATCACTTTTATGAAGTATTCCAGTAATCTCTGGATTCATACATTTCTTGCCCTTGCCAATTTGTCTCTTTGATTAGTCTTCTTTTTTATTGTAATCAGAACTGGCATGGGGAAGTACCTTAGGCTGTTTTGACCAATTATACCTTCAATCCTTGAAATCATCTTTTTGGCATGTCTGATTAAAATGGATCAATTAAAAAGGACATTTTGCTATTCCTTGACATGAACTCCTCACTTTCAGTCCCATCTCATGTTTTAGTTCCCAAGAGTTACAGCACCATTAGAAGATTTTTTTTTCTGTAATCAAACTATGATAATTCTTTTTATAATGGTGCAATTATCTCCTCTCATCTGGTTTCACCTTAGCTAGCTCAGTGAGTCATAGACCTTTACATCTACTGCATCTACGCCCACTGATGATCAACAAGGAGCGACAGTCCCAGGGATTCATTTGCTCTCTGCAATGGATTTACAAGGAAGCACTTGCTTAGACACCCCTCAGTACAAGCTCTGAAATAAAAATGTGCAGGCAGAGTGTACTGCCTACTTCATGTATCCATTTTTTTAATGATTCCCACTAAAAGAAGGTCTAATTCTTTCTCTTCTGATAGTGTAAATCATGTTACAATCACTATTGTTGTGGTTATATTAAAGTAGTATAAATAATGCAAATACAGCCCAGCACCTCCAGTTCCTTAACTGTCCTGTGTTTCCTTTCAGTTGTTCTTTTCATTCTTCTTACAGAAAAGAGTAATGGTTAGAACTTGAAAAGTCCTGCAGGACTAGCACCACAGTGACAAGTGTCTTCTGCCTAGAGCTGGACTAAAGCAACCAGATTAAAAGGATCAGTACCTGCCCTTACATTTGGAAGTAGCCATGTCTTCCATGCAGCTGTTGAACACAAAAGATTTCTGATAGGCTCATGTTTTCAATTTTAAGTCATGCATAGAGGACATAAATGAACCATGCCAAGAGAAATTCTTGTTTGCTAAACCCTCTATAAGTCCTGCCCTGGAACAACTTTGACTCTTAAAGAGTCAAAGATTTCCTTTGAGTCCTGGCTGATCTTCCTTTGAAAATCTTGAGGGGGTACTCCATGAGTGTCTCGCCAAGGCTGAGAATGGAATACAAAATGAAAAAATGACAAAAAAAATTTTGAAATTATCTTCATTTAGCCTCTTATGTGTTTACTTTATACATATATATGAAGGAATGATTTTTTTGGGTCAGAATTACTCATGAAAAGCAGAGTTCAAAGTGTTGAGGGCATGAACAACATGCACAGAAGCCAAAATGCAAATATGCATGTACAGGAACTCGTGCCAGAAATTCTTGCACATTCATGGAATGTGTCTCTTCTGACCAGGTTTGAGCAGGCAGGGAAGGTAATGTCAATCTTCAGTGGCTGCTGCTAATCCATACAGTAAAAGTCATAACAATATGGGGTTTCTAAACTTCATTCCAATAATGAATCCATTCAAACAGAGCACAGAGTGTTTTCCTTCCCAGACAACCACCAAAAGTGTTTTAATTCTATGTCACTGGACGCTCAGGCAGCATTCCCGGGAAGGCCCTGGCTGAAAAGGAACCCTGGTCCTGCAAGGGAAGGCAGTGATCTGTGATTTGGGAAGTAACAATCTTTGTACTTTGTAACCTTCTTAGTGGCCTGAGATAAACCCCGCAATCTCTTTGTTCCTCCACTCCCTGCCTATAAAATGCTGATAATGCTGCTCTTCTTTCTAGAACTCAGAAGAAATGGGTCTGTGTGGTACTTGGATGCTGCAGGTGCCAGGATTGCACAAGCACTGATAGAGAGAGCACCCTTTGTGGAAACCAAGCTGAGTGGGTTTAAAGCGGAAGAGAATGAACCACAGCCAGGCAGCAGGGTTGATGAGAATACTACTCTCACCTGTGAGTTACCAGGGACAAACCAATCCAATGTGAGAAAATTTCTGTCTCTCCTGGCTTGTGAGCCAAGTCCTGGTGAGTTCAGTGGGAAAATGCTGGAATGTATGACTTTTCATTACCAGATATTTAGTCTAGGGCAGGCAAATTCTGGTGTGACCTTGATCTCCAAAGCCAGGACACATTCTCAGAACACTGACTTGTGGTTCCTTTTTTAACCAAACCTGTTAAATCAACATTTGGTCCTGGCAAGGACCAAATCTCCATGTCATGCAAGATCAACTGCCCAGTGTGGGCCCAGGGGACACACTGAATGAGCTCCTGGAGCTGGATCATATCTTACAAAAGAAGCAAGAGTTCAATATACAAAAATCAACAAAATACAATCATTTAGGAAAGATGTACACCTTCCACCAAAATAAATAGATTTTCCCCCCCCTTTTCTGTCTTTCATGTGTTTCTTCCTCATTCTCTTAGCTTCACAGCATTGCTCTTCTCAGTCTCTTCTTCACTGTACGCTTCGGGGAGAGTCCAGCCAAAACCTCTCTTCTCCAGGAAAAACAGATTTTTAAAAATTTAGACAACAAAGGTTTTTCAATTCTCAATATGAATTTGAGGTCATGCAGGTTAATATCAAACAATCTAACATTGCATAATATCTGAGAGCAGGCAATTTCAGGATTATAGAAGAGTCTGGAAAATTACATAAGAATTCTCCATTTGCTGTAGGAGCTTTAAAGCTGCACCTTCATTCAACCAGGAAGATAATTTCCTCTATGCAGCAAGTTTCAAGTTCTGCTTATGACCTTGGTGTCATGACAATTTTGGTACTAACTTATTCCACACTTTAAGTATTGCTACTAGAACTGTGAATAATCATCAAAATTAACTAGCCTATAGACTGATTAAATAATTTCCTCCAATTTGCATTTGATATGTTTATTAAGTGCTGGAGGGTGCTATTTGCTCTTATAACTGCTGTTAAAGACTGTGTCTGGGTTTTTGGCACAGGTGCAGTGCTATTATGGTTACTACAAAATTTTTATCAGATTACGGCATGAGTTACCATTTGATACTGTAAAAATGCCAGTAGGTAGTAGATAAATATTAAGATACAATTAGCTGCCACTACCTTTTATTGCTTGGGACTTCATTAATATCAAGATAAGGCTGATTTCTGTGGCAATGACAATTTTTTTTACAAATCACATATTCTTACAAGAAATAGTGCAAGAGAGAAGCTAACTATAAACAATGTAAACATATGCGGCAATATTAAAGCTCCAGAAAACATAAAGTACTGCCTATGTGTTATTCTTTATGCTTTGTTTATCCTGCCACTGTCTACAAGACCTATTATCCACAGCAAGCAACTCCCTGTGGGATGTTTTTATTTTGAAGCAGATGAAACTATTGGTGCTAATAGTCAATAAAAACTGTGATTTGAAATGTATTGTAAATAGATGTTTTTAAATGCACGTCTTGGCCCTTTGCACAAGCAAGTGGTTGCTAATGCCAATGTGCATTAGAAATGCACTTGTGCTATACTTAGATGTGGTTCAGCCACAGTTACAACAGGCCCATTAAAGAGCATTAAAAAAAAAAAAAAAGGAAAAAAAAAGATAGAAAAGAATACAGGTTAAAAGGGAACATGTTTTGTTGCTCACTAAAGTATTGCTCTATAATTAGAAAACAAAATTGTTCAAAATTAGACTAAATAGATAAAATATTGATATCTTGGAGAACATAAACATACCATACAGAAAACATGTTTACTTACATTTAGTCTTGTAAAGAATTCTAAAGACTTTCAGCATGGCTTTGGAAACTAGCTTTAACACAATTAACTGGCAAGTCAGAGAAGACTGCGGACTCCTCTCTTGGAAGACTCACGGCTGTTGGGAAAGTAAACTATCACCTGTCATCCCCAATGTTTTTCCAGTGTCTTTCCAAAATGCAACTACTTTTGACCAGCTGCAAATCTCAAGTAATCAAACCCACATGAGCCAAATGGCACAAAAATTAAATCTACGGTGAGTAATGTTGGGTAAAGGAATAATATGTGTGACCATGTGATTGCCTGCATTCCTGGGCTGGAGCTGCAGAGAAGTGGGAAATGCCCAGCTGCCTTAGTTGGAACCGACTCAAAACTTCATCCGCTTTGGTTCAGTTCTCAAAATAGGGCACATGACCTCTAAGTAAGACAGTACAGTAGGCTGCTTTTACACTACATCGCTGCTCCTGCAGCCCCTAATACCAATTCACTCACTTTTCCAAGCACTGGAGGAGGTACAATTTGACACTTGCCGAGTTCCACAGTTATCTTGTTTTGTAATGCATTATCCATAGCAAATTTGCCCCTATCTTTAGGAACAGAGATGACATCTGCTGCAAGAGTGCCCTAACACTTGTCTGTCTGCTGCTTTCAGTGTCATGTGTGTGACATGAGTTAACCTCATAGAAAATCTAATATGAGGGAAGAGACTTGCTCATTGAAGGTGTCCGTGCTGCTCCTCTTGACCTACTTGGAAAACTATGACTCGACTCTTTGCGGCTTCCCCCATCGCAACACAGCTGCAGAAGGCAGCAAAACAGGACCACTTTTAACCAAATCTGAAATGTGCTATATATACATTTGTATGCCTTTGAATAAAATTATTTCCAAACCTTGCAAAGTCCTGTCGTTACTTTATCAAGCCTGCTACACATCCCCCTTTTCTTTCCCCCATGGAATTGGCATAATGAGAAAATATAGCCTTTTCTCTTCACAGATAAAGATCCAAATTGCATTTTATAATCTGACAACTATGTAGTCTGATTTTTTAAAATAAAACAGATAAACTCCCCTTCTCATTCAAGATGGGATCGTATTTGTTAGTGACAGCTGTTAAAATGCTGCTAAAAATAGATATAGTGTCAACCACTAAAAAGCTAAGTGCTCCTGTGAACCACAAACAGAAAACAAATGAGGTTTTTACTGAATTTGTGGAAAAACTGTGAGCATCTTGCACATACCGTGAAAGGTGCTTTATTCTTCTAGCAGCCATCTCTGTCTGTATCACAGGGGAAAGGGAAGGGATCAAATGTTTGGTACTAAAGCAGTAGATTGGTATATTTCCCTCAGTTTTATTGTCTATCTCCATTTTGCTCTTAAAAATACAGTGAAAGATGATGCAACACAAAGACTGAGGCTACGTCCAATCATTTCAAATGCCTTTTTCATCTACAACTTTGCCCTGAAAAAAAACCTCAAGAAAAGTGTAAAAAAAAAAAAAAAAAAAAAAAGCAACCAAAAAGCCAAACGCACCAAACACACTGTAGTTCTAAATTAATAAAAGATAGTTCTTCTGGCTATGCCAGTTATTGGGAGAGCAGACAGTGTGCTTGAATGCTTTCTGCATGGCTGTGACTTGCCGTGCTCCTTGCAAAGTTGCGTGGAACTTTCCTCTGCCTTGGAATTGCAGCCTCCAGCCCATCCACGGTAGTTCTGTTCAATTAATAAATGAGCTGTATTCCAAACCAGATGTATGACACAACATGAGTAAAAAGAGAGAGAACAGAATTGTTCACATTCGATGTTATAATACATCTCAGTTGGTTCCTCCTTTTTAGCTAGATTATGGCTAAAAATAGAGGACTAGTGTAGGCACAGTGAAATATGATTTGCTTCCAATAATACAGTAAACTAATTGTGAAATTAAGCTATTGAATGTGCTGTTATCTCCAAGTCTGGCCTCACCAGCACTTTCTGCTTCCCTGTTTAACATTTATCAAGTTACCCACAAACTTTGACGGATGCAAACAACAGCTGATAAAATATTGCCTTTTCCAAGGCCCCGATCCTACAGACTTCGGCACAGGTAAAATTCCCGGCGAGCAGCCCTTTTCCACGTTTAAAGACTTGCATCGAGGCTACTAAAATAGGGCCAAGACTTTCCTTCCTCCAATGCCTAATTTTTTTCCTTAGGATGTTTAAATGAAGAGACATTTAATACCATGAACTCAAACATAATCTGTTCTAAAACACCGTAGCCACAAGTGAAATATTATTTTAAAACCAGCATCGCTGTTAGCACCGATTTTTCTGTAAATGTGTGGAATCGGAGCGGGTTTGCCCCACCGCAGCCCCGCGAGTGCGGCGCGGATGCTCCCGCTCCTTGCCCGTATCCCAGGACACAAGGGCACGCTGGGGGGCAGCGGGGACCGGCTCCCCCCGCCTGGCAGCGGAGAGGACGGGGGGATGGAAGGCTCAGGCCCGGCGGGGTGGGGGGGCGCAGCCTCCTCCCGCAACCCCGTCGAGGGGCGCTCCGCTCCCCGCAGCCCGCCCGGGGGCCGAGCGGGGCGGTCGGAGCGGGGAGGGGAGAAGTGTTCCGCCGCCGCCGCCGCCGCCGCCAGGGCCGGGAGAGACGCTCCGCCTGGGGAAGGGCACGGGGAGACACTCCTCCTCCCCCGCCGCCCGCCCTCCTTCCCTTCCTCCGGCGGCTCCGCGAACCAGGAACCGCGGCGGCGGCGGGCTCCGTGCGTGAGAAACCCCGCGGCGCCGGGAGCCGCCGGGAGCCGCCGGGGCGGGCGGCGCGGGAGGGGGCGGCGGGGGCGCCGCGGCCGCCGGGCGCTGCGAGGGGCCGGGCGGCACCGGAGGGGGCGGGGGGGAGGAAAAAGTTTACACCCTCGCCACTCTCCTCCCTCCTCTTCCTTGGTGGCGCAGATGGGAGTTTTACCTGGAATGACATAAGTTTGATTTTTTTTTTTCGGGTTTGTTTTTTGATTTTTCCACCGGTGCTGGATCCACCCCCCGTTCCCCTCCGCCGGCGGGCGAGGGTGTGACCCGCGGGAACACCCACCCACCTAGGCGTCCATGGTGGGAGCTGTCCGCCGAGCCGAGCCGAGCCGAGCTGCGGGCACCCCGCCGCCTGCCGCCGCAGCTCCCGCCTGCCGCCCGGCCGCGCTCCCGGTGCTTCCTCCGCGTACTTTTTTTTTTTTTTTCTCTATCCTGGGTGGCGGTGCGGGCTCCCGGATGGTTCGCTGCCAGTAGCCGGGGGCCGCGCCTCCTCCCCGCGCCGTGCCACCATGTCCTAGGGGAGGTGAGTGAGTGCAGCGCGGAGTCTTGCGCGGGGCGAGCAGCGGCGCGGGGGGCAGCGGGGCGGGTGTCCGACACACCGGCCGGCGTATCCAGGTCACGGCTAGTCCCGTCCCTGTCCGTGAAAACTTCGCGGGAAGGACACGTCCATTGCTCGCCAGCGCCCGCGGGGAAGCGCGGCGGTGGTGGCGGCTGCTCCTCCGCGGGTCGCGCCGCGGGCGCTGGGAGCCGCCGCCTCGGCCCGTGAGTGTGGGTCGATATTTGGCAGAATAGGAAAACGAGAGGGACACGTGACACCCCAAATCCTAGGGATGTTGGCGCTTTCTCCGTGACTCTGGAATACAAACCCGCAGCAGCACACGCGGGGTCCCTGCGGGCGCGCACAGGCGATTGCGGGAGAAGGTGCGCGGTGCCCGGCGCTGCCGCTGCCCGGCGGGCTCAGTCCCCCGCCCCACTCCCGGGGGCATCGCTGTCACCCTGCGGTGCCGCGGAGCTGTCCCCGCCGGGCCGTGGGGCGCACCTGGGGGCCGGGAGCGGGGCTCTCAGGGGCCGCTGACCGGGGGCTGGGGGCGGTATTTAGCGAGGGAGTTGGGAGCGCATCGCCTGAAAGTTTGCTCGGCGGCTTTTTTCTTGGGAAAAGGGTATTCCTGCAGCCGAGACGCAGGTACCCAGGGTGACACTGGGGAATAGGAGGTGGCAACAGCCCCGGGGCCAGGGGTCGTTCCGGCGGCTCCTCTGGCTGGCGGGAGGCAGCGGGCGGGGCGCCCGGCGGGATGCGCGGCTGCCGCGGAGCGGAGCCAGCCCGGCGGGGAGCGGAGGACGAGTCCTTGAACCCTCCTGCGCCCCGCCGCCGTCGCTCCTCCGCTCCTTATTTTTTTACCCCCGTACATTTTTCTTCTTTCCCTCCACCTAATTATATTTATTTTTCCTCCGCTCCTTATTTTTTTACCCCCGTACATTTTTCTTCTTTCTTTTTTCCCTCCACCTAATTATATTTATTTAAAAAATTTTCCCTGGTTAAATCACCGTGGCTGCATCGGCACGGTGCGCATTCATGCGCCGCTGACAGGCGGAAACCCCGGGCCGGAGGGGAGGCGATGCCCGGCCCTGCCGCCGGCGCGGCGCGGGCACCGGGCGGGGGCGGCCGCGCCCCGCGCACCTCACCTGTGCGCGGGCTCCCGGGGCCGCCNCGGGGGGGCCCGGGGCGCTGCGCGGGGACCCCGCGGGCGGGCGGGCGGAGCGCGGGGGCCGCGCGGTCCCTGCGGCTTTAAGGAGATGCGTTTCCCAGGCTGTGTCGCAGCAACTTTGTATCAGTCATGTCGCCCGGCGGGTGACTGACGGCGCGGCGCAGCCAATGGCGCGCCCGCCTGGCCCCGGCCGCGCCGCGCTCCGAGGCGCGCCCCCCAATCGCGGCGGGGGGCGGGCGGGGCCGAGGGGCGCCCGCCAATCGCGGCGGGCGGCGGGCGGGACGTAAACTTGAACTTTATGTGGGCATGTGACATGTTTTTAAAGGACTTGGCACCTTTTCCCGTCCCCTCCCGGGTGCCGCTCCGTGTCACCGGGCGGCGCGGCGCGCCTCGGGCGGGCGGGCAGGCGGGGGAGGGGCGGGGGCGCCTTGCCGCTCCGCGCCGCCCTGCGCTCCGCTCCGCGCCGCGGGGGCTCGGGGACGCGCCCCGCCGCAACAGGTACCGGGGCCGGGGGCACCGCTCCGCTCCCCGCACCGCGGCGGGAGGTGCTGCTGGCGCGGTGTGGCGGGAGCCGGCGGGTTCGGCAGCGGGGCCCGGACCCTGCCCGCCGTCAGGGGTGGGGAGCGGCGTTTGCACGGGAAGAAGCGCTTTTCTGCATCGCTCGAGGGGCGGGCGGCAGCAGGGGGGCCGGCGGGGCGGGCTCGGCCGACAGCGGGTTGGGGCTGTGGATCCCCCCTCCCTCGCGGGCTCCTGGGAGGGAGGGAGGGAAGGGAGGGAGCGAGCGAGCTTCCGGGCACTGCTGGGCTCCCCCACGCGTGACAACCCGGACTGCACCTGCGGGAAAGCAGGCTGGCGGGGGGCGTGGGGGACAGGGGTGCAAAGCGGTGGCTGCTCCCTAGGAGCTGCGGGGATGCTCCTCGCAGCGTAGGGTAAATAGGGAAATCAGCGTGCGCTTTGCCGGTGTGGATGTTAACGCGCGGGGACGGGGGGAACCCGCGCCCGGCTCCGCTCGGGTCCGTGGGCTGCCGTGCCGGGGCAGCGCCGGTGGCGGGGCTGCCCGCGCCGCCACAGTACCCTGGAGAAAGCGGGGAAAACCCCAGCCCAGCCACGAAACTCGAGTCCCGTGGGTAGTCTCGTGTCAGCGGGGTGGCTGGCAGACAGTGAAACTTCAAGGAAATTTGGTTTACATACACCGAGAATTAAGAAGTGGGTGGCCTCTTGAGCCACGAGGGTTTTTTTTTTTTTTTTTTTTGGTGAAACTGGGCTTACTTCAGATTTCCCCGTATCTAGGTGACCTTTTGGTTGCAGGGATACCAGGTACCATTTGATTTTTTTTATTTGGCTGTTGCTGCGAGACTAGTTTCATGCCTAATTGATCGGAGATTTGTGCTGCGGAGGGCTGTGTTTGTTGATATGTTTGGGGTGAAATACACAACTCGCAGTGGTAGTTCTTCGGAGAGGGAGTCTGCTGTGCACACAGTGTCTTTTGCTTTGTAAAGTGTCAGACAGAGATGATCTTGGTTCCAGTATGTAACACTGCTGAGCTTTAGTTGTGGGTGTCCGTGGATGTTTTAGCCCCCAGTCAGATTTGTTTAGTGAAAGTTAGTAAAAAGGCATGTGTGTGCTGGAGGTGAAGTGGATTCCGTGGATAGATGTGCTAGTCAAGTTGTAATAAGTTCTGCCTAAAAGAACAAAACCAAACCCTAATGGTACCAGTAACCCCTGAGATTATTAATTTGGTTCTGGTATCCACCGAGGAGGCACTTGGAGGTGACTGAAACCATCACTCCCAGAAAATCCGTTGGCTGCAGCATTCTCCCTAGTTTATGGCTCTCATTTTAAACTGAACTTGTATTAGGCCACAAACAATCTCTGCTGCTTTTTTATCCTCTTGGATATATTTACCAGCCTTTGCAAGTGCAGGATCAGGGCATTTTCTACCTTTTTTTCCCTTTGTGTGACTCAGATTTTTATTCGCTGAAGTTTCAGAGTATGCTCGGCTATTGATTATATACGAAGTTTGAATTTTACTGCTGTGGGAGAAGTTGCTGCAAAGCTCAAACACTAGTGTAATGTTAGGCCTGTAACAGAGATTTCTGCTGTTGGTTCTGCTGGTGTTTCTGAGAGTTAATTTTAACTTCCATCCTAATTTTAAGCCTTAACTAAGTTTCCTGGTTTTCAGAAATGCGGGTCACTCACAGCTGCAATTGATTTCTCTAGGATTTAGGCTAGCTCAGCACTTAAATCAGGGGTAGGTGATTATCTGGGAGTGAGTTTATGTGGAATTAGGCACTTCTGTCTGAAAATTTTAGACTGTAGGAATGTGATTTAATATACATGATTATGTGAGACACATAATTCTAGGTTCTAATAAAATTTGTGCTTGAGGGAAACGTAAGCGTTGGGCTATAGTTCCAATTAAGTAAGGGCAAAGAAGTATTCAAGTCATTCAGTTTAAGGTTTTTTGTTTTGTTTTTATTATTTTGCTCAAAATAGCTTAGTTAAATAGTGTTAAGTAAAGGGGTTAAACACTAAAATAAATATTGGAAAATTAATACATTCTGAAAGGAAAAAAATATTTGCATAATATTGATATTGTAACTGTTGGCACTTGAGTTTCTGCAGTTCTAATGATACTATGAGCCAAATCCTTAAAAAAAAAGAAATTGTTGTTACTTATATGTGGTTTTGAGATTATTAGAGACTGTGTCATGCATTTTGCTCCTTACCTCGAGAAAGTGCCATGTGAAATGGGAGGGTTTTTTTTAGGGTCCATTTTAGAACAAGGTTTACTTTTCTTTATATATTCCTCTTGCTGGCTGCCATGGAAGTTTGCAGAATTGGCAGAGTTATGGATCCGTTTAATAGCCATGCATTCCTACCTAGTCTGAACCCCTTCCTCTGTGGCAGAAGTGTTTCCTACTGATCTGCTGTCCTACTTCTCTCCCCACACCTTCATGTCTTCTTGGGAGGTTGTACCAGAAGTTTGTGTAGCTGGGAAGGGGCAAGTCAGCTCCCAGCCCCTCAGAGCCACTGGCTCCTTCTAAAGTATTCTGTGTTACGCTGAATGGTGAGGATGATGAAGAGAAATCCCCTTAAAACAGCAGTCTCCTGTGCTTTGTTGTCCTTGTAACATGGCAGTGGAAGGTCCTTGGAGGAGCAGAGCTGTAATGAGGAGTTTTCACAGGGTTTTCGTCCTGCCTACCACCAACATGTCCTTTCAGGACTTCTCTGGATCCCCTCCTTCCTTACTCCCTGTTCCCTTTTTTAAGTGAGGGACAGCCCCTGGTACAGCTGGCACTGACCATGGGGCTGTGGCCAGCAAGGGTGGGTGGTTGTGCTGACATTGCCAAGCCGTTCCTTTTGGGGTAGGGCTGGGAGCAATAATTTGGCTGTTTCCAAGCTGCTGATCTGTTTTCTCCCTGAACCCATAGGGCTGTCATATCCATGAGACTTTTCCCTCGGTTTGATTGAAATTGGACAAATGGGTGAGAGATGATGGATGGGGCAGGGAAATGGGATTGGCAGGCAGAGAGAGAGAGGAGGATAGACAGAGAAAGCGGATACGCCTTGTTTCCTTAGGAAATTAGGAAATTTCCTTAGGAAGTCACACTGTCCTGTCATTAATTTTACTTTTTTATATATGTCTTTGCTAGTTATGGAGACAAAAGGATACCACAGCTACCCAGAAGGCTTAGATATGGAGAGACGGTGGGGTCAAGTTTCTCAGTCTGTGGAGTATTCTTCCATAGGTGCTGGAGAGCAGACTGATGACAGTAACTACATGGAGATTGTAAACGTCAGCTGCGCCGCCGGAACTTTCGCAAACAGCAGCACTCAAGGAAACGGCAAAGAAAAACCTGAGCTACTCTCCTGCCTGCAGCAAGACAGCAGCCAGCCTGGTCTCCTGCGTTCTGACATCAAAACCGAAACAGAGTCCAAGGAGCTGTCGGCAACGGTGGCTGAATCCATGGGTTTATATATGGATTCGATACGAGACGCCGATTACCACTACGATCAGCAGAACCAGGGGAGCCCAGGAAAGATCTACCAGAATGTGGAGCAGCTGGTGAAGCTCTACAAGGAGAACGGCCATTGCTCCTCTCCCCTCCACAGCGCCAGCAGGCCCTTGAGGTCTTTGATGTCGGACTCTGGGAGCGCTGTGAACGGCGGTGCCATGCACACGATTGTCAAAAGCCCTATTATGTGTCAAGAGAAAAGCCCCTCAGGCTGCAGCCCTCAGACCATGGCCTCTTCAGTATGTAGTCCTGCGGGAGTGAACTCCATGTCCTCAACTACCGCTAGCTTTGGGAACTTTGCCATGCACAGCCCCATGGGGCAGGGCACCCCTCTGTCGCGCTCGCCCAATGTTGAGAGCCGGGGCTCCATGTTGCACAGCCCCGCGCACGTTAGCAGCGTCGGCTCTCCGCTTTCCAGCCCTATCAGTAGCATGAAGTCGCCGATCTCCAGTCCTCCCAGCCACTGCAGCGTGAAATCTCCTGTCTCGAGTCCCAACAATATCACTATGCGATCTTCTGTGTCCAGTCCTGCAAACCTGAACTCCAGGAGCTCCATTGCCAGCCCTTCCAATGCCAATAATAGGTCCACGCGTTCTAGTCCGGCGGTTAGCACTGTGGGATCATCCATCTGTAGCCCCGTAAACAGCTCCGTAGGGTTCCCGCCTTCCGGCACGCCAGTGGGGCCTAGCAGAAGCCAAGACACCGTTCCTAGTCCAGAAACAAAAGACAAGGGTGCTCAAGAACTCACGTTTCCTAAGATGGAGGAAATGGAGAATGCCATCTCCAACAACAGCCAGATGAACCTTGTTCAGTTCATAAAGCCTGAGCCAGACGGGTCCTTTGGCAGCGCCTGCATCGGCGACAGCAGCAGCAAAATAAACTCCGATTCCCCCTTTTCAGTACCAGTGAAGCAAGAGTCGGCCAAACATCCTTGTTCTGGTGCCTCCTTTAAAGGGAATCAAACAGTAAATCCTTTCCCATTTACAGATGGCTCGTATTTTTCTTTTATGGATGACAAAGACTATTACTCTCTTTCTGGGATTTTAGGACCACCTGTTTCTTCATTTGATGGAAATTGTGAAGGCAGCAGTTTTCCAAATCCAGGCCTACGTGTGGGGATTAAGCAGGAGCCTGATGATGGCAGCTATTACCAAGAGAACAGTATACCATCCTCTGCCATTGTGGGTGTAAATTCAAGTGGACAGTCATTTCACTACAGGATCGGTGCCCAGGGCACGATATCCTTGTCGCGGCCGGTTGCTCGAGAGCAGACATTTCAGCACTTGAGCTCCTTCCCTGCTGTCAGCACACTCGTGGAGACCTGGAAGTCGCATTCGGAGTTGGCATCCAGAAGAAGTGATGGGTATCCAGTTCTAGAGTACATTCCAGAAAATGTGTCCAGGTGAGCTGGCAAATTGCTACTCTTTTTTCTTTCTTTTTTTTTTTTTTCCCTCTCTTAAATTTTTTTCTTTTTTCCCCTGCATTAAACAAACAAGGAGTGAATTAAAATGAGGACCAGGGTGGTATTTCTCAGTCTGATGCGTAATTTTTTGAATTTCCATTATTATTAGATTTGTGGCTGTCTTGCTGTGTTTTACTCTGCCTTTAATGAAAGCAAAGTGCTGGCTTTAATATTTAAGAAGAACATATTGTATTCTGTTGTTATTAGGTTTGAAGGTATGGCTTTAGTATGTTTGTGAGCTCTTACTACTACAAATGTTGTTTTTCCTATAATGAGAGCTTAGTAAAATTGCTCTCTTGTGTCCTGTAATGGTTATTTTTTTCCTAGCTAGTGCTTGAATGTGCGGTACCTCAGATGAAATGCTGAGATGAGGATAAGAAAATGGTAGTGTCAGGAATCTGTTTTTGTGAAGAACCGTGGTTCTGTGTTTGCACTGGACTTGAACTGGTTAAGTTTAAAAAACAACGTTACAAGCCTGTGGCAACATATTATTTCTGTATTTTAACTGTAGGAACATTTGGTTTATATATATAGAAAAATGCCTCCAGAAGGAGGAGAGCTGTTAAAACTTGATGCATTTGAAAGGGGGAAATGGATAAACTGATCCCCTCACTTTTGGTGGAAGAGAAATGAGCAAGTGTCATCTGAATTTGGCTTTCTTGGCAGATCTGTGGCAGCATGTCCTTCTTCAAGCAGGTGTCCTTGTATCACGTGAGGGATGCTTACTTTCCTAAATCATCTAGTTGCAGAGTCAACAGTACATGTTCTGAAGCGCCTCTGACAGCATGCCTGAGTTCAAATGGTTGCACAGCATACCCATGTACCCAGCAGGCTGACCAAAGGCTTGTGCCAAAGCTCAAATAGCCAATGACAGATTGGCATTTACCTTTCTCAAGTGGTTTTTCTTGCTCATCAGGAGCTATGCAGCTGCCCTCAGTGAATGAAGCATCTGCCTTATTCTTGGAGTGGGGTTAGGAGGATGCGTGGTGTTTTCCATATTTGTATGATACTACAGATTTCTGAAAATAGTGTTGCAGTGAAAAACATAATATCTAAAATACTGGTGCTTTTCAGGAGGGAAATCAGCCTATCTACCTGTAAGGAGAAAAAAAAAAAACCAACCTGTTTTCATTTTATTGTCAGTTCTGTACAGCCCTGCTACAATCTCTCTATCATTTTGTAGGCCATGCTTCACTTTTTATTTGGCCATTTCTGATAGGGTCTTGAAAAAGAATGTACTTTCTAATATTCTCAACTTGAAGGGCTGTATCCTATCATCGTGCTGAACTTTGCATGTAGCTGGATATTTGTTACCGTCCAGTCTTGGCCTAAATGTACTTTCTTGGATTAAAGAAGATGGAGTCACTGTTTTCTAGTTATTTTACCTGATGAAATAATTGCATTATTTATATAGTGAGAAAAGTTCACCAGAAGACTGATGGAATGCCTGAATACAAAGACCCAATATTTGACTGCCTTTGTGGTTGAGCACTGTTGCTTGGACAGGTAGCTCCTGCCAGCTGTGAGAACTCTTGTGTGACTGAATGCTTGCACTGAGTCAAGGCTGTCATCCATTGCAGGGACAATAAACAAGGAAATAATGCAGGAAGGAGCATGGTTGCCATCAATAGTTGTGTTTGGAGTGACAGTTTCTTGTAAGGTTTTTAAAGGAGTCTTCTGATCTGGCATAGTCCATGGTAGCTCTAGATCAGTAAATGTAGTCAGATTTGATGATGACACAGGCTGGGTGCACTTTCCTGTCTTTGTTCTTCAAGCTGGTATCTTGTAGTAGGATTTGCAGGTGAGTGTAGCTGCCACTCTGCAGGATTGGAATCCTGAAATGTTTAGTGCTCAGAGCTGTTACGTGTGGAATTCTGCTCAGGTGATGCAGATCTGCAGGGTTGCGACACTCCAGGCATCCTGATCTGTACTCCAGATTAGGACGTGTGTCATCATTTCAAATCTCAGAACTCAACCCCATTATTTAACTAAATGTTGCTCTTAATCTGGCTGGTGATGTCTCTGTGCCAACAGTACAGCCAGGGACCTGTGCAAAGCCCTTAAAATTTTCAAGGTAAATTCATGTAGAGATCTTTTTGGCAGTGCAGATTTGAGTGCAGAGGTGCCTGCTGAGATACTTGTCTTCTGGTGAGACAAGTCATAAGACTCCACATAAGATGTCACACATGTAAAATCTCATAAGATGTCACACATGTAAAAGCTCAGCCTTGCTATTGAACCTCAGACTGATCTGTATTTTTCTCTTCGTTTCTGTGCTGTATTGCAGCTAGAACAGAGGAAATCGTGCTCAAATTAGTTGGTGCTCTGAGGTGTTGTAATAAAACACACATAGCTTAAAACCCTGCCAGACCCAACATCCCAAGCAAGGTTGGTTTCAGCTGTCCCATATCCATGTGGCATGGGGATGGCAAAATACCTCTTCCTTCGTGTTATCAGAACAGCAGCATCACACCTTTGTCCTCTAGATCTAAACCAGATCCTTGCTATTTCCAGTCAGGTTTTCTTCCTGATGTGTCAATCATATCAGGCATCACACATTTGCAGACTTTTACAGCATGTGATTAACCCTTCAAAGTTTGAAATATTTTTAAGTTTCTGGTGTTCTAAGTGTTCTAAGTCTTGGTCTTTTATTTTTTTTTTTTTTTTTTTTTTTTTTTTTTTTTTTTTTTTTTTTTTGGCTTGAAATATAAGTGGCTGCAAGCAAAGAATAAGGTGAAGGGAAAAAATAGGCTACATGGTTCTGTAAAGCCAGTGGATGACCAGCACAGAATATGTCTTGTTTTAGCAGCATTATTTTCTGAACCCTGATCTCATATCCTTTCTGAAGTGCCTCAGACTTGCAGCTTACGTGGTGAAAAGCAGTAGATGGCCAAAAGAAGATGACTTTGAACTTTTCATATTTATAATGAATCTTAAGAATATCGTTGTTAAAAAAACATCATATTAGAGTGTTCCCTTTTTGGAATCAGTGGTAGTGTCTAATAACCATAGTTGAGGCATTTAGAATGCCTTGCTACCTTGTTGACTGTGCCGATCACCCACTGCCAACTAGAACATTTCTCTTTTTCTCCTTCAGTTACTTTTATTAGATGTGTACAGTTATGGTTCTTTTTAAGTTAGTTGATAGTAACTTTTTTATAACATTGCAGCTTGTGGTGTTTGGGGAATGAGAGCCTCTTAAGGAAAACCAAATTGCCTTATTCCCTTTTAAATACTTTTTCTTCTGCTAATATGCATGCAGAACATGTCTTTGTTTTTGAAAGATTTTACATTTGTAATTTTTAATAAAGGGTGAATCATACTTGTCTGGCTGTGTGTATAGATTACTCCCTCCACAAATGGCATTTCTAAGAAATACTGGTTTCTAAACTAAATAATAGCTAAATGGGCTTGAAAGAGAAGGTATGTGCAATTGTGTGATGGCATTGATGAAAACCTACACAAAGAATCCAGATAAGATTTCACTATAAGGTGATCAGTGCTTCTCTGAATTGGGGCGCTAGCCTAAGCCCCATGATCGTGCCAATTATGTGATTTTCAAAATGGCCTGCGAAAATGTCATGGTTGCTTAAAACAACAGTAAAAACTGAGGAGGATGACCTTTCTGCTGCATTAGCTCTTACCTAAAGCTTCTTGTGCAAATGTGCCTTTCCCCTCTAATTTCCATATTAACTCAAGTATGTACACACATGTACTTGCTTTTCTCAGTGCTTGTGGTGGAAACAGAGGGCTGATACTCCCTCCTACTGTCATTTCTTCCTGGCAATTCCACTGGCGTAATCCAGTGTGGGAGGAATCCACAAAGTTTGATGTGCTATTCAGAAAGTTTAGTGCTTTAATATGAATTGCATATGTTTATCTAGAATAGTGTTTCAATACATTTTTGATCAGACATTGATAGTATTTTAGGGATGACTGATACCTATCTGTTCCTGAGCCATTCCCATGTGTCAGTATTGATTTCTTAGACCCTACCTGAAAAAGCCCCCTGAAAAAGCCATCTCACCCAACCCAAAACCAGAAAACAACCCAACAACAGGATCCTGATTTACCTGTAGCCTTTACTGGCTTGAATTGATCCTGGTTAAAAACTGATTTCAGGCTATTGCAAGTATTTTTGTAAATAAACTTTTATGTTAAATATTATCTAGAATAGTCACTTATCAGAATTATACCTGCCAGAAAGATAAAGGTCTGGTAAATATTATTTTTAGAATTTATGAATGGCCTTGACCTCTGTTTGCTGACGGACTTTATGAGAAAAGGACTGTGCTGTTAAAATATTCTCCATGCTTGGCAGGACTGTATTCCCTTTTATCTTCCCAAAAATTTACTGTGCAAACCTTTTTCAGAAATTATTCTCTAATACCATGGACCATAGACTCAAATATATATTTTTCCTTTATTTCAATTTGAGAAGGTATACTTGTTTTTGTAGGTTCTTGTATAATTTTGTGTCTTATTTAATGCAGCTTTGGGTATGGTCTTGACATAGCTGAGACCTCTGTCAATTCTTTATTTCTCACTAAAGAAATTAGAAGTCTTTATTAATATGTCAGCCGAGGAAGTTGAAAGGTTCCCTTGGGCATACCAGCATGCACTGAACAGCTTTTTACTTTCTACAGCTTTCTTTGTTGTTATTTTGGTGAGGGTGCTGGGTTTTTGTATTGCTCTTTATTGAGAAGTTTAAAGTCTGTATAAAGTATTTTCTCTAAAAATATGAATGTAAATAATGCCTTATTTTCTCTTAAAATTATACATACCCATTGCCTCCTGTGCTGTGGCACAGGAAAGTCCACATTAACGGAAAATTGTGTTCCAGAGCTGTGTGGATCTTCCCCATCTAGGGAAATAAGAGCTCTGTTGTCAAGCTGGGTGTCAGGAACTAGGGCTTGGTTGTTTCTTTGTGTTGGGGTAAATAAAGTGTATTTCCAAAACGTCTCAATTGCTCGTTGATACCATTAACTTTACAGTACTTGGCTGTTGGAAATCAGTTTGCCGTGTTTAGTTCTGATAATAGCTAATAGTTGTTGCCTAGTTTTTGTATCACTTTTGATGATATGGAATCTCACTGTGATAATCTTGTTTTGATGATTTTCTGAAAAACAGGAAGGTGGGGTCACCTTCAATGCACAGATTTTATAAGAAGCAGAAGAAGTTTTGATTGTGCGTTTTCCGACAGTATGGATCAGTCCATTTTCATGAGGACTGGAAGACAGAAAAGTGTGAACTGTATAAAAAATTTTCCTCTCCTGTTTTATGAGATGTGTGTGGCAGTAAGGCAGGCAAGCACAGGGATTGCTGCAGCAGATTCAGTGCTCGTGCAGTACTTGTGTTGTCTGCAGAGGGAGTAAATTGTTAAGTTGTGGTTCAATAACCTGGCCTTACTCAACCAGCACTTAACATTACTGGAGCTACAACCTGCTGTGGAGTGCTCTGCCTGGCTGAATCAGATTGCCAGGTACTTACTGGTGCTTTGCTGATCCCAGGCTGCAGCAGTGGCTGCTGTTGGGTGTCCCTTGTAGCTGAACAGTGTATTACTTGCAGTGATGAAAATACTCTGTTGGACCATGCCTTGTCTGCTCTGATTCTGGCTTTGCCCTCTGATTGGGCTTGTGTGTGAGAGCCAGATTGGGTTCCTGATCCAGTCCACTCTGAAGCTCCAAAGAGCCAACAGGGCAGTGAAACTTGGTGGGCAGTGTGATGTGATCTGGGCATGAGAACAAACTGAAGGGATGGAAAGGGAATGGAGCCTGTGATATATCCCAAGTGCACCTTTCTGCTAGAAGATAATGTATTGTGGAGCCATAATCCCAACGCTGGTATTCTCAGGACGTAGTTTTAAGGCGTTTTCTCTTTTTCAATTGTATGTATTGAGTCTTTGAACAGAGTTGTAGGAGATGGAGTTAATAATGGACTTGTTTTGACCAAAACTTCTTGGAGAACAATGGAGTGCTGTAATTTGAGATTTAAGATCTCAGAGGTCAGAAAATACCACAGTTAAGGATGAATATAGAACCATAACTTGTTCTCTGGCAAATGTGTCTTAAAATATGGCTGTCTAAGAGTGATAAAAATGGTCCAACGAGGAAACTAAAAAGAGTGTGTGAAAAACAGGTATTGAATCCATCTAAGTTTAGTACTTTTATCAGTTTTCACATGCAGCTGGTTGCTACACAGTGCTTGGTGCTCAGCATATGAATTACTTCGGTTGCAGTCGTCTCTGAGTGAGAGATCTGTGGAGAGGAAGAAAAAGCAGCAGTATTTCCATTGGGTGCAGTGGACCAGGTTCTCGCAGTGTTATTGGGCACGTCTGACTGCACCCTAAATAGACCATGGCATGATTTGACTGCTCGCTGCCCTACTTGTGTAACCCGCAGCAGAAGGTCACTGTCTGGTGGGCTCCCCGGCAGCCCTCTCCTGCTGGAGCCACCTCGGGTTTGCTGCTGAGGAGTCAGGCTGACCTTGGAGGAGGACACACTTTTTTGGCTTAGGCTGCCGGGGAAGGGCTCGCAGCTCGGGAAGTGCCTGTTTATCCATGGCAGCAGTTCCCGGTGTAGCCTGCTCGGGTACCACTGCCGGCAAGAGGAGCGGCAGCATCTTCCCTCTCTGCGGGGCTCGCCTGGGAGGAGGCACTCCCTCCTCAGACTTGGAGACAGGATTTCTGCACATCCATGTCTTTCCCTTCAGGGACCCCGGGATTTTACGAAAGCCTTGAGGGTTGGTTTGCTTTCAGGGCAAAATTTTCAAATAAATGGTCTCTTTAAATGTAAGGAGTTGTGGCCTTTTTTTTTTTTGTTGTTGTTGTTGTTGTTGTTTTTGTTTTGTTTTGTAGTGAGGTTTGTTATGTGGTTTATCAGCTCTATTTTGCTGAAATCAGTGCTGAAAGATTTAAAACACAAAAAACAACTCCCTCCCCACCCCATCTCCTGAAACCATCTCCCAAAACAAAAAAAAATAAAAGTGCAGAAAACCAAATCCATGCTGTTCATTCTGGATTCTTAAAAGTATAAGTAACACTGTTTGTATCTGTTCAATATGTGAATAAGTATTTTTGCAAGATGCCATTTCTTTACTGAGTTATGTTATAGCAGAAGTTCCCACACTGTTGGTAGATCACAAAATAACTTGAATTTTATTTTTTTTAATCTTAAACAGTGAATTAAGCACCTTTGATTATATCAGAGTTTGTTGCTAGCTGCTTGCTAAATTAAATTTCTCCAAATCTGTGATCTCTAAGCTGCATATTGACTTCATGAGCAAACTCGTAGCTTAAATTTCATATTAGAGGTAGGGTTACTTGGAGTTAATATGTAACGTTATTTTTTGAAAAGGAGAAAAAGTAAATTTTGGTTAGAACCTCTGAGCAGAAACAAAATCCAGTATTTGTGGAAAATACATAAAATGTCTTATAGGAATTTGTATGCTCTTTCTGAGATGCATGGGTATGCTGCTGATTGTGCTTAGTGATAATAACAGATCAAAGAGTTACAGCCCTGAGGTTAAAAAGCAAATTTCAGACTAATTGCTGAATGTTTCTGACAATTTTTATATCACTTTACTTGTTTCCATCCTCTCTCCTAAACAATACTTTCTACTTGCATCTGGAGGTGAAAAAACTTTTTTGAATGAGCTTTCAGGCTAAAATTTTTGCTGAGTACAAGTCTTTTCTCATTGTACTTTTCATTGCATATTTGCTTTTGAGAGGTGTTATCCCACAAAGTGGCAGCTTTATAAACCAATTCCATAGCAATTAGGTCATTGAAAAAAAAAAAAACCAAAAAAGAAATTAAAAACTTCATATCACCTTTAATAATGCTTTCTGAATATTTTGGATTTGTGAGAATGTCTTAATTCCTTATTTTTGTGTGTGTATGACCCTTTTGGGTGCATGTTCAGCCTTAAGTCTACAAAACAAAGCAGTATTTTAGAGGTTTATTTTGGGCAGTGTAATCTATCAGTGGTCTGAGAACTTTTAATCAGAGGGCAGAATGGGGAGTTAAGTAGTTTGTCCTGACCAGGATTTTGCTCGTCCTAGCTGCTGAGAACTGTGGGGTCTTGCCAGCATTTTTGGCTATGCTTTTCTGAATCCTGTGTTGTACTAAGATCGTAGCGCAGTCCTGCAAAACCCTTTGTTTTCGGGGTTTGCAATTCCTTTGTACAGAATTTCTTTCGCTCACCAGCTCCTCTCCCGCACCTGGCTCAGGGCGTCAGGATGGCTCACGGGAGCTGTCCCAGCCTTGGCTCGGCACTGCCCCGCGGAGATGGGAGCACTTACTGAGCGAGGCAGCTCAGTAAGTGCTTTGCCTGTGTGTGGCGGCTCCGGGCCGTGCGGGGAAGGGCCGGTCGGAGCAGGGCTGCCCGCGCCCCGCATCCTTGCGCAAGGAGCCGGCTGCGGGCGGCCCGGCGGGGCGGGGCGGCGCGGCAGCTCCGTGTCCTCGCCGAGACCTGCGCTCCCCGAGCCCTTTGCAAGGCGGGTTTCACAACCGGCGAGCCCCGGTTTACTCTGGCAGCGTCTCACCTTGAAAAAATCAATTGTGTTTGTGTCTTTAGCGCTCCCTTAGCGCTGCTGGGGGAAAGAGAGTGGGGAGGGGACTCTGCTCACTGTTGTGAGTTGGCTTGGGAAGCAACATCCGAGATCCTCAAGTTCCAGCCCCACCTTCAACTAGACAAGGCTGCTCAGAGCCCCATCCAGCCTGGCATTAAGCGCTTCCAGAGATAGGGCATCCACAGCTGCTCTGGGCAGCCTGTGCCAGTGCCTCGCCACCCTTCAAAGTAGAGAATTTTTTCCAAATACCTAATCTAAATTAGGTATTCCTAAAATAACTCCTTCAGTTACAGCCATTACCCATTGTGCTATCGCCGTATGCCCTTGTAAAAAGTCCCTCTCCAGCCTTTTGCAGGTGATTCACCATTTTCCCCACTCAAACACTGCCTCTCGTCTGACAGGAGCAGTGCTGGAGGTGGGACGTGGTCTCGTAGTCAAGTTTCATCAAAGTCACTGCCCTCAGACTAGGAGCAGGAAAGGGATTACTTCTGGAAGTGCCTTAAGGTTGAGGCATCATGAGAGCAACCTTTCTGTTCCCTCAGGAGGCATGAGTTCAAATATGAGCTTCTCCAAAAGGTCGGAGATCTCACTTTTAGCATTGCTGAAGACTTGTCTCTAGAAACCTGTCATGCACTTCAGCGTTTTTGAAGACTGGAGTGCCAGGGACCTTGCAAATGAAGGTGGGTGGGAAATTTGCACAGTTTCCAGGCAGACTATCTGAGCTGTCAGCTTCATTATTTTGAACTAAATTAGATTTGTGCTAGAGAGTGCAGTATGCTAGAGTGGTTAGAAAGCTCTTCCTCTAATGGTAGCTTCAGAGCTACTTTGCTAGATATGATTGTGTTAACTTCCAAACTCACTTGGATAAATTAAAATAAAACAAAACAACTAAAACCTTGCATAGGCGTGGATCCTAGGATATGGGAAAACTCCCTGAAAAAACTCAGGAATTCCACTTGAAGACAATATCATTTAATGTTTGGTGTTTCTGAGGATCAAGGTCTGTTATTTGTTATGGTTTGGTAGAAATTGAACACGTTGTCATTTCTGCCAGGGGATGCATGCTTGTGCACCACTTCACTCCTGCAGCTCCCCGAGCACCCTGAGCCCAGCAGGGAGAGAATGCTCAGGGATGCTGCAGTGGAGGTCATTTTCCCCCATTTCCTAAGGATTGCCCCCCAGCTCATAGCCCACTCACTTGGATTTGGTGTACACCATGGGTTTGTTTTGTTATTTCCATTTTAATTTTGTTCGGTTTTGAGCACTAAGGCTTTCTAACATTAATAATTAAAAAGAAATATTGGCCAGTAAATATTCTTTAATGATTAGAAAAAGTTACTAAACATGACTGGCTTGTCGAAATTCTGCATTGAACCTTTGTTGCAGACTGCCCTGCTGGAAAATCCATCAAATAAACCCACATTGCTGCAGAATTAGCTCTACAAACCCTGCACAGCTTTACCATACTCTTCCTTCAGATACACAGTGGTAAAAGAGAATGATTCCAGTTGATACAATTAGGATTTTTGAATCCTTATTTTTAATCTGGATCCATGTAAAGTAGCTGGAAGATGAACAAAGTGTGGGGGGTTAGACATGTCAGCTTCTGCTCAGTGTATGGAAGTAAATGTTGGAAGTGGTCCAGAGCTTTATGGCTGCTGCCAACTAATGACATAAGATAATGTTGCAGTGAAACAATGCATTTGATTTGCATTTGTTTCCCAAGTAACCTTTCCGATTCTTGGGACTGCTTGGAATTTATGTTTCTGGAGATTTGACAGTAAAAAAAAAAGAAGATTGGGCATTGGAAACTTTGAATGATTAAATATGCAGTAATGACAACTTCAAACTGCGCATGCAGATAATGAGATAAAGAATGGTTACTCACTTCATATTAAACCCATTTGGTGGAAGAAGCAAAGAGGATGAATGTCCTTTGGATGGACATGTTATTTTAAAAAGGGAGAAAATTCAGAGGAGCTAATGTGTATAGAAATAGAAGTAAAAAAATGAGTTGCTGATTTACTTTTTTTAAAAATTTATTTCTGGGATCAAAATGTATCTATTATGGGTCTGAAAATTGCCCTGCATTTCTTTTCTAACATAAACAGGAGTTAACTGGGTGCAGAAGGCTAATAACAGAGTTTGTAGGTTTCGTTTACATTTTTATTTGGATCAGAAATGTGCTTTTGAAGGGAATCTTCCAGTTGCCATCATCTTCTGTCCTGTGGTTCACATCACTGGGCAGCTGAGGGGTGAACAATCAGATATTTCTGAGCCAGAAGGGAATGAAAATACTCTCCAGGAGGTACCCAGGGCATTCCAGCCTCAACTTCTGCCCTTGCGACCCTGCTGGAGCTGGCCTGAAGCACAACCCTTGTGACACCTATAACTGGATGGTGGATCCTCAGGACTGAGCACTCCTCTCCATAGATCTCCTTTTATGCCTGTAATGTAAGTGCTGCCTGTGTGTAATTGCATTTTCACCTCAGGCATCTGTAATTGGGAAAAGATTCAGAGTTACAGGCAGAGGAAATTGTTGCACGGGAGAATCGGAGGCGCTGTTTTCAGCAGATGTGTTTGTTCATAAGTTGTGACCAGATTGAGAAAAGTACCTACTTACTCACCCTTCACCGCAATCTAGAAATCCTAAAAAAAGCTGAATTAAATCCTGGAAATAGGAAATGAAACTGAAGTGACAAATAGGCTGTATTTTTTTTTTTTCATTAAATGAATTTCAGTTCTTTTCAGCTAGATAGGGACATTCTGATATTTATTATAATACTAATCCATAAAGGCAAACAGAATTGTTTTTATTACAGGCAGCTGCCTTAAGTATTTACAAGCAGCTGTAACTTAGGCAAACTAATTTAACGACTTACAATTGTTATTTCAGGAAAAAAAAACTACTTTGTGCATCAATAAATTCTTGTAAAGTAAACCTATTGATTTGCAGCTAATTGGATATTGTGGATGTCTGATAAATTAATTTTAATATGAGGCTAACTGAGTTGACTAGGTGATGTATTAGTGGTAGTAAATGTCTTAGAGTCATTAAGTCTATTTATAAGGTAGCTACAGGAAAAAAAGAGTTAGAAACCTGTCTTAATTTCTTTGAATCGGCACTGTAATACCAGGGTCCAGATGACTTCTGAGTTCACAAGAGGAGCTTCATGCTTTTCTTATCTTCATACCCTCCATACTGTGATAAACAAGATACTCCATGTCCTCCAATAATTGTTCCATGTCCTTCCACCTGTATTAGCCCTTTCCATGATCTCAAGATGCTTCAGGTTCTGCTTGCTTCAGCACAAACACCTGATATTGTGCTTATTAAAAGAAAGTCCTCTGAAGGTTGTAGCAAGGTCCATGTTGCTGCACAGAATCCTGGTCCTCCCTCTGCCAAGCTGCTGTTCCAAGCTGGAATGCTTCAAGGCACAAGGGGATGACAGCCCCAGCCATGGCTTCTGGCAGCTGCAGGGGTGAGGGTCAGTAGGTGTTCATGGGGGCTTCTTTGCCCCGGTACCAGCAGCATGGGCATTTACAGTTCTTTCCAAATTTTGCCTGAGGTATTTGACTCCATCGAGAGAGTTGCTACTGGTTGGGGTGTATTTTGGCTTTTTTCCATCATGTGGCATGCCCCAAACTCAGAGGTGATATTGATGTTGGCGTGACTTAAATCAGTAATTTAATACAAGGGAATGCAATTTTCATGTTCAGGAAAAAAAAAAATCAGAACCAAATAGGACTGAGCTTGGGATCAGGAATGCAGGGCAATAAGAAATGTGGTCTGTTGGGAAATAGGAGGATGATAGGAGCAAGGAAAATAGCAGGTATTGGTGCAAGAGAATAGAAGCTCAGTACAGTGCCCCAGGTCCTAGGAAAGGTTGTGCTTTTGTCTGACATGACTAAAAATTAAGAATATTCGGCATCTTATGACTTAGGATTACAAGAAATAGCTTTGACTGATTTTTATAGTTGTATTTCATGGAATCAGTTTGAAAGGCAGTAGTAAATACGCAAACGTTTCCCGTGTGTTGGCTTTGGTCACAATCTAGGCTTTTTGTGATGTTTCATATGGGCAGATGAAGGTACCATATATCTCTGTACTAGACATGAGAGCTGATGGTGAGAATTGTTAAATTATCCACTGTTCACAAAAATGTAACAATAATATGCTGTTTGTAGAAGACTCTGCATTAGCATTGTAGCTTTTTATAAAATTAAATCTGCATAAAACCAAGGAAAAAAACTTTGTTTGCACTACTTGCAGTGTCCGAAATACCAGTGCTGTTACGGCTCTCATAAGGTAGCTACATACCCAACTCTTAATTATATTTCTGTGTTGCATCAGTTCTGTGGATTAGGAAAGTGAGATGTCAAGAGTGAATTTAGGTTGGAACTTCTCCGCCAAGTCCCCAGTGCTCCCACCAGTAGCTCAGGATGAATGAGTCTGTTTCTTTAAAGACTTGAAGTAAATATTGAGTAGGGTTTCCTAGCAACATTTGTAAGGTTAAGTAAAAATCAGACTTGCCAGGTGTTGCTTCCAGAGCACACTAGCCTTTCTATTTCAACACTTATACTTTCAATACATTATCTGCAGTATGAAATGCTGAACAGGATCTGATAGTATTTTAAGTAGATAATTTTGCAGAATCATATGTCCAAGGGCAAGTTGGCTGCAATATTTTTCCTGCTTTGGGACACAGTTTTTCTTTTGCTGTGTATTTTTACTGTACTTATACTAATGGAGACTACCTTTACTTGGCTTCTGCAAGTATTAGCTATAGATGTAAGTGTGTGTGTTTTAAAAATGCAATAATAAAGGCAATGGTCAAGCCTGCTAAAAATCAGTTCTTATTTATTGTTTTTTTCATAGTAAACCAAGGAGTCACGTGTGTCCCAATTGGTCTCATGAGTTTGCAGAGGTCTGAAGTGCAGGCAGTAGAATGTCTTGCAGAAATCTCGATTTTTCTTCAGCTTTGATTTCTAGTGCTAGTGACAGGAGAGAAGGTCAGCCTGAATACTTTGTATAGTGACACAGAAGTAGAGTTTTCCTGTTATTTTAGTTTGCTCAGTAAATTCCATGCATTCTCCACAGGTGCCTTAGGATGTGTAAGAGTTGTATGTGCCTGTGGTGTACCTGTTGTGGGTGGGATAGTTCCCCCTTGAGAAACACAGGAAGCTGGAATTTAGGTTAGCCCAGGATAGATAGATAGACAGATAGATAACGGAGGGGAAAAAGGAGTGGAAAAATTTGGTTGGCTGCTTCCAGTCCTAAGTTTTTGAGTCTATAAATAGAGTCTATCGGAATATTTCTAGTTGGTTCTGGGGAAAGTCAGCTGCTGTGCTGGGGATTGGCTGTGATCCCAGAATGAGGAGGGGAAAAAAAAAAAAAAAGGATGATAGGAAGCCTATTGAAAATCTACCAACAGACACCAGTGAAATCGAGAAATTGGAAGATGCTGTATTTGGGCTTCAGTTTATTTTTCTGCAGCTTCTGTCAGTGCTGGATGCTCTGTAGAGTGACTCTCTCTGTATGCTGCTGTAAGTTTCTGAGTTAGCCAAGCCCAGCAGGCAGGTCCAGCCCACCAGGGTTCATAGTTCAGAAGCCAGGGCTAAAGCCTGATAGCATGAATAAGCACAGAAGTACAAGAGAGCAGCATATTATCCTCATTCCATGCTGCAGTAGTGAGCATGAGCAGCCTGTCCTCTCTCTGGGTTAGATGCATTATATAAAGGAAAATGGAGAAATTAAACCAAAAGCTGAATTTTCAGCTAATAAAATTAAGTTACTTTGTAAACTGTGACTTTTTCAAATATATGTAGAAAGATCTTGCTGATAATTTAGAGTGCAAACTAGTTGAAGTATATTATGATACCAGAAATAGATATTTAAGGGAGTCATGATGAGCTTTGCAAACAGTTTATATGCTTTCAAAGAAATGTAAATGACACACATGAAAAAATATTCTGAATTGAGATTCAGACACAATGTACAGCTAGAGTATAAATAGCTGGTAAATTTAAAAAATACAGTATTTTTAGAAAATGCTTTAGTAACAGTAAAAGATAACATTCTAGCAAAAGTCCCTCTTCCCTCCCTGCCCCCCGGCCTGTAACCGCAGAAGATGGTTCATACTGTAAGAGGACAAAGAAGCTTTGGTCAAATAAACAGCATTATGTAGGTAAGCTGAACCAGAGTTCTCAGGGGAGCATTTATTCACATGTCAGGGTTCATAGGAGCTGAAATTATCTGAGCAGTAAATGAGCTTTTCCAGTGCTGAATTAATCCTAGAAAAGTCTATGCTCACGTTGAAAATAAAAATGTTTATGACAACAGTTTTGCTGCTCAGGCTTTGCTGGCAACTCGTTTATTCCTTTGTCATTTTTCAGGAATTGGAGAAAGGGGTTGTATTTAAAGTTTATGGCAGGAGGAGAAGGGATAGAGCAGTGTCAGTGTTTCCCCATAGGTGTGTGCTCCCTTGGATGTCCATTCATGTCATGTACCAGTAAGATGATTGTTGCTTCCAGATTTCCTTCAATATTAAATAAGAAGGTCTTACCTATATTTAACTTGGTTGTTTTTTTTTTAAATAAATTTAACATCTTTTTTTTTTTTCATCTTTGTGTTTGTAATAAATCATGAAACTTACAATAAAGCAATTTTAGCTCTGCATCAGTAGGTGCCTCAGTTTCTCTGTATTTTCTGGAATAAAATCTTGCACTAAATGACTTTGAGCTCTCTTACTAAGCCTTTTTGATTATTTAAATAATAATACCAGTAGAACCATTTTAGACATTGTTGAGTGATATTAAATGGACCTATATAGGTAAAATTTTCATTGGACGAACAGAAAAAGGCAAGTGTTTTGTTGTTGAGGAAAGGATGTCGATAAATACTTTGGTTTTGAAAGTTCTTGATGAAGATTGGGTAAAAAGGTGAAGAACTATATGTTTTTTATCTCATTGGGGTGTGGGAAAACAGCTCCTTAAAAACAAACAAACAAACAAACAAAAAACAAAAACAAACCAAAAACCAAAGAACTTCTTATCATTTAAATTAATGAGGAGGAAAATCTTTCAGGAGGTTGAAATCTGCCCTTGTGAGAGTTGATGACCATTCCCATTCACTTTCCACACTGTACCAGATGATGGCTGTGGGAATTAAAACTCCTAATTCATTGTGACCATTAATTTTGCCTTGAAGAAATGCTGAGAAACAGCTTCACAGTGCTGAGAAATGCTGAGAAACAGCTCCGCAACTGTGGAGAGAGGAGGGGAAGATCATTTTGTGTATGGCCAAGGTAGATTTAATTTGGAATAATGCACTAAATTTGAAAAGATCTAACAGTATCAGCTATCTGTGTTGGACAGGCTCCAGGAATATTTCAGCTTACAATTCCATTTGTCAAAAACTGAGAAATTGGAAACAGAAGATAAACAACACATTAATATTTTATTTCTTTTTGGAATAAAGTTCTGTCATGTGTTTGGAAACTTCATTGAAATATTGGTCTTGTTAGAAGAAGCAGCTCAGAATTGACATTAGCTGTTCATTGTGCCACTTGTTAATTTGGATTTTGCAAACCAATGTGATAAACTGATCTGGAATAGAGTTCTGAAATTATGTTTGTAAATAGATCTGATGTCAGCAGATGTTTTGCCTCTTTCCAGAGTGGTATGTTTAAGATGTATATTGCATACAGAAAAAAACTCAATGAAAACCCAAATGAAGCCCCAAGATCCCTCCAAAAGTCAAATCAACTCTGGATTTAATGGGGAATTAGAATTCATATTTTCTGAAATAGCATCTGCTCGAAGTTTCAGAAGCAGACAGAATTGTGTCTTTAGAGGGAGGATTTGATCTCGCATCAGTTAGAGTCCTGACAGCTTCTCCTGACACGTTGCTTGGTGCATGGTCTGGCAGACGGGCTCCTGCATGGAACTTTCTTGCTTGCAGCAGTGACCCCATTAAAATCAGTGGGACTGGCCACATAAAAAAGGCTGCTGCAGGTTGAAGTTTCCAGTGTCTCTAACTTACATCAACTATTCTATATTATGCTTTTTTCCTGAGTTGTTCTGGCACTTTGATTCTTGTCATGCACAGCATGCATCTTTTCACGCTTCCAATGCCTGACTGTGATGGCTTGAATCCTTCATTATTTTGTGATTAATTGTAGAGATACAAACATTATCAAATCAAAATCCCCGGAAGGCCTCTTTTAAAGGATCAGCCTAGCTTTTTGATTGAGCTGCCCCACAAATTACTTATCTGGTGGCTGTGTGGTTTTTAACATCCTGCTAAATTTGGAACACGTCCATTAAATACTTTCTGCAATATCTGGGGAATGGAAAAGCTTGATAAGTTATTTCATCCATTGCTTGGGTCAAGCCTTTAAAGAGATGGCAGCGCTGTGTTGAATCCATTAAGTAGGAATTGGTGGGTGACCAGGATCATGGTTTGTATTGGCAGTGATTGCATTTGGGTGTTCAGTGCAGATTTTCAAGTGCTGGATGTCCAATTTTTGTCTTTCCAATACATGTAAACTCATAAACTGCAATTGCAACTGTACAGGAGAAATTGTGATGCAGGTGAGAAATAGCACAGCAAGGAAAGCGCTTTGCATTAGCTCTTTTGTGCATTGCTACATGCGGTGGTTTTTTAAAACAGATTTTATCCCTTGGGATTTAATAAAAGGCTGGAGAGTTATTTGGTTTATAAACCTATGTGGTATATTATTTGGATATTCAGAGGGAAAAGGTCAAAGAATGTCTCCTGTGTTATCAATTCCTCAGTGGGAAACTATATTAAAAACTTGAAAATATAATACTATATAATTTAGGAACACAATATGTAATGTGGGTTGAGAGACAATTACTGTGTTGTATTTCTCTGTATTTTCCATTTTACTGAATGCATCTCAGCAACAATTGGGTTTTGGCTGTAATGCTATTTGTAGCAGTTTCATGAAGCTGCACAGCAAATTACTGTGGTGTACCAGATAAAATCAACTCCTCACTTCATTTCTGAAAGTCTCATTATGAAAAGCTCTTACTACTGGCTTATGCAGGTGACAGTGGGTTTTCTCCATGTTCATACAGTTTTGTGGAATCTCCATTATAAGCTTTAAAGCAGTTTTAAGATGGACATGTTTTACATATCTAGTGTGTCATTTTTCAGAGTTTATTCATTTAGAACATAGTTATAATGCAGACTCATAGAACATGTATCTTTCTCACAAAGTACTGTTGCCTGGCATGCAAATGTAACTTAAGTATTCAGCAGCTAAGCCTGACAAGAAATTAAAAGTGTATTGTTTATAAGTTGCTTAAAAACAGAAATATGTTTATTGTCAGTAGCCATCTTGGTATTAGTGTTCCTGTGCACCTGATCTGGTAGGTATTTTCCTGGTTTTGATGACCAACCTTGGGTTGCTAAATGGCTCACACTGACATATTAGGAAAGTTAGGCAGATTGGGTTAAAAAAAGGAAGTTTTGGCTGCTGTCAAGTGATGTTTTATCCCAGGAGCTTGGGATAGCATCCTTAGCATGTGTTCCAAAGAGGAATTTTTGTCAGGAACCATGTGATAGCACGAGGAATAATGGGTGCAAACTGAAGGAGGAGAAATTTAGGTCAGGTGTTACGAAGAAATTCTTTACTCTGAGGTTGATGAGGTGCTGGAACAGGTTGCCCAGGGACATTGTGGGTACCTCCAACCCTGGCAGTGTTCAGAGCCAAGCTGGATAAGGCCTTGAGCAACCTGGTGTAGTGGGAGGTGTCCCATGGCATGAGGGGTTGGAACCAGATGGTCTTTAAGGTCCATTCCGACCCCTAACATTCTATGGTTCTATAAATATGATGGATCTGTTTAGAGAAAGAAGACAGATGTGTTAAAAATGTGTCATAATGGATAGCAGTTTTCTGCTTCCATTTTCATCTGGCTGCTTCTTAACACTGTTGTAGGAAAATCTAGAAGTTAATAGTTTTTTCTTAGTAGCAGGTTGATACTGGAATTCCCAATGACATGCTGAAGGTGTTTGGGCAGCAGTCATGACCAGCCCTGCTGATGGGCTTGGGTTCGTGGAGCAGATGTTGCTCTTGGGCATTACTGACTTCTGCAGATGTGTGGGAGGTGCTTGAAAACGTCTGAAAAGGCTGGAGATATTTCTGGTGCTCACTTCTGGGGGAGGTGGAAGTTCTAGAGACAAAGAAGGGGTACGTGGTTTGGACATGCAAAATGTTGTTTATATCTGAATAAAGGTCCATGTTCATTTTTTATGATGGAGTCAAGCATGACATAATTGAAGTGGGCTAAAGAGATACAGGAGGTTGCTAATGACTCCGGGTAGCTCAGGATAAAGGATGCTGGAGTTGAATCATATTTATTCTGTGTTCTGTTTCCCAGAAATTTTCCTTTTGTTCCTGTCCCTGCCTATAGATTTCAGTCTTTCTCCTTTTTCCTGTTCACTGGTCGCTGAGAGTTGCCCTCAGGAGGAGCCTGTATCCTCTACCATATGTGGGAGGAGTATAAGAGGACTCTTGGGCAAATATGACCTTGGTGAATGGTGTCCCTTATTGTCACCTTCAGTTAAGACTCTGTGTGTTCCTTCTGGTTTCACTTCTGGATCAATGTCCTAATGGCCTTTTAATTAGACCAACAAGGAACTGGTCTGTCCAGATTTTCTGGTCTCATCAGAAAGGCTTTAGGAGACTTTCTCCACAGAATTTCCACATGACCTGGATCTGAAACACACTGCAGAAGAGTATTCCCCACTGGTAAAGCAAAATATATGTACAGAAGTTTCCTGCTGATCATAGGTCTGAAGTTTCTCTGTCTTTGTAATCAAGAGGAAATTTTGGATACAAAAATATGATTATTTACATGTGAGATTCTGTGTTTAGGTGTGTGTGTGTGTGTGTTTAAAAAATATTTCTATCTGTCTTCCTGGCAGGAGTGAGATGAGGTTGCAGCCCCTTTGTGGCCCGTTCTTCACAAGGGCTCATAGGCAGTGCACCTCCTTCCTGCCACTTCACTCCCCTGAACTCAGCAAATGAAGTTTTAAGGCAACTATGCAACTTCTGTTTTCCATCTAAGACAAATTTTATGATTTCTTAAAATTAAAATTTATCTGATCTTGGGAGTTGGTTTGGAGTGGGTTAAGGTGGGTTTTGCTGCCACCTTTATTTATATAATACGAATGTAGTAATGCTTGTAAATAACTTTCCCCATTATGTAAACAATTTACTTTCCTGGTGATACTGACAGTGTCATGAAAGCAAGCCTGAGGGGGTAGGGGAAAGTTTATCTTGCACAACAAATTTCAGTTCTTTTTGCTGCTCAAAGTATACTCTTACCAAGGAGTATTAGAGAGCTGTGTTACCTTTTTTTGGTTTAATTATACCTAATTTAATTATTTAAATAAACAGACACTTTTTTAGAACATTAGATAGATTTTGACTATTCGCTGTATGGAAATACATGTTCATTGTTATTGATGTGGAATTTGAAGTAGTTTAAAATGAGCATGTATTTTAGTACTAGCCCTTATTGTATTACTGCTCCTTCTCCCCCATAATGGCAGCCCTTTTCAGTTTTTATAAACCATGGTATTATTTGTAAATTTAGCTCAGGAAGTGTGTATATTTTTGTAAGAAGAAGGGGAGAGGCAAAAAAAAGGGTTAACATCAATTTTCATTTCTTTATTCTAGCAGAATGATTTTATATAAAGCACCTATCAAACCGTTGCCGGTCTGTTGTTCTGTTCTACTTTATTCCCTTTTTTCCTTTCACCACTTCAGTACAGTACACATACATATTTCTACTAATGAAATTTTAAATGGGGAACCTGTCGCAAGTTGCTGATCACAGAACAGTGAAGGGGCTTTTCCTCCCTTACTCAAAAAACTCTTCTAGCTAATTTCCCTTGTGTGTGTTGTGAATCCCCAGCAGGGCATAAATGTGTATGGCCACAATGAAGGATAAATTAAGAACTGCAGATAATACCAATCTTACTCTGCCCTGTTGGTACAGCTCCTTATTTCTCCGGTAAACCTTGAGAAAGATTTTATTTACTTGCTAGGAAATCCAGGAAGTGTAATTAAATAGCAATTAAAGCACAGAAGTTATTTCATGCTGCTATCGCCTTCCTTGAACTTGGTGAGTTTCTTTAAGAAAATACTGAAATACTGTGCTTGAGTGAGCTGCTGCTGCAAATGAGACAGGAATAAAAATTACTCCTGCTGGCCAAGGAAGGGATGCAGTTGGTTGAAAACTTGTGTGGTTTTGTAGGAGTACAGGAGCAGATGAATGCGGACACTCAAAATACCGTCGTTGGAGAGATGATGTGTAGAGTCCGAGGTTGAAGCTAATGTGAACAGAATTAAAAATAGCAAGTATGACAGACCCATTAATTTTTGAACATAATTTATGTTTTGGAAAATAAAAACAAAAGCTAAAGTTTAAACGAGATTTGTCCTTGAATCGGTAATAGCATTCAAATGGAAATCTTAGCAATGTGAGGTTGCTCTATGGAGCATAAGAGGAGCTCCAATGAATAATTAAACAAGTGATAGCTAATAAAATATACAGCACATTGCTTCAAACTTAGAAATTGTAACTCTGCCTAAGGGATGAATGTTTTTCATTACTTTTTAATTGTTGCCAGTGTTGACCTTCAAGGTCTTTTTCTGGCAGATAATTTGTTATGGTAAGGATGAGATCATTAAGTATTTTAGCACAAGCCGCATGATGCAAATAGTTTCCTAATATTATAGAATGCTGATGTGGTAAGGGTTTGTTTTCTCAGGAATTTGTTCTCCATATTTAGTGATATTTGGGATCATATCTTAAAAGAGCAGTTTTACTGTAACTGTGCAGGACAGTGATCATCGGTAGTATGAGAGCAAACACCACTAGTTTCTGTGGCAAGATTTTTGTGACAGCTTTTGAGTTGTAATAAAAAGACATTACTCTAAAGTATCAGCATGGTTTTTTGGTTCTTAATGATATTTGTATATTCCAAAAACAAATAGCAACTCTTCTCCTTTGCTGGGTTCATGAAAGCATCCACATAGTAGCCTGCAGGTTTTCCCCATGCTGAAGCAAACCTCTGTGGCATCTGAGGCTCCAGGGCCCATGTGCAAGGAATTAAGTGTTACTAAATTTTGCTAGTTTTATACCGTAACTCTGTTTTTACTGTTTCAGTGTTTGCATAGGTAGGCACTAAAAATATGTATTGTGCAAACACCAAATGCTTTTGGATTTATGTTGACAAATTTTAGTTTAAATTCTCTACAAGTAAACATTTAATTTATTTTTTTTTCATCAAAAGTACTTGCTCAGAGGGTAATGGCAATGAGGAGGAGCAAGCTAGCATATAAACTCTCTTCAATATTATTTTTCTAGCCTGAGGTGCTTGGAACAAATTGAATCAGTTGTTTGCTCAAATGTTTGTTGATAGAAGCATTTATTGCTTGCACGGTTACGGATGGAAGATGAGCAGAGCTATTGTCTTGTGTTCATCAAAGCTGTGGGCAGTCACTTGCAGGAAGTCTATAAATAATTCTTAGCATAAAATTTACCTTGGTACTGCTTAGAATCTAAAGAGAAAAGCCTGGTGATATGTGGGACTGGGGCAGAGGGCTCTGGCTTGCAGGTCATCCATCTGCAAGCAGCTCCCTGCAGCAAGGATGCTTGGGTGCAGCCTGCCAGTTCCTGAGGAAGAGCTGGAGGGAGGGGAGGAAGGGCTGCCAGCAGAGCCTGTGCTTTGATGGATAGTTAAGGGTGACCAGAACCAGCTGTCCATACTGTGGGTAGAGCATGGGAGCAGTATTGGTTTAGAGAGGCCAGCTGGGAGGGTCTGGACTAACAGGAGTGGAGTAGGTTGTCCTGAGATGTCTGGGCAGGGTAAGAGATGAATGGCAGGAATGGAGCCTGCTCCTCCTCAGCCCCATCCCTGCCTGCTCTGTGCCAGGGGCTCTCTGGGAGGAGGGTGGTGCAGTGGCTGGCTTTCCTCTCTACCAGAAAGGTAGGAAAGAGGGGTCCCAGCTGTGTGCTCGGGTTGTTCCAGCCTCAGGCACGGTGTGCTCTGGTTTCCCTGCAGGAAATGCACCTCCACGGTTTGAGTTTTGGCATGCCTGCACCAGCTTTCAGGTTGGATCCTTCTAAATCAAGGAGGGGCCCCAGAATGAGCACGTATCCCTCTTTCTGTTTTTCCTGGTGTTGCCCCTTATTCAGCTGGACATTAAACGAAGGTAGAGTTTTCCAGTGCTCAGAGGTGTACAGTGGTGAAGTAAGTTGATATGAACATATAAATGGTGGTATTTAGGTACCTTTGGTTTATTTTCAGAGATTTCCCACCTAAATGTATCTCAGAAAGATTAAATAGATATTTATCTAACTTGGTTATGATCAGAATAAAGACTAGAAGGTGTAGGTTTGTCGAAGTTACTGACAACATTAGAAGGGGAGGTATTGCTATTGAAAATGAGCCTTGTCTGTTACAGATCTCTGGCAAGAGAGACATTAACGCTTGCAGCAGTATCAGTATCTGTAGTACTCAAGAGTATCTGCTGAGAAAGGAGTGAAGAACGTGGTGCATAGTGGAGGCCATGCAGCCTCCCTGCTCCTCTCAAGATGTTCCATCTCCGCAGAGGCTGGAGGTAGGAAAAGCTGGGTGATGGAGCTGGCTGTGGACTCCAGACTGTTTCCCTCAAGGTTGGCTGGAGAGGAAACCACCGCAAAGGGTTATGGTGGAGTGTAATAACTGGTCCTTACTGGATGTTTTCTAGCCCAATAGGCACTGTAGCACTGGTGAAAAAGCAGAGATGTAAAAAGGTGACGAAATAGCATTAATAACTGGCTGTGGCTTGGGGCTGCAGGGTGTTCAGCAGACCCTCCATCTGCTCTCATGCATTTTTGACTTAGCAAGTAGCTGTAGCAGAGGACAAAAGTAAGAACTGGGAATTAACAAGCCCTGAAGACTTATATTGCTGTTTGTTGGCATATGTTACTTGTCATACCTTCCAAGGGTTTTCTTGTTTTTGTCTTCAGCAGGTTTGCATTCCTGTTCTAAATCTGATGTGCGTTGTTAAGTTCAAACAAGAATGTCTGAGGCCATCCCAAAATGTTCTGTTTGGAGCAATCACCTCAAAAGAAGCCAAATGCTGACTTTAGAGAAAGTTGTGATTTTGAACCCAAATGATTCAGGATTTGAATAACATATTCTGGAAACATGCTTTCTCAAGTCAGCTAGGAAAAGGGCTGCTCGGTGCAGCATGCATAATGGTGAAGAACCGAAGGAGCTATCAGGAATGCAGTCTCAGAGCCTGAGCAAAATTAAGCGTCATTTAACCATGTTATACACCCTGCAAAACAGCAGATTAGAAGTAATGGAAATTATTATCAAATCTATCAATGGATTAAAAATAGTGTTAACTCCTTAAGAGGAAGCACTGTTAATCAACTTGCACTTGAATGGGGAGTTCAAAAGCACTCATAGACATTTTATTACTTGCAGGAAAAACACTACTGCAAAAATCCAGGAGCATAAAGACAATTATTTCATAGAGATTCTTACATGGTAGAGAATTAAGATGCCTGTATTTGTTGCTTAACTTGAAGCACAGTTCATAGCAATGAACTTCCATGTTGTTGCTGAATTTATTCAGAGGTGAAACTAAAAATCACTTTTAAAAATCAAACTCAAAATGCCATAAATCACACACAAGATCTGAGACTTCTTCAGGAAACAGTCAGCAGTTGTAAGTGTCCCATTGACATGCAAAATCTTCCCTTTACTTGTGAAATTGTTCACTTAGCCCACTGACAATCCCTACTGTTTTTGCATTTATTTCTCAAGCACTGCAAAGAATGTTGCTAAATTAGAACTGTGATTTTGCATGCTGCAATTAATTTGCATTATGCCTTTCATAGGAAGGGAAGAAATTTGCCAGTTGTGTGTTTACTGGACCTGTTAAACAGTCTGGTTTGCTAAATACAATTTTCTCTGCCCATGGTGTTGTAGGAGAGTTATCACTTGTATTTGTCTTGCAGCCTTGGGGCCTCCCTGTTTATGTCATGTTCATTTAATGATGGGCCAACTTAACTTGTACCTGCAGTCTAGTGAGGGACTAGAAATGTGTTGAAGGATGTAATGATGATCACCTTTTACCTCATTTTGTGAGTAGTTTATTGTTTGGGTTTATGAAGTGAAATGAACTATCCTAGTATTTACATACATACATGCATATCTGTACGTATCTATCCAGTGTCTCTGCGTAAGGATAGATGCATGTATGTATACTGCAGCATTCAAAATTTTAGCTAGAATTACATGTATTAGTTCCCAGTTTGTGTGATCCAATAGCTATTTCTTATAATAAATCACAGACAAAATGCTGTGTGGCAAGGGAGGAGCTGCTGTCCCTTTGGAGTTTGTAGTGCATGTGCTTGAATTCCTTCAGCATCAGAGTGGCCTGTGCAGCAAAGGCTTCAAGTCGTCCCTGGTTCCCAGTTGAAGCAATTTCTTGTATTTCCCTTATTTTGAGCTTTGGTGTTTGCACTTAGTGAATGCTTTTTTTTTTTTTTTTTTTTTTTCCCTGCCTGTGTTTATATCTGTAAAGTGGGTGTAGGGAGAGCAAATGCCTGAAGTATCAGGAACTGAAACGGGATGTCTCAAGGCTGGCTTGAGGCCAAGATGAAATACATCTCTCTTGGCAGCAGGGGTGCTTGAGGCAGCCCTGTGATACTGGATAACTTATTTTTTTTTCACTTGGTTAGTCCCATCCGTACCTCAGCTGACCTCCTTTGTGGCATGGCGGGCAGTCCGTGCTGGGCCGTCAGGGCCCTCCCTGCGTGTCCCTCCCGGAGTGGGGGCAGAGAAGTTGCAGGCAGTGGGCAGCGTTCTCCATGTTTGGGGCTGTCCTACCCTTGGGAGACGGCCTATGTACCTGAGGAGAGCCCTCCATCGCCTGACACAGGGAGCCACGTGCCGGCGAAGGACGGAGCTGATGTCCCCCCCCTTTCTCCGGTGTGCTGGCTGAAAATGGTGCCCTGAAACTGGGTTTGTGGTGCCTGGCCTGCTTGGCATCCGGGAGGAGATGTCCCCCCTTGGCACTGTGTTGTCCGTCACCCGTGTCCCTGTCGGGCCCTGGCTCGGCCGTGTCGGTGACGGGCAGCAGCTGTCAGAGCGTCTCAGCCCTCCTCAGGACAGTGTCCACTCGGCTCGGGCAGGAATGCATTTATAGCATGGTTTGGTTCCTGTGCCAAAGACAGTCAGGAATATGGCTCAGGTCAGTATTTTCTTAGGGGCCTTTCCAGAGAAATGCAGCATATGGCTGCTGGCCCAGGGAGCTGTGCAGCCCCTGCGAACCCCGCAGTTGCAAGGAGCTGTGGCAGGCCTGGGAAGATGCTGCTCTGAAAGTTGTGATGAAGCAGAAAGGAGGAGCAGGGATTAGTGTCAATAAGTGGCTGCAAACAGTTTTCAAGGTTCCCCCTGCCAGCAATAGAGCTGAGTGTCTGGCCTGCATGCTTGGCACCCTTCCTCTGCAAGCTTTGAAAATGTTGCTGGAAGTTGATGCTTTCACTGCTGATTTTCTTTTTTTTTTCCTTTTTTTTTTCCTTCTTTTTTTTTTTTTTTTTTCCTTTTTTTTTTTTTTTTTTTTTTTTTTCTTTTTTCCCGTTCTTATTTTCTGCTTCTGCATATGGATGCTGGCAGGAAGCAGGATTCAGGTGAGAGCAGAGAAAGCAGGGCTGCCAGGAGTTCCTGGGAAGACAGTGGGGTCCTCTGTTGCAGCAAATCCAGAAAGTTTTGCAGCTTCCCCCTTCTGCACTCACTGCTTACGGCCGGGGCCATGATCATCAAGCCCTTAATTATTGCTATGTGAGTTTCACCTTTCAGTTGTAAAGGAACAGACCATTTAATTTATGGTTTTAATGCCAAAAAAAAAAAAAAATTAGTCAATCAGCTATTAATAAGTTATTCCTTTAAAATGGTGATAACCTACAGATTTTAAATAGTTTTTAAATATTTCGGTATAGCTGCTGCAGCCTCTGTGCAACATAGTCATACTCATGACAGAACAAATGAGGGATAGAACCTAGTGAGCATTTTTTAACTAAAAATGTGAACATTTTTACTCATTCATTGCCTGGGGTGAAATCAATGGCATTTCATAAAATATCTAACTGAAATAATTAATAGGGTAGTTAGAAGTGTATTAGAATATTTTCAAAAACATTTCTCATGTTTCATAATAATTTATATAGACTATTACTACAACTATTCTATAATAGCAAAGTACATATTATTGCCCGATTGTCTAATATAATAATGCATAATTATTTAGGTTTTTCCAGTTTTTCCCAGCTTCTACTTTGGTAAATTAATTGTAGCATTTCTACTTGTAGAGAATTCTGGGAACAGTGATTACTGGATTAAAAAAAAATTCCCTGCGAAGTTTTGCAAGTACAAGAAATACAAATGAAAGATACCATGTTTCAGGCACAGTATAAGTGGGATTTCTTTAAGGAGTAAAAACCTGGGTTCATGGGGGGACACTGACAACTTGAAATTTGACAGAACAGAAACATTCTTGTTTGTTTAAAAAAATGTTTCACTTTTATGCAGCTGACAAAGGACTGGGGTGAAAGAGAGGTGCAGGGTAATCAAAATTGCATGCTGGTAAGTGTGTGCTTTGTAGGTCATTTGTTTGTATAAACAAGAATCTGTTGCTATAGCTGATGGCATTTCAAAGAGTCTTAAACCTTGAGAAGACCAACAAGAGTAAAAAAGTCCTGGATTTCATGCATTTCCATGGATTGAAGTGCAGTTCTCAAAGCTACCCAGGTCAATTCTCAGGCAGCGTGATGAGAGGCATGCTGAATTCAACTGGAAGTAAGCTGGTAACTTTCAGTCAGTTTTGGAGCAGAACTCAGGTGAATTCTTTGTTCCTTGGAGGAGACACTTCAGCACTGAAGTCAGAATAATTCAAAAAACAAAAAAATATTGTCAAGATTTATTTTATTTTTTTTAATTTAAGCAGTGAGGGAAATTTGTAATTGGACATGGTTATCAAAATATGTAAAAATGGTGCCGAGAAATGTGTTCTTATCTCATGTAATTGCTCTGTAATTGTTGGGGAGGGGAATCAGATTAGGGAGGCTAAGTACTTCCAATGCTGAAGTTAATGTATTTTTGCAAATAGTGAGTCTAAGTGTGCATTCCTTGAAGTCAGTTGAAGGGAGTTGTGTGTGTTTTATACCAGAATTGCAGCTGGTATTTGCAAGTTCTCAGCTTTATGTAAGCACGTTTGAGTTTTTGAGGATTTTTTTTAAGAATAATCAAAACTTTTAATCAAAGGATTCATTTATGGTTAAAATATTTTTTTAAGTAGGAAGTGTTAATCTTGAAGGTATAATTTATTTCTACTTTTGTCTTTCTCTCCTACTCTCCACTATCTCTTTTAAAACTGAAATGCAAAAACATTTCCATCAAGCTTAAAAATCAGTAAATTACTAAATGTCGTTAATGCTTTGAGATTTTTTTTTGCTTGATTTTGTTTTTTTGGGTTTTTTTTGTTCCTCAAGTATGTTGTTATGAAACTCACCAGTACTTGCTGCATTTTGTACCTGAAGTTAAAATATTTAGGTGGTACATTAGGAAAGCATTAACTACCTGTAGTGATTGTTTTTTTGCCAATTACTACCTTTAAACTAAGATTTTGTATATGTAAAGTTACTGTTTTCTTGTCAATAACTTCATTTGGGAGAGTAAGTTGTTATTTAAAGCTGGTCATTCTTCTTAGCTCTTCCAAAGATAAAAAGAGCAGGCAAACACATCAAAACTTATGCTGTAGCTTATGGTGTAGATGAAGATTAGAGAGCTGAAAACCAACCTTCTGTGAAGTTGTGCTTCACAACCATTATGGAACTTCTGAAAAGCATGCTACTTCCAGCAAAAATGGTTTCCTTGAATTTGGTACAAGAGCAAGTATTTTTGCCGCTGTGGAAGCTGGTTCAGTTTTGTTTCCATGCTAACCAAATTTGCACTTTGTTTGACACTGTGTGTGGTGCTCTTGCTGCCGGGGAGCTGCAGCAGCTCTAATGTGTGTGTAGTAGGTACTGTGTCTGTGAAAGCAAAACCAACCCTGGAAACAAGATAGTGATGGCTGCATCCTATGAAACCTGCTTGGAAAAATCCATGAGAGCAAAGGAGCAAAAGCAAATCAGTTCTGTGAATGCAGAAATGGAGAGACGGGGAGGTGGTTTTCCTAAAACCGTCCAGGGGTGGCCTGCAGGTTGGAGACAGAAAGGGGATTGCCAGCTCTGTGTCTATCTGTCAGATTGTATCTCTGTGTCTGCACTTTTGCTATCAGCATCCCTGATTTTTGGTGTGAAAAGTAAGTTAGTACTTGTCTGAACTTGCCAAAAATCTAATACTTGTCACAGCAAGATGCACGTCAGACAGTGATTTTCAGATCTTTGCAGCCTTTGCTGGTATCTTTCAGAACTGGGATCTAACCTGAGATATTTAGTAAGACGCAAAGCTCATTTAAACAAGGCTGTTGCTGACTTGCAGTACTCTGAGCAATTTTACATTCTTAGCTAGGAGGGGTGGGGTGGGGGTGGTGATGGGGAAGCCTGTCAAGGATTTGAAAATCAGTCTTTCCAGCCCTTCCAGGACTGCAAGCAAAAGCTGTCTGTTTTATGTACTCTAAAAATTCCTCCATTCTCTCCTATTTAATTTGAAAATTCATTTTTGGGCTAGAGAGATCGTGATACCAAAGTTTAAAGATTGAATAATATTAAATTCAGATGTTAAAAAAAAACACACTTAATTTTTGGGAATTGGGCACAGAAGTATGAGAGACAGCTAAAACTGCTGAAGTGGGAGAAAAGAACACTATTTTGAAAGCAGGATTTTTTTTGAAAATGTACTGATGCTTATGGGGATGTAGAATGTCTCCAGACATAATATGGGCAGGGTAGGAGCAGAATAGTTGGAAATTCGCTGAAAGTTTAAAGGCTACATAATAAAGCAAAGGCAGGTCACATGGATGTTCACTTCTCATAGGTGGAACCAGTGCTCCTTTTATTTCTGTTGTAAGAGTGGAAGGAGCACTCAGGCTGTGCATATTTATAATCATTGATCCTTAACTCTCATCCATATTCTCTGTATTTACAGTGTTCTCCCTCATAATGTGGAGTAGCGATTTTCTTTGTCCTTTAACGACTTGTTTCCTCTTCAGTCATGCTTTCATTCACTTCCTTTTGGCTCTTTCTATTAACTCTAGCCTGTTCTAATTCCCACTTGTTGCTGCTTTTTACCCTGTCTTTACTTTTCTCCCCAGCCCTTAATTCCTCCCATCATTCTGTTCCTCCTTCCTTCCTGCCTCCTGCCAATGGCTCAGATGGTTTTGAGTGACCAAGATGTGGGAGTATTGCATCATGCATGTGGAATGGAGCAGTTATCCCCAGAAGAGAGTTTTCCCCAGAAGTCAGTGCTTCTTTCAGATTTCCCCACTGCTGTCAAACAGCTACCTCTGTACACTAGGAAGCCTTAGGAATAAGCCCTCAGAAGATGGTCTTCCCTGTGTCACAATCCTGTGGAAGCCCTTCAGGAAGCGGGTGCTGTGCAGCTGGAGAGGACATGAAGCAGTAATGTACACTCACGTCATGAGGAAACAGAAATATGAACCAAACTGCTTAACCCAGCACCTTATACTTCTGCTGGAGTAACTTGATTTAGTAAGTTAAAATGTCAGTGCAGTGGCTGTAGCACTGCTATTTCCTTTCCCTGTCTTCTCGACAGCGACGACGCTCCAGGGTTTTTAAACACATCTCCCAAAAGCGGGAAAGATCACGAAAAACATTCTCTTAATTGCACGCAGTTTTTAATATTCCTGGGATCTGTTTTGAAGGGTGCATTTGACAGAGAGAAACCCAGCAGCCCCACACTGAATCCTTTGTCCTTCCTGCGGGGTGAAACAGTAGATAGCTTACTGTAAGTGTGGCTGCCTGCCAACCCGTGGCGCAGATTCTTTTTTTAATACTGTAAACTGGCAAGAAATCAAGAATTGCCGTTCTTCCTTTTATTTACTTTCCCTTCTGTATTAAAGAGCTCAGTAAATAAGAGAAAGTTAAATGTTGAGTGAAGGTTTCATACTGATTAATCATTAAATAGCAAAGAGTTATCAGTTCGGGGGGGGGGATTTGCCCCCTTTTTTCCATTTCTCTTTGGTTGAAACTGGAAATATCAGTTGCTTCATCTGGAATAGATTATCACAGGGAAAATTCTGTGCAGTTTGAAATGAGGACAGAGCAGAATGCATCCATCATGCATAGTTTAAAATAATCTGCAAGACTGCTTCTGATTTGATCCTTAGATGTATTTCCTCCCGATTTTCTTCAATAGTTGTGTTAATAATGAGTACTCTGTCTCTAGAAAAGGCTTTTTTGTAGAGTCTGCCCCCAGCCTCTGCTTGTAAGTATTTTCTTATTTGAACAACTAAGCTTCCTGAAATAGCTGCTTGAGTTTTTTGTTTTGCTGTTATATTTAAAAGTGGTAGAGGGGTGTGGAGTTCCTTCTGCTGCTTCTCAAATCCAAGGCATGCCTTGCAAGCAACTTTGCTTTCACGCTAGAAAGGGAATTGGCGTTGCTGCTTTTCTCATGGTTGTGTTGCTAAATTATTGGCAAAATTATCCCCAAGCAAAAAAAATTATGTTGGTATTGATTTACACATTTGCACATTTGACTGATTTATCTTGAGAGAAGTGTATTTCTATGTGCATGATGCAGGAGGCCAAATTAAATTTAAAAATTACTGTTGCTGTTAAATACAGACCTAATGTGAAAAATTAGCCTACAACAGATTGTTTTAAATCCCAAAGCGTACTGTGGTTCATTCAGAGGTCAATCTTGCTTAAAACATATTAAACATTTAATAATATCAGTGTGTATCTGTTACTGACTTGATGAACCTACCATATAGGTCATGTATGCACAGCTTTATTAAAGGCATTGTTGAAAGAAAACATAGATTCATATTTTGTTTCTTTTGTACTTCATGGTTAATTGGAAATTAAGGTTTCTGGAATTGATAAGGAATAGTTCTGCTTTAAAAGCAGTAGACTGTGACTGAAGAAATCTAGACTTGATCTGGCAGATTTCTTGAAATAACTTGCTGAAGTCATTAATTGTTTTGGGGTTTTTCTTTTGTTTGGTTGGTTTCTTTTCCCTTGTAGTTCTTCATCTGTAAAATGGAGATAATCCTGTTCCCTTACCAGATGGCAGTATGTTATAGATAAATTAATGAATGTTTGTGGGACAAAGCAGTAGCACTTAATGGGTTCAGCATAAGTATTCACATTAATGATTCATGTTAAAGAGTGGTTGAAAAACTACATTAACTTGAAAGTTGGGAGTCTGCTGTCCCAGAGGCAGAGGCTTAGTTTCCAATCTGCAATGCCCAAATGAGGGACGCAAGAAATATTTATTCAGGAAATTTAGTAGTTTACAAGTTTCCTTCCTTTGGTTCCTTCCTTCCTTTAGCTAGAAAGAATTTTTTTTTCAGACTCTGCTGGAGAAGTCTGGATTTCTGAAGTAAATTCTCTTTGAATATAAAAGGAATAGGCACATTTTTGTGGATATTTGTGCAGGTGATCTGGCACAAAAATTAATGAGTAAATAAACTATTTAAAGATTATTAAATTTGAGAGATGATCCGAAGAAATGAGAGCAATTTTTCTAAGCAATTATTAAAAACCCCGACCCTCTCCTGCAAAAGCACAGTTCAGAAAATATCCCATCTCAATTATAGCCAGCAGAAATCTTCCCCCTATTCTTCTTTTTCTTTTGAATCTGTATTTTGAGCTTGTTCAAGATATGTAGGAAAGTTTTCTTGCAAAATGACAGGTAGAAGTATCACAAACTTGTTACTATTTTAGGGGTGTTGGATCAGATGCATAATTATCTTGAATACAGTTTCAGTTTTGCTGCCTTTTCAGTGTAGCAAGCTACAGGGAAAATACAAATTCAGTCTTCAAGGATCCTCAGCCTCAAAGGGAGAAATAAATAGGTAGCAACTCTACTTTCACTTGTGTTTTGCAGTCTTTATTTTTGTAAACAGGGTTGCTTATTTTAAGTGTAAGTGGCATTAGTTCATCCCTGTTTTGTTATCCATATTGAGGGAAAATAAAAAAGTATCTTCACAGATACTTTTGGAGTTATAATGTGGCCGTGTGACTTGAGAGGAGTCTACTAATACGTGATTCTCCTTTGATACTGGGAGCAGATTGTCTTCAATAACTAGCAGATTTTTGTATATATTTTTAAAAAGCAGGAATAAGTGCTTGATGTAACAATTGCAGTGACTTTATTTAATAAAAAACAGTGCACTGCAGTAGCATTTCAGAGTTACTCTTGCCATGTTTGGATAGTTCTCTTGCAGATCTCAAAAGCTCGGGTTTTGTGCTCCTTTAAACACATATTTGGAAGAACCAGAAAATTGTTTTATCACTTGCTTCCTACTGACATACTCGGTTCTTACAGTAACAATTTTCTTTGGCTGTGCCAGGAGATTGCAGATCCTGTGTCTGTCCGTAGACTTGATACCTCAGAAACTGTCTTTTATCCGATATGCCGGTAAGGCAATTACCATGAGTCAGATGAACCCTCCACTCCAGGTTCCTTGTTATGGGTCAGGCCAGAGCAAGACCTTTTCTGGTCAGGGAGCCAGTCTGTGAATTAATGTCAGTGAGAATTACGGGTAAAATCCCCAGCTGTGGCTGGTGTCCAAAATCGGTAGCAAGACTGGTAATTTAAATGTCTGACGCTCCTGGACAAAAATAAGCTGCTTGCATCTCACTCTTTCTCTCGTCCTAACAAGACTGCTTTGGATTTGTCCAAGTAAAACCAAGAGAATAAGTTCGAGGAGGAGGAAAAAGTGTGTCTTCCTCCTTCACTTCAGTAACTTCATGCTTGTCCATGTTTTTTTCCCCAGCTTCTTAAACCGGAGGAAGGATGTCTCACTGATCATCTCTCAGCAGGTCACGGCATAAGCTGCTCCCTCTTTATCCCTCTGATGAGGCCATATACCACTCGCTGCATTCACCCTTTCCTTTGCTAGGTCACGTTTGATTTTCTCCTCTTGAACAGGGCTCAGAACAGCCTCAGTCCTAGCCAGCTCCTCACTCCCTTTCCAGAGCTGGGGGCTGCTGGGCAGACTGACACTTGCAGCCCCGTGACCTCCATGGCCGCCTCATCTCTGCTGTGGCACCTGCGGCAGTATCGGCCACAAAGGGATTTTCTTTATTGCATTAAGCTTGCAGAGAGAAGATTTAGTAGGTGTGTCGCAGTGCCATTAGCCTCCTGTGACCCAATGTCTCAGCAAATCCTTCCCTGGCTGTGTAGAATTTGTTTTAGTTTGAGCAAATTTGTCTTCATTAGAGCCATTTTGAGGGAAACTGTTCTCTCTGTGCATGGGCCCATCTTCTAATTTCTAGGTGGCTGGACTTACTGCTGGTATTTGAATCATTATGCCAGTCTTGAGTAACATCCCATCTGGCAATGCGAAATTCAAAAATACAATTTATTGAGTTTCCTTATATCAGATGGTTGTGAAACCCTTTTTAACAAACTTTCACACAGAAAAAGAAGTTTCATGCTTGTGGTAATAATGTTCATTAAAAAATGTTCTGGTGTGCTTTGTGCAAAATAACATTTCAACTTTTGGAGGACAACCACAAAATCTATTAAAAAAATAAATGTTGGCAGACACACAGACAAAGGAAATCTATCAAAGTTTGTTGATGTTTGTCTGCAGTGCGGACCAGTTACCAAATTCTTTCCCTATGCGAACAAGCAGCATCTTGTCACAACACTTCAAAATCTTTAAATAACTTAAAGACTCTTTTATTTGATGTGAAGTGCACTGTGCAACACCTCAGTGCCAGGAAGCCAGGAAGGATAGTTAATTATTATCTTTATTAGAGGCGTGGCCTGATTTAAATATCTGTATAAAATGTCTCATCTGTGGCACACTGATACCTCTTGAGCACTGAGTACCTGTTGTACGTGAGCCACCTTCAGCTTGGGCATGTTCAAAATGAAGAACAGAAAATATTTTACCATCCTTCAGCTCTTAAATGGAGCTCTGCTGAAATGTCATTGGAAAAGTGGGAAGAGTCTGAGCCTGGCATGGGAAAATAGTAAACAAAATAGCATTTTTAGGTGAGGTACAAGTAAGATTTGCCTGTACAAGTAGAAAAGTGAAACCTGCTAGTTTAGACCAGCAGATTGCCTCTTGCCAAATTCCAGATGACAGTGACTAGAAGTGACTTGGTCTGGGTCTTTTGGTGTGAAAATCCCTGTTTCAGCTGTGTCTCAGGGTATTTTTGGGGGAGAGAATTGCTCAATCATAGAGTCATACATAGAATGGTTTGGTTTGGAGGCAACCTTAAAGATCATCTAGTCATGGGCAGGGACACCTTTCACTGACCAGGTTGCTCAAAGCCCCATCCAACCTGGCCATGAACGCTGCCATGGATGGGGCATGCACAACTTTCTGGACAACTTACGCCAGTGCCTCATTATACTCAGTGCAGAGATTTTTTTCCTAATATATCATGATGCCTCTGTTACTGGATTCTAAACAAATACACAGGAGAGCTTTCTAGTTTCTTTGGAAAAATGATCAGAGGAAGGAATATCATCAATGTTTTGGATGGATGGATGCACTGCAGTAATACCTACTGCCCATTACTGAGGTCTGAGGTCCAACCACTGTCTTTGCTTTAAGGTGTTGATACACCTTTCATAGACTTGGCATGCATTAGCTGTTGGATAAAATGTGAACCTTGAGTGAAAGGATGTACTGCTGAGATAACCTTTAATTGCCAGATATGGGAAGGATTTAAGACCTGTTTCCAGCATTTTTTTTTTTCTTATAGCAAATGTAAAAAGCTTTCCAGTTAGCTTGACAATTTTGGAGGGGGATTGCTCTGAAGTTTCCATTCTCCTTGTATGTTGCTTAGGAAGAATAAGTGCATAATTTTTTGTCTGTGGATGCCTGTTGATGGAATTTGATGCTGTTTAACTGAGATAATAAAAGGGTCGAATAATTTTGTGAATTGTTAAGTATCATTTCATCTTTAGTACAGTGACTGTGGTCCCTGGGGTTGAAGAACAGTGATTGTTATGGTTCTTTTACCATCTGGCTCTGTGACAAGAATACCCAATCTTGTGTTGCTCTACATGATGAAAAAATAGATAAATAAGTAGGATTTATGAGTTTTCTTTGCAAGGCTTTTCCACAGGGCAATTGATTTATTTTAGTCTGTACAAGACAGACCAAGACAAGAAAAAAAAATCGTATTTCTCTCTCTTGCTTTCCCAGGTCCGGTGTAAATGAAAGAAGACTGATATGTACTTACAGATCTTTAAAAATGCTTTAGCAGTTTTTCTTTGGCTTTCTGAAGAGAAGATTCTGTATTGTTAATTCTGAAGAAGGAAATATTTTTTCAGTAATTTTGAATGCCCTTGAGCCCTCTTATGCAGAACTCTGTAATTCTTCATGACAAGTACCCCGCACAAAGCTTTTTGGGGTGGGAACCTTTCTTTTTAATTAGGTTGCAGATAAAGGTTCAGCTTAGTCATGTTAGCAGTAGAAGTTTCTTCAGTGACTTTTCCCATCCATTGTATACTTTATGTCAAGGTCAAAAGTATCACTACTCTTCAAAAAGTATCTCATAACTTTTTTTTTTTTTTTTTTTTTTTTTTTTTTTTTTTTTTATTTTTTTTTTTTTTTTTTTTTTTTTTTGTTTTTTTTTTTTGTTGTTTTTTTGTTTAAGGAAGCAGTAATCTCCTTTGGAAGAGTCTTATATAAAAGGTTAAATTGGTAGCATCAGAAATTCAAGATAAATCAAAAGGCTTTTTATAAATATGAAGACATTCTATTTAATACTAAGCTGTTTTCCACTTTTCATGATAAGGCAAATGCAAAATTAAGTACCAGAAGTCAAGATCAGACACATTTTGAAGGTTTGTTTGTTTTTAAAGTGTATTCCTCTTCCTAGGAGAATATATTTCAGGTAAATATTGGATCTGTCTGTAAACTGGAAAATCAACTTCTCATCTTACTTAAAAGGTGCCTTTGTAGTAAGGGCAATATAATATCATTAAAATAGTGTTTTCCATGAAGAGAAATGCAATATCTTGCTATATTTAACTACTTTGTAAGAGCCAAGCTGTTGTGATAAGAAAATTTCAATAAAGTTTCTAATATTAAAACATATTCTGCAAGTCTATGACCTTCTTTGGCATTTGTCACTTGGAATTATATACTGGTTGTCTTCTTGAAAGAAGACTTAGAACTGTGTCTTTAATAATTTTTAAAATATGAATATAATTACAGGTTTCTCATTATAACAAAGGTACCAGTTGTGTTTTCTTAGTGTAGACATGGTTAAAAGTATAAAAGATGGTATATTGGTCATCACAGTATAAAAGTATAAAAGATGGTATATTGGTCATCACAGTATGAAAGTATGAAAGATGGTATATTGGTCATCGCAGATCAACATATGTGAGGTAAAAAGTAGCTGTTTGTTGCATGAAAGATAACCAAGATTTAAAAAGTCCTTAGAAATGTGCAGGTGGAGGTTTCCTCATATCTACAGCCTTGTGCCTAAAGGCCTAATTTTGTAGTTGCACCCAGAGAGCACTGAGCAGAGTGGGATGTAGCTGAGAAGATGCTTTAGGACCGATCCTGTAGCAAGGCCGGTCTCAGTCTCAGCCAGCCTTTGGGGTGTGGCATGTCCTGAAGGGCAGCTGCTGGCTGCGGGAAGGTCACTGGTTCAGGAGAGTGGTCAGACTTCCAAGGCAAGAGTGTGTTTCATGGGGCACAGGTGTATCTGCATGAGCGTTTTGGTGTGGGTTAGGAGTGTTCTCCTGCAGCAAGTCCGCTCATTGTCCCTGCTTCCTGCTGACGTGCGCGCCTTGCTGAGCAGGTTCCGAGCGCGTGGGCGGGTTTCATTTTGGGTGCTGCTAAACCAGAAGATGTTTCCACCTGGGAATACCCATTCAGTCAGCAGGACCAGTCTGGTTCTAGCTGAAAGTGAAACCATCTAATGGAAGTGTGGACACTTGTCCTCAAGATCACCCCTTGAGGAGCTGTGCTACTGGCTGTTGTCACAGACTGACTGCTGTCACTGTCCCTGTTTCGGCCAGGGACTAACCGCAGGTGCCTAGGGAAGACAGTAAAAGTGCAAGCACAGAGTAGTGCTTTCCCAATATATTTCCCCAGTTTTCTGCAATCTGAATCTCACAAACTTCCTGAAGCAGAGATGGTATCTTTGGTTTAATAGCCCTGTGATAGATTTTTCTTCCATTAGTTTGTCTTATTGTTTTGTAAACTGTGTGCGTTTTTATCATCCACAATATCCTGTGCAGTGAGTCCTAAGGTAGAACAATGTATGTGTTGAGAAGTACCTTCTTTTTGTTTATTTTGAATTTATTACCTGAACATTTCATTTGATGCTCCTTTGTTGTTATCTTGTAAGAGACAAATGATTCCTTATCCACTGCCTTTATGGTGCTCCATTTATCACGGATCTCTTTGATACTACCTTGATTGTTTGTCTTCCAGGCTGGAAAAATCCATGTCTATTTAGTTCCTTGATCAGAACCCATTTCATACCTTTGATCATCCTTCTTCTCCTCTCTGCCTTCCCTTGTTCTGTTTTGTGTTTCTGAGACTGGAGGACTGCATGCAAGCTAGAAAATGTATTCATTGTGCAGTGTCTGTTGTTTAAATGCTGGCTTGAGGGTGTGTTCTGTGGTGGTCTACACTTCCCATAATTTTTCACAGTATTTGCTTTTTTATTTGACTGCTGAAAGTAATCCATCAGTTTTTTTAAATGTCCCCATTTAACACAAGATCCTTCCCTGTAGTGGTAACAGCTAACCCAGAGCCCATACTGTATTCATAGGGTTGGGGTTATTTTACTCTCCACCACTCCCTACAATTCTTTATACCTGCCAACACTGAGTTTTGCCTTCCATTTTACAATTTAGTCTTTCGCTATGTGAAATTGGTTGCAGTTCCCTCAGTAAGCCTCCGTTTGTATTGCTGTGAGCGACATGGTATCAGTAGGGTACTCTTTCTGCACACCATTCTTCCCTCTTCTTCAACCCTTGTACCCAGCTGTGTCCTACAAAACTCCTGTGGAACACTGGTAGCGACCTATTTTCATAGAGAAACTGTGTTTAATGCTGTCTTTCTTTCCCATCTTTTAACAACTTATGTATTTGTTTGGAGATGAAACGAGTGGATTGATCTGGTCATGTTCGTCCCCACATGCAACAATTCTCTAGCAGTGCTAATGGATTTATGAGGCAATTGTTCAAATGCTATGTGGACTCATCCCCAGCACATGATAGCTAGCTCTCTGTTCTTTGTAACAGTTCCTATCAATTTGCTCAATGCCTATGTCAAATTAATTGTTTTGTAGTTTTCTAGATCCTCCTGAGAGGCCTGTTAGGAGCTTGGCAATGTGTTTGCTATCTCACACTTCTCTGGTACAGAGATGGGTCTAAATAAGATTAACATGAGCAGTAATAGCTCAGCTGTGTGTACGTGAGTTCCTGCTGAAGTTGAGGGAGCACCATCTCACACTGGTGGTCTGTTGCCATTTGTTTTGGCTGTATTTCTCTGCTGACCTCTATCACTGATGCTTAAATTTCAGGCTAATTCTCAACCTAGAGACAAAAAAACCTACTCCAGTCAGGGATCATCTACCTAACTTCCTCCATAGCAAGCACAGAGGAAAGACATCTTTTAGTTTTGTTGTTGTTTGTGGTTTTCTTGGTTTGGTTAATCCTATTTCTTCTTGAGCCTGTTTAGGTCTGTGTAGATTTACAGGCAGATTTGGACCAGGGTTCCTTTTCAGATAGAGATAGGTTAGATTATCCAGAGACAGAAGGGATACACTTTTCTTTGGGACAGTCCATTAGCTTTTTCTTTAACCCCAGGCAGCAAGAAGGAAGCAGTGCAGAGCGCAAGCCTAAGTTCCTGAGTGAATCTCCTTCAGTGATGCGCTGGTGACTTGGAGAGACTTGATAAACTTTTGACTTGTCTAGGCATTTTTGTGTTATTCATTGCTTTTGTTTTGAGTGAGTTGTTTGGGGTTTTTTTTTTGGTGGTTGTGCTTGATTGGTTTTTTGGGGTAGTTTTCTTGTTTTTGTTTTGTTTTAATTCTCTTTAATATTTTCCCTAAAGACAACTAGGAAACTAAACATGTCAATTATCTTAGTGCAACTTTATGATTTCATAATTAAAGTCACAATGGCAGGAAATGCAGAAGTTTAGGTTTCAGTAGCCATATTGGCCACATATGGACTGTTTTAACTTCCTGCCTTTCATAATCAATTCTTATTTACGTACTTTGTGACCTACACTAAGAGTCTGGCAAAACATGATGATTTTTATCCTAATGATGCTCCTGGGAAGTTGTAGGGAGCATAAATTTTTTGGTTAAGAATTTAGCACAAGAAGTTTAAGTGATTTACTGTATTTTGTGTATGAAGCTTATGGAACTTGGGAGTGAATGCAGACTTCTGAGGGCTACCCCAAGGTTAACAGGCTTGATTTTGTTTCCAGTAATATTTATTGACTTTGCTGAGATTCTCTGTAAGAAAACTCCCTGTAAGCAAGGGAGAGTGAAGAGGAGAATAAAGGTGTTTGGATTATGAATAATTGTCCAAGAAGACATGAAGGTTGAGGAAAGGGTGGGTACTGCAAATTCTCTGGAATACAAGGGTGTGGGCATGTCTTGAGGGGTCAAAATTATCTCTTGGGAGACAGCAGGTGACTTACATGTAACTGTGGAGCTTTGTTGGGGGGACCAGGTAAAAATGTGTTGCTCTGTTATACACAAGGTCATTTCAAACTATGCTAATAAGTTAGAGATCATACACTGCAGGAAAGCAGGATATGAGATCCCTTAATGTGCTCTGTGTGTTAAAACAGTAGGCATGAATAAAAAGGGAGGGCAAATAAATGGGTTTGAATCACATTTTTGGTTTTGTTTTCAGCTGGTTCATTTAGAAGAGGCCTATTGGGAATCTGCATGATGAGAATTTGAGTTGTATTTCTCTTCACTAACACAGCTGACAGGGCAGAAGAACCTGAAAGTGGAGAGGTTTGTGACAAACCTATAGCTGAAGAGTGAGGCAGAGGATAAGTTGAAGACTGGCTTTGAGACTGAAATCTTGGAAGGTCAGAGGCTATGCAAGAACTAAGGTTAACTTCACCAAAACTACTAGAATTTTTGAGGATTGGGCGCAAGGCAACAGTTGGAGAAAGGGAAGTTGCAGGTTGCAGACCAAGGATCTTAGCAGGTACTTTGTGCAATGGTCATGAGGCATGAGTGTACTCATCAGCCTGGACAAGAGAAGTGCTGGTGCTTCAGGAGGTGTTTGCAGACATGCACTGCTATTTGAAGTCTCAGAAATGAATTAAACATTTTAATTTTTGTTTATTAATAGGTAATTTCTGCACTGTGTCAGTGTCGATGGTTAATTATTTGCACATTTCATTAGGAGAGCAAAAGGAGATTGTGCCTGGTCCTTGGCATGATCTGGTTGGTGTTGGCTGTCATGCTGTGCTGAAGTCAGAATTGCTCTTCTGCTTTAATATATTGTTAATACTGCATGTGGTTCTGTCGTGGCCAGGATATTCAAGTCACTGTGGGATTTTTCTTTTGTTTTTAGTTGTCCCATAGGTGTAACTCAGCAGTGAGTATATGGTCCACAGAGCCATTCTTTTTCTGTTGTCTGTCATTTTCAAGTAACCTCAAGTGTCATTCCTTTATATTATGAATGGTATATATTTCCAGTTGTGATGTAATGGTTTGGCTAGTGGCTGAGATAATGAGCTGAAGGACTTGAGCTGATGATCTCATCTTTCAGCCTGCCAGACTCTCTAAATTTTTTTTGCTAATCACTACCCATAATGAATACTCACTTACCTAGAATATTTCTTGGTACTTCAAAATTTTTCATATAAAGCATGGGGTGAGTTTAATAATGAATCAAATGGGACTTTATATTATTTGAAAGAATTTTCTTGTACCTTTTTAAGGTAGATTATTTTTCTGATTTCTACTGTACTGATACCTCCCTTGTACCCTCCATGGCTTTAGGGAATTCTTGAGCAGTGAAGACCAGGCATAGTGTTTGATGAGGTAAAAAAAGGGGTATTTTTCTGAGCAGGGTTTACATCTGATTATGCAGAGCCTCTGAGTGCACTAAAAGTGCTGTATGGCATGTTTAATAAAAGTAATATTTTAGTAGAGGAGGATCTCATATGACATTGCTTTTCATCATTGCTGCAAAACACGGACGTTCCTCCTTGGGTGGGAGCCACAGCACACAGATTTGTGAAATGAATGTTTATAAAACCAGAGTTTTCAGGTACTTGTGGTTTTTTTTTTTTTTGTTTTTTTTTCTCATATTTATTTTTCTGGAGTTGATTGGATCAAATTGATTTAACTCTGCTTGTGATATGTAGATTTTTAGGTGTATTAAAAGTCTGTATTCATCCCAGGGTGGATTTTTGACTGAGGCATCCAAGTTCGCAATGCAGCTGCTGTGGTCTGCATCTGTAATCCACAGAAGCAGGGGTGTGCTGCCAGAGGGTAATTTGCAGGTGCCTTTGTTTCTGTTCTCAGTGCACAGATAATGAAGAGGAGAGCAAATATCTTCCCTTCTTTTCTAATTCTGAAGTGCTGTCATCTTTTCAGCAGTGGGGTTTGGCATCCTACCTCCAGAGAGGCTTGCTCAGTCACAGCCTAGTCTGTGTAGGATGCTGTTCTCATACTGTTGTTTTTTCTTGTTAGAGCTTTGATAATATGACTGTCAGGTTGGCATCTCGCTCTGTTTTGTATCTACAACCAGCAGAGCTTCATTTTTGCATCTCTGTCATGTACTAATGAACTGAGTCTTGAATTCTGCTGTTGCTCCTTGAAAACTAAGTGCCAAATTTGTTTCCACACAAAGCTCCTTCACTCAAGATGTGAAGTAGATTCAGATGTGCTAGCAAATACACTTTGTGAAGTTTGTCTTTCCCTGCTTTCTGGCTACTGATGGAAAAATTTGATTGCAAACCGCTTTCTGACTATGCAGACCTCATCTGTGCAGAGGTTTGGGAGAGCAATAGGGTAGTTTTTTATCATCAATAAGTAATTCCAGTAGCATATGGCACTTGGAAATTTTAAACACTGATAAAATACAAACTTCCAGAAGGTGCCAATATAGAGAGAGATGTTGGCTTCCAAGCAATTTTGTCCTTGCATTAGTTCAGAAATTGTAATATTCAGGAAAGATGTCTCTTCTAATTGTATATTACCAATTGCTTTGTTTGTGGCGTGCTGTCGGGGTTCGCTGTTATTTGTCTCTTCCCCGACACGGGAAAAGTGGTTCTGGGTGGCCGCGATTCCAAAGGACGAGTCTGGACTCGCAGGTTTTTGGTTTTCAAACTTGTTTATTAATTCTTATCTACAATATTTTTCTCTCTGCCCAGCCAAGGTCCGATCAGCAGGACAGTCAAGTGCACTCTCCCCCGCCCACGGGACGGTTGTGTATTTTATAGTGAAAATTACGTATATCATATTTACCTTTAATTCCCAATACTTTTCACCCTTATAGACAAGTGTACCTTCACCATGAACCAATCCAAATGTGCCAACATCATCACACAAAATGGAAGACATGAAGAAGAAAGAAGAGCCCAGGACTACGCCCTGAATCCTCCATCTTGTCTTCATGACCACCCTGTACCTAATTTTCTAAAATTTATATTTCATCCTGTAAATACACTATTCACACCCTAGAACTTCTCATTTCCTCATACACAGATATTTCATCTCTAGATGGATCAAAGTCAAGCCACCAGTCACTTTTGGCAACATTCCAAGGTCTCCGAGCCCCCCAAGGGTTCTCTCAGTGACTCTGGACATTCAGAGTGATGTGTTGAGTTCCCACAGCATGCTCTACAAACCTGGCCATATAACATTTGTAATGGGAGTGGACTTCTTGAATTTTACTGCTCTTTCTAAAAATATATATTGAAAATACATTAAAAGAATTTGCAAATAACCCTGCTGTTATCAAGTGTCAAGTCTGGTGGCAGTCCATGGGGCTTTTAGAATCGACTGTGGAGGGGGATGATATGGTTTAAGGTTGGTTGTTTAAGGTGTTGTTGGAAGAGCAGGATGACACAACATGGAAAGATTCTTTGAGAACTGAGTTGTTGATCCATATCAGGTGCTATGTCCTCAGTGCTGCTTCAGTGCTTCATTGGAAACCAAGTGCTGATCTGTTGGGATATAGCAGTTTTTACCTCGTTACGCATACGCTACTTATATTTGTTTTAGCTAAATTAGCAGATGAGTTTAGCCTGCCCTTTGAAGTCACCCCCCACCTAGACAAACTCACGATTAATTGAGAGATGCAAGGGTGGAGTAATTCCCTCCTTACGCTGCTTGTGCTTCTGACTGATTACATTTCTGTAATTATTTACAATTATGTGAAAATTGAACCGTGTGAGAGGCCACATCTCTCGTAATACAGTCAGTGCACTGGGCACAGGAACCAGCCGTAAGACAATTATTCGGCTCTTGGATGAAGAACTGATTTCTCTTCCTAGACCTCAGTACCAAGGGTAGGAATGATTATGGCATAGTGAAAGTGCAAAAGTTTGCCTTGGCTTGCAGCTGATGAGGTTTTAATGTGGCCCTTTGATAGGCAGAGGAACAGAAAGCTATAATTTTGACAATGGACTTTTATCAGATTTTATAAAAGGGGTGGCAGGACAGGATTCCTCTAGTGGCAGGGAACTGGGCTTGGTTACTTGAAAGGTCTCTTCCACTCTCTTATTTTCTGTTTCTGGCTAGAGAAGAAAGATGACCTGCCTATGTGAGGGAGGTTTGTGTTGTCAACAGAGAGAGCCCCTGAAAGGGAGTTCTTCTTTTGCAGAGAAAATTTGAAGTTTTTCCACAATTCCGTCTGCTCCATATTAATATACATTTGATATAATAAAATAATTTTCATGATTTTATGGGGGAAAAATTATTTTTCCAAATATTTCTGAAGGCCATTTGCCATTTAATTATCCAGATAATCTACTTACATTAGTCTGTAACTCACAGTCCCAATAAATGCTCAGTCAAGAAAGATTTGCTAGTGCAGAGAAGTGCTAAAAAATATCTGAGCCAGCTAATAGCCAGTAGAAATAAAGCTTTTCTGCACCTTAAGTAACATAGAGTTTGAGACTTTTAACATAAACTATTCTATCTTATTTATTTTCCAAGGATTTGTATTTGCTCCTGGATTTTCTTCTCTTATAGGTCACTGAAAGTTCCTCAGAAGTGTTTTTAGGTTTGCTATGCTTAATTCAGATATAAATCTCAATGGGGAAAAAAGGTGCTTCTGCTATAATAGTGATATCCCCCACAAATGGAAGTTTTATTACTGACCTTAAGGGGCTTTGATTTTATTAGTCAGTTTATTATGAGTCACACATTTGCTTCTTACTTCATTTACAGGGATCAACTAGGAGCTGAATTTTGTCTTAAAATAAAAAAATAAAATATTATGAGTGCTCCAAGGTGCCACTTTGTTTGTTTTTGTTATGTGTATACTTATACATTCATATATATTTTATAGTCATTTAGAACATTTAATACATAAAAGATAAAGACACATTTCAAATTAAATATGATTTAAAACAGTAATACATTTAAGAGTAGTAAATAAACAGTTGTATTTGTCAAGTAAAGGGAGAATATATGATGTGATACTGCTGTGTGTGGAAAAGATATCTTAAAACTTTCAAGTTGCATTTGTAATGTTTTGATTTCAGTGGAAAGTCAAAGGAGTTTTACAAGGAAAAGTTCATAGTACTTACTGAAATGTTGATCTTTCTAATGGAATGCATTTGTGTAGTTTGTGAAACCCATTCTTTATTACACTGAATATTATATTTAAAAGTATAAAATGCAAATATATGAAGAAAGCACACAGTCAAAATGGTAGAAAATATTGCTATTTGGGTAAACTAAGAAAATGTTTGCATTCTCCACTTGCCAAATATTACCCTTTTACCCAAAAAGATGAAAACATACTATCTGAGTCATTGTACTGCAGTTGCTAATGTAATATTTTTCATTAAAAGTGCCTAACAGTGAATGCAGGAACTATGGAAGTTTTTACCAAGAAAAGAGTACCACATAAGGGTTAATGAGATTATGGATAAAATGTTAGTTCATAATTCTCTTTATGTAATAAAGATACCCTTTGATATGAGTAAAGATGCCCTTTGATATGAGAAAAAAATAACTGAACGTTAGTCTTGAACTTCATCTGAATAAAAATGCAGCTTTGCTCCTTATCGCTTACGGTAAAAGCTTTTTAACAGAATCCAACTTCTTTTTTTTTTTTTTTCCTTCACATAGCAAAGGGAGCTTAGGATATACTTGGAGACTGAATTAATTGTTCATGGCAAAAACTAAAGTTGAAATAAATATTTTGAAAAAATGACGGACCAACAAACATTCTTGGGTTTTGTATGAGATGTTGTAGGGTATATTGTTTTGTTTCGAGTTCAGGTTTTGCCATGTAGCCAAGTCTTGTCTCTTCTAAGTCATATTCGCTCTTACTTACTGACTGATGAAACACATAAAAGCTCAATATGCTTCCACACTTGCTGGCAAAATTAGAGAAGTCTTTGGCCAGAGTCTGAGCCTCAGCTGTTAAGTTGTATCTAAACTTATTGGAGGAAAAAAATGGAGGTCAAAATACAACTTGGCTTTCAAAACACAGCAAACCCATAAGTAAACTGATTAGTTATTCATCTTTTAACCTTTTGAAGTAGACACGCATTTTTTAGAGGGTTGGTTTCTTAGAAGCTCTTCTTAAAACTTACTTGGCAATGTAAAGATGTAGAGAGACACTAATTGTATTTTATGGCTGCATTAAATACTTCACTCGCAAAAAACCACAGAGATAAAATACCAACTGAGAGTAATGTTTTCACGTCATTTGGTCCTCACATGTATGTAGGCATACAGATATTGCTGCTTTGCAGTCTAGTATTTCTAATGTGCTTTTCAAAATGGAATATAAATACTGGAGTATTTTCATTTTTCATGCTGTTTCCTGTGTCTAATCCCATGGGATGTGATGTAGAACCGCTAGTAAAGTTTGTTTGTTTTTGTAAGCTTGGGGGGGTAGGTAGGTGGGGGTTAGTTGCATTTCCTTAAGCATTGTTAACTATGTGTTTAAATGTTGGAACTTGGGCCAAGAAATTCCACCTCATAATTACATTTGTGGTTTAGTGAGAGAACGTACTACCACTGCCTTTAATAGCAGATAGAGGAGAACATGCAAAACAACCCCCTTGTCACTTTGTGAAGCACAGACTTCAGGGATAAAGATCTGGTTTTGGATACAAAAATCACATTCCTAAATTTATTTTCAGTGCTTAAGGGAGATAATAGAACAAATGGTTGATTAGTAAAGTAATTTTATGACAAGTTGTTTGAAATATCTTAATTCTGGGTTATACAGTAGTATATTAGATTAACAATAATGAGAAGGAGGCTGTATTGCAGTAGTCAAGTTGTTGACTTTCAGATTAGTTCTTTTCTATTTAGACAAAAAAGTAGCATCATTACAAATGCTGCAAAATGTGCGTTCAGAGTATACTCTTGAAGCCTTGATACTTGTACTATATATTGAAACAAGGGTTATTTTTCCTTTATTTCTTTGCATTTAATTTCTGGACACAGTAATTCATTACACTCTGTGTCTCTAGCTTAGCAGCTGTAAGGAACACAGAAAATCAAGCCACCAAAAGCAGTTTTCCCGCATTTAATGTGTTAGCAGCTGCCACACCACATTCAGTAGGAGCCTCCCAGCTGTTATGCCAGAGGGGGAGCTCCCAAAGATGTGATCTTACTTACCTGAAAGTCAGAATTCTCATTCTGGAGCCAGCAAAGGTAATGCAATGTAATAAAATATAGAGAGCTGTTCCAAAGCAAGAAGTTAAATAATCCCTAGTGTATATTGGTTGCACAAGTGATCTATTTGTGGATGGGGCAGTGCCATCCATGTGAATCCAAGGGAATTAGTAGCCATTCCTAATTCCATAAACCAAAACAAAAACCTGCAAAGGAGAAGGGGTCTTTCTGTCCCAGTGGGGTCCTGTTGCAAGAGCCCAAGGTGCAGCAGGAGCCCAATGTTTACGGAATGAGCAGATGATCAGTTCTGCACACAGATTTATTTTACTGAGCTTGTCTGATGAGCTCATCTTGGCTGTCCAGGCATTTGAAAGTATTGATTGCATAATTTTCAAGTATCTATTAGAAAGTAAATATTCATAGCCTTGTGCTAGTATTACTTGTGTTAACATGTGAAAAAATCATTCTTCACGTATGTCTCCAGGAGAATTAATGAAAAAAAAAGGATGAGCTTAATGCTATCCTATATTCATTAATGCTTTTAGGATTATGTTGTTCTCAATACCTCAGGTAGGTCTTTTTGTTGATACAGCAGCAGTCTTTATTGCAATTGATAAAGTCCAAGGATGGACTCTAAGGATCTAGATTTTCAAAGTATCCAGATGCTTGCAGATGACGACAGTCCTGGTCAAATTGTTTAAGGTGCATAAGCAGAGTGGATGGGCTTATGAGTGGTTAGGTGTCTAGCCCACTTACACTTTTTTATTCCCTATATATGCATTTTAAGATACTGAAAAGACTTGAAAATCCAGCCCTAGAGGCCACATAGAAGCATATTAGACTTTCAAACCAATATTTGTTCCATATTTTACTTTTAGATGGCAGCAGTGTCTTTGTACCTCCTGAACTGTTTGGTCTTGCTTTGGGAGATGGGCTAGATTAATCTCTGTCCATGTGAAATGTATTTTTATAACAACAAGGTGAATTTACTTGGGAAAGCACAAGTTGTTGTAGGATTTGAGGCATAGTTTACCCCAGCCTGGGCTTAATTCAGCATGTAATTAAACAAATTTTTAACTTAAAGCATATGAATAGTTCTAATTAAATTAATGGCTCTCAGTGCAGTTCTGCATGATTCTGCCTGCCTGAAACAGACTGTGGGATTAGGACCTTCACTTAAAGGGGGTGCTTCATGGAGTGCCAGAGTTCATCCCTACCCTTATTCAAAACGTTATACTATCATAGCATCTGAGAATTAATATTCCTGTTACAGAAAACGATAAATGCCATTTTTTGGGTAGCTTTTCTGAAGTCTTTCACCTATTGGTTTATACAGAAGGTTGGGAAAACAGCACTGATAAGTAATAACGAATGTGGTTTTGTGGTTTCCAGTCTGCCACATCAATGCTCTGCAAATGAGTTTGGTTTGCAGGAGGCACTGCATATTGTAAGCTGTTTCTGAGGCAATATTTAAATATACTTCCCTGGCAGCATAGAAATATAAATAAACATGTGGTGTTAACTTGTAATATTATTAATCTAAGTGAACTTCAAAAGCAGCTTACCAAAACTGCAGCATTATTTTTGTTGGATTTCAAAGGAGATGTGCTGTACAGATAGCAATGTTTTATCAATCGCACAATGAAATCAAAGTGGAAAAAGCATTTGAAAAAGCCTTGTAAGAGTTTTGTACTGATGTGCTAATCCATTCAGATTTTATTGTTAGCATCTGTACTGAGTGATTGAAGAATTACCACATTAGGGGCCCTTGAGACAAATATTATTTACATTTGTGTCAATGAATTTGATAAATACATTTTAAAATTTAGGGAATCGGGTGGTTAAGCTATTAATGAAAGTTAAACAGTATTAAATGTGAGAATATGACATTACTGCTTATGCCTGTTGTTATTGCTATTAATATTAGTGTTTTTGTTGTTGTTTTTGTTGTTATTAACATTATTGTTATTATTAAGATAATATTCCAGGTAAACACCCCCATGTTGTTTAGCTAGAGCTTCTTAATTTATTAAATTATAATGATACTTTTAAAGAATAAGGAAGAGTGCATTATAAATTAATTAGCAGATAGATGCTGACCTTCCACCATGTCATCCTGCTGCATAGATTTGTTGTTGATGTCTCTCAAAGATGTATTTTTGCTGCTGATACAGTTTTCCTGGTGTGTCAGGGAGTTTGTGGCAAACTGTTCTAATGGAATTTCCCTGCACATGGTGGCAGTGTGGAAGATCTCACCACACAGAAACAATACTTGCTCTATTCGCTTTTTGTTTGATAAGCCACAGTGTAAAGAAGTGGCCTTTTTTTGTTGTTGTTTTGGGGCTGGCGTTTTTGTGCTCAGGCCCACTGATGAATAAGGTGCCTGTTGTCTGTGTGTATTTGTAGCATGCAAATATAACTCTGCTGTCACACTTCAAAGAGGTTGCTTGTGTGTCACTGTGATGTTTTTCATTAGCAGTGCTACCTGAGTGGGTAAGTTAGGTTTGGGGTGATTAACTTCATAAACATTTTAAGTGTGTGTGTGCTTCAGCCACAAGTGTATTCAAGAATTACAGAGTACTGAAAATCACACACACTGTGTAGAATGCAGGATTTCCACACCATTGTTTTGCAGAGTGGCATTGCGTTCACACCATTTGCAGTGCATTAAGAAAAGTGCTTAACTGAATAAAATTAATTGTAAAAGCTGTCAGAATTGACAAGATATTTTCCTGGTTTTCTCCACCACTTTTGAGTGTGTTAAAGACCTACCTCGCTGACATTTTTAAATAAAGCAAAGGTATTCAATGGAGAAAATGCTAATTTTTTTGTGCTTTATGCAGGAAAGGGTATTTCTTTCAAAAGGTTGCTTTTACCAAAATCCTTATGACATGAAGGATTTTTTGTATTGATGCATGGGGTGAAGGTACCCCAGGAGGGGGGACCCCAGGAGGGTGCTGTGCAGCTGTTGCCTGCTGTGTGTTTTGGCAGCACTAAGACAAGGGGACCTGCACCTCTCCATTAGTCTTTCTGCCAATAAAGTCACAGCTGGCCAGAATTGTCTATAATGCAACAGCACATGATCCAAAAACTAGATGGATTTCATAAACAGTTATAGGAGTTACAGTGGTGTTTCTGCATTTCTTTTGGATTTTTTTTTTTTTTTTCTGTTACTAAAAGCCTATTGATGCAGTTGATGGATATTTTAAAAATAAGCTCTTTAAAGAGAAAATTACTGTGGTAAGATTAAAACACTAAAGACTTGTACTGTTCAGTGGACTTCTCCCTATGAGAGACATAGTCTAATAAGAGCTGTCCAATTAAGAAATTTTGTGGGGTTTGCAGGAAGACTGGTTTATTTAATTTTATTTTAAATATAAAAATGAATGTATTTCTGTGGTGTGTTTTATACAAGGATGAGCAGACACATGTTTCTTTTCTCAGAACTCTTTTTTGTGGGCTTATGAGAGGGCTGTCTGTGCAACATTGGAATACAGAAATAAAATGTCTTAACAGTGGAGTTTGGTCTCGGTCTACAGACTAATCATGTTTGCTGCCTACACTGTATTTCCTGTGGTCGTCTGTTAAATTATGATCTCTGTCACGTAGTTTAGAAGTACCAATTGCTTTCATATGGTAATATGGAAAAGAATCATAGTTAAATAAAACGCTTCTTTGGCACTTACTCTTGGAAATACATGATTGTGTAATTCCTAGGCAAATTTGAGTTGTGTCTTTAGGTATTTTAGTTTTTTTCTGCACTGTTGAACATCTCAGTAACTTGCTTCTCTCACAGCCCCCTTTTTAGCCCAGTTAAGCTGTAGATCTTTTCTCCTTCCACACACTCTTGTGTTTCAGGCTACTGAATAGTTGACTGTTGTGCAAATGTTTTTGCCTCCTCTCTTCTTTAAAAACCTTTCAGGCAGAAGCTGGGACAGAAGAGCCCAAATTTCACAGAGGGAGCCTGGGCTTTCCTCCCTTACCCCCAGCAGATCTGAGAACTGGGCTCGCACTAAGGTTGAGAAGGAGCTTGGTGAGCTGAACTTTCCTTTCCATGCTTTCTTAAAAATACATTTCTTCTACCTCTCAGCTTCTTGGATGTGTGGTAGCCAGCTGTATGGCTTTGGTAGCTATCTTCTTGAAGACTGAGCATGTTGAAAGCATGTAGGGTGTGTTGAGCATGTAGGGCACACCTTGCTCCTGGACAGAACTCTCTGTGTATGTGAAGGAGTAGTGGAGTTAAACACCGTTCTGAGTCCAGGATTGAGAATTACTGAAACAGCCAGCACCAGCTTTGAAAGTTGGTTTGCATCCTAGAATTTTCAGCTGTAGGAGTTCATTAGCCTACTGGTCTTGCCTGCTGGTGTCTTTCAGTCATTAGACCACAGATCCAGCATCTTTGTCATCCCATAGAAAATGATTCTGTAAGCATTTTGGTTACTCCCTCCAGAGAGATTGCAAGCTTCTTCCATGAATGAGCAGATAGAAATGATGTAACAGATACTTAATTGCCTAAAAGCTTACAGAAGGTTTAGCAAACTACTAAAAATTCAATGGTGAAATAAATAACTGGAAACATTACACTTTCGTGCACCTGTTTTATTCGAACATAAAGTTACTGTTTTGAAGAGTTTATGTCTGTAGTTCAAATTGCGATATGTAAAACTGTTTTGTATTAAAAACAAAACAGTACATTCTCACAAACTGGGCATGTTACACCAGAACTTTGACTAAGCAGTGATTCACAGCTATCCTCAAAAAACTGTGTCATGAGAAGTTGTAAAAAAGTATCCTACTAAAGTTTCATTTGGCAAGCAGAAATAGCTCTGCTACATTAAAATTTGTTTCTAAGTTCTGTCTAAAATGTATGTGTGGTGTGTTTGTAGCATATGCTGTAGTTCAACTGTATTTTTAATAGCTTTGTAACTGTTTTTCTCTCTACTTTGCCATATGAATTCTTTTCAGTTTGAAAACTGTTATGCTTGCATTCATCCCAAGAAAGGAATTATTTTGGGAAAGTTGAGAAAAATGTGTTTAAGCATTCTGTGAAAAAAAAAAATCAGTTTGAGTCCTTAATGGTTGTAATTCAAGGATTAAAAGAACAAAGTCTCTGACCCTCCTGGGGTGGGAGGACATGGGATGAAGCACAGCTGTGGGTGTGACAGAGCTTTGGTCCAGGTAGAAGGAGGGTCTGTGGATGGTGTTGTAGGATAAACTCTCATCACAGCAATCTTGATCTCCAGTCCTAAGAATGGGCCAGGACTGACAGAAGGATTCTGTGTGGCATGGACGTAATATGAATGGACTTATGGCACCTTCTTTTGGGCTCTGAGTTGTGAGGGGAGACTTCCTCATCACAAGGATTTCCTCTTTTGTTGCTGCCGTACAAGCATGTAGGAAAAACCTTTCAGGAATCCAAGGAAAATCTAGTAGTCCAGTGGTCATGAATAATTAAATCCATGGTGGTTGCCTTTGGATTCCTTGCTTTTCTTCTACTTTTTAAAGTTTTTTGGATGTTTTCTAAGGCCCCTCTTTTAAGACGCTCTGCAGTCAGGGAATAGGTGTTAATTTCCATGGGAACTTCCCCTTTCAAGGTTCCTCTGGACACTGATGTCCTTCACAGCACCCCTGGACACCCCACTGGTGCCACCAGAACCAGTGTGGGAATACACACCATGGGTTGCCTGTGGTGTTGATCAAGCTTAAGCAGAGAAACCCAGGATAAACACACAGATGTGAGGACTACCTGTGGCATCTGATGGCTTCAGCTCAGCTCTGCTGTCAGCTCATTTCTGTTTGGTGCTTCCAGTGTTCTTGGTGGGGGGGGGGGGGGGGGGGGGGGCTGGAAAAGCAGTGTGGCTAACTAGAAATAGAGCGCATAGGGGATAAGATTATATTGCAGGAGTGATTGCTTTCTAAATAAAGAATTTCTGTCTCTCTTGAGAGAAATCAGGAAAAGGACCATAAAGTTGCTGTTGTCCAGCAGAAGAGAACCATCTGCTGGAGTTATGAACAATTGGCTGCGTTTAATGGCCAGTGGTTGATGGTCCCTGCTCTAACGAGGAGGAATTAGTTTGTTCAGTGCAGGTGATTGAAAGTGTAGAATAATGCAGCAGAAATAAGAAAGGGAAAAAAGAAAAGTGGATAAAAGCTGTTTAAAAATAAAATTATGGTTCCACAAGGACAGTATTTTTCTGGGTTTTTTTTATTATAAATTTCTCAAATGTTAAAAGGCACTTGCACATGCCATGTCATGATGTTGGTGAGTCATTAACTTTGTCTTCAGAGAGAAACGCGGCATTTTGGCACTTCCTTGCCTTTTTCCTTTCTTTCTTTGTGGTTTTCCGTTTCTGTTCTGCAAACAGTTAAGATGAACTAAAGCATTCTCTGTTTTCCACTAGGTCTCATTTGCTACAGCTTTCTGCCTTTAAATTACTTCTGAACCACAGAATCTGGCAGGGCTTGTTGGAAGGCATTTGAGGACAACTACTTGATCTGGAGTACAGCCATGTACGGTACTTGAAGGCATAGAACAAAGCAGTATAAATTGAGATTGTTTTACTAAATGTTTATGGCTCTTCCAGGACAGCCAGTAGAATTACAGAAAAAAAAATCTTAATTAGGGCATAGCATGTAAATACCCACTTTTTATTGCATCGAGGAATGCTTTTACCTTCTCTGTCTTAAAACAAAGGCCTGTTTAATAGCTTTTCCTTAGTTGTGTCCCTAATCTAACATTTCTTGTCTAATTGTCGGAGTTCAAGTACATGTAAAGAATTGCTAACATCAGGGGCATTGAATAAATTATTTAAGGAGGACTGGCTAGGAGAGGAGATGAATCACACTTCTACAACCTTGCAGCCCAGTTAAAACTCCATACTATAAAACAAGTAAATGCAAATATTAATTATAATAATAGCAGCCATTTAAAATATTTTGGACCAGCTCTCTCCTGATATGTATCCACAAAGCCTCACTAGATTCTGTGTGCCCCTGCTGTGCACTGTGTGTAGATGTATGCAAAAACAAAGGTTATCATGGAATTGAGAAATTCAAGCCATGCAAACTGTTTCACAAAGTGTTAAGTCATATTTTTTTGTTTCTCACAGCCATTAAGGTTTATGTTTTTCCTGCAACGAGCTCTGTGTGTAGTCAATAACTTTAAATATTTAGAAGCATGTTTTGAAAACTTGGCTAGTTACTTGAATGCAAATTAGAGGGATCAAGGTCTTTTGTACAGTTTTCCACTGGCACGAGAAAGTGCCCATGCAAATAAGGTAGATCAGGTTATTCCTAGGTAGGTTCCTATTTGCTCACATGTTACAGGTTAAAAATCACGAACACAAATGGAAATTAGCTTGAACTCTTGTGGGACTTTGATAAATAGACAGTGCTGCATTTTCTGTGTGTGAGTGTTATTTCTTGTAATAAAAGGAACAAAAAAGGGCACTCTAGATGTATGGAACATCTTTGATTTTAATATTAATATGAAGCTGTTGTTGGCAACAGTATGTTTGTATTTAAAACACAGTTTTGAGGTCTTAATTAACAGTATGGTTGTTTAGTGTTTTAAATTCATGGTACCCATTCTGTAATTTTGTGGCTTCCCTGCCATTGGTAATAATGCAGTAATGAAAATGATATGCAGTGGTTGAAAGGTTAATGTTACCTGTTTGATTAAAATACAATGATTACACCTTAGAGATGGATGTTGGTTGTTTATTTTCTGTGCTTCCTCTGTCAAGTCCTCCAGAAGAGGAACTTCTGGCTTTTGAAGTGTGCCATCAGTATCTAAGTGTCCCCCCTCAGCCCTCATCTCTGTGTTGTGTATTTGCCCCAAATCATATCAAATGGCTTTTAACGGTCTGAATGCTTTCTCTTGTTGTGGATTTAGCACACACAAAACAGTAGATACATACATGAAGCACCCAGCATACTCCCAGGATCATGTCCCAGGTTGTAAGAGTTCGTATTTGCAGAAATGTTGTCTGTGGAATCACGAAGACACTTTCCATACATCTCTGTAACAATGTTTTCACATGAGGAAGGCCAACAATGTTTTCTGTTTTCTTTGCATTGTGAGTTCCAGAAAAAGGCAAATGCTGCCCTGATGGAAAATGCTACAGAAGAAAATAAAATGACATGTTGCTGATTTTAATTCACAGCCATGCTTTTCTGCTTTAGTAACGGCATGACACATAATTCCAGTTCTCTTATACATCTTAATGAGTAGCATATTTCATGGAGAAGCAGAGTTTAGTTATCTTGTGGCCAACTAACTGGGCAGAAGTTACTGTTGTGTCAATATTACTTGAGTTACAGTGAGGGGTTGGAGGGAAGGGAATCTGTTTGTACTTTGGTGAAGTCTAGAATGCCATTTTTCTTACTCTCTAAGAGCAGGTTGAAATCTTGTGTCTTATTTCCTTGGGCCAAATGTGGAATTTATTTAGATCTCAGTCAGATACATAGTAACACATTCACATTCGGCAGTATGAAATTTCCCAGACTACTTTAAGTGATGCCAATTAAGTTCACAGCTACATGAGTCACCTAGAATAAAAAAGAGAGGAAAGTGACCAAAAAAGCATAGTCCTCTTTGCATGCTAAAGATTTAGGAGGTATGCCTGAATAAATACATGTGAATTTTATTAATTTTATACTCTAAAGTACCAGTGAAATACATGCTGATGAAAGGCTGTTTGATCTTAAAAGGTAAACAGCAAATCCAGATATATTCTATTAGTATTAGAGAGGGGACACTTAGCAGGCATCAGACTTGGTTTTAGGAAACAGGAGGCAAGAACATCTAAATGCATAATTTTCCAGAGATGTTCCTTGTTTTTGAATGTGCTGTCCAAAGAGTTGTGTGCAGAAAGAACTCATAATAAGCATAGAAGTGGCCAGGTAAGGTTCACTTCTTACCACAGACAAGAAAAGGCTGTAAATGTTACATGGTAAGCAAGTTTAGCATAAAGAGGAAAGGTTATACAAAAAAATACCTCTTCCTTTCTAACCTGGCTCAAAATACAAAGTAATTTTGCCTGGGAAAAAAAAAAAAAAAAAAAAAGGAGATGTGTGAAGGTAATTTTTCCAAATGGTTTATTTTTTTCTGTAAAAGCAGAGAGCTGTTTAAATACCAAAGAGAAATTTGTTGATGTTTGATTTGTTCCCAATTTCAGTTGGACTGCAAAAGAATGAGAGGGAGAGGAAGCAATAAGTGTCATTATTAAAGATATTACTGTCCTGCCTGTAGTGTGATGCAGTGTCAGTGCCTGACTCAGTGTCAGAGCTGCTGTATTTGGCATAGAGTTCTTTCCTGCAAGGTTCAGGCATACCTTGATATGTACTGGCAAAATATGGACGTGGGTAGAAGGTACCTTTAAAGCTACAGAGAGATGTGCACATGGGCTACTTTGCAGGCAAAAAGGGAATGAAACACATTATGAATGGAATAAAAGAAAATGCAACTGAAGTGCAAGAGCAGGAAAGATCAGAGTATTTTTGTTGTATTGCTCTGACCTTGGTGAGGGCAGAGTAAAAACCACGTGGGATTTAGTGGATGACTGTAAATGAATGTGTGTGTACACATAAAGGTAAGAACCAAGGAGAAGAATCCATCTGGCGAAAGGGAATTCCAGACGGATGAGGCAACACAGGCTGAAGGGCAACCCCAGCTGCATGGTCATGAGGATGGGACAGGGAGGAATGCATGAGTGGGCAGTATTGGGATGATGGACACAATATTGGAGAGGCACGATGGAGGGGGGCCAAAAAGAGGTTTTGAAAAAAACACAGGATACTAAATATAAATAGGATTCAGACATTAACTGTGTCACCGTGATATAATTATGGCTGTTACATTGTTTTGGTCTGGAAGGACACAAATTCAGTCCTTAAGGTTCCAGTTTATAGGGGCTGAAGGACAAAGTTAAAAGAAGTAAATAATATGAATGGAGGCAGGAAATAACAAGATCACAAGTGATAATGTAGGTGGAGCAGGTTGCTAATGAATTAAGTAAACAACCCAGTTCTATTTTCTTAGTTTTAAATTTAGAGTAATTTGGGAAAAATCAAAAATAAACTTTCAAGCTTTTTCTAAAAGTAAACCTGAAGAGATTTGTTTTTGTTGGTAGTTTTTTTTTTTTCTTAGATCTGCGTATTCAGTAATGTATTTTCAATGTATTTGTTAAATGTGTTATCTCAAAGTCCATTAATTCATTTTAAAAAACTGTCATTCAGATTCCATAATGTGGATGTGTTTAAAATCTCTAGATAAATTTATTAGGACAAATTGCATTTCAAATATTGGACAGTCATTGTCTTGTATTTATTGACTGGAGGAAAAAAAAGTGTAGAATAGCTGATTACTGTGGGTTGAAAAATGTACCAATCTAATTTTCAAGTGGTAAAAACGTACTTATAAATTAATTTAAATTTAGTCAAGGCACTTAGCCTCACTGACTTTTTTGTCTCCACAGAAAATTGTGCAAATAATGAAATCACTTATCTCTAATATTTTGTAATTGCAACCTGTGTTCTCCTTCTAATCATTGTTGTTGGTTTTTTTCCCCCAAGATCAAATTCACAGGTGTCTCACGCTCCCTTGCTTGCTCACCGCAGCTGGCATGACTTTTTTCAAAATACTTTTCCTTGTAACTGGTGGGACCGCAGGCAATTTTCGAAATGCTGAGCAGCTGCGAGGCGGCTTTGCACGGAGTGAGGTGCCCTCTCTCGGGGTGGGCTGGCTCTGCCGGCTGACCCGCCTGGGAAGCGGGAGCTTGGGAAGGGATGAGCGGCATCAGTGCCGGCAGTGTGGGAGGATCTGCAGCCTCCTCCCCACGGAGCCTGCGGGGTCGGGGGCAGCAGCAGTGCTGCTGGTTATCCTGAGCTGTCATGGGCAGGTTAGCAATCTTGCCTGAAAATACTGTTTGGCAGTGTACTGGGTCTCTCTAGTCTTGGACAGGTGCATGCAGAGGGATGATTTGACCAAGTGCCAAATGCTCCATGGTGTGGGGCCAGTCTTGGTGCTAAAAATGATACTTTAGATTTGGGGGGGCTGCAGACGTGGCCACAGAGTGTGCAGCTTCTGGGCTTCCAACCTTTTCTTATCACTCCTCCCCTTGGTGTCTCTGGTGAGAAGAAGGTCAGGAGGATGGTGGAGTTTTGGTGGCTGCAATGCCATGTCCCTCTATGGGAGAGCAGCTCCTGAGTCAGGGGAGCAGCCTGGGAGTGAGGCCTTCCCTAAACTGCCCTGGGGGTTCCCCTCCTCCTACAGCAGCACATCCTGTAGCGGCAGAGTGAAACTTCGACGTTTCCAGGTTCTTTCAGCAGTTAAAAAAAGTAAAAATACTGTATTGATTGACTTGGCAAATGGTGCCAGGAAGCTAAAGGTGATAAGAAATGACCCCTGGGATGGCAGGACTGGTTCATGGTATGAGGATTGCTCTTGGCCTTGCTGTGCAGCCATGCCAAACTGGGTTCTATTTCTTTACCCTCTTTTACGTGAACATCATATATTGGTTGGAAGCTTAAGACAGAGAATCTGGGAGATTTTTTGTTGTTGTGGTGTTTTTATTTTTAATTTTTTCTTTTTTAAATTGTTTAGTTGTTTTTTTTTTTTTTTTTAATAAGCTCCTAGATTGAAGTCCAAAATCACATGTGACGTAATATAGCTCTGGGAGCCTCAGGCTCTACTGTATTCCAAATAATAATTGAAAGTCAGTGTATTCTGGTCACCTGAGAAAAAACTTGATGATTCTGTACCAGCCTTTCCACTGACACACTTGCAGTTTTGGTTTAGAGGTTTTCTGTTAACCTGCCGAAAGCTTGAGATAAGCCCACCTGATTTGTCTGCTCTTCCTGTGACAGGAGTTTGTCCATTAAAAACCTCACCAAACCACTTCAGGTTTTTTTGACTCTGATTAAATACCTGCACAACCATGAAAGCTACATCTTGCCTTTGAGGAGGTAGATTGTTAAATTAACATTTCTGTATGCTGCTCTGTTTTAATGCTACTGCTATTTCACCTCCCAGTCAGAATGGAGGGAAATTGTGTGAGGGGCCATGGCCTGGGAGGTCATTCTTACTGACCTGACCTTGTTGTTTTTTTTGTGGTTTTGTTCCTGATTAATGCCAGGTTACCTATGGCCTTTGTAATCTCCTGTGCTGTTTTTGCTGTCTGATCTCTCCTTTTATTCCTGCTGCCCTAAGGTATATGTTTATTTAAGCAGCGAAAGGGTGGTATTTTGTTGTGGCACGTGGGTGCGTCCCTGTGCTAGCTCAGTTTAGCTGTCCTGAATAACAGAAATAGCCAATATGCAGGGACATGGGAGTATCAGGCTGACACTTAGGATGCCCCAGAGTGTAGGGGGATGTGTCCTGGCTGCCAGCCTTAGCCATTGCTGGCAATCCTGCAGAGTCATGCCAGTGTCACTTCACTGTAGAGATGTGCAGCAAGTCTTGGTCTGACGCTCCTTGTAAACCAGAACAAACTTACACCACTCCTCTTTGTGTAGATGTGACTTCTCTGTAGATCTGAGGTGGTTCCACCTCTCTTTTCTTTTTACCCCTTTGCACTTGTGTGCAGCCATCAACTGACTGCTGCCCCTTTTTCCCATACCTGTGACTATACTTCTTGGGCATTTTGATTAAATTTAATCGATATGCCAATAGGTGCATTGATTAACTAGTCGTTGGTGCCAAAATAGTGTCTCCCCTCATCCACTGGACTTTGTTCCCTCTTTCTGAAAGAAAAATGTGCTCATGGTGTACAGCTTGGTTGCAGTGCCTTGCTGCTAAGAGCCTGTGCCATGGCTGAAATTACTGTAGGGATCTGGTGTTTCAGCAGAAAGAGTTTGAAATTGTTTGATTTAGAGGAGGTTGCTGCAAACTGAGCTGCCTGAGGAGGGCAGGCAGCCTCAGGGCACTACCTCCAGTGACTGCAAATTCTTCAAGTCGGTTTTTTACTGAGTCCACTATAGTGTTGTTGGTTTGCAAAACAGCCCTTACTTCTCTTTCCTTTTTTCAGGAAGTATCACTTCTTTGAGTGGAGCCAGTTTGGGGATGCTGTTTGATAGCTTCCTGTGTTTTCTGAATCGTGCTCTTTGTATGTGTCCTCATGCAAGAAGATGCGAATCAAAAAACACATGGAAATGCATCTCAGTACATTGCTCACATTGCTCAATCTGCTTGTATCATCTATGTTTAGCTTCTCTTCTACATTATCACTTCTATCCCTGAGGCAGCTGTAATTTAGATCTGTTAATTATTTTCCTGCACCCTAACATGTTGAAAGAAGAGAGATTGAAAACCCAGAGAAAGGTGCTAAAGTGTAGATGAATGAAAATATCTGCTCTGCATGTCCAGAACTTAAAACGGAAGCAAATAGAAATAAGTTGTTTGGGATGTTATCTGCCTCTCTTTATATTTCTAATTTGGTGCTGAGTCATCTGATGGCATACTTTGAAAAGTGAGAATATGTAAGTGCCACCGTAAATCACTGTGGCTTGACATATGAGACTACTCGTGTCTTTTCGTTTGTAAATATGATTTATGTTACGTTGCAGAGGATCTGAGAAGTCCTTCCTTAGCCAAAAATGTGCAAACAGTTGGCATCTGCAGTTTTTGGGCACATCACTGCACTTAATAACACTCCCAGTTTGGAATGTTACGTGTTAATGGCTTCACGTGCATGCAGTGCCAGTAAACTTACTCTTCGACCAGTTAAAACACCTCCGCCCTGGGAACTTCACTGATGGGCCTTTTTTTGTTGTCTGAAGAGCATTTCTCAAAGGCAAAGCAAATTCCTGATCTGTTTGTTTCCCTGCGACTTGTGATCTGTCCAGTGAATTGCAGCTACCTCGTCATACCAGGCAGCAGAGTGGGTGAGTCAGCCCATCCAAGTGCTCCCTGCGAGTCCGTCTTGGAAAGGCTGATGTGCCAGCACGGCTGCTGCTGAGTCTTCCTGTACACAGTCCAGAGCTGGAATCCTGAAGCGACATTTGCCTCTTGACACCGTTTATTGTAACAGGCTTAAATGTATGTGACACCTATTCAGAGTTTAAAATCACTGCAAATACATCTAAAGGCAAGTTGGCCACAGCCGCTGTTGCTGTACGTGATGTGCCTTATGTCTGGATGAGTGTTTAGTCCTGTCCTCCTGGCTGGAGGTCAGTTCTTTAAACAACTGAAGTTTTTGCTCTCACTGCAGGTTTTTTTAGAATTGGTAGTGGAAAAACCACGTGTAAATGCATAGGAGTACTCTGGGGACTGTTGGTATATAAAAATTGTAGTACCTTACTGTTTCGGCTTCTGCTTTCAGAAGTGTGTCCCTCATTCATGCAGCTTTTCCAGGATGAGTGGAGTTTTGGGCTGCTTGGCGTATGCAGCACGATGAGGGCAATGCACATCTGCTCTGGCACCTTGTAGGGCTTCTGGGCTTTTTCTGAGTTACATCTCATGGAAGTAACACAGGTCACAGGACCTTAATGCTGCTGCCCAAGACTGGGGAAAAAACAAGTGGACATTACAAGGGAGGGTTGAAAAAGTAATTAAGGTGCCCAAGTATGTAAGTCTGCACATGATAGGATTTCCAGAAACACCCACCATTCCAGATGCACAAACAAGTTACAGTTCATCAGCTATTTATGGTAATTGCATGTGCATTATTTGCCCCTGGCAAAAGCAGGGTCACTTTAGTTAAAGAGCGAGCATGTGCAATTACTGTGTTTGGCGGTTGATTCATAGTAACTTGTTGTCACACGGTATTTAATTGAGCTTTTTTGGTCTTTCCCAACTTTCAGCAGAGTTTGTGGTATATTTAAATAAAGGTTTTGTAAATGTGGCCCATACTGAGTGCTGCACTGAGTGCTTCCCCTCCACGGGGATGGGAGTTGCAGCGTTCCCACCCTGCTGGGCACTGCGTCCAAAATGATTTCTAGCAGGAAAGTCCATGTCGTTGCAAACAAAGTGAAAACTTGCCTAAATGAGATTGGATTGCTGCATCTGGTTTTGGACTGTTGACAGTGGTGCTTGGACACAGAAGTGCTTGCTTGTGGCATTCAGGGAGGGCATTTCCACAGATGGGGCCTGTGTCTGTTGGAAGGGTGGGAGAGCAGGACATGTCCCACTTCATCCTGGGAAACCATCTGGGATGAGGCCAGCTTTATCATGTGTGTTTCTGGATTAAAAGCCCCCTTTATAATTTTCTTTTGGAAAATAGAAGAGCCTTTCAGTTCCTATCTGAAGAAATATCTCTGAATGGTTCAGGATGTCGATTTTGAGGCCTCTGGGATGCTTTCTGCTTTATGTTTTAAGCACAACTTCAAAAACAGTGGGAAAAGCAGCTACAGTAAAAGCAAATTAAATTTGCTTGCTGTACCCTTTCTGCTAAGGGCACTTAATTCTGTTCCTTATTCATTATTTGCAAAAAGTTGTGTGAAAGCCTGAGTCCTTGTCTGACTCTCTCTACTATGCTTAGGGGGACTTGAGTGAAATTATAGGCAGGAATTCTGGCATGAGGCATGAAGGGATATTTATGTAGTGCTTGGGTCAAGAGGCAGGCATGGCACTATGCTTTTGGGCCATGTGGGAGGCATATCACCAAGGAAGCTAAAGCCCCATAAATTGAAAATTTAATTGAAAATTCAGCATTGATTTTTTTTTTCTTCTATTTTCAATTTGACAGGCCATCAGCAGTCTTCATCAAAGCCAAAGCAAAGAGGAGGATTAAAAACTAAAAAAAAAATTAAAAAAAAAAGCTATGTAATTGCATTTCTTGTTCTGGTGAAAGTTGTTTTGTTGTGACATCTCTGAAATCCTTGGCATTTTGTACCAGCTTTATTGAGTTGGATGGAAAGCTGATAAATAGGACGTGCTAGAGGAATAGATTGGTTTATTAAAAATACTGTAGTGATACCATGCTAAAAGCAGTTAGTATTCAGATCAGTATTTGTTACTTATACAACAAACATGACTTACTTCATAAGTGACCTAAGCAAGCTTTTTAAAGTATAGCAGTAAAATGCTATAATAAATGAAAATGGAATTTATAAGAAATATTCAGTGTCCATGTGGCTCCCTCTTGGTCTGACAACTTACTTTTTCCAAGGGTTTACCTTCTGTAAGGGTGAGGTCTATTCAGCAAAAAGTTATGAAGAGAGGTGGCTTTTTCCTGCCTTGTCCTGAAGGAAAATCTGGGAGGTTTAAATTCCTGAAGGGGCAGCTGGGTGGGGTGTTTTGGTTTGGATTTTGGTCTTCTTTGGGTGTTACAGGTTGTTGGGGTTTTTTTGGTCTGAGAGAGACAAGTTCCTATTAATCCAAAATTAAAAAGGAAAGAAAAGCCCATTTTTATGAACAAATGTTCACTTCACAGCTTACCTCATATCTCTGCTGGGTCATTCGCTAATTAATCACTGTTAGTTTTTGCATATTTAGAAAATTTTTCCTCCTTGGACTCATTACTCCTGCATTTATTCTTTCAGCTGTTGATGTCCATGTTCTTGTTGTATATGTGAACAAATTTGATTCTGTTTCTGAGGTCTTGCCTTTGCATAGTGCATTTGACAGTTTCATTTTGCAAATTAAGGGAAGGTGTGGATAGAGAGATCTTAAAAGGCCCAGGAACTCAAGGAATTGTGGAGACTCTAGGATCCTTTCAAAGATAGTAAAAAGTGGTCTTCATCTTCTTTAACTTCAGCATTATGATGATAAAAAGAGGAATGTGCAGACGCCTGGCTTCAGACACTCTTGGCTTGTTATGGTTTTTAAGGGCTATTTCATTTGGGAAGCTTTTTTCTAGTCAGGAGGGATTGTGTTGCTGCTATTGCTGGAATTTGTGTTTTGTTATCTCCTGACTCAGTCTAAATAAGACATCTGCTTGTTTTGTGTTAATAAAATATTTTGGTAGCAGAAGGTATTATTCCGGTTCTGTCCTAATTTCTTGGGGCTAGTTTGTAGTCAACCTCTAGCTAAAGAATGTTTACAGTGAATGTTATAAAGCCTGAATACAGTAAATTTAGGTCATACTTTTTATTTTTTTTTTTAACTGGTATGGTTTAGAATAGGGTTTATATTTCCAGAGTTGCTAAAGCTGCATATTTAAAGAATTTTGTTCTTATCCATTCAGTTTTCATTATGTTTTTGTGAAATGTTCTTGCATGGATCTCCTCATAGATCCATCCACTGTTGCTATGCATTTAAATTCACAAGTAGAATGGCAGTTGTTTTGATGTCTTCAACATATATCCCATAATTTGTTTTTTAACTGTTTTTAGAACTGCAGTGAATTTTTTTTTGCTGTTGTTAAAGCCTAAACCTAAACAGTTCTTGAACTGTTTTCTACTCTATTAGATCTAATTTGGATCAAGATTATAGCCATCCAGCAGACAAACAACCAGAAAAAAAAATCTTTGATTGCTTTGAGATACAGAAAGAGGGGGGATTGTTTGAGGGGTTTTTCCCATAAGGTTGTAGGAATTGTTAATTTCTTATTTGATGGAGCAACTAATACGCTTTGACGTCAGAGATCCAAAAATCACTTTTTCTTGTCCAGCATGTTGAATTTCCCTCAGGAATCCTTAGTATTTTTGTTATGTTCTAAGAATATATCAGAAAAGTCTTTTGTTAAAGTAGTAATATCAATAGGTTTCTGTAGCACCTGTGCGTTAGGCAAAGCTCTGTGAAATTGTAATTATTTTTGGAATTCTAATTTAGTTTCACTTCCACCTTGAAATGAAACCCTGAAAAGGTTGAGTAGGCTTTGCTGTATACTGTTCGCTGTAAGAAAAAGAAAGTAATTAAGTTAATATCCAGCTGTGTGGTGGAGCTGAGTGCTAGAGGGAAAGAATGCCATCCAGAGGGACCTGGAGAGGTGAGCCTGTGTGGACCTGGTGAAATTCAGTCTGGGGAACTGCAGCCTTTCTATTGCTTTACCTGTTACTGACATATCTAAAATGTGTGTTTGATATGTGTTAAGAGCAGTTCTGCTGTTTCCAGAGATCTTTAACTTCAAAAATGTGCATTCTGAGGAATCATAATAACATTAAAGTCTGATTAGGTTGTGTTTTAGCAGGGGTTCTATAATACAGCTTAGATGCTCTGACAATGTATAATTTGGTACTATTTATGTTGGCATTTAATCACACTTCTGGAACTCAAAAAATGCAGGAAAAAGACAGACATATACTTATCCACCAGGTACCAAGCTTAGAGTTGGAAAACCAGAATATTCAAGCAGTTGCAGAGGGTCTCATTTACTTTGTTTTAGCCCCTATGCAGTAATTCCATATAAAGCATTCCTCAATCTTCTTTTGAATTCTGCTGTGCTGTTTCTGCCTTATTTCTGACTGTTTGGTTTTTCAGTTTCTTTTGGCTTCTCTTCTGTCAGTTTTGGTTTTGAGTCTTTAATCTTATGGCTTAAAAGCCATCATTTTGCCACTTGAAAAGCCCAGGCCAGTTGGAAGCTAGAGCCACAGAATTACAGAATGGTTAAGGTTGGAAAAGACACGAGTCCAACAGTTAACCCAGCTCTGCCACGGCTAAGCCATGTCCCAAGTGCCAGTTCTTTTGACCCCTTCCAGGGGTGGTGATTCCTCTACTTCCTTCGGCAGCCTGTTGTTGTCTGGCAACTCTTTCTCTTAAGATATTTTTCCCAATGTCCAATCTAAACCTGCCCAGTTGCTACTCGAGGCCGTTTCCTCATATCATGTGGAAATAGTGCAGGACAGGTTTCACAAAGATGGAAGCTTCCAGGCTTTTTATTCTGATGAGTTGCATGGGTATTTAATACTTAATTCAGTCAATATTGTCTTCTGAGGTCTGTTAAGAGGATATTATGAAAATTAGAATGGCAATTACATGTGGTTGCACAAGCAAAAGAGAATTGTCCTCAGCTTTTGTTTTCATTTACAGGTTTGTTGTTAGTTTGTTTTTTTTCTTTTAATTGAGTTTTCTGGGCAAATGCTTGGCTATTGCACAGTGCCTCAAAAAACTACCAGTCTTCCCATTTCCTTAATCAAAATGTGTGGAACTGAGTCAAGTTCTGTGCAGGAGTAGCGTATCTCTTCAATGGTTGTCTTTGCAGCTAAAAACAAGTAAAAAAAACTAAAATTCTGTCAAAAAATTAATTAGTTTGACAGGACTTACTTTTCATGAACTTGTTTGATATTAATTGCTTTAATTACTCGATGCTTATTAATTAAAGTCTTATTAATAAAATCCTAAATCAAACTTCTCACTATTTTGATGGACTCAGTATTCAGATGACAGGCTATCATGAAGTTATTTTCAGCAGTTAGCATTTTAATCACTGCAGCAATCCTAGTTTTCTTCCAGGCTTTTGGAATTTCCCTGGTACTCTAGGACTTTCTGAAAAGGGGTGGTAATAACTCAGGTAAAATCACTTGAGTGTTTTTTGTTGTGAGTTACTTGGACCTAACCATCTGAAAGAGTTAAATGTTTAGAGCCACTGTCTAATACTAACTAGCCACTGTCTAATACTAACTAATCAGCTGCTAAACAAAAATATCTCTTGTATGTCTGCTTTTTGTTCCTTTTTTAATTTTATTTTGCAGGTTTTGCCTTTTTTTTTCATTTCACTACTAGCAGGAGTTCCACAATTTTAATATGGTACCTATTGGTACCTTTTTTGTTTGTTTCAGTGAAGTTAAATGAGTTTGGGTTTTTTTTTTTAAATCATGTTAGTGATGGTTTGTACTTCTCCTTTCTTGTGTTTTAACACTTCTAATTAATAAAAATTTCTGTTGGCTTCCATTCTTTTCACATGTATACCAGGGTGAGAAGCGTAGTTGGGAGCTGCTTTTTCTGCTGCACTTAACTAAGTTTGTCATGCTAATTTTGCAATGCAATGTTTAGTATTAAAAGTTCCAAGTTACTATTTGCATCTCTAATTATGTCCTCAGTAGTTTTGTCTCTGAACTGTTCTCAGTTTTACAGAAGTGCATGTGATAAAGTGCTGTGTATGGATTACAGGATTGGATTTACTTTACTTGCTTGTGCATGGAGACCATTAACTGTTACACTCGGAGAATTGGTGTCTTAGCCAGGGTGGGTGGCTGCAATACGTTTTCTGCATATTGATCATTAAGATTGCTTCCAACACAAACCATCCTACCATCCTCTGATTCTAGTTTCTGTGTTGAGGTAGAAAATGGGTGCCCAAATATACAGGGATGTTGAGTAGTCCAATTGCTTGTAGCACTTAAATTCCGGTTAATGTGTGACTGTGTAAAAGGTTAAAGCAGTGTCTTGGCCTTTTCTCTGACAACCTGAGTCTGAGGGAGATGGTCATGCTGGACTGTTTTTGTGTATTTTGGGAAGGATGGGTGTGGAGGGTGTTTGATCTTTATCAAATACAGCTAATGTTTGTCTGGACTGCTTAGCTCGAGCTAAGCAATCCTTTAAAGGCCCCACACTGTCTCCTGCTTTTCTGTGCATCATCTCCTAAGCAGTCTACAGCCATTCATCTTTACCGTTTGTGCTTTTCTTTGCAATATCAGGGGGCTTTCCAGCAGTTTCCTTGTGCCCTTTTCCATGGTAATAATTAGTTGTTCGTGTTGAGAGCAAGGAGATAATGCTGAAGAAAAGACTGGGATTCAGACAGAGGATGATGGCAGCTGGCTTGGTCTCCTGGCCAGGAAAAACTTCTTGTTGTTTTTTCTTGCTTTTTTTTCTACAAGCATTTTCTACATTTGGATTAATTTTTCAATGGAAAAAATATTTCTGGTGGGTTTGTCATTTTCATGAACTGACAGGGAGTTTTCTTTATTTTTAATGAGCAGTAAATCCATGGAAAATATTTTTACAGAGGTTATTATTTATTTGTGCGTGGAAAGAGACACTTAAAGCACTCCAAATAGTATTCAACACCTTAGAAGTTTTATACGATGAGCAAAGCAAAACTTTGGAAATAGGCCAAAAATGTATTGTCATATTTTATTTTAGTTCTATTTTTTTATGAGGTTTAGCTAATGGACGAGTTAATTCCACAGAGGCATAGAAATGTTTTTCTGCATATGTTGAGTACCATCCTTAGCAAAACGAGACCACAGTCCAGCTTTTGACAAACCCTGATAAGCTGCTGCAATTCTGCCTGTATAACTATAGCAGAAACCTAGGAGGATGCTGCAGAGCAAAAGCTGACATTTGTACAATGTTCTGCTTCCTCATCCATTATTCGCAAGGTCTCGTTTCTGAAATCTAAACCACATTTTTACATATAAAATACCTCCTTGACTGTATTTCGTGCTTTACCATTGCAATTGAAGGGCTTTTCAAGGAGCAGGTGTTTTGGGGGGAGGGTTGGAGCACAGATTAAAGCTAAGGGAGAATATGTTTTAGAGAATATATTAGTTAACATTGTTGATAGCATGGACCTGTTTTCTCTGACTGATACTGAAGCTATGTAACCTCCCTGCCAAGCCTGAGCATGAGCAGAAAATAAACATTGGACAGCTCTTACCCCTGCAATTTCAGGGTAGTGTTTTGGGATATGCCTGGATCTGCTAAACACGCATCTCTAAAGCATATTTTCTGGCGCAGCGACACACTTGTGCTGCTTAAAGATGTTTTTAGCTCTGAAGAGGCAGTTGCTGCTGTCCTGTCTCAGCTTCTCAAGGCTTTTGTAGAAATATCTCATGTGGCCACTGCTCACCTTCTTTCATTTTCTGCATGTGATTGACTGATGCCAGTCAATAGGCAAACTAGCTGGAAGTGATATTTCTCATAAATATGCATGTGAACATCCACGGAAAATGTTCAAGGCTGCTCATATTTTGCAGTAGGGAATAGTTCCTGTTGAGGCAGCGTGCATTTTTGTCCAAGTCGCAACAGGAGGATTTGACTAAGTTATTTATAGTATATTTCAGAATAATAATTCTCTCTCCTTTAATGATTTATCTCCTTAAATACTTTTATATTTCTATGAGGCTCTTTCTCATCCTTCTGATCTTTCTTTACAGTAAGCCATTGAAGTATATGGAACTGACCTGTATTTCTCTCCAGTACCAAAATTAATGGCTGAAGAAAGCCAATGAAAAGATGCAATCTGTCTTTTTTGTTTAATGTTTGGCTGTTATTTGGGGGCTTTTAAAATGAAAAGCTGAATACTGCAATGGCTTCTGTATGGAATATCAGCACAGCCAAGGTGCTTTTCAGTGTGTGGGCCACCTCTGCTGAGGGGCAGGAGCACGTTGCAGGAGGTGGGGGTGCACAAGCACCTCTTCTCTCCTAATTTCATAAAATACTTCTCAGATTTATGCCTGTGCCATGTGGAGTTGAGGCTTTGCACTGATTCCAGTATTGAGCAGTGTGAGGTGGGGACGAATCTGTTGAAGGAGGCAGAGCAAGCTCAAGCCTTGTAGATTGCACTCTGTGCTCAAGATGCTTTGCTGTTAAGTTTTAGGCTGTCTTTAATACTTAATCTTAAGGGTCTTTTTTCAGACTCACTTTAGAAATACATGCCAACACTGAAAATTGAATATACTTCCACTTACAATGGTTCGTAAACCCAATGGGACGTTGGCAGTTCCTTTCATTTGACATCCTCTCTCTTCAGCTGGTCGGGTGATGTTTTATCTTGCTGCAATCTGATTCTGAGGTCAGTCAGTCAGGTTTCCTTCCTTCAGCCAGTGTTTCTTCATCAGAAATACAAATTCTGTAGATGAGCCTTGTCCCAAGCCGACTCTGGACAGCTCTCTGGTCTGCAGATTGTGCTGATCCACTGTGCGGCCCTGTTGACTTCAGTGCAGATGCTTTCAAACAGATTTCTTCATGTGAAAAACAGTATTTCATTTGTTCTGGAGTGGCATTGGTCTGCTCAAATCAATGATAAGATGTTTCTGGGGTGAATTTTAATTTATTTCTTTCTTATCTACTGGTGAGTGATCTTTGTGGTGCCCACAGGAAGCCAAGTTGTTGGGTTCAAGGTTTGGGTTTTTTTCCTAAATGACAGCTTGGAGACTGTGCTATAGTTGATGCATATGGACTTAATGCATATAGATGTGTTTTATTTTAAGAAAGTGTTAGTTTAAATTAAGTATTAGCAGTTAAATATTCGTTCTACAGCAGCAAATACGCACTGGCTGCAAGTTTTGGTTGGTGTTAGAGCATCAGCAAATAATCTCAGCCATACAGTGTAAGATTTTAACTCCTTGTAGCTTGCACGAGCTGCTGGCAGGCAAAGGCACATCAGTTTTTGTGAAAAGATTGTAGACTCTTACTTGGAGATCTGTCACTGGTGGGTTAATATTTGTATATTGATCCCATACACTTAAAAGGTTTACAAGGTGTAATATTTTTTTAATATTGGCATCTGAATATTTAGATAATATTTTAAATATTAGAGATATGGTGAAACTTTGATAAGGTATTTACTAATCCAAGAAGAAAGTATTTCTTGCGGAAATCGAACTTGAAGCTTTTATAGTACATTTCTGTTGTAGATTATGCTTGAGATGGCCCGGTGTAGCTGGACAGAAATAATCATATCCATTTAAAATGATTACAAGAACTTTTTCTGTTGCTTTGAATGCAGAACACTGCCAATAATGAGGATTTAACCCTACTCAGAAAAGTGGTGCACGCATGGTATTCACTTCAGTTTCTCATTAGCATGGTGAAATAAGCTCATTTCTAGCAAGTCTCCTAATGCTGTCTCTGAAAAACTGAGAAATAATGGAAGTTTAACAAAAAACTTTATTTCGCTGCTTAAATATGTTCTGTAACTTAGAAAGTATCAGTTTTATGAATATTAAATCACCATTCAATGTGCTTCTGTAATATGCTTTCTTCAGGCTGTGGAAATAGCATTCATTTGGCTTTATTCATCTTTTGGATATAAATGGAGCAAATAATAAATTGGGAGTAATCTTTTTATTCTTTTGGAAAAAAAATAAAAAGAATAAATTAGTCAATGCGTATAGCTTCAGCCAAAAAAAACCCTGTTGCTTTCATGACATTAGCTGATAAAGGTGAGATAACTGAGATGGTATTCTAACATTTAAACAAGGCTGTGAGAACTGGAGAAATCAGCCTTCTAAAGGGAGCTCAAAGCCTGGGCTCTTGGCAGAAGCTGCTTGGGAGCCCAGTGGCTGTTGAATTCTGCTGAATCCTGGCTGCTGACCCCACCACTGTGCAGCACTGTACTCAACACTGCATGATTAACAAAGGCACAACTTCTTTAGCTGAGGTGTCTTCCAAGTGAGATCATATGTCTTTTTTAGAGTATAATAAAAAAGGAGGATCTACAGCTTCCTTTCTTGGCTTGTTTCTGTGGTTTATTACCCTGCCTGTTAAAAGCTTTTCTCCTGATTTGCTCACAGATGCTTGTTTAAAAGCCCTTTAGAAGTCATTTTAGTATGCACAGTTTCTCCTAAGATAAGTGAAGTGACCTATTTTTGAATTCTCTGTTATCTTTAATGCTCAAAGAGTTGTTCTTTGCACCTCTCCCACAAATTGTGGAAGTTTGTATTGTGTATTGCATGTTAGTTTGCATTCAATGATTTCATATCTGACTACTCTAAGCAAATACATCTAAAGATTACTAGTATCTGGTTTACTCCAGGAGGTCATGGTGAGCTCCTCTGCAGTGGCTCTTGCCTATTTTAGCCACCCTGAAGAAAGACAGCAGCAAAAAGGAAGGGTGATGCAGTTTCATGGGTGGCACTCCTTTCTAGGTGGGTATCAAGAAAAGGTGTTTGTTGGTTGGGTTTACCAGTCCAGAGCACTGCTGTATTAGTGCTGTGTCCTGTTCCAGTCTTTAAATTCAATGTTAATCAAGATCTAGAGAAATGTTTGTGATTTGAGAGCCAGATGTGGCAGCAAGCAGTGTGTCCCTCAACTGTAGCTGCCTGTGGAGATGGCAGCCTAATATTAGTCTGTTGTGTAATGAGTACTTTCTCTGGTTGGCACACTGATAATCTAAGTTAAAGTATCCTAAAGAATATAAGAATTCATTTTTCAGAAACCTTGAATCTGTACTTAGAGGTAAAGTTAGGCTCAGCCTCCATCAGTAATGGAGGCTGAGCCTAACTTTAAAATCTATGCCTGTGATTTGAGGCTTGTCTTCCAAGAGCCTGGAAGCTATTAATTGCATTGCTTTCCTTTTAGTGGCTTTCCCCAAAACTGCTTTTAAAACTAGATTCTTTGGGGCAGATCTCTCATTCAAACTCCTGAATACAGGCTTGTTACAGCCTAGTCAGGCTTGCTAATCTCAATATGCATATCCCTAATAGACGTAAATTAGGAGGATGCTTAAACAGCCAATGGGCTGGAAATTATTTATTGCCCTCCCATGATACAAGCCTCTCATTCTGGAACTGAGTAATCTGCTGCTTTCTGTTCAGTGTGCCTGTCCTATGCACCCACTTGCTGACAACTTAGCAAGGGGTCTGTTCTTTCAGGGTTTTCCTGGGCTTTCTATTTTTATTGTCAGTTTTGTTTGGAAACCATGTAATTTGGGGGAAATTGGCCAACTTCTTTATTTTTTCCTACTGAATTTCCTATTCTCTTTTTTGTTCTGTTGCTTGTTACTTGGTATTCTTTATTTTATGGTGCAGCCTCTCAAACTGGGATAAGCTTTTACCCAAATTCTGGGTAATTCTGGGCTGTTACTTTGCAAAGCAGAGCTGTGGATTGGAGTCCCTGTGTGACTAATTCAGAGCTGGTTCCCCATCTCTCTTGGCTTGACCATTGGCAATGCCAATGCTAAGCTTGCTAGTTTAAGTTTTGCCAGGTCTGGGCATGACACTGCAAGAAGCATTTGGATTCCTGGTTGGATTCCCTATTTATGGTGACTGGTTACTAATGCAGAACTGCAGTTGCTTATTTTTTGCGTCGGAAGGCAAGCCACGCATTTAGAAATTCAGATGACTTGTTGCAGGCTGTGGGAGGGCTAGAGCACATCTCTTCAAAGCTGAGGACTTCCGTTTCTGGAGCATAATTCTCCTCATTTATTTGTGAGCTGCTTAGCTGATGACATCCATTCTCCAGCACAGTTGGATCACAGACTCCCCTTGGCACCCCTGTGCTTCAGAGTTTTCCTGCAGATCTATCCCAGTGCAAGACCAAGTAAGCAACTGAGTCATCCCCATATGCAAAACAGAAAAAGAGCTTTCATGTGAAACATCCTATGTATCTCACAACCGCTTCAGGAAGGGTGGAACCTTTAGATTTAATATTTGGAGGATGTGATTTATGGCACCCTTTTTCTCACTGCTTCTCTAAAGGAAGAATTTTCACTTGGTTTTCCCTTTTAGACAAACACCTGGCATTTGTGTAAGCAGTTGGGGAAAACTTGGGGAGAATGTGAATATTCTTGGCAGTATTGCTTTATGTGTCGCATAGTTTTTGTGCTGTAACTTTGCCTTCAGTCTGGCGTCCTCATGGCTGGTCAATTAATCCTCAGCTGGAGAGTTTAGGAATAGTGGAGATGCAACCAGGAAATGCATCTCATCTCATGCCATACTAATTTTTGGTGTGAAACAGTTGATTGTGGATTTCAATCAAGAAAAAAATACAACAGACCTTAGTCTGTGAATTCCAAGTGGTTGCATTTGTGCTGTTCCTTTGCATGCCTAAACTTCAAGTGGTTTAATATTCTCTGGTGCAGTTTTCCTTTTTAATTTTGAAAAGGAAACATTTTAATCACTTGCATACATGTGCTAACTTAAAAGGGTAAAATTATTGCATCATCATTTTATAGCACTTGGCAGAGAGACTATTCTTAGTAATTTTATCCCAAATCATATCAACTTAAAGCACTTTTCATGAAATCTTGATTTTTTTTTTTTTTCAGTAGCCTTTTCATACTAAATGCACAATTTAAATGCTCTCCATAAAGATACAAGTCTGAATGACCTTGTGCCTGTTTGGATGCCCTTCATTTTGTCTAGTACAGATTGTCAAATGTAATGCGGTGGCTCTTATGATAGAGTAGTCCCAAAAGTGATGGTTCTATGAGAAAAATACATCAGGGTGACAGTGCTGTATGATGGAGGGAGGAACTAATGGTATTTCATACTAAAAAATGCCAAATGGCCTCACTAGAAATTTGTTTGTAAAAAAAAAAAAACAAAAAAACTGCGGGAGGAGAACATGCCTCTCCAGGAATTGCTTTGGATTCATGAATTCAGTTTTGATTTGCCTCCTTTTTCTTTCCTGATGATTGCAGAAACCTTCCCAAAAGAAATAAATATTTGCTTTGAATAGTTCAAAAAGTAGCTAACTGCTGTGTGGAACGTGGGCTGTAACATATTCCTGCTGGTCTGAGTGTAATAAACCCCTCAACACCTTCATGGTACAGAGGGCATATATATAAAACCTCATCTATATGAGGTTTTTTGTTTGCCTTGTAATTAACCTTGTAATGGGCTGTTGTCCTTTCCCTTCCTTGGAAATGAACTTCCTTCATGTCCCACGTTTAAAAACAGCCGTAAAGATGGGGCAGTTGGTGTCCTGTGCTGTTTGGAGTATGTGTTACATGGCCAGACGTGGCTGGTTTCTGTCCTTGAAACAATGACGAAAATCCAGGGCTGAAGTTCACCAAGCTGGCTGTGCTTAGAAGGCTGCTTTCTCTCAAATTTATTCTTGCTTTCATTGCTTCTGGGTGAGGTAATGCAGCTTTTTATACACAACGAATCTATGAGTTTTCTGAGGTTTGATAGAGACATTAATGACTTTGGGTAAGTTTGGCAGCATATTAGCATCTCTCTTCCTCGTCAGTTGTTTTATTCCTGTTTAATTTTTGCTATGGCATTATCTAATTTCAAGTAGCTTTATAGCTTAAACTTTTTAGCATATGAAGAAGAAAATCCTGTGCCACAGGTGCTTTCATTTGGAGCAAAAGTGGTGCTCCCAGTGATTGGGTTTCTATCCTACACAAGAAACTAAAAAAATTATCATTTTGCCATTTGTGTACTGCACCTCTTGTACTTCCACTGTTGAACTTCAATTACTAATATTGTCTAAGAGTGTTTGTAAACAAACCTTGGGTGTGAGTTTATTTAGTCAGACAAATGGTAGAATCTTTTACTTCATCTTTTCCTGGCCGTAACATGCAGATCTCTTTAAGACATACAAGGTATTTGTATGACTTAGAAGACAATTGTTCAGAATTCTATGTTTGAAAACTTGCTTCCTGCAATGGGTTTCCATTCTGATTTCAAACCCTGATACATTACATATTTGTGTCTATGGTGGGGGAGTGACAGAGAAATAAAGGATGTGTCTGCCTTTGGAAATAATTCCTGTGTGAATCACACACATTCCTTCATTAGTGAACAGAATTAATGAAATGTTGTGTTTCTTGCTTTTGTAGCAGTTGCAAGTGAAACTTGCATATGTATGGCTTTAGACAACTTCCAAAGAAGATCTTTATTACCAAGTTTCTCAAAAGGAATTTTATCTTTGAGGAAGTAATAAAATGCAGTCTTGGCTTTTCCAAGGACTAGTCTTCCATATGTATTCTGCTGACGTTTTAGGGAGTTTTGCTGGTAGAGCCCTTCGTATTTGATCAAAATCAACAGACCTGTTCCTTTTTTGATTCAGCTCAGACTGAGGAGGAGGTTTCACATGCCTCTCGAGACTTGTTTCATTAGAAAGTATGTGAAACCTTTACCAGGAAATATTGAACTCTGAGAAATGGACTACAGTGGTCCATGGAAGTTCAAGCCTACAAACCTGAAGTCTATCATATGCAAAGCGCTAGAACCATATTTGTTGGAGAAACAGGTAGATACAAAGTAAATGAGATAAAGTGTTTGCCAAAAGTAATCCTACCAGACTAAGATAAAATTTCAATGGAGTCTTTGGTAGAATGGCAAATGAAAAATACATAATTTCAAAGTAGAGAGGAGTTAAAAAATCAAAAAGAAAGAAGTGTTGGATTAAGACTGTCTCATGGGGAGACAAAAATGTCTTGTGCCAGAGAATGCCTATTAGTAGGTAACAGCTGGTCTTTGTCTTCTGTCATTTTCTTCTGCCCAGGCCTATGACAACAGCTGAGAGTCAGTAGTAACTAAATGCATGGTCATGCGTTTCCTTCATTTCAGCTTTGTCCCACTTCTTTAATGACGTATCCAGTGCCTGTCCATGAGACTGATCCTTTGGTGGGATGATGATAATCCTCAACAGTGTGCTAAGGGATCTTTTTTGTAGAACAGTCCTATTTTTATGAAAATGTAAAGAAGAGAGACTTGGGGCACTGTTAGACCACATATAAGTAATGTTCTGAAAGTAAATAAGATGATCTGTGTTCTACAAGGTTTACTTGCAAGCTCAGAGGATCAGTTCTCTTCTGCCTTGAGGGTAGTAAAGCAGGTGGTATATGTCTGGGAAAAGGAAAGCTGAGAGAATGTATAGGGGGTGGGTTGTTTTGTTTTTCAATAAAGTTTTGGAGGGAGTAGAACTGATTTAAAAAGTTTTGACGTTGCTTTTTTAAGATGAGGATTAACACTGCTGGGACAAGGGTGAGTGCATATAGCTTGCGTTGGGTGCATTTAATCTGTAGATTCAAAGTCTTGTCATTGGAAAGGAAATGCTCAGAAACAGCTCTTTGAAGTGGCATCATAAGATCAAAACATTGGATTAGTTCTGAAATAAAGCTTGGGAATTTATGACCGTGGCTACCTTGTAAGGTAGAGGATAGCACAACCCACAGAGTCTCATCCAGTTTCATAATCAGAGTTCTAAGCATGCAAGAAATTCTGTGCTATAACTAAAAGATAATCTGTCTGCTGGTTTCTTCCATTCTGCCACAAACAGGGAAAAGACGAAATTCATCCTTGTCATTTGTTACAATTCAGTAAGACAAATACCTGTTTCACATATTAAGAAAATGCCCCAGAAAAAGTCTACTCTAGCACAGTTTGGACAGTTTAGTTATGGTCAAACATGTTGGGGTCCATTTGAAGTCTCTTTTGTCTAAATATAACTTGCAAACCACATAATGGAACAGTTCGTACTGGCATACTGGACAGCTTTATAGCCATCTCACAGGATCACAGAGTATTCTGAGCTAATTTTGCATAGAATTTCAGAATAGCTCAGTGGTTGTTGTATTACTATTTTTTCTAACATCCTACCCAAGATTTATATATTTTAATCCCAGACTGAGCAAGGTAATTCCTGTATAATTTAATAATTGCTTCTAATTTTACAAAGGCTGTAAAGTGTGAGTAGGTTCTTCTTATGCACTGAACCAGTGTAGCTGAGTCTAGTGCTTCAGTTTTGATTTCAGAAGATTTCTTTTTCTGGATTATTGCAATGACCTAGCAGAGATGGGAGGGAAAAAAAAAAAAAACCCTGATAGATTAATTTCATTCATTTTACTTTTGTGTTTTCTGTGCTAGTAAATTCTGTGGTTGTGGCTTGGTGCAGGAACATGTGGAATTGCATTTCTGGGTTGATTATCAACTTATTTTTTCCAGTAGGAACTCGATATGAAAAGGCAAAACTTTTACAGATGTTTGAGGAGCAAGGTTGAATGTGTATATATGAGTCTTATTTTTCTGCAATGCAGTTAGAGGGCTGTGCAGAGAATGTGGAAAACCTTTGGCAGAATTTTCAAAGCAGAGCACTCGTGCTGAATAGAAACTAAGCAGTCAAGGAAAAAAAAAAGGAACAAGAGAATTAAAAAAAAATTGCCTTCCAAATAGAGCCTGGAAAGCTAATGAGCATATGACATCATTTAACTAGTTATAAAAAGATTACAGCTCCTCTGATCCAAGAAACAGACCCTCAAGGTTTCTGATGTTCCCTAGATGAAGGAGGTCTAGAGTTGTGCTGCTGAAGTTTGTCCTTCCCACAAAGCCCCTCGGTGCTGGCAGCCAGGGTTGCTGCTGGTTCTCCTTAGGAGCAGCACCTGTTCCCAGGGCTGGCAGCAAAGGGCTGTGCCTCATCTCGGCTGGGACAGGCAACTGCAGCCCAAGCTGGCCAGCCAGAAATAGTATTTTGCTCTTGGAGTGCCTCCATCTGTGCTCAGAGAGCAGGAGCTTCTGGAGATGACCTTGTTTGCAGCTTGCAGGTACCTGTGGAGACCCATGGGCCCCTCTAGGGCCAGAAGGGATGTGTCTGCTGTGGGTACAGCACCCACCCCCGGGGCCCTTGGGCCACATCCTCTGCCCCTGGTGATCAGAGTGAGCACTGGGTCCAGGGTGGATCGTCTCCTCTGAAACCCAGCCAGCCATGGAGCAGACTGTGTGCATGTTTGCTGTGCCACCCCAGCGAGGGGAGCAGGTCCCCCAGACCTAGGGGAGCAGTGGGACCGCAGCATTTCATATAAAAGCCAGCACTCGTCTTTGCACGATCCTCAGCTCTGGGTGCTGTGCATCTTCCTCCATCCTGGTGGAATGCTTTTGCCTCTGTAACCTTCCTGCTTCCCCGCAGCAGGGCTTCTTCTGAAGGCCACCATGTTTCAGCCTGAGAGCTAGTAAAAACCATGGAAACATAATTTCATTTTTTCAGACTTAATAATTATGTTTCAGGCTAGGAATGTATTTTTAGGAGGGGGAAGAAAAGAAGTTATGTAACTCCTGATTTATTGCATTGGCTTAAAGAGCTAGGGAACCTGGGATTTTCCTCTCTTGTCGCGGTGCTGGGAGCATTTCCCTTTATGGCAGCAGGGAGGCCAGTGGATAACTGTTCTCAAGAGCCATTCAAACTTTTTATAAATCTGCTGAATGTGTTCCTCTCCGTCACATCTCAGTTGCAGAGCAGGAAACAGCCACTGTTGTGAGAGTGAACCTTGGAGTGCAGATGTACCTTGATGTGGAGGGAGCAGGGAAGGCAGAGAAAGCATCCCTGTCCTCTCTCTGGGGGCAGAGGTAGTTTCAAGGCAGGAGGTAGATTTGTTCTGAAGTAGAGAATTTTTTAATTTGTTATGTAGGAATTGTGCACCTACCTGTAATGTGTGTATGGAGATAACTTGTAGTAACTCTGCAGAGGAATCCTGAAACTTGGACAATGTGTTGGAGCAGAAACAGAAGCGAGTTCTGATTCTGCAAAAACAAACTTGCAGGTCAGGAATTGTGGTGGTGTGCATGTGGCTTGTTGAGAGTAATTTGCATAATAGAAACAACTCGAGAAAAGCAGCGTGGAAGTCAGCATACGTTTTGCCTACTTCATCTGAGGTGTTCTTTTATTCTTGTCCAGCAGCTACAAACCAAAGAGAACTTCCAGCTTTCAGAGAAGGGGCATGGTGGAGGGGGGGTACTACAAAAGAAAAATAAGTACTGGATATAATTCAGAAAAGACACGCAATCAAACTGAACAGATTGCTCAGGAAAAGATCTATTCTGTTGCTGAAATCCAAGAAAATGGGGGAAAAACAGGAAATAGCGAAATCTGTTATCGACCATCTGCTAAGCCTAGAAACTTGAGAACCATTCCCATGACAAAAATACTAGATTGTGAACTTAATTTATATTTCATAATACTTAAAGTATAGATGCAAAAGTCCTATGGAGAATCTAGTATTAGTAAATGTTTAAAAGATATTTAAAGTCCTACTTAAAAATCAGAGTATTAACTGGTTTGAGTATAAACGGGCTTTTTTCTGCGATCTTCTTTGCTGGATCTAAGGGATCATGCCTTGTGAAGACAAGGCAGTTTTCAAACTTTGAGGAGGAGAGGGGAAGCAGGCAGGGTGACAGTGGTTCCCCTCTTCCAGCTCCTGTCACCTCCCCTTTGGTTGTTCCTCGTGAGTGCTGCCACCTCTACAGCACTGTTACCATTCCGGGAGGGGAACTGTTTGTGCACCCTGATGTTCAGGAGCCACGTGCTTCCCATTCCTGGTCCTGCCTGTGTGGAGCACACCGTGTTTGCTCTGGCCTGCTCTCTCCTCGCCTCTCCTTTCACACGGCACAGCCAGAGAGAACCACGTCCAAAGTAATCCCAGCAGCTCGGGGGGCTGTGAGCGAGCCGTGAATTCCTCTGGACTGTGCGCTTGCGATGACTCCACATGTGTAAAGGTGTAAGCGCTGTCTCCTGTAAGCGTTTTTGAAGGATGTAAATGGAGTTTAATTGCTGAAAGTTGGGATCAACGTGGCCATTCAAAGGCTATGTTGTTTGTTGGATTGTCAGCATTAATGAACTCGGTGCACGGTTTGCAAATTGCCTTAAATGTGGGCTATTGGCTCACACAGCTTTTTGGAGTCTTTTCACAGTTCAAAGATAAAAGCGAGAGAAGTCTTTGGCAAAAGCATATGTTTGCATGAAAAGTATTGTTATATAGCAAATGTGGAAAAGTTATGATAAATTCAATTCTTCATGGTGATATTGTACTTTCTTAGATGGATTGGTCATTTTCTGCCAAAACTTTCCAGCCTTGTTTGGGTTTCTGAAATGAAGGAGGCACGCTCTCCTTCCTAATGATAAATTTTTTTTTTTCAGTTACAGAATATACATGAATTTTCTTTTCCAAATTTTCTGTTCAGCCTGTGCACAAAGCAGAGTTGTAATAGGTAAGATTGTATACGGTCACAAAGCTTTACAGTCACAGGTACTTCTGAGACCTCTTAAGAAAGCAGGTGGAGTGAATTCCATTTCATGGAAGAGTGTTACCACCCACATAGCTCACTGACCCTTTAAAATGAACCTTGCTGCTTCTGCTGACAGTCTTGCTGTGTAGAAAGAGGCCGTAAGTAGCAGTAAGGCACCGGGATATATTTGTGATGTTCTGGAGTCTTCACCACTCTGCCTCATCTCGTACTCTGTTCTAAATAAGTTTGTATTTTTACCCACATTGCTGCAGAGCTCTTTTGCTGCTCTTCTCAACGGTCGGTCTCCTCCTTTCTACTGCTGCTGGCACATTTCCACCTCACCCTTCTCCTTGTAATCCTCTGTTTACAACCACTTGTATCTCAGCAGCTTCAAGTAAATAGAATTGTGCTGCCTGTTCTGGTCTCTTTGTGTTTGGGTTGGGACCTTCCCTCCCTTTGCAGTCTGTATTTGTAGCAAGGTGTTTGCAGAGGTGAGGTGGGGTTCCAGTGTCCTTCACCTCAGTTCAGGTGCAGCCACTCACAGGAAGAATGAGATCTGTGCAAAGGGAGGGAGGGAGGAGAGTGAACTTTGCTCAGCCCTTGTCTGCAGCTTGCTCAGTGCAGCTAAAATGGAGGGAATGCTGCTGCCAAGTACTGCAAACCGCTCCCAAGTGCATGCAAACATTGCTTTTAGGTGGGTTTGAGTGGATTTTCCCTCCACTGGAAAAAGCATCGCGTCCGGCTCCAAGGTTAATTCCAAGTCTGTCCGCTAAAACATGGAAATACTGGTTCTCAAAGGATCAATTGTAGGAAATATGAATACTGTCCAAACAGTGTTCTCCCTTCACTTTGCTTTTTCAGAAACATCTATGGCATTTTTCTTAAAACACGGATTCTTTTGGCCTGAAACACACCCATGCTGTAAAATGTTAATGCTTAGATTCAAGCAAAGTAAATAGAGAAAAAAATTTGTATCAGTAAAAGGAGAGTTGTTTGGCAACTTTAGTTGTAGCTGCTGTTCCACTGCTGTTGCTTTGCTGCAAAGTTTAATGCAAAAATGGTGGTGGGAATAGTTAATATATTATGTTTAACATTTTATGGAGTTTTGCAGTTGTAGCTGTAGAACCTGTATTCAATCTGAGCACATATCAAATGCTAGTTTTCATGAGGTTTTTAGGGGTTTTGTTCTTTCTTTTGAATTCTTTCAGCTGTATCATCTGCTATCCATAGCAGGGCAGGTGGCTGGACAGGGATGTCAGTAAGGGTAACTCAGTAATTCAATAATCTTATGGAGAGCTGTGTACCAGCACATTACAATTCAGATGCAGGGGGCCTCCATGAATCTCCTGCCTCTTGGCCAGTTGTACTGCAGTCTGCATCTTAATGGCATTCATCTTCTGGCTCCCAGCAGTGACAGCCTGTGCCTTCAATGGAGAAGCAAACTTTGCAGATAATTTATTTGGTGACTTATCTGTATATTGTGTGTGTGTGTGTGTATATATATATATATATGTGTATATATACATATATATAATTTTAAAAAATCTTGGATGTAGTTCACATACAAGCTGTGTCACACTGCATGTGCTTACCTTTCTGCATGCTCTTAAATGCCAGCTACTATGTCCTTGAGTGTGGAAGAGAGGGAATAAAACATAATTTCTGCCACTTCAGCCCACTGCCCAGATGTACAGTTATTACAGTTCCTCTTTACATACTGTAAATTATAATTAGTGCTTAACTATTCCCTAGCTTCAACCAACACTGTCTGCTTTAAAGAAACTTGTATCCTGGAAGCAATTTCTGGTTTCAGTTTCTGCTTTTGGTTTTTGTGATGCTTTTGTTTGTTTGTTTTCATTCTCCAGCTCTGAACCAGAAAACATTGCAGTATGAAAGGGGCAGTATAACTGAAATTTAAGTTAAAAATCTATTCCCTTGATCATGGGGGGGGGTGGGGGGGTGGGGAGAGTGGGAAATATGTGCAGTTTGCTATATTTAAGCTTCTTTTTGCCCAATTGCAATAAAATGCCCCTTTTTGAGCATAAAATTTCTGTCAGGAGTGTGTGTGCCTCCTGGCTGCTTGCTTGACCATTGCACATGTTCCTGCTCTGGTTTTGTGGCTGGGAGTTGCTTTAAGGGAAGGACTTAATTGTGGTGCAGCCCAGTAGCTGCTCTGGGATGCTGTGTCAGTCATGAGGTGGATTTCTGGCCCACCTTGATTTTGTCAGAAATTGTATCATGGCTCTTGGTGAGACTCTGGTCTTTAAGGCTGTGAAGGCAAGACTTTCCTGCCCATCCAGCTACTGGATTGTGTCATCTGAGATTATACACTTGTTTACGCTGCTCACCTCCGTGATGCCACAGCTGCACCACTCTCCTGTAAGCAGTGGTTGGTCCCATAGCAGAGAGCAGCTGCAGAGGCAGAGATTTGAGGTTGATTGTGCTGACAGTCCCTGTAAAAGTAAAATTTTCCATGTTCAAATTGAATATTCAATTTGGTTATAATCAATAGCTTTTTAATTCTGAGGCTCAGAAACCAGAGTACCCAAAGTAGAGTCAGGGCAAATTCACATCACCACAAACCAGAAATGGAAATGTCCCTGGAGATTTTATTAAAAAGAGCTCAAGATTTATCTGTCAATTTCTTTAGCTGATGAATAGAAATAAGAATCCTTGCAGAAGATTTCTAATATTGTTGTAGAATGGATGACTTTGGATTCTGTTCCTATTCTTAACTATACCAATGGCTTATGCTATCTCAAAGGACTGATAACAGAAGTTGTATCCATTTGACATACGGAAATGTTGGCTCTTTGGAATTCAGAAGTGCTTCACAGAGGGAAACGGTTCTGTCACATAGTTTGTTTGACTTCCTGGTCTTACTTTGTGTTTCCCCAAGAACATGTTGGTAGGTTGATTTTTGTTGTTCCTTGAAATGGCCAGCCTGGGACTTTCCCAGTATGCTTAAAGGTTGATTTTTTTTTTTTAATTTCTCTTTTTTAAAGTATTATTTAGTTAATATCTGGTGAGGTGGGAGCATGTCACTGTCAGGGTATCTGATAGCTCTCAGACCTTAGGAAGGTAGATTCTGGTGGATGTGTGGGTTTTTGTGTCAGTAAAAGTTCCTTGTGACATTTCATTGCTGTCTCTCTGTTTGATGTCTCAGTGGTCTGTTTCAAGATAGAGGTTAGAGGGGAAAAAAAAAAAAGAGGAGAAAACAGAGTCCATATTTTATAGCCACTTAATCAGATCATTATTTATGCAGTAAGGAGGCAGCATTAAATTTATAAGTAGCATAGAATTAAGTTGATTTAAGGGCTTGTGTCCAGTATTAATCTTCAAGGAAACCAGTAACAAAAAGGAAATACTGCTGTGTTCCACCTGTCTCCATATTTACTTTTTTAGTATGTTATATTTTCCCAGTTCCAAGACCTAGAAGTAAAATGGTGCTATGCATTAAAAACACCCAGCAAAGTATGGAACTGTATCTCATATATATGTACATACTTTTGTTTGTTGTTATAATAAGGGTTTTAATTATATAAATTTGTACTTATAGAGTCTGGCCATGATCACTGAACCTGAGACACTAAAGGCAAAGCAGCCTTTGTTGTGCATGTGACAGCTTGGTCATGTGGAACCAACTTCCAAGACCCTTGTGGCCTCTGGTACCAAGGCATCCTTATGGTATTCCATCCAGCCTGGTGTCCTCAGCTTCTGGACTGGCCTTTTAACTTGGTATAAGCTGCTCCAGGCTTGAGGTGACTTACATTTGTGATAAGAGATGATGCTAAAAAACCTTGGCTCCCTCACTGATTACACAAGTCACTTGGAAAATTTGGCTCACCAGCCTCCTTTGTGCTCTGACTGGCCAGTGCTACGGGGTATTCCTAGAGCTCAGGGGGGGCAGTGCTCCTGTGTTACCATGGCTGCCTACAGAGTTGTTGTGGTAGAACCAAAACTGGTTTGTCTGGCTTTATGAACCTTCAATTCCTGCTTTGTAGTAAGCAAGTTTGCAGAATTTCGACCTTGATTTGTGTCAGAAAGCTGAGCTGCTAGTCTTCATTCCCAAAAATGTCCCTTGACTATCCAAGGTAGATTTTTGAGGTTTGCATGTGTTGGTCTGTGTAGTGTCTTTGCATTTATCATTAAAAAATGGGAATGGTGAAGAATTGGCACTGTGTTGAATGTTGCATATTTATTCAAATACTGCATAACTGCTTTCTGCATGGTTGCCTGAAAAGCAATGCCCACCATGGTGACTAGGTGTTAGTCTTGGATGTGCTCTGTTGGGAATTGAGGAAACATTTAGGAAGAGGTAAAAATCATGCTGGGATGGGAGTTGTCTTTCTTGTTTTAACAAAACTGATATCTTAACTTTTCTAAGCATATTTTTTGATAATTGGGGTTTATATATATATATATATATAAATTTTGAACATCTTGTCTGGAAATTACCCTGTTCATTATATTTTTTTTTTGGAAGTAAAATACTGGCATAATTTACTGAAACCAATCTGAGTTCCACCAGTCTAGGATTTGCTAGTGCAGGGTATTTTTGCTGGCTCTATCTTCGAAGAGTTTACTTAAGTATCGAGCTGTTAGTACAAACCAAACAGGTGCTGCTTCTGAATTATGGATGATTACACAGTCACTTTAGTCTGAATAAAGGTCTGGGATAAACTGGTTGGGATATACACCGGAGTCAGCTTCAGCAGACAACCACAAATGCCAAAACCAGTATTTTTACTTTAGTGCAGGCATTGCATATATAATTTTTGATTGAGTTGGGAGGAGATAAAACAAGCTCCAAGTTTTGTATTTAGATGAAAAAAAGACTAGAAGAAACCTGGGAAACTATTGAAAAATATATGAACATATAATATGAATATATGCAGTAAATTCAAATTCCATGATGACATACTTGAGCAAAAAAGTAATTAGTAAATGAATGCAACATTTCTTATTTCACCAAAGCCAAGATTATCAAGATGTCATTGTTGATAAATTAGAATAAAACTCAAAGGCAAGTTTCAGCCTCAAATGCACTTAGCTTTGAAACAGCCTAATGTGCCAATTCTGTTCTTAAAGGAAAATAGTTTACATACCTGACATCTGAGCCCTTTAAATCCTACCCGAAGATGTGTTTAGCATGCAGAAGGGTGGAAGAAAATGTCTGAATCTTGAGAGAAAAGCTTGACAAAATAAGGAAGGGAATACAAACTAAGGCAGTCGCAAGAGAAAAACTCTTGAAGTGAAAGCTTAGAAGTAAAAAGTATATGTAACTCCTCTGGTCTCCTTAACATATTGAAGTTTAATGCTTCAATTATGCTGTAACACTGCAGAAGGGCCAGTTCAAGCTGAAGTAATTAACAGATACTGACCAAAAACTGAGGAAAAAGTCTTAAAAGCTTTTATGTATCATCCATAGCCATAATAGGGAGATGGAAAGAGAGTGAAGAATTGTTGGCAGTTTGTAAAGTCTCCTCAAATAGTTGGAATATTAGCTATAAAAGCAAGTAAATATCCAGTGAAGGGGAGGGCTTTTTGCCTGTTTCAATTCATAGATGGATTTGCAGCAGAATTTGCATAGCACTGCAGGCAGTTCTCATAACTCTTGAATGGGACATTCAATCCCTGTCTCAGTTGAGCACATTCAACTTCTAGCACTTGCAGATCCTGTGTATCACGATAACATCCTTGTCAATTCTTACACAAATATCTTCAGGGAGCACACACAGAGCCAACAAGTGATATCTCTCTCCTGGGGAGCCAGTAAAGTCCCATTTGTGCACTAGTGATGGGCTTGCTTGGAAAGTCACCAAATATGTTTAATCCAAAGTAAAATGGAGTTTTGCCATAGACTGTCATGAACTTTTGCAGATTTTGTGTTTAACATCCTTCCAGATCTGTGAATCTCACTGTTAGGGAAGGGAGAGAAAAAAAAAAAAAGACGACCATACAAATTTCATGAAGTATGCATTGTATAAAGGATAATTGATTATAAGCATATGGTACCTTTCCATGAACAGACTTGCATATGCATAAAACTTTCTTTAGAAGTAGCCTTGGAAGCATGTAGAGCTACCAAAATATCATTCAGACCACTAAATTAGACTTTCTCCTTTTCTTCCCCCTCCCACCATGTTATGGTAAAATAGTAAGAGATAAGACTAAATATACTCCTTAATTTCTTTCTTCTTGTCTTTTCCCTCTCTTCTCCCAAGAGATTTTAGGCGATCATTGTTAAACATTTTTGTATCCATTTTGGCTCCATGATGCATAAAGTGCGAAGAGGTTGCCTTCAGCTGAAAGGCGAAGGGCTGGAAGATTATTAGAAAATATAGGAAAAGAAAAACTGTATCAATGGTAGTACGCTAAGATGCTGATCACACAGCTCAACACTGATTTTGTCTTATTAGGAAAACCAAGAGCAAATTATTATTATTACTACTACTGTTATTATTATTACTACTGTTTTATTATATTTTTCTTTCAGTGGGTACCTATATGACCTCTCCTGTATTTCATGTACATCCATTGCAGAGAATTCAGGAGATTTGTGGTGGGGGAAGATCATTATTTTTCATGCATGTCATTTGTCCTCTGTTAGCTCCCCTCTGTAGGCTGGCAGCGAACTGAAACAGAACACTGGAGCAGCTCAGAATTATGTTTCTGCATTTAATCTGAGACAGTTTTGAAGTTGGCCCTAACAGGTTTGGAGTTAGCAGCATGCAGCAGCTGAAAATGTCATACTTTGGCTCTGCTGCAGGGCTAAGTCTCACTATTGCCCTTTGTTGTTCTCACATTGCATTTTATTTTTAGGTGTCATTGTTTATGAGGGCATAGAGAAGGGAGGTGAGAGAGAGAGGGAAAAGAGGGCTGTTGGGCTGTCAACATTAATATACAGAAGTAAACTGGTGAGGTGTTGGATCACTGGAGTCATCCTTGGAGATCTGGCCAGTGGGCGAATGTTAAGATCAAGTGTGAGCAGTAAATGAACATCGAGGTGTCAGCAATTTACAACAAGGTTTTCCACTTACTGATTTCTCTGCCTAACATGTCCTCATGCAGGTGATGGATATTCACGTGCTCTGTTGCAGGAAAATGTTGTTCTGATGGACTCACAGCAGGGGGGAGGATGCTTCAAAGTAAAGGGAGGGCTTGAGACAGGTAAACATGCCAGACGGAATTTCAGATGGGGTCCATCACGTTACTTTCCAGGAACAAATGTGTGGGATGCAGGAGTATTTTAAGCTACAAGTTCATTTGGACTAACAAAGTGACATGCATTTGAAACAACCGGGTAGACAGTAATTTAAAAGGTGAAGTTGATTAACCGTTTGACAGGTCGTGCTTTGGTGTCACCCATCAATCTGATAATTTAGTTACAAAGTATTTTTTGTGGTTTGTCCAAAATATCTCTGCCTCGTAGAGCATTAGGTAAGGTGGCTTCTGGGGTGCTTTGAATAAGGAAATTGCAGAAGAGTGGGAACGAAGGACACGGCTTCAGGTAGTAGTGATTGTTTTACCTGTGTGAATGTCTTGAAAGACTTGAGGACTGTAGAACACAGAAGTGTTGGATGTAGTCTTTCTGTGCTATCAGTAATAGCCAGAGCACCCCAGAGCACTCTGAAGTTTAGAGTGGTTGACAGAGTTGATTGACTGGGATAGGTTTGCCATATTCTCCCCCACATCTCCCCATCTGCTTAGCATAATCAGAAGAGAATAATTTTGCCACTTATTCACTTAAATTATTGAAATTTTGCTCCATTTGAGAGAGGAATTTCAGCTTTGGAGTGTGGTTATTTCCAGCAGTTTTGGGGATATAAAAGGAAGCTGTGGCAGAAATTCCCTTACAGGAGGAGTCCCTTTTTTTCCCTGCCAGTCTTCAGACTTATTGTAAGCATATGCATGCCTAGGGTAAAAGGGTACAGAAATAATATAATGGGAAAGATTTGCAGGATTATCTTAACTACATTTCTGTCAACGAGACCTTGTTTCTTACAATACCAATCCTAAAACCTTTCTTCATTAAAATTTTAAACCACTCAACTCCAGAGGAAAATGCTTTGGTTTCTTTCCTCCTTAAAAAGTAATGTGCATGTGTCTACTGAAATTGCACTGTTATATTTAAAAATACCTTAACAGGCTGCTTTCTAATGAGCAGGTTTTTTCTGATAGTGCACTTTTTCTAGAGCAGTGGAACAGCTCATAAATAGTTAATTGGAACCATGGCTCAACTTGTGTACTTGAGTAACAGCCTTGGTGGGGAACTTCTCAGTCGTGCAGACAGGACACTGCAGCCTTATCAGCAATAGGAGCAAGATGTCAGATTTTCAACAGGAATAGGAGACACCAACAAAATTTGCCATCTACTTCTAATTAAGTATAGACTTGAAGTTCATTTGCTCAAGACAACAGTATCCAAAGTAATCTGTATTTTTTTTCTGTGAACTTCATCTTTTCAAGGCATAATGCCTATTGGAATAAATTTGGAGTAAGTTAAAATGTTGAAGCCTTTTCTCTTTATGTAAGGTTCTGGTTTTCTTCTGTATCATCTGGATTTCAACTGTCCAGTTTATCCCTGTCATCTCTTTTGCAGCATTGGAATTTAAATATGTATATCATGTTTTGTTAGTAATGTGTCAGTGAATTGAATTACTCTCCATTCTTAATGAAAGCTCTTCAGGTTTAATGAACAAAGAAATAATGAAAAATATAATAACCCAAGCCTTAATATTTTCTTGATCACAAGTCAAGCCTTCTATATAATTTATTAAAGTAGCATAATGTCCTTACATTTGAGGTCAAGATTTTGCAGGCTTAGCAGAGATTTTTATGCATAAGGGAAAGATGAAACTTTAAAAATATTATTTCAGCAGTTTCATAATTTAGGATTGTGACCTCATGCTCTAAGAATAATTATGGTGCATCACGATCAGCAGTTTATCAATATTCATTCATGGACTTAGGCTCTCTTCATATCATAGTTTGTTGGGTGGGTTTTTTTTCTTTTCATGCAACCATAGTAACTTTAAAATAGATGCTAAATGCCTTAAGGAGCATGGGCAGTTGCATTATTTGTGGATTGTGCTTTAAGCAGTATCTACAATATTTATAAAAGCCGCTGTTACTCTGTTCTTTCCCTGAATTTTTGTGCAGTTGTTGTACCTTTTGCTGCCAGGTGGGACCAGTGTTTCTAAGGACCTCTCACAGTGATGTTTGCCAGCTCTGTTTTCACTGTGGCCACTGTGAATTTGAATTTGTTGTAGCTGCCTATGCAGTTCCTGCAGAAATTTGAGGCAGTAGGAGGAGTTGCCATTAGTTTAAGCTGAAACTGTAATGGCAGTAAAGGCTAAGTACACATGTGAGGGTCTGTGGCTGTAAATTCAGCGGTGTTGCACCAGTCCATTGTCAAGATGGTCAAATGCTGAGAACCAGCTGCAAGGAAAAGTCAAATCAATGAAGTGAGCACTTCACCAGTTTATTAAAATTTCTATGTGTCATCTTTAATAAAGCATTAAATGCAGGTTTCTGACCTACCCAGCCAAGACCAGCAGGCAGCAAAACAGCGCAAGCTACTTCTGACTGTCCTGTAAATGCTACAGAGAAGAGCAGTAGAGGCATTTGGGGTTCTTCTGGTCAGAGAGCACCACCCGGCCTGACAAAGGCAAGACTGTTTGCAGGCATCAAGGACAAGCAGATGATTCCTCAGGAGTTCAAGCATGCAGACATTCAACTCTACAAAAAAGAATAGAGCTCATGCCTTGGAAAATGATGTATTCATTCGCTTCTTGCAGGAAAAAGAAACTTCTACCTTTGCTGGAATAATGGTCATCTGACTGGAGGTTTAGCTTGGTTGAGGAACAGTTAATGCATTTTTTCAGCCAAGGAAATCTCAGAAAAGCTGAGAATAAAGGCCTGTATATTTTCTTTGTCAAGAAAACCAAAGCCTGTAATACCATTAATCTCAAGGGTTTCTTCAGGCTTCAGCAAAATCAGCTGTTTGGGCAAGCAGTTGAGTAGGCAGCTCTGGTGTGTACTTTCAGCTGGGGCAAAGCATCACAGCTTTCCTCCTTGAGACGAGCACAAGGCTTCATCCCTGCCCTGACCCACCTTGGTATCTTGTAGGCAGGGCTGCTTCTTGACCTGTTTGGTGACTGTGCTAGGGGAAACTGCACCCTGTGTCGCAGGGTTGGGGGAATTTCCAACATTTTGCATCTTGTCCAAGGTTGTGCAGCCGATGACCTGCAGCCTGCTGCTCTCTGCCAGCCACTGCAGTTGGTTTCTGAAGGGCTGAGAGCAGGAGGGACTGACTCCCCACGTTATTCTGCCAAACAAGTTGGCCTGAGCACTTGTGTGAGGCAAACTTGAGGTGCTGTTTCAGCCTCGCTCTGCTGGGAGACGTTCATGGGCTTGACATTTGTAGGCAATTTGTGCTGCTCCTGCAGCAAGTTGCCTGAGCGCTGCTGCACTTGACAACACAGTCACCAGCGAGGGTAACAAAAGGCAGAGCAGCATTTGTGAGATTAAAGCAGTGTTTCTGGAATGAAAGAAGCGTTGAACTTCAAACAAGTGCTTGGTATGCATTTACTTTTATTAAAATTCCTCTGTATGACTGTGAAATTTGGATAACAGCCTCACTTCTCTCAAGCATTAGTGAGTTCCTCTTGAACTGTCTTTTGAGTCCTTGCTGGTGTAAAAAGCCTGGAAAAGGGTTTGGCAAGTTCTTGCAAGTGTGTTTAAGTAGCTTAGAAACACTGTTTTTGTAGATGCAGGAGCACAGATACAGATTTGCAAGGGAAGGTATGGACAGTGTACTGAAGCTGCTTTGTTTGGGCTCATTAAAATCAGAGTGGCTCTGAGGAAAGTCCAGGAAATACTGCAAAGGTGTCTTCAAGGAAAGTCCACATTTGGAGTCCAAAACCACAAAAAAAGACAATAGTGCTCTCCAGTGTGGTTAAGCTTTTGCAAATCCGATAACTAGACATCTATAGACAAATGCAAAAGTGGAACTCTTTATTTGGGGAAAACAAGCAAGAACAGGTGAATCAGATGAGTATCTGATAACAGATAACATGCTGCAAAAAGTTCCTGGTTTACAGTAGCAAGTCCAGCAGACCCCTAGACAGAGCCTAAGGAGATCTTTATGTAACTGAGCTATCTGTGTGTTCCCACCTAATAAGTTTTGAATGTCAGCCAACTCCAACTAAATTTGACAGTGGGTAGCTATTACAGCCATTCCATTTTAGCTGTTATCTCTTACCGGTTCCATTAAAATAAGTGACTGGAAGGAGGAAAGGCACCCAGTTAGTGCCCCCACTAGAGGAAAGGGGCTAGTTGGTGTTTTTATCCTGTTAAATGTTGCAAGCAGGAGGGAGAAAGACCCAGGAAACAAAGTTTCATTATTCTTGTGAATGACAATAATTTTTTTTAAATAGCAAAGCATTTTTATACACTTTAGAGCGCTGCTCTTTATTTTGTGTACGTTCTTTAGGAACATGAAAAATAAATATAGAAATAGGAAGCTCTAGGTTTCTCCTCTTTGTGACAGCAGTGGTCTGCCATGTCAGGAGCTGCAGGGGTGAAGTGGTCTGAAGCCTGAAGGTGTGCAGATGGGGACTTCTTGGATCCTCCAGCTGTGTGCTAAAACTGAGTTATGCTCTGGTTGCTGCAACATTTGAAACCATGGGTGCTCAAAGCTTACTCTTTGTTGAGTCATCTTTCTTCCCCAAGTGCTTATTCTGCGTATTGCACACCTGTTTTTAACAGAAATAATTTTGGTGGCTACAGGAGGCAGGGCGGGGTGGGGGGGAGGGAAACAGATTGCTTTAGAATAGGCAGAAATTCAAAGCCAGGTTAAATGGGGTTTCAGCAATGTGGTCTAGTGGAAAGTGCCCTTGCCCATGGCAGGAGGTTGGCACTAGATGAGTCCCAGGGTCCCTTCCAACCCAGTCCATTCAGTGATTTGATGATACTGCTTAATGAAGCAAAGAATGTGTCACCAGGTTCTTTGGTTTTAATTGGGTCTGTGTGGGACCCGTTTTGTCAGTGAGTAATAATATTTGTGGTATAACAATGAATGCAAATACTGCAGTTCTTGCTAAAGGAAATTGAAAGTTTGTGCCACAAACAGGCTGCGTAAGTGAGTTCTGGGGGAGGGGGGGGTGTGATGGATTAGCAGGTAATAATGTTTGCTCACTCTGCTATACACCTTGATTTTTGTATAACTTGTATAAATTTATGCATAAGCACTTCGTTATGCGCACTTATAAAATCTGTCTGCCTCTACAGTAGTGTGCTTTTGTGCATTAAAAGTTAAACATCCTTTTTCTGACATGGGAGGGATGGTGGTATTTTTAATTATTGTACCAGCTCTTATTCCCACTGAAGTTAAATGCAAGCTGCCTTCCAAAATCAAGGCCTGCTATACATTGCAAGAGAGTTCTGGCAGGATGTAGCAGAGGATTTAGGAGATGAGTGGGGCTGTGTTAGTTGTTGAACATAACTCTCCTGGTCTGTGCTTTGCTTAGTGCTCCCATTTTCCTGTGGTCTTTGCTATCTGGGTTTCAGCTGCTCAGCTGGAGAGAGTGGTAGGTACAGTCCTGTGTATCATTAGTATGTGAGCAGTAGAGTGAATTTCAGCTGAATAAAAATGAATTCTTTGACTTGCAATTGTGAACGTTTCTAGTTTGCCTTGACAATCCTGTCAAGACAAATTTGAACTTTGTCAGCAATTGTGATTTCTTGTGGGAGAATTACCAAAAGCCTTTGCTCTAGGTATCAGTCAGTGATTGCAGCCTTCATCTGCTATTTGACCAAAATTTTCCATGGCACTCAGCAGGCTATTACTTGTCACTCTGACATATAATGGAGGAGTATTTTAATTGATTTAAAAGTTAAAATTTATGGTTACTTAATACAGTATAGCTGTATTACATGTCAGTGGTTATACTTGCTGTGAAAATAGAGGAAGGGGAGTTGAAAGGACTTGGGGTTTAGAACATTTTTAAAACAGATGCCATTGATTTTACCTTCTACTTTGAGGAGCTATCAATAGAGTTTTTATTTAGTTAATAGGAGCAGAGGTTTCCTATTATGTAATTATTGTTGATTTTAAAAGAGATTCTGGAATGTTAACTGTGCATCTAGTTTCTGAAACTGTTTCTTGCAAGATTCAATAGTATTTCTGCTCAAAATTCTTTGCTTTTATGCCAAACTTTGAATAACTGCATGTTTGATCTGATGTTTAGATGTTCTATCATCTAAACTGCTCCTCTAACATAGTTTCCAGGTGCCCAAAATAGGTATTATTATACATAAATCCAAGGGTTATGTGAAATTGAAAATTGTAAGTCACCCTGAAGGCTGTACAGCATGAGTGTAGTCGGTGCATTTGCACACATTCAGGTTATGTATATGTGGAGTGTGGGATCAGATGCTCTGGATATACTGTCTTCCTAATTGCACTCATGGGTACAAGTATGCAGTGGCTTTCTAAATGGTGATGATGAGTTTAAACCTTCTTTTTCTCTGTGTCTATTTCAAGACAAGCCCTTTTGCAAGCAAATGAAGAGAGGAAGGCACTACAAAGATGAGTGACTTGCATTTGTCTTCTCTCCACCCTGCCCATTGTCAACTTACCTGACTTCCTAAATTGGAAGAAGTATGGAAAAGAATATCTGTATTCCTTCCACAGGAATAGGATGGGAAATGGGGCTGTTGAATACTCATTTATATATCTCTCTTTTGGCTCACACTGCCTGACCCTTCACATAAACGACAGGCAAGGGAAAACAGAAGAACTTGAAGTGTGCAAGTAAATGTGGCAGTTGACAATATCACCACCAACAGGAGTGAACTTACCTTGGGGTAAATACAAGAGTAAGGATCTCTGCAAATTGTCACTGTAAGTGGAGGTGGGACAAGTGGGAAGTGATGTCCCTGTCTGAACTGGAGCTGCTGCTTGCTTGTGTGCTCTGCTAATCATCACAGATTTTAAAAGCATTTATGAAGCTGGAGAAGGCTGTTTCACCTGTGACAAAATTCACAGGTTGGACTGGAATCATGATTGCTGGAGGGGATCCAATTGCAAACTGTTGGTAAGCATCCTGAGAGCCAGAGAGACTGGGAAGGAAAGTGATACTTTAGGCAAGACAGGATTAGTAAAGATAGATGTGGAAATCCTATCTTCTACTTTTAGGAAGGTGTTTGGTTTGGGCCATGAGACCAGGATGGTGGAAAAAACAAATTTACAAACTACCTCCATATCTGTATACCCAGAGCTACAAGAGTCATCCTGTTTCATGTATCAAGTAATAGTGACATGCATTAAAACACAAACAGGTTGAATTTCCTAAAAATGGAAAAAGGAAAGTGAAAAGGAAGCCATCATTATTTCAAATAGTGGTTTTAGAAGTTGACAGATGTTTCAAAATAATGTGACTATTAGTCTTTTAAAATACCTGTTGATCAGAGATGATGGTAATGTTGGAGTTTGTTTCTCACCGTATCATCTGAAGCCAGTGCCAAACTGGAAACTTCCAGTAAAATATTAATACCTGTGCCTAATCTTACTAGGGATTATTACTTTTTTGATTAGTGAGATCATTTTAGGGGGTTTATTTATTTTTTTCCAATCTTCCTTTTACAAGTATTCACAGAATTCCCTGCATCTTGCAGGATACTCAAGTCTGTTATTGTCAGGAATTTCTCTGCTAAGACTCAGGGGCTGGAGTCTTAGCACTGAGTTCTGTGTTGGCGCTTCATACTGAGTGATACTGTGAGCTGCCTGTTGCTTTTCATTCTCCTCTGCGTCCTGTTTAGGAAGTTTAGATTGGTGTGCAGACCTTCCTACTTCTCTTTTCTGTTCCAGTGTGGTATTTTAATATAACAAACACTAGTGCTATAATTCCAATACCCTTTCAACATCCACCATAATTTTGTCTTGGTGGATGGGGGCAGATGCGGGCATAAGGGCGTTAAAAGACCAAACCCACCACTCCATTTTCCCCTTGGATTTTTTCAGATCAAGCAGTAATTATACATGTTGCCTTCCTAAGCCTGTGGGATTGCTCTTATGAGTAAAGGTCTGCCATACTGGGGCTATTATGTGACAAGTTGGAAAATAGCCTTTGTTCCCATGGTAACCTTTTTTTGTGCTTTGGTGCATTTTTTCCCTATGGTTTCATGGTTGCTCTGGAGGTTTTTCTATTGTGGTATTTTAATCCCCAGTAGACAGTGGATGGCAGTTCAGTTTACTTTTTGCTGTTATGAAATAATTTAATTTTGAAAAAAATTTATTTGATTATGGAACTCTTGTAAACTTTTTATGTTGTGGTTAGGGTATTAATGGTGTGGTAGCTTTCTCTGTAAGCATGTCATGCACTCAGAAGTCAAAGCAAACAGTTGGTAATAGGAAAGTATGTCCAACTGGACCAAGTGCTTCTGTTGTAAACTAATAGTTTTAATACAGTTATTCTTTTAGTACTTTTGGGGCCAAGCTGTTGCCAGGCATACCAGGTAGATTTTTGTCTGCAGCAGAATGACATTTCTTAAGGTCATTAACAGTCAATACTCTGGTCATCAATGTCATTTCAGGTTGATGTAATAAGGGTTTCATAAAATAAGCTTTCAAACAAAGGAGGGTGTTTTTAGGAGTTGCTTGTTTAGACTCTGAGGGAAGAACTTCAACTAAAGTTGAGAGCCTACTTTTAAAAGGAGGCATTTTAAAGAGCTGCTTTTATTACTGGTAGCATCTCCCTGCATTTGCCTTCTTTATGCATTTTTCTCCCTTGCTCATTCAGTTTTCTTTGTCTTGGAAGCTTTCAGTAGCAGAGCAATGTACTTGTGCAGTCTTGTCTTGCTTGAAATTCCTCATGGTTGTGATTTCCCACTGGTGCCCCCATCAGCAAGTGAGCCTCACTTGAATCATGGCATTTTATGCAGCTTTAAAATGTTTCTGACTGAGAAGGCAGCAGAGCCTCACCAGGTAAACACTACTGTGCCCTGGTAGGAGAGTTACCAGGGTGCATAATGGCTCACATAGCTTTCAGTAGTGGAAAATGACATGGTGCTATGAAAAATTGGATCTTCCAAGCTGTGTGTCTCCTCCTAGTTAGGGCAGGTGAGCAGGTGAAGGAAAATAAAGAGTTAAATGTACTCCCTGCCCCCTTAAGCAGACTTTCAATAATTAACCAGATAATTTTCCAGATAAACTGTTCCTGCCTTATCTTGCTATACATAGCAATTTATAATCAGCAGCACAAACACCAGCATTGCATGCATTTAAACTGCACTAATTCTATAAGTGGGCCAAATATGAAAAGTTAGAGAAAATGCACTGTGAGGCTCACTGGAGTTCTCTGCCTTCCAAAGCCAAAGGCTTAATCCTGGTAGGAAACTCCCCTTTTAGGTTAACCATTCAATTTCAATAGATAACTATATCTATGTACTGAAAAACCTGCAGAGCAAGGAAATTTTATTTCCCTGGGGCAGTTGTGTCTTGGTAGGTTGTGACAGCAGTTAGAGGAGAAAAGTGCATTGCAGAAGAGAAGTAGGAGGATGTTATACTTCTCTGATCACTAAATTACTGGGTAAAAATTAGTTTTATTTCCCTAGGAAGTAAGTGCTCCTCACTTTCAGTCCATCAGAACACACTTTTGTTGATGCTTAAGTTTATATTTTTCTGTAGTCAACCAATTATTTGGAGGTAAAATTTGGACTGCCAACTATAGTTGCTACCAAAATATTTCAGTAGAGGAGGTCAAGGAAAAGTCAAGGTTTACGGCTGGATGGAGGAAAGTGCTGAGTCCTGTCAGCATCCACTAAGGTAAATGGGAACTGAAGGAGCATAGCACACTTGCTTCATTTTGTAAAATCAACATATGCCTTAAGGTTAAGCTAAATACAGGAACCTGTTCACTTTGACTGCAGCACAGATTCTATTTGCCGAATAAACACTGGAACTTAAATGCTTTTTTTAAAACCTAAGTGCATCTTTTTAGATTTGGTGGGGCTTGGAAAAAAGGTTGGAGCCTTTTCTATTAGTGCATGTCAGAGTTTGCTTGTTATCATAATTAAGATCCAGGTATGAAAGTGTGATGTGTGACCCTTAGGCATTGCTAAATAAAGTAACTTCAAGGGAAAGCTGGGGCTGCTGAGGAGAAACACCATCCAGGCTCTCAGCTTGCTTTTTCCTAACTAAATGCACTTCCTTTCTAATTCCTACATGTTCCATCATACTAAGCATTTCTTAAGATTGTAGTGTTTGAAGTTCAAAGAATTGAAGGGCTTCTGTCTTGAAATACAAAAGCTCTGTGCTTTAAAAAAAAACAAAACCTAAATAACTAATTGAGACTGACCACTAATTTAAATGTAATATCACAGCTACTGAATTCTCTTTGTTGGGGTTTGTTGTTTGTTTGTTTTTGTTTTTTAAATTTTTTTTAAAATACACCCTCCAAAGAGGGTAAATGTTGCTCTGCCTGCTCTGGAAGTGTTGCTGCTGAGGCTCAGGGGTGTTTGGGTTCCAGCAGGTCTTCCTTAGCTCAGTGTTCCGGGGTCCCACGTGACTGCCTTCTCCAAAATTCTGATCATTTCATCTCTGCGCCTTTTCACTTCTCTGTGCTTTCTTGGTCTGCTGACAAGAAGATTGGTTTATATACTCTGACATTTAAGAAATACCATTTTCCAGCCTGCTAATCTGCTTTATTCAAGTTCTTGTAGGAGAGAGCCAGGGTTCCTTCCTACAGTGATGCTCTTTAAAAATTCAGGTTATACAACACAAACTGATGCTGGTAACATCAGTATTGACAATTAAAGCAGGCAGCATGGAGCAGAATCTGGGAGATGATACATGGCACTGGGGGAGGTTGTGACTACCATCATTGTGAGTGAATTGGTTTAATAAATAATCTGCTGGACAGGTTTTGGCCAGTATGTCACACTGTAAAGGAGTAATAGCATTATCTTGGGCAGTGAAATTATTGTTACTATGTGGACATGCACAAAAATAATGGAGGTAATATGAAGAGGAAATGGTTTCTGTGCTGTCTACTACTGAGGGAACAAAGAGTCAGAGAAAAAAAGGTACTGGAAGAGCTGCTAAGAGAAGGGGAATACCCAGCTCTTGTTTTGGGCCACAGGTAGGTTATTTGCAGTATTTCCAAGTGCAGAGTTGACTATCATGTTTTTAGGTGCTAGTTCCCAGCAGAAGATGACTCCAGGGAGATTATACCCCTTCAGAAATGAAATGAGAGGGTAGAAGTAAACTGCTGGCAGCCTCTGCATCTTGAATATCCTGATTATTCTTCCTCTTACAGTTACTTTTTTTCCTTCTTATGGTAAAAATATGATTCTATAATCTCAAATTATTTTTACCTTTGTTTTTGCATACCTTTATTTATTGAGGCATACCTGAGTTCCTTCTGTTTGTTTTACTGCCAGAAAATTTCAGTATTAAAAAGAAAAGTCAATGATGTGGAATTAAAAAGGACTCATCTAGATCTCATAATAATAAAAAGGTTTGGAACAAATTACTTTGGAATACATATTGTGGCTTATGCTTCTTTGGAGTGCTTCGTTTTATCATCAGAGAGGCATCATTTGTTTAAACTCTGCTCCTGTATGACATCTGGTTCGAAAAGCATAATAACCTATATAATCAGCTTTTAAAATGCTGGATTATCTGTGGGTTTATTGACTCTTCTTTACAAAATCTGTTATTTCTAATTAATTCTCCATACAACTATTACTAAAGCCAACTCTGAGAGACACAAATGAGCTTGATGGCAATGGCTAGTCAAGGTCAGCATTTAACTGCCAGCATTTGCACTGTTAGGGATAATAAATCAGGCTTATTCTCAATCACATACCCTGCAATGTGACAAATGTTACTGGAGCCTTTGAAGCAACCATTTTACAAATCATTTAGGAGATACATTTGGCATTGTTAGACCCTCTGTGCTGCCCTTGGCTGTAACAGCATTGGGATAAAATATGCTTTGGTAGATTTCTCTTTGAATCCTGTGGAGTTTTATGAGAGGGGTGTTGGGAGTGTGTTTGCCTATTCTTGTCATTGTATTAGAAATAATGAGAGAAGCATGAAAGCAACAACACCTGACTAACCTATGGGAGCCACTGGCTTCTGAAAATGAGAATGAGTAGCCAGCTCTTTGGCACTATTTCACATTTCTGGTGTTTTCAGTTGGGAGTTTATATTGAAACTAGCTTGCATCCCACAAGGAATGACCTGCTTCAACAACAGTCTGTGTGTAAAAGTTTTTTTAAAAACCATGTTAAATATCAGAGCCATAGGGTGTAGGCTCTGATTTAGCTTTGGGGAAATACAGTGTTTTCACTCAGTCTGAATTTAAGATTGAAACCTGCTGTGGCCCACATATGCCATTAGATTTAGCATGTCATTCAAATAGATATTTGGCACTAGGCTAATTATCTTCCAGGGAGTCAATTGTAAAGTTTCTAATATTTTTATGGTATTCATTCTTACATGGATCAACTCTTAGATATTCCAGAAGAGAGAATGACTTGTTACTTAACTAACTTGGAGTATTGTAACTAAACTTCTCATCTGGAGCAAAAAAATCAAACTTCACTCCAAAAAAAAAAGAGCAAAAATTAACTTAATGTAGATATCTCTGTTATAATCAACTGACTTTAATGCTGATATTTTGCTTATTAAGTGTTACCTGGCTATAACTTTTCCCATATGCCAGTTTATATTAAGCATTTTACTGGCCAAAAATTTACAGCATGTTGATGTGGAAAATTAATGCAAAGGAAATATTTAACTTGGAGCATGCATGAGAACTAATTTCAGTGTGAGGGGTTTAGTGCAGTTTTTCTGCCTGTGCATAGTATAGAATAAAGGGCTATAATGATTAATAAAAAGAATTGGTTTAATGAAAGTGATGAATAAATGAAGTTTCTTTTTATTCATCCACACCGGATGTCTGGCCTTGAAATAAAGGCCAAGGGGTAGGTTCTTCATCAGTCACATATTTTTCACAGTGGTCACTGAGGAAAGGGATGACAACCTGAAAAGAGAGATTTAGGAGGAAAAAAGGTACAACCATCTTTGTGTGCCTTGTTTGGAAAGAAAAGCTTCCATGGAGAGAATGAGTTATCCTGAAGTTTAGCTTGTGATTTGAGCATATTTTTGGGCTCAGCCTTTTATTATTTGCACCACTTTACCTTTGTGTGAGGAATTACACAAATATGGGTGAAAGAGAACATAAGATTTTTTTAAAAAGCCAAACATTGTTCATTGAAGGCAATCATGGCCAGAGCTGGCACAATTTGGAGGAGATTGAAGTACCAACAGCAAATATCAATGTTTCTTTGCAATAAAGTATTTGAGAACAATTCCATGTTTGATGCTCCTGTTAAGAATGAAAATCCCTCATCTGTGTTTTAATGTATTCCACTTGTAAACTGAATAAAAGAATGAGTTAATTTGATTTAATTCCAGAATGTTAAGCTTCCAACTGTGATGCTGTGGCTGAGTAGCTGAATACCTACTTTGTATTCAGGCTGTACCTTCCAGTTGTACTCAAGTCTTCAGTAGAGAGGAGCACTGTATAAAATATGCTATAGATTGCGTCTTAGGTAGGCATTTAATAATAGTTGTGGATCAACTGGTGTCTTAATTTGTCTTTGCTGACTTTTTTTTAACCTAATAATTCTGTGAAAGTGCAATTTTGTAGGGTAGCTTGTATCTAAAAAAAGGTTCTCCCACCTTCTGCAAATCCTACATGACAATTTATTTTCAACTAAAAATAATACATAATTACATATATATATATGCAGTATGTATATATAGAGAAGCATGTGCGTGTATATATAAAAATAAAAGTCATGCACACTGCTGTGACACCCTGGAAACCTCCATTTCTCTACAGGAAAAGCTCTCTAATAAAATTACCTCTTTTTTAGATATTAAAAAAAAATACACTGACCTCTTTCAGAGTAGAAAGACTAGGAAAGTTTTTGCCAGTCTTACGAAGAAATGGGAACACACAACATCAAAATTAAAAATCCCCTGAGACATTTTGGTTTTATGTCAGAATTGAAATATTTTCCTTCTCAGGCAAAATACTGATGTTTGCAATGAAAGAAAGAGAATTTTCAAGGTGAGTTTTCCAGGTTATTGGAATTTTCTCTAGAAAGCAGACACCTTTTGAAGGATTTTGTTTAATGGGAGGTCTAATTTTTTCATGCAGTGTGGAACGTGCTGGAGGGAGAAAGTCCCTTTCTTTGCCTTAACACATCAGAGCTGAATACCAGCACAGCCTTGGCAAATCCTGGAAAAGTAACTTTTCCTGAGGATAAATTAATGCAGTGTGTGCAGGTATGACTGAGACTGGAGCATGCAGAACTTATTTTAACATGGATTTGGTGAGGCTTTCTCTCTTAACAGATGAGCTAATGCCATCACCTAGCAATTATCAAGTAGTGTGATGTTATGTAATGAGAGTATAAATAGTACAAGGACTAAAACTAGTAAATCTAACAGACTAGTGAGCAGACAAGAGCAGGAATGAATACTGTTTGGAACATTTTGATTAACATCTGAACCCTCTCATTTAAGCAGACATTTAGATTTGATGTTGCAGTAAAGCTGTAGGCCTGGGGAGCTGTGGCCCTTCATTTGGAGTGACATTTGAACTGTGTCCGCTAGATAAATCACTTGGACTCTGCACACTTCTTTAAAGCAAGTTAGAAATTTGGAAAAAGGCAAAGAGTTCATACTTGAGATTTCTTAAGCAAGCTCATTAGCTTATATTTGAATTAGGACTACCTGTGGACTTCATTTCCCAGTGGCTGATGGACAAATAGCCTGTGACCTGCAGTTTGAACTACCTGATAATTGTCCTACTGGTGGGAAGTCTTTCAGGGTTGTTTTTGTACTTGTTTGGCAGCGTTCAGAGAGATAACATGTAAGAAATGCAAGCGGTCATGTTTACCTGGAGAAGAGAGGCTGTGTGGAAGGAGATACTCTCTCCAGCCCCATGGAGACATGGGAGGGATCCAAAGCTTTCCTCTCCTTCAGGATCTGGCATGTTTCTCCAAGCATGCCCACTGCATTAGGGTGGCATTTCCAGTTCCTGGGGGAAGAAGGGAGGGAGGAAACTCACAGGGTCAGGAAATGTGACTTGTTTTTGAAAAGTATTGTCCTTGAGAGTTGCCAGTGGAAAATGTTTCCTAAAGGGTCCCTGTAGTTTAAGACAGAGGTAGATGATTGGAGCAGGCTTGCAAAGTGCATTGCTCTACCAAACTTGAGGATGGTCTGAACCTCCAGTGCTGCTTTTCTGGCACCTACAGGCATATGGGAAGATCTTCTGCACTTGCAGAATGTACAGAGGCTTCAGAACTACATGGGAAGTAAGCTGCTAAATTGCAGGAATATCAGAAATAATCTCATGAGCTACTGCAGTGGTAGGCAGGAGCACAGACAGGGGAGTACATACCAGCTTGCTGCACTACTTCATCAAATGGCCTTAGAGCTTTCCCCACAGGTACTCCTTAGCTGTGAAGGCTTCAAACAAATAAAGAAACAGAAAATATATAGCTGCCAGGTTGCTGCCAGAATTGTTTGTTAGTTAGTTTGTTTTTTATTTTCAGTTTTAATCATCTGCTACCAATAAATTCCACTGCCCTTGTGGTAACTTCTCACATTAACATTGATATATTATGGGTGATTTAAAACAGACAATAAAAATATTGCACTTAGTAATTAAAGCAATTCATGTATTCAGCTAGACACTGCCAGAAAGTGTTGTGGTTTCCTAATTGTTAGGAGCCTTGAGCAATATACCTGTTATAAATTCTTAATTGAACTTTGTATTATGGCTGGTGTGATTTGAAATATTCATATCTGTTTTGTTTTGTTTGATTGTTTTCACTCCAGCTCTTCATTGAGAAGTGTATCAACTGGATCTTCAAGACCTTCCAAAGTGTGTTTGGTGTGTGGAGATGAAGCATCTGGATGTCATTATGGGGTGGTTACATGTGGCAGCTGTAAAGTTTTCTTCAAGAGAGCAGTAGAAGGTAAGAAAACACAAGCCAAAAAATATCAACACCAAAGACAAAAATCTATTCTTTGGGTTTTTTTTTAAAGAAATATATATATGCATATATAAATTTTCCCATGTGTTTTCTGCTGTTGGTAAAATTCTGTGTTGTTAACATGAAAAAAAAATGTTGAGTGATCTTTACAGGCTTTGTAAGCAACTTCTTCAAGTGGATAAAATGTTTTTAATATCTGATAATAAGAGTTCATGGCATGCGAAGTGCATAAATACCGTGTAGGTTTTTGGAAGTCTTTGCTGACGAATAAATGTTCTTACAACCACAGATGAAGTAGGAGATAAATCAGTAAGTAGCTATCTTCATGAAAAAAAAACTAGAAGGTTTTTAGGGAATAGGTTCTTAATATGGTGTCCAGCTTGTGCACTGAGTGAGGCAGTGTGAGGTGTGATTAATTTCTTCTGTGATCATTAAATCTACTTCTGATGGCAATAAGGATTTAGCTCTCTGTTAAATAGACCTGGAGGGCTTGTGCGTCACTGAAGTCAAGACTTCGTGTAATGTCTATCAATCTATTTATCTATCTATCATCAAAAGTGTCAATCTAATTGAAATTAACTTCCCAAAGTTATAAGGACATGGAAAAGGTTTCCCCTTGCTGAAAACATCTTCTCTTACAGTTGTGCAGTAGCTGACCTTGATGTCCTCATTCCTCAACTTCTTCTTGAGAATTTAGTTGCTTGATATAGCACGTGAACTGGAAAACCTTCCTTTTTTTGGCTGAGTGATTTCCTCCTGTACTTCCACACCACATCATGGATGGCTCTTGAGGCATCCACATCTGAGCTGACCCCTGAATCACAAGAAGATATTTTTTGGTTGGGTGGTGGTGATGGTGAAGTTTTCCATATGTCTGCACATAGTGTGTGAAGTGACAGCACCTTCTTCCTAACTCCTTTCCTGCCTCCCAGGAAAGCTTCCTCTCCAGTCTTGAATCACTGTAATTTCAAGCTACTATTTGTCCACGTTTATGTCTCTTTTGCTGACCATTCCATAGCATGATGGATCTTCCCATCCAGATTTACAGGAGTTTATGAAAAATTACTAAGGAATCCCTTTAGGAGTTAACAGAGCAGCCAGACTCTGTTTTCAAGCCTCAGAAGCCAGAATTGTTAGGAAAGGATTACTCTCTGATCAGGCATAGAAAGACATTTTTTAAATGTAATTAAAACTGATGAGTAATTACTGAAAGTTTGCAAGTTAAGCAAAAAAAAAAATTAAAAATCAAAGAGAAAGCTACCCTGCCATCCCTAAAAATTTGATGTGTTTTAAATTAGTTTAAAATACATTTTTAAGAGTCTTTATAGTAACGTACATGTACCTACCAGGTGTATGTAAACACTGTTTAGACTTCTTGGTATGCACATGACTGGGCTCTTGATGCTACCAGTAGCATTGTTGCTAGGCAGACACTGAAATTTTGTCTTGGCTTGCACTTTTTTTTATATATTGTAGAGTGTTGGCCCCAAAAGGGCATAGCAAAAACATCACACACATACTGGCTTCAAACATCCTGGCACAATCTATATACGTAAAAGTTTCTATAGGTAGCTTTGTAACAAGAGGTTTCTTGTAGAGCCATTGTAAATTTTTCAGTTGGGAACAGGACCAATAAAACCCTTCCTGAGGTTTCCTATTTGAAATCATTGAAACAATTAAATATTTGTAGCACAGGGACGCACCCATTTCTTTCATGTTCCTCTAAACATTCCTCAGTTGATGATGTCCCTTCTTTTTGCAAAGACTTTTACTGGTCTCCTCCAACTCAGCCTCTCTATCAGTCTATGAAGTGGGGAGACAAATTGGGTCAACAAGCATGGAAACAGAGAAAAGAGGGATTTGGAGAGGGAGAACTTTGCACACTACCTAGCTTTTTAGGTCTCAGCTGGAATTGCTAACACTGAACAGCCACTGACTGCCAATTTCTTTGGGCTCCTCTGAAATCCTACAAACCCAGCGAGATTATAACAGAAAATAGCAACTGTATGGGAATTTAAACCCAAGAAACTAAGAAGAATAAAGGGACTAAAGTTTGCATTTCAAAATATAAACTTGGTAATTGTATTCCCAGTTAATTTTATCTTGGAACTTTGAGGAAATGTCTAATGGATTTAGGAGAAGGAGAGCTGTAGACCAGAAAAAGTATTAAAATGGGTCTATTGGTAAAATTTCAAAAGTAATTTCAGATGGCATTAAATCCAAGGCTGTAAACTATCCAAGTACTAGTTTTAGTATCAAGCAGGCACAGGCCTTTTGATGACTGACTGATGAACAGGAGACTGATATGAAGAAACGTGATTTTGTCATTAATGTAAATTTGATCTGCCTTGCAAACATTAAAAATCTTTGGACTGTAAAAGTGTTGGTAAATGGTGTCACTGCAAAACTTAAAGTATATATATTTAGAATACATTTTTACATAGGTTAATTTTATTCTATGGTTTTTTTCCTCAATTACAAATATGGCCAATCCTAAAGTCATTTGAACTTGAATTTATGATCAAAATGGAGTCATATGCTGAAAATATGCTGTACTGTGAGGGAACCTAAAGCACCTGGCCAGGCTTGTCTTCTCTTTTTCCACTGAAGCAGCTTTCTCTAAGGAGAGTAACAGGCTTGAAGTCAGAAATCACAGCTGTTCTTGCCTATGCTTTGCATTTTTAGTCTTCATTTGTTCAAGTTCCAGACAAGTATGAGGTAATCTCTCCTAAATCAAAATTTATATTGTATTGTAAGCTGCTAATCTTTTATTCTTCCTTTGGCTTGGAAGCAAGAAGAAAGGAAGGCATTTTTTTCACCTCCATATGGTGCTAAAGACTACAGCAAAAATGACCATTGTCTTTAAGTTATTTTGCATATTTGCTTGGAGATTTTTAGCTACTTAAAATAGGAGCATTAAAAAATTATACTGGATCAGTTATAGGGAAGCTTGTCCTTTTTTTAAAATACAAAGATGGAATAATTCAGTAAAGATCAGATTCTGCTCTTGATTTCTGTTCTAAAAGGTTAACCTTAAAGCTAGTTTTTCAATCTTAAGTTAAAAAAATAGATTATGCTTCATCTCTGAAGTAAAAACACAGGCACAACAATGGAAGTTTCTAGGGTTGTGGGGTTTTTTCCTCACCTAAAATTGTGTCAGTTTTGAGTGCAGGGATAATTTGGCTAAAGGAAACTTTTCAGTCTGATTTGATACCTCCTGGATGTTGCAAACTTGCTGTTCCCCTAAGTGAGCAGAACAAAGAAATCCTACCTGTTTTTTCAGAAACTGGTGCTTTTCCTATGCACTGTAAGTTGAAGAACTTCCCAAGGCTTTACAGGCCTGAGTAGAAGATAAACAAAAGCCTCTCTCGTGTGTGTCTCCCTTGTTTTTTGGTTTTGTTTTCATTTCTGTTGGAGTGGAAAACTTAATCAAGGTATGAGAAATGCTAACATACCCAACTCTTGAATAATTTTCCTAGTTAGCATAACTTTTTATAGAATGCTACTGATGAACAGGGAAGTTCACTGTATTGATCATTTTAAAAAGCAATACTTTTTATGCTGTATGAAACTGAAATTGACATATAACAGACGTTTTGCACACCATTTTGCAGTGTGTGCAGCCATGAATTTTGTAGGTCTGTATTACTATAATTAATTATACATACAGTTCTTCACTCTCCACTCTTCTGTTCATTCACTGTAATGGAGTCAGTGTTTTTCCATAACAGGCTGCAATTTTCCTTTTATCCACTTTCCAAAGGTCCGTGGCCTCTCTAAATTTGACATCACTCAGTATAGATGTCCATATGTTTTCATAGAAATTTTTATGTGGGATTTGAAGTTGACTCTGTTCCTGACCTGTTGCAAGAATCTGTTTTACAACCTATCAAACAGAAATATTAGGTGAAGAGCAAGCAGATGGGTGATCTGCTGAGGGCAAGTGAGCTGGTCAAATTCATGCAGCAGCTGCTACTCTTACTTGATATGCTATGGTTAATAGGTGCAAAATAAAATTTAAATAATTAAGTCATTATAGGTTTGAAGCTGCCACCAGCCTTCCATGCTTTCATGGATATATGAGAAGGACTTTTCCTGGGTTTAGCTCTGGCAGGCAGTATTGCTCTGTGAAATGGCTCCTTCTCCAGGCTGGCATTAGTTACTAAGGGCTCGGAGTTGAGGAGACTGGTAGGAGGAAGGTGCTAAAAAATTTGCAATGGGACCCCAAAAAGGAGTAAAAAAAACCCCAAGCAGCAAGAGTTGAGACATAAGAAAAAAAAGGAAAGAATAAAGAATCTAACATATATTGCAAGTGAATATTTTAAAGTCGGGGAGAGGTGAAACGTGAGGGAAATTTTTCCTTGTGGCTCTTCAGAATACGTGGCCTGCATGGAAAACAGCGTTCTGTAAAAAATGCTGGATGCATTCAGGTGAATGTGAAGTGGAGCACCAGGGGACCAGGCATAATGTGGTAGCATTTCAGATGGGAGGGGGGAGATTTGGGAACCACCAAGGTGACGGAGTGCCTTGCTTTGAAAACAAGCACAGAATGAGTGGGTTTAACAGCTGCAGTGTCACAAAGAACATAAGTTGGTTAATAGCTGTGAAAATGATAGAAAAAATATTTTATATCAAGGAAGCTGAAAATCTGCATTCATTCCTTTCCCAAAGTGTTAATAATTTCTTCCCTCCCCCAAGACTTCCCAACGTTTGCAGTTTTTTTGAGGGTAACTTATTTACTGTGTGAGCTGGTGTTGCTGTGGAGAGGGATGGATGAGTATGAGAATTTAAATACAGGCAGCTGTCTAGCCTTGAAAAACGCACACGCAGGGCTGCATGCAACTATTCTTCTCCTGCACTCTGCCATTTGTCTTTTGTTCTTTGTTTTATGAATATTAATTTCTAGCCTGCTTCACCTGTAAAATGATATGTTCAGTAGGTGATAGCCAGCCTGTACAAGCACAGATACCCAGTAAATGGAGCATGGATGCAGTGGTAAGGTTGGTTTATCTTTGGCAGAAGCCTTCCATTGCCGCAAATTCAAGCACCATATAGTCTTTTACATGCTTACTTTCTACATCCTGTTAAGAGCAGGGGATTTTTGGCATTTATATGATGTGACAGGGAACTCAGTTGCAGTAATTTGTTGTTGTTTTCTTTTTTAACACATCACAGGGTAGCATCCCAGCAGGTCAGAGTCTTCTGAGAAGGGGGGGTGGCCCTGTCAGTGCATGCTGATTTAAAGTAGCCACAAATACTTGGCTAACAAATGTTCCAATGCTACAGCCATTAGTTCAGTGTTTTCTTGAATATGTCAACTGCCTTTTCCTTAAAAAGGAATGGATCTCTCTTCCTATAGGAAAGATAGACAGGGTGCTTCCTGGGAAATTCATCTTCTAGGTAGTAGTCCCAAGTTGGCTGAGCCACTTGCATAGTGTAGTTGCACAAAATGGATGTACAAAATTCAAATGCACCAAGTATTTCAAGCCATCAGGGAAGTATTCACGCTGTCATGGTATAAGTGATGCTGGGAATGTTTATGTGGAGTGTTGAGTATACTTCTGGTCACCAGCATGTTACAGACAGCTTGATTCAGAGTCAGGTAAACACATGAGGAGAGCTTTTGAAATGATCTAGGAAATAAAAATTTATCTTTTGTCAGGTGACTGAATGCTTTCAGCTTTTTTTAGCTTACCCAAAAAGAATCTGAGTTAGGACATGATTGCTGTCTATAAATATTTCAGTTGAGGAATAGACAACCGAGAGGGAGGAGAATTTATTTTGAACTAAGAGCTGTACTGAAATAAGAGTAAATGGGTAAAAATCCCATTAGTTAGTTTGCTATTTTGAGAATGCTGTAAACCACCAAAAAAGAGATACTTTTGTGGGGGCACATTCCTGAAAAAAGTAAGAAGGATTTAAGTGCCTACTTTGAAATTGCTCTTAAGAGAAGTAGCCAATGTTATAATTTAGTTCTCTGTGGAAGTAAAGGATAAGCCAAAGAGGTCTCTTGCTTAATGCTGTATCCTGGTGAGGCTGGAGACTTCAACTGACTCTGAAAATGGCGGAAGTGTGAGTAATAGAGAGGGTGGACTAGCTAATACGTTTTTAGAATATTCCATTTCTAATGATGGTGAATGACTAGATCTTCACAGGAGTACAGAACTTCAGTTTTTAGAAATGGATGTAAAGTACTTAGATCTTGCATAAGTCAGAATTGCTTTGTATTTGTGCTAGGCGATTAATGTTTGTCTCCTGCTGTGACTTTTCTCATTTTGAGTTAAAAAAAAAAGCTCAGGGGAGTGAAGTCCTTTTGAAAGAACTCCATCCTACCCAGAGAAGGCTCTGTGGGTACCCCCCCAGTCCCCATCAGGTTTTTCTGATTTTTTTTTTGTTTTGTAATGCCTGAGACAATACAACTAAAGGGATAAATAAAGTATGAGTGGACATTTAAATTGGAATTTGCAGTTGGACAGAAATATATCTACAAGATCTGTATCTAACGGCATAAAACATATAAAATACCATAAAACATCCTTAATCAGATGCTTTAGCTCCTTACAGCAATGGTAGTGCTTCTTAAAGCATATTACTTTATAAAATGCTGTTATCTGCCTGTCTCGGTAGCCTGTAGAAGCAATGTTATAATTTTTCACTTTTAGGACCAAATAGCACTTCCCTTCTACAACCTTTAAGTTCCTGAAACTTTTTCAAACCTGAAAAGGCTCTTGAAGTCTCAGGATAAGTAGTTAAAAGCCAAAAGGGGATAATCCTGCAAGGGGCCTTCAGCACTCCAGTGTTACAGATAAGGAATTTTGCAGTGTTGTGGCTGAAAGTAATTCTTAATAGATAAAACTGAGAAATAAATATATAAGGCTAGAAACAAAGCATCTTTTTTGTGCCTCCTCATCCCATTTTAAATAAGGGGATGGGAAAACAGTCTTCAGACAAAAAAAAAAAGAATAAAAAAGTGAGAGAAAATGTACATACAGATCTGTCTGTTGTAGACAGAGGGAACAAGGCATCTGCTAGCATCTTGGATATAAATAGAGTGGGAAAGGTAATGGCAAATCTCCCATTGCCTTATATGAAGCCAGGATTTAATCCGTTTTTTGGAGCACAGTTTTAGGTTGTTACAGTTTGGGAGTGTCTCTGTTAGATTTGAAGTCTAGACTTCTAAAGAGGCAGTTTTGTCAGGTTTTTTGGAAACAATAATGGCCGATGGTCAGCATTGAAGCCCATAGGTCCTTATTGTTTAAAGAGAAAATTTTGTTAGACCAAAAATAGATTACCTGTTTATAACCTACAGAATTATTTGATGCCTTTTCTTGCTGTTGAGTTGCCAATTCCAGGGCCCTAAAACAGGGAGCATGAGTTAGTCAGTCCGTTCCCACCTATTTCAAGAGTGATGGTGATGTTTGGCTTCTGTATGTACCTTGTCTATGCTAAGAGCAAGTAGAAACAAGCAGTTTGGAGTTACTGCTCCTCGGTGGTTTCTTGTGTTAGGTGCAGTGGTGGGTTTCAGGGCCTTTGAGCTACTTGGTTTTAAGTTTGCTATTTTAAAATATGTCGGATGGGGGGGAAAAAAATCAAATTTCCAAAATTGTCGCTAAGTATGAAAGTAATGAACATTAGTGGCCTGTGTCTTTGTTCATCTGCACTGCATGTAATGATTCCTAATTCAGCCATAATAACACAGTCCCATACAGTTTTTTTCTATTACACCTCTGCCTTGTTCATTGAAGAGATTGGATGGTGTTCAATTAATGAGCAGCTATTCAATGTCTTATATTCTTTTCATTGCCCCATGTATGGTCCTGTGCCTTCTTTGCTGATTACTATTCATCTCTTGCTCAGAATACATAATTACTAATTTCTTACAAAGCTTTTTTTTGTGGTGCCTTCACTAATATCTAAGTGCTTCACAAGCATTGTTTAATCTATGAGATGAGTGGTTATTACCCCTCTTTTACAGCTGAGGAGATAAGGCACAGATTAAGCTCAGACATACCCACTGATTTGGGATTCATGATTTATGATATTTGGGACCTCAGGATCTAAGTACTTGGCATTTTATAGCTCTTAGTATGTCCAAAGTGCAGTTTCCATGGATTTTACTTACAGCTATGGTCACTTAAACCACTGCAAATCAGACTCTGGATCAAAAGTTGGCTATTCAGGAGACAGGGAGGAAAGGTAGTATTTTTTTCTTCCTTATTATTATAAAGTAAGCCCATGGCAAAGGAGATGCCAGTTCTTCAGGGCACCTGCCTCATGCATTGACGTTTTCTCTTCTCCCTTTCCCTCTTTCTTCTTTAAATCTCTGTAATCCTTTGTGTACTTTGTTCTCAGTAGCATATGAATGTGGCCTTCAAGGACAAGAGTCCTTTTGACTTCAGTCCTGATTAGTCCTAGATCACCATCCACATTGTCCCCAGGATAAGCTAGAGGTCTGGCAAGGCAGGGCCAAGTATGTAGAAGTAAGACATAACGTAGTAAGAGGCATGGAGAGTTAGATCAGAATTCAGGTTTTGAGGTGTTGGGAAGTCTAAGATTTCTCACCTGTTCAGCAGCAGCAGTCAGAGCAAGGTTCCTAGGATGCAGTCATGTGTAGGAAACATGGATAATGGTGGTGCTTGTTTGGAGCTCAGTAGATGCCTAAACCATGTGACTGGAGTGAATTTGGGAAGGCTGTAATGCAGCTTCTGTAGTACATGCTGATCCTTCCATTAGTGGGAACTCCTCAGGGCAACTTGTTTGACCATCCCCTCCATTTAAAAAAAAATGTATTCTTGCTCTTCTTAAAGACAGACTGGAAGGATGCAGGTGTCACTTCTTACTAAGAGATTTTTTTTTCCTGATTTATTAAATCATAACTTTTTAAAAGCTCCATGTACAGATTTTCTTCAATAGTAATGCCAGAGGACCAGTAATAAGGGCAAAAAGTTGTAATGGAATTATTGCTTTAGGCAGTAGGTTTTTCTGTTTAATGAAGCTACTCGGTACCTCTCGCCTGGAAAAGAATGTCTGAAGAAATTCAAAAGGGCTACATAAATGCCTCAAAATAAACGTAGAAAGGTTATGGTTTAGAAATTTATTCTAGAGATTCAGAACGTAGGCTGACAAGTCACAGGGTGAGAAAAATGCCAAAATGGGAATAGTTTCTGCAATAGAAAGACAGAGACATTATTTTAAAACACAATGTGATGTCCGTATTACAGAAAAAGTGCATAATGGTGATTTTGAAGAAAATTGCTTCTTTCGGACTGTTCTTGCAAGATGCCAACAAAAGGCATTCCCATTTGCATGTTACTGAATATTCTGGTAAATATTTTGAATATTTTTTTATTATTGTAATTTAACATTTTGCACTTTTTCCAGAAAAGTTGTCATTACTTTCAGCATTAAGGCATTTGTAGCAGATTTTTACATCTCATTTCATTTGCCTTTAATTCTTGATTCTTGCAGAAAACCATACCCAGAACAGTGACATTTTCCCTACTCATTTGCCATTCACGGTGTATTTGCATTCATTTTGGGCTACCAGGCAGAAGAACTAGAGCATATTTCCCTCATTTGTACCCTGCCTGTTTATTTTACTTCCTCTAGAAATCAGTTTGTGCTGCTCTCCAGGACAGAGGAGGGCTGGACCTGAAGTTTGGAACTCGCTGTTGCAAAACCTGCATAAAACTGATGTGATCCTGTGTGGTGGAAGGGACAGATGGCAAACAATTCCCACACTGTCACAGCAGCCAGGCTGGTTCCAGAGCAGGGTGAGGGGTGGTGTTAAAAAAGGTAACATCACTTTCCCAGGGACGACTGAACGATGCCATGTGTGGGAGCAGGGCTGGAAAACCAAGCTGGAAGGGTTTTGAACAGGAACAATACAAACTGTGGTTTGAAGGTTTACAAACCTTTTGCATGCTCTGCACAAGTTCTCTGATAAGCTGCTTCTTGATTAGGCTGGAACAGCTTTTTTAATTTAAAGCTAATGCCTGTGGGGAAGAAGTGCAATAGTTCTGTACTTTCAAGTCTTGAGCATTTATGCAAGTTTCTTATAAGCATTTTAGGAATCCAACTATATCATTCCATTTCTGAAAGGACATTTTTTGTCTTGGGTGTTTAGCTGTAGATGAGTATTATTATATGTATTTCACAGACTCATGCTCTAATTTTTTTTCTAAGAATAATTATATATTTGGAGCTAAGCATTCAATTATTTATTCATCCATTTTACCACGTGGACTTAGCAAATGGACTTGTGTTAGCCTATACACCATATCATGCATGCAAATTCCACTCTTAACAATACTGCTTGAAATTATGTAAGCGATAGGTGCTAATTTTCTCTGATACAACAGAATGATAATGATGGACTATTGGGAAAAAATAATAAGAAGTACTTCTTAGCTTGTGTGCACTGGCATACTAAACTATTCATAAAATTAAAAAAGGAGAATGAAAAGACACTAACCTACTTAAAAAATGATGCCTTCTACTTGCAGTCTTTTTAGTGATAAAAGGAAGAGGGTAGCACCATATTCCTGAGACTATCAGGTTGTGCAGTATTTTGGGTGAAGGTGGTTGTTAGTGGCTTTGTATGCAAGGTGTAAACAGCCAGACAGTTGAAAATTCTAGATGTTCAAGTGGTTTATAGAGCCCTAAGAACTACGAGTAGTATTTCATATTCCATACTTCTGTACTGTCATCGTGCAGGTAACTCTGTGCTGAATGTAGGGCAGCAGGCAATCTGTCAAGTAGATTATATTTTAATACAGCAACATTGCATATGGCTTTATAAAATAAATTATGGTGCTGGAAAATAGTGCAAGAACTTGGACACAGTGGTTTACACTGAGCTTCATCTTTTCTTGCTTCCCTTCTGTTTCATGAAGGAATCCACTTCTGTGTAAGAAATTTAGAAAGAATACCTAGCGATTATTCCATGTAAATTATTCATTTCTAAGTAGGAATAGGAAATATAGCAAGGATGAGCTCTTTCACTGACTGTTTAATAATAAAAGATCCTTCATGGAAAGCTTATGAAAAAATGAAGGACATAAAAGCATAAGCAAAACATATGTATTAGTACATGCTAAAAGCTCTGTGATGAGACAAAACAGGGTTGAGCAGCAGAGGGGTTTTGAACAGCATTTGGGTAAATTTGCTTACTTGAGCATCCCTTTTTCCATTGATTTAGAAAGTGTTCCAGAAATAGAAAACTGAAGGACAGTATCATCTTTCTGGAATTCATTTCAGCCCTTCCTATTGCCATTCTCACACTCTGTATTTTCTATTACCATTCCACAAAGAAAGTGAAAAGGTCCTTGTTACTGTCACCATTCTTTGTGTCCTTGAAGCCTTCAATAACAAACTCACAATGCAGGAACACCTGTTTCCCACAAGGAATAAGGAGGGAAATGCTGTGTGTGCTTCTACAGCCCAAGGTGCCCACTCAGATTCCACAGGGAAAGGTGGATCTGAGGTATTGCCAGATACTGCAAGTGGGACTAATACAAAATCCATATGCAAGTGTGTTATGGGGATTATGCAATCCTTAATCCTAAAATCAGTATGCCTGGGAATTTCTTGGAGGCTTCACTTTGAATGAAAGTTGTCAACTGAAAAAAATGAGGGAAATCCTTAGAATTAAATTTTTTCCATCCAGTTGTGAGACAAATGTAAGATTTCAGCTGGAATCAGAAACAAAGGTTTAGGGAAAGAGGGGAGAAGGGCCTCTGGCATCCAGCGAGGGGCACAGAGCAGGGCACAGCAAAAACAGTTCTCCTGTTCCAGACATAGAGGTCACGCCTTACAGTGGCACTTGCCAATACTAATAAAAGAAGATTAAATTTAAAGTGAGAGGAAGATACTTGTTCAGAAAAAAGCCGCTGTGCTCAGGCCCGTCATGTCTTTGTCGCACACTGTGCTGGCATGTGCATGTTTAGCTCATGCTAAACATTGTGTCCTTCTGCTGGGCTTTTACCATTTGCTCTCTGTGCTTCTTTAGCTCTCTGGGTCTCATGGGAGAAGGGTTTACAAACAGCAGGCTTGGGAATGTGAGGAATATGTGTGACAACCCAGGCCTCAGGGACATAGGGGCCACATGGCTGAGCCTGTGAAGGGACAGAATAACAGATCTGTTTAGAAGGGAGGGCAGTCAGGAAGAATTTTGGGGACAGGGGTCTAAACAGGGCCACATGCTGCAGTACAGCAGCTATCCTGGAGCATGTTTCAGTAGGCTGCTGAAGGCAATCTGTTGCTTTCCTTTTGTCCTTTACTCTGGGACTTTCCCTCAGTTAATATGTACAGTGCAGGTATTATGTTTATTCACTATTTAGTCAAATTTTTTGTAAGTACTCAGTTTTATTAATCAGCCTGTCAGGGTTTGGGGTTTTGTAGGGAGTTTTTTAGGTGTTTTTCCCTGTATGTAAACGTGGTGTACCTTTTGTTTCCTGGGAACCCTTGACCTCAGCAGAAGCATGGCTGCTCAGTGCTCGATTAACTGGGTTAATTCCATTTTGCACAACTATAACTAATGGCCACTTAAAACTGCCAGAAGCCTGCCGTGGGTTTCTCCTCGTGCCTGACCCTGTTGGGGAGCAGCACATTAATCAGTGCTCTCTGTCACGGTTTATTGCTTCATGATGAGGGTTAACTGACCACTTCCTAGGAATAATGAAAAACAGAGGTCAGCAATCACTGGCTGAGCGGAGAGAGGAGCTCTTCCCACTTGTACTTCTACTCTTTCGTCCTCGGGCAGCGACAAATGTGTCCGCTCCACCACTTCAGCATGAACACTTATCTTTAAAATTCATCTTAATTATACATCAATCCCTGTCACGTGCTTACCCAATTGAAACAATCAAAACCACTGAGCCAGTTACCTAATTAAAGTCAATGTAATCATATTTGCTGGAAAACACTGTTCTCTTCAGCAGAGCCTGCTTCGGGAGGGTGTTCTTGCAGCTGCAGTGTGGATGTGGCACTGGAGCTCCCCAGGCCAAACGTTTTGGTGATGGCTCAGTAATCCGTGTCCCTTCCAAGCACTGTAGTTTAATTTCTGTGTGCAGATACAGCAGCTGCCAGAGTAACCCTTACTTGCAGGTACCGACGGATGCTGGCTCACAAATTCACGCTGAAGGATATTTTGAGTTTTATTTTTCTCGAGTCTGTAGTTTTGCCGCTGGTTGTGGTATGTGCAGGCTTCACATACATGGGATGTCAGGCTAGCTGCTGGGCTGGATGGCCTTGCTGGCCAGTGGCACCCATGACAATATGTGCAGAAGCTGCCCACTACCTGTGCAGGAGGTATTTGAGCAGGAAATATGTCCTGGGAGCAACAGCCCTCATTTGTCCTTCTCCCTTCAGCTATGGGGCGTACTTGCTCTGCCTCTCAGCCTGCACTGCAGGGCTGTAGGGTGTGGGATATGCTCCTCTGCTCAGTGGTTCGGGTCTTAGAGCTCCATTTCCTCTTCCTACAGAGTTTTAGAAAAGCAGAGAATGTAAATTACAAGCCAGGGGTTGTCATCATTTCCAAAGGTTTTTTGCCGGAGGGGGAGAGGTGAAATGGGATGTGTGTGGGACATCCATCCCTTGGGGCAGCACTCCTCTGTTACAGCAGCACGACAGAGCCCTGTGAGACCACGTAGGTCTCTGTTAGCAGTAACCTGGGGGACAAACAGGTTACTGGGGACAGGTTTTTGGGGACATTTTTGCATCCATAAGTTTTTGTGGCTGCCACTAGCTGTTTTCCCTGTGCTTAAGGAGGGTGGCATCAGGCTGTTTTGGGCTCACCCCTGAGATAGACTCATCAAGTCAAGTCCCAGGGACCATGAAAGCTTGTAGACAGAGCTGGGAGCCATGGGTACCTGTTCCAGTTTGCTCACATGGGGACCTGTACCCCAACCAGCTGCAAGTCTGCCTCCTTGCAAAGCAGTCTCTTTTAAAAATGCTAAACAGTCAGAAAAATCAAGCTATGGGAGTGACAGGTCAGGCTCAGTGCATGAACAGACATTTATTTTTTGCTTTACTCTTTGCTTGCCTTTGCTTTTCCAACCTGTGCCTCATTCCTCTTTCCTCCAAGCTGTTCCCTTGCTACATCTTGAGAGTGTGATGGGGATTTTCTGCACGTAGTCCCTGTGCCAAAGCATTGGCTGGCACATGGAAGAGATGGCTGGAGCACGAGCTCAGCTCAAACCCTCTGCCCTGGTCCGTGCTCTTTGCAGAAGGGAGCTTTGGAGGTTGGCAGCCAACCTCCACCAAAAACCTTTGCAAATCATGTCACGTACAAACTGCAACTTTTCAGTATTTTATACTGTGATCCGTTATAATTTTAAGTGATAATGTATGAGATGGCAAAAGGCACATCTGTGGTATCAGAGCAGTGATGCTTCAAAGGGTCTGTCTCAAAGTGTGAAGGCTCTTGAGCTTCTCAAATATGTCTGTGAAAAATGTAACACGGGAGAAAACCAACATGTTCCTCCCTACCCTTATTCACAAACTTACTTTGCACTAAGCTCCGTGCTTTTAGCTGATACATTCTTACTGTCACAAAATAATATTCAGCCTCAGGCTGACACACAGCATGGAAAATTTCAGCCCTAACTGCTAATGTGTGGTAAAGTTATAAGCAATAGAAAATGAGGTCTTAAAATGAGAAGTGTCAGGCAACCTTAACTATATGTAGACCTACCATATTCACTGATGATAATTTGGTTTTTGACAGATTTCAACCAATTTGCAGATTCATTTTGACACATACTATACAGAGAAAGGGGGGGAAGAAGTCCCTGGAGTAGGACTCTCAGGCTTATAGGTATGACTTGGTAAGTAGTCAAAGCAGTGATCAACCACACAGTGATTTTACCTTCTGCCAAACCTTCAAAACTGTGTTGCAGAACGTCCATTAAAAAAAAATCATAAGGTAAAATCAAGGCACCAATGCACTGAAGTTGAGACCTGTTGGCTTCATGCTGTCCTTATTTCATTCAACGAGTCTAAATGTAGTTTGCAGAAAAATGTTGAGTTAATAAAAATGCAAAAGTTGTAGCTTAAAGCTTGCATTGCTTGCATAAACAAAAGTCTCGGCTAGCATGCTATTCAGGTATGCATAGCCAGCACAGTTTTAGTAACAAATGCTGACTTTCCAGTAAACACTGCAGACTTCTATTTTGTCTCTCATTTATGGACTAAGGATCTGTCCAGGGTATTTTTCTGGAGCAAAACTATGAACTTAGTTTATTTGGATCGTCAAGAAGTGGTTTTAAGCCCAAGCCATATGGAGGGGTTTCAGGTGGTGGTGTAGGGGCACAGGGTTAGGATTACATTTAGGATAACATTTCTGGGTGGCCTTGCATGCTGGTACAGGGGTTTGGGAATTCTGTGTGCCCAAACATGGCTGTTGGCCTGGAATGTTGCTTGGAGATTATACAGCAAGCTGCATCCCAGCAGACTTGTTTGCAGGCTGCCTGCAGCTGGGCTTTGCTGGTTTTTTGGCTAGTTTTTTTGGTGCTTGGTTGCTTTGAGGGTTTTTTTTTCCCAGATCACATGCGAAATCTATGTGAATGGTAATCACCCATTCCCTGGATCAGGCTCTGGCAGTCTCTACATGACTTTTAAAGTGTCTTTCAGTAGAGCCCTGCTGACAGCTCAACAGTTATATAAAATGCTGCCTTCCTAAAAATCACTTCACAGCAATGTCAGTGTGTGAGGAGCTAGGCTAATCCAGTTACTTTCCTGCTGGGATATAATTTGTCATTTTGCAGAACCGTTCCACCTGGCTTACACAGTCTGGGGTAAAAATGTTTGCTTAGTTGTGTCTCTTTACCTGGACAGGATAACTTGGCGCTATATATGTTTGTGGCAAACACTTGTACGGGTAAAACTGCTTTTATTGAACAGTCCTGTTGTTTTACGGACGATAAACTTGAGATGTGAATAACCCTTTTCATTATCAGCAGTAAAATGTGAAATTTCAAGCAACTCAATCTCCATCTTTTATGGTAGCTCATTTATTCATAATTAATTCCTGGGAGGATTTTGATAGCATGTAGCCTAAATTTTTTTCCTTTCCTTCATCTTACTCTCTTCATCACGTCAAAAATCTTTGGCTACTCTGTATTAAGGCTAGGCACATGCTTAGGTGCCCAAGGCAAAAGGGCTGAAGGCACGTGACTGGAGACGAACTGGGCTGTTATCATTTCCTGTCTCTAATTATCAGAGAAGCTACAGGCAGGTAAAGGGCTACTTCAAATTTTCTTGGTAAATCAGGCCCTCTGGCTTCTAATCATTTCCGTTCCACTTCTCTGGACTTCCTTCAGTTTGTTTATATCTTCCAGTAATGAAGTGCCTGAACTGCATGCAATATTACAGGTGTGGCTGTGAAAGAAATGCATGAAGAGAGCACTGCCGTGCCAGCCTGCCCCACTGTGTAATGCTTCTTCAGAACAAGCCAGGGGTCTCACTGGCGCTTGATTCACCTCTGCTACATTGCTTGTTACATTCAGATTGTCCTCATGTTCCTAGGTCTCTTTCAACGGTGATGCTTTCCAAAATTTGCTTTGTTACCATGCCTTGTTAACTCTTTATTTTGGATTTCTCCCTTGGTACGTGCAGTAGCATTTTTTCCAACTGCAATTTTACTGCTTGTTTCCTGTCTTTGCTTCCAATTTTGCTACACCTCTTTGTATTATTTTTCTGTCCATACTTGTGCTGGCAACTCCGCCTCTTTTTTTCCTACTTCAATGGCGTCCCTTTGATACTTGACAGGATATCTTCACAGTGTGATAAACTCTGATTTTGGCAGTCACTTATCCTCAGTAGGAGTTTGCTGTAGAAATACTTAATGACAGAATTGGTATAGGATCTTTTCATCATGTACATCTTGCCAGATAGTAATAATAAACTGGATTCTAGATTTCCTTCTCGCTGTATAAAACAGCCTTTTCTGGTGAGGCGTAGAGGCAGAGAGGGGTTAGTAGATAAGAAATGTAGTGGATAAAATGAACTGGGCATTGTGCATCAGTAAATAAATAAAAGACGTTTTCTGCATGAGTGCATCTCCCAGTGGTGTTTCCACTTTAAAGGAAGTATTCCTGACCTGCTGGGTGGCTCAGCACCCTCAGGGACCATTACCTTGGAACTCTGAGGGGTAAGGATGATCCTGGAGGCAGGAGGACTGTGTTGTGCTCAGGAGGTAACTGCCAACCAACACTGTGTTTCTGCAAAGGGATAGTGGATTTCTTATGCCGATGGCCTCATTTCCCCTTTTACTTGGTGTAGGCATCTGAACTTGGGTAAATGGACTTTCCCTAGTTGCATCAGCACTAGTATAGAGAGGTCTTCTGTCTGTACCAGCTTCTCCAGGCTTGGAGGGGCTGTAATGGCAGAGCAAGTCAGGCTCTGATTCTCTTTTTGTAGGTCTCTATTCCCTTTCAAAAATGAGTTCACTTCCACATTTTGCCTTGTCTACTTCAACTTAGGTCTTCTGGTTAACTAAAAGTCCGTCTGTCTCTTTGGAAGCCCCTCAAAAACCAGCAACCACCAATCTTTCCACACAACTTTTTAATTATTTCTGCATGTGAGTTTTGGCTGTGCTCCAGCATTGAAATCATTATGCTGTTTCAGAGTGTAAATAAGTGGGACTGGATTAATAAATTGTATGAAACATGGTGCCACACTTCATTATAATCCACTTATCAAAGTGGAAAAACCTTTTAGTACATAAAGTGCATCTGCTTTTAATTTTCATTTTGATCTTTTCTTTGTATGTTTTCAGACACAAATGCACATTTTCAGGGAGGTTTTTAATGCTGGTGCCTGGCAGTTTCAAAGTTACTTCTGAGGATGGCAAAACAGCCTACCAATTTGGGATGTATAAGGAGAAACATAGGATTGGATTATTCTCTCATAATTATAAACTGGGGTGCAATACATCACAAGGAAACCTGGCATAAGCAGAGGGCAAATTTTGTTTATTTATGTTAGTGACCTTTTTAAAATTTCCATTTTCTTAATGCAGATTTTGTCATTTTTACTTACAAAGTGTATTTCAGACAAGTGGTCTTTGCTTTTAATCACTCTCATTTTCTATGAAACAATTGCTTTTGATGCCAGTAGTGAAACTCACCTTTTCCAGAGTGCAGAAACACATCGTGAGCCATGTGGAACTGCAGTTAAGCCCCTACCATGGCTTTACACTAGGGGACTACCACCCTCATCATCTCATTCCTTCCTTGACCTCACCTGCAAGCCTCGGCTCCAGGAGCTGCTCTTGAGGACATTGGACTCTGTCCCTGGCTAATTTCTATCGCTTTAATGAGCAAATTGCTGTATTCTATGAAGATTAGTCCAAAGTATTTTCATGCTGTTGATACATTTCTTGTAAGCAATGACATCTCATTTCACATCAGTTTGTATTAAATAGCTACTTGCAGGAAAACCTAGAATGAATTCAATCTGCTTAGTATTACTGGAATTCTAATTGTGAAAAATGAACTCTTAAAAAAAAATTGTGTCCAGACCTGCCTGTTGTGAAGTTAAATGGGAATAGACTGAGGAAGAGACTCATTTGTTCTTTTTAAATTAGTTGAATACAGAGGGTGAGGACACATACCAGGGAGGAGCAGCAACCCTAATCCAGGGGGGAATTCGGGATATAAATTATATATTAATTCGTCTTTAGTTTCAATTTAGCAAAAAATTTTGAAATAACAATTATTGCAATTAGGCAAGGTGCTCTTTGAAAGTAATTATTGTTATGCCTGAGTTATGATGTATTTATGTCCCAAGAGAATTATTTTTCTATTGTCTTATGCCTCCTTTTTCATTTCTGTTTTCAGTGGCCACCATTATTGGGGCTGAAATTTGACACATTCAGTTTTACCTGAATATCTATTCGCTTGTAGAAAAAGGAAGGTCTGATCCCTTCAAGATGTGACTCTGGCATATGAATTATGTGTCTGAGAAGTTTTGTGTGCTTTAAAAGATGTTTACCTTGTTTGCTTTTAACTCCCAGTGGCAACTTTATATGTGTTGAAAGTGTCAGATGCAGAGCAAGTCATCCATGGCTTTAGTTGTTCAAGACCTAGGATGATTCCAGTGTGGAAGTTCACCCCTTCATATATTTGTGTGGCAAAGCAAATTGCAATTCCTATAGAGAAGGTACAGAAAAGAGGGCATGGATCCAGCACCCAGCATGGTGGCTGCCACCATGGCAGATTTATTAATCTCTTTTTTTATCTCTTAGAGGTCATTCTTGTGCCACAGTTGAGGTGCCAGACCCAGTGTGCCTGGGTGAGGGGGACCATGGGGGTTTTACTTGTGAGATGAGCTCCTGTAAAATTTGGGGTAATTAGGCAAAGCTTTGGTTTATTGGTATTTTTGCTGCTGTCTGATGATTTGCTCAGCCTCTTGAGGTTGGATGAGTAAGCAAAGGATGAAGTGTTTATTTTCAGGTCCTGTTTAGGGGTTTTTGGAGCAAGGGTTGGAGTGGACTGAGACCTGTGGCTCTGCAGCCACAAAATTCTGCACCTGCTTTGGGTAATGGTACTTGGAAAGATGTGCTCATCCAATTAAAGATGGAAATAGTGGTTGTAATTGGTGTAATCTCTGAATTTACACTTTTTGGTTTAGATTGTTACAGTATTTTAACACTAAACATACTGTGAAATTTCATTATAATTGTCAGATCTTTTTTCTACAGCACCCTAATTCTCTTTCTTCTTTCTTCAGATTTATCTGGGTGACAGAGAGCTGAGGTTCCTGATAAAAAACAAATGGAGAGAGAAAAAGAAGAAAATAAATAGGGAGATAAGTACATAGTTCAAAGGGCAAATCAGACTTCTTTTCAAAAAGTCAGCAAACAAATGTAGAGAATTTTTAAGTTCACTTTGGTGAGCATCTGATATTACTTTGGTCAACATTTCTGTGTTTGGGATCTCAAGAGACTGTGCTAAAAAGTCTCTCTTGTGATGGTATTGCTTGCAGCCTTTAAAAGAAAATTATTATTGACCAGGGTTCTAGTGGAAAATATTTGACAGCGTATCTGCTGGCAATATTTTAAATTGTTGCTATTATACATAATAATATTCATTATTATAAATTTAGCATATTTCCAGACTGAGCTGTAGTAAACTGTACATGAAAAATGCAAGAGAAAAATATGCTTTGAAGATAATGTGTCATTCACACAGAATAAAATTTGTGATCTGCTGAGCATGCTAAATGCAAGAACACAGCAGACTTGAACATCAAAATGTTTGCAAAAACCAAAGGGCAGCTAGTTTTAAAAACAAAAAAATTAACAGAACATTTTCACTGAGATCAAGAGTTGGGGAAAGTTTAACTTTGTGAAACAAACAGCCTATTTTTCTAGTAATATCTTTTATAAGTAACATGCATCTTATTGAAGGAGTCAGCCTGGAATTGCAGATTTTAAAATGGAGGTGCAAAACACAGAATTAGTGCTGTGCATTTTTGATTTTTCTGTCTGTTCTATGAGAAGTTATCTCTTGGTTATTACTGTAAAGACAATTTGTTACATTAATATATCAGCAGGATGGTGGGGCAGACACAGAAGTCTGGAGGAATAAATAAAGTGTACCAGGCTTCAGGTATACTTGCAAATATAAATATTTTTGTAGAGGTGAATAGTTTCAGTACAATGTTCACTGAAGGAGCGTGGCTCAGGGAGACGCAGAGTCATTCAGAAATCCTCACATTACCAACTAGTGCTCCATATTCCAGAATGCTCCCCCCACACCTCACTCTCAAACATTCCCTTAAATGAACTTGATATTTCACACAAATGTTATTTTACACTGAGTGCTTCCTGAAATCCAGTTGAAACAGTGAGCTATTTGTAGAGCAGGATACTACATCGTGTATCAGTGTAGCAGATTGGCTGACCACTTTATGTCAGCAAAAAATGGAAGGGCATTTCAGTTGCAATTTAAAATTTTTGCATTGCACTCATTTTAAAAAGTCTTTTCAGACCTTTTAGACCATTTCTTGTATGTTCAGATTTTCCAGTAATGCACCTGGAACTTTGTAGTATGTCAAGAATGCCTTATCAGATTTGTAGCATGGGAAAGCAGTATTAGCCATCATGCATGCAACATGAACTCTTGTAAATCTGCCTCTGAAGATAGCAGCATCTAGAGACTTCAAAAATATTCAGTTGAAAATAAAACCAAACTGAAAATTTGGAAACTCACTGCAAGAGAAAACGCTGTAAAGTATTAGATGTGTGATTTTGTCAAAACATCCTCTAAAGCTCTAATTCCACTCTGTATCCCTGTATCCATTATAATCTAAAATCAAAAGTAATTGAGCTGAAAACTAGTTTCAAAACAGAAACAAAATTATTTCGCTCGGTAACAGGATTTTTTTGGTATTTGTAGATATTTTTCCTTGGTTTTCATCCAAAAGAGATTTCCAGTGCTGTGTGATTTCACTGAATCAGAAATGCTTTGCAAAGATCAGGTTTTTCCTATTCCTCTTCTGTGCTAACATCATGCAGCATCTCTTTGACCACCTGAAAAGGGAATTATCTTGTACTCTGAGATGTGGCTGTCTTCAGGTTTCCAGTAAGCTGAACTGAAAGACGGTCCTGAGGATGGCATCAGCATCAGTTTGGGGCATATATTGTGTTGGTGGCCCAGCCTGTGTGAATAACAGGAGTGCTGGAGCACCACACACAGGCTTGGAGGGGCTTTCAAAATTCTGCAGTTTTAAGCATGGCATAAGAAAATGTGCATGTGGACCTTAAATGTGAGGTGCTCACATTGTGCTTGCTCATCTCGCTGCCATTAGCAGGCTTCATCCCTGGTGGATGGTTTTCTCCTGCAGAAAATAGTAGCCTCTTTTGGGCTACATCCCATGCTCCCTTGCCAAATTTCCTCTCTCCTTGATCCCTCTCATCAGTGCCCTTTCAGTCTGCTTAAAATAGTGAGTGAGAATCATTTTTATAACTTTGCATCTCCTTTGCCAGGGTCACCAGACCATTCCAATTGTTGTTATTAGCCTGGTCTCAGCCCAGTGTGAAGGCAAGCTTCCAGAGAACATGAAAGAGCAGAAAGAAGACAGTCCATGTTAAGATTGGCAGAGCACTGGAGTCTGTGTTCTTAGGTGTGTGTGTAGGGAGCGTGTAAATGACAACTCAAAAAGTTTTGCATGTAAAGTTTGCATTTTTTATAAAAGTTTTGCATTTTTGCATATGTGTCTCCAGCATCTGGAGATACAACCCTCCTTGCTCCACTTCCAGGAAAAAAAGGGGAATCAGCTTTGTGTGTGTGGTTACTGTTGGAGGAAGCTGGTAGCTCATCTGGGAGCACCAGTGGATGTGCCTGTGCCTTTAGAAAAGGCCTTGCTGGGTTTCATGGATCCTGCAGGAAATGGTTCTGTTCAGACTTCGTTTTTATCCCCTGCCATCAGTAATTTTAATATACTTTGATTCAGTATATTCAATCAGGTGTAGCCATACCTTTAACTGCAGTGTAAATGTGCCCTGTGAAATCACTTTTATTGGCTGAACAGAGGAAATAATTCATTTAGAAGGTAAATGGGGAGACTGAAGAAAGGGTTACAGAACAGGAAAGGGGTAAAAGTCTTGAGGATGACAGTAAGTTTAAAAAAAAAGTGGTTGGAAAACAAATTTTATTGAAGGAAAGAAAAAGGAGGGGGCAGGAGAATGTAAGGACACTTTAGAGAAATATCATTAAAATAGCAGACAAAAAAGAATCCAGTAACATAAAAGGGTAGAGAAAGTGAAAGATACCTTGGGACCTAGAAGTAGCAGAAGGTAATTCAGAATGAGAAGCAGGTAGGAAATATCCCAGGTGTGATGAATATTTTGCCAAAGTCAAAAGAAATTTTAATTAAGCCTCTAATTTATTATAAAGGAGGGAAAGCTCTAAATTCTTGTTTCAGGAAAGGATTTAGATTATACCTATGCTATAAGCATGCTGTAATAATGTTAATAATTGACCAGTATTGTCATCTTGTCAGATACTGGCTTGGTCTGCAACTGAAAAGCATGTTGTCTGGGAATGATAGGGTCTGTGGAGTAATAAGGGAGATAAACCCTGAATTTTGGGTAACCCTGAGATTCAGTATGTAAAATGCAACCCCAGAGTATTCTCTATGTAAAATGAAGGGGCAATATGCATATCTAAGTCCTGTACCATGGCTGTGGCATTTATAAGCTTATTCTGCTACACATAAATCTCAGCATGAGGAATCAAGTTTATTAGTTTACCATGGTCAAACTGGACTGGTTTAAACAGAGCTGAGGAAGTTAATTATCCAGTGCCTCAGGTGGGTCTGGCAATGAGTAACTAGCCCTGGAGAGAGGCACTGGAGCTGTGCTGGGGGGACAGGTCCTGCTGGAGTGTGTGGATGGATGGCCGGCTGGGAGGGACTGCCATAATCTCTTTCCCAGGTTGTTCGAACCAGTTCAAGAGCAGTAAAACAAGGTTATGTAATTGACATGTGATGTAGCCTAAAATAGTGACTGCAAACATAGGCTGCTGTTGCTGGGCAGTTGTCAACTGCTTAAAAAAAAAAAAAAGGCACAAAAAAACCCCAACCCAAAACAAAAAAAAAGCACCCTCAACTGTATACCAAATGGACATTTGAAATGAAAATGCAATTCTCATTTCCATTGACTAGCAGCAGCCTTGCTTTTTTACAAGAAATAGGGACGTTGTGAAAACTGAAATTTGAAAAGAGTCATCATCATACTTATGATGTTGATCTCTTTGAGACTACCTGCCTGCTGGAGATGGTGAAGTGAAAACCTCAGGTATATGCAGTTTGTCCCTTGATAGTGCAATACGACTCCTGTCAAACAGGAAATCCTTTTCTGGATGTGGAAAACGATTGTGGCAAGTCTTGGCAGCAATTTTATTTGTATACTGGCCATCAAAAGGTAGAAATACTTCATTTTTAGTAATTGAAGGAGCTTATATGGATACAGAGACAAAACCTGGGAGGGTTTCAGAGCTGGTTTAAAGGAACACATCACATAGCTCAGTGAGCACAAATAAGAGGTTGGGATGTGCATATTTTGTGATTCCTTGGTGTAGGAGGCAAAGCCCTTCATTAGGGCTATACCAGAAAGCAGAAAAACCTGGTGTTAAGTTCTGTTTGCTGACCAGATATTCCCGAGATGAGAGACTTGCTTTAGAAAATCCTGATGATTTTCTGCAGCTTGTTTGCTTTGTCTGTAGCAGGGAAGGCCTGTGGCTCAGTTGGAAGGGACGCACAAACAGAGCTTGTGCAGTCTGACAGGCTGGTGGGTAAAGGGAAGGGACAGTGTTAAGAAATAAATGTTATTTATTCCATAAGGCTTTTATATGTATCACTGCTGGGGAGATAATCTTCCCAGTTGGGAAATATTCCAGAACCTAAGCACTTATTCCAGCCCAGAAGCTGCAAAAGGGATCCTAGGTCTTAGCATGCAGATCTGCAAGGCAGGGCTGGAGGTGGCTTCCAGCTCCTCTCTCCTGAAACCCTGGAAGAAGTCTTGGCTTTCCGGCTGCCCTCAGGGAGAAGACAACTCTGCCTGCAATTTTCTGAGTCAAAGTATTAATTCTCATTTTGGAGGAAGAAGGGAAATTGGGATATTTTATATGCATTTTGATGTGCCTTAGTAAGACACTATCTTAAAAGCTGAGCTTTTTCAAGCTACTTCTGTTTCATTTGGGCCTCAGCTGCTGCTCCTGTTTTCTCACTTTGCTGTCCCTTTGTGAGGCTTCCTCAGTCTTGGTACCCAGGGCACATTCCTGTTTCAGACATCAGACCCCGAGTGGATTTTGGACTTTTTCTTTGTCTCTTTCCGTGAATGTGTGTGTGGATCTAGAAGAGAATAAAGAGAGCTGCCTGCCCAGGTAAAAGCAGGAAAGAACATGTGGAAGGCAGCAGTGCCCCAGGAGAGGAGCTGGTCGTTAGTGACACACAAGTGAGCATGAGTCAACAACCTAATGCCATTGCCAAAAGCCAGCTCTGGTCCAGGATTGCATTAGCAGGGCTGCTGTGTGTGCAAGATGCAGGAAATAACCATTTTATTGGCCTTAGTGATGGTGAAACTCAGCAAGAAAAATGTGCCCTGTTTTAGGAAAGAGGCTGGAGGAGAATGGGAGGAATTGATGACAGATTCAGGAAACATGACCTGCAAGGAGAGATTGAGAGAACTGGATTTGTTTAGCCCAGCAAAGAGATGGGGAACATAAATCTTTTGATAGGCAAGAGATTGTTATAAGAAGGTGGTGATCTATTACTCTGAATGTCTGTGGGGAGGACTATGAATACATCTTCCTGTCGCAAAATATTCCTGTTTGGGGGAAATGTAAAGGGAAAAAACCACGACTTCAGGGGTGCCTAATCACACAGAGCTTGTAGGTTGTAGGGAAGTTGCAGAATACCTTTCCCCAGTAGATTTTAATACAAATAGAAAGAAAACTAAAAACCTGCTTGAACTGTTAAGCTAGTCTTATCATGCTTCCATGAGTGGGCTTGAATTAAACAGTCTTTTGGGTCCTCTTCCAGCACTACGCTTTTCTCCTTACAAAATTTAACATTTGATCATAGTAGTTGCTATTTTAACAAGAGAACAAAAATGTAGAATACTCGTTAATGACTTGCAATTCCTGACTTAGACTTCAAAAAACTGGAGGGAAATAATTTTTTTTTTTTTAGGAGGAAGATGAAACAGGAGGAATGTTTCAGAAATTTCTTTGATTTTCTAATTTTGCCCTAGACAGGAACAGAAATAATACTGACAAGAAATATCTACATCTCATTCCTTCTGCAGCCTTACCTGTTGGGAAGCATGGCAGCCCTTGGAGCAGCAGTGCTCTGCACACATACATAAGTTTATCTTAGCAAGTCAATTTTGGGGACTGGTGACTCAATCACTGTAGTGGAGTTTTAAAATGGGGAAAGGCACAGCTTCTGCTGTAGCCTTATTTTGGCAGTAATTCCTAGGCCAAAATAACAGCTTTTTCTCCTCCCCTTCTTTACTGCTAAATTTTGCTTATTCAGGAAAACTCAGTAAGTGGCAAGACTGAATTTCATGAATACTTCCTTTTTGTTTTCTTTTTCAAACCTGTAAAAGCAGGGAATTATAGAATCTTTGGAGGTGAGAAGGTTGGAAACATTCAAATATTTTTGTGTGTACATTTGGTTGTGTCATTCTGTGGTATGTGGTGGCACAATAACCTGGAAAATGCAAACTTCAGTCTTCCTCTAGCTCTACTCTCTGCTAAGAGAAAAGATCTCACTTTCTTCTTAATGTGTAACTGTGTGTTACGTATTTGTTATTTATTTAGAACAGGAAAATTTTCCTCGCATTTTTGGTATCTTTGTATTTTAGATGGAACAGGAATTAGCTGCTTTAAGTGCTCTTAATGATGGCATAAGTTAAAATTACTTTCATCTTAATGCATTTAGCACATGGGAGATGAGAATTCAATATCTGCTCTTGTCACTTTCCAGCCCACTTGTGGCTGATTGAACGGAATAAAAAGAACAGCTGGATTAAGCTAAACACAAACTGCACAAGGAAGATCAATAAATCTCTTGAAAGAGTTGGAGATCTGGCAGCACAGAAACATCAGCCTCTCTTCAGGATGGCCTCCTCCACCTCTTTGAGGTCCTGAAGAGCCCTGCAGGTCCTGAGAGCACTGCATCAATTTCAGATATGTCAGGTTTTGGTTTGATCCTGAAGTTGAGGGGCCATTGTGAGGCACAGATGGGACATACTGATTCGTTATGGGTGTCTTTGCTTTGCTGACTTACTTTACAAAATCAGTTTATTTGAAATGAACCATATTTGATTGCATGGAAGACTGAAGCCTTTTTTTTTTTTTCATTGTAGATGTCAAAAACTGTTCATTATTTTATAGCTGTACTCTACATAGGGGGTTTGTTGGAATGTTGATCTATTCTGGTTTTTTAAAGGGTTTTCAAATTACTTTCATTAATGTAAACTTTATGATGGCTGTGGTTTTTAAGGAATGTGTACAAAATTTAAAAATTGTGAAGATTTTGTTTGCTGTTTGCCTTGCTTACTAGAAAAGCTAGCTATAGATTTTGTACCATACATTACTACTCAGAAATGCATGATTCAAAAATTGATGAACCTTTAGTAAGTTATGTTTTCTGAAAGTATTTGAGTGTAGAGTAGATAGGTCACAAAACCATGATTGCAGACTACTGAAAGAATTTGAAGGGTAATTTATGGAATATTCTGCTCTTGTGGGAATATTTCTTAGGAAGTCCCATTGTGACAGTGTTGGAATCAAACATTACCACAACATTTAAAAATGCAGTCCAAGTAATTATCCTGGAGTGCATAAATGGGAACTTTTGTATTAAACCCATTAGATTTTTAAAGCAGTAGTGAAAAATGTTGACTTAACAGGTATACATTTTTTTAGCACAAACTGCCTTCAGGGTAGTTCCGCAAAGGGGTTCATTTTGCGGTGTTGGAGCTGACTTGTCTTATTAATAGCCTGCACCCGCCTGTGGAAGCCTAAAAATGGTATTGCAGTAGTCTGATGTACAAAGGACATTGTATGAGTCCTGAGCAAGTGCACCTGAATTCCTAGCAGAAAAATAACCATTTTTCCCTTCTCCCTCCAGAAAAAGGATTATATACCAGTATTTGTAAGGACATATAAACCATCTTTATGCTGTATATAATAATTTTAAATGCTTTTGTTTTCTCCTTTTGTGTTACTTCTGTGCTGTCTATGTGGTGGTTCTTTAGGGGATGTGCTCAAGTCAGTTCAGAGCAAAAATATAAAGAGGAATTAATTTGACTCTTCTCTTTCTTGTCTGTTTTTGTTTCAATCACATCACAAAATAAGCATCGTGTGATACCCCGGTTTTCATTTTGTGATTAGCTGAGAATGTTATATTTTTCTTGTTTAGCAGGCCTGCTTAAAGGCCAGCTGATAGATCCTGGTGCTGTCACTATATTGTACAACTTGATTTTATGTCTTGTGTTATTTACTCTTCAATTATTTTGAAGTTTTGTTATTTTTCATCTGTGTCACAGTGCTAGGTAAAGTCCCTTAATAAAACCCTTATTTACCCATCTGCTTGTTCTTTAAACATCTAAAGCATTATCTAAGTGATGATATCTTTGTGATACTACTGTAACACTTCACTCACTTAAATGAGATAGTTTTTTCTTTGTGTGAGATGCTGAGAAGAGAGTCAAGAAACATCCCAAGTTTCAGTTCACTGTCTAGATAACATTGTAAGGCTGAAAGGAAGACAGGTGCAGAGATAGAAAATTACTTAGCTGAAGTTTTAAGGCAAATTCCTGAAAGAGCCTAAAGCAGAAACCAAGTCTCCTGTGTCCCATGAATATTCTCTTTATCTTTCCCGAGGAAGCAAATGAGTATTGTGGAAAATAGCTTGGCAGACATATTTTATGCCTCTTGTCCTACATCAGCTCTGTCCCCTTGTGGATTTATCTGCATCTTCATTCCCTCTCCCTGCACGTCATCCCCTGCCAGTTCCAGTGCAGCTCTGCTCCTGACTTCTTCCAGGGCTTCCCCTCCTCTCCTACAGCTGCTGTTTCCTTTGGTCGTTGGCTGCAATTTCATTTGCACATCTCTTGGATTTCTGCACATTTGTTCTGGTCACCCCAGATCCCTGTGTGCCACCTCTGGATCAAGACAGCTAAAAGAATCTCCTCTCGCTTCTGCTGTCACGCTACACCAACCCTTGCAGCTTCCTTTGTGCTTCCACATCAAATTCAAGCACCAGGCTTTGAAAAGGCCATGTGATAGTGCCTTTGCCTGAGACACTGCATCGGTTTGCTCCACCTGTGTTCCTCCATGGAGCAAAATGCCTTTTGAGTCCAAGCTCTGAAATGCCAGCCTGTTTCCCTGGTTGCCGTGTAGTTCCCTTCTGCATTAAATACCTGCTGTCTCTTCAGGAGTGCTTCTGTGGGGCTTTACAGGAATTAAATAATATAGTTGTGACTTTAGCCTGGTTGAAGAGAGTGGAGTATATGGGGAAAGTTAACCTCTGCTATGCATTTCTGCTTTATATCCTGAACTTCTTGAGCATGAGAATGTACTCAAACCTAGAGCTGTTAGACTGCTCTGTGATACAGCACACCTAAGAAGATCTGAAAAATTTCAAACCAATTGTTTGTTCTTCACTAGAAGAAAAATTCCAGTCCTGTTTAGGAAAAAAAAATAAAAGTAATGAGCCCTCTCTTGAGGGTGACACCAAAATTCCTTCCCAAATTAAAAAGAAGAGATGCTCATAATAAACACCCATGATAACTCACCAAGATCATTTGGAAAGGGTAAAGAATGGAGTTTGAAGTGTCTTCAGTAATAAGAATCTCAAAATGAGAACAAAGCAGCAGAGAAGAACAAATTGGAATTATGTAAATACAGCCTCTAATAATGCATTTTGTTTTTGGTTCATTCAGGCCAGCACAATTACCTGTGTGCGGGAAGGAACGACTGTATAATTGATAAGATTCGGAGGAAGAACTGCCCAGCCTGTCGATTACAGAAATGTCTGCAAGCTGGAATGAATTTAGGAGGTAAGCAGAATATTAATAGTTCGGTCTCTTAATTTGATTAGTTGAAAACATTGGAAATGTGCAGCCTTTTTTTAGTTCTGGCAGCTGCATAATCTCAGAAGTTTTAAGGTGGGATTATCCTGAAAAAGTGCTTAATAGCTGATAAAACTCTATTGTCATTCTAAATTGGGGTTTGGAGGTGCCTATTTTATGGCACAGAAAAAAGAAAAGTGGGTGTTTTATGATGACAGTAATTTTAGTAGCATACCATAAGCTAAAAATGTTAAGGTTTCAACTGTTGCATAGTTTTTTGGGTTTTTTTTTTTTTTTTTTTTTTTGTTTTTTGTTTTTTTTTGATGAGCATTCTCCTGAATACTGAAAAACGTGTTACACCATTATGAAAGCAAATTCGCACATAGTGAAACCTCTCAACTTCTTTGGTGCTTATTCAGCATTTTTGTTGATTTTTTTCTGTGACTGCAAGGATGTGCAATAATTTTGATGATGTTACTGCATTGTTTGTATACCAACAACAACAAGGAAAAATGTTTTCTTACTAATTATCAAAAGCATACTGAAAACAGTGTGATAACAAAATTTATAAGAGGTTTTTTTCTGTTGTTTTAATCTTTCTTTGGTAATGGCTATGTGTTTCTGTCTGTGCTTCAGTGGATTTCCTGTCTCAAACCATCATCTGAGCAAAAGCTCTTACAAATGCCTTTTTTCCACCACTCCTGTGTTTATGATGTTGTCTGTGAACAGGGGTTTGGATACTGCTGCAGGTCCTTTCCCTGATAGTACAGAGTTATCCTTCCCTTAGAGTGTTTTCACTGTACAGAAAATTACAACATGGTCACATTAATTCCTCCCTATCTCAAAATTCACTTTTTGTCCTCCTGGACCTATTCTCCTGGCAGCTGAGTTTAGTTTTATAGACTGAGCTGCTTTGTCTTTCATAGGTTATGTGCAAAATCCTGGTTCCTGCCTGCTGCCTTTTTCTACCTCCCAGACTTCATTTTCTGTCTCCTGGCAGAGGCAGAGATACTCAAACAAGCTGCACTTTACTTTCTCAGAGAGAGTAGCCCAGTTAGGCTCTCTTTCAAGCCCCTTCCCAATTCTAAGATACTACATTGCATCCTAGGCCCCTTATTTCCTTTTCCCAGGGGAAAACAGGGCCAGATTATGGCATGCTGGGGAGGTGACAGCATTCCTTTGGTTTTGATCTGCATTGTTCAACCTACCAAGAGAAGCAAAATGCCTTTGTTTGATGAAGCAGGAGCTCCATGGTAGCAATTCCTTCATCCCAGAAAACTAGTGCTGAAAATCATTGTGGAGCAGGGAGGTCAGCTCTTTGCAGTGCTGGGAATGTTGCTGCATCCTGCTGGCAGCTGGTGTAGGGCATCCCCCAGGATGTGCCCTGTGCAGTGCCAGTGGAGCTCCCGCAAAACCCAGGGCTTGAGAACCTTAGGAAACGGCAGCAGGAGACACTTCATCTACAATGTCATGAGTTCATCCCTGTGATGTCCAGGTGTGTTTCAAAGGATGTGTTCACATTATGTCCTCTGCAGAAAAGCAAGGCAGAAGGGATACTTTTCTAGAGGGGGCTCCTTTTTTTTTTTTGCCCTTTTTATTTTTTTTTTTTTTAAATACTGACTGGAATGCTGTAAATGAGGAGTGCATTGAAAAATCCTCTCTTTTGTTGGAGCTTGGTAGACTGCTGGAAATCATAATATTTGACCTGTGTTTATTGCAGCTTAGGGTCCCTCACTACAAGAAAGATGTTGAGGTGCTGGAGCGAGTCCAGAAAAAAGCAGTGAAGGTGGTGAAGGGTCTGAAGCACAGGTCTCATGAGGAGAGACTGAGGTAGATGGGGTTGTTTAGCTCCTTAAAAAAAGGAGGCTCAGGGGAAGCCTAATCACTCTCTACAACTGCTTGAAAGGATCGTGTAGCAAAATGGTGATCAGTTGGTCTCTCCTTACATGAAACAAGCTACAGGATGAAAGAAAATGACCTTAGGTTGTGCCAGGTGAGGTTTAGAAATATCTTCAGTGAAAGGTTGGTCAGACACTGAAGTGGGCTGGCCAGGGTGGAATTGCCATCCCTGGAAGTGTACAAAAAACGTGCAGATGTGGCACTTGGGGACAAGGCTTAGTGATGAACTTGACAGTGCTGGGTTAGCAGTTGGACTTGATGTTCTTAGAGGTCTTTTCCCAACTTTAATGTCTGTGACTCTTTGACCTGGAAGGACAAGTTTGCCTCTGCAGTGTATAGCTGGCATGCAGTTGAGATTTGCAGTTCAGCTGTTTCTGTGATTTCCATCACAGAGAGAAACTTCAGGGGAAATTCTAACTCCTGATTTCATCCCTTTATGCCACATAAAGGAGCCAAAATATGATAAAGGAGGTCTTTCCATCACTGCTGTGAACAAGATGGCAGAGGAACAGTTCTGGATTTCCATGCACTGCAGTGCCTTCTGCTTGGTCAAAGAAGGAAAGAGCAGGCTGGAGGGACAGGGGAGGGCTGCCAGAGAGAGGTAAAGCACCCTCAGCCCAGAGGCAGCATTGCTGTTTAGAGAGCCTCAAGGGTTCCCAAATCATGCTGATGGACCTTCCAGCCTTTGAGCCAGTCCAGCTCTGGCAGGAAATGCTGGGAGTTTGAGGATTTCTCTGTGCTTAGGCCATCTGTCTCCAGTGGTGAGCTCTGCATTGGGCATCTGCAGAGGAGTGACACAGCATCTCAATTTTGGGAGCTTCTGTGTGTTGTTGCAGGGCATTTCTGATATGCTGGAGTTCATCACAAAAAAAGGAGGTGGAAATGGTAAAAAGAGATATTTAATTCATATTTAATAACTGTGCTTTCATATAAAATGCCAAGTTTGGTATTAAACATTTTTTTCATATTTAGCTTGAAGAGAATGAGTAATGTCATATTATGAAGATACATTGTGGGTAGTAGTTTCATGAGGTCAGTCTGTTTTGCCAAGCATATACATTACTCCAGTAAAAATTGGCTTTTTACCTCTTTCTAGCTTGGACTTATAGGCAAAATGGGCAAGTATGTTATTAGGTAGTATGAACAGTAAGGAGCTAGAGAAAAATGAATTTATAAATGCAACTTAGTTTAAAGTTCTCTTTGCAGCAGAGTACTCTCTGTAGCTGTGACACACTGCACTGTGCTGTGCTCTTAGTGGAGTAGGGCCAAGCTCAGCTCTCACCCTCCAAAGAAAAGCAAATGTAAAAACAATTCCCAAATTGTATCAGAGATGCTGATGTGCTTGGTTCATGGGAAATAAAGTAAGATGATAAGCAAAATGGTCATCAGCATCCCTCAGGGCTAGAAAGTCTGCAAGTTGCTGAAACCATGGGCATTTATTTTCTACTTGTACATAACTATGATGTTTTATCACCTCATTTAAAGAAAAAAACCTAAACACCAAACCTCCAGTGGATCTAGAAGAAATGTTGCATTAGGGAACAAGGTCATGTCTCCCATGGGCTGGAAAGAAACTTGACTCTCCTTTGCCACCCTCCCCATGTACAGATGGGAGTGAAGGACTCCAGGCTGCCCCCACCCAGCTCCTCCCATTTACTGAAATAGGGGGGTTATGAAGCAAATTTTGTAATTTCACAGTTTGAGATTGTCTTCCTGCTCTTCCTGAAGAGACTAATCTCTATAATGGAAAACTGGAAATCAGAAATAGTGTTCCGTGTTTCCTGCAGCACGTTTTTGCACAATCTCAGATTAATCTACTGATCTTTTTTCTTAGGGTTTTTTTTTCTCTTTTGGTAATATTCTTTCTCAATATTTTTTAAATAGTAAAATAGAGTGGTTTTGTACTCTGTCAGTCTTTCCATTTTGTTTTGATGGCATAACTTCTACTTTCCAGCATGCTAATTTTTTTTCTAAATTAAAAAAATATATTTATTTTGACTGTGGCAGCATGCCATGATTAGGCATCTTGTAAAAAATACGTGTAATTCAGTGATACAAAATGCACCTTTTTGTGAAAGCTCAGCCAAAATAATTTGGCAGTTCTATTGTTTACCTCCTCGTTTTGTTTGTTGAAATATTGGAGCATTTTCTAAGCTCTTACATCCTTTAATAATCTTTAGAAAATTATTCATCAAGTCAGCAAATAATTTACCTAATTATGTTATTGTCTCGATTTTTGTTTTGATTTTATAAGAAGCATGTGCAACTTGTAATTTCTGCAAAGCTGAAGTTGCCAACTATCACATTAAATCATCCTTCTCATTTCTAGAAGGTATGTGTGTGCTCTGCAGACAGTTATATCCCGTTTGGCAAGTAGGACTCCAAAACTTTTTTGGGAATCATATTTTGTTTGTTGTTTTATTATCTTTTTTTTTAACTCCAGTGACATATGCTAGGCTTAATTGTTGGAAGAGATTCAGAGTGAGCAACGGCACTATGAAGGTATGCTGGCCCATTTTTGGTTTATGCTCTTTTCAAGATTCTGTAATTAATTTTCAGTTAATTACGGACCAGAGTGACTTCACGGATTTGGGAAGTTTCTCCCAGCATACGCTGTGATTGGATTTGGCGAGGCTCTTGCTTTCTCATGAGACGTTTTCGTTTGGCTCCTGCCTCGTGCTGCTGTTCCTCAGTTGTGTCTGTCCCCATGGTGGCACTGGGGATGTCACAGTGACACCTTGGCACGGGGTCTTATGCCACCACCAGCTGCATCCTGTAAGGCAGCAACCCCTGGGATGTGTCCCGCATTGCCACCAGGGTGGCACAGAGCCTCCTGATGTCACTCGCACGTGCTGAAGCCTGGAGAATGGAAATGTTTTATGCGGAATCACTTGAGGTGACCGCCACCCCCCTTTCTGGGCAGGTTGATCCTCACAGCTTGGATGGGACCTAGTGGTCAGGCATCCCTCCCCATCCTGTATGTTCAGAGAAGGTTCCTCTTCTGCCATGGGATGTGCCATATGTGCAGAGGGGACAGAAATGTGTGGCAAGATCAGCACCATGCAGGGCTGGAATCCTTCCCTGCCTCAGCTCCCCTGTGAAACACTGCAGAGACTTCCTGGCATTGGTATCCCACAGCAGTGAGGAGCAGCTTGCTCAGGGACCCCTTGGATCTGGAAGGGACATAAAATAGATTTCACCTTGCAAATTACATAGTTCATCATTCTGTCTGCAGAGGCTGCCTGTGAAATCCCAGTCTTGGGTCCGCATACATTTACATATGTAAGACACTTTGTGCACAAGATGCTGGGTGTGATTTGTAGACTTCACTGGCAGACGCCCTTATTTTTTATGCATTGAAATATTTCAATAATCTGAAAAATAGGTTAATTAAGATGACCAGTAATAAGATATAGTACTTCAGCTTTTTGCCCAGCTTTCTATTCTCTGTTTAAAAACTCATACTAGCAGTGTTTTAAATTGCACTATTTTCAGCTACTGGAGCTTACGTGGTTTATGTATTTATCATTGTTACTATCTTTTTGAGAAAAAAAGAAAGAGAAAAAATCTGAAAACCTGGGGAAAACATAAATACAGCAAAAGTGTATCCTCTTATTTTTCTTTAGAATTTTCTACTAACCATGATTTCATAAATTGTAAAGGAAAATAAACCCCTTTTTTAAGGCACAAGCAATTTAAGGTATACATATGGTTAGATTTTATTTTTCATTTAAACTTTAACTGCAAAGTATTTTGAAATGCCATTAACTTTAATGCATATTTATTTGCATTTATTATGTGTCATTTTCTTCTCAGGGAATCCAGTCAATAATTTTTTAGCTTGAACATTCAGCTGGGTTTTTATCAGTTCTTTCAACAGACCTTTAAAGACACCAGCCGGTTGGAAAAGACCTTTAAGTAATAAACAATACTATTTAAGTAATAAGTAACAAACAAAGAATATTTAAGTAAGTAATAAATAAGTAATAGATAATAATAAGTAACAGATAATTTGCCTGTTGCTTATAAACCTGCCGTTGAAGATGATGTAGGAGCCAATTTGTTCAGCAGTTAACTTTTCCTGCTTTTGTGTCCATCTAACTCCATGTGTAGTGCTCTTGCCCTGCTCTTGGTGTAACCCTCTGACTTTCCAACTTGAATAATCCTCATTAATGGAATGTTTAGATTGGATGTTAGGAAAAGTTTCCTACTGAAAGGGCTGTCAAGCACTGGAAGAGGCTGCCCAGGAAAGGATGTTTTCCTACAGAAACCATGTAGATCTGGTGCTTAGAGACATGGTTTAGTGGTGGACTTGGCAGTGTTGGGTTAATCGTTGGACTCAATGATTTTAAAGGTCTTTTCCAACCTTAATGATTCTGTGATTCTTCAATACTGTAGATAACTATGAGAACAGTCACATGCAACAACTATTCAGAAATTATTTGTGAATGACGGTTAAAAATGCAGAATTTTGAAGAGGAGTGGTAATGTCAGTGTAATCTCCTGGGCATTAATTAAAAGCAATATTGAAAGTGTGTCCTTGTACTTGGCATTTTGCTGATGATTTTATTCTGTGTGCGAAGGCAGTTGGAGAAGATGCACTGTAGGGGTTCAAGAGCCCACACCTCACATCCAGCAGTCCCTGATCAAACTCCTAATCATGTTCGTGCTTTGTTTTTTCACGTTTTTCTGGTTCCAGCTCTCCCTTCTGCAACCACCAGCTGCCAGCAACATTTGTCTTGCCTCCAGGAACAACCTTTCAGGCTTTTGGCATGGGGCTGCTGGACTGCAGACTTCCCATTCTATCTTCTGGACTCTCCACTGTACCATTCAAGGCACAGCACCCTTGGTTGCCAGCCTTGCAAAGGAGCTGTATCCCTGCTGGGCTCCTGCTAGGAGTGTGTGTCCCAGCCTGCCTCATGTCCTGCAGTGCTGCTGTGCACACAGGCTCTGAGGATGCTGTCTGATTTTGGCTGTGCAGCACTCCCTGTGCAGGCTCAGAGCCTTCTCTTCCCCCAGAGCTTCACATTCTGCCCATGGTGCCTTGCTTTGGTTCAAAACACAAGATGGGTGATCACAGTTTTCTGAGAGGAAGATTTTCAGCATTTCTCAAAGTTGTTACCTGCAGCTCTTGGTGATGTTTTGGTTTTTTCTGAATCACCAAATTATCACTTCCACAGTGATATTATTATTACAGTTTCCTTCCACAGTGCTGTAAGTCCATATCCTTTTTATTCTTCCTCACAGTAAAAGCGTAGTCTTTGCTGTGAAAACCTGCCTGTGTTTCCTGTTCCTCTTTTTCCAGAGCTGCTGGTTGTCACCAGAACCCTTTAGAAACTTGCCCCTGTGGCTTGTGATGATGTGTTTCCATTACTCACTTCCCCATCACGAGAGAAGCTGTAGGAGCAGAAGGAACTTGTCCTTTTCACCGAGCTGTTGCTTCAGAGAATTTCCACCTGAATAACAGGGCATGAAGATTTAACTTGCTATTCTTGCAACAGCGTTGGCCAAAGTAGGGTGGGCTTACAATGCTGAATTGTGGTTTTTGTTATTAATCTTATTTCCTGCTTTTTTCTCCCCACCAATTCTCAAGTGCATGGCTTTCCATTTTTTTGTGTTTTGCTAAAATAAGTGAGGTGTGGCAGGCATACCTGGCTCAAAAAGCAGTCCTTAGAGTCCAATGGCAGTAGCAAGAACGCTTCCCAGCAGGTTATGAAGAGAACGTTGAGCACATTTAAGCCTTAGAAATACACAGCAGCGAGAAGCTGGTGTTTAACAAAGAGGGAGGCAAGGTGAAGGCACTGGATAGAGTGTTTCTAAATCACCCAGTACACATCTTCCTGCACACTGTGGCTGCTGATTTGTGTGCTTTTGTGGTTCTCTGCCATCAGCTTTCTCAGATCGTACAAATGGGTGATGGTAGAGATTTGCTATTACCCCGGAAAATGGTTGATATTACCTACAGAGTGTTTTCACTAATGTTAAGGGTGATTTATTGAAGCAGGAGATTAACAGGGCTATACTCTTTTTTCTTTTTTAATGACTAATCATGAACTAGATGGTGAAAAATATGGCCAAGATGACTGCAGAAGATAAACAGCCTGGTCGTATTTCACAGGTAGCTTTGCTGTTCTGGGAAGTGGGGTAGATAATTTCTAGAAGATGAGGGACAGACCAGCAGCATTCAATGTATTAGGAGTAAGGTCATTTGACAGAAATCTGAGTTGATAATAACAGGGAATATGGAATTCATACAGATGAGGAGACAAAAGATCTCACAATTTTTGTTGCTTGGCGGAGGGGAAAAATCAAGCGGGAGTGTGGTAATGACATACCCAGAAAGACCACAGAGGGAAGGGCAGCACTTATAAAGCTTAGCTCTAGCAAGAACAAAAATGAAACACTCTTTAGCCTGGAGTGGAAGTCTGAGTGCTCAAGATATAGAACGAGAGGTGCTGTGGCAGAGTTTGGTTTTGAAGGACTCTGAAACACTTGTTGAGAACCTTTGTCTCCAATGTAAATATGAAGTTTTATATATGGTAAGTGTCTGTTGGGGTTTTATCATGTTGTGATCAGGATGGAGGGCACATAAATCATGTAACAGACATGGAACATTGGGTATCAACCCAAATAAAAGCAAGAGAGAAGACTTGGATGAGGAGTGCCTTGCAGAAGGCTGGATGGGAATGGGAGGAACGTCGTCGCTTGGCATAAGGCAGAAACCAGCACCATAGCCAAGAGTACTCAGTCTGGTGATGTCAAAATCTGTTCTCTAAAGTTTCCTTAACTTTTTTTTCAATCAAATTATTACCAATGCTCACAGTTCAAGCTGCTGGTGTTTCATTCCAACAGGTGTCTTGGAGTTTTAGGTGATCTCATCTTCGCATTTGTCGTTGACGTTTTACTGCTTGTCTTTATTTGATGTCAATAAAATAATCAAAACCACTGATGCATTTAGTAGACAATTCTTAGCTCAAGAATTATTGAATTTGCCATATGCTTGAAGAATGAATAAATAATCAGTAAAAAATTAGGTTTGGGAGCATCTGAAAAGGACTGATTAAGATTGGCTTTCATCAACATTATAATTTACTTTTGTAAGCCTTTTTTTAAGGCTTTGTTTATTGGATGATTTAAATATTTAGTAAATACATTTCTTTTGAAATTAATGAAGAAGTACAAGAGAGAGTTTTATATACCAAAAATGTTAGATGTGAGATTGTGTTATGTGATTTTGGGATTTAATATGCAATATATATGGGGGGAAATTTTCATACTTTAGCCATTTCTCATTAAAAAGCTTTATCAAAACCAGCTTGATTTGATTTTAACAGGAAACCACTAATTGGCATTTGGTGAAAGTTGTTCCCACACAGGGAGGAGTACCCCTATGAAACTGTTATTTTTCATTTAATTATCACTTTGAGGATTGCTGAGAAACAAGCAAATGTGTTAGACATTTTCCCTGACAACCTAAATATTCCTGTAAAATGTACTTAGAATCTTGGCTTTCTTTTATCACTTTTGTCCGCTGTCTCTTCATGAATGATTAGCCTGAAACTCAACTTAAAAAAGGGATTAATTCCTCTGTCTCTTACCCAAACACTCCCCAGTGCTCATCACTGTCCCACATGATAGACAGGTGGGTAACCTGAGCTTCACCCTTGGGTCAGACCTCAAAATATACAAGATTTGGTCTGAGCTTTCACCTGAAGATTTTTGGGACAACTGCTTGTGCAAACATTGGTGTGAGGTGCCACCTCTCTGCAGGTGTTTGCATTTCACTGCTCAGTATCTTGAGCTGTAAGTGTAATCAGAAGAAAATGTGGATTTTTCATTAAAATATCATAAGATTTCTCATGAAGTGGGCATGTAATTACTCATAATAGTGTTCTTCCAGAGTGGTTCCTTGTTATACCGAAAGGACATCAGGAGTAGAGTCCTGTTGAGGATCCAGTAGTAATTGTAATGATTACATGTATAACAAAGTAGGGAGTAAATATGTAAATCTACAAATTTGGATCAGAACTCAAAAGCATCTTCAGTTCCAGTGTTGGAAACCAACGTTATGGCATTTTTGGTACAGACTGGGATGTTGAGAAGTGCAAGTTGAGGCATGGGGAAACGGGATACCTGAGAGCAGCTGCTGAGGGATGGCAGGGAAGAAAGGAGAGCACGGTTGGGTGATGAAGTTAAAGTCAGCAAGGTGAAATTGTTGCAAAAATAGGCAAAGTCTTATGTGATGCCAAGGAATCACTCTGTTTCTTGTCAGAGCTGGCAAGTGTGGGCCTGATGATTGTGTCTGGTTTCAGCACTTCTGGGCAGGGTGGTGGGGATGGGGCAGCCTTGCAAAATTGTCACGTATGTTCTTGTGCCAGTTGGTGGGATTGCAGTGCCTGTGGTACCTTTGTGAAGGACGTGTCTCTCATGTCTTCTGGGACTTGTCCAGTGTGAATGTATCTACAGGTCCCTTGTTAACCTGTTCTGTTTTTTCACATCAGGTCTTTAAATTTAGAAAAGTTCCCTTAAGATCTAAACTGAATCTTCCTGAAATTTCTTATCATGTATCTGAAGAAAGGTGTGTACAGATTAGAGACTGTCCAGGGAAGAACAAGGATAATAAAATGCTTAGGAAAAGAAAAAAGAAACAAAGAATCAAAGAAACTCATTTCATGTTAGTTTAGAAGGGAGAGGCTTTAAGAAGGTCATGATACCAGTCTTTCAATGCAAAAAAGTGGTGCAAAAGAGTACAAGAATGATAAGTTGTTATTTTTGGCCACTGGGGGAATGATGGGGAGAAATCAACTTTACTGCAGACAAAAATGATGCAACATTGGAGATGTTTCGAGAACACTGAGTGGTTAGATAGTGGTGGGATATTGTGGAATTCTCTTTATTGGAGATTAGTAACATACTGAGTTGGGCAAAGTTCAATTGATCCTGCTCAAGGCAATCGGATAAACTGCTTCAGATATATTGTTTCTGTGCTTTACAGGCCTGTGCTCCAGCAGCATTGCACTGCATCATTTATTAGAATCTGCTCCAAACAAAGCAAAATGCAAACACTTCTGAGGTTGTTCTATAAGTAACCAAAGTAATATTTACCTTGTTGCAGTCTGTTTTATTAGGAGTTTAAATCCAACTAGAATAATGAGCCAAAATGTGTAGTTGAACATAATGAAAATAGCACACAATTACTATTAAAATGTGCATCAGAAGCTCTTTCTTCTATCTGTGTTGTACCTCCCTTTCTGGTATCCCGATGTAAAGCAAGAATAAGAATTGCACTTATGGATGGATGGTCCTGGCGCTTTGCAGAGTCTGATCAAAGGCAAATAAAATGTGTCATTTCCATAGATCAGACTTCATGCTCGTTTACTCCTTGTCTTTAAGCTGTCCAATCCTGTCAGATTAAAGTGTTATTTATTAATTAGTAAACAGTATGCCAGACTATGTCATTGTTTCAGTTATGCCTTCCATTTCATTCCACTGAATTCAATCATTAGATTGGAGCTACTTGTCCAGTAAAAACTTTCTTCTTCTAGTGGAGGATAAGAAATTAGGAAATTTTCTTTGCTTTGTTAATTAGACTACTGATTCCTCAGGCTCAACAGCAAGTGTAGCATTTTCTTTCACTTTCTTCTCTGGGTCACAGCTGTCAGAAACAGATTTTAAAATTTTTTTTGCCATGTGAAGCCAGGACCTTTGTGTTCTTCCTTACCAGCTGCAGTCTTCCTTTCTTTGCATATTTAGACAGACTACTGGGTCTCTTTGACATATCCCAAACACTACTGCAGAAATCACCCTTGAAAGGCCTCTGTCGAGTCCTTCTCATGGTGTGTCTTACGTGATAAAGGAATTTTGTGCTCTCCTTTTAAGTCCCTGTACAAGTTGTCCCTGCTTCAGTAGTTGCTTTTCCTTTGCTTCCTCCTCCTTGGTCTCTCCAGTTAAAGCAATGACTCATCTGCTTGCCTGTGTGCCTCCCAGATTTGTACCTGATCCTTCCTCTCAAACATGGCCCAACAGGAGTTGGACTCGTGGATCCTTGTGGGCTCCTTCCAGCTCGGGATATTCTATGATTCTAACACTTGAGGTCACATTTAGAGGTTCTTTGTCTTCTGGAGCTACCTGAAAATCAGAGGTTTGCTTCCCAAAGTGGGTAATGGGTTTTATGGAAGCTTTAGGGTCCTATCTTGGTTGTTCCTTCTGTGTTTCTGGAAGAAAATAAGCATGCTTGAGTGCACTTTGTAGAGAAAATGAAATAATGCTGTAGGATCTCTTTGTAGTTTGCATTACTGCTTTTCACTTTATTCCATGCATTCCCAGGCATATGTGTGTGTGTATATCTGAAGTGTGTATTATTGTCTAGAAAATTCTCAGCAAAATCTCATTCCCATTGTGCTAGACAACCAAGTGAAAAAACGTCTGTACCAAGATAGCTCAAAATTTTCATGTCAAGATACAACAGATTTGGGGGAAGGGAAAACACTATTTGTGGTAGCAGTAAAATAGCTAATGAGAACAGATGTCAGCTCATTGAAGTAAGTGAGGCAAAGTCACCAGGCAAACATGATGAAAAGATTCAGAAGAGAGAAAAGTGGCATTTTGATGGAGCATTTATCTGTACAAAGGTGGAGTCGCTGAGTGAGGGCTTAGAGAAGAATCTATCTTGAGTCAGAGCTGCCTCGAGGGGAGAATTGGTACCTTTGGTAACTGTGGTGCAGCAAGGTCCTGGAGGCTGTCTTTGGAGAGCAGAGGGAGGTGGTAGTGGCAGGGTGTGCAGGGCAATCCATAAGCATTTGGCATGGGGTGGAAGGGAGAAAGCTGGCAGCTGTGGAGGCTGGGCAGGAGGTGGGGGTTGTAGCCTAGGTGTGGAGCTCGGGCACTGGACCTCAGTGGAGGAACCCAAGTGTTTGAAATGCAGGTGTTCACTGGCTTGGGTACAGAGTCACAGGTGGCCACAGTGAGTTTGTTTTGCAGCATATTGTCTACCCCTCAGGCTGCCTAGACCGCTAGTGGTACAGCACACACCTAGAAATAATCCCAAATCATACCTCGTCTGAAGTGAATATAGTGATTTGCACCTCCCCTGCCTTGCCTTTTATATTTTGTGTATTTACTCCAATTGCTGCTTTCTCTTCTCCTTTACATATTTTTTAAACCTCCACCACTTTTTGTGTTCTCTGCTGTGTCCATTCTGCTTTCCCCTCTCTCTCTACTGAAACTCTCTGCTTTACACTAGAGGTGGCATAGGTTTTTATAATGTGCTTTTGATATACCCCTGGATTCAAACATGCGCAGGGTATAATAAAGATCTGTTGGGTCCTGGCTCTGGCACAGCTTTACAGATGGGATTGAATAAAGATCTTATTCATCAAAATTGTGACTTTAGGTATACAAACAGTAAATGATTTTCTGATGGACATCAAGGTAAGCTCTGAATATCATCTTTAAGAAAAAATAGATTCCAGGGGATTGTTATCACAAGTCTTACGATTCACCCTACACAAAACTACAGCTTATTTTCTAAACTTCAGACTTAGCTTACTTTTTTTACTTTCAGAGTACTGGAAGTGAGCGTGGATCTGCAGAGCATTTTACATTGTTCATCTTCTAAATTTGAACACTAGTACAATTCTACAAACAAGATACTGCTCTCTTAGAAATCTGCTGAATTAAATCATAATATTTATGGGGGCTTATCTACTATTAAAAACATTTTGTTCTTCGATGTTTCTGGATCCTCTTTTTTTAACAGTAATATGATGAATAATATTAATTTTGAGCCTATGAAAACTAGTGATTGGGTGTGTGGAGTTCATAACTTAATTTGCGTATCTTCCCTGGGCACAAAGGAAGCATATAATGTATACAATCTACATGTATTATGTCCCTCTACACCCAACTTGTACAGCATGTGTAAGTTTACTATGATATTTTTGAAAAGAGAGTATGGTAGTTTACCTGTCTTGTGGCTACCCTAAACACTCAAGCTTTATCCTTAAAAATGAGGAATGACATAATGTAGCTGATGTTCATGTTAATTTGTATTCCAAAGTCACTTTACAATAGGGCCACATCCAGATAAATGTCCTGTTATTGGACCATCTGCATTCCCTCTTGCAGATGACTAGAGCCTATTCAGCATTTCAGAGTTGGCACAAAAACTTCCATCCTGAGATGGCAGGATCCCTGTTTCATCTTTGGGACAGGAGACTTCCATGTGAGGGGTAAATATTAAGGAACCAGCTGTCCAACTGATTTGCATCTTATTTGTTCTACTATTTATTGTTAGAACTACAGAGAACGGCTGTTGGAAGTGCCTTTTTAAAATCCAGGTTTGTGACTTTTCAAATGTTACACCTTATTTCTTTCAATTGGGGCATAAGGACCACCTAAAATACTCAACAAAAGTCATGACAGATATTTGAGATTTTAACCTTGGGTATAGCTGCGGTGTCTTTCTCTATTGTTTGTTTTTCTTCACCTATTGCTCTGTCTCAGGTGATTGAAAAATTGGAGAATTATAATATGATATTCTGGCTGCAGTAACACTGAACAAGAAGTCCTGCAGTCACTGCTACATGGCCATTTGGATGAAACCCTTGTCCTAACCCCAGACAGGTTCCAGACTTCAGCTTTGTCACTTGAAATGCCTATGCTTGCTCCATCCCCTGGTCAGTGTGGAGAGCCAGGGATTTCTTGGGCGTTTTCAGGGAGTAATCCTGATAAGCGTGGCTTTCACTGTCCATTTCAGAGGTGGCTTAGTCAATTTTGTAGCTGGTATTGGAGTGAGAGAGCAGATGTGAAAAACAGCTTTTAAAGAGCGCCTCGGAGTATGTACTGCTCAGTTTGTATTTAATCTTTACTTGTTGGTTTCTGTGGGAGTTACCAAACCAGTTGAGCTACAGCACTGGCATGGAGCCAAATGAAAAATACAGTTTTCTTCACTGTAAACATGACTGTCAAGCAGTAATGTTTTTCTCAGCTTCATTTTAAAGGCATTATAATGGAAGAAAATGAAACTAAAACACATTTTTATGCCAGTTTTATACGTGGAAGAATATTTTTTTTTTCTTTTAATAAAAACTCTTGGAGAATAGAACATACAAACTTATGTCTTAAGTATGTGATCAATTATCTTTGCTGCAAGATACTTGATGGAGATGGTAAACCAGCACTGTTTTTTTACTCTGGTGTAGTTACGGTGTACATGCATTTTTTTTTTTTGCCTCTATAAACATGAAAAATGTGTAGAGTTCTTTATTTTTAGTCCTGTTTTGATAACAGAAAAAAAATAGTGTCTGAAAATTTAGTGAATAATAGCAGCAGACACTAATCTCTATCTCTTCAGGCTTATTTTTAAACTGTTTTCAGTGTCCAGTGGCTCTGTTAACTCATTATCAGACATTCAGCTGAGCTTGCTCATCGTTGCTTTGCTTTTGGGATTTATTTTGTTGAAAAATCTGTAAGTCCAGCTTTGCCTTTCTAAGATAAATGCAAACTATATTTAGTGCTCACAGTGATTTCACCAGGACATCCTTGTGTAGGTGCAACTGCATCACATGGGGAACAACTGCATTTTAATTTCAGGACTGAATTTTCCAGGGTTGTCTTATTTGCCTGTAACTCCCTCTGTTTTATTTCACAGAGTGAGGAAATGCTTGTTTAACAAAATGATCAGCTGTTGCTTTGTAAAACTTAAAAAAAAACTAGAGTTGAAAATGACATCTTGAAGAATGGATGTTGCATCCATGTAGCTTGATGCACCAGAGGATAAAAAATCCTTTGGTTGTGCTTCGTTGTTTGAATGAGGTTTTTCAAGAATTTCTTAATAGAAAAATAAGAAATAGGATTTGAACAGACTTTTAGAAGGATCTTCTCACAATTCTTGTGTCTTGAGACAAATTAAGCTACTGTGAAACCTTTGCTGACAGATACTTGTCTCACCTCTTCCTTATAACTCCAAATGGACAGCTATTCCTATGTAGGTTATGCTAATGCTTTTGGTAATTAGGAGGTTTTTAAGTAGATGTGGTTTAGCTGAACAAAAGAACTCTAAATTTTATTAGGAGCAGTACATTTTTATTTGCATATTCAATCCTTTTATTAAAAAAATTCAACTTGCTTCACTTGGTCTGTATGTCTGCAGGCATGGAGGAAATAAGGAATTCTCAAAAGCAGACATACATCCTGAAGTGAATCAATGAAATTAATTTCCTTCACCTAATTTCCTCCAGCTCTCAGAAGCAAAAGTGATAAAAGTTAAACAAAGATCTCTGAAGTTCTCTGTGGGCTACCTGAGGGTTGTTTGCACTGAGATCAGCCAGGAAGATCCTTCATGGTGTGATGGAAATGACTACAAACTGATGTTGGGGTTTTGAGCTCCCTGCTCCGTGCAGGACATGCTGCAATAGCAGTGAATTTTATTTTTACCTTTTGAACACCAAAGTCAAGGAGCATCTCTTTGGGCACCTTCAAGATCTTGTGTATGAGTAGTAACATCACTGTTTTCTGTAGCAGTGCCTCAGGTTTATCCTAATAAATATTTTTTTCTGTTGAATCTTGGGATGAACCATCTCCTCTGAGTTCAAGATGCTGTCCCAGCAAGGAAGTGTTGAAAACAACAGGCTATTGTTGCACTTGGGTGTGCATTGTCCTGGACCCTGAGCGTCTGTATCCTGCCTCGCTCATTCCCAGCCACTGGCTCTGGGCAGGCAGCCCCAGTGTCAAGGAAACAGTGACACATTAATGGCTGCTGTCACCAGAAATGGTCTGAGGGCAGCAGCAACAGAGCTGTTGAAGGGGGGGTTTCTTAAAACATTGGTTTGTAGAAGAGTAATGAGGTAGTTCTGTGGGTCTCACTGGGGAGTGTTCTGCACTGTAAATAACAGGAGCAGGAACAAGCGCATAGAGCAAGCTTTGGAAGCATCCCAGGAGGAAGTGGCATGGCATGCTGAGCTAGAGTGGAAGGGAACATTCTGGAGAGGTGGAAGTTGTCCAGAAAGGATCCTGGAACTCAAGAGAAGGGGTTATATTTAAGGAAAGATAGGAGATGGGAATTGATGATGGGAGGAAACTTGAGGAGGTAAACTTGGGAAAGGATATGGATTAGGAAGGGGCTATTTGTAATAGTATTCCAAGTGGGAGTGAGACAGGCTTGTATTTACTGAAGCCAGTTAAAGGAATGTTGTAAGAATCAAGAGAGAGGAAGATAAAAGTCCAGACAAGGGTTTTAGTTGTTTCCAGATAGATAAGAAAGATTTCATTTGAGAGAAGTTACTCTGAAAGATCTGCAAACACTTAAATGTAGTTCATTATTTATTGATTTTAAAGATTAGTTGTTGTACGTTTCCCTTCTGCAAAAAGGGTGATGATGGGTTTTTGGTTTGGTTCTTCGTGTGTGGTTTTTCAACAGAATTGTCTTGATTTTTAATTCCAATTCTTTCCTCATGCTATGGCAAAGTTGGGAATGCAGCCCACAGGGAAAGGTTGGCCTCTCTTCAAGGAGTTGAAGCACTGTAGCGTTGCTGGCTTTTAAGAGTACTTAGTAAATAAAAGTAGGGTGGGTAGAATTAAAGAAAAAAAAAGGAAATTAAAAGAAAAGGGAAGGCAAATCATTAGAGACATGGTGATAGCAGTGAGGAAGGTGTTACATGAAGTTCAGTTTTTCTTCTTTAAGTGAATAAATATTAAAGCTTTAAATATTCAAGAGAAATGGGTAAAGCTGTTATGGACATATCAAAGCAGCAAAAGGAAGGGGACTTGACTAACTTGAGCTGTTCAAAATGGATTGACTACATTTCAAGTTGAGGCAGAAGCTTAGGAGGGTTCTGGGTCTGCTAATATTGTGCAGATTTCTTTTGATGACCAATGCAATGGAGATCATGAATTGCAGTCTTGTAAGTGATAAGTGATTACAGTTCTGAAATGTTTAGTTGGCACTGACCACAGTAACTAGGATGTTTTATGCATGTCTGTATGGAGGCAGATACTGGACATTCTGTCATGTATAAAAGCATCCAATAAAGCAGTGAAAATGAGCTTAGAGGAGTCTTTTGGTCCTTTTTCCAGTGTGACGATGCTGCAGGCAGTGAGGTATTTCTTAAGGTCCTGCACCTGTTTCACTTAAGAGCTTTGAGATTATACTTTGGCTTTCATTTCCTGTATAAAGCCCAGGGTTTTGCTGGCTTTCTGTACTGACTTGGTTTTCACGTTGCTCATCCTCACAGCCCGGAAGTCCAAAAAGTTGGGGAAATTGAAAGGGATGCACGAGGAGCAGCCCCAGCAGCGGCAGCAGCCACCCCCGCAGAGCCCTGAGGAAGGGACGACGTACATCGCACCTGTGACCGAGCCCTCTGTCAACACTGCACTTGTCCCCCACATGTCTGCTATCTCACCAGCACTTACTCCCTCTCCTGTTAAGATCCTTGAAAGCATTGAGCCGGAGATCGTGTACGCAGGATACGACAGCTCGAAGCCGGACACAGCGGAGTACCTGCTTTCCACCCTAAACCGCCTGGCCGGCAAGCAGATGATTCAGGTGGTGAAGTGGGCGAAGATACTTCCAGGTAGGAACGTTAGTCATCTGCTGAGATCTCACTTCACTGTTTCTTTTAGTTCAGAGAAATATTTGCTTGGTAAATTGAATCTTTAATCCATGGACTGTGTTGAGAAAACCGGCAGTTGGGGGGTGTGAGATGAACCTCTGAGAGAAGATAGTTGGGCGTTTTTTTCTTATTTTATGTAAAGTTTGTTTCAAATGTGATTGATATTTAAAAAGCTTTCATTTTCAGTAATAGCCTCTTAAGAAGAAAACATGTTTTGTCACTGAATGAAAAATTACAGTTTTATTTTTTCCGAATTGGGAGTGTTGCTCTTGTGTGTGAATACTGGAAAAGTAGTAAGCAATGTGTTTAGTGATGGTTTGACCAGCCCTTGTAGTTCATGGGTATTTTCTGGTTTGATCTCTAGGATTTAGAAACTTGCCTCTCGAGGACCAAATTACTTTAATTCAGTATTCATGGATGTGTCTGTCATCGTTTGCCTTGAGTTGGAGGTCGTACAAACATACAAACAGCCAGTTCCTCTATTTTGCTCCAGACCTGATCTTCGATGAGTAAGTATTCCTTAATGGCCCTTTTCAGTGCAGGCTGGAAGGATTGCTGTCTTTATTTGGTTTTTCAGGCATACTTGCAGTCTAAGAAAATTTCAGCTAATTCTGGCTTAAAAAGCAGCTGAAGTTTTAATTTTTTTCAGTGACTCACATTTCAGTTGCCAAACCTTTGATTACTGCTGTCCACTTCTCATTATGTATGGGGATGTGTTCTCAAACTGGGACCATCCCACTGGTTTGAAATGTGACTGATACACAACCACAATTTATAGAAAAGAACATTTTTTGGTATCTACTGGAGCTTGGAAAAATATCCAACTTCTAGGAAATGTGAATGTTTAAATTACTGGGGTTTTTCAGAGCAGTCATATAATGGTGCTTTTGTTAACAATATACAGCTGTTCAATGTGTTTTCTTGACAGTCTTAATTACCCTTCTTTGCGACCGTGAAAGAAGCCAAAATGTTTTTTCAGTAATGAAACATAACTTCTTTTATGATGCATTCAGACAAAAAGAAGAATCAACCATTCCATCTGAGTATGTGTTCCTTCATATTTTGTTTGTGTGTGTTTAGTGCTTTACTTTTGATGACTATAATTTAATTTCTGTTCCATTCTCCTAGTGTTTATTACAAGACAGTAAAGTCAAAAAATCTAAGTGAATGCACAGACAGTCAAACGGGGCTTGCATCATTTGCTTATCCCAGAAGGTTGGGGGTTGTTTTTTAGAGGTAAAAAGGAGACATAATCAATAGGATATGGGTGCACTTGGGGAAAAAAACACAAACCAGGAAAAGAATTAACAAAAAAATAACTTACCACTTAATCTCTTGATGCATTTGGAAGTCTTTTTCTTGGAAAAAATGCTTTGTTGCTGTCCATCTTAATAGTCTGTCTTTGATTTAGGAATCCCTAAATAATTAATGAGTATGAGATGGGTCCCAAAACAGTAAGCAATATCAAACAAGGATTGTTTGGGTTGGGTTTTTTTTTTAAGAGGGGGAACTGCTGATTTACTTCATGTGGCCAAAAATGTAGTGTCAGCCATTTTCCATGATGAAAGCACCTCCATTATGACTTGAACATTAGAAAATTGTCACAGGGGAAAAAAAGGGTATCTGCAGCTAGAGGTAAGTGAAAATGTGAACTTTGAAGAGTTTAGTTCTCCTGGGGGAATGTAGACTAACAGTTCAAACACAAAAGCAGCTTTCCCTCATCTCAAGAAAGTCAGTCAGGGGGTCAGGATTTATTGGACAGAGAAATCAATCCTGCTTGCAAATAAAAGTGTGTGCATTGCTTGCTCTTGTTCTACTGCAGCTAGAAGCAACTTCGAGAATTTGAGATCAATTGAGAGTTTTGTGCTGCAAGCCTTGAAGATAGGTGCCTGTAGAATTATACTGAGCTTGAGGTAGGGGTGCAGTTGGAAAAAGGAGCACAAAATGAAAACATCCCAAACCAGACAGGTAATTGAGATAGTGGTCTGGTCTCCTGCGTGTTTGGCAATATACGCATTGCAGAGAGAAGGCAATTGCTTATAAATAGAGAAAAAAAAAAATTGCCAGGAGATGTGAGAGAGGGACAGGGCCTTTTGAAGTAGCTAACCAGGACAAGAAATGTCCTTGGAGATAAAAGAGCAGGACGTTTGGTGTTCACTCAGAAACAGTAATGGACACATCTCTGGAACGGGAAAGGTTTTCTTTCGTACACACTTTGCTTTTGTTTCATACTCACTGGGCATCAGGGCAGGTATTTGTTCCAGGTTCTCACATTGCCACTCAGAACGGTGGTTGAGGCTGCATTTGGAGTCTGAGTTGAGGGCTCTCTGGCAAAGTGAAGTTGAGAAACTGGCAGAGAGCCAGTGGAGGATTGCCGAGGTGGTCAGGGCTGATTGGGACAGTGAGGGACCTGATGATGTAATGTGGATTTAATTGCACCCTTCAGCTTCCTAATGAGTTGTAGAAAAGCTGAAGTCTGGCTCTTCATGGAAGTGCTCAGGGGAAGAATGAGAATTTGTGATCCCAGGCTTGGAACAACACACTGCCGCCTGGGCAGCAGGAGAAGACATTTCCTACGAGATGGTGAATCAGCAGAGGAGGTGCCCAGAGAGACCTTGGGGTCTCGGGCCCGGATGATGTCCGAGCTTTCACTGGGCAAAGCCCAAGCAGCCTGCTTCAATGTCAAAATCAGCTCTGCAGGGAGCAGGGGATTGGATTTGAGACCTCCAGAGGTCCCTCCCAAGCTACTGTTTTGTGATTCTAAGTTAAGAGATGCAATGCTTTTCCCAGTTTTGAGGTAAGGCCAGAGATTATTTACTGGAATTGTACAAGCCAGCCAATACAGTTCACTGTAGAAACCATTCCAGTAATACAAAATACAATACGCATTCCTGTTCATGAAGTGCTTTGAAGCATTGCTCTGAAATTGCTGAAGGCTGGTCTTACTTTTGCTTTTTGAGTACCCTGAACTTGGAAATGTGCTGTGTAATTATAAGCACTGGCCTTTGTTTCTGTGCCATGGAGTTTATTAGACCTCCCTGAGGTTTACTTGGTGAAACTTTCTGAGTGTTTTACTGCCCTTGGCATTTTAGGACATTTATTAATTGATGCAGAAAGAAAGGGGATGCTTTACAATGCCTTTCCTTTTACTGGTTTGAGAGAGTTACATTTCTGTTATCACCTGGCTAAGATTTTTTTGGTATTTCTTCATATTGTGTCTGAAGAGGTCATTTCCCGTTTCTATACAAGAAAAAATAAGCACTGTCCTTGACCAGGCCCTTGGTGCGCCAGAGGGTTCAGCATTTTCTTCAATGAACAGTTAAAAATGAGTGAAAGTAGAGGTTGGCATTAGTGGAATTATGTGGCTTTGTTTTACGTGAAATGAATTTTCCGTTTACTCTTAACTACTTTGAATAAAAGGAAGTTGTAATGTTTCTGGAGTGCCATGATATATGATCTTGTTTTCTTTCTTGTTCTGAAGGCCTGTAAACAAGGCCAATAGCAAATGAGGATCCATATTGTTAATAGCTGTTCAATGTAGCTTTGATTGTATAAATACAGTGCAAAATGCCTCCCTGCTCATATGTGGTTTGATTTCCTGTTAGTCTTGTGGAAGGCTGGAAATATTTGTCTGCCTTCATTTAGTCATGCTACCTATCTAATTAAGTGTACTGTTTGTCTTTATGGTTCAAGCATATATTCCATTGATTTAATTTGGCTTAACTGAACATGAAGATTTTAACTGAGGGATATGAAAATGGCTGCTCAGCCTGTCACAGAAATGCCTAAAAAACAGCCTGAAAAGAGGCATAAAATAGAGTGTTTTGTGTTGTGTTTGATTAAGTTATGGCATGTGCCGTTTTTTAACCCATTTCTTTTGTAATGTAATAGCTGTGATCAAAATTAATATTCTGTAGATACAGCTTTGGTCTTAATCTACAGTAAATCTCTAGAAGACCGTAATACATGTGGCACCACGTAACATATTGAGGGTAAACACTCTTAAAGAATGACTGCTGCATATGGGATAACACCCAAAAGGTGTTGTAGTTATGTTTGTAGCCTGCGCAAACTCAAATTCAAGAAGTTGCAAAATTCCAAAATTAAGGTGGTCTGCAAAATCATAGTTTAAGCCCTTTGGGTACATGCTTTGAAGACTGTATCCTTAACAAAACCCTTATGTTATACTATCCCGTAATATTTTTCCCATGTGACTCCTTTGATCAGGCTGGATGAGATGTAAGGATTATGTAGTGAGAGACTCTAGGAGGTTTTTCTTCCATTTGTTGTCATTGAGGAAGCCATACCTTGAATAGGTCTAGGGATTTGGGAGAACAGAGATGTTAATGGGGAAGATTTTCTTAAGACATGGGGAAAGACTGTCCCTAATTCAAACCTTAAGCTCTGAGACTTTTCAGGTTCCTTCTGCAAAAGTAACAGAAATCCTGCAAGGGAAAAAAAAAAAAATTCTTTAACTCAAGGGAGGGAGGAGATTTCTCTTTAAGATTTAACCAATAACTCCAGCTAAAATTTTCTAATCTAATTCAACCTGAGGCAGGCACACGTGTGAATAATCTAAGTCCAGAGCATTAAATGGGTAAAATCGTACACAATTGAAAACAGAAAACCAAGTAGTGCTGGCTGGAATGGGTGCAAGAACAAAGCAAGGGATGTACAAAACCCCATGGTTTGTAACACCAGCTTATTTTCAGGGATTCTGGCTGAAACTCTGCAAAATACTCTTTACTCCAGGGAGCAGCCTTAAACAGGATTTCTAAGGCATGGTTCTGTAAGGTAGGGCAGTTAGTTGAAACTACCATTGCTTTTTCCCTTACTGGATGAATTAATCATAAAACTAAAGGCAACCATGACTCTTTCCCTGGCTGTGCCCTTTTAAGGAAAAAGTCCTCAATATTTTTGAAAAGTGGTGGTGTGACAGTTCATGTCTACAAGAAATGAGCCCAGCCTTTCAAAAGCAGGACTTTCTGTCTTTGCAGTGCAGAAGTCAGATGCCTGAATTCCGGAGAAAGGCAAGGGATGCTCCTTTTTGCTCAGGTTTTAACGGGCTCAGGCAGTTGCTGTCCGCCGGCTACTGGTGACAACATCCCAGGTATCTGCTTCCACCCATGCATTAAGTCAGGGCATTGGCTGGCAAACTTTCAGAGGCTCAGGAAGGAATAAAAAGCATTTACAAGTTCAGCACTGCCAACAGAAACCCAGCAGGAGCCAAAACATGGAATGGCAGGGATCCTCACTCACACAACGTGGGAAACCAGTGGGAGCGGTGGGACAGGGGCTGCCTTTGGGGCCATGGCTTGTGCTCCCAGCACATCTCCTCCTCCCAGCTGGAAGCCAGAACTGCATCCCTCATGGCAAGCTGTACTGCTTATCCATTCCTTCCCCTAAGGAAAATGCATGGTGGCTTCTTATTTTTCCTTAAGGCATTGATGGCATTGATGATGGATGTTAAAATTCAAGCCATGCTCCTCCTCTATATATTGGTTTGTGCTGGCATAAAAGCCCCAGAGGGATGGCCCAACCCCAGAATTCCCCCACAGGTCTTGATTTTTTTTTTTGCTTTTAGGTTTAACATAGTCTCTCTGTAAATTGCTGAATCTGCAGCAACTTCTGAAAAGACTGAAGATTTCAAAATAATTTCCTATTTTTAACAAATCTCCCCAAATTACCTTATTTACCATTCCAGCCTTACCTGGCTGTAAAATAGCAGTGATGTGGGATACTGAGAGAGTTCAGTGATGCTGAGACACACTGTGTGGAGACACTTTAATACGTTAAAGTACAGCATCAATATTTCAATAGTATTTTGCAAATGCACTGCATGACTAATGTGCTGTTTTCTTGCTCCTTTGATTTTTCTCAGCATCTGCAGCAGAAATAATAAATCATAGGTGCAGAAGTGTGCAGGTTCTGAATTTCCTGGCCATTGCGCTTCATGCTGTCGTTGGTTTTTTACCCTAGTCAAGGACTTGAGGGTTTGCCTAAGGAAAACCACCACTAGGCATTGTAAAAGGTACCAAAAATTACTGAACTTGAAAAACTGAGTTTAAAACTGGAGCCAGCTTTCACAACCTTTTGGATCAGTTATGTCATTTTTCCATCTCTGAAATTATTGTATTAGATCATATGCAGCTCAGTCCTTACAGTAAAAATGATTTAACAGAGACTGCACTTTACTTAATATTATGTACAAAATATTAAGAGCAGAATGTAGTGATGGATAAATACTTAATTTTTTTAAAAATACATACTATGTATGTAATTAATTTTTTTAAAAATACATACTATGTATGTAATTAACAAAGTTCATTACTAATTGATATAAATAGATCCTTTAAAGCATAAGATTTTGCTCCCAGTAAAGTAAAAGGGAAGTATTGCAAGCACCTCTCATGCTGTGCCTTTGGTAATTGCCCCAAGCATGAAGTTTTTAAATTTAGAAGGAGACCAAGGCTGATACTGTCAATAAATGAACAATAATGATTACAATTTTCAAATGAGTTGAGGTAGAGCAAATGAGGTAGAGAGGGGCAGGAAAAACAGCAGTACAAGGGGATTTCTAGGAAGTTTCTGTGCTGGCGTTGTCACGGGATGTGAATGGGCAGAGGATTTTGTGACACTGAGGAAAGCCGTAAAATTAAATTAAGGATTATGATGTAGCTCAAGTGAAACAGCTAAGATTGTATTAAAAATCTTCATTTAATAATTATGTACATTTTCGTAGTAAATAACATTTTCATTACATTCCTAAACCCCCTTCTAATATGCCAGTGGAAGCTGGGACGATTAGGATTTGGTGTTGTGTAAGGCAGTGCAGGGATGCAGCAGCTTCTCTGTGCCCTTTCAGTGCTGAAGCCTGTAAGTCTTCCTGGTGTTCTGATTTCTATGGTAACAGCAGGAAGATAAATGTAATAAAATAAGCTGAACATTTAAAATCACCTTTTTTTATTATTTATTTAACCTCATATACCTCAGGGCTTGGAAGGGATAATTAGTTAGATTATCTGTGAGTGGTGATAAAGCCAATAAGAAACTTATTGTTTAAATTATTACTTTTTAGCTTTTATGTTTGGCAGGGTGATGGCTGTTAACCCTTTTGTCTTCTCTTGCAATCTGTTAATCCTGTAGTTTCTAAATTTAGGTACGTTTTTGTAATCTCTGTCATCTGGCAGTCTCCAAATCCCTAATTTTTAATATTATTGCCACAATTAGAGTTGGTAAGAGTTGTCAGTGTTCATTTTTGCTGATAAATTGTGTGTGCAGTCACTGGTTTTGTTAAAAGGTCAGCAAGCATTCCTTGGTGATCCTCCCTGCGTGGTTTTTGCTTGCATGTATTATTTTGGTGAGGAATACTGAATTCATGCAAAGTGTCAGTGCAGTGAAAAGTGAATATATTCATCAGTAATTTCTTTATATACATTATTTGTTTGTTACTAATATTTACTTTTTCATAAATTGAGGCTCCGTTCCCATCCAAAGAAGTACATAAAGGGATTTTGTAACATACCCACCCCACAGTAGTGCAGACAAAAAAAAGAAATTTTGGAAAACTGCTGTCATACCTGTACATAATAGAGGTAACATGCTTCAGCTAGATTTTCCAAGTCTTTATTTTGGGCTTCTTTTCTTTGTAAGCAAGTCATTGGTTGGGCAAAGAAATAGATTCGGTTTCTTTGCATAAATTTCTAAAGGCTCTGCCTTTTAGTGCCTCTATCTCTAAACACTTCTTAAATTTCTGAAGTGTTTTGCTTCAAACTGTGAAGTTTTAAAGGACAACAGGAGATACTGTAGTTTATCTGTGAGAATGGGGAAATGTCAGAAACTGTTCCTCTAGTAGAGTTTGTCATCCTTTAAATTGGCCAGAGAAGGTTTAAGATCAGGACAAGGGGCTTCTTCATTTGCCCAATCTAGTAATTACTTAGGTACTTTCTGAATGTGAGATTGCATTTGGACAGTTGTGCTTAATAACCCTTCTGTGTCTTTCTCTGTGAATTTGCCTGTTACCTCTTTGAATACATTTATAATCTTGATATCTAAAATGTTCCGTGGCAGTTGCTTCTGCAATTTAATTATGCATATTTGTTTGTTGGAGATGTTTCTAAAGCAGGTGGCTGATAATTTAATGGAGTGCCACTTCATTCCTGTGTTTGCAGTAATAGTGGATATAATCCTTCTCATCCCATGCATGCCATTTATCACTTAGATCTCCTTCAAGTCCTGTTGTTTCTTCTGTGAGCTGAAGAATCAGTGAGTCAGTTTGACCTCCCCCTGTATATCTGCTAGTTGTCTGCTGTCCCTGGCCATCCTCAGCTCCTCCTCTCATGCTGTGTATTAATTCTGGGAGAAGACCAGACTGACACACTAGATTTAGAGCACAGTGGATGCAGCAGCAAAATTACAATTTCTGTCTTGCTCTCAACTCTTCTCTCACATCTTTGCTTTCTTTTTGATGAACACTGAGCAAGCATTTTCAAAAGGCAAAAGGCCAACAACCTGCCCCAAGTTACACCTAGGACTCTTTATTGTGTGATGTTTGTTAATCCAGTTATTTTGTATGTATGGTGGGATATGATTATACTGTCTGTATTGTCCAGTCAGTGACTTTCACCTTCCATTTTGTCAGTCAGCCCCACAGATTTGCAGGATTTTTCAGCAGTCTTTCACAGGCAGCTCTTGATTTCATTGTCTGGAGCCATCATCAATCTCTGTCACCTCCAGAGGTCTGATTTTTCCCATATGACATATGAGCACAGTTCTCAGCCCAGGCCCCAGCTCTGTGAGACTTCCCTGGTAACCTCCATTACTTGTGAGAGATGTCCATTTGCTATTATCCTTGGTCTCCTATTTTTAAGCTGCTAATAATCCACAAAGAGACAACCTCCTTATCCCCAAGCTGTCTTTAAGAGCTTCCAGGAGATCATTTTAATAGCTTTAAAATCCAGCCCTGCCGTGATTGCATCCTCCCATACCTCCTGATGCAAGGCAGTGTGCAGGTCCTAGACCAATAATTACTCACGCTGGCACGCTGACAGAATTTATTAGAGCCCATACCCAAGCTGCATGCCCCAGTTTCCTTTGTGTGGAAACCAGGGCAGGGGAGAGGAGGAGGAGGAGAGGGTTGGTGTTTGCTTAGGTCTCACCCCATATGGCTGTGGGATGCAGCTAGACCTGGCATGTGCAAAGCATTTCCATCGTGCAGACGTCGCCCGGATCCACCAGAGCGTCCTCGTGCTATCGTCAGAGTGCCCTTTCAGATTCATGAGACCTGACCTCTCTCTGCCAGAGTTGTGCTGACTTCCTCCCCTTACAGCACGTTTATTTATCAATTCATGCTCCTCTTTCAATGGTTTTGCTCAATATAGAACTGGAGCTTACTAGCCTCTGGTCTCCAGTGCTCCCTTCCCACCCTCAGACCCATTTTAAGAAATCAGTCACGTTTGTCGCCTTCCATGACTTTTATAAGGGCAATTTAAGCAATAAGCTGCACAGCACAGTTAGTAGTTCAGCAATTCCGTATTTAAGTTGCTTTACAGCTCGTGGATGGATGCCATCTGGTCTTGGTGATTTATTACTATTCATTTTACTGTATTTTTTTTTCTTTATAAACCCTTTTCTACTCGCACTTGAATCTGAAACTATTTCTCACACTTGCTCACTGAAAAGGGAGAGCCCTTACTGGGCTTCTGTACAGAGAGCACTGATGCAAAGATTTTATTTAACTTTTCTGATCTTTCTCAAATGCTTCATTTTCATCTTGCTCATCAGTTGGCCTAGTGGATGTTCTGGCAGATTCCCAGCCTATGATGGGTTCAAAAGAATTTGAGCGCTGGTTTTTACAACTTTAGTACCAAGACTTGTCCAATGACTTTACATTTAGCATAGACCACAATTATGCTCTCCTGGTATTGTCTCAGCATGATTTTGGGACATCCACAAGCATTTTGGGAGGGTTTTTTCTCACTTCTGTCAAGGTCTTAGAACACAGGTTTGTTCCTTGCAATTGTGTCTGAAAGTGGTGCTGCTTTAATCTTCCTGCACATCGATGAGCTGTTTGCTGGCATCTCCAAATGCCTCTCACATTCACAGTGCTTGCTTCTGCTGCTTCCCCTGTAGAGTTAAATATGAGCGAAAGAAAAATTAGGAAGTCGTTTTTCTAAACTGGCATGAGAGGAAGAGGTGCCTCAGTCGACTTCCAGAAAATGCCAGGCTTTGCGTGACAGCATGAGCAAAGTCTTAATTTTTGAGGCATTGTTGGCATAAAAGGAGAATTGCTACTGCATGTGGAATATAGCAGTAATTTTGTTGATGAACCACTGCAACTGACAATGAGCCCTGGCAGAATGGACGTATAAAACAATACCTAATGGGCACCTTTTCTGGCTCTCAATACCTTTCTCTGATGAAGTTTGAAATGGGGTATTTATTACCATGTGTATGTTATCATCACTTATTGAATATGTTATTGAAAAAGCATTTTGGTAAAGGCATAATTATGTATTTTCTCATTTAAAACTGTGATTTGTCTCTTTTGAAATGCAAATGCAAACCAAAAGAGAGTATTTGGTATCAGCATTCTCCTAAGTGCATAATTAACTGTTAATACCAGCATATACTTGGGGTTTTTTGCTATTGATGTGCTTGGGATTTTTAGGGTTACATAACTGGGTGATTATTAAGTTGGATTTTATCACAAGTTCTCTGCTAGTGATTGAGAGCTGAAACTCTCCTTTGGCAATCATTATCCATGGGCTGTTGCCAATTCCTTCTTTGATAGGCATATAACAGGAGGACACTTGGCTGGGACTTTTAAAGCAGCTCTAAATTTCTTAGTATCACTTATCTGGGATGGTATTCTCTAGGGTCACCATGATGATTTTCTTGTGAGAAAACTAATTTTCAGACTTGACTTCTATAAGTTCAGTTTAAAATTGCCAAGTTGAATTTAGAAATTGCCAATTGCCTGGGTGGCTAAAGGCCAAAAAATAGCAGCATAATGTCTGTTGATCTGTTTTAATGTGAAACTGTCTTCCTTGTCTGATTATCAGTGCTCACACTGGTGGTCCTGGGTCCAGTCACTATTTTGTCCTGGGTTTGGCAGTGCCCAAATTGGCCATTGGTGCAAAGTAATAGGTATTTTTGCCTCCCTGGAAGGAGATTACTCTAAAGCTTTGCTTTAGGAGTCAAAGGCAAAGTGTTGAAGTGAGGAGGTTTTTGTCTCTTTCTGCTGTGGCTTGCAGACTAAGCAGAGATTAGAAAGTGCTGAATAAAAAATAAGTACTGAACGAAAAGTCATAATTGAATTTTGCCTGAATCCTGCATGCATTTTGGCTTGGATTTTGATCAGTGTGTTAACTTAATGAGGCTGCTCCAGTACGGGTGACTTCAGTGGCATTTTTAATGGCTTCAGGATGGGACACAGGTGTCTGGGTGCAGTCCATTGAGCAGAGGGATGCTCAGTGTTTCCTACCCCTGTGCATGGAAGAATTTATTCAGGTAGTGGCATTCTGTCACCACTGTTGGAGTAGAATACTCCCTCAAGAGACAGTTAAGTGTTGTGACAATAATATGTTTATTTTTTTCTTTCCTCAAGAACCGCAAAATTTTTTCCAGTCAGAATGCCTTCCTAAGGCAGGTAAAATAATTCAGGCCAAGGGCTTTTTATGATTAGATGGTCTGAGCCACTGAGCGGGGTTTCTGTAATCCCATGTCCTAGGCTTTTTCCGACTTTATCCTCAGTAGCTCTGCCTTGCCCTCAAGGTGTCTGGTGATGTTTTTACTTCTCTCTGTCAAGTTCAAACTGACTTCTTTTGGCATGAGGGAAAGCATGCTTTGGTTTTGGAGGCTTCCAAACAGGTTTTGACTTTCAGGCTTTGGCAAGTTTTCTTACTGGGCTGCATTTGTTTGATTGGTTGTTTGTTTTGGTTTTGTTACAGTGTAAAGTGCTTTCTGAAGGTGCCTAAAATCAATTTAATTGGTGGGCAACCTTCAAATGGATACAGGTTTTAGTCTAGCTAGGGAAAGGTTATTGGTTATAAAATTGGAAATGGTTCTTAGAGTAGTAAAAAGTGTGAAATCAGAAGACACAAAAACAATCTTTGACATCAGAGTTTTGCTACAAATATGTATTGGGTCTTTTCCTAAGTCTTTTCTGGGCTGCAGAGGCCTAGAGACTAACTCAGGTGCATTTTTGTTCCTCTGAGGTGCTGTGAAAAATTGGCCTTGGACAGTTTTTCCTTGGGATTATCAGCAAGTCACTTAAGTCCTGATGAAACCTCAACACACCCACCACAATTTCCGTTTATTTACTTCTCTGTCTAATTTAGGAAGATGCCTTGTGCTACAGCTTTGAATAGTACCCATGAGAAAGTAAATAAAACGTGGTATCAGGTTTGGTTTGGGGCTGAGTTTCGCCTGTCAGTGAATATTTCTTGCTGTGTGGGTTCCTCTTTTTGGTTACGGTCAGTAGAGTTGTAGTTTCCATCCTCAGCGAGGAGATTTATGGTATTGGGTTTATGATGACTTCATAAATGATGAGTTACTTATTCATAACAAGCTGTTTCTCTTCAGCCTGCCTGTAGTTTCACAGGTTTTGGTGTGGCTGCCTGGTTTCTGTGGAGATCACATAAGGGCAATATGAGATATATGGCTGGTTTGGTATTTAGGATGCCCTGTCTTAAATGGTTTCCTCAAGCCATCCCTGCTCTCCTGGAGTGACTGGTTAAATCCTACATATCTGTTGTAGCTGGCTGGCTCCACTGGCAGAGCAGTGGAAATGGCTGGTGGCAGCGGTGGGAATGGCTGGTGGGAGCACTGGGAGTGGCTGGATGCCCTGCCCGTGCACAGGGCTGCGGGAAAGGTCAGACAAAATGTGAGCTGGGCATTACTTTAAGCCTGTAAGGAGACACTGAGGGAACTTAAGATGGATTAACAGAAGGTGTAAAGTTTAAAGCGTGTTATTATGAAGGAGGATTAAGCTAAACTGAGCTAATGACACCACTTCTGAATGCATATCCAAATAGAGGATTCAGAGCTTTGGCTCCACGCTTTTTGTTACTTAAATGTACTTACCTTCTTAAATGTCCCCATAAAGATACGTGCCCTTTAATTCCACCTCTTCATATCCTCCGTTTTTCATGTTGAGAGGCTCAGGAGCTGTGTCAGAGGTGGGGCTGGATTTGGTTGGATGGGGTTTGCCTTTTTTTTTAATCCCTCTTTTTTTTTTAATTTTAATTTTTCCTCATGATGGTAAAGGCATTTGTGATGACTTGATGGCATTTATTCTTAGCTGATGTGTTTGGTGAGGAAGAAAATAACTTTGCTCATGTTATGCTGACATGTCTTAATGTCTCTGTGCCTCTTCACTTTTATCATATTTCTATTGCTTCATTTTGTTGCTCCTCTCAAGGTATTGGATATCTGTGATGTCAGCATCTGAATTTTTCAAAATCTCTGTACCTTCTTATTCTACACAGTGTGAGGTTGAAAACCAAATACAAATTTGACTACCATAAACTCCCACAAAACGCTTATCTTTCATTAAACAGTCATGAATTAACTAACATAATTTTTAGTTGGTAATATTTTGTAAATAAGTAATAAATCAACTAAATTGATTTTTCAGGTGGCAAACTGATTTCAAATAATGTGTTTGCTCTATATTAAACAAATCACTTAGTAACTCATTCTGTGCATAATTTTATCTCGCTACAAACAATGCCATCCAGTTTTCCTTGAGGGTAAGCCTAGAGATCAATATTTGTAAGTAGATAAAAAATGAATATTTAAAAGACAGAGAAATAATTAACCAAAAAAACCCTGATTATAACTGAAATTATTCTATTTGGGCAATCACATATAAGCAAAACAAGTGCAAAGAAAAACAAAAGGCAGAAAAATTTGGATGCCAGAAAAAGTGCAATTCAACATAAAAAATAGAGTTTTTGAGTTAATACTTTTACAGTTAACTCACACAGAGAGTGTTTTACCACCAAAAAAAAAAAAAGCATTAGAAACCTGAGACAAAACATCATAATGTTTAGTTTTTATTGCTGTGTGGCTTGTAGTATCTGATGAAAAATCTGTCACTTCTCTCTGTAGAGGTCAAACACTGGGATGGTGGCAGTGGCGTTATATTCTCAGTCTGGAGGAACAGGAACAAACCTTGGTGTCCTGCAGAAGTAATGGTGGATGTCATAGACGGCTCTTACTTCGAGTGCTGCTGTCTCTGGCCATCTGAGATACACTTCAACATGCAGAATTTAAAATACAAATGTCCTTTATTAATCATTTGCCTTTTGAGTTCAATGTGTGTCCCTCAGAGCCTCCTGGGAGCAGTCCATGATGCATAATAAAAACAAATATGTATGGCATTACTCCTACTATTAAATTTAATTAAAAAAAAAAAAAAAGGAAGCTGGAAGTTCTTAGTCTCAAGAAAAGAGGGTGGAGCAGGGGAAAAGTGCAGAGCCCATCTAACAATGGGGAGTCCGCTTTATTAGTATTAAAGAGGAAAATGAAATTGCTCTGGCAGCAGTGCAATAAAACACCAGGAAGATTATGTCAGTCTTTGTTTGCACACAGTATGATTCTTCTCTTTCACCAGCCAATTTGTATATTTGAAAAAGCATTTGCTTGGTTAAAATAATGAGCTGAACTTCATCCAACTCCCCAATTATACAAAAAAAAATCTTAGAAGAAATACAGACAATTGGTTTTGATCAACTAAAAAAAAAAAATAGGAGTAGTGGCCACAGAACACTTATAGGACCTTGTCAACATACCTGCATATGTACACACACACATATATGTATATATCACAGTTTCTGCTGAGACAGGCAACTCTCAATGACTCTTTTCTGTAGCTGTTGTGGTTTGAGATGGCAGCTTCAGAAATTTAGCAAAATTCTTACTAATTCTGCCTGAGACTTGAGCTGGATACGTTAGTCTAGGATTACCTCAGAGAAGAGAGACTAAGTGTGAAGTTAAATTTATGTAAGTATATTTAAAGAGACAAGTCATGTATCCTAATTATGTTACGATTTAACAGGCAGAAATCTGTGTTAATGAACAAGTTCATTTTTAAAATATATTCCTTTATTCCAGATTGTTTTAGATTACTAGTTTGGGGAAAAAAACACATGTTTTTTTAATATTTCAGTGTTTGAACAGGAGATGTCAACTGATGGGGGAGTGTATCATCTAGAGCATGCATTCAGTGGGTGTAGGTTTGTTCCCCTGTTGCACCAGCTCTGACCTCTTCAGCAGGCACACTTCCATCAGCCAGGGCAGAGCTGAACAAACATTGACAGTTCAAATACGTTTTAAAATGGTTTTGCCACTCCATTAATACCATCAGTGACAAAACTCAAAATCTATTCATTGCCGTTCCTTTCCGTGGTCTGCCAGGCAGCGAGGTGAGCTCAGCCATGCGCTGCAGGAGCAGGGTGGTGCCCGGGTGCTCCCCTGCAGGTTGTGCTCTCCCCTACTGATGCCATGGATGTTGTTCCCTGTCTCCGCAGGGAGCGGATGCGCCAGTCGGCGATGTTTGAGCTGTGCCAGGGCATGCACCAGATCAGCCTGCAGTTTGTCCGCCTGCAGCTCAGCTTCGAGGAGTACACGATCATGAAAGTGCTGCTGCTCTTAAGCACAGGTGAGTTGGGTCCTTGGTTATGTAGGAGTGTTTGAAAGTATTCCAGTTGACAAAGAGATGTGGTGATTTTAACCAACCTGACAAAAGAGCCAAGCCTGGGTTTATGCCTTGGGGTTTATCTATAGTTAGCACGGGAGGTGTCTTTGCAATTTAAGTATGTCATGTGCATTGGAGGGACAGGAGTGGCCAGGCACAGGACTTTGAACCCCCTTTCCGTAGGGGGACCACACCAACAGACATGCCAGGCAAGTGCCACAGCTGTGGGGATTGAGGGAAAATCCCTGCTTGACATTCAAAGCCACCAGGGTTTGGCTGACTCAACATGACCTTCAGGATCAAAAGATGTGCATTTCCTGTACTGCAGAGCAGGTGATCTTGTAATGCCAAGTGACTAGAGAATGGAAAGCCCTTCCACGAGCTTCTGAAAGTTTAATAGATGACAGTGTGTGCTTCCTTTTTTCTCTTGAGCATCATGCTTTGAGTTTTAAGACACAAAATTACATCTTGGTGCTTGTTACAGCACTGTGTAGTAATTAGCAGATCTCTTGATCTAATCTTACTGAAAATATTGAAAACCTCCTGTCCCAGTGCAATTGTATAAATACACAGGCAGTTTGTACATTATTTTTCCATCAGTAACAGCCTGTAAACCTGTAAGCATATGTTATTCTGTGGAATCCTGCTCCTTTTTGTGAGGAACAACTCGGTGACACCATGACAAGCCAGCTCTGTGGTTAAAGTACCTGCCTTTGAAGGGGGACGTGAGGCTGCAGTTCTTGTCAGAGCTGGAGGGCATTTGGATCCTCTAACAGAAACCTCCTGGGGCTGTAAGTTTTTTGGGCTCAGCCATCTCTGTCCCTTCCGTCTTCCAACTGAATTTGTTCCAGCTTGCTGGGATTGGGAGAGACACCAATTTTTGGGGAGCCCTTTGTGTTGTGGCTTGCAGAGTGTGACCCTTCCCCCTTCCAACTGAATTTGTTCCAGCTTGCTGGGATTGGGAGAGATACCACTTTTTGGGGAGCCCTTTGTGTCGTGACACCAGGTCCCACTCCACCAAGGGCTGGAAATGGTCAGCCAGTGAGCCTGGAACAGTGGGATGGGGCTATGCTCCAGGCATGCCCTGAGGGGTAAATGGGCTTTTTTTTAAAGGTTGTCACTCTTCCTGTTTCCAGAAGCAATGTGCTCAGGGAGGGTTTGGCTCCCAAAGTGTTCTTGAGAGCGTGTCTGGATTGGAGATCTGCCTCTGCAGCATTTTAATCAGCCTTAAAGGGGAAGAATCTTTAGAAAAACCTGAAGGTATTCTAAAAATGTAGCAAAATGTGCCTCTGCAGCATTTTAATCAGCCTTAAAGGGGAAGAATCTTTAGAAAAATAACCTGAAGGTATTCCAAAAATGCAGCAAAATATCTTTAAGCCAGGTATTTATTATTCTACCCTCTCGAGAGTGTAAACTACCAAGTTATTGCAAGAATCTGTTAGGTGAGATCAGTCTGGCCAATTAACTTCAGTGAGCTGGGGTCACTGTCAAACACACACCACAGTCACTAGAAAACCTGCTAAAAATAGTTTGTTTTGGGAGAATCAGGATATTTACATTAGAGAGAGAGAAAAAGGAGAGCAAAATGGAAATGGAGGTGGTGATAAAACCCAGAAAGTGTCAAGTGAAGGGCAGCAAACCTGGTTTTGAGCGCTTGCACCTTGGTACAGTCTTATGACAGAAAACTCCAGGTTTGTTTCATTTAAATTCTTTTATTGAATCATGTGATGAATAGAGTACAAGTTATTCTGAAACTTTCATGGCGACCACATCAAGGAAGTTTCACTCCATTTACATGTGGAAGAAACCACACATTACAACTCAGTTGTTTTCTTGCTTTCCACAGACCATAGATTTTGGGAGCTTGCCAACAGTATTGCTGCATTTAATAAGTAAAATCAGAAACACTGGGCAAACCTCCAGAATTTCATGTTTTGCTTGAGTTCTCTTTATTTGTGGTCTTTCTTTCTTCCTTAATAATCTGGCTGTGGTGATAGTATAATAATTTTCAGACAGAACAGTAAAACACATAGTAGTAGACAAAGAAAGAGTGATTCTAACAGCCTGTAAGCACTGTACATATTAAAGGAACTGTAAAACCTGTGCATTTTGTGTGAGGGCCACAGCATGCTCTGATGGCTTTACTTATCTTGATTGGTGCCTCTGTGTTCATTCACCTTGAACTGAATTTGTAGATTTGTTCCAGACAGTTTCTTTTATCTGTCAGGTGACTGAGAGACTTTGTGTCTAGAATTTGAAAATTAAATGAACATACGATATTTATATTATGATTGTGTAATATAAATATATAATATTTACCAAGCAGCAGGCAGGCTGGTGTGTTACCTCCTAGGCTTTTTCTAAAGATTCTTCTTTTTGCCCCCTTCCAGCACTTGGTGGCCTCAAGTCCCTGCTGCTCTTGTGGTGGTACAGCTCCTCCTTGTTCCCCATTGCTAAACTTTGTTTGTAGAGACTGATGCTTTTTCTTAAAGCTTCTACTCTGGAGCCATTTAGGGCAGTTGTTATATGCTTCTAATGTGATTTCAGTGGGATAGAGGGCAGTTGAGAGGATTCAGAAGAGAAGGGAATGTATGAACAAGACATTTTCTGTCAAGAGGTTAAGTCAGGGTAAGCTGAATTGGAAGATCACCTTTTTTTTCCTTTCTCTTTTTAGTAGGTAACTTCCCATTTAGCTTAATCTGACATAGTTTTCTGACTTACTTAGGAAATAAAGTCACTCATGTACAGACCATATTTTATTTTCCTTCTATGGACTATGCCTAAGAGATACAGAGAAAAAACCACATTTGATGGTTAAGCAGTGTTCAATTAATTTGGTTATTAAAACTCAGAATATTTTGAGTAATGTTGTTAATAACCTCTTTGGAGTTTTCATAGGGATCATATCCTAATAAGCCATTCCTGTTTGGGGCAGAACCTGTAGGAGTGTTTGCAGTCTGTAAAAAACAGGGTATATGCATTTGTAATCAGCTCTGCTGATACTGGTCCCAATAAAAAGTATCAGAAAACTGTGCTTGTGACCCATTTATAAAATGATGATTCCATGATCATGATTCTATCTCTGTCTGGCAGATGGAAACTTTAACAGGACACTAGAAATGGTTACAACTGTCTGTCATGGTCAAGCACTGGGTTAGGGTGCCTGTCTGGAAAACAGTCTTCTGTTCTATGCAGAAAAATGGCTCTGCTTTGTTCTAGATGCTATGCAGATGCTTGCTAACATTCAAAGAAATTTTAGATCTTACTTGATGGCATTAAAATGTGTCACTTGGTCTAGCATTTCTGCAGATAACAGCTGTGATTCTGTACCTTCTCCTCCTCTGCCAAGTGTGGGGAATCATTCAAGAATGATAGATCACGTTTTCAGCTTCTAACAAAATACCCTTGATCCATCTGCTTGGTTTTTATGTGGTTGGATTGCATTGAAAGCAGTTTGGACATGAGGTTAGCATGTGTCCTATTTCTGAGATGTTATCTTGTCCTCTGCCACAGCTCCTGCAATCACACATCTGGAGAGGATGCCTGACTCGCTTGAGAATCTGTGTGATGTTGTTGATCCTTCACCCATGTCTGTAAAATTACGGACTTTGATTAAAGGTTTCATTCCTTCATCCACTGACTGGTGTAACTGTTTAAGTATGCACATCAAAAGAATAAGCAATGCAGTTAATACTAATTTAAGACTGTCTTTTCAATGACAGTTCCCAAGGATGGTCTCAAAAGCCAAGCTGCATTTGAAGAAATGAGGGCAAATTACATTAAAGAACTAAAGAAGATGGTAACTAAATGTCCAAGTAACTCTGGGCAAAGCTGGCAGAGATTCTACCAACTGACTAAACTTCTTGACTCCATGCATGATGTAAGTATAACTCCTCAGGGAGCTCAGAAAACTTAAGCAAAAATCTCTCCATTAAGGTTAACAAATAGTCTTTAATTGTGTTAACTGACAGGGAGACAAAAAACAACCATATTCTTTCTAAAGGGACATCTGAGAGAAGTTACAGATGAATTAAAGAAGTTAAAATAAGAAAGTAGAAGTCATTGAGGTGAAAGGTTCAAGCATTAGTGCATTACACATCCAGCATGCCTGATGTGCCAATAAATACGGATTTCATTTGGTGGTCTTTTACAGCTGGGTTTGTAATAATGATGACTTGAAAAGATGCACTGAGTCCTTGAAGCCATCCTGGGTGTTTGAAGCTTTATTTGAACTTTTCAAGTGGAAGATTCCTTGTTGGGTTATTTCTGCCACCCTGCCTTATTCCAGCACAAGGTGTTTTACATGTCTCAGGTGTGAGATGTGATGAATGACATAGGAAACTAAAATTTTGGTCTCAAAGCACCTGGGCTGCTGATGCCTCTGCCCAGAGTGATTGTGGTAGATTCCAGAAGGGGTGTCCATAATGTTGAGCTGTTTAGTTGGGAGTAACCTGGTTCTAGCCAGTGTAATGGCAAGTGCAAAATTTACCTCTGCAGCAGCAGGGCTGTATCTCCTTTAACTTGCTCTGAGGGAGCGTGCAGCCTCTGCAGAGGAAACAAGTGACCCAGCTGGTAAGGTCTCCTCAAGCTGAGGGTTTTCCTAGTGTCCCCTGAGAGTTCCCTGGGGACCAGCCCATTGCCTGGGCCAGCAAGGCTGGCACCCATCCTCTCCAAAGCTGTGCCATGGTGCATCAAGTGATGGGAGACTCCTGGGGAGAGTGAGTGACCTTCAGCTGTCTTTGGGTACATGAGAGGAGGGCTCCCAGCATGCTCATTACCCTTCCAGTAAAATCTGACAAACTGCAGCAAAGGAGAAAGCTGCCCTGCTCCATCCTGGCTGGGATTCGTTTAGGGAAGGATCTTTGCTGCATGAAGCTACAGCACTTGCTTTCAGAGCCTGCATACAAATGTGTGTCTTTGTACTCTACTTAAATTTCATTTTGCAGAGATGGTACAGTACGGTGCACTTCAGGTCATATCGGTGTAACAGCCTCAGGTCTGTTTACAGAATGTACATATGGAATTATTTTTCAAATATTGTTCTGTTGTTCATTAAAACATTGCAAACCTTAGTGGGAGGCAGGGGGAGTATTATTAGTACTGCAGTAATAGCTCATTCTTCATAGATCAGGTTTCACTTGCTCAGTGCCAGCAAAGGAAGTTGTAGTGTTTTAGTGAAGAAAAAAAGGGATGGGTGATAAAATCACTTGCAAGAATTCACATCTGAACCTCGAGGCAGCATAACAAACCCCTGCATTTATGGAGTTTTCCAATCCTCTTCAGGATAGGCAGTGTCTGATTTGTTGCTGAAATGGGAGTGTTTGTGTGGTTAAGGTGACTGGATGACAGGCTCGTGCTTACTGAGAGCACTCCCATGTCCTACAGACATTTTCCAAAACACAGCATTAACCATTGGGAACTGAACTAACCAGAGGAAGAAGGCTGCTCTTGCATTTTATTTAATTTTTAATTAAGCTATTTTTGCATTACTTTTGTTTTAATAGTCAAAGGACTTTTTAAAGAAAGTCCTATTGTCAGCAATCTCTGTTAGAAAGGCTGGTTGTCTCCACAACAGTGTTTCCTTTCAGAGATGATACTGGAGACTTGTTCAACAAGGGCACTTGTTTATTTTTTCTCTTTAAAACAGTTTTTTTTTTTTGCTTTTTGGTTTTTGAAATCCATCAGAATAAATTCAGACTGGTGATAATATTAATGAGAAGTGAGAATTAATATTCTCTCCCTACAGCCTGTTAGTGCAGAATTTCTCTGTTCAATTGATGTGAATGCAAATTTTCTGCTTGGTTCCTTAGTCTAGGAGGAACGCTTCCTCAGCTGTCAACTATGTATTTTTAACTTATTCCATTATAATTTCAGAGGATCAGAATATATTTGGTACTGGGCAGTCTAACTGGAGCTGAGGCCCAGTTTAGATGCTGCTGTAGACTTGGCATTGGCATTTTCAGTGCAAGCCGGAAGGGGCTTCTGCACAGTCCATGCTTGTTCAGCCCTCCTGCTGTATCCAGCTTGTGCAGCTGAGCAGAGCAGCATCTCATCACTCGTGGAATTCACTTCACCTGAGTGTAGGGGCAAGCAATAAAAAACCCTGCTCCTTTGTACCTCCAGACTTGCTTTCATCAACCTCATTTATAAGACATCTGTCTGAGGAATATATGAAATACAGTGCATGGAAATATCAAATTACAGTATGGTTGGCTTAATATGAGGAAGAACAAGAAAACCCAAACAAGATGGTTTTACATTGCTCAGTATGCTAAATCATTCATCCACACAGCAAACATATGTGCAGGTAGAAAAGTGCCAAGCTGAGGAAATAAATTTTCAAGAAGGCCAGGCAGGCATTTAAGTATCTGAAAACATCAGCAACTTTATTTAATGATCCATAAAGCCTCAAAGCACCTTAAGAATAAGAGATGGAAACCCATCCCAGGCAGACAAGATGAACAGGGTTCTGTGCATCTGCACACCTGTGCTGGGCCTTTGGAGCCTGCCTGCAGCCTGCCCTGTCACTCTCTGTGCCCTGTGGAAGCCGTGCGTGCTGAGGCAGCAGGACGTGGATTAGTGGAGAACATGGCAGTGCTGGGTTAACAGCTGGACTCAGTGATCTCAGAGGTCTTTTCAAAACGTAATGATTCTATGTTCCCATATTTCCTTCTTGTAGGGATTGTATTTCTGTTATTTTGGGTGGCTCATGTGCATCATGTCCTGAAGAACCACACTGCAGCAAGGACAGTGCCCCTCTCTACCTAGACCCCAGAAGTTTGGTCTTGTGCTTGTGAATGGCTGTGGGCATTTCAGAGAGAGATGCACATGCAGCACTTGGATGGAGGTGAAGTGCCTGACAAACGCCCTCAGGAACATTAGAAACAGATGTCCTGCACATGGTATCAAAAACTTCATCTGGATCCTCCTCAGCATCTCCTGTTGGCTTTGGCAGGAAGGGCTGTATCTTGCATGGCAGGCCTTGCTTCATATAGAGACTGTGCAGTGTATGGTTAGGCAGTTTGCAGAACAAAAGCTGAATTTGGTTTCAATCTGGCTGATACTAAACAGGCTTTGAGTAAAGAGGGCTTTTGTTTCGATGCCATGACATTAAACCCTAATGTGAACCTTCCCCTTGGCAAGGCAGCGCCCTGTGCTGTCATTTGCTTGTTGACATTTTCTGCCAAACAAAAATAAATTCTTTAAGGTTCATGCTGCTGAATAATTAATTTTTTATGGTTCCTGAAGGGAATACTTTATAGCTGAGGTGGATCTTTCCATAGGCTGAGAGCGCCAGATTTCACTCGCTGAAAGAGCTGACAGTGGGAATAAGGGCATGGATCCTCCAGGGGCAGGTTGCAAGGGATGCTGTGCTGGATGCAAATGTGCCTCTGCAGGTTCCTAATCCCGCAGATACAAAGCTGCAGATGAGCCCCTCAGCTGTCACTAGCACCTTTGGGTACACTTACTTCTGCTGCTGATCTGCCCAAGTTGTGTCCCACAGACGATGAGCAGTTTGGAGCCTCATTTTGGTCCCAGTGCCTGAATTCTCAGGGTGAGCATTTTCTCTGTTTAGTGAGAGGATAGATCCAGCCTCTACTCCCAGAGCAGCAGTGATGTGGGAGTGTGCCAGGTGTGTGTTGTGGCAGCTAATACGCATCTGTCAAGTGAGAAATTGATTCCCAGCTCCCTAATGTAGACAGAAGCTACTCTGAAAGTCGTCTTGCTCAGTTCGTAATGGTCGGATCCCTCTACCTTCACGTTTGTTGGGGAAGGGCAGAACCCCGCTACTGTTGAAGAGCAAAGGAGACTTGTCTCACAGTTTGTGCTGGCCAAGGGATGAGGATGTTTCATTGCTGTGTGATGCTGTGGGTGCATCCTCCAGGCACAGAACACTAATTGAACTCAGGCCCTTCTGTGGCATGTCCAGGTGTCAGGTGCTGTGGTTTGGGTGTGCACGTGGTTATAAAGGAAACATGCAAAAATGAGTGCAGTTCCTGAGTCAGATAAATACATCAGTCCAGGCAGAACCAGGGTCCATGTTAGCTCTGCCAGATACTGTTAGTGCCTAATCCATAGGTATTTTATCCATCTTTTACTCCTTACTAGCATGAGACAAATTCTCTGCATAGTTATAACCAGAGGCTTTATCCCTTGGTCTTCCCTTGTACTCCCTGATGGTGGAAGGCTTTACTCTTGGGTTGGAGTTCAGGATTTCCTAGGCAGCTAGGAACTGGCCACTGTGGGTCACCAAAGACATATGGATCTTCAAGAATCAGCCTCTAAGCCATCCCAGAAGGAATAACTTCCTTCCTGAGCCCTTGGAGTAATGATTACTTAACATCATAGGATTTTCATAGGACTGGGAGCAAAAACTAGTATAGTGGTAATGGAATAATCAAGACCTGCTTGGCAGTGGTTTTCCTTAGCCTTCCTAGTTGTTGGAGCAGGAGTTTTGTATCCACTGGGTGAAGTGGAAAAAGCAGGAAATGACAGTAGTCCTAAACTCACCAAGGGCTCTGCTGGGTGATAAAGGAGCTATGTGGGCAGGGACCCATTCCTGAAAGGGGACAGAAACAGGCAGTGTGCAGTTTGAAGTGTCTTTTTTTTTTTTTTTTTCATATAGGAGAGCACTAAAGTTTCTGACAGTAATAGCTGTAGTTAATAATAGGAAAAAATTACTCAGCATTGTGTTGTTACCCTACTGCTGTCTTAATTGCTGTCTCAGTAGGCTTAATCACAGAGATGCTACTGATAGAGAAGTAACTGAGGGCTTTCATACCACACTCAGAGATTCTGAGAGAATTTGGAGAAAAAGAAGCGCAGGAACGTGCACCCTTTGCAAATCCAATAGTTCTTACCATTTCTGGAAATGCAAAGGCATCATGGTGAGCTTTCCAAACTAAAATACATTTTTTTTTCCTGCAAAAATGGGGCAAGTGCTCAAAGGTCACTTTAACTGTATTAACTTCAGAGACTTCATTAAAGGATTCTTTTTTTTTTTTAATTATGAAGAACAGTATGCCTGAAAAAGTCCATTTTATACACACCCCACCCTAATAACAGAAAATTACATTTGATTAATACTTCTGTTTCTCAGAGGTGCTCAATACAGCATACAAATGCAAAAATTGATTAGGTAAAAATACCAGAATTGCCAAGACTGCTGTAGCTCTGAAAATGTTTGAAGCACAGCACTCTGCAGGGGTAGTGATGAGAGAATTGGGAATTGTTTTAGTTGTGGCCTTAACTGCACTGCCAAGCTGTGAGTCTTCAGAAGTGTGCTTCAGTAGCTGAATTAATTGAGATTGTAGAAGCCAGGATGTTTCTAGTCACCATTATACTGCTTGTGCAAACAGCAGTGCTTTCACTCTCACTGCTAAATTGGAGTTGTCTGTCACACTACTGGAGGGGGGGAGCTCTCAGCTTTTCCAGTATAAACCACCAGAAGCAGAGGGTAGAAGTGGTCAGCAAAAGTGTAGTCAGGAGTTCTGAGAGCACAGGGATTTTACAAGGCTTTAAAGAACAACCATATTTGATCTAGGAAATTCATAAGGCACATTCAGAGGTGCTGGATAGCTGATGTTACCTTGCTTGTCACCTGTGGAGACAGTCACTGCAAGCACACAGCTTGTGTGTTCCAAGAGAAAACAAACTTTCTGATATCCTTACTGAAGAGGGAACGCCTCTTTTAAAGCAAAAGACCATCTAAATTATTTACCTGTTACAAATCAAAACTCCATCAGACAAATGTTGTTTGGGATGTAGAAGCAAGGACTCACGTTTCAAAATTAACATTGCCTGTGGGACTTGAGTTTTTCATCCTTTCAGTGCATCCACATGCCAAGGCTGCTGAGCTGGCAGGGGACTGGTACTTTTGAAAATGCACAGGAGCACACCTGCAGAAAATAGCCTGCTCATGGCTCAGCTCTTGGTCTCACAGCTTTATCTGTCTGACCTTAGCACAGTGTTTACATTTTCGTACTTCTGAGCTGGCTTTCAATTGTGCCACATTTGTTCCTCTTTATTTTAAATTAATGCTTTCCCAGTCCCAAAAACCATGCAGCTTTCAAGGCTGGAGTTAAAAAGATCCTGGCTGCAATCCCGTGGTCCTGGTGACACATGGGGTCACAGGTGTGACACACGTGCTTCCCAGCCCTCCCTTTTTCTTTATGTGGATGATTATTGTCAAGTGTGTTAAAGCTGATAGCTTAAGAAAGTGGAACAAAAGTTTTAGCAGACTAAATAAGTATAGAAAATACATTGTCCTTAGGGCTTATACCCAAGTATGACAGGATAGGAGGGTTCTAGGGATTGTCTTTTAAACTGTTGTGCAAACTGAACCATTCTCCTCTGTGGTGAGATTCGTAGTGTGCTGTAGTTGTATCCATGCTCACATGCTGGTTTTCACCCACTGGACTTCTGACTTGTTTATTGACTAGAGTAGGTTATGCTTCCTTCATTAGTGTTGTTTTTCATTTCCCCTTGTCTGCATATTCACCAGACATAAATGTGTACTTGGTACTACTAAAAGCTTGCAAAGAAATCAGAATTAGTAGTTTGTAGGTAGGATTTCCTGTGACCTGTCTCACTGAATCCAGAGGCTCCACAGGGGCGTGAGGAAGTAGGAATTCAAGCTGCACAGAAGGCAGTGGGACAGAGGTGATCCCAACCCCCTCTCACATTCAGTGATGTGAAAGAAGTTAAGGAAAAGGAGCACATTCACAGGGTCATGGTCAAGGCTGTGCTGGGGTGCAAGGCTTACTTTGCTTAGGGCCGGTGTTTGATGCCAGAGGCAGGGAGGAGGGAGTGGCAATCACACCAAGACACAGTTTCCTTCACTTTGGTTTTGTGCTGTTTAGAGTGTTTTTGGCACAGGGTATATGCAGTAACAACCTCCTCCTCAAGGGTAAAGAAAGCCTTTGAACATCAGCATTTTTTCCTTGAAAACCAGATTATGTCTATGCTACTTATTTAGCATGCATCTGTTTAATTAATTAGTGTTGCTTCATGACATGCCAGATCATCAGGAATGACCTAAGCCCCAGCAAGCAGACTCATGTAGTGCTCAATAGCAGTGAGTCATGTGATCTCAGCACTTCTCTGGAATGTTCATAAACTGCTTACATCTTTGCAAGAACAGCTGTGAAATCTTGAAAATGAGCAATAAGGTATGGTGCTACAGGATGGAAATGTTGCTGCCCATTTTTTTAATTCATTTCCTTTTCTGCCTTCCAGAAGTCCACTTTTATTTGCCCTATCTTTAACAGGGGCTTTATGGCAGAGTGCAATTCTGCATGGTAAGAATTGAAATGACAAACTTGTGTTTGATAAACTACACAAGCAGAAGTGTTTCAAGTCCTCTGCAAGGACACGAGGTGCCAAAATTAATTTAACACTTAGATTTTTAAATAGCAGAGGCTCTTTCCTTCAATCACACACTGTTGTGTGAACTGCAGTGGAAGTTCACACACTCACTGAAACCTGGATGTGCTTCATTCCTTCACATTTCTTAAAGATTGGGAGCAGTCCAATATACTGTAAGGCTTTAGGAGATGCATTCAGGTCACAGCCACCAAAAAACCTGTAGATTCTGTCTCTATAAAACCTGAAGTGCCACTGTGTGATGCAGCATTTGTGTTGTTGAGCTACAAACATCAGCTGCTCTGGCAGTTGTAAGTTGTGGGCCCTGGAGAATGCACTGAAGTTAACCAAATAATCTGATTTAATGAATGTGTATCCATCTGAAGCTGGGAGATAAAATAGTTTATGGCTGATCTTTTCCCCCGGGCAGAAACCTTTATTTTTGTAGACCTGGAGTCTTCTTGGTGGACAGTTGCTGTTAGTGAAAGGAGAAGTGCAGTTAGGCTGAAAAATCAAATCTGTGGTCTCTTGGGTTTTCCTAGTTGCTGATTTTTAATGAGTCAAGTAGCTCTTTGGCATTTGGGTTCTTTTGTTTGCTTTATAACCCCTGTGAATGGACTGTCAGGTCAGAGTAAGATGGTATTTCTTGGAAATAATCAATTATCAGTAAGCTGTTGTTGTGTGCAAAAATACTGGTGTTTTTCCTGAAAAGTGTTTCTTTCTGTATTTCAGCTTGTTAGTGACTTATTGGAATTCTGCTTCTACACCTTCCGAGAGTCTCAGGCACTGAAAGTAGAGTTTCCAGCCATGCTGGTGGAAATCATCAGTGACCAGCTACCAAAGGTGGAATCTGGGAATGCCAAGCCCCTGTACTTTCACAGGAAGTGATAGAAAATGTCTTAAATGGAAGAACTTTGCCTTAAGTTTCCCTGTGTTATTCCACACCCATGAAGGACCCAAGAAACCATATTTTAAACATGCTCTTTACACTTGTTCAGCAGTCTCTGAATAGTCTAAAATCACACAAAGGGTTTGGGGGAATGGAAAGCAGTTGACTCGGATTTGGCAAGACCTAGATGTTTGGAAATTACCCCATAACCCTAAAACACTTAGAAAATGTTCCTGTTCCTCTGGATGAAAAGCCATATCTAGTCAATAACTCTTTGATTTTGATATTTTAACAGATGGAGTTTTAAATATGCCATGTAGTTTCTGGTATTGTTTGCTTGTTTTAAAAGGGTTCGAGAACTAATGAGAACTTTTTAAAGCTTACCCTTGGTTTGCACATAAAACGTAAAGTCAATATGGGGCATTAATATTCTTTTCTTGTTAAAAAAAAAAACAAAAAACAAAAAACAACAACAACAACAAAACAAAAAAAAAAAAAACAAAAAAAATTACAAAAACTATATATATACACACACATATATACACAAACACAAACCCTAACGTGTAAAGTAATAACAGAACATTTGGTGTGGAATACTGTTATCCCCACCTGTGGCATTTGTTATCCCATGTTATCCCATCATAGATGATATACACTGTGTTAAGTGTCCATTTACTATTTAATTCAAAAGGATAAGATGTGAAAAACAAATGCCCTGGTATCAATTTATAGTATCTATTGTGCTGGCTTTACAAATAATTTTTTGCAGTCTTTTGCTGTACTGTACATTGCTGTATGTATAAATTGTGAAGGACCTGAAATAAGGTGTAAGGAACTTTTGTAAATGAGACAAAAAATCTTTAATGGTTAATAGGATGAACGGGAAAGTATTTTTGAAAGAACTCTATTTTGCTGGAGACTATTTAAGTACTATCTTTGTCTAAACAAACAAGGTAATTTTTTTGTAAAGTGAAATGTTCTGCATGCATAATGAACCGTTTACAGTGTATTTAAGAAAGGGAAAGCTGTGCCTTTTTTAGCATCATATCTAATTTACCATCCTACAGTATCTGTTGTAAATAACCACGCTTAACCTTTTCAGTTGTGTTTTAAGCCTCTCTATTTCTCTCTATTTTCCTCCCCTTTTGTCTCTTTTGCAAGCGTATGTGACTTGAGCACATTTTAGAACTTCTGCTTCATATATCTGTAGGAAAGTACACATTTTTGTGTTTGCCACTTTACCAAGGTTTCATTTAACAAGACAAATTATGGTCTCTCTCCAAAGCTTTTACCAGCTTAATGATCTAGTGAGTTCTTGCCCTCTATTCCCTTTCTCTCTCAGGGGAACAGGGGTGAGCAACACGTTGAATGATTTTTCTTTTTTTACTAAGGTTTCCCAGATTGTTTGGTTTTGGTTTTGTTTTTTTCCTTTGAATACTGGATCTATAAAACATCTTAAAAGGTCAGATTATTATTATTTCAGATGGGGGAGATTGATTTCTGGTTATGCTGAAGGGAACATGCAGATCATTACAGTAAGTATATCAAAGAGATTTGTACTGGTGAGAGGGATGGTGAGGGATGATAAGGGCAGATAAGCTGAGTAGAATTTTTAGTGACAAACTAAAAGTGTCTGTAATTTTTTAAGCATTTTTGTAATAATCAGGATACATCCAAGAAGACAAATGTTCACACTACAAGTTCAACTCAGTTGGTCTGATTTTGTCTCAAAAATGTTTTTCTCTAGAATAAGACTGCAAAGAAAAGAATTTTTGAGGTGATTTTCACTGTTTCACAATTTATAAGCAACTACAAGATTTTGGAGTAGAATAGAGGACAGGTGAACTTTTCTGAGGCTCAACTGTTGCTACCATATGCTCATGTTTAAATAGAATAGTTTTGCAGAGTCCTAATCTGTAGTGTTCTCTCTGGGTGCCACTGGTATTTTTGAGCTATAGCGTGTCCCTTGGCCGGTCGGAATGTAGCATTTCTTGTCAATGGTGGTTGAATTAAGAATTCTACACCCTTTCTGAACTCAAATTTGGAGGTGCAGTGTGGTGCACTGAAGACAGTCAACGCTACTTGTCTTTTTAAATGACACCTGCCTTATGCAATGGGTAATCTGTAAAGACTGTATTCAGAGAGGTTTTTTTATATATAAATATATACATACATATATTATTTGCATTTTGGAAGTCTAATTCATAGGCAGATCTTTAAATACTGACCTGCACAGCAATATGAAAGCCAAACTTCCAACATGAGATATACAGCATGCAGACTGGTTGTTTACAGTAAAGACACAGTCATACATCCATCTTTTAATTTAGTTTTGTGGGTTTTTTTGGTTTTTTTTGAAGTCTAAAATAGAAGATTTCAAAGCCAGGTTCTGGGTGAATACAGTCTGCAGCAGCTTTTTATATTAACAAAGTTACTGCCTCCTTTTCTGTCTCAGAGTAACTTTGCTTGACTAAAATAGCAAAGCCATATTCTACACTTCACTGTTAAATGCCTGTCCCAGTCCAAATTGTTGTCTGTTTGCTCCTATTTTTGTACCTTATTACTTTTAATCTTGGTTTGGTACAATTCATAATTCACAGAAACTTCATATAATTAAACACACTAAATTAGTTTTAAAAAGCAATTTATATCTTTATGCAAAAACGTATGTCTGTCTTTGCAAACAACTGTAAGCAGATTATAATAAATCCTTTACTTTAATCACCTGTTGTTTATGAAACCATTCATTGATTATTATTTTTTTGCTAGACATCATTGAAGTAATAGATACAATTGGATATAGATGTTGTAAGAGGCAGTATTCTCTTATCAAGGACACTTAAGCAGAATAGCCATCACTTTTTTTATCTAAACCTGTGTACAGAAAAAAGAAAAAGAAACCACAAAACCCAGCCTTAGTTTTTAGCTACCGGGAAGTTCGTTACATTCTTTTGAATTTGTTTAGAATGAAATAGGCATTTGTCTCCTGCAAAATACAAGACAAACTATAACAGCTTTTAGAAAGTGGGCTTTTGTTCATTGAGCTAAATTATTTTGTTGTAAGAAGGAACAGGGAAATGGAGCAAGAGCATTGTATACACAGTTAAAATGTAAAATATTGTAATGTACTGCAGTGGAATATTTCAGGAATACTACACATCGTGCCACTGAGCAGTTGCACGGAGTAAAATAGAAAAGACTAAAGTTTGCAATATCAAAATCTTATTAAAAAGATACTTTACAATCAATCATGCAAAAAGCTAATTCACAGGGTGGTGTTTTTCACTGACTTGTTTAAACATTTATGAAATTAAGAAATTCTACAGTTAATGCACTTTTAATTGTTTATTAAAGATTTGACTTTTTTTAGAGCAATGTTTTCAGCTGGAGGTCAATGACTTGATAAGATAGACAGCAGTTCCGAGGCCAGGAAGCTCAGAGGAATGTTTAAGAATTCTTGGAGTTTAAATAGATTCCTGGATGAAAAAAGCAGCCAGCAGTATGGTGTAAACAGTAAAATCTATGCATAATGATGCATTTATAATTAGGGGTTTGCTTCTGTATGTTTAAAGCTTTTTAAATAAATAGAAAATATTGTTTGGTCTTTATGTTAATGTCTGCAAGTACCTATTTTTCTTTTTTTTTATACAAATTGTACAAATATACATGAATTAAACTGGTTTGATTGCAAGTATTTCTTGCATTTTAATCTCAGCTAGCTGCTGGTGCAGTGATATCCTTAGAGGCAAGCCTTCTGCTCACGTAGGAACAATACAGAACCAAAGAGTGGGTTGGGTTGGAAGGGACCTTAAAGCTAATCCAGTCCCAACCTCCAGCCTTGGGCAGGGACACCTTCCACTAGACCAGGTGCTCAGAGCCCCATTTAACCTGAACATGAACACTTCAACATAAAGTAACTTCAGATGCACTGTAGCATCTCTCTTCAGACAGCTGGAGTGTTGGTTCCAGCAATGTCTGTCAGCTCCAGGTGTCACTGTACCTGCGATGGCTTCAGCCAGGGAGCAGCTCCTCAGGCTGTAAGACAGGGAATGTCCAGCACTGAGCAACGTGGCTCATTGCACCTGCCTCCCTGTGCTTGACAGACCATGTGCTGACACTGTCCTGGGCATCCCACTGGAAGAAACAAACCTTCAGTAGCCAGACCAGTCTGGGCTCCAGCTTTTGTTAACCTCCTGCTGCTCTTCCTATTGACCAAAGTTAGTGACTCCCTCTTGCCCTGAGAAAAATTCTATTTTATATACACAAGGTCTCCCCATTGACCCTGCCTTCTCAGGGTCAGACCTGTTCCAGTTGTATTTACAGTAAGATAGCAGGAGTTTTATTTCCCCTTCTAACTATCTTAGTTTGTTCTGGACACTCTCTCAGCAATTCACCACCAAGTTCTGCACAAAACCTGGTCTGTGGTGTAAAACCACCATGTAATTGCATTTTGGTCTTTTAATAACAAGTTGCATGAACTTTTTTATTGCCAAAAAATCCTTGCACCTGCTTTCTCCTTGCTGAATTGTCAGAAGGAAAGAATAGTAGGGTATCAGCAACGTTAAGAAAAATTTCCCATATGTTTACAAACAGATGCATCTGTCATTTGCTGTTCTAGAAATAAGACAATGCTATCACTACTTAAAACCATAATAAAACTTGTAACCTGACCTCAAGCTGGGACACTCAGGTATCTCCAGAGACTGGGAGTTCATAAGGAGTACAATATTACTAAGAAAGGAGTCACAGATTTTGCTTGATAAACCATGGCCTGCCATAAGGTTTTTAAGGTGTTCTTACTTTAACTGTACATGTTGACAGGGTGAAGTTTATTTGGTGCTTACCTGTGGCTACTGCAAGGACAGGTGAGGGCAGAGTGTTGGACTCTGATGTAGAAAACAATGTCCAAGGCACATTCAGCTGAAGAGGTGAAACTCCAGTGAAGAATTGCAGTGAAACCCAGTTTAGCACTGGTGCATTTACAGCCTACACAGGCCCTCTGTCAGCAACTTTTCTCCTTAAACTGCAAACCAGGTAAGAATTGTGAAATGGGTTAAGAGAACAAGGAGCACCAATAAGGAAGGCAACTTTCTGCCCAGGTTTCTTCTGTGACACAATTGCAGAGTGTTGGGTAGCAAAAGCTGCAAGCCGTGTGGCAGTTGTATTTTCATTACAGGACAGGTAAATCAGCTAATGAGATTTTTCTTTCAATCACAAAAGATGGCATCAGAAGGAAACCTGCCATGAAGATCAGCTGGGACAACACTTAACCCTCAGCAGCTTGAAAACCCCAGGGTTTTTCACCCAGCAGAGTGGAAGTGCTGCTGGCCAAGGCACAGCACTGCACCCTGGCCAGTGACTAACAGGCTATAAATTTCTGCTGAGCCCAGCTAGGCAGGAGTCTCAGCTTGGCCATTAATTATTCAGCAAACACATCCAACCTTAATCCCCAGGCTGAGGGATTCAATCTCTGGCCCCACAGTGATGGCAAGCCCAACGCCATTTTGCACAAAAAGCTTTTTTTGGTTTTTTTTTTTTCCTAATTCACACTCTAATTTTGAGCCCATGCCATGCATTCACTACCAGCAGCCTCAGCTTTTGAAAACTGACAAGTCTGTGGCCCTGCCCACAGTAACCAGCACAGAGCAAGGGAAGGGAACCAAAGCAAGGATTAACTCCTCTGTGCCCCCAGCTGTGACAGGAGGGCAGTTCCATGAAAGAGGACAGAGGCCATGCCCATGGAGAATGAGCACTCCTGCTGCCAGGCCAAGAGAAGGATCCTGCAACCAGCTTTCTCCAGAATGGACTCCTTGACCTCCTTCCTGTCTCAACAGCACATTACTGCACTCCTCCAAAATCTACCAAGCCATGGTAGATGGCTGCCAGACAAGAGGCATGCCCTAAAGGTCACCTTCAGGAAAGCGAGCAATCTCATAAGCCTGACTTCCTCTGTACTTACTTTCTTTTAATTTTAGCATCTTTTAATCTCCACTTCCAAGCAGTCAGTACCGAGGGCATCGTTCACAGCTCTGCGCAGCAGCGAGGATGAAGAACGAGCTGTGCTGTGGCTACTGGGCTGTGCAAGTCTGTACTTGGCACTGGTGTAACTGGGCTGATGTGGAAACCCATCTGGTGGGTAGCAGTTCCCACAACTGAATTCCTCAGAGGCAGTGTGGTTAGCCTGAAAGCCAGATCTGATCTGGCTCAGCTCACACCACTGCCTTCAGACAACGGCTAGGACGTGAGAAAGTCTGGATTAGTGTTACCTCTGTTCAGTGTATTGCTTCTCAGTTCGAAAGTTTTCTTCTTGTTTGGGTTCTGCATAGCTTCAGGAGTAACAGGAGTCTCAAAACATCTCACCTAAAGGTAAAACAGGCTCACAGGAGTGGATGGAAGAGACACTAAAACTATTATTCCTTCTCTTTATATCTGCCTTTTTAAACAACTCAGTTACAAGGAAAAAGAGCCCAACCACACAGAGCTAAAGCTGAGCAGCACATTGAGAATTGTGGAGGACAGCAGCCAGAACAAGACCAAACATGCACTGCAGGTTTAAAGCAACACCAAAACAAATGGAAGCAACTTCCAGAGCTTGAAAGCTCCAAGTTATCAGAGCTTCACCATCTGACAAGCCAGCATACCTAGCTGCCACACCTGCAAGGCTAACACCAAAGATTTATATTCTCCCTCTCCTTTCAACATTTTCTACCAAGTGGTAGCCATGAAAACTGAGTTTGGCACACAAATACCATGCTGCCTCCAGAATGAATCTTTAAGGCCACAGATGAGTAGATAAAGCTGTGGGCCCAGGCAGCAGGAGACCCAGCCAGAACAGAGCTTTGCCATGTGAACAGATCTGAGCAAAGAAACCTGCAGGCTGTTGCTGCAAGTAGTGGTGCAGCTATTTCCTTAACACTGAACCAAGAAGCAAATCAGTCAGAAGTCATTTTCCATGCTGTGCTTGGGTCACTTAGCCAAGACAAGAACTGCCTAAAAGCTTTGGAGCAGGGAGTCATTGCTCCAATACCAGGAGAATTCTCCAAATGAAACTCCTCCAAGCAATGAGGGTCAGTGCTGGAGAGCTGTACTGGCTTGGCCCACCATTGCTCCATCTGGAAATGATTTGTGCATACTCCAGTGGTCTGTGCAGTCCAGGCAAAGGAACAAATTAATGGCATGGAGTTAAATCCTCAGGGAAAGAAGCCATCCCAACCCCAAGGCAGCATTAACCATTAACTAGTTTACTAATCTCATTTGTTAGGAAAACTTGCAAGCTAAGTAGAGCTGCAGTAAATGGCTCAAAATCCACGGAGTCCAGTTTAACAAATAAGTGAGCCTGTATTAGCATGCCATCCTGTCACACTTTCCTGCATCCTCTCCATTGTCTTACTTGAAGGAGTGAAAAATAGAAAATTAGTGACAAACTGCATGCAACTTTTTTGAAGTTCTCCTAGTTTTGAGGCATCAATAAGACCTTGCAGTTGACAATTAGAGGGAAGGAAGACAGGCAAGGTGAACAAGCAGCTAAAACAGACAACAGATAAAATGCTGGAATTGTCCAGGATGCAAAAGCATCATAGCCAGAGATTCTCTTTTCCCTTTTGGCTTGAACTTCCAAAGTTGCCTATTTTGTGTGAGAAAAGCTCCCCATCCCTTCTGGAGCCTGCTTGAGGCTGACTGCACAGAGCTGCCAATAATTATTTCATGCCACAACTTCCAGAACCAGAGCAAAATACTCTGCAACATAGGAATGACAAGTCAAATAACAAATAACATTTTATTTCATTTACAGTGATATTTTTGAGTAGCAAAGGAACCATGACATATAGGAGCCTGTAATAAAAGTTCACGTGTCTTATCTTTATAAAATAAATGAAATCATACACGCAACATAAACGAATGTGCTCTTTGAAGACATTTGAAAAATGTCATGTCTTGATAACTATTATTTTTACTTACTGATGTCTGTTCTGCACTGGCTATTCCACTCTGAAATATAATGTAATTGTCAGCATGATAACTTTTTTTAATCCATCAGTATCTTCCAAACCTAAAATGATCATAGAATCATAGAATGGATTGGGTAGGGAGGGACCTTAAAGACCATTGAGTTCCAATCCCCTGCCATGGGCAGGGATACCTTCCACTAGACCAGGTAACTCAGAGTCTCATCCAACCTGTCCTTGAACACTTCCAGGGATGGGGCATCCACAGCTGTTCTGGGCAACTTGTACCAGGGCCTCAGCACCCTCACATTCTGTTAAAAATAGTGGCTGTCAAAGCATAATCTGCAGGACACTAAGCTGAGTCACAGATCAACCAAATACTTGACTTCAAAAGCTATTTATCTTGCAAACAAACATACTACTACTGCTCTTTACAACTGAAAAAACAAGCACCCTATTAAAAAATTACCCTATCCCTCTTTCTTGCCCCTCCACCCATTCCAACCCTCAAAGAATCATTTTTTTCTAATTCATATTTGGCAACACTTAATGTCTTTATACAGATTAATGTCTTCAATCCATAGTCCAGCTCTTCACTGATTAAAAGCAGTCACAAAAGTAGAGACAAGTGACTAGAACAAAAATCCATGGATACCATGTACACCTTCTTGGCGTTCAATGCACAAAGCTATAAAAACTGAACATAATTTTGTGGAATAAGTCCTCTCTTGCCATTTAACGTGCCTTCTAGCCATCCTGGCTCTCTGGAAAATTGCACTGCAAAAGAAAAGGAGAGAAAATTACTGCATCTTTTTATGTTTGAATTAGTACTTTTCAGCTTTAGTTCCCTGACACCAGGCAAAGCATCCATAAAAACTTCCCTTCATCTGCAATCATCAGTTTAAGAATCTGGCTAGGAAAGATAAAGAGGATTATTAATTTGACTTAAATACTTCATAATATACTTCTGCAAAGCCTACATGGTGAAATAGCTTTTAGGTGCAGGAGACTTCATTAAGGAAATGGTTAATGGAGCTTAGGACAGATTTATAAAATAGAAAAATTTGTGCCTTAGGGGAAAAGTCAGAATTCTTACCAAACAGTGGAAAACACTTTCAGTAGGTGGGGCAAAACAAGAGCAAAAACCTGTCTTGAGAAGAAGTGAGGAATCTAGAAGCTCAGAACCACAGAAGCGCAGCATAGGACCTTACTTGGCATGAAAAGTAAACACAGAAAGGATTATAGGGGAAAGAGAAATGAGCCAGATGTCACTCCAAGTATCATCTCTTCAGAATAGAGCTGCTATTAGAAGTGACCAGGAGACAAAATCTAAATCATTCTTCTGATTAAATCCTCTCTCTGAAATTCAAATACATAGTGCAATTCACCAAACACAAAGCAAAGGCTTGCAAGCTCCTTGTGCCATCCTAAGTTTACCACTACGAATCTCAAAGTTTATGCAAAAGTATCCATGAATATAAAATAAGAACTATTTCAGCTTGGACTCTCAAAGCCCCAGAAGTTACTCTGTGAGCAAGAGAACTAATGAAATCTGACTTCCTGAATATATATGTTGACCACATTTGACAGGAAGTTAAAAAAGAAGCATAAGCCTCCTTTCTTTGGAAAACAGACTAAAAAGGCCTCAAATTCCCCTCTGAGGTGTCTTTTAAGGACACAATACAGATACCTATTTACCTATGTAACTGTAAAATCCCACACTTTTTAGCAACCTACAGCACTCTCTCCCATACTAATTTATCCTCACAGTGCTTCTGAGACAGACAGTATTTAGGGAAGACATCAGACAAATGCTGAAACGTGCTGCCAGCCATGTCAGTGCTTTATTTAAAACACATTAACACATTGGGAAACGTGATATTTGGAGCCTTCTACATATCAGGGAAATAACAGTTGAGAGAGAGCAACATGTTAAGTCTCACTTCCAAAAGCATTGTAAGGCTCTTAATTTGAGGACTTAAAATCATACTTTCCCTGTTTTTTTCCTTGTGCCCTACTATTGTTAGACAGCTGTGCTCAGAAACCACACTTTAAACAACAGCTATAACTCCAAAGAACCCAGAAAACAAAACTGCTTTCAAATGATGCTGATAGTTTAGATTCAGCACGAAGTGCTGGGCTTATCTTTGTAATAAATGTGTTCAACAAAAAGATTCCAAAGGAAAAACATGCATAGACAATTACCTTTCAGGATCTGTGCTCACACAGTAACTTACATTACTATTAGTAATTAGCAGGCCCTCCTCTCCCTTTGTCCTTTCTATTCCACAATTACAGAGTACACATGCATTTGAAACTGCATGGCTGACACCAGCACAAACCTCCCTCCAGAAGCTGTAATTCTGCATTTCCAGCAAATGCACCAGCAGCCAGACAAACCCCTCCCCGAGGTCTCCCATACCTACAGAGCACATCTGCATTGCAGGAAACAAACTCCAAAAAAAAAAAAAAAAAAAAGACAGATTAGGAAGAAAAGCAACTAGAAAACCTAGAAGTAGGAAATTTCTACCTGTCCTCTGGAGCTTAACCTTAATTTCCATTAGAAAGAGGGTAAATACCACTGGCATGCGAGTGTTTATAAATCCAAGGCCTGCTCAAACTGAGGGGAGCCCTCATCTGAGGGTATCACACTGAAATTAAAATTTACCTAAAATTTACGTGGAGGAGGAAACGCTCAAACTGTGCTGAATCACATCACTCAACACAACGGCAAACTTCCAAATAAATACTTCCAAGCAAGTTTGATAAGATAATGGTGAACTCTGCACACTACAGCACATTCATGGCCCAGCAGTTGGGTTTGAGTGGTAAACACCATGTTCACCCCAGAAGATGAGACCTGGCTGGTACAACTGAAATCTGGGCTTAGGAAATTAAATATTGCCCATGTACATTACACAGCTCAGGGCCTCACTTGTTGGCAGACAGTTCTTTAAGACTCTAGGAAGACTGAAGAAGGAATTATCACTCAATTACACCTAAGGCCACCATTTCTAGAGATCTTTGAGGGGTTTTTTTTTTTGGTTTTTTTTGGGTTTTTTTAAGTAATTTTTTTAGTAATAAAAAGTAATAAAAAAAAGTAACACAGCAAAAAGTAATTCTTAATGTTCAGCAGCTATGGATGACTGTCACAGCAGGGAAGGTTTCTCCCCCCACTCCAATCACCTTGTGCAAGAAGGGGTAAGATACTTGTGTACATCTGACTGCTTCTGTAGGTAGAAGATATAAATGAAGGTGCCATCCAACAGTAAAGCTGCTTACAGCTCCAGTGATCCTATTTACTTTGCTAATCCATTTCTGAAGTACGGCGTACAACAGCATGCATTCCTTTAAAATCAAAGCCACTTAACCACACAAACCCCATTCCTCTCTCATCCACAGCTCCTCTTAAACCCAGGACACAGCCTATTTCTGAAAAAATACCCTGCTCAAGAGAAGACATCTGTAGTGTCCCCTTTCTGTCATTTCTTCTCAGTCAACAATTACAGTTCTTAGCACTTTCTCAGGCCTGTCTCATTTAAAAACACCCTGATGTAGTAACTACACACTTGGCCTTAAAACTACAACTCATTACTAGAGCAATCATCCCACAGGATTAAGGCTCGTGTTGACACGGGACAGGAGGGGAAAATACTCATAGAATAAAAGATACAGAGCAGAGAACTAAACAGTAAATACTTTCAGCAAGACATAACGAGTGTGTAGCAAGACTGCACAACAAGACCAAGCACAGAACCACCACTAAAAGCCACTGCCTCTTAGGACAGTGCAAATAGCAGCCAAGTTGAGAGCTCAGAGGGGCACAGTGACTTCCTCAGTACCTGCTGCAAGGCCTTTTTAGCAGTCTCACTCATGGAGGGAAGGTGCAGGGAAGGACGATGTCTGAGCCTCAGTACAACAGCAAGTGCCATGGAACAATCACCCCAGCCCAAATGGGCCAACAAAATCTACAGACTTGGAACTTGCAGTGAGATCTGATTTCTTCTAATCAAGAAGCACCATTAGGTCAACATGGCATTTGCATCATTGCCTCTCACTTTTCTGTATTCTTCAAAGGAAATAGCTTTGATATTGCCAGTGCTATTTTTTTCTAACTGCAAATACATAAAATTCGCAAGCAGCTCTTCCCAGAGACCCAATGCCATAAGCAGACTTTGCTCTGCTCTGGCAGCTCCGAAGTTTCACAGATCTCAACCACAACGAGAGCAGGACTTACTTCCTCAGCAACATTAGTTCATTGGCTGGGTGCCACTAACTTCAGCAAGACTGAATCAGACACTGATTCACACAGATTTCCACGTCTTTGTGGAAACTGGCTGTTTTGGGAGCAAATCTAACCTGCATGGTGTCTGGCAGAAGAGGGCCTCCCTTTCTCATGGACTGACAATCAGAGAAAAAACCTCAAAAAGCAACATAAATGAGGATTACTGAGAGCAACAGAAATCTCACTGCTAAAACCACTACAGCACTAGAACTCACTTCCATAGAACTCGATGATGCTGGCTAATTTTTCATCAGGAAATTCAATTAAAGCAACCAAATGTGCTTGCAAGCCCTCTGTGTTTAGAAAGCTCTTTGGGTTTTTGAAACAATCTCTGTGGGTTGAGTTGATTGCAGAAATATTTATGCTGCTTAGGGTTAGCCTGGAGTTTGAAATTTTAAAACTTGCTGTTTCCCTTAATTATGCTGTGAGAAGCAGAATTGTCTTGTGGACAGAACACAGGACTAGGAGTCAGGGCATCTTCTCCCCATGAATGTTTCCAAGTGCTCTGAACTATACAGATGAAAGGTGCATCAAGAAGTAGCTCTATCTCCATTTTTACCCCAGCAAAAGAACCATTTGCACATACAGTGCAATACAGTATTTTGGGAGTACCACTTCTCTTTGATGCAAATCCTGGATTGGTCAGGACCATAAAGACAGTCCAGAAGGCACAGCGTGAATCTGAGGGCAGAGAGTGCCTTGGAGTCAAAACCAGGAACATTAACTAAGGCTGGCACTTTGTTACAGTGGGAGAGAGAGATGGGGATGACAAGGGCTGGGTGAATGTGGCTTTTTGTGTTCCTTTTATACTTGGTGGGATGATGGGTGCCCCACTTTTCCTTAGGAACAAAACAAACTCTCAGTTTCCCTCATGTTTTCTCTCCCCTAAAGTCGGATTTTAAAAATTGTAAAAAGCCTTGATAAGAGCTATCTTGACAAGTTTTCAGGAAGCCTTCCTGCTAGCAGTTTTGCCAAGGAATTTTTATTGTGTAAACACCATTTAACCTATCTGAAACACTTCCCCCGAGTGAAATTCCCATTTACTCATTTTTAAGCAGTCTCTTTCAAGAACCAGAAATTTAATAACACTCAGCTCCAAGACTGGCATAATTCCAGTGCCAGGCAGACTGATTATTCTTTCCCTGATTATTGGGAATATCTGCCTCAACAACAACAGACATGCACAGCCAGCATATGTCTCTCAGTCTCAGATCCTACTCTGCTTCTTCCCTTATGTGCCCTTATCCAGCTGCAAACTCTTCAAGCTTTGCTTCCAACCACTTGAATTATATTGTTATGTGCTGTCAATAATATAGCCTGTAACAACTGGGAAATAAAAATATTGGCACAGCCTAAGGCGAACTGAATTGAAGATTTATTAAACAAAAAATCTAGTGGATATTGTTCAGATTACGTTATTCATTTTCCTACACAATTCAATTAAATAGAAAACTTTGCCTTTTCTTCTTAACTTACCAGATGGTGCCTTAGCATTTATATTCTATGGCACTTTAATGGAAAGACTGTGGGATTTGGGGAAGCACAATGTACATGCAGTACTGAAAACACCTGAATATGAAAATGCTAGGGTTCTATACAGACTCCTATCAGGCGATGCAAAGCTTAACTTATAATATTAGCAAATCTAACCTTTGCTAATATGAGACAGATGTTTTTCTCCTGCTTAGAAATAGGAAATGGAGATGGGAGCAAAGGTTAAACTCACCTTCTTGCACCAATATTACATTTAGTAGCTTTGACAGGTGCAAGACTACTTCCCTAAATGCCATTATCCTGTCTGAGGCTGCAGCAGCCAGAAAGATTCATCCAGAGTAATGACAGGTGAGCGAGAACCGCTGCAATCAACATCTATGGACCAAGAGAGACAAACCAGGAATGGGGAAGGAAACAGGAAAAAGGAAAAAAAAGCAGAAAAGAGAGGAAAGAAAAAGGGGGGAAAAAGAGACAGTATTAGAAAGTGAGACAGGCCGGGTGGAGAAAGGAGAGACGGATAAAACCTCCACTAATGGAAGCAGCACTTTTTAGTAGACATTAATTGAACAGTTACTTTAATGGTTGATACTAGCTGTATGTCAACTTGATTGATGCGTTGTCACTTTGATAGTTAAGGTTATTGGTAGAGCTGCAGAATTGATGTATTATTACGTTAATTCTTCATTTGGGGGCTTTATTAGGGCATATGGGAATTTAAATTGAGTAACTAAAGAACCTAAATTGATTCACTGCAATCTGATTTCAGCACAGACACAGGGGTGCCTGATACAGAAAGAAAAGGCCAATGTCAAGTAATTTCAGAGGTTTCAAATGTGGAGACAGGTCTGCTCGTGGCTTGAAAGAGCCATCCCTGACATAACATACTGGGAAAAGTTATGAAATTACCATTACATACAGTTACTGCCTTATTACTTGCATGCTCTCTCCATTTTTTCTGCCAATCCATAGCCTACCTGAGGGTGAGAGCCCTGCAGGGCAAGGACAACACCTGTGAAATAACCAGGATACAGTAGAACAAATGGAAACTAATGTGTTTAAGGAAATGTGAGCTTTGCCATCGTAAATCTGCAATTGGGTTTTCCAAATGCAATCCATGCAACCTTTTTCCCAGGCTTTGGACCTTATTTGTCTGATGACATGGAAAAAGGTACAGTTGAAACACTTCTCCACAGATACCAGAGTCAAATTCCATACTTGTTTTGGGGCAATCCAACTCTCCAGTTGAAAAACTCAACTGAGGCTGCAATGCACCAAATCATGGGGCCTTTGTCACCACTTCCTGAGTTCTCCTGCAAGGAGAGAATCTTAACATTTCTCTCACACAAAAACATGACACACAAAGAACTACTTCCGGAAAGACTTCCACCCCAAGATGACACAACCCTTGCTGTTCTACAGCAGAAATGCCTCTCCCAGATGTCAAATCTTTTCCACCACGCACTAGATTTTCTTTCCTGTACACAATTTGATGTCTGCTGAAGAGCCCTATCAGTCATGTTTTAAAAAACTTAAATTAAAATAAGTGGTGTTAAGGACTTTTAAAAGAGCAATCACTCACCTAATTCATCTTTGAAAGGTTTCCACCTAACTTGATTCAGACATGATTTGCCTGCAAGGCAGCTCTAATAGGAAACATCAAGAATGATTTTGTAAAGTGGGTGCTAGTAGGGAATAACCTAGTGGGGACCCCAGACCACTTTATGTTGAAAAAAAATAAAAAGCAGAACTGAAGTCTGGACCAGGCTTGCTGTTTACTTGTTTGGGAGGAAACAGAGGACAGGAATATCCTATTATACATAGCATTAAAAAAAAAAAAAATTGCTGAGCTTCCCATTCTGCATCTTCAGAATTTGTATTACAGTAGTCATTGGCATAAGGTTTAAAAACTGAAATCTTTCCTATCAGTTTGAAGTCCCTGTGCATTTGCTGAAGGGTAGATCCATGGAAGCTCACTGAGAACAGAGTATTGAGCACAGGAATCACGTTTGGGATGCTCGCATGTAATGCTATATTTGGATCCATAGAAATCAGTAATCACAGGCCTTCATTCCAATCCTCGTTGAATATTCCATTTTCTACCAGTACATGCACACACTAATGCAGACCTTGATCTAAATCAGTAAAAACACTATTTTTTTCCTCTGTTGTTCACCTGATTTACCGGGCACTTTGTTTGCTTCAAAATCCTGAAACAGATTTTTTTTTAAAGGAAAACCCCTGTGTTATTATACAACAAGAGTTCACATTTTAAAAAAATTCAGTTTCATAGGTGAAGGTGTTCTCTTCTGTTACTGAGTAACCTTATTTTTTTGGCACTACAACACATCTAATTGATGCTGAAAAATTATACCAGTTGGAAGAGTCTATTCTTCCAAAAATCAAATGCACTGCCTCACAGGGCTAAGGATATGTTAAGTAGCTTCTTCATACCAGAAAATATCTCCATCACCAACTGTGTGCCATCAGCAATGTTGGCAGAATAGCAGTCAGGCTTGTATTTTTATCCAAAGCCATTTTAGCAGTTTTGTCAATTTGTTTTTCATTGCTTTATATTTACTCAAGCAGTACTTACCATCTTCAAATATTGCTCCTATCTGAAATGACAATTCAGAGCTGTGTTCTGCTTCACATGGATAAACTGCTCTTGCTTTTCGATGGGCAACACTGAAAAATGAAATTATGAATTATAGCAACTTTTTACTATTATGAAGACACTGTCTCAACCATTCTCTCTCCATTCACATTTGGAGATGACTAAAGCTTTAAACACAAATCTCACATGCATCATTACAGGCTTATAATTCATACACCCAGCCAAAGCTGAAGCTTCACAGCTTACTGTTGGCATTTCTGAATATCATACTCCCAACTTTCTGCACACTATTTTTATGACAAACTCGACTTTCAACTACAGTTAAATTATTTTCATGTGCTAGTCAGCAATGAACTCAATAGCAGGCAAAGTATAATATACTTCAAAAATTCAACCAGTAATAAGAAATAGGATTTTTTTTATCAGGTGTTGGGAAGAATTTTTGAATATATCTACTACTTAAACTACTTAATTAGAAAGGCAAATATTACTAAATTTGAAGGGAAAACTAAGATGGTGAAGACCTTAAAAAAAAAAAAAAACTCAAAATACTTCAAAACATGGAAAATAACATGGAAGGAAGAAGAAACAGGATGGAAGGAAAGGTGGACAAGACTGAAAGAAAAAAATGAAACCACAGATAAAGGAAGAAAGTCTAGGATGAGAATCTTAAATCTGGCAAAGGTGAAGAATCTGCATTTTAAAAGACTCTAGGAGAAACACCACAGGACAGAGACGCTATGAATTGTCCACCCATTGTTAATACAGCCCTCCTATATTAACCAACAGACCACTGGCTCAGTGTACTGTGTCCTTCCACCAAGGAAGGTGTTCAAAGGAAAAGCAAGATGAAGTAGGCAGGTATTTTATTCTGTTAAAATTCCTACAGTTACATTTCCTGCTTTGAGATAATCAATCACATGCCACAGGAGACTATTTTTGTAAAGATACAGAAAAAGGAGACAAATAAAGAGCCAGCAAAAGTTGAAGTGCACACCATACCTTTCCACTGCTCTGTCAGTGCCAGTGGCAGGGCTGGGGAAGAAGAAAGTGGGTAGTGCAGCATCTGTGGCAGCCGGGTTAGCAGATGGAATGTTCATCCATGAGACCATCGACGGGCGGCTTTGAGCAGGACTAAGAGGAAATACATTCAAGGCAGAATTAACAACATGAATAAAATTTCTTATCCTACCAAAATATTTGAATCTTTATCACTGGACAACCTGTGAGATTTTCAAATTCAAACCAATTAATATTGTCAAGCTGATTTTGCAGAAATGGCCACCGTATGATTCTGCACTCCTCCTTGGAATTCTTCTTCCTACTTGCCCTACATCCTAAGCTAAGGAGAATTACCTGAGATGCATGACATAAGCAATAAAAGGACAAAATTCCCCATTCCTTATCTAATAAAGACAGACAAAGTGAAATTGCATAGAGCAGGCTATTATTTGAGCTGCCACTCCGCCTTTACAAGTTTTGATGAATCTATTTAAAAATCTCCTCAGTACTGTACAACTGAGAAGATTTCTAAAGAGGCTGCAGCTATTCCAGCACTGGGATCACGATGCTGGCTCTGGATTGAGATCTTCATGGAGCTGTGCAGTGTCTCAGTGGCTGCTGCCACCACTGCACTGCTCAAATACATATAAATTAATGGCTGAACACAAAGTTGCCACAATAAGAGGAGAAGAAATAGCAGGCAAAATTTGAAACTTGTATTAGCAAACACACAAAGTTGTCCCCAACATAAAGAGCATTTCTAATTTTACACCTTAAAAGAACTGAAGTGTTCCAGCATTGGAAAGCTTTCCTTCATTGCATGGACAAAACAACAAATAGTCCAAAAGCTGGCTGTCAGCCTGTCTTTGGAACAAAGAGCTGGACTTCAAGCAGTTTCTAAGCAGAAACAGAATTAAAATCATTTGCACACAGCAATCGCTCCCTCAGAAGTAGAGACTTCCCTATACAGCATTTATGACTGTCCTACTCCAAGATTAACCTCTTAGATAGCATTGATCGGAAAAGCACCACCAAAATGTAGGAACTCAGTCAAGAAGGTTTTTGTGGGAGTCTAAATGCACACCTAATCAAGGTGGAGTGAACACAAGCAAAAAGAGAAATCAAGAATCAGCCCAGTTATAATTGTAGATGAATAAAAGAAAGCAGGAAACCTAATTCATATAGCTAATTTTTATCTTGTTGTACACTGGGATATTTAATTTCTAGAAGAATTTTCTTGAAGAAATTTCTTGAAGAAATTATTTGTTGATTTGCATAGCATGATTTACAATCAAATTCAACTTTTACAAACTCATATCTCATAGTCATTCTAGCAGTTATATAGTTAAGCAGGAATTTATTTTCTTTTTTTTTTTAATTTAGTACGTTATAATGTGAATGTCACATTCCTTATTACAAGACAATGGCTTTTCCTTTGGAAATGTATCAGATGGCATTTGAATAAAAACTGGAATTCACGGTTTATAAAACAGCATTCTATAGTTAATTCCACTAGTAAAAATGAAACTTAAATGTGCTGGAATCCTAACCAGAAGGGTTTATCAAAACATGCTCTGCTTTCAAAAATTATCACATTTACCAAATAAGGAAAGGAATCATATGTATTAAACTGAATAATGAGCAGGATCATGCTGTCTAGAAATATGTTTTATGCTTAACCTTGGGAAGAGGATATCCAGTCATCTTTTCTGCCTGGGAATCTTCCACTGCACAATTTTTTACATCTTCCAATAATGACATACATTTAAGAACAGCACCTATAGAATTTTAGGGTTTTCTTTTACTTCAACTTGTCTCCTTCCTTCCATTTTTGCCTAATAATTGAAAAAATTTCCTCAAATAAAAGGAAAATCTTCAGCTAAAAGTTAGTTAATTCAGAGAAACCAAAAAAATCCAAAGCAGCATTTGGATAATTTTCTCTAAATACTGAGGATAAAACAATTCTCAGTGGTACTGTAAAGTTTATAAAGTTGGCCAGAAAGTAAATAATGTCTTCTTCATTCCTCACTCATAATGTCAACATGCAGAATTAATTTTAACTCAGCAGGTGAACACAAGAAAAAGGTTTTTCAAAAGTGAATTAAAAAAAAGTATCTTACTTGCACAGACTAAACTCTTCTACTTAAAACAGTCCTGAGACTTAGAGAAAAAATATTTTCCTTGCTATTTATTAAATTCAAATCCATCTCTTGGCAGGGGGGTTGGAATGATATGATCTTTAAGGTCCCTTCCAACCTAAGCCATTCCATGATTCTGTGATTAGGATTGGTGTTAGGCTCATTTCTGAAACCTGTAAAACTACTGAAAACAGAAAAATAACACTCCAAGTATATTGTCAAAGGAGTATTAAAATGTCTCTAATACAAACAATTCATAATTCAAGAATATTCTACCAAGTGGCCTTTTGTAGTGCAACCTCAGATGTGTGGTTTGATTTTCAACAAGTGAATATTAAAACTTGCATTTATTAAATATTTCATTGAGAGATGCATCATGTTAATCTCTGCAATTTACTCAATCAGCTCTACAACAACACACACCACCTGCACCTCACACACAGCATTAATGACTTCAAAGCAATGCTCAGAACAGACAGAACACAAAAGGAACCCTCTGACCCAGGGAAGCATTGGTCATTCATAAGAATACTTGGAATAAATACCAGATGGTTTCTTGCTGAGACTTGGAGAGGAAAGAAAGGGGGGAGGGGGGGGGTGCAAAGAAAGAGGTGTGCGCATAAAGAAACAGAAGATGAAATGTTCAGCTCCATGCCATGGCATGTTAATTCCTCAAGTTACAGAGACTCAACAAGAAGCATAATCTATCATCAAGTAAGACTACACTGTCCTTTACCAGACAGGATTATATAGAAGCATAACAGAAGGTAAAATTGGCAGGTTTTCTACAAATTGTGAGCCACTCCAACAGCTGTAGTGGAAAAACACTCCAGAAGTACAGGTATGTGGAGTGCTGGGCTGCTCCCTCCCCCACTTTTTTTGATGAATTCCCTTAATACTTTACAGCTGTAGGGAAAGCACTGCAGCAGAATTTGCCTGTCACTTTAGGCTCCTGGTTACCCAGCAAGAGATCATGCTCTACCATCCAGCAGGAGACAAAAAAACCCAACACATTTTTCAATAGTAACAGCTTCACCATGGTAAGAAGAAAGAAACAAAGGGGAAAAAAAAAGTTGATAGCTAACTATTAAGCACATTCTAGAATTTATGGATTTGGTTGTGAGGTTTTGGGGTTTTTTTATTTATTGTACTTGGTTACCTCAGGAACCACTTAATTCTTGTTACTGAAACAGAAGGTTTTACTCAATAAGAAAAATAATTTCCAATGTTGCGGCGTGTAAGCAACAAAAGGTTAGATTTTGTTGGTTTTTCCTTGAAAAGTCTGTTGTCACAGCAAGGCTGCCTTGCTATAAAGATTTGCACACCTTGTTTATCAAGATAATGATATATTAGAAAGTATTGCATATGTTATCACACAGCACCTCAACTTTAAAGTATGTTGAAGAAATCCTTTCTCCTAAGGCTAAAATGAAGGCAATGTATTTCCTGTGGTTAGGAAAAAAACCCAAAAAGGCTCACATAACCATCTCTCTTTGAGAAAAAAATGCTATTGTCTAGCATACTGAACGATGGGAAAAGGGAGGAGGGGGGAATGGCTTTACTGAAAATAAGCTAGTGATTTTGTACTGATATTCAGAAAGAAATTTCTGAAAACAAGATTTTATTGGATGTTTATCTGGCTGGTTCCTAAGGTAACACAGCTGAAGAGCAGCCTCTTATCTTGAGAGCAAGGAAGAGAGTCTGTGAAAAGAATCTACACTGCTGAGAAAAAAAGGCTTGTTTCAGACAAGTTTGGCAGCGCCAGGGCTGTCGTATCGCAGTGTCTGGCTGACAAACTCAATGCAAGCATTCTTGAAAGGTTTCATTACAAGATGACAGTGTGGATCAAAGGGTGTTGGCTATTTCTGATTCTTTATGCAAGCCAATAGTGACCACCACCAACCATGTCTTCCTGCATGTTAAAATCCCCTGTGCCCTGGGGAGTAGAAAAATATGTGGCCAAAATTCTAGAAATTGTCATAGCTGCTGCAAAGCTGGAGACAAACAGAAGGCCAGAATTTCCCCATCTGTGCTCCCCCTGGAAAGAAACTGCATCCTCAAAATTTCAAGTATGTGACATGCACGCAGCTTTCCTGAACCCTCATTTATACAGAGCACATCAGTCAGCACTGAAATAGAGGGGTTTTTAACTTGGATTGTGAAGTCTCAGTGAAGCAGCTAACACATTAGTGAAATGATCTTTCACGTCAGCCTGGTAAATCCAAAGATAATGTCTACAGCAGCTGTCCCAAGTTAAAGCATATTTAAATTATAATTCAGACAAAGCTAAAGTGAAATATGTACAACTATAAGCTTATAGCTCACCACTATTTTTTCACCTTTCAGGGAAAAAAAAAAAAAAAAAAAGAAAAAAAGAGGGGACTGTGTTACCCTGGAGGAATGCAAAGAAAAGAAAAATAATAACAATTTTTTAAAATTTGAAAAGGAAACTTTATCTCATCCCAGTGATTGCATCCACACCCCTTCCTGCCCTGAGCACACACACCATTTACCCTCTGCTCACACAGCAGTGCTGCTGTCAAGCTCCCAGGCAGCCAAGGAGATGGCAAGGTCTGTTTTGTACAAGCCACATGACTAAGTTATATTATGCCTGTCTCAAAGAAGCTGCAAAATGAGGGCTCTTGCTCTGCTTGCATAACAAAAGGGTACAAAAAGAAGTGCCTGCTCCGCTAAACCGGCTCTCAGAGTGCTGAGTCACTGAAGAGGTGGCAGCTGAAACAAAAACAAACTGCAGAATAAGCACAATGACCCAACAGCAGCAAGAGAACCTTCTCTCAATGAAACAGGATGGTGACATTAGATATTATAAAAAGTTTTCAAGACAGTGAAACAGAAGTCACTTATCATTTATGTAAAACTGCAAATTCACACCACTGCCAGAAAGTACAAAAAAGAAAGTATTACCATTTTAAGGAGACCAGACATGCAGTCTACTGATGTAGATATAACAAGGCTGATGGGAATTCACACAGCAGTCAAACAAAATTAATAACTATCTCCGAGGCTTCTGTTATGTGCAGAACACCACTATCTCTGCCCGCCCTTACCATCTGATGGCTCTTTTAACATCAGTTTGCTCACCAGCAATTTGAACAGCTTGAGATTGCATGAAGAATGAGTAACATCTTCCCAGCCTGGTCAAAAAGACAGTGGATGCTGCACAGCACAGATCTTGTCACCATTTTGCATATTAAAAACCCCAAAACTAGATCCAGAGTGTAGCACTTAGATATCATTGAACTGGGTAACAGAATATTTTACTGTTGGGAAAACCAATTAAGAAAAATTCATAAGAAATGAAAAAAAAAAAACTGAATTATTTCATCATCCATTAGTCCCTTGCATGTTCCTGAAAATCCATTTATATTGGTGCTTCCATTTCTCCTCTGGGCTTTGAACACTTTGGTATTTGAACTGTCAGGACTGTATATCTTGCATGCTGCTACAGAAGCATCCAAGGTGAGATTCAGTTTGGAAACTATGAATCTTACCATTCTTAGCCCAGAAATGTAATTGCTTTAACAAGCCCTGCACCCACCCACACTACTGAAAATGTTTGAGTGACAGGAATGCTTTCCATCCCCTCCAACTGCAAAATCCCAAAGGCTTAGAGAGGGAACGAAGAACAAGCAAGGTAAACAGATGCTCAGTATCATCTTGAGGAAGGCTATTCCATATCCTGCATCGTAAGTCCATCCAGAATAACCACCAAAAGTCACAATGTTCCAGCCCCCTGGGAAACCCAGACACCCTGCAGTCTCAGATCCCAAAAATGAACTCTCCAGCTGAGACACAAGGCATTAGTTTTCATGATTTGAATGAAGAAGTGATCATGCAGTAAGTGTAGGCTACTTCCAACAAAAAAGGGAAGACTGACCCAATTCTGAAAACCCAGCACTGTGAGGGGTAAGTCTGTAAGGTCTGTAGATAAGCCCTGGCACAGGGCATTGTACTGTAAGAACAAAGAAATCTCATGACAAGAGGCTAGTTACAGCAACAAATCTTTCCTTATCAGAAAAAGGTCCTCAGAAAGATTAATTACAACACAAAGCAAGTCCAGAGAATACCAAGTGTTCAGCTTTTTTGGTTCATTCTGAGGTCAAGTGAAAACAGACATAAGGCAGCCCACAGTATTTTAGGACATGACTTGCAATCCACCTTTCAATAAATCAGTCATTGCAATGAGGGAAACCTGTACTAATCCATCAGAGATGAGCTGCCATTACAGCCAGAGCTCTGGAAAGGCTGAATAGGACAGGATCATCAATAAATGATTCCGTAAATAAATTCTATTATCAAACCACAACAGCTGCAAAAAAAAAAAAAAAAAGTTTCCCTCACGCTTTTTTAATTTAATTACATCATTCCACATCAGATACTGAAATTTTGGCAATACCACCACCTTCACTATAAGAGGACTTTACATTACACTTTGGCTTTACTTGTTTAGGTATATTTATTAGACACCAAAGTATATACCCAGTTTAGCTATCACTATTATCTTCTGCATGTGCAAAGCCATAGTGCAATAGAGTGAAATTCACACTTTGTATCACTGTCAACTGCAGGTAAAAGGGAAGATTGACTATAGCTCCACAGTTCAAATGCAGTTTAACAGCTGCCCATAACTCCTTCTAATCCACATCTACAAACCCAAGACCATCACTATTATCAAAACAGCCTGGGGACTAGCTTAGAAAGGCTATCCAGCCTCTCAGTATCTGAAATCCTGAACTCCTCTTAGGAAACTACATGCTTTAAACTATTAAAAATTTCACCACAGGAATAAAAATCTGAGTGATTAGGGTGCATTATTTTTCAGTGCCAATTGGGAAGGCACTGGAAGTAACATCAGGGTCACATCCTCCAGCAAAAAGATATCAAGCCTCTTGAAGAAAAGATGTGGCAGATTTACTTACTTTTTGGGCAAATGCAATAGAAAAACCAGAAACTGTGTAGGAGAGAGTCCGTACAGAACTTAGAGAGGAAAAAAGGAAGAATGCAAATGCTGTGGTTAACATTAAACTGAGATTGCTGTTGCTGCTCTACCTTAAAGGGAAAAAATGTCCATACTAGTGGAGAGCAATCCTTTACCCAGCTCACAACTGTAATTATGATTTTATGTTTGAGATCACCTTGTGCAAAGTATCCTCGGATAGAAGGTATTTTCCAACAGTGCTCCATCAAGCAGAAGTGGTAATTCACCCATCCTAGGCTACTTGGAGTTTGAATCCTGTGTCTACAAAAACTACTGTGTAACTTGGTGATTGATGGGGGGAAAAAAAAAACAACCTATGTTCTACCACAGAGTGTATGTAAAAATAAAACATTTTATTTTTAGTATTTGGCTCTAGATGGAAGTGTGAAGTTAAAAATAACTTCAGGAAAAAGGTTGAAGAAAGTTTAGGGTGCATAATAGTCTTAAAGCAGCAAACTTAGGTCTCCACTGAGAACCACCCCTGCCAAGCATTACCCAAATCTCTACTCACCCCTACAGCAGCACATGACAACACAGGACATATGCCTGATCCACACAGAGCTTTCAGAGAAAATCTAGCATCAGGCAGACACACACACTTACAGACATGAAAACCAACAGCTTAACGGGGCTTCAGAATGGCACATATGTGAAACATCACCTTCAAGTTACACCGTATGCACAGCACATCTTTAAACACTGACATGACAATTGAGCAGTCGGGGCTTGGTGAGATATTTCAAATTGGTGGCAAAGCCCTTGCTCTCTTGGCTTCTTTCACTACACTGGACATGAAGCCTCTCCTAGAGCCCATCAGGAGGTGAGGGTGTATTTGCTTCCGTTTGGTGCTCACCTCACCATGCCGGAAGCTGTAACTCTTGCTTTGGAAGGTGGGACAAGGAAAGGGCATGCATCACAAAAATCTCAGCCAGGAAACATCATGGTGACAACAGCTATCATTCTGGAAAAAAACAAGCTTCTTCTTTCTTGAAAACAAATACCACAAAAAGTATTCTTGCTTCCCATCACGTACTCTTGCTCAAAGCAAACTACTGGTGTAAACCAGCTCTTGGAACATCTGACACATCTTGACCCACAATGCAACATCCCTCCCCTGGAAAAAGCTGCAAGCAACTCTTCTGCCACGAAGAAGTCACCATCGTCTTGTTGACTGCATAACTCCGAGTGATCGATCTCTGACAAGTAACACCCATGTGTTAGAAACATCAGCAGGAACTTGAGAAACCAGATCCTCTGGTATAATTCCATCTCCCCTAGACTCACTATGGCATTTGCTGTAGCTCAGTGAACACCTGCAATACCATTTGAGAGATGATACTGTGGATTTAAGAATTTTTTTTTTCCCAATTTGGCTCAAAATACAAAACGTTTTGAAATCCTGCACAAACAGAAAGGTTTGTTCTTCACCTAACTCTAAGGGTTGGTTCATCTTATGAGAATAGTCTACAACCAACAGCCAGTGGTACATTTCCTGGAGCTGTGAGAGCTACCAGAGCTACATTCTGCCATCACTACACTGGAGCGGCTCTGTGTTTTGGTTTGGGTTTTATTTATTAAGGCAGGGCCCTCTGAGTCATCTGAACTAGAAGGGGAAGAGAAGCCAATTTGAGGTGAGAAAGCAGAGGAAAAAAGCATGTAACGTTCACAGACTATTCTGTCACTGTCCAGGCTTGTTACAGAGGTAGCTCTTAAGCAGGCTTCACAGACAGGCGAGTGGAAGACAGAAACTACTCTTGACAAATTATCTAAATGCACATACCATGCACCTTTATTTTTTTCCTTCCAAAGAGTACTCTAAGTACTATTTCCAGCTGAGCAGAAAACCTCAAGCCATCAAGTCAGGTTTCCAAAACACCAGTGCAGTATAATTTTTGATTAAAATTAACAAAAAAAAAAAAAAAAAAAAACAAACCCAAACCAAAACAAACAAACAAACAAAAAAAACCAAACAATGTTTCTTCAAACACTTGAAGTTCCCAAACCCTCTGGATAAAACCAACCTTTTTATTAAAACCTTTTATTCTCTGAAGTGACATTATCACTGTCCTGCTAAACCTGTGTTCCTTAATTAGCTTTCACTGACAGTCCAGTTTTATACCAGCTACAGCATCTTTTCCACACATGCACCTCTCTTTGGTAAGTACAGTTTGTTGCTAGTTCTACTCACTTCTAGAGGATAGTACAAGAGGACAAGGGAAGAGTAATTTTAGGCCTCTACTGAAGAAACAATGTTTATGGAAAATACCTATAAATCTGGAATTCTGTCAGTACATATAAGAGGAAAAAACTGTTCTAGTTAATAAACACTCAAGTCAGCAGTTTATTATTAATAATTATTCTATTGCTATCTGTATATTCTCATGTGTTACATAAATATACACATATATTTTACACTTGTTTCATCACCAGAGCTGGCTACTCAGAATACCATTATGGAAGATATTTGTAACAGATCTTTTCTCCAGACCCGCTCCTTCCACTGGTCTTGGCACAAAAGGCTGGAAAAGTTTGTCTTGATAGTGGTTAAAGTCTGAATGAATAGCAAACCAGAGAATTCAATTCAGGTTCAACTCTGATTTAAAAACAAGTTATGGTCAGCTTTTTGTGTATCAAATCTGAGCACATATTAGAGAGTCAGGACTAACATTTCTATGTCAATTTTTGTTAATTTTAAGTCACGCTCAAAAACTGAACACTTAGAGCATCTACTGAACATGACAAACTGCACTTCCATTGGAAACCAGGCATTTAATTTGTTAAAAAGAGATTGAAAATAATAATGTTCTTAGACAATAGCATCTGAGCACAAAATCATTGCAATGTGTATATCCAAACCCAAAGTTGGGCCCAAAATCTTAGCAGTAGGGCACCTAAGTATACCTTAATGTTTTCTTGAAAAAAAAAACTAGGGTAAAACATCATATAGAGAATAACTTATATAGTCACTGCTTAAGTAAAAAAAAAAGTTTAAAACCATTTAAAATGTTATAGCAGGTAACAGGAAAATGAACTAGATTTCAATAGAACAAGAACATTTTTTTCCTACAAGCATGCAAGTAGGCTCTAAGCTCCACCACAACACATAAACACATCTTTTTGTAGCAGAAGAAAACAAACACAATTATATGCAATTTCTAAAAATACTCCTCACCAAACTGAAAAGGAAAATGCCTTTCACAATCACACCAGTGGAAACATCCTTACTTAATATTCAGTTACTTACAGATTTGTTGTCCAGCTTGCAAGATCTCCGCTGTCCATGATAAGGTGATTTCCATCCAAGAGCCCAAGAGGGCTGCTGGAGAATGCAGCTGTTGGAGATTGGGAAGAAAGAGAATCCATGCTCCCAGTTGGGGTGTCTTCTCTGGGAGAGCTGTGACTGTCAGCTAGGAAAGAGACAACAAGTCAGGATAGTCAACGAATGATCTCACAAAGCCAAATAATCTGCCTTGGAGATAATGTCCTGAAATATGTAAGAGAAGAAACCTTTCTGTTCCATCTCCACTGGCTATTCTGGAGGACAAGAAATCTCCCAGTATTTCCCCAAAAGGTACCGTTGCACAATTTCCCCCACTGTTCTCACCAGGCTTTCTTCATGTAGAACATATTCCAGTCCCTTTTCGGTTGTGTTTTATGTGAATGAAATGCTAATTTTGGGGAAGTGTTTTTAGACAAAGGCAACACATCTGATAAGAAAACAGTTTAGGCTATGCACATTTGCACGTCTCTCTAAAAACACAGTCTCTAAAGATAATTTAACATACATTTGAGGAAATGAGTGCTCTCAAATACAATAAGCAGTCTTCTCAAACATGAAACAATGACATTTAGAAAGGTCAGACTAAGCAAGAGATCTCTAACAAACACACAAATACCCAAAAATGTTACTTTTATTACTCCTTTCCAATGGTGTTACTTTTAAGAGAGCTCACTGTATTCTATTTATTTGTTTTCTTAGGCTACTCTTAGGATATCACTTGAGAGGCAACATATTCAGATATGATTGATTAGGAAAGCATTAAAAGAATAGCATTCCTATCCCAAGGACCATAAGATAAAGTTACCAATGTGTCAGAGCAATCACTGCAAACCATGCTGACACATCAATCCAAACAGCACATTCTTCACTGAAAAGCTAACCTTCACCCACATAGCCTTTTCCTTTCAACCTTTATTTTTTAAACATCAGCTGTACATTTCAGATATTCTAAAGGAGGTGTGTGAAATGAGGATGTTTGCAAGCATTAAAGTATCCAGCACAGATAAGCCAGCAGTCTCAAATGGTGCCTGAAGCTGTTTTCAATATATTAATATTTAACAGTAATAAGGATCAGCCACCCTTTACAAGGCTCCCTTGTATCCTTTCCTCCATCCATCCTACTCCCAGTAGCACACATGAACACAACCCACAAGCCTGCCAAATAACACCACCAGAAAATACTAGAGTGGATTAGATACTGCTGTCCCCACCATCCTTGTAAAACATCCTTCTAAAACAGTTCTGCTCTTTTAGGGCCAAAAGTTTTTGGGGAAAAAAAATTAACAACTATGTCCTAACACAGCATGAAAATACTACAATCAACAAAAAAAAAAAAGCTGTTTGAATATTGTGCTGTCTTGACATGTTATATCTCCCATATATAGTAATATACAAGATGAAGTCCTGTACAACATTACTTTCTATTTCTAAATTCATTAGCAACTTCTCAGGGAACAACTGAGCTTAACTCTACTCCATTAAGCTAAGCATTACTGTTACAATGATTTCATTTAGGATTTTTTTTCTTAATTAATGAAAAGTGCAACACCACAACAAAAAAAATATGGACAATGAAAAGCCACCCTTGATGGATAAAATCCTTCTCATAAGTCTATCACAGCCTCAATTTCTTCTGCTACAATAGTTCAGAGTTAGCAAAGCCCTCAGCTGCTTCCCCAGCCATCTCATCCTCACCCCCTCCCAGCAGCTCTGAGAGAACAACTTCCCTAGAGAGTAAAATGACATACAACTGAAAACAGTGAAATGATAAAAGTGATCATCTGGAAACTTCTCCCCAAGCAGCTGCTAATTTAAGGATCTAAATTAGCCCATAGTACCAAAGTGTGATATGCTCTGAGGAGGAGAACATTACTTGGGAAAATGAGTCACTTGCACTGTGGCCCAATCCTGCTCACCTGGCACCTCCCCACTGCACCAAGGCCATGGTGCTGCTGCTTCACATTTACATAACATGAGAATCACAGGAGAGTCAGGTAAAAACTAATTAATTACATCTCATTTGCAGATATATGTGTCACAGTGATAAACATCTGAGAAATCAGACAGTGGTACTGCAACCTCACTTCACAAATTCCTTAGAACTAGAGTTAAGTCCTTTTAATCTATCTGAATTTCTTTTCAAAGCAGTAGTAGTAGCACAGTCTAGATTATCAAACCATATATACCATATTAGAAGGCCACATTTACCTCAACCATTCACTTAGCATTACTAAAACACATTTGAAATTAATATTAATCTGGTGCTTAATATCACAAATATGACCAGCTCACAGCACCTCCCTACAGAAAGCAGAGGATATTCTGTTGAATTGTTTCCCAGAACACACAGAAGAATTTAAAAAAAACCCAAAACACTGAACACTTCAGTCACGCACAGCAGAGTCAACACTGGAGACTGTAGTATACAGGCAATTATGTTTGACATTATCTTAAATTAAACTGTGTGTTAAATCTTTCCTCAAATTTTACTTCTTCCTTCCTGAGCTGGAGTTTTCCCACAGTCTGTACTGCACTGAACTCCCAAAACTAAGACTGAGTTTTGAACACTAAAAACAAATCAGGTGTTTAAACAGGAAAACGTCTGCTAAATTCTATGGGATTACATAAAAACCCTCTAAAAACATGTAAAGACACTTTACATTTCTGATGCCTTCAGTTATCTCCTTTTGTAAAGTAAAACAATATTTTTATTCAGGAAGAGCCAATTCTGTATAACTACAAATACAGAAGACTAATGACCATCTAGCACATTTTCACAATTAAAAACAATATATGCTCCAAACCTAAATCCTCAAAATATAGGGTCATTGCTATGTTTCCAACAGCACAAAGATCTCACCCTGTATGTCAGTACCAAAAGTTCTGGTAACTTCAGAAATTATAGTAACTCCTGTACATGGCAGAGGCAATAGAACCGTGCCTCATTATCTCTTCATTCAGCTTAATAATCTGCTTTTGATTAATGTCCATCTCACACTGGGGTAAAACTACATCTTCCAAATAGTCGTTGTCCGAAAACATCAGCAGATGATAAAGGGAATGAAGAATCAATTGGTTACTAATTAACAGTCTTGCCAATCAATGCATGCACCTTCAGTTTGTTAGGCTTTATTTTCAGGCATGACCCATGTAATATGCACTACTAATTATTATATTACCCCTCATATCATGTTTTTGTGCTGTGTGACAGTATTTAAATGATCTCCTTTTTAAGTTTTACACCGAATCTCTTACTGGGAGGGATTTTGCAGCTTTGGAATCACATACCTGTTTTATAAAGCTGTTACAATTTCCCAGTGTTCTCTCTGAAGAGGCTACATCAGATGTGATTCTATGGGGTTTTGCTGTGGTTCCATCAGAGTGACAATAAGCATTAATTCCACCGCTTACTCCTACTCATAGTCCCATTTGTACATCCAGGGCTGGCACTTGTTTTAGCCATTAATTTAAATTAATAATATGATGAGTTGATTGGCCTCTGTGACCAACAGACTTAGCAGAGTCATTGTTTCTAAGAATGTGTTCCCTTCTATAATTCTGGGCTACATTTTCCCTCTAAAATCTGTACCTTTGTTTCTCAATACAACCGCACTTATTTTGTGTGAATGGGTGCAGCTTAGCACACAACCACAATTCCTACTGCCTGTCATTATTTGCAATTCTCCTAACTTTGTCCCATGTGCAAATATATTGTCAAAGATTTGTATTTACCTTTCTAAATACTGCTACTTCATCAGCATTTCTCCAGTTGCTTCAAACTTCTTCAGCAAGATACAAGATGTTTTAAAAATTAATATTGCCAAGCTATACAATCCCATGACCAGAGACCTTTCTTCAGACAAGCTAGGTGACTTTGCGTTATTCAAAATATTCACCTAGCAACAGACCTACCTGTGAACATCTCTGCTTGATTACACATTGATTATCATAAGTAAGTTCTTTTTGACACTTCTTCAGAACTTGTGACATACATTGACTTCTAGCTATTTCCTCTTTTTCCACCCCTGTTGCCCTTCTGTAGTTTGCTTTGTAGAAGCAGTAAAGACCCTAAGCTGCTGGAGACCTGCCTTTTAAGTTTTGACATGTTTTGTTTCTTTAAGTGCATGTTAAGGACATTGCAGGAACTGAATCAGCTTTATGGGTTTCCTTTTACCTCAGAAGTCATATTGATAGTCCAGTATTTTTTCCTCCTCTCACTCCTCTTTATCTCCAGCAATGTTCTCCAGTGAGCAGCATTGTCAGGTCTCCCACTCCTATGAAAAAGCTGACTGCCACATTGGACTGACAGGTCCTTTCAAAGAGGAGCTCCAGAAACTTCCTACTCTTCTTTCCTACCACCTGAATTCTAATAAGCTCTTACCTTATAAAACATGCAAGATGTAACTGCCTTTTAAGCTCATTTATATTATTCTTTGATCATACAGTCTGGTGTTCTTGGTGCCTTCACCTTCTCCTTCTAAAAATGTCAATCCCCCTCCTTTTTTTCTCATATTACACTCATTTTTGGGTGCCAAAGAGTGCCTGAACAGATGAAGGACACGAGGGTTCTCAGTACAAAAGCAGTAAGTCTGTATGACATCTCACAAATTTCTGTCAACATTCCAGCCATCAACTCTTCACCTTCCCTTCGTCATATTTGTGGGAAGGCTCTGAGTGCCTTTAGCTTGGCTATCTTTCTAGAGTTGCCATCAAGCTGCTTCTACAATTCATGTCCCCATCCTACGCAAATAGGTGTAAGATCCAATTTTACTATCAAGAGAGTTAAAAACTTGTTTCACATTCTCACCACCTTTGCATACTATTTAAATTTTTTGACTGCTTGGATCCTTTTAAACTGTCATGTAAATTAACTTCTTGTTTCACTGATCTAATCACAACACTCATCCAAGCCTTTGAGCTTTCACTGTGCCTCTGCAATAGACACCCTCTGCTCTGCCTGTATGGCTGTTCATGGTTCAGACCAGCCCCATCTAGAAAATAATAAATATCTTAGGCTGATCCTAACAATTTACTGATGTGTCTAACTGGTAATACTAACCCCTCAATTTCTAACCCAAATATCCTTCCTCCTTCCCCCCTTCCCTGCCTCGTGTCACCCTTTCTCATAATAACAGATACCCCCAAAGTGCCAGCACAGACTAAGACCTACCTCATATCCAGCTTTTCTCTAGTAAATACATGAACCCTCAATTCCTTCTGCTTTTTATCTGAAAAAGCCTCAGATAGTAAAAGCTCTCAGACCCTCCTTACCAGAAATCTCAACTAAACTTCTACCTAACTGAGCATGACATGTCTCCCCACTGCCTTTTTTCCTCCTTTTTCCATCTGGCTAGTCTAAGAATATTTTTCTGTTGGCACCCAAAGTTGAAAAACAACCCCCGAAATACTTTGGCAGTGTCAATAATCAGATCCTTACTTTACTCTGAGAATTCTAAATAAGAAAAAAGCATTTGTATTAAGGAGTATGAAAAGCAGAGAGTTAACACTATCAGTTACTTGCTTAAGTGACAGTTTTCTTCCAACTTCAGCTTAAGTAAACTGATGAATTACATGTTTTAATGTTAAAAGCAAGACTAATCTTTAATGTCAACAGTGCAACCAATATCTACAGTTTAAAAGTAACTAGAGAATGAAAACATATGAAAGAGAATTTTTCTGGAGTAAATAAGGAATATGTGACTGTTTCTGTTGAGATACACAGAATACACCAAACGGAACAGTCATATATGTTTTAAATGGTCATTGCGTAGGCAAATCATGCTAAAATAAGAGGATAAAAATCCATCTCAACTTTGACACAAACAGTTAGAGTCATAGACAAGGGATGATAGGGACAGTTACTGAGGAGAGTAGGTTAAAAATGCTACAAAATCCCTGTTGCCACCTTCAAGTCTGCCATTTTCGGCATCACAAGGTGGGGAAGCAGCAGCTGCAGTCATCCTCCCCCATCAGCATCACAGCTGCATCCCACTCTGAGACTACAAACATTCCTTCCCCATAAATAGCTAATGTCCCACAACAATCCAGAAGTTCAACCAAGCAGAAAGTAGCTTTGCTCTTACATTACTTTGTCTATGTACTATATTTTCATTTTAATAGGAATCTCATGGATCAGGGACAGAGAAAACATATTGGTATCATAAATATCCTTGATCAAGCAACTACTTAGTTCCAGGTGTTAGATCTTCAGCATTTACAGAAAACAGACAAAAAGCATAATCAAAGTTTCCTCACACAGTTAATAAATCTTTAAATGATTCCATGAAACAATGTACCAACTAGTCTGGAAAGGATTCAGCCATTCCTGGAAAGCTAGAAGTAACTCCATTGGTGAAAGTTTTCTGTGATAGTTATCAGAGGAATCTGCAGTCAAGAAGAGCCTTTTCTAGATGCAGGGCTGCCCCTTTATTCACTGTTTACTGTACCACTCATCCTGTGGTAAATCACACCAAACACCAGGGGAACTCAGATATTCTTCTACTTCTTCAAACTTTAAAAAAGTTTTCTGAATTAACGAAGCCAAGTCATCTGTTTCTCAGTAAATTAAGAAGCTGTGTACTTTCATTTGTCATGCCACTAAAACTCAATTGTTTGTTACCTCCAGACCACAGAAACTGCTTTTTAAGACACATTTTAAACACATTTCCAAATCAAGGTGAAATCTTGATTGCAAGGTAATAGTGACGTATTATTTAGTTTAAAAAGTAAGCACAGTGAATACTAAAACTAAGCAAGAGAGTTATTTCAGTGCTCCTGAATAATGGGTATTTTGGAGGTCAAATTCCTGTAAAAACTCAGAAAAATAGATTTATACTACCACATTCCATTATCCAAAAGTACCCATTAATAACCCAAGAGTGTAGCAATACCTATACAATGCAGCCCTGCCCTGGTATGCAGTTAATTCTTACAAAAATTTAGACATCATAGACTCATCACAGCCTCAAGGCAGCAGAGCAAATGGACAGCAGACAACCCACATTCCCATCAGTTTCATGCTGTCACACAGAACACATGCAGCAAGAATCAGATCCCTGCTGCAGCTACTTTTTTTCTCTCAGACAAAATAATTAACACAGTTATTTGAGTTGACTACAGTTTTTCCTAGATAAAGACCAACTTTGATATATTTTTCAAATGTGTGCATGTAGCAGCATGTGTATGTTAGGCACAAAGTAGCTTTCCTGTAGAAAGGTTGTTTTCCCCAACTCCATCATGGTTCAGATACATCAGGAAAAGGAGGAAGATGTGCTAGACAGAATTTGCCTCAAAACTGGATGATGCAATTCAAGAATTGTAGCCAAAAGGGCCACAAGGTGTTTGAGTTAGGCTTAGGAAAGGGAAAGAAATGTGCTCATCTGCAAGTTAATTAGAGGCAAGTGGAGTTTGGGGACCATCACCCTGTCCTAGCCTCCTCCTTTTTGATTTTTTTGTCCGTTTTTAAAATGCAAAGTTTAATTTTGAACAAGCATCTTTCTAGAGATACACTTACCCAGTATCATTAAACAATTAACCTGTAAGAATTAAGCAATTATTTCAATGAATATTCCCCTTACTGCAGGCCATCTTTCAAAATCAGAAGAAATACTGCTCAAATTATTTTACATCAATAAAATCCAAAAGACACACAGCCTTTCACTGAGCAAGCTAAAACGGGTAAAGAATCTCCATTTACTCCACAAGCTGTGGAAAAACAGTTCAAGACAGTCACAGATACAATGTTGGGATATTAATTATATCACATAACTGAATCTTGAAACAACAGAAATCACATACAAGCCTGCAGAGAGGTTCCTCTTTTGATTTGTGTACACCACAATAACAAAAGCAGTATCTAAACTCAAGGATTACTCATTTTTACCAGAGCTGGCTTGGCAGGAAACCACACATGATCTCCAGCCCTACCAACCTGGCCAGGTGCCATCCAATTTCATGGCTGAAAAATGCAATGATGAACTGAAGCTACTTCCCGAAAATCCTGACAAATAGTAAGATAAACAGACTGTCCCACTGCTTCCATAGTTTTTTTTGGTAGCACTGAGTTTGGGTTTCCACCAGTCCAGGCAACATTAACCTATGGTCCAGGTCTGTACTGAAACATACAGGGGAACAGCTCTAGTCTAATCCATGAGAACTCTGAAAAACCAGAGCAGACCAAGAAAGGGTACAATCACCAGACCTAAAAGTTCCCTAAGTCAGAAGCACTTCTTAAATAACATCAAAAACTCCAAGTCAATGAAAATATTATTCCATTTCCTTTTCTGTTTGGCTGGCAATTCAGGCACCAATAAGCTGGAAGATGTGTCTGTAAGGGTACTTCCACCCCCAAAAGGTAAGGTGTTCAAAAGTTCTTTCCCTGAGCTGTCAAACAGGGATGGATAACATCACGCTACTGTCTCCTTTTCTCTTGCTATTAAGCTTGCTTTATGTGCAGTCACTTCCCATGACTTCTTAAAAGAAGTTTCTCACCAATAATTCCACAACCTGGCCAATGACAAGGACTAACTGCTACCACACTGTGTATCTGATGGGTCTCTCACAAGAAAGCCACTCTGAAATATTTTCACTGTGCTGCTGACACTTGGCTGTTCCTCCTTCCTCATTTTGTTCACCTCTCTCCTTTTCCCATAACAGTGACTTCAATAGAGGAATGGATCAAGCAGGATACATATGGCTTGTTGAAAAAACTACTGAAAACAAGATAAGCAGCCCTTAGGGGAAGTTTTGTCAGTTGTTTCAATTGAACATCCAGGTGACAGGTTTGTTGATCTCCCCTAAGAACACCTTCAATCTCCCTGTTGGTTCAGCAAGTCACAAAAACAGCTGGGAAGGAAAGAAATGACAGCAATGTAATTCACCTTGCACCAAGTGCAACTTTCAAAAGAAGAGAACAGAAAATTAGAGAGAAAAAGAAGAGCAAATAGGACAAAGACATTCAGAAGCTAATGGGCAAACAAGAAGACATTCTTTTCTGACCGAATGAAAAACACTGATGGAGTGGGAGCAAAACAAGAGGAATATTTTCTAACTTGCATATCAGCCTTATAAAAAGTTCTCCCCTGCAAGATCTCCCCTGCAAGATCTCTGCTATTCTTGTCACCAGTGAAGAGAAGCAAGAGCATGTGAGGAAACCACTAATTCAGTGCAATGCATGTTCTCATCCATAGGAAGGTGACTGAAGAGCTGAAGTCTTTGTTCTACTTACACTCTTGCGTGCTGGGTGAAAGAATTTACTTTTACCAGTAGAAGCTGGCCAGGGCACAGCTGGCATGTAGTAAAGATATGTCAGTGACTTCCATGCCTGGGATTAATGGCTTTTAGCATGCCAAATTGGCCTTCTTACAGCATTATCTGTCCCTGTATGTCTGTGTGCAGAAGGTAGAGAATGAAAGAGATGAAGGATTATTACAGGAGGTCAGAGATTTTTAATGATGTCTGGCCTCAAGGAAAGATTGACCCATTCTCCTGAACTTGTCATTCCTTCTTTCAATTCAGATTCAAGTTTTAAGTCTATTCAAGTTGCCTTTCCCTGCCCCTGACTTCTGTTGTATGCATGTGTGTGAACACGTGGATGTGTTTACTTTGAACATTTCTACAGATTTCATACACTGAAAACAGACAAGCACTGGCAATGAAACTAAGGCAATTCTCACACCACCCATGAAGATCTGGTACACCTCATTCAACGAGATGTAAAAGTCAGGAGATGTTTACTACATCATGACACAAATTTGATTTTTGCTAGCAGCGCAGCAAGCAGACTGTAGCTAGAAGATCACTCACAGGGATAAAATGGGAAGATAATGTATATTGTGCATGCAAGGTATGGATCAAAATTATTCTGTATCTCTTAAAAAGAAAATAAAAGGCAAAAAAGTACCTTCTGTGGACCCAAAGCTCTCCAAGCAGAAGTCAACTTTCTGATAGGAAAGTACGACCCACAATTACATAAGAAAAAGCTTTACCTTCACTGGCAGTAGCTCAAAAAGACTTTTAACTTTGTATAGCACACATCCTACTCGGTGCCATCAGGTGGGAAAAGCTGTGATGAATCACATAGAATTGCAGGAGCTACTCTTGCAGCAAGATAAAATACAAACTGTCTGAAATTCCACATGGCAAACAGCAGTCATCCTGATCTTCCCCTCATGACTAACACTGGTGCACTTATTTTGTGCCAGCATAGCTGTGTTCTGCTCAGCTGTTAACAATAGCTTTGTAAGCAAGTGTTGCAGGGCCTTATGGCTTTTTGATATGCCTATGTAGCTGCTTTCCTTTCCATTTCCCCTACTATGTGCCAGGTTACAGAAACACTTCCAAGCAGCAAATTCAGAAATAGAAAGAGTTCAAGGCCAGGTTTCACACCTGCAACCTTGCAGTCCTGGGCTGCTCAGCCTTGAAGACCAGTCTCATTATAAGTCCAAGGCTTCCTCTAACATCCAGGTTTTCTGTTCCATAATTCCAAATGAAGTTTATGATTTTTTACTTGTATTTGGGGCAGGAAGGGATGGAGGGGGAGAGTAAGGAAAGGGAATATTGCTATGTAGCCATTACACATATCACATTTTACTCTGATAAAGTAATTTAATTGAATGACACAGTAATTCATGCAAATTAATTTACCACCCAAATTAAGACACTGTCTCACTCCAATCCCCACAAAAAAAATATCAAGACCAGCTACTTCTGTTCAACACTAACATACCATTCATAACTATGTGTCCTGAAATACTTCAAAGAGCAATATAAGTTAGCACAAAGTTTTGAAGGTTTAAGTAGCAGTTCTAAATTCTATTTCTTTTCAAATTCTGCAGAAGAATCCGTTTTCTAAACCACTATAAATACAGTATTTAATTCACAGCAGCAGCAGGCTATCAAAAACAGCCCATATGATCCCAAAGTGGGGGGATAGGACACAAATGCTCTAAAAAAGAACAATGAAGCCCCCCTTTGACACTAATGTGCTATGTCCACATACATGCCAAGGAGAAATTTTGGCACTTAGAGAGTATTCAAACAGAATAAGGCATCAGCAGGCCCTGTGGTTTAAGGTGTATATTCTGGTTTGTTTAGAAAACAAGTTGTTCTGTAGTTGGACAAAGTGCTACGCACGACCCATTTCTTGACTCCAGGTGCGACTTATGCAACTTGTGCTGATTTTCTGCTCATCCTGGATGGACTGCATTACACTGCCTACCTTACACAGGACTTTTCTTCCCATATTGCTCTAACAGCCCTGCAAAAATTGTTTGACAACCTCTAAGTCTCTGGCACGGGAAAAAAAACCAAGAAAAAGAATGCAACAAACAAACAAGAGAAATCCCAAACCTGTTGCATTTGCTACAAGACAAGAAAGATACATTAAAATTTAAATTAAATTGTAAGGGAACAAGATTTTAAATCTGCATTGCCCTCTAGGAGAAATGTAAACAGCAATCTCCTCTGATATATACTGACTGCGCAAATGGAAAATAAAGAGCCAATGACATGTTTAGAACAGAATACACAACTCCCAGTTCTAGCTAACAGTCTTTCCCTGTCTGCATAGAGAGACAGAGGTAATGAAAAAGCATTTCCACATAACTGAGACTGTAAGAGGAGTTTCTGCACTGCTATTCATTATGAAGTTCATTCAGATAGTGAGAGGGAAGAAGAAAGCAATTTCCATAGATTAAGAAAACCAAAACCAACAAAATAAATTTTAAAAAGCCATAAAAAAAACCCAAAACCAAAACAAAACAAACAAACCCACCACCAAAAAACAAATCCCAAATCTTCATTTAGAAGGCTAGAAAACTCTGGAAATGGTCCTAATGTAAATCTCAGACAAATCTGCATTTTGCTGAAACAAGAACTTTGGGTCTAGGCCACATATGAAAGTAGCTCAGAGTTCCCCATTAGGTCCAGTTCTACTTAAGAAACTAGGATGTCAAAAAAATTCAGAGGGAAAATATAGTAACTGGCTTACCACAGAGCAAAGAAGAAAGAAGTTGAAAGAAAAACAGACAGCATCATCTGTGACTTAAGTTGGTCATTCAGGAAACAAAGATCCTCATGGTAGTAAACATAATCCTTGAATTGTTTGCAAATAGGTTTAATCATCTAATTGCCATGTACAAGGAAGGAAAATCTATGCACTATCAGAATTCAGTACAGCTAATTACTAGAAGGCAAAATAAAGATTTTTATCAAACGTAGTGTGTGTTCTTCAGCTATTATATCTATCAATATTTATATAACTTACAGCCCTTTCTGGGTGGTTGCTGCATACATTTTCTGTGCAGTCAAGAAGCTTCTCGACTGCAAACGTGCTTTTAAAAAGAAACCTGGCCTGAACCCTGCATTTCCAATTCAAGCAGTGGATTCTGAAGCCTGTTAACTCCCTGGAGCAGCTGATAGCTAAAGACTTGTTTCCGCTTTTCTAACAATTTCCTGGTTTGCATAACAATCCTAAAAGAAACACACTCAAGAAGTTTTCCAGCACAGAGAGATTTTGTCTCCGACACAGTTCTAGTTTCAAGGCATAGAGAATATTTATATACAATTACCATAACTTTAGAGATATATTTGTCTACAAATATATTTACATATAAATATGTATCAGCTGCTTGTTTAAAAGAAGATTATGATAATTTTGCCATATCCAGGAAATACAAAACACTGGCTTGTGCCTGGTGCTTAACTCATGCCATTGTGAATAAGGGGGGGCGGGGGAGAGGGAAGGGGTTTAATGTTTAATTTCCTGTTAAAAACACACACAGGATAAAATCTTCCAAAGAGCAGTTATAAAACATGCATTTGTTAGCCAAGAAACTAGGTAAATATGGAATGAAGCCCAGGCTCACTTCTATTCCTTCACCCCCTCTCCAAAGAAGAAAGCAACTGAAGGCCATGGAGTGTATTTGGAGGCACTGAGCTCTACTCAGGGACTAGATAATTCATGAGCCTGGCTGATCCACACAGCCTGCAGCCACTGGGGCAGTGGCTCAGAGCGTGCAGTGACACAGCTGGGCTGGAGGCACTGCAGCGCTGCATGTGCGTGGCACACGTGCCCAAGAGCCATTGTCTCAGCTACTGCCCACTGCCCTGGCACAGCAGGTTGGCTGAACAAGGAAAAGAGCCAGTAGCAGGGGGCCAGCAGCTAACAACAGCCTGAGGATCATGCTACCTTTGGGAGTGGCTTTACAGACCACAGAAGGTATTTTTTCAGCAGTTACAAGGGAAAATGTTATTGCCAGATCCCACCCAAAATTCACCTGCAGCCTTCACTATGGGTTTAATATGTACCATGATGTATTAGGCAATTCTGCAGTTCAGCCTACTACAACTCCCAGACAAGCACCAAGGTTCTGCATGAATTGTAACTATTACAGCCTTTAATAACCCCAGCTCTTTGCCAAGATGCCCAAATTAGACAAAAATATGGACTGCATTTAGGCAAAATAGACTCTTTATAACAGTTTTCAACAGTAACACTGTATTTTTGGCCCTCAAAATAAAAAAGAAAAAACCACCGAGTGCTTTTGTCTGCAGTGTTTGGGTCAAAGTCAACTACTCAGGGCAAACCTTACTCCATGGAGTTTGAGAAGTTGTGGTACTTCTTGGGTCCTGCTAGGATTCACATTCAAAATTAGATGTGAACAGCTCTGTGAGTGGCTTCAGTTTAGCTTTGTTTTTCAGATGAGGATAAATTTATTATTGCAGATGTAGCTCAAGAGCTTTCTTAGCTTTTGGGAGCATATTATTCAAATTAACACATCTTAAGCTTTTGAAGCCAATACCCCTAAACATCTTCTAGTCAAGGCATTTAGTTTCATGTTTGATGCAAGACAGACACAGATTTTGTATCTCTCTGGTGAATCAAATCTGATGGCAGGAATGCTGAATTTCTTGCTGACTCTCTGCAAAACTGGCTTTGAAACTATAAACAGTCCTGAGTTTGTTTCTAAAAGCTGCACTTAACAGCTGTTGTAGGTATTTGTGTTCTTGCCTTATGAAACAAACCACTGTTAACCACTAATTTAGTGACAGTTCACCAGTGAATCTATTACTACTGCATGATTCCAAAACCTTCCTGTTTACTTTCACTTGTTGTAACTGAACTTTGTACCCTGATCCCATGGCTCTTCATGTGAAAAGACAATTGGCAAAAAACATTAGGAAAGAGAAAAGGAATAGGGTGGAGAAAAACTAACACAAAATGAGCCCTGACTTGCCTCCTCAGTACTGTACCTACCCCCAAGCAATGAAATTTCAGGAAAATTATTATGGTTCTGGCCAACAGTCAGAATACATCAGATGTTATTATACACACTTTGCCTCACTGTATCTTGCTACTGCAGACTTCACAGAAAAGGAAGACTTTTTTTTTTTTTTTTCATTGCTTTTCAATGGTAAGGCAGGTTGACAAGTATTTACTGCTAGTTACAGCAAGGTATTAAAGATTCAAGTGAAGTAGTGGTATTCTCCAGTGCAGTGGTGACCTGAGCCTTTAATCCAGATGAATTTAACTGTAAAGTGCATTAGCTCTTCTCATAAAAGATTTGCTTTAATTTTAGTTCTCTCTCCATTTATCTTATGGCTGTGTAATCTTCAGTAGAGGTCAAAGAGATTTCCCCAAAGAAAGAGGAGCTGCTTCTTTTTTAGAGGAGAAAAGCATATTTAAGACAGTCCGTCCTACTTTTAAACATAAGTCACAGGACAGTATTCCCTGCTGTCCTCTCTCTGCAGCTCTCCTTGCTTCTTTGCATGTTCCAAAGCAATTAAACCAGCGTGCATGTGCATCCACACATGTACACAAATGAAACATGTACTGAAAACACCTCCGGGAGATAGGATACACAACCCATCTGATGCAAGAACTGAAATTACTACTAACATCTTACCATCATCCAACTCCAGGCAGAGATTGTAAACAGCCAGAGGCCTCTTAATACGCTGTCCTTGTCTTCTTGACTGCCTTGGTGGGGCGTTTGGAGGAGATATTGACATAGAGATTGGCTCAGGGAAAGTAGCATCAGGCAGGGTTTTGAAAATCTGCAATCAAGAACACAAAGGGTGTTAATTATTTATCATGAAGAGCAACCTGTGCAATGCAACTGTAAACCATTATCAAACAACATTTGTTTTGGATTTCATTCAAAGAAGACAGGAGCCAAAAAATCCATTCCTTCAAGTTTGGGAGTATGCCGTGAGTTTTTAATGAGTGCTTTAAAAATAAATAAATAAATAGATAAATATAACATGGAAATAACCAATAGCACCGTCTACACATTAACCAAGCTGCCAAACAGTTAATTCAAAAACAAATCATTTGCAGCCACACTTACCAGCTAGGATGGAGGGGAAGGAGAAAATGAAAGATACTAACTTAGGAACCAGTAACCAAAATGCTTTATAGCTTTAGCTAGAACCTGTAACTTTTCCAGAATACCCATTTTAATTTTCAAAGCTTGTGATATCATTACATCAGCCATTTTAATTAAAGAAACACACACTCTTGAAGAAAGCAGGGGGAAAATTTTGTGGGCAGGGGTTTTTAGTGAGAAATACCATAGTAACAAACCACGTGAGAATTTATTCTGTTAACTGTTATATATCAAGACAATTTTATATTCAATACTGACATTCACAAAGATACATATAAAAAGGATTGCATTTTCTGTCATCATTTTATCTTTTGAGTCACAACCATCAGCACATCACCACTCCCCACAGAATACCACGTCATTTCTCTCTGAATTAACCAACAGCATAGATTCACCGTACCTGACAGCACTTTAACTGTCACACAAAGGGGACAGTCTAACAGTGCTGATTTACTACTAGAAATCATCAGTGTGCTGGCTAGCAATTTACCAGCAGCCTCTACAAGTGACCATGGCATGAACAACTTGGCTTCATATATATTTCAGCAAAGACAAAGCAGCAGATAAAGGAAAACACAAACAGGAGCTGTGTTAGAAAACTCCTGTGTTTGTACAGCACTTCACAGCAATGCAACACAGTGATATAACAAGAGGTAATGAAACAGCATATGATGTTCTTGTGCTCTGCAACTTTATAGTATTTACTATAAGGACAAGTGGCAGAGGAGAGCTGTAATCAATGTTTAAGAGGAAGGTTTTTATAAAGTAGAAATTCATGCAGAAACTATAAAGGGACAACACAGATAATACATTTTTGGACAATAAGAGCATATGTCAGGTGCAGCATGACACTAAAAGCCAGACAGGTGAGAAATAATGCCATAAGCATAGTAAGGCACTCAAAACACCATGTTAAAAGTACTAGAGACCCTAAATGTCAGCATATCCTGGCCTGCTAACCCTGAATATTAACATGTGGGAAGAAGATGACCCAAGGTCCCATGTATGCATTAACTTACAGCCATTTAATCATCACTTTTGTATTGGCAGGTAAAAGACTGTGCTGGTACAAAATAATTAAGAAAGGACATATTCCACGAAAACAGTGGAGAAATTATCATAGTCCCAAAACTGGGCAGCAGTGGGCCAGAAGCCCATGTATGGTGTGCACAGGAAAGGTTCAGTGGAAACATTACCTTCCTTTTCAGTAAGTGAATGTTGCCATGGGGGAGGTAAAAATGCTCTAATTTGAAGTTCCCCATCACAGCATTAGGAAAACCGTCTCCCCCTCCTTCACATGCCTACGAACAAGGGACTACGAGAGAGTGCCAAAACAGCAACTCTCTAAAAACAAAATGTTTACAAAGAAGAGAGGAAGCTGTCCAACCTGGTTCTCCCCAGTACAGACACAGCAGCACTCTCAGGCTGTGACAAAGCTCTAGTTGTGCTCAGAGTTCTAAAGCCATTTCTTAAAACATGATGCAATATATAATAGTGAAATCTAATGCGCACCTCCACGGCACTTGGCTAACAGTACCACACTGCCCCCTTATGTGTAAACACAAGGCTAGATTGAGCAGGTTTAGGGATAAATATTTGCTTCTGAAAAATTCAAAGGTACCAAAGCTTGAAATGCCATCTTGTCCATGGACTAAGCATTGCATTTGGGCTCCCTGGCAAACAACTCTCTGCCAAGAGGTTTCAGCATGTTGTTTACTATGCCACGTTCCACAGCTGTGTTTATTTCTATCCATGGATCTCTGCTGAAATTAGTGATGGTGAGAAGAACAAGTATTTCCCAGGAGTACTTCATAAGAGATGAGCTTTCTTGTATGCTTCTAGGTGACTTGCACAGGTGGCAGTGAATTTCTTCAGTGTTTTTTACTTGTCTCTCACAAATATTGCAATATACTCTCCCAAAACTATTATCATGAGAAATTAGGAGTCACAAAGGTAAAAGAAAAAAAGACTTTTTTGCTCTTTCAAGCAATTCATAGTTGTGTTCATCCCTACTTTGGTATCTTTTTAGGTCTTTTTAGTAGGAAAATAAAATCCAGCCCAGCTCTAACTAGACATTTTTCAGCAGCAGCAATCTCCTTCTATAGTAGGCCAAAGCCTCAGCTCATGCTACAGTTTTGCAAAGGAGAGCATCTGAAAAGCAAGCAGAACATCAACCTCTGCCTTCAGAATTGCACATACAGCATATTTCTTGCTTGATTTTCACTTAAATAGACAAATGTGTTTCATCAAGGCTTGGATATTTGTCTGCTGCACTGACAGAAGCACTGCTAGGTCTGCCTGAGAATGAGGGGATGGAGAGCTGCTTTATTTAAGCTGTGGGGAGAAAAGTTGGTTTTGGTTTTATTCAAATTTGCTTCTAATCTTATTAACTATTTAATCATCACTGAAGATAAATGTTTCATGGCAAATAAAAGATGCCAGCTGTGAGGGACCTGTTGTCAGAAGCCCAATGCATGCACACAGAGGACTGAATTCAACATCACACACACAATATGAGCACCTGAAATGGGCCCAGCAGCACTGTGTGCTGGCTGACTTGCACAAAAGCAACTCAGCACGGGACCACAGGTGAGCAAGTTTAGGAGTACTGTCCTGCACTACAAGCAGCTGCTATCAGATGCATGGCAAGGCAATCACACATATCCAGTGGGAGGCAATCACACATATCCAGTTCTCCCAAGGAAGAACAGATTGGAATGAGCTATTTAAGAGATTATTATTTTGCTACTCAAAAAACCACATCTCCTGAAGGTCAGATCTACCACTATCACTCATCTGGATTGCAGAAGTCACCACAGCTTAGACTAATTCCTGTAATAAAGACAAGAGTGAAGTATGCTCATTGAATTACATCATTCTAGAAGCAATAAAAATATACTAAGCCAGCCTCAAAGTTTAAAGATTTCACAGTCGTGTCCAATGTTAACACAGTTTTTGATGCTGTGGTCAAATTGCATGAGATTTATAGATTATCAGTTCTCTACAATTTAGTTCTCAAAAGCTCTGGCATACTGCTATTGACCTACCTGGGAGTAAACTGTGAAGCTAAGTGTAACAATTTATATTTGGGAGAAGACTAACATATGTAGCACTCACAATTTTAATCCAGCAACAAATCCCTCTGTTAGTCAGTCCCAGTTAGTCCACTATGTAAATGGTTCTTTAGGTCTGATCTTATATGAAAGCAAAATTTCAAAGTGCACACTGAATAAACCAGAGGATGAATCTCCGAACCTGCAGTGTAAAAGTTAAAACAAAAAAAGATGAAACTCTGGTGGATCAGTTTAAAACTCTGGTAAGTCTGACCTATTTCTCTCTCTGTGTAGGAGTATAAAATGGATACTTTACAAGCCTAAACAAACCACAAATCATCTCGAGCATACAGGACTAATAACAGCTCTGTCTAGAGCAGTGAGCCCAAGATCATCCCTACATAGAACCATTCCAATTCCTAAATCTGTCCCCCACAGTGTCTATGGCAGCATTTCTTCAGAGTAATGAGCCAAATTCAACATATTATCGTACTGTATTCTACCAGCAGATCCACATGGCAGCAGCCCAAGCAATTTTGCCAGATTCCCTTAATCTGCAACAACAGTGTTGGACTCTAGATCCTGAGTTCTTACGAGAGCCGATTTTAGATACTAAAAAAACCCACGGCTGGGAGGATTTACCTTGGCTTATTCCACAGGTTTATGACTAGATGTATAGCTGTACATGGAAACGTAGATTAGATTCTGCTGCTACAAGAGAGTACTGATCTGTTCGTTCTGGTCTCAAGCAGAACTAATTAATGAATTTCAGTATGTTTGCCAGGAATTACTTTAGGAAAAGACCCAGACATCAGGTCATCTCTGTCTGCTTTGTTTCACTGGGGTAATTAAAATTTCCTCTAAAAATCAGTGAGAAGCAAACAGCAAGGACAGAGTGGGATGAAAAAGAGGGGACAAAAAACTGGAGGCTTAGTAATAGAGCTAATGAAGATAAACTTACAAGAAATCAGCTTAAAGCAGTGCCATGGTTTTGTTTCAAGAAAAAACCCCAATCACCAGGCACCTAGAACATGCATCTATGTCCTTGGAATATACAAAGACAAACCAGAGCACCAGAAGTCACTGTGTAATGCAAAGGAAGCTAGAACATGCAAGGTGATTCCAAATTCTTTGGAATTCCACTAGTGGGATAGGCTTCACTACTACATTCATATGTTGTGGGGAAGAGTATTTCTCATGACAAGAACAACATAAGTTTCTATTTGTGCAATTTCCTACAATACCAGTTTGATTTGCCATTGTTAAATAAAAGATACAAACACAGACACTTCCACTAATGTTGACTGAATAATATAAAACACTATCCAGCTATGGCACATGTACTGCTCTCCCCTTACACATTTTATCCCGATAGTATTCCTTGCATTTCCATGACAACTGGCTATAATATATGCTGATCAAAGAATATTTTATACATTAGCAGTTAACAGGATAGTGCAAGAGGAGCTTATCACCATGGTCTTTCCTTGACTTAGCTTCTTTTCAATGTAAGGCAAGCCCAATTCAGGTTAAACTAAGCAACCTGCACAAAACCAAAAATCATATATTTATATTACAGACAAAACACTAAAAAAAATGCCAACTGCCTTTGTGGTTCACAGTGTGCCTTACTCAGATTAATTTTCAACATTTTTTTCCTCTTAGGATAATGAAGACAGTGGTCATACCCTGTTTTTTGCCATTTTCTGAAACCAAAGCAATGATGTCTTTAACGTCAAATTACAATTTTACTGTAGATATAAGCATTTCAGAAATTGCAAGGTGAAAATAAGCATCCTAAAACACTACTACAATAGCTCAGCCACTAATTATAACCACTAACCACTAATTGCACACTAATTGTAATCCATTTTTTAACAGTAAAACCCATATTCAATAACATGAAAAGTTCTAGGGTTTTTATTCCCTATTTGAAGGGATTACAGAAGCTAATTGGAGTTATTAAAAGTTTACTCATAATAGAAGTTACAAAATATCAACTTCTACAGCGCATGGACAAAAGTTTTATTTCAAAACTGATTTCTGCACCAATTCAAACAATTTTATAAAACTTCCAGAGTACTGAAATATTTTTTAAAAAATCCTTTGTTATTGTAGTTTCTTACTGGTTCATATTTTCACTTTACTGTGGACAATGTTAGATCAACATGTTACATTCCTGGTTTTAGTCAAAATATCTATTTCTTTTTCTTGTTCACAAACACAGTTCAATAAATAAAAACTACATGCATTAGGAATTCTTGATATCCAAACAGAATATGTGTTCAGTGTGCAAAATGTGATTAAAGTTGATTATTTCTAAAATTCAATATTTTTTAAAGTTTGCAAAATTCTCCAAGAAAAATTATCAACAACTTCATCAAAATTCTTAAATAACTTACCTCCCAAATATTACCATCACGTCCACTCCAATACAGGTGTGCCTGTCTCAAATTAGTTATCCTGTCTTTTGCAGTTTAACACTTATATACTGTAAAACGTCATTTACTGTGCACTGCTTTCTGTGAGATTGCACAAGATGCAGGTTTTCTGAGGTTTTGGATTTGGAGGCTTGAATTCCGCTACAAACCACAAAATACCTTTATAGATTATTCACAAGCATTATATTGGGGGTGGGGGGTATGAATTTCAGATGTCAAGCTGAAAACTACCTGTGGCTCAGTCCCTAGAGGGCCACCAACCAGAGACCATCAATAATGCTCTTGATGCTGCCTGGCACACACTGTTGAATTACAGTGCAACTGGAAAGTAACCAGGTATAAATCAAAACAAGAAACAGGAATCATCCTTGGCTGTGAGCCAAACCACAAAGATCTCTAAATAAATAAATTAAAATTGAATCCATCCAAGACAGCCTTTTGTTCATTGCAAAGACATTATTTGCTGAGCCCATCTGCCTGACAGTCAGACCACCCCTAACTAATGAAACATTGCTTATAGGGATTTGTGGACATGCTGAGTCTCAATCTCCTTCTGAATGGACTATCTGTTATCTCCTGTTCTTATACAAAAACAACTATAGATCTGGACAATCTGCAAACTACAAGAATGACCAAAGAACCCCAGGAAGTTTCAGACAGACCTGATGTATCAGTAGACTCTAATAAGTCACTCATCTGCCCTGACTGCCTTGAACTGTGTAGTTCAAATTTTGGGATGTAAGGAAGAACCTAAAAAGCCTGCAAACACAACATTACAATCCAGAGGACAGCTGCAAAGGCGGGGGGAAAACAAAAAGGAAAACCATATCAAGGTTAAAAACGCATGTCCTTTGATCGCTGGTGAATTATGAGTTTGTTGAGTCAGCCTTTCTAAAAGCAGCACTCCTGATACAAAGACTGCAGCTTCCACCGTATCACATCGCGCTCCACCTTTTAACAATTCATGAGAAGAATGCTCCTGATGCAGCCCATTCACTCTATCAACCAATCCATTTTAGCCATCGAGAGAAATGAGAGAGTTAACCACATACCAGGCTGGGAATACCTCCACATTTGTCCACTGCACCAGCAGGAACAGCAGGTTCACCTTCTCTTCTGTGCTCACCTACTCTAATTCACACCAAGGAGAGTATTCTAAAAGGTTATCTTTCCCTGTTACACATAATAGCTATGTGTATCTTGTTTAGATATAGGAACTACTTAAAATAGCAGAGAAATGCCTTAAAATTAAAAGATTGAATAGTCCATCTAATTACCTTGATTTCTAAAACATTACACACTTCTCAAAGGAAAATTATGCAGAAGGAGAATGTTTGCATGTATTTTCTTTTACCAAGAGTGTGAGAAGTCCTAAGAAGATGAAAGATGGCACTTGGAAACCTAAGACTCAGCAAAAACAACAACTATGGCCAAACATAGCGCAGGTAACTCCCCTTCATACGTAACAAATATATATATGTAAAAACATATACACATGTGCATATACACACAAAAACACCATATATACATATATATATATACACACATCTATTTTACTGCAGATTTTATGAACAGATAGAGTATAAAAACCCACATTTTACTCCCTACCACACTGTCACCAAGCAAAGCATTACAATGACATGACAAGATCTTCAAGATTATTGCAAATTACACGGTTCCAACCACAGCCAACACTGCAGCCTCACCAGCATTTTCTTTTTCACAGATATCCTTGTTGCCATTACAAGGAGTTATACCATCATTGCTTTTTCAATTATTTTCTGCTCATTGTTTTTGTTAAAATAGATTTTTTACCTTGCATTATGACTATAGGCTCTTTGGAGATGAAGAACATGCTGTTCTATTGTATGTCTAAACAAAATATTGATGCTTTATTAGCGCAAGAAGCATGCTCTTGAAAATATTGGAAATAAAAGTATTATCAGCTGACTGCCATGCATTTTTAATACAAAAATGGTTAATGGTTTGAAATACACTAGCCCTTCTGGTAAGACAAAAGCTTACTAGAATTCCAGAGAGTACATGCAAAACATTATGTCACACAGTTTCTGCATAAGAATTTACTTTTTAAACTTTTCAGAAGTGCAACAACTTTTCCCCTCTTCATGTCCCTTGCAATATTTTACAGAATATTTTCTTTTACTAACAAGATTTAAGAACATCTATTTTGGCTGTCTCCAAAGGAGACAGGACTTCTCCCTTGCTTTCTCCTCCATACATGCAAGCACAGCACCCTGACCATCAAGACTGAAGCAAGTATTAGCCACTTGAATTGCACTGCTTTATCATCCTTTCTCTTTACTTACTTAGGAACATTGCTTGTGGGCAGCACAAGATGAGATCTCTATCACTTTGAAATTTTGTATGAAGTAGAGGGAGGTTCCCTCAAATTAACTCGAAATAAACTAGGCAAATCAGGAAGTCAGAAATCTATATACTATTTCTATGTGCCATGTATTTGTAGTGCAGCATCTCAGCAGGTCTCTTCCACTCCTGAGATCATGGCTTTTGTTTTGATTTTCTTTTTTTAATATAATATGATTTCTCACAGTGCATGTTTTGCTTCTTTTGGACCAGTCTAGCAGCATATCAATCCAGGTATTGATCCAGACTGCTTCTAATATCATCAACTCCAGTCACAAACGTGAGTAGAGATTTGATATTCAATCTTCTTACTATATACATAGACCACATTTAGAAAACTGGAGTCTTTTAAACAAAAAAAAATATTTGTAGTGAATTTACCACCACATGTGCGTGTCTCACATGGAAAGGCTTTATGTTATCTACAGGGCAGAGAAAGGATTTAAAGAGTTTGCTCACACTACAGTGGAACAAAAGAGCTGCTCTGACTCCTACTAGAACTTCTTTGTTGTGTCTGTTGCCCTTTCTGCTTGAGACTCAGCCAATGATCAACGCATGTAATTAGAATTAAGTTCAGGAACAGTTTCAGTGACACTTCTGATTAGTTACATGCTTCAGGTTTAGCACGTGCTGAATAGCCTCCCGAATACCCTCACGTGTTTTTACCACAAACTCTGTGCAAATGGAGATATTTTAATGTCATTTTTCCCCCCCTCCAAGTCTAACGTTTGTTGACTTGAGAAACATTCAGCTTGTGGAGGTTTCAAATTGCTGCACCACAGCGAACCACCAGAATTACACTGCATTGCTTCTTGGTTCCCCTTTGCAGTCAAAGACAAAGCAACTGGAAAGTTGAAACAAACCCTCTTCATTAACTCTCATGTGTCCCTTCAAAAGATCTGATCTGTTGCCAAAAAATAATCTTACGTTTATGTGGTGGCGGGGCATTCCATCCTAAAGCATTTACCTGCAACAGAACTGCTGGATTGCCAAGGGGAGACTGTGCTGCTTCATGCTCTAAAGCAAACTGACTTCACCTGCTTCCCTTCCTTCTGTCTCACAAATATTGCATGTATTATGCACTGTAATAGGTTTTAAGACAAGATTTTTCAAGGATTACTACATGATGTTGGCTTAAGAGCTCAGTAGTATTAAATTCTTCTCTTCCTTTTCTAGTTTAAAAAAGAAATCATGAAAATGCCCAAAGTAGGGGAAAGAAGTATTTAATTTAAAAAATTCCCCTTAAAACTATTTTGAACATATCAAAGCTAAGCCAAAGACATTTTGTCTAAAATATGTAATATCTTTCCCCGTTATAGAAAGATTGATAGAGAAAAGCTATCTGCCCTATATATATAGGAAATACTGAGTTTTTCAGCTTGAGTGTCTTTGAGATAATTTTGCGCATAGGTTGTTTAATTTGAGAAAAAGGTATTTTTTATGAAGCCTATTCCCTAAGATTCTGGTCTTCCAGTCTCCAGAAGGAACTTCTAGGTCTAGCCCCTCACTTTTATCCTTCTAATTTTCTTCCACTATAATCTTCATCTTCTTTCTGTTTTTATAATCTTGCTATTTGTACTCACTATTACTTCCTCCCCCATACGCTGGTTTAAATATTCCAGTCCCACTGAGATTTTTATTCCAACCTCCTCCCTCATCTTCTTTCATTTCTTAGACTTTTTTTTATCCTGGTGCCTTTTTTTTTTTTTCCTTCTTAAAATAATGTTCAGGGAATTGAGAAACCAAAATGGTCCGCATTACCACTGAGGCATCTTGAAATGACAAATAAACAAGCCCTTTGAATAGTGGCATCCACTCCAACAACATACACTATAAACACTATAACAAACAGCAAGATAAACATGTGCATGCTCTTCATGCTGCCGTGGCACGGACCACCCTTCTTCCTCACCACAAGTCAGAGAAAAGACCAGAAGAACTAAAATGTCCAATCTGTTAAGCCCATGAGAAGAAAAACTAATTGAAACTCATGAAACTCATTTGGAGGAGGCAAAGAAGAGAAATCAAAACCTTTTTTTTGGGGCCAAGTTGACTAAGACTTGTCATTAGAAGATTACCTAAAGGCCAAGATTGCTCCAGGCACTGCACAAGCACAGCTGCAGTCAGCTCCTGAGCTTGTTACTTCAAAGCAAAATAAACATAATGATGAGACACAAACATGAATTTCTTGATGCTTCTTTAGTGAAGGGAAAAATACAGGACATAAAATCTGGCTATCCTTCCCCTATAGCCATAGGATAGAAGCAAAGCAACATTATAATCCTCTGGATTGTCCTTGCTTCCACAGCAGGTGGTTCTGATGGTCCTGAGTAAAATATCTCAGCTTGGGTCTAATTTTTGTCTTTTTCTTTCAAAGCAGAGATCTGCTTGTGCAGCTCACCTTCTAAATGGGCACTGTGAAACACTCTGCCTGACAGAGACCTGCCTAGAACTGACAAAAGCCAAACAATTCCCTCCCTCATGCTCTTCTATCCCCTCCTACTCTTAGTCATTGTGCAATTCTAATGCCATTTAAGCAACATATCAGGCTGTATGGTCTAGCTTCAGTGTTCCAATCTCAGCATTTTGCAAAACATTCCCTCTCCAACACACTGTAACTGGTTCACAGACATGAACTGAATGTACATATGCAGCCTGTAAACAAGATGACAGAAATCCCTTAAAAAAATTATACCCTTCTAGTTCTAAAGAAGGCATAAAACCAAAAAATTATGGAAAATGATGCAGTATTATACTGATGTACTTTCCACTCCTCGCTTCTCCACTTTTTCAGAGGAGCAAGAAAGGCCACTAATGTTTCAAATGTAAAACTGATGTCCAGTTTTAAGAGACATGTGACTGAGCTGGCATAAGAATAGGATGGTGCTAATCTGTGGTTATTTGAATAATCACAACTCAACCTCTACACGTTATTAAAACATCCTGGCTCTGCTTGCTCTCTCTCAACTTCCTTTAGTTTGTGTGGTCACCTCAAAAGCTTTAAAATCATGAGCTCAACTGCAAGGTTTACTTTCATTTCTAAGATCCAAAATTAATACCATGGCTTACAGCTCTTGGAATATTTATTGCTTAGAACTTGAGCCACATGTGCAGTCCAGTATTTTTCCAACAGAACAATACCATATCTGCTCAGTGTGCGTGTGAGGACAGCATTACACCCTAAGTCAACTAAGCCAACAAAACCCACCATGTGGACACAGCTATGCCAACAGCAGCTTTGCCCAGCCTGTATCAATCAGGGAGGGAGCATAATTACATTGCCAGAAAAGCCTGAGACATATATTATTTAGAGTAGATAACACTTGACTTAAATAGCCAATTTCAACACTGCTAACCTTTAAAGGAAATAACAATTTCAATGCTCTGAATGCTTAAGAAAGGAGAGAGGAAAAAGCACATCTTGGGATTTTTCCAAATCATCTTTTTTTTTTTTTTGACAGTAAGAATTAGGGAGATGCTGTCCATCTCTCAGTACAAAGTACCTTAAACATCCAGTTACAGAAGTCAGCTTAGACACAAGGGACTCCCAAAGGAGTACCTATAAAAGGAGACAAGTAAATTACTTGCTTACTATTTTTAATCTGAGATCCCAGATTATATGCAGTGATATCCTGGACAGTACCTTGTACATGCAAGGCACTCTAGTAACTGACAACTTTAGTAACAGCAGCAACAACAATTTCTATTTTCAGTACTACCTCAAATACAAAGGCTTAAAATAACACACATTCAGCTGAAAACAAAGGAAGTGATAATACCTGGCTCTCTCATAATGCTTTTTACACACAAAATTTAGAGTACAGTAAAGTCGTCTTTTTTACACTGAGAACTCTGAGATAAAATGAAGACATAAAACAATGAATTCAGACCCTGGTCAAAATACTTGATGGAAGAGCCAGAAACTGAACCCAGGCTTTCTCTTTTCTCGTTTTGTATCACTTTTGCTCAGGAAAAAAGCAAATGCAAAAATCATAATGCAAATCTACTGGTGTACTATGAACGCAGAAGCACTACCACTGCCACAAAACATGCATTCCGAAATGTCAGTTCAGCTATGAACAGGAAAGATTCTCAAGGATAAATAACCAAAAGCATACTGTGCATAGAGAATATTCTTTAGAATTAAACTATTAGTTTAATGGCATGCCTAATTCCATGCTTAACCCAGTTAAGGCTAGCAGATTGTTTCAGACAAGGCTCAGAAATGTGAAAACATAGCAAAACTTACCTTTTCGTGATTTTCTATCAGGATTTCAACGACAATATTCTGAAACTTCAGGTCCATGATGGCTGCTACAGTTTCCTCCTGTGGCCTCATTAAGGTTGGTCCAAATACTACCCCTAGGTTTGCCACAGTCATTAGATTCCTCTTGGCATGCTTTGAAACACTTTTTGAAAATAATTGGAGGAAGAAACAGGAAATGGGTTATGAAAAATTTCCATTACTGCTGGAAACTGCAGTCTACGAATGAAAACACTACATTTTCTTAATCTATGTTTTAGAAGTTTGTTTTGTGCAAAGTTTCTTCAAATAAAATCTTACTAAATTCTGGTAAACTGAAAAGTCATTCTTACACTGACAACTTAAAAACAAAACCAGTCTCTTACTGAACTTAAATACATAACATGCACTTAGCCTTGGACCAGGGCAAGTGTGAAACCAACTTAAATTTGCTAACAGATCTCCACTATTTCCTCTGCCAGAATTTGCAAAAAGAAAGTATAATGTTCCCTTTTCTCACTTCAATCAAACCCTCAGCTGCTGGCAGGACTGCTAAAGTAAATACTTCTATGGCTTCATTAACGTCTTAGATTTCTGCCTTTCCCGCCAAAATATGCATAGCGTGAGTCAAATGTCTTGTCTGCTTTTGCACGTTTGGTTCCTGGGGTTGAGGATGACAGCATCAAAATGGGCTTTAGCACACTTCACTAAAGCCCTTGTAGTTAAAGAATGGTAAAGACAAGAATTCTGACAAGGTAGGAAAGCAGGTCATAGCACTCACTTCGCTAAATGTTTCACCAAAATTTCCAGCATCTCTTTGTTCTTTTCTGGGAGTTTGTGGACCAAGAAGTGAACAGCATTGACTCGAGATTCCGGACTCCCACTTTCTACGGGATACAGAAATAAATATCTCAAAAAAAAATTAAGATAAAATAAGAACTACAGAAACACAAACCTTCTCCCACCCCTGCATGGAAACATACTGCACACACTTAACTTCACCACTTATGTATCTCCAAACATAGCAACACTGAACATATGTGCTTGTTTTCACAAGAATATTGTTGTAGAATTATCAACTTATTTACTTATTTTGAGAGTTTGTCTTTCAATCCACCTGCAGAAGGATGCCTTTGTTCATCTATTTTTAAAGTCTGACAGATGCAGTTATTGTTTTGCTGCATTGGACTCATGTGCTTGGAAATAGACTGCAAGGTGAGCAGCAATGTTACTGGGTGCCACAGAGAGGTACTGCACTGCTTTCCACTTTAGCATCATTAACGGATTGTCATCATGATTAGAACTCAGTTTTGTTGGTACTGTGCACCTAATGATGCTGCATTTAGGCTACCTTGCATTGGAAACTGCATGCTGATCCAAATACTTAGAAAACCTAATGAGCTCTGAAGACACAGAAGAATAAACATGCAAAAAACCTACAGAGAATACTACAACAAAGGTTCTGAATAACAATGGCATCTCTAGTATAGTACATAAATACAGAGAAGCAAAGAGCTTTTATTTTTGTCTGTTGCATGTCAAATCGAGTAATTTTGGCCCCTACAGGTTTCACTGTACACAGATGAAAACAAGAACCTGTAAAAGATGAAAATAAACCATCTTCCTACTTCAAGTTGCATTAAATCACAAAATTACATCTCTGTAGTGGTTATAATGAGAGGAAGGGAAGCATTTCTATTGCCTGTAGTAATACTTACTAGAAAAAGCAGAATGAGAAAAATTTAGACTTTATTCTGAATGCAAGAAGTTTCGACATGAGGACCACTGATCAGGTCCCATTTTTCTCTAAGGCAACTTTGATTGCTAAGTGTATTTCCTATAAAATACCAGTTTATTCAGATTCTTCAGTGCATATTGCTTCAGATTTTTTTTCTTGGCATATTGCTGTAGATTTAGGGCTGTATTTCATTCTTTTGCAGTGAATACCCCTGCACAGACTGCAAGAAAAAAGGCTACCAAAGGGCAAAATGTTTAATTTCTAGTGAACTACTCAAAATTCTCATAGAAAAAATATGCCTTTTTTAAAGTTAGACTATTTTGTGTATATGTGAAATCACAAATTCTAATTAAAGAATGGCTAAACAATTTAATTACAAGATACAGTCAAAGCTCATATAATTTCAATCTATACTGATATGCACAAAGGGAACAGAATTGAAGGAAAACCTTTTAATTTTGGCTCCTCCAATAGTTTCAGGGAAAAGGATACTCCATGCTATTTCCAGTGTTGGTTTTTTATAGCCAACATAAGAAACAACACTGACTACCTATTTTTGAGCATAGTGTAACTCAGATCTGCAATGTTGATTGAATTTCCCTCCCTAGAACCAACTCCTTTACTAAGCTGTTTACTACTTATGAACACTGTACTGTCTCAAACTTAACTTAAACTGAATTCCTTCACTGAAATACTATAATATAAAGAAAAATAAAGTGAGGAAACTGCTGGCAAAACTTCAGAAGCAGAGAAATTGTTTTAACACTTTCCAATACAAACGTGAAGACTCACCACATAGGTAAGGATGTCAAATTTTGTTTAAGCACTTGCCTGCTAGCATGTGCTTTGGCAACTAATTTCCTGAGCTAATTCTCATTTTGAATTAAGGACCAGAAGAAAACATATTCTGCAGTCCTGGAAAGTCATTATAGCAATCTGAAGATGATAAAGCAATTGTCTCAAAGTTTATTTTAATTTTGCTTTCCACAGTTTGCCAGACGTGCTACAGGCTGGAAAGAAAATCAGCTAAATATCTGTTTGATACTTTGCCAAAAATTTTCTTACACAGTTTCCCTCTATCCTCTTCCAAAAAAATTCCGTGTACACTAGATACCATACAACTGAGCTACAAATGCTGTTGTGTCTTCTCTAAGTCTGTATTTGAACTGCCACAGTGTAATCTGGCCTGCTCTTTCCTTTCTTCTAATACCTGAGGAACATTCAAGCCAGCCTTACACACAGACTAGCAAGGCACTGAAAACAAGGGTCAGGCAGCTGTGCTTTAAGGACTCAAATGAGCTCAAACGAATGTACTTTCTTTTGCTAAGCTTCATACTCTTTATAAATGGAAGGCAAAAAAAAAACCATCGCAGATTAACTAGATGCTTATCATTATGCAATTAAGATAATAAGAATAAATGTTTACACTGGCTATCCAAAAGTTTTTCCATAAAAGTAGAAACTGTGCTAGGCAGCCACATTATATGTGACACACACTGGAACTAAATACTGATTAAAACATATTCTTAAATCATTTATTATTTCTTGTTCCTGCATTTTTAGTGGGATGCAGCATTTTTCTGGAATTGCATTTGCAGAGTGCTCCTGAGGTCACAGCAGCACAACAAAAGATTTCTATTTGAACTACAGTCATGTATTTACTGGCAGGAACGATGAATTCTCCATGCAACTCGTATGTCATCAGTGGCTCTGGAAGGCTTCTGCAAAACAAGGATGATATAATAAATTTAACTGTATTTTCTTCTAGCTGCATTTACTCTAATCAGAAAGCCTTTTTAACATTCAGTAGCATAATCCTCATACTGGAAGCAACCATTGTTACAAAGGCCCTTGAATTCAGTGGTTTCTAGAACAAAAGGAAAACTTGGTATTATCAGGAAAATAAGACTAAATGCATCCATTCACCTTCCATGAAGTGATGCCTCCATCATAAGATACCTTTCCAGTTTCAACACCAAGACTGCACACAAATACTGTGCAATTCATTCTTTATTAGCATTTTTTAAATGCTAAGAATGACAAGTCAGTGCCTTACTGGAAAGACACTAAGGTTCTAACAACAACCACCACCACCAGAGTTAAAACCATTTATTATATTGACTTTACTGATGCTCATGAAATATTGCATATCTGAGTAAACACTCAGATGGGAAATACTGTAGGGGAGAAATACTTTACCGTGTACACTTATGCTTTTTTTTTAATACCTTTCTACACTATGTAAGAATTGTATCCTTACAATATTTCTGCAGCACTCATTGATAGTGGTTGTAATAATATTTAATAAAAATAGCAGATTAAAAGTACAGTGTTTATGTTACATTACAAGAGATGCACAAAAGTGTGACATTTTATGTTCTTAGGCAATTTAGTAAAATAGCTTTATTAGGACTTGGCAAAGCCATTTGAATAGCAAACATATTTTAAATTCTTATTTAAAAATTTTGACACTCAAAATATTACTACTGTTGCACACAGAACATCAGAGCAAGGGTCAGAAGGAAAAGAGGAAAATATTAAAAATTTTACAGTCTTCTCCCTTTTCATTCCACCACACAAACACAAAAAGGAAACAAATTTTAACAATCTTAGCTAACTTTCAGTTATGATTCTCAGCAAGTGTAGTAACACTTCAGGTTTCTGAACCATCAGTGAAATGCTTCTGTGTCTAACACCAAAGTGTTTGGGGGCTTGTCTCATATGAACATGAGTATTAGTGTTGCTGAAGTATTTTGCTTCCCCCAAAACAAATAGCAAACATGGTATTTGTACAAAATGAGCTCCTATTCCAAAACACAGCAAAACTAACTAGTGCAGCTTAACATACTGCATAGGAGAACTAAAATAAGAATTTATAGTCTAAAAAACCAAATGAACAAGAGACAGCCTTACCGCAGATACTGCTTCATAGCACTAGTAATTGTCTTCACTTCCCAATCTACAGAGTTTTCCAGGTCAACTTCATTGCAGGTTTTTGAATCTAGAAAATAACCAGTAAGAGAAAAGGAACATGAAAAAAGGGAATTCTAAATGAGTATGAGTTACATGAACAACAACACATTGACTTTCAACACTATGTGTTTGCTCACATGAGCACAGAAGCAACGTCCTTTTTATTATTATTCAGTGATATGAAGAAGACCAAATATCCAAATCTTTTTATAAACTCCATTTTCATATTTTGTTTTAAAAACTATTTACTGCTGATTTTTTTTTCTTTAATGAAGGATTAAAAACCACCCTCATGTAAAAAAATCTCTATAGCAATTGAAATTTTCACACCTCTAATTAAACAGAGAGATGTTCACAAACACAGAAAGATGTACAAAAACAGTTTAGGGAAAAAAGACCCTCTAAGAAGAATTTATCTTTTACTCTTTTCTTTCTTATTTAACATGATAAATTCTTTCCACTGTTTTTCTTGTAAACTGTTGATGAGAACAGTTGAAGTGCAGCATGACTCTCTGCATTGAGTGAGAATGTTTAAGAGGCGCTCCCAAAGTAGGAAAAGGAGTCTTTGCTGAATGTTTGCCTTACTGGATCAGTTTTAGCCACTGGACAAGAAATACTTGTTTGCTTGACCGTTTGTCAGGACCACAGACCTCCCACCTTCTCCAAGTTAGTTGGTAGAGCCTCAGAACAAGACAGACCAAACCAAAAGGTTTGTCTGATTGACCCATCAGGTTGAAGACTTTCTGACAGATTGAAAACAACATGAACACTGGAACATCTTGCAATCAAAAAAACCATTTTGGCCTCAAAACAGGAAGCCATAGCTAGCTGACACAAGAAGAGAGCACACGTATACGGCCAGCCTAGCCCTATGTGTTTGCTGACTTTCCTGTTATTATTTACTGCTACGTGTTTCCATCAGTCACTGCAGTGGATGATGCAGATTACGTGTGGACCCATTCATAGAATTCAGAATTCATTTGTTACTTGGCTTGTCAGACAAACGACAGACACACATTTAAAAAATCAAATTAGGATCCCTGATTAAAGTGCAGTCCTTTTACCGGGACTAAATAATTTTGTTCTAAAAGCTGTGCCAAGCAATTATTTCTGTAACTGAATATTCTCCCTCATTATATCAATTATTTAAATCTCATTTTAAAATACAGGTCAGATAACATTTTCTAGCAAACTGTTACTAGCCAACCACCACCCAAAATACTCAGGATGTCTCAAATATAAGGTTTATTATTTTTTCTCTTTAGCATGCTAGCTGTTTCCATGTTCAAATTCTCTTTTTCGAGAAGAAAATTTGTCTCCTGAATTAATTAAATAAAAAACTGCCATCACATCAGAAAGTACAAAATCTATGGGGGTTTTGTTACTAAATCACTATGTAATATCCAGTTTTTAAATAGCTGCTTCACAATCATCAACCTCCTTTACATTCAAAGTATGACTCTGTTCACTGAAATTTGTTGATGAATTTTGGGAGGAAAACAACAGGCGTCTGAATTCCAAAGCGAGCCTCTTAAAATAAAAAATAGAAAGTATTGTTGAAACATTTCATTATCTCTGGAAAAAAAACAAACCAAAAAAAAAAAAAAAAAACACAACCCTGCTACAAACCCCTGGTTTGACTGTAGAAGCCATCAAGATTTGAAGACATTTTCTTAATTTTTGCTTTGGCATTTGCTTTACATTTCTCTGTGCCATACCACCCAATAGATTTCACTACTCCTGCTCCATTCTCCCCCTCTACTTCAAGCATCCCTTTTCAGTAAGAACTGGAACTTCAACCAGATTTTAAGAAATATTACTCTAGCTTTTTTCATGCTTCTTGTTCATGTAACAGCCATACTGCACTCAAGGGCAACTTTATGCCTGTAAAACTAACTGTGCATGTTTAAGGAACAGCTTTTGACAAATCAGCTCTAAATTTTATGCAAATCTTTCTGACAATAAGGGAGCCAGAGTTTACAAAAACTGTCCAGTTCACTAAGTTGGTTAGGAGGAGACTCTCTGCTTTCATATGCAATATGCCTGCTGCAGATGTGCACATGTACTGTCATCTACTGTACAGAAATTAACAAGGAATTCCATGCCATTGTTTTGAAACCTGCGAGTTTTGGGAAGGCAGAAGTACCCAAAAGCTTCCTACTACATGTAGTATCTGGTATTTTTCCCACCAGTTAGCATCAGAAATCAAACCTAAACTCATCAGCAGAAACTGCAAGTGCTCAGCAATCCCTTGTCACAGGCAATGGTCCATCTGAAAGCTGATCCATGCAGTGGCTTGTACAAAATCTATGTAACAGCGTGTAGGGAATGAGCCACGTCACAGCTGTAACGCCGATCATCGATGAAACAGGAACTGGGCCATGATGCACTTCCAGAACCGAGACTCCTAACACCTCACACTGCAGTGCTTGTAACACATTTCCATCATATTGGAAGTTCTAGCTTTCTATCCCTGTTTACAATGAGGTATTTGGTTAATTTAACATTTTCCCTTAAAAGGCAGGAAGTGTTTTCCTCACCAGATGCCTCTCTTTAAATTTAAACAAGATCATTGCTGCAAAATAGCACAATACCAGTTACAGGTAACTTCATGGATTAAGTTAATTGCAAAATTAACTATTTTTTCCTAAGTAGAGTTATGTATTTGATTGGTAAGCCTTATTTTGCAGAGACTTAGCTCAACTAGATTTTTGCATTACATCTGAAAATCTATGCATTCATAGTGCTAGAAAAGCATATGTTGGTATTCTCATACTCTCTTAACTCTCAGTCTACTTTCCAAAATTCTACAGAAAATAATCCAAAAAAGAGACAAAACTATATTAAAAAAAAAAAAAAATTACATCCCTGGTTACCATTTGGAAGACTTTTTTCACACAAGGCCTTTCCAACTGTGAACTTCATGGTCAGTGATAGGTAGCTTAAAATACTTTGAAATCTTATCAAACATTTTAAAATACAGAAAGTTAATATGAGTTTTTTTATGATTCCAAAAAATCTTTCATATAAAAGGGTATCTAAGAGTATGTCCAGAGACAAAGGATTAAAGATTAATCGGTCATTTTAAATTCTCTGTACCACTGTATATCAAAAAGGAACCCTCTTTGTTCTCCTCTGAGGACAGATAGATAAAGAGCAGAGATAGGATCACTTTCAACAAATCATCAGAAAAGAGCACCTGCTTGCACCCTAACTTTTTCCTGTACAGTATTTTGCCTCATCTTGACACCACTGTATTCTTCCTTTGTCAAATAAATATATGAAACTTGGGAATGACAAAAAATGTTCCTGATTTTAAAAAATAACTAAAAGCAGATGCTGGAATCCCCAGTAAACTCTTCCAGCTGCTACTGAGTCACTGGCAACTTGAGTCTATTTAATTTGGATACCAATAATGGCAGCAAGGAAAATCTGCCTGCCAGACCTGCAAGCCCAAGCTAAGCCAGCAAGAACAAAACTGAAAAGCATCTTGTGATATCAAACACATTTAATCAAGGCTCTCTGAGTGACAGCATGTCATTCTTCCCATGGTCAATGGCTAAAGATGGTTATTGCTTACTGAGGCTAACCCCAACACAGATAAACAAATATGAAAATCTGTTATAGATCAGTCATTTTTATTAATCCCAGTTTGTATTTCCAAAAAGAGCCTTTTTTCTGTAATACTTTAAAGGTTTACTAATGGAGTACTTCAGGGTGCTGTTAATATTGATTAAAGTAAGACATCATAAATTAATATTTAGCAAGGTCATTATGACAGATTGATATGACATGCAGGTCCTCAAGTCTCAAGATGTCTTATCATTTCTGAAGAGACAGGCTGTTTGAAAAAATAAAGCAAGGAAAAGAAAAAGTCTTACAGGTGGCACTGAACTGACAGCAGCATATAATATAAAAGCGCTTTGTCATTCACATAATGTCTGGGGTAATGAAATGAATTCACTTTCTGGCTTCCTTCAGTTTGCAGTGCCAAAGAACACTGTGTTATCAGCACAGATGGAGCATGCATGGTTCTGGAGAAGAGCCTGGTGCAAACTGCAAACAAGCTTCTTTGCATACCAATGAATCCCTGAGAATCAGACCTTTGCTGTCAAGTGACAGGTTTGGAAGCTCCATAAAAATGAACTAATCCCAGTGGTCTTGTCTGACTGCATGTACTGTCAGTGCTCAGGACAAGAAATGGGGGAACATGGCACATTTTGCAGTCATGGCTACTACTTTGGTGAGAGATGAGGGATTTCATCCAGATGCCAATATTTCTCTCTTTTTCCCTCCCCCAAGGACAGCAGAGTGGAAAGAGAACTCCAGTCACTGGAATCAAAGATGCATCAAAATTTCCAGAAAGAAAAGGGAGAAAAAAATTTCTGCAAATTATTTTAGTTAACTGGGTATAAAAGAGCCTAAGATGTTTAAGTTTACAAAACCAAACCCTTTCTCCATCTGTCTCCTGCCTCGACACACAGTTATTATTAATACAGATATCATATCCCTCCTCTTAAACCAAATAGCTCTTTAACAGTAGGCTTAAACTAACTATCTTATTTTGCACAGTGACTAACTACAGACACATGGGCGTGTACACTTGTACATTCCAGACATGGGAAAAGGAAGGTGGAAACTTCAAACAATGAAGCAACCAGCTTCAAACATCCCTGACTTTGGTATTTTGAGTTTTCTGATCAGATCCTTCAACTTAGGCTGCTTTAATCCCACTTCTATCAGCCTTGCACAAAGCACAATCTTTGCTCCTATATATGTCTCATAGCAGTTCTTAATTTATTCATACCAACTAATCCAGGTCTTTCTAAAGTAGGGAAGCTTACAATGATGTGGTGATTATTTGCATGGACCAGAGCAAACTACTGGAAGTTGCTTTAAAAACTAAATATTGACAGTAAAACAACATGAAATAAAACATTGAAAAATATTTGTAAAATAGAGGCATACCCATCAACAAACTCAGAAGTCTCTGGACCTTTGAACTCACCCCCACAACTCTGTACAATCCTTGGTCATTTATACCTATTATGTAAAAAAAAAAAAAAAAAAAAAAAAAAAAAAAAATCATGAGATCAACCACAGTCAAATTTAGCATTAAAATTTTTGCCCCAGGCAACAAATTATCTTCAAAGACAGAGAGACTACATAGTATTAACAGTTCCAAGAACAACATTATAAATGAAGAATCCTTTTCTTACTCTGTTTTTAAGGTAAGTTCATGTTATATTTGATAAAGATTTCATGTACCTCAATTCCACTTCTGAAACTGAGAGGAGAAGCAAACAGGGGCAAAGGTTTACTTGAAAATAAATAAATAAACCACTGTCTAATTTCAAATCTTTAAAATTGCATTTTGGGTACATCAATAGCCACATTCTAAAAATGCAGGAACTGAACAAACAAATGCTAAATTAAGATTTCTTCAATAACTTTAATATTTCTTTTTTCCCCCCCAATATACGGTCACTAAATCACTTTGGATGAAGAAAAACCTAAGCCTATTCCCAGTCCTCAAAATCAGTACTTTTTCAAGTTTATAAATGCTCTCCATTTAAGATACAAGGCCTCATTCCAACCCACTGTGGTCCACATAGGAGTTACATCCAGAGGCACCACCAAAAGCTACTGAACAGTTTTTCTTGGAATGAACAGAGGAGCCATAACGAGCAGAGTATTTTCAGTCCCCTACTCCCATTCTATATGGACACTGGACCACTTTCCCAGCATTCCTCTGTGCCCTTCCATCATCTCACATACATTCACTTCTCTACCCCTTTTCGTCCCCTGCTTTTGCTTTCCATTACATTACCCAGTTTTATCCCCAGGGAAGTAAAATTGTGAATATAAATTGAAAAAAAATTGGGAGGGAGAAAAGGGGCAGGGAAGAAAAAGGGCAAAATAAGATAGTCTTTGCTGCATTGTTTCAGAGCCTAGGGAGTGGGAGGTAAATAAAATACTACAGGACACAGATGTTTGAGAGGCCTCATAATAAGCAGCCATCTCCAAACACAATCTACCTTCATAATCACACTGGCATGGAAGAGTAGAAATGCCACAAAATAGCTGTGTTTCTACTCCAAGGAAATATTTTTAAATAACAGATTATGTGGTATTCTTATTCAAAATATCCTTCAACAAAGGAAGAATTGTGGAGAACTCCCAGCTTCAATACCAAGCTGCTCCAACACCGCGAAGGAAAATTAAAACCAGTCATATGAGAAAAAGTTTCTTCCCAAATAAATATTAGATGAAGTATGTAAAAATCATTAGCCTTTTAATGAATTACTGTCAGACAGAGCCATAATACACAGCAATAATTCTCAATATGGTAGAGAGAACTTGGCATTTTCTACCTCCTCCTCCTGCCTAGCCTTGCTGCATCTCTTCTGACGCCTTCCTCTTCCTCACACAGTCTGCAGCCTCCTTGGCCATCCCAGATTCTTGAGCCTGCTGAACTCCTCCCTGCCAGCACTGCTCTTTCCTCTGTCCCAGGGCTGCAGCTGCTCCCTTGCTTGCTCCCCCTGGGTAAAACTGGCCCTTTTTCCTCCCAAGGATGCAGGCGCTGCTGGAAGGGTGCTGAGCCTTAAGCTAGACACCAGGTTCAGAGCTGACTCAAATTAACAGAATAAGTCAGATCTCCTTTATTTTATCTGTGCTCATCAAAACACACAACTTAGGAGTGTGCTTGCAGTTCAGCTGTGCACAAAAGAATGAACTGAATAAAACCAAAACAGCTACCGGGCCACAACACTGTTTCTCAAAATAGGAAATTATCAACACAACAAAGTAAGTTTTCCAATGATCCCTAGAACAAGTATGACAGCAGACTATGCACCACTTGAAGACACTAAAAAAAACCTCAACAATATAGTCCTTGATACACTCCAAACAAGAATGCACTACAAATCTGTCCTGAGAGCAGCAAATAGTTTTGCTTCAAACTTCTCAGAGGTGTCCAGGAAAATTCTGGTACCAAACTAACACCAAACTTTGCCAAAATGCATCACATTTTTTTATACAATGTCTTCTGTTACTTTCAGTACCACAGAACAAGCCCTCTGCATCATATGCAAGATAAAAAAAGCTGAAGAAATACTGTCACACTCAGCTTTTGCTTATCTCAGAAGTTGATTTGTGATTTCCTGTGTTTCTGACATTAAAACTGGGGGGAACCAACTGTACTGACCCCAAACATACCTTTACAGGCTTAGAAATAATTAAGGTCAAACCACAAAACCTATTCCTCAGTATTAAACAGACATGATAATGCAGAAGTCTCTGGAAAATGGCAGTATTGAAACTACGACAATCCTCCAGCAATAATCATGAATTTATGATAGAGATTATCAGATAATTGATCAGTTTCAAATTCATCAACATGAAAAAACCATAGCTAATTGCTAGCAGACATCAAGGAGTGCAAAGAGGCATTAATATTTTAACATAGTTTGAGATTATACCTTTAACCATACTTTTAAATGATGTTTTATTTAAAATATACAAACCTGGTTTGAAACAGTCCTACTTCTGATTTAATCTGCACATTTCAGATCTTCAGCACATCCAACACTGATAACGCTTGGCATTTACAGAACACAATTGACAGAATGACTCATTGCAAGGAATAGCTCACCACTGCCTGAAATGCTGAAGGGTTCAGACGCTGTGTCTGCCGGCTCAACCACTATTGGCAACCTGGAACGGTAAAGCCCCGCAGCACAACTTCCTTCATATTTACATTATCTCAAGATGTTTGGCTGCCTGATACAGAATTTGGCACAGGGACACAGCTTGTGAAGCATGCTTAGGAATATAAGGTATTGAAAGCAAGACAGTAATTTATAGTATTATAAGCAAGGTACGGAGTAGGCAAGTTTATTTTGCAACTGGCATTGTACATGAGGCTGACACAGACTTGCAATATAGCTGCAAATACAAATTTTTATACCAAAATCCATGGCACAGAAACAGCCATACAAGTGACACTCTAAATTCAAGGTAATGACAGAGAGTTTTATGTCACTTGCAAAGGTTTTTTACTCTCTCTTCATCATGTACTTTCTGCCTGAGGAGCAGCCAGCCTGGTCATGCAGCTCAATGCTGCCATCTCTCTCTACAGCTCAGATTGGCAGCTCTGCTAGTCCTAACATCAAGACAAATTCTGCTCTGGCAAACTTTACCCATCACATCCCCTCAGAAGGCACAACCAGCTACTTGCACACAAAAACATGCACAGAGCCTTTACTAGTGGAGCACGCAGCTCTTTGATGTTTCTATAAACATCTACCCCGTTCTATTATTCTCAGGAGAGAATAATAAATTAAATACTCCAAAGATAATCCCAAAATGCTCTCTCCAAGACAAAACAGAGAGGCACATCCAACCAGCATGGTGCTCAGTATGTGAGAGATGGGATGCATATCCTGATGCCTCAGCATGTCCTACCAGTGAAGCACAGCCTTGTAAGGCAATGCTGAATCAGAAGCTCACATGCATTTTAACCAAGACACTGATTTTTGTGCTTCTATTCATTCAGAGCAAATAATTCCCTTCCTGGCTTTATAGAAGGGAACGTAACTGAGAAAAAAAATTAACCAGCCATTGACAAGTTTATGTTCAATATCTCCGTTATGCTCTTCTCTCTCTGAATACCAGACTACTTCTGCTGTGACATGACAAGACTATTCTCAGTTTCCACCCACACTAGACTGTCCTCTCTTCCCACCCACGCCAACCTCACACCCATTATGATTAAAAGAGATAAAAACATGGCACACTAGCATCGTCTCTGAAGAAGCATCTGTCCTGTTTTCTCCTGCTGAATATAACTTGCTTTTGATGTATTATCATTAAAGTAAAATAACCAAGTAAAAATGGTTTTCAAGGAAAAATACAGGTAGAAAATTCTGCCACTTGAGAGATGGATTTTCTTCATCGTACAACTATTTGTCCAAACCCTTTTGAGAAAAATGACTGAATGCTCTCCTGGCCCTCGGTTGCTTAGCTCAGCAGACATCAGCAGAAGGTCCTTTAGAGGTTTTTTGTTTTGTTTTGGAGTTGTTTACTTGTTTTGTTTTTTAAATGCAGTTAATGTTAAGTTCAGAATCACTAAACAGAAAATCATCAACAGCTGCTTGAAATGTAATAGAAAAATCAAGTGGATTGAAACCAAATTAAATGGATTGTTGAGTTTCTGGAAGGCAGTACCTCACCTAAATATATTCTTGGAACCCCAGGATGAGAAATATTAATTGGAAACTGATTTATTTTCTTTCTTGAGTACTCTCTGAAAGAAAATTAATAGACACAAGTCTTTTTCATTGGTAGTAACTACCACAAAGCACTCTATTGACTGCACGTCTTACAGAGGCTGTATACATAGGACAGCAAAGGTGCAAAGTCTGTGTAGACTTGGGGAACTTTAATTCTTTCCCAAGTATGTTTCAGGGCAGACCCCACTATGGGGAGAAATGCTGCTAACCCATGAAAGCTCATAATTTGTCTTGAACAAGAGAGTTACACAAATACTTTGCACATTCTTACATACCCCTAAATCAAGACATAAAGGACAGAGTGTACTTAAACTTCCATTCAGTTTAACCTATCCAACCACAGCCCTGAGGGAAAAAAAAAGGCAACAAAAAACATTTTTCCAAATAGTCATTTCATTAAGAAAGTGTTAAAAGTGTGTTTCACTTTCCTTGTAGGATATCAGAAAAAGAAAAAAATAATCAACCCACAACTTGAAGGAAACTATTTGAACACAGTTATAAATAATAAACCAAAATATACTATAGTAAGGAGAATTCATGAGGTATTGTAAGGTAGCCTGTAACTGTACTACAGGCCAAAACTAGCCTTTCATTACATGAGCACATGACACCCTTTTTATTAAATCTGCTTCATTCACTGTAAAGAGAAGACCCAGACTATACTGAGACAGGGTTTTGCAGTGAAGACAACTTATCTGTGGGACACCAGCTTTACCTGCAATGTTTCCCAGCTCAAATATTCAGATTGTAAATGCCAGTAACTTATATTTTAAAGTGATGAGACAGGCAAACGTATCTGCAAAAATATTCAAAAGAACGGAATGAACAAAAATAACACCAGATAAAATATGGCTTAATCTGGAATAACATGTTTAATGCATCAGACAGGACTGATACAAAAAGGTCTGAGAGAAAAAGGACTTCAGATACTTCTTGCTGTTTAAATGCAAAACTTTATGTATCACAAAGTCTGCTTATGTTCCTAATACTATTGTATAGTAAGCGTATGCATGGAAGACACTTTTTCAGTAAGATGCTGCACTGACAGCAAGCATGAACCTGCTCTTCTGCTCATCTTATTAAAGCTGGACTGCGATACACAGAAAGATCTAAGTATTCTGCCCTGTGCAATGCCAGACCTCCAGAAATAAAAAGATCCAGTTTGTGAAAAATTCTAAGTGTCCCCTTTGGGAGTAGGAGGGAAAGTCAACAATTTAGGAGAAAACAAAAATGTCCAGAGAGAAATTACAACATCTCTTTTAACAAACTGAGAAATCTATTGTAACCTTACCTACTTTCATGCCTTCACTTCTTTTCTTAAAAACCACAACCAAACAGCTGGTTCTCCACACAATGCCATGTACAATGCAGTGAGCCTCAGAGTGGCTGGTCAGCACACACTTCAGCAGAGCCTCTCCAAAATCAATCCCAAATACCTCTTGAATACTGTCTGCACACTACTCTCCTCCATCTCCAATTCTGGAAGTACCACAATGAGCATATGCAACAATAAATCCTGACAGCATCTTTGTCCCTGGGGTGAAACTAACTCCATGAAAAGTACTTCAACACTTTTTGTTAATCACCTGCCTGTTCAGAAATGAAACACTGAAATAAATTACTCTGAACTGCAAAGCAAAGGTGCAGGCAATGCCTACAAAACACAACAGGTTTCTCTTAGCTTTTGTGCACAAAGATTGGCTCCCTTTGTCAAGACAGGTGCTACACCCCACTTGTGAGCACTTCTGGCAAACGCGTTTCTTGAAAGAAAGCCATGCATAAAAGGACAGACTGGACAGACTCCTGTCTTGGTCAATGTAATCAGTGAAATGTCTTCCATGGTAAAGTCTTTTCCAGAGATCTACAGGAGACTTTACCACCTTCTTCAGCAGACCAGCTGCTTCACCCTCTTCACAAACAGGTTGGGTTGATCATTACCTCGTGTTTCAACAGCACTGATGCACTTTTTGATGATGGTGAACCCTATCTTATCCAACTGTGCACCTAAAAAAAAAATAAATAAAAAGGGTTGAACAGTTTAAAAGCATCAATATAATTGTGTCTTTCACTGAAAGTAAGGCTGGACTTAATCATGAAGCTAGTAGTTTGAGGCAAAACAATAAATATTCTGAAATTGGAAAAATACATCACTTTTTGTAGAGAAATTCTGCTTTTCTCCTTAACAAGCCTGCCTAGCTGAAGTAAAGGCTTGTTCTGGTGATAGTGGCTTCAGTGAATGTGTTCACAGCAGCATCCTTTGAAGAATGGGATCTCTGATTAGTTACACATGTTGGCAGATGCAAGATGGAATTTAACAGTACTTACTGCAACATCGACAACATCTGAGAGAGTTCACCAAATGGGACAAGGAAGTACTTATGATGAAAAAACATAATTATCAACAGCAGGGCTTTTACTGAGTCCTACCCTCAGCCAAAGAAATTCCCACACTAAAGATACAGGACACATGTATATCATTTCACAGCAGTTAATGATCTGACTACATGAAAGCAGATGCATGAACAGGACAACAGCTGAGCTCCAGCATTCCTTTGTTGTTCCTATCTTACTCTTTTTCTTCACATCAAAACTTCATTTAAAAGCTTATGTTGCAAAACTTCCCTTCCCCCAAACATCTGGCCTTCTTGCTCCTGGGGACCTGGTCTTGCACCATGAAAAGACAAATCTGAGGAAAAATTTCTATTAAAAACGTTAGGATCCAGCTTGAATCAGCAATTTCAAGTTTTTAAAAAAGCAAGCATAAAGTGCCTCATAATCAAAGAGAGATACCTGTTTTCACTCTTACACTTCACCAACAGAAGAAAGCTAATGCTGTGTAAAGAAAGCCATCTCTTTTACTTCCATATTTTGGTTTATATTTTAAATGTACAAATTCAGCTTTTTTGCTGATCTTGATCTTCAGCTGCAACTGCTTTTAAAACCATACCTTCACATTCTAACAGAAATGTACGCACAATCTGGATTAAGAAATTATGATGCATTTACATACAAATTCACTCTTGAATCAATTTCAGGCATTAAGTATATCGGCAAAAACAATCAGACTTTCTCCAGCTTATGTCCAGTCCTATACAATATGTACTGAGTTAGTATGAAAATCCATTAATTACAAAATTAATTAATTACTTGTAATTAAAAAAATTACAAGTAATATTCAAAACTCAAGATTTAAAAGCAAAATAATTAAGGGGGAAAAAGTTCCAGAGATGGAAAAAAAATGATCTTTGTATTTCTTAATTTTAAAATATTAACAAAATCAGCCTTAATGCTAATTCAAATACTTACTTCCCTCTTGTTTTGCATTCATTCTATTCAAGTTGATGAGCAGCTAACACAAAAAGAGTAAAAAAGACACATTATTTTAAAGACTTTCATGAAACCAGAAAAAGAAGATACTCTCAATCTTAATGCTCAGTAGGCACAATGCAGCCGATTACAGCCAGAACACAGCACCACCAGCAGCTCTAACAGCAGGACCAGAGGTTTGTGCTCCCTCAGAACAATGTCAGCTACAGCCACTGCACTGGCTGTAGCCAGTTAACTGGGATTTATGTGCCCCATGTTCCTATGTTTCTCTGCAGGTTAAATTCCCACAGTTTCAAGGCCATTCAAATTACTAAGAATGTGATGATTCCTGGGATTTATGTTCCAGTTTGGGTTTCCCAGAAGTTTTCAACTTATTGGGGAGTCCAGCTCAGCCAACATATCATGGTAATGAACACCTCTGCAAATGAAACCAGATTAGTGTAACATTGAGGTCAATCAAACAACTACTGGGGCAGACACGTGACTGTGTCATTGTCTAGAAAACCCCACCATTTCTGGCCCACAAGACCAATATATTTATCATTGTAAGAATAAATAGTGTGTTTCAATTCAAAGTTTCAGACCTGTTTCCTGATAAGAGACAGAAATTAAGCAAATTCATGTGCAACCTCAGTCCCATTGACAAGAACTTTTTGATCTGGTTTTAAAAAGTAAAATAATAACACCATGTAACACACTTTTGCCACTGGAATGAAGCATGTCAGCATAAGACTAAGTGAACATGCTTATAACTAGACATTTTCTACAACACCAATATTATCATTGGGATGGGAAACCATTTATAAAAATTGATGCTGTCATTACAATGAAAAATTCTCATATCAGCATTAGCAGTTATCTACACTGAGCTTTACCAAGTTACTCATCTCTCCTGAGTTTTATCTCACTTTTATCCTTTATTCATTGAATCTCTCATTTTGCAAACTACATAATGCCAGTTTATTAAAGTAAAAATGGGATCAGAAAGCAGAGGGTGAGAGAATTCCCCATTAAAAAGAGTATTTTAAAAATTATGCTTACAGCTTCTTTTCCATCCAAGGCTTCCATCCACAGCTTCCTGTCTTCCTCAGAAAATGCCTGCATGGTCACAGGAACTCCAGGCCTGCAAATGTGCCAACAACATAAGGTAACTACATTCATCAACAACTAAAAAATGCTTGTCAAATTCAATTTCTAACTACAAGCAAAACCCCATTGCCCTAGAAGTCAGGGTTCTTTTTCTTTTGTTTAATAACTGAACACTGCTGATCTTGAAAATAAAAGATATAGAAGTGATACATGCAGTAAGAAATAGGGAGAACAGAGAGGAAAAAGGAAAATAAATGTAATCTTCAAACTATTTGAAATAGCTCATTGTTGATCACCTGCTGATTCCAACACTTGCTGGAGTTACTGAATTTTGTGAATTGTAAATAAACTTGGACTTGTATTGCTGTTAGATGAAAAATGGAATTTGTTAACTCAATATGTAATTTTCATCTTTAAAGCAGCAACAATGATCATAGCTTGCAACCATTTAGTTCTTTTCACTAAATTACAGTTGTCAAGGTATCAGAGTATCAACCTAGAAGCAATACATCCAACTCAATATATGCTGCATGAAATATCATTTATTTGTCTTCAAAATAAAGTCGAAGGAAACAAAACCTTCTCTCTTTGTCCTGTATTGGAAAAAAATTAAATCCAGGTAGTATTTCAGAAGGATAATGCTCTTTATCAATAAAATAACTTCTTCCTATCCTAGAAGACTTCTGCTCTCTCCTTAAAATTTAAATTTCTTTATATTTACCACTAGTCACCTTCAAGTAAACATGATGGAGTACTAGAAACAGAAAAATAGCACTTCCCAGAGATTTCACCAGAATCTTAACACCCTGAGAGCCATAAATATCAGAATTTAAAGAAAATACAACCACCTCAGCATTCCTTTTGAAAGAAAAAGATGCAAATTTTCAGCTAGCTCGAAGTTATGCTTAAGTCACACACAAGGTTGAATGTTTGCTACTTAAATGTCTTCCCTAAAATTTTACGACCTTGCCTCCTTCCAAAGCACAGTAGTGAAGAAAACCCCATGCCCAGCTGTCAATCACAGTGTTATTTTTTAACTTGGACAAGCTGAGGGACAAGTGTGCCCTGAATTGATACCAAGGAAACAAGCTAATGGCCTGCAGCACAGAACTAATCTCCATGGGAACATCTCAGTATTACACACATATATTATTGAAAGAAAAATGTCTGATATCAAGGTCACAGCAGATCAAATTGTGTCTATTATATCAAGACAGAAAGAGGAACTAGATTTTTCCCCCTTTTACCTGAGAAGAGAATGAAAAAGTGTTTTGCAGGATGAAGGAAACCCTGCTCTCCATCCATCTCTGTATAAACTCCATACCCCACTGAGCAGATGCCACACAGAGGGGGGGCAGACTGACATTTCTCATGCTACTTTTTAGCAATTTTATCGGACTCAGTTTGAAATCTGTTATCCCTACTGACCAATCAATGCACTAACCCAAGAAGAGCTGATGCCTGCAGTGTAAATCTTTACTCCCTTTCATACTGTTGGGACATTAGAACAGCTAAACCACATCCTCCTCAACTCAAAAATGCAAGTTCAAACCATGCTGTAGAGTGATGAAAAATATCACCTGAGCTGGAAATGAGCATCTTCTCATCTGCCATGTGGGCTAGAAGTTTTCTGATGCAGTGGGAGTTTCACATCCCTTTACCCATTGCTTGTTGTAGGAATGAACATGCCTCAGGCCAGTCTGAGTATTCACACAAGTTCAGCATAGACTCTGATTAAAGTTTGAGCACATAATCACAAACATACCTGCAGACCATGAGCAATCACAGGACAGGGGGGCCCAAGAGCATTGGCCCTGCTGCTTTTGAAGTGAAAAACACTAAGCAAAAGCCCATAAAACTTGAAGACCTACTATATTATAAGTTAGCATGTGGTTAATTGGTGTAAGTAAGGAGCAAACATGTAGATTAATAGCAGCTCAGAGGGAGTGGATGCAAAAACTAGGCAGCAATTCAGCAATTTACATCTAGCATTTAATTCCAGATATGATCCATTTCTGCATCAAAAGAATGTAGCATTACCACGGCCTAATTTATTTGGAGTACCTTATGAAGTTGGATACCCTCACCTTCACAAATGAAGGAAGACTAGAGCACTGTTGAAAGACAATGTTTATCAAATTTTGAGGTCCTTTAGAGAAAAAGATTAGCAAGTCTTTTCTTTAGAAATAGTGCAACAAGTGGTGCTTCAAAAAGAGAGTGAACAATGTTCAAGATGCAGTGGATGATTATACCAGGCACAAGAAGCCTCAAAATCCCAATTACCTTATTTCAATCTGAAAATCCAGCATATCTCCTCAGCAACCCATCATTTTGGAATACAGGAGTGTGACACAATGTGGTCATGACTATATAAATTATTACTGCAATCAGTCTTTCACTATAGCTGTATGTACCTCAATTTAAGCCATGTTTCTTCACTATGATAACTCTTAATAGCTCCTCTTAACTGTGTCTGTGCTTTTCATTAATGTGAGCTCAGGCAATGTCTACATTTGAGTTTAGTTCCTCTCTGCTTCTGCCACACACAGCTGAGGTAAAACCCAGTGAGCCATGGCATTGCTTGCCTGCTCCTCCAGTGACCATTCCCATTGGAACTCGGACTGAGGATTGAAGATTCAGAAGAAAAGGCAACAGTAATTTCGCAGTAGTTTTAATTACTACTTCAAAAGAGCTCTTCCTAGGGTGTTTCACAAGCTTACCTGTCTGAAGCTTCTAAGTCAAAACAGAATCGCCTGTCTATTGTATCGGTATTTCTTTTGGTACAATATGTAAGGACAAAGAGTTCCGCGTCACCCTGTGAAAAGAAAAATTTTATAAGCTTCACCCAGTTTTTATAAGCTCCAGTAAGCCAGCTGTACAAGGCAAGTGAGGTAAATTTATATTAAATGGCAAAAGCTATACTGAAAACTGACAATTGCAAAAGAATTCACCCATGTTTGCAGCTCACTTTTCTACAAATAACATAAATTCTATGGTCACTTCTGCAACATAAATATAAAAATAGTCCATTTACCTGGTACTTTACTGAATGACTCAGTACCACAGTAAGTTAAATTAACAAAAATATTTTGCACTGATTACAATATAAACATGCAAAGAGCCTTTTCCAATTTCATGTCAGCCACAGTGATTTCCATAGCAAAGGCCTTAGTAAAGGCTACACCAACTAGAACAAAGGAAGTGTTCTTTACTACCTGTAATATGTCTCACAGAACCAACTCTTTATTCGAGACCAACACCAGGATCATATTTTACCCAGGAATCACAAACTCATGTGTGAATGCTGAGTTTTACCAGATTAAATCAGGATTCACTGTACATTTTAACTATCTCTTGTCTTATTCAGCATCTCTGGACATAGAAGGCTGTCACTGAAGGAGTAACTGCAGGGGTTTTCAAATGGGAAAGCTTTTAATACAGCAGAAATGGTTTCCTAGGTGTTTTAGAATACTGAATGCTCAGCCACACATACTATATACTATACTAACTAAAATGGTTTATTACAACTAGAGCAAATTAGGATAAAAAATTCATAGAAGTACTGAAGTGATTAAGGAAACCAAATACCACTAATTTTCAGTACATCCGGTTTTCCAAGGCTTTTGAAAGATTCTTCCAAACTCAATATATTTGTAAATACACCGAGTCCTCAAAATTATGAAAGTCATCTCCCCTCTGCTGAAACTAATAGGATATAATAACTTGATAAAATTCCAACAACATGATCTCCTAACCAAATCTGAAGACAGAGCAGGATGCTGCATTTACCGGCATATTGACTCAAGCCTTAGTTTCCAAATTCAGATATCCTTTTTCTTTGCAACAAAATGCATTTTATCCCCATCAATACATTCATTTAATGTATCATCTTTAAAGGTAATAAATTCCCAACTATTTCAGTGTTTTAGCCATTTAAAGATAAACAAAGTCTTGGGTCTTGAATATTTCAGATGCTTTTAAAGACATCTGAAATTCCATTCAGTTATCAGTACAAATTATATTCCTATCCACTTTTCTAGTCCCACTTCTAGTATTTACATCTCCAAAAGAAAACTCTGAATCATTTAATAAAGAAATTTCTAGCTCTGTTATATTTTCCTGATTTATACTTTAAAAAGTTAAAGACTTCATAAACAAGATTCTAAATGGTGAAACATTGCATGGTATCTGTGCCAGGTCCTCTGCTCTCCTAAAAGGATGCAACTGAAACGTCTGGAGAATTCTTATCTATTAATAATTTAATAGAAGGTTAATGTCCACTACTTTAGGTTAATGTCCTTTGATGGCAGACTGAATTGCATAAGGCAAGATGAAAAAAAGGGGCAAGGAGGGTAGAAGGGGAAAGTACTTGACAAATCTTATCTGACACATTCTCTGGTCTCAATACAGGACAAGTGTAAGAGTAGAATACATAAATATACATACAACTTTCCCTCCTGATCTGTGTTCAAATGGGATCATGGAGAACTTCTTTGTCTCTTTCCTGTACATGCAATAGTGCTTCACCCAACTGGAACCAAAGGGAGCAGGCCCTACATAACACAAAAGCAACAAACAGTATGAACTTTTTCCAGTTTCTGCATTCTCCTCTCCTGCTTTTTAAAATGATACTTAAGAGCCCTAGTTAATTCCTATTAATGCAGTATTTAAGCAAAGATACAAATTAAGAATATTATACATCATCATACTAATGTTAACCACTGCTTATCATTCTAAAATACATGTTGTACTTCACTCTTATGCTTAATGAAAAATGGAAAGAATTATTAATGTATCTTTCTCTCTCCACTACAGACTAAATAATTTTTCCCTATAAAGTAAATACCCCTTATTTAGAAGAACACAGAAAGCTAGATTTACACCTGGTAACTTGAAGCTAAATAACCACAGATTACCACACCTCTGTTACAGGTTCTAAACAATCTCATGATTAAGGTCTGATCACAACTTCTGACACCAGAACTCTCTCCTATTAATAAGTGCACACCCTAGACAGAAGACACTTCCTTTGGAGCCCAGCTTACTGCAAATATTATTGCTGAGATTTGCACCTTAATGCTAACTGTTCAAACTTGGATTCTGACCCTTTGTATCTCTGCACTTCTATTACTTAACTCTTCCTAAAAAACAGGTCTGCATATGAATCTTTTCACTCTATAAAGCCAAACCTCTAAAAAACATGATTTATGCAAAATGTTTAAAAATAAATAATAAATTACAATAAATTGTCATTCCTTGAGCAACAAGAGCTCTACATCTTGTTTGGCTTTTTTACTAGTGTGAGAAAGATTTATAATTGTTTGAAGTGTTGACAGGATATGATTTATGCAACATGCACCTTCACAGCAAGAATTTTAACACCAACTACCTAACATATAGTCTGCTTTATTTGACCCTATCATCACAATTAGGTAATGAAAATGTATCAATGAATCAAGGAAATGACACTCAATTTCATCATATTCAACAAACCAAATTTTCAGAGGCTAACTTGACAACCCATGTTGCTGGCTGACAACAAATGTTTGACAGTTCTAGGCGAGGTCATTAGTAAGAGATTAAAAATAAGATGAAATCCATTCTTTGGACAAACAAAACTTCCCCGAATTCAGTTCCTTTTACTAAAACCTGTCACATTTTCAGCTCAGTACTTTTTTTATGAGTCACAGTAACAATGCTGCTAGAAACTTTGCAAATATACTTAGATGACTCCTTAATCAACAGTAAATTCTTTGCATCATCATGTTAACCTGTAGAGACAAGACTTGCCCATATGCCCAATATGGGCACAGTGGAATACAAAAATACACCTTACTTTTTTCCTGTACATAAAGGTAGCCTTCCATCGTGAAGTGATTTGCTCTTTTATGTTCCTGAGGATTTCTTCTGATCTTGTTCATGAGCTCCTCTACCTCTGACCTTGTTCCTTCAAAACGATTTCGTGTCTAAAACAAGACAGCAAAGACGCTTTGGTAATGAGAGTGGAAGAAAGAATTACTTTTCCTGGCTGATAGGAATCACATATGGGCTTGCAGAGCAAGGTTTTTTGTGGTGGGGGGCTACAGAGAGGACCTCTGTGAGAAGGTGATTGAAGCTTCCCCCGTGTCCCATGGAGCCAGTGCCAGACATCTCCAAGACAGACCAGCCATTGGCCAAGGCTGAGCCCACCAGTGACCATGGTGGAGCCTCTGGGATAATGTATTTAAAAGGGAAAAACCGCACAATGCCTAATGCAGCCAGGAAATGGAGCGAGAATACGTGAGAGGAATAGCTCTGCAGATCCCAAGGTCAGTGCAGAAGGAGGGGCAGGAGATGCTCCAGGTGCCAGAGCTGAGATTCCCCTGAAGTCCCCGTAGACATTGGATAAAGTCCATGGAGGACTGTCTGAAGTGACAGAGACGCCATGCTGGAGCAGGGGAAGAGTGTCAGGAGTCTTCCCCTGAGGAAGAAGTAGCAGTACAGGCATCATGTGAAGAACTGACCATAATCCTCACTCTCCTGCACCACTGAGGGAAGAAGGGAGGGCTGATGGAAAGGTGTGTTTAAGATTTGGGTTTTATTTCTCATTACCCTACCCTAATTTGGTAATAAATTAAACTGAATTCTCCCAGTCAAGTAGTCAAGTCTGTTTTGCCTCAAATTGGCTGTAATTGGTTTCCCTGTCCTGCTCTTGATCCACAAACTCTCTAGCTAAGGAGGGCGGTGATAGAGCAGCTTTAGAGAGAGCAGAGATAGAACAGCAGGCCTCTGGCATCCAGCCAGGGCCAACCCACCACAAATAACTACAAAAAGAGACAATGATCTAGGCCATTTTAGGACATTTAGTCCTAAAGCACAATTCCCATATATGCATTTACTCTTCAAGTTTTCTGATATTCTTCAAAATCAATCTGAGGTTTAGATATCAGCTGCTGTGACCGTGGAAAGCAAACTACGACTGTCAGAGTAGGTTTTGAAGCAATGCACTGACCTGTTCAGAGAGAAGTGAAATACTGAGTGCAAAATGGATTTGAATATTGAAATTTCCTTAGAAAAATATTACTACATATATTGGCTTAATTCATGAGACTCTTGTTGACAGGAAGTAGAGGATTTTCTGTGGTAATTGAGGAAAAAAGTGTCAGGAAGGTCATCAACAGTGTATACAGATTGAGACTATATATGTGCCAAATGTTTTGACCACACACAAGCAGAAACATGCAAAAACAACCAAAAAAAAAAAACTTGGAAATTCAGTTGACTACTATTCCTGAATGGCACTTATTCCAAAGTCTGCAAGCAGCAGGAAGATAAATATTTATCAGAATATTAGCAAAAACAATCAGAAAATAACTATGCCACCCACAAATTACATGACAGGACTACACAAAACAACAGAGTAGCTCACACCTGACACAAGAAACTCTTTGGTTTGGTCTGAAAAACACTGATAATTGCTAAATGAGCAAATAAAACCACAACAATCATGGTAATAACTGGTTTTCTCTACATATGCACCTGTCCAAGCTGAAAATCCTGAAAAACACTTTAAAATCCAAGCTGGTACATGTGTTTTAAGGAAAGCATATAGTTCCAGATGCATGCTTATGTGTCTTTTTGCAGTCTGAAAGCACCTTTATTTTTCTGAAAATGCGGCCTCACCTATTTTGTCTTTTCCCCAGGACAAGCATAGATAGCACATTTTGGAAGAATCAGCTTTCTAGAGCTTGGGCTACAAGGCTGGGGTGGGTCTTTTGCTTTCTTTCATTTGAGGGGAGGAGATGGGCAGTGAGAGAAAGGCAGGGTTTGTGGTAAGGTATGGAGAGGAAATTCATAGGATAATTTTCACAGTAAAAACAACCTGAATGAAAGAAAAGGCAACTACTACAGCTATACTGGCAACTCTTAAATCACTCTCCATATCCAGCTAGGCTGTCTGTACTGGATCTTGTACCCTTCAATCTCTAACACATCAATCCAGTGTTCTGCCAGCAGCTCAGCTGTACCACAGGAAAACCCCAGATCATTTTTCCTTCGGAATGTCTTGCTGATCTTCAGCACAGAGGAGAATGTGTCATGTCCTCTCACAATCTTTTCAAATGCTCCCTTCTATTCTCCTTTTACCTCAGATAGCTGTTGAGCCTTGTTCTGCCTTCTCTCTACAGCCTCTATCTATCCATAAAACTTGAGCTGCAAAGCTCAAGTGCTTCAGAATCTGGTGGGGCACACTGTGCTACCATTCAGTCAATTGAAAATGCAGCTGCTGAGATTAGCTTACTTTATTACTGCTCATCACTTCTTCAAAACTGTATCAGAGTTTCCCTCTCATGTTTCAGCCAGCATCAGTTCCCCTCTAAGTTGCTCCTCACTCTGTTAAGCACACAGAAGAAGCATGTCTGGCCTGACATTCCCCCCACAAGCACTGACTTCTGCCACAAAAGTCTGCTTACAAAGTTAACACTAACTAGTTTTCTTTCTCAAACCAAACATCACCTCAAAAGGAAACTTGACACTTGAACATACAGGAAGAAAATGAAAGGAATGGTATCATGACACGTGAATCACGTCACTATGCATTACAACAACTGTAATCCTTCCTTCCGCCTCCCTGCTAGTTAAGCCATTTCTAAAAACAGACTGTCCTCTCCAAGAAGCAGTTTCTGTGTCTTAATTCCAGATGCCCTCAGAGGTCAAAAAAAAAAATGCACCAACAGGAATTGATTGTTTGCAATAAGGTGTGTGACATGCTTCCTACCAAGAGGCCTCTGGCACACCCAAGCTCCTCTGAGCAAGCTTTATTGTTCATAAATCCCAAGAAAGCAAAAGAGACAATCTGAATAGTAACTCTGTCAGTCCCACTTCTTCAGCCTTCACCTTGTTTCCTGCTCTCCCAGTCCAGGTCACACCAGGAGATTTGGGACGAGGGCACGCTAAACTAGTGGCAACCCCATTTGCCTGTCCTTGAAGGAACAGAGCATTTTGTGAAATACACCAGGGGTGCCCACACCAAGTGTCCTTACAGAGTTCTACACCCCAAACCAACAGGGATGCTCTTGTTTGAAAGGGCTGCGGCAAGACAAACTCCACACTGCTGTGACCAGCTGTTTTTCTTCCCTTTTCTAGTTATGGATAATGTAAACCTATAGGGAAATGACCCTCAGACCTGACCACCACATACTCAATTTCAAAGCATACCCAAAACACTGAAAACTTCATCTTTCATTACCCATACTCTGAACTGTCCAGTGTTTTATGCATTTTTAACAGACTTCACTAGTTTTAAATAATCCTTGCATTATTTATATCTCCAAAAAAAAGTTAAAAAGGAGTGGAGGCCTTTTACTTCATGCTTGTTTTTTACAGTATTATTAGAAATTACAAAGAACTCGCTGGAATTAGTGATGATTTGTTCAGTGATGTGGTTGGTTATCCAGGAGATGGCACCATACCCCCAAAATTCACAGGCAATGCACTCACATGGAACTCCAAGTGTAGGCAATACAGATACTGCACATGCAGCAACTTCAACAAGTGATTTTACTCACAAAAGTAGACTCAACTTACATTTTGTATATTTATCTGCAAGGCCATTTTGTAATGATTGAAGTCTTTCGCAAGTTCATATCCCTGGTGATAGAAAGTGAACAAACCCTGAAAAAATGATAACACCTGAAATAAAAAAAAAAGACTTGTTAGAACAAAAAAACCTCAATTTTCTTCAATACAATTGCTGCACATAGGCTTTTTTTGGAAAGATAGATTACAAAACGATTATTTTAAAATAAATTTCCACTAATGCCTACACTTCATGAGTAATATTTAAATCCAAATCATGATCTATGTATACAGACATTTTGGATGGTCCTGTCTCTGGAATTTCACAACTGATCTCTACTTTCCATTTGACCATAGGAAATGTATAACCCATGTTCCCAAACTTTCCTATGTAACCTTTTCCTACAACTGCTCTGATACCAGTGATGTCTGGAACACATATTTGTGCACAAGGAGGTAATGATCATTCTGTCCTTTCATTGCCATTTCCCTGGTCATTCCTCTCTCTGCTAATGACCACGTGGGGGTGACTGTCACATCAGTCATCTGGTTTGCTGGAAGAAGGAAGCTTTGCCCATTGCTGCTTTTTGTGCACAGATCTGACATTCTGTCAGAACCAGCAAGTGACCCACTTCACATATGCTGACTTTAGTACTTCAATTTAACAGAACAGCAAGTTGTACTACACTGGAAGCAGCATGAGGTGTAGTCCTGTCTAACTCTCCTGTTTAGTTCAGGTTGCTGGAACAAAGCAAGTGAGACATAAAAGAACAACCCTCTAAAGACAGCAAGCCAAAGAATGTATTTAATAAAAGTCTGAAGTCATATAGCAAATAAACCATTTTCAACAAAAGTAAAAAAAAACCCATAAATTTTAAGTACTAAGGGAAAAGGAATTAACAATTTGGTACAAAGCTTTCTAGAGTAGTGCAAACTTCAAGTTTAAAATCAGGCAGCATAAAGTACAGCCCCATCCAGAAGGAGCTTTCAGAAATGAGAAAGGACATGTTGCAAGAACAGAATTTGAAGATTCATTTCTCTAGTCTGTCTCTGAGGAAACTTCAAACAGCCTCAAACACAATAACCAAATGCAAAGCTATTTATGGTTAGAAAAATATCTTTCAAAAATATTTTTTTTAAAAAGGAAAAGCCAACATATCTAGACCAGAAAAATCCCACACAACCACTCTTTTCACAGGATTTTGCCTTTTTTTAAACAATGCTAATATAATTGCAGCAATTTATTCCTCCTTAAGTATTTTAGCAATTTTTTTTTTCACACAGGAATTATCTACATTAGAATAGACCAGGTCATTTGCAACTTTTTTCCATTATTACATTAAAGCAATTGTATCAGAATAAAAGAACAAACTTAGTCCAAAAACACAGACTTCAAAGCATGAGAGAATGGAAGTTGCTACTACAAACCATCCTCCCTTTATTCTCAGTATTACACTTACTGTTCTCTTGTTAATTTATAAATTTGTATTTAAAATACCAAGTTACTTTACACTTCAGAAAAATTTTAGAATAATTTCTTCTCATAGATTTAAGAAAGTCTCATCAGTGCATGCAGCATTTCCACCAAAATTAAATTAAATGTCTTGATTTCTCCACAGATTCAACTGCAAGTGAAATTAAACATATCAGGCTACCCAGGAACTGGCTTCTTACCCACCAGCACCTTCCTAATTGATTTATATCTGCAATTCTTTACTAGCAGGCCTCTAAGTCCAACCTTCATAATTAAAATTAGATTCCTTGCATTAGTCAGCAATAACATTTCATTGGTTAGAAAACTCAAGGCAAGAATCCTGACACCAAAATATTCTTGAATCCTCTGGTCGATCTCACAATGTGAATTGAGGTTTTTGCAGTACAACAAAAGGTTTCACACATTTTCTGAAAATCAACATCAGTGGGTCCAAATTAGTTCTTATTACTAAGATAAGATTTGACATGCCTGGTTACATTTATCTGCACTAGGAATCTGTACAGATGTAACAAGTTACTTTAAATTCTGTTAAGTCACTCAATTGATTGTGTTTTCCAGAAAGCAAAGCTTGGCTTTTGTCCAAATGCATTTCTTCTCCATCCCTTATGAAAGGCAGAGTAGGTTGAATTCCCTGATACTCACAGGCTCCACACACTCAAATTTCTTCCGCTCCTGGATCTCCTGCAACTTGCATACGTACTCAAGGGACAGCTCATAGAAGTGTTTTCTGTTCTGCTCCACTTGGTTATCTGCCTGCACACAGAGCACACCTCATGAAGTTTCACAGCATTTTGCAGACAACTTCAAGATAACACACACACAGAAGTGGCAAGCAGATAATTTTCACCATATTTGAGGGATTTGTTACAACACAGATCATTCATTTACTTTTAAACGGCAGCAATTCCCTTTCACTAGGTAATAGATGTTGTTTTGAATCATGAGGTTAGACTGTTTAGAAAAAATTCAGCAACATCTCTTTAAGCTTCTTTTCTAGGGAATCCAACTTTTAACAGCATTGCAAAGGTACCTGACCAAACAGAGAGTGGGAGCTAAGAGCATCATCCATTAGAAAAGGAGGAAATCATCACTCCAATCAAATTAAGGAAGAAAACGTTATTTTTGAAAACTACAGTGCTGGTGCTATAAATTTTACCCTATAACCCAGATAACTGCTGTAAATAGCCAGAATGCTGTTGTACCCATCCCACACCTGTGCTCACTCTCACTGGCAAGAAATGCAGTGGAAAGAAGTTCACTTATTGGTACAACACTCCACGAGTTTCCCCAGAGCATCCAGTGTCTAAAAATGCAGCCTTTCTACCTGCAGCTGATATTTAGCACAGTTTTGCAGAAATGCCAATGCCATATTGAGGCTCAACAGCTACATTTCAGCTAACATCATCTGCATATAAATATTTCACTTTCTAGCATCTACCCATTATTTTATGAAGTTATTATTTAAGGTACATGTAAGATTCGTTTAATCTTAAAATTTGGTAATAGAAACTGTTATTAAAATACATTAAAGAAAAGGTTACTCTAAGTAACTTGCTCTTAGTCTCTGCCCACAAAGATAATACAAAATGCATCTAGAGTGAATTACTAAAGGAAGTGGAGAAAGGGTTAGGTGAAAGGACAAGACTTACTGTCAGACTCTCTCTTAAATACTGAGACTACATCCTTCAGGCAGAACAGTGACTGCTGTGCTTTAAGAGGATAAACCAAATTAGCTTTAAGACAGTTTTGCCTTAAGACGTGCTTGGCTTTACTGCTCTGTGCTGGAGAACTCTCAGCAGTTCAAAGGGCATAACCACAAATGCCATTAAATAAATTAAGCCCTGATAAGTATTTCAGTAAGCAAATGTGTTTCAACAAGCCATGCCATTTTGATGCATCACATAAACTGTGGAATTTGTTGAGTTGTCAGCCTATAAAGAGATGAATTGTTTGAGTAGTCAGCTAAGCTTCTAATCATATATATACAAAGGGTACCACAACACCCTAGAAAGAGACTCTGAAGTGGATCTTTGAGGACATCTGGCTCACCACACAATCCAGAATACATTATCACATCTCAGTTTTCTGAGGCATGAGCCTCCCATGCACCCAGCAAGTTGCATTGTAGTTTGTGTACTGCTGAAGAATGAGAGAAGTGAGAAACACACTGTGCCTCAGTAAAATTACAGGAATATCGCACCACCAGAAGAGTTAAAAGTTGTGTTCATGTTAAGACACACTCCACAACATAGCATGCTTTTCTTCAAATTTTTGTCAAATTTATCCCTCCACTATTTACTCCAGTCAGAAACTGACACAACTAGACAAGAATAAAACTAAATTATATGCAGTAAATTGTAACTATATACACCTTATAATGCAACTATATACACCTGTTCTCTAAGCTTGTGCAAGAAATTGTTCCCTATCTCCTCTGACAACACGCTCCAAGGGTCTTTTTTCTTTAAATTGCTTATATAGTTATAATTCAAAATTAAACACACAAATGAGAGAGCCTGACTGAAGCATTTCAGAAATTTTGTTCATGAAACTTTGAAGGACATTTAAAAATCTAAAAATATATTTGCTCATTCTAGATTTCACACATGCGCTAAAGCTTCAGGCTATATTTGATACAGCTTCAAAATGCTTCTTAGAGGCATTATGTATTTTTCCATTGAGATTAGGTCTCATTTCAGATTTGATATCAAGAACCCATATTTCATCAAGCAATCATAATCAACCCTTTATCATTTTCTCTGCGTCAAGTTCTTTGGCAGTTGATCAATTTGACAAAAGTACAGGTCCTGACACATGAGCCATGCCCAGTAACTTCACTGGGACAACTCAACTCCCCAAAAGACAGTTGTTTACACATTTGAGGGTCAATGTTGCAAGTGCAGCACAGTGAAGTGACATCTTAGTGAAACTCAGGAGTAGAGAAATTCCAGGGTAACTTTGCCAGTAATATTAACCATTTTTATGAAAAATGGCATAGATATTTGGAATGAGGTAGAGGGCAGGGACAGGAGTCATCCCTAAGGAAAACATTAAGGTTTTTTAATAGTCTAAGCATTAATAATTCTGACATAATTACATTTATCTGGGAAAAAAAAAAAAAGTCCTTCTGGCTGCAGCAAGTCTCTGCAAGATTTCCCGGCAGTCTTTTCACATACAATTTGCTGTTGCTCCAGAAATCAAAACTATTACAATTAAGTTGATGATGATAATAAACCCAGAGGGACAGAAGGAATTCCAGGCAAAACAAATCTATCAGTTATAAATTGTCAACAAACTTTTTTATAGCACTGCTCAAAAAAATCCCCAAACAAATCTTCAAAACATGAGAAAAATCAAAGGCACAAACCCACTTTATTAGGGAATAAAAGTCTTGCTGTCCTCTGCATTAAGTGTTACCACAGGACATTCAGTCAATACTCACAATGCAATGTAAATCGCATGAATGGTTAAGCCTTGTAAGAAATACAGAGTTTTTCACAGTATGTTTGCACTTCCCTATTCCCTCAATTATATATAAAAAATGACATGAGACTCAGTTTTCATACACACAAAACCCTTGATTCAGAAAATGGTGGAGGTACTAAGTTCAGCAAATATTGATTTTCTCACCAACCTTTCCAGATGAGAAAATTGGTTTGTTTTACCACTGAGAATGCTGTTTCTGTATTTGCGGTACTAAGTTCAGCAAATATTGATTTTCTCACCAACCTTTCCAGATGAGAAAATTGGTTTGTTTTGAGAGAATGCTGTTTCTGTATTTGTATAAGTATATTTACCTATTCCAAAGCCTTCAGCCTGCATAATAAAAAGAGATTAAACAATACCTCTTGTAATTGTAGCTCTTTCTTCTTAGCTGATAAATTCAAATGTTTTTCTAACAAACTGTAGTTCTTCTCTGTCTCTTTATCAAACTTCTTCTTTTCCTCCTAAATGCAGAAACAAAGTAGCAACTATGTCAGTATAAAAGTGTACTATTTTCCTTCTTTTAAAATTCTAGTTCATCAGGAACAAAGAGTAAAAAAAAAAATCATAGCTCCAGAAAGCAGAGAAATATATGTTCCATCTCATTTTAAAAATTAATTTAAAGGCTAACTTGAAATGAAATCCCATTGCATCATTATGGTGTAGCTTATCACACAGATGCTTACATCTTCTAAGTTAAAAAAGAAAAAAAACCTGACCTCTTCTTATTTATTGCATTTTTCATTACTTTCAGGCATCATCCACACCACCTTGTTTTTGAATAAAAGGCATTACATGGAAATATCAGTTTCATTGAAAAAATAACTTTCTAAAATTGACAAGGGAAAAGTTCCAACAGCTTGAAACCCAAAAGAAATACACCTCTATATTCCATAGGATTTCTTCATTTTAAAGCTACACAACAACCTGAGTGCTGAATTCCTATTTCTACCAGAGATTTATTGTGCCCATGACAAAAACCCAATAAAAAGAAAAAATATCCATAAAACTTAATATCATAGTATCAAAAGAAAAACTCCCACAGACATGTAGTAATGTCATTTGCACAATGCAAAACCATTTCTCTGACCACCAAAAGCAATGTATTAGAAGAGGGACAATCACTTTTTTTTTTAAGAAATCTTAGTTTCAGAATCTAATTTAGTAGAAAATATTGCAAATCGATTCCTCAGTTCCACTGTATTAAGGTAAAAATCAGTATTCATTAATTCAAACAACTAGTTTTGCAGCTATTTTTAGTATACCTAATTGCAGTTGAAAATAACCTCAAATAAGTAAAATCAAGTATTTAACTACATATGCAAGAACTGGTAGATTAAATCTTCAGAAATATACTAGTTCAATTAAAATATTTTTCCTCATCTGTAGATCTGAAATTACATTTAAATGTATTCTAACCAAACCCCTGGTTACACTCTACAGTCATAATTGCTCTTTTTTTCTCCTCTTAACCTTTGATTTTGAACAATACTATATACACACTATATTAGAAGAGACACACATTTTTGCCCTCTGAACCATTAGATTCTGAAGATGACATTACATTAAAGAAGCTGTTTAGGATTGCTTCTCAGCAAAGACTTCTACCAGAATTTTTTTTCCCCACTCTGAGACTTAAAATTGCCTTTAAAAAGCAAGTCGTAAAAAAATATTTGTTAGCAACTGAAAAACATGAACATATGCATATAGTTTCAGGGTGATTAGAGATAACATATTAGCAACATGGGGAATTAGGAACAAAGTGCAGGGAAATAGGTGAATCTTTGTTTTTATATTAGAAAAATTTCCATTGATGTGGTGAACATTTCAGTGCTCCCAAAAAGAGTTCTCTTAACTTCTTAACAGGCAAAGCCAGAAACTTTACACACATAGCTTGGGATTAGTGCAGCAACACCTTTCAGTGAGGGGTAATTCAATGAGCGTCTCAGCTTCCAGCTCTGTGAAGCCAAACTTTCCTCCCCTTCCTTTTCTTGAGCTCAGCTCAGACCATTTCATCAGCAAAGGGATGTAAGGTGCAGAAAAAGTCTGAGGCAGCAGATTCAACTTCTATTTTGTAATGGTGGAGCATAAATCTTTCCTAAAGTAAATCCTATACAATGTTGCAGATCTATTTCACCACTAGATGCCACAGCTTGGTTTTCAGAGCTAAGCAGAGTAATATTTCCAATGTCAATGTTTTGATTATATTGAATAAATACTCAGTTAAGAATATTCCAAGAGCTAAATATTTTTAGAGGGTTTTTATTTGAACATTATACAATTATGTAAGATTTCTATTTAAAGGTTTAAATGACCTTTTTTGACAGAATTCTGTTAAAAAAAAATGTTTAGATCAGAAATAAAAGCTACAGCTTCACAGAAACAGTATGCAGGGACACAAGGAAAGAAACATTCATCCAAACAAAATGGGAGATATAGGCTTTGTGAATGCAATTTGTGTTAGAAGCATCAGGAACAGAATTCTGACTAGGAAATGAGATAACTTAAAGCATTGGGAGTTCTCACCCAAAAACGAGCAATTCTTTAATAGCAAAAATACTGCTGAAATAATGCATTCATTACACAGCTGCTTCTATGACAATCAGTTACATTCAGAACAAATTCTCTCTTTCCTTGGAAGACTGGCTGTATTACAGACCAAGTTTTTATTGTGTGTTGGTTGGGTCACCTAATATACTTCTCTCAAGTCCATAAAATTACACAAAGCTCATTGTACCATTGAACTGAAAGGATTTATGATCAACAGAGCATTTTCAGTTCATGAACACTGAAATCATATGCAGACATGTTAATCATTCCTGCCAAAGTCAAAATGCATAGTGCTCTTATAAGTGAAACATTGTCTTAGCTACTAAATATCACTGGTGATGAAGACATAAAATTGTAAAATAAACCATATGCAGGTATTTTGAAAACGTATTGAGTTTTACAACAGAAAACTTTAATAAAATGCTGGCGTCTTTCTTTTCTACTTTTTTTAATCAGCACTTAAATTTCTCACTGCAAGGAAGGCAGACAGATGTAAATTTGTCCTTTTTACTTTTATCCAAATCTAGTCTGTACTTAATACATGAAGTTCACTTAGCTTTTTTTTACAATATTCACAACTTAGTGACAATCTTTAAAAAATGACCAAACACTTTTATCAAAAATACTTTCAATGAGATCTTGTCCTTAGCCTCTTCATCCCTATTATTCCCATGCATCCAGAGCCAACGAGTTATTTATTCAAAACAAAAAATTAAATAAAGGCAATTCTCACTTGCAGGTGGCAAAAATGTAGTTAAAAGCGTATGGATGAGTGAGCTCCTTTAGGTAGTTAATATTTTTCAGCCTTTGATTGTGCAACTGCAGGCAAATACAAAGCAGAACAGAGTTACCCATTAGGAAGGGGGGGCAGGCTGTTAGCAGAATTCTTCCTATTCCAGACAAAGGAGATAAGGGAGGTGGGGAGAAGGAAAGGAAAGGACACATTCTTCTCTTCTTGAAACATTCCATTTGTTTCTGAAGCAAGTTCTCAAAGTAGAAACAAAAAAAGCGCGAACACATGAAACATAAACAATAGTATGTTTCTGCCAGTTACATGTCATTATTACAATGCAATCCAAGTAGAGAAATTAAACAAACTTATAAAGGCAAGGAGGGACAAACCTTTACAGCTCCTAGCTGCTCTTTCCTAAATCTTTCCAAAGGTTTGATCAGAGTTTCAGTAACACTGAGTGCCTAAAGAAAAAAAAGCATGGGTTAGGTTTCTGTAGCCAGATTGATGAGTCACGTCAGTATCAGCAATTAAAAAAAAAAAAAAAAAAGGAAGCTCTGGGGTAAAATAATAGAAGCATGCACGTTAGAACTACTAATTTAAAAAAAAAAAAATCACATCTGAGTTCATTCAAGCTTACAAAATTTCTTAATTCAATCCACTATCAAGAAAATTAAATTAAAACAAATGCAAACATTTCAGAAATTTTCACGTTGCACCCAAAATTGCAACTGCTTCATTTGTGCCAGTCTTGCAGATCAGGCTGAAGGCCTCAATGACTGAATACCAGAGTGACACAGAGGACAAATGAGCTTCACTAGGGGATGCAAAGATTTCTGCAACAAGAAGCACTACAGACAGCAGCGGAATAGACCAGTGAGTAGCAAATCATAATCTTTTAAGACAGTTAAAGCCACTAGGCATTCATATAAATCTACAAATATTAACACACTTAAATACATTAATAAGACCTTAAGCTAAATTATAAAATCAAAGAGGTGCAAAGTCAATAAACAAGAGGTTGAGATGACTGGGTGAGCATCCACCAGTGCACTTATAATATAAAGTCTCACGGTCATTGCAAAAAGAAAAAAGGAGGACACAATATCCCATCATAAGATAGAAAACTGTAGCTTTTTTAATCCGCACAGCTAGTAATTCACATGAAATTTCCCTGAAGATGAAGCAGGGTTCCATATGGTGCAAACAAGACTTCGAATTTTAAAAATATTTGAAATTTCAGGAAAGGCTGGTACTTGAACACAGCAGCAGCATGGAAAAGATGGCAAGAGCATTGCAGGTGAGGGGTAGCAGGGGGAGCAGACCTTTTGGTCTGTCCTAAGGCAGACCCACAGAACAAATCATGAGTTTAGCACAGCTGCTGGGCTGGGATGCCAAGAGTTCAGGCAGAGCTCCCTGGAATCCCCCTAACATACAACAGAAGCCTTTCTCTCTTTCCTCCCCTTTCCCCTCCCTTTATAGTGAAAATTTTCAGATAAAACATCACAGGCTTAAACCGGCCTTCTGGAACACTTCTGAAAATTCTTATCATAAAACACACACGGGATGTACCAGAGATCTGGCACAACACAAACCTGAGCAGCACTGTCTGCTCCCGCCCATCCCTGCAGCCATCAGGGATTACTGTGGGAGTCATCCTGCCAATTCACTGTAACCACAGCAACCCACATTTCTACAGGGCCAGCGCAGCGCACTAACCTGCAGCTAACTGGAAACCCAAAGAGCTGGCAAGTCTGGGCCAAACTGGGTGCTGCACAGTCGTCCACATAACAGCTACATCCGAACTTCAGAGCACATTTTCCCAGCAACTTCCCCCTGCACCCATTTCCTGATTTTGCCAAAAACATTTTAAAGCACCATTCAGCGCACCTTTGGGAGCAACAGGAAAAGGAAGAACTCTCAAGTCAGAGTGGAGAGCATAGAAACCCTACAATCAGTCCTTCTCTACTGGAAAACTTTAAATTGTTCTCTGTTCTAACAAAGTGAAGGAGAAAACTCCCTGGAGGAAAACTCAGGATGGCACAAGCTTCCATGAGGTAGAGCACCACACTTACTGGAATCATTTCAAAGCATTTAAAGGTAACTACTGAGCACTCACATGGTTAGAGGGTTAAAAATAATTAACAAATGACAAGTTGCTTATTAGTTGTTTGAACATTTACACAAAAAAGTGTAAGGTTAACACGCATTGAATGTATGCTGAACACAAAGTCCAAATCAAAGAAAACCATAGCACCTTGATGTAACATTGGAAAAATTAAAAAAAAAAAAAAAAAAAAGAAAAACATATGCATAAAAAGGCTGTGCTTCATAAAACCACAGGGCTGTAAATCACTTGATCTCCTGCTCCTGTGCAGTATTAACCATGAGAACCACTAAAGGAATTTGTTTGAAGCAGAAAATAATCTTTAAATCAAAATGGGATGTTCTCTTCAGTGACTGCCAACAAGCAGATTCCACTGCTGCCAGTGGGATGATATGCCAGTAATTCTTTCATTAAAAGAAAAACAAGCTTTCTCTCCTTCCAAAAAAGACATTTCTCACTTTGCACAACTTAGACTTTTGTTAACAGATGTATCCCCAGGCGCCTGCCATGAAGGTACTTATGATTTGTCAACCCCTTTTCTCTCTGTGTCTGGGTTGAATAACAGGACTGTTGATTACTTCTGGGTGGAGTGAGGATTTGCAGATCTTTGGTCATTCTTACAGAGCTTCATACCAGGCCATATATTAGAATGCAAGGCTGGTAAATTCAACAGTGAATTACAGAGATGTTCTGACTGACCAAGTTCATAATTAAAATACCTCCAATACAAGATTAAATAGAGACGCATTCCTGATGTTTTCCAGTACATAGAATCCAGTGCTTGTCATGAAAAATTACAAAAAGATGTATTATTATTTATAGAAAAAAAATATTTACACTGCTATTCATTCTTAACTCTTTTCTAAAACTATAGATGGCAAGTTAACAAATAGGAAATAAGTGAGGGATTACGTAAGTATATTTGTAATTATCACTTGTACCTTTCTTCAGAACTAGAATCATGTTAAAATGGAAAATTTCCAGCAAAAGTTAAACTAGGCATTTAAGTTAATATGAAACTAGATGTTCCTTCCTTTTTCAACTTCTGTCTTGACTCTTACATTCATTTTCATCCCTCTTCTTCTCTAATCCTGACAGATTATGACAGAAATGTACTATTTAAAGTGACATTTTAAAATCCCCCTTTTTACATCTTTCATCTATCCAAACTTACATGAAACAAATATATATTCAATTATATCTGGCAGGCAAACCGTGGCACACAAGTCATAAGTGAACCAATCTAACAAGGTCATGTCTCAGGTAACAGAATTTTAACCAGCTTTGTGAATGTCAGAGTCTCAGGAATGCCCTGAGAAATGTTTAACCCAACGTGCACACGTGTCTCGGGCAGACAGTCCCAAACTGCTTACACTAGTCCTGCTCTGTTTGCAGCACCTACAGAAAGGTCAAATAATTAACTTAACTTGAACATGAACCTGGCAACAGCAGCAATAAAGTCATCAGTGCCATCACCGCCTCAGATGATCACTCTATCCAACATTTCCAACATCCTGAAGCATGCTGTCAGCTTTGTGTGTACCTATTTCAGACACCTTTACAAAACTCCACTTGCTCAGGCAGAGAAGTTGTACAGATCATAGATTAAGGGGCCCCAAGCACTCTTTCCAACTGCAGTCCTCAAAGGCACAGGCTTAATCCATTAGCAAGCTCATTCACAGCTGCTGGATACTTCCTCAGTCAGGTCGACAAGACCCAACAGGTCACTGAGCAGTCAGTGGCACTCCACAAGATGACTCCATTTAGACTGTCACTACTTCCCTTCCCAGAAAAGGTGGGAGTAGGGGTGTTTAAGGACAAACTGCTTCCACCAACACCTCCTCCTCTGCATTGTAATCTGACAGAGAAGACCAGGCACCAGCACTCAACGCCCCTCTTGCTTTCTCCTGCAGTAGGCAGGAGCAGGTTCTCTAAGTACCCATTCCCTTTCCAGGCACAACCAGGCTTATACTGCAGAGGAGGAAGGCTGCTTGCATGGCCTGTAAAGGAGTAGCAACCCACAAGAGCTCTCCTCAAAGTTCAGTGGTTAAAAAGCTTAAACCAACCTAAGTTAATCAAAGTTTGTTGTTAGACAAATGCAGTGCTGGCCTCCCAGCCTTCGTCCTAAAAACATCCTTAGAGCTCAGCCTTTACTGGAAATTGCACACTGATCATCAACAACTGTGGTGGTAAGATAAATACATACCCTGGCTCTGCTCCATTGTGAATTCATGCATTCTCCCATAAACAAAAAAAAATTTACTGAGAAAGAAGAAAAATTAAGCCATAAACATACACCTTCCTGCAGACTGCACTGCAACACAGGAGTGCTGAGTTCCCAATTCCACCTCAGGAACTGGAATGCAGATTGGATGCCTTGCATAAAGGAGGGGGTTTAGTTTCTGAGCATACCAACTGGACAGATTTATTTGTAGTCAGGGGCAGGATTGTTGATTGTCCCTCAACAAAGCTATGAGGGAGGCCAACAAGTCAGTAAGGCAAAGCTCATGAAACTGAGCAAGTGTGAATGAAACCAGATCTGGGAAGGAAGCTTTGCCTTAATGAATGCAACAGAGAAAGCAGAAAGGAAGACATACCTAGCAGTGATTCAATAACAAAATAGTTGATAATGCTGCTAGATAAAGAAGTTCACTTTCTAATAAGGATATTTACCACTACAGCAGCTCTTCTACTTACAGAGGATACAGTTGTGTTTTCCCTAAGAAAATGCACCATTCTGATACCTCCAATGTTGGGAGAGAGAGAGAAATCTATAAAGAATTTTATTTATTTTTTCTCCAAAAAGCTTTTCTACTTCATATAGTGATTTGCTACTGAAATTTCTCAAAGCATTAAGACCTACGCCTAAAACCCTGCATTATTAAAATTTGCAGATACAATTCTACTACTGAAAACATCAGATGTTATTTGCAAAGCCTGAATCTCTATTCTTTCCTTTCCCATGAGAATATGATTTGCTCTTACAGTTACACATGCCCTCAGCTGCACAGCCAAGCCCCCTGCCAGCCCTACAGACAGAAGTGTCTACAACCACACCTCAGCACTGGTTCTGCATTTATCTGGAGCACTGATGACTGCAGACAGTGCAAGCCACTCCCAAGGCTCATTATTTTGTTTTCAAATCAAGTTTTCTTCTAGTAAACATGTCTGGATTTTTCTCCCTGCTCTAGAGCTTTCCCTATAGTTTTACAATCTTAGATAATGAAAGAGCCTCAGGCACACATTGGGAATCCAGACATTGGAGTTTTTTGGTTTTTAGAAGGCCTGCAGTATACAGACTAAAGGCTTTTTAAGGAGGTCTCACGGCACATTAATACTTGTGTGTCTTTGCATTTGTGCAGAGGCTATAAAAAAGAAGTGACATCCATTGCTGTGGATTCATTTGCTGTGGAGGAAGCCATCTGGTAACAAGAGAGCCAGGGGGACCAGTGAGACACCTCACCTAGAGACAACATATTTTGTTGAAGCACCAGGAAGCATCTGTAACAAAATACATCACCTCCCTCTTAGGTGTTCCAGAGAACTACCCCTCAGGGTTTGGTAAGAAGACAAGAAGTTTCTCAGACTATTCCAGAGGGAGTTTCCTAGGCCATTGAGCCACTGCCTCACAAACCTCAATACAGGCAGAATTCCTGTGCTCTGCACTTCTTTCACAAGCAGCAGCCTTGGCTTAGAAGAAATACAACAGCTGGACTCATGAGTTCAGCCTTCCACAGAAAAGTTGTTTCCTGTTCATCTCCTGGAAGTTAGTGATTCACCTTAAGGATAGACAGCTAAAAGGGCCTCCTATGATCCATCTGCTACGCTGTGCCCTACTCTGAAATGCTGCCCTCATTGAGTCTCTTGTCATGAAACCGCTGGCCTCCAAAATCAGATTGGTATCATAAGGAAACAATAAATAATTTCCTTTTATTAAAAAAAAAGATAATTAAATAGACAGTGGGTTTTAGTAAAGATTATTTACTGAAAGCTATTTAATAGTCCTGTCTTCTGAGTAAGTTTATTCTTATGCAATACATTCCACTATAAAGAGAAAAATACTACAAAGCCATAATCATAACAAACAAGAAAACAAAGAGAAACAGACTTTCACACACTGCAACACATCAGCTTTCCCCATATGCAGTGAAGGAGAGCTGGGGATAACTCCTCTAAGAAAGACCTTGCCTTAGCAAATGGCAACACACCAGAACATGGTTTGGCTTTCATACCATAGACAGTGTATGCGGTCATGTTGTGATCCTAACCAAGCAAAAAGGCTGCTCAGAAAAGAAAAATGCATAATGCCCATTTTCTTGGTGCATGGCAAAGCTCATCACTGAGCAAAAAGATGCCTCAAAGTCAAGGAATCCAGCAGCAAACAACAGTATCAGTATTCAGTCAAGAATGAATTGCTCAATTGTCAGCACTTTCCTCCAGAAGAAACAGTGGTGTTATTAACAACCAGCAAAATCCAAACTGGTGACAGTTTTACCATACAAATTCCAAACATTTCCCAATGATGAACTAACAGAATGAAAATTCTCTAGTGAATTATGTTGATGCATGTGAGACCACAGAGTTATCTGGAAGGGGAAGCTGGTGGTAACAGGACTTGTCAGCTGTGTTCACTCAGAGGTGGGAGGAACACACCCAGATCTGGTTCTGCACTTTTTTTTCTATTGTATAGACAAGTCAGCTTTGGTTTATAGATTGATGTAGACAAGTCCATATGTAACTCACAAAACTATTTCAGAAGACTATATATGACATTCAAAACCCAAGAAACAAATGAAACATTCCATGTCAGGAACCACCAAATCAGACTAAGATGTGGCTGAAATACTCATAGTTCCACCTTCATGTTCCATATTCTGATAATTACATGATTGTCATCTGGTCTCATGCCCAGCAGAGGAAAAGGAAAGGCTGGGCAATGAGATATGGCAGCAATTGTTCTGCTTCTTTCTAAAGCTGGAAAATGTTTTATTAAATGGGAAAAACTTCACAGGAAATAAAAGAATGTAGATGCTGCAATTAAGGTACTCAAGTGCTGCTCTTGAGACATGCTGTTTCTTTCCTTTGTGCCTCTATCTCTGCATCTGAAATATTCAATGTACTGTTGGCAGCTTAATTTTTCGGAAATGGTCAACATTTATGTCCTTTCCACTGTCTTGGCAGGTATATTTAGCAGATTGCACTGTCAGCAGACTTAAAAGCATCTGAACATATGGAGCACTACATAATGCCTTCAACTCCTATTGAACAGATCTTGAATGCATCACACATCTAAGACTACTGGGAACTTTTCTACTCTGAACCAGTGAGTAAACTGATTGCTCCTTCACACAGATTTCTTCAGATTACTGTCAAGAGAGATTAAGATTTACAAACCCCTAAATACCGCATGAAGAGTGCCAAAGAAAAGATTAGAAAAATTAATTCCACCATCTTCACAGCAGAGTCAACTGCTGAATGGAATCCAGATACAAAAGTCACTGCACAAAAGGAAACAGAGTTAGCTATTCAGGAGCACTGTGTGTTAAGTGAGCACTTCACCTGTAAAATAAATATTCATGCACGTCCATATCTAATCATAAGAGGTAGTTTAAGTAAGAATAAATAAGTAAATGTACATATGTGTACAGATTACTTAAAGTATATCTTTAAACTTTTGAGTGTATACCTTTGAATGTTAGCAACGTCTTTTAACTTGTGAAAGCACAACTGAGAAACCCTCTCCCCTTTTTTTTTAAGGAGAAATAAAAAAAAAAAAAAGACAAAAAGAGTGACTTCACAGGGATATTTCCTTAAAAATCCATAGAGAGCCATTTCTTGTGCTCCTGATATATGCCAGGAATAACTCTGCTTTTCAGAGATGCTGATTTGGATTTGATTCTGCCAACCTGGCAAAACTGACAAAGAATGCAAAAGCATTTTTTCACAGGCCGAAATTGCAAAGATACCCATGGCACAAGAACAAGCCCATTTTGTGCTAAAAAAATAAAAAGGAGTAACAAGACTTTAAAATATAGCTGCGTAGTACCTTTCCTCTTAGGATATCTGAAGGGGTAGAAGTGTGCAAAAAACATAGCAGGAAATAAAAGAGAATGTATCAAAGTAAAACAGCTTGTTTATATTGCTTGGGAAATCACAGGGAATATAGCAAGGTGAATATAATTATATCAGAAATCCTATACAAAGAGAAATGTAATGGAGTGAAATGAAAATAGACAAGTGTGTCGGGGCAAAATTAGAAAGAAGGTAAAAACCATTTTGTTTGGCAACAGCAAAAAAAAAAAAAAAAAAAAAAGAAAAGAGATTCTTCATATGTATCTGAGAAGAGAGAGGAAGGAAGCTATAAAACCATTATTGAATTGAAATTAGTGTTAAATCAATTATGGTGTCTAAGACAACAGATTTTCACTATCTCCAGAAAGGAAAAAAACCCTCAGTTAAATTACAGCAAACTATCTAACAAAGAGGGGAAAAAACAGTTCTTAAGGGGAGTAAGCACTCCTTAAGAGCCATTAGATGTATTCCTACATTACACAACAGAAGTATTAACTGCATTCAAGACCGAAGGGGCTTTGCTTCAGAATACTTTAGGAAGTCAGCAAAGCAAACTAAAGGGAGAGGCAAGCAAGGTCCCAGAGGATGTAGAAGAGCAAATACTTTGGCAACTTAAAAGCAAGAAGAGGAGGAGAAAGCAGTAATTCTAACATAAAAGACAGAAGGTCTAAACAAAGTGTAATTAAATTGAAGAAGGAAAAATACAGATGTAAAACACCACTTAGAAAAGGTAACCATAAAAACACTACAATGAAGAAAAAGTTATCAGTTTTATTCCATGACTACTGCAGAAAAATTCTCAAAAATTTCCCAGCTTAACTTGCAGTAAAGGAGACTCAGTGTGAACATTAGGTGAAACAAATGAAGACTAAATAACAGAATAAAGAGAAATTCATGTTCCTGGAACTTTTTTAAGAACAGGTTAGACCAGCTCTTGACAAGGATCATGTGAACTCCAGAAGCAGATAAACTCCAAGGAGGACAGAGGAACTCCAAAGAGGGAAAGCACTCAAAGCCAGCAAACCAAGGTGACCACAACAGGAGTGCCAAGCACTGCCAAGATAACTGAGGGAACAATACAAGAGCCATCAAATTTGCTTATGACTTAGCAAGACTGGAATCAACAGGGAAAACTAATTAGGGGCAAGCTGGTTTTTTAGGAGTAGCCTGGGATGGAGAAAGGGAGGTGTGAAGGAAAGGACCAACAAACCTCAGGCTAACCAGGTAACACTTCTCTGCTTGCTACCACAGCTCAAATGGGGGCAGACAGTGAAGCCTGTTGTTCTCAGTCCCTCACAAGAATCAAAGCTCCTCTCTGCTGCCAGGAAAACTGGGGTTGGGAGGAAGGGTTTGGTGCTCTCCCTGGCAAGCAGGGGGACAGCTGGGTGCTGAGACAGAGCATCTGAGCATCACCGTGCTGGGCCTTGCTCATCCCCACCTTTTTCTACCACCTTGCCAAGTTCCCTGTCATCCCTGAACTTCCACAGTACTTGTGCAGTGCCAAAGGAGCAGAATCTAAGTCCTACAACTCCATTCACCCTTAACATCTAGAAATAATTCCCAGAATATTCTCAGGGACAAAGTGATCTATTTCTGCCCTTGGGAGCATCACCAAGCTACAGTGCTACGGAAAGATGTAATTTGTTTTTTTATTGATGACTCTGTAATAATTTCAGTGAAATGTTTGGTTTATTGCCGACTTCCCTTTCCATATGCAACTAAATCCTTTGACACCTGGGATATAATTTCATCAGTCTTTGAAGGAGATGGGAGAAATGATAAAACCATGAAGTGCAAGATTCCATCTGAATGAAATTATATCCACCAAATAAATATTCACCAGATAAATTTACCTTTCTGGTCATCATTCATTGTAAACACTGACAGCGAGTTTTATGGACTCTGGATTTACTACAATTTCAGAAAACCATGAGAAGTGTAGATGATGGGCATTTACTTTGAGTCTAGAATGTATTTTAAGTGCAAATTTGTTTCATTTACAATGTGGTTCTGAAAAAAATAACTCTTTTCTCAAGTATCTAAAAAACCAAAATGTGCAGCAGTGTCTGAAATGCCCTTTGTCCTGTAATTATTCATTGATTTCTTTAATATTAATTTATGGGCCTGAAATTTGCCTATCTATTTAACCATGCACTGCCACTGAAGACAGCAGTCCAAAATCCTCTGGTCATCTTCAAAATAGTAAGGGGGGAAATGCTCAATAATGAGCATTCTTAACAAAGACTGAGTGCTTTTGAAAAAAAAATCCTGCTATATACTTTGCATCTTAATGGAAAGCCTTTGGATCCCTGACCTCATTCCAAACATCTGTGAATGCAACATGTCCTAATATTCTCCATGGGAGTATCTCTAGAGCTCATGCCACTGTTAAAACATCCACTGAGAAGTAAAAAAGAAAAAAAAAGTCAGAGGAGCAGATGCTGGAAATTACCTTTTTCCAGTCATCACACAATCATTTTCTCAGAGACTTATGGCCCCGGTTACATAAGCTCACTCCAGAAATGATACATAACATTTGCCTGACTACAGATGAAATAAAAAGGCCACACATCTGGTAACTCAGAGAATATATTCTGTTTCCATTTGGTGTTAAATATTTTCCCCATTACAATTTATAATCCCTGTTTTTCATCAGTCACGGTTCTAACAAAACCGGAATTCCATCCTTGTCCTATCAAGAAACTGACACAAGTTAGCTTTCAGGATGATAGCACCTTCTGTGTAAGCATGGGCACCATACCAAAAAAGTAAGTTAATACAGTTTCATGGCATTCAGTCTGAACAATGGAAGTATTTTAGGATCCAGACAGACAGCACTGCATTCTGTACAGCCTGCTGTGGTGGTGATTTCTCCCTGCTGAAAAGCTATTGATACAGTCCCCAAAATGTGCTGGGTAATTGTTGAGTCATCCCTCAAAAGCCTGGCATCAAAATAAGGTGGCAGTTCATTAAGTATTTTTCATTATAAAACTTCATAAAGATTTTCATTAATTAGATTTGTGCAATTCATTAAAATAAAACACAGTTATGGATGGCAGGAAAAAACAGAGTAAAGACTATACTGTAGAATTATGAAAAACAAAAGAAGTATTGAAACATACTTGAGCCAATCTCTACAGTTTAGCAAAAGAGCTCAGAACACTGAAAAATTGTCTCTCCTACGCAAAGACAGTTTTTAGGAAAGTGTGAAGAACCACACTGACCCTAATTCAGACCCAAATGTGGTTCCAGATCAGAACAGCATACCAGAACAGAATGCAACACTTACAAGGAACCATGACTATTACTGGGATCAGGACTGGAAAGAGAAACATGGAAAAAAGAATTTTTCGCAAGTTCTTTTATTACTTATCTATGTATTCCTGCACTGCAGGCACAGCTTCTGGCAGAAAGAAACAATAAGACAGCAGATTAGTCTCAGCTTCCTCTCAGTGATGCCAAGGGATCACTGATTTCCAGGAAGGCAAAGATATAATCACATGTCAAATACCAAGAAATGCAATTGCTATCAAGTCAGACCTAAGCACATGTCCCATATGGAGAGTCTGGCCTGACTCAGAAGAAAACAGGGTACACAGCAGCTGCTCTATGAATCACTGCTCTGAAACAAAAGCTGGGCACGCAACTGCTGAGAAGAACTAGAAAGCAACCATCCAGAAAGAAACCCTCCATCTTCTGAAAAGTTAGGAAACCCAGGTAGCAAGGTGTTTTGCAGAGCTCTCAGCTCCTGCTCTGTGTGCAGCCAACATGAGCCATATTTCACTAATTACACCCCAAGCAATCACAGGCAACAGAACGAAGAACAGAGAACTTTTACACAACAGAGCAACTGTCTGCAGCTCTAACCTCTCACTGTGAAGCTCAAATACAAAGGTTTCTAAGTCTTCTACTTCATAAACACAACAGATTGCATCCCAGATCCACTTAAGTACTGAAGCCAGAGCTACAGAGATTCTGGATCCAAAGTTGGCCAGTTGCCAAAACTTGAGCGTTCCCCTGCTGCAACATTAACTCTTTCACTTTGCTTTTTACTGGAAATGGTAAACAAGCTCATGCTGGTTTTCCCACTCACCCCAGCCATAATTAATCTGGGCATGACTATTTTAAACCAACTCATATTAATCCATCCCTACCATACAGATTTCTTCTTTAATGAAAACTAGTTGTCGGTACTCTAGACTACAGAACCAGAGGCTGCACAATGAGAGCTCCCACTGTTAAGCCAGTGATACCAACATCTTGGTGATTAACAAAGCAATAAAAGCAATTTCACCTAATGTTGATGTCTTTGCAATGTGCACAGCTTTTTAAATCATTTATTGCAACTCACCAAAATTTCTCTTTGTTCTTCAAGATTTTTTAGAAAGTTTGAAAACTCGTGAAGTGATGCATCTGTAATATAAAATAATACAAAGAAAGTCTAATCATGTTGCAGGATGGCATTGAAAAAACATAGCCACTTATAGTCACTTCTTACCTACCTATGTATCTTTCATCATCAGTCTCTGCATCACCAATGAATTCAAATTTAAAGTCTCTCAGAGAATGGGCAAATTTTCTCTGGGCTGCTGAAAGGTCTGCAAGAAAAAGAGCACAGGTTGAAGGGTAAGTAGTCATTTTATGTAGGCCAGAAGATCTTTCTATGCCTAGAATAACCCATCTTTTACAAGAAACTCTTAACACAGGTCTGGCTAGGGACATTACAGGACATCCAGTGTTGCCTAACCCTCTTCTGATAAGGAATTTGTCACACAGATTTCTTTATGCAAAGCTATATAGTAGAAAGCACATGTGATCATATGTATAGTGTTACATCTATCCTTCAATTTAGGGCACATGAAAACAATTCAGGCCATGAAAGAAATCTGTAATTACAGAAGTTAAGGGCACAACTGTAAACTGTACCAGTTGTCTTGCTCTACTAACCTCAATTCCTTCATATATTCATCAGCACAAATACACATCTTGGAATTTTCTAGATAATATATATAGATAACTCCGCTAGTGAAGCCTTTATACATAAATATGCATTAACCAAATACAATAGAATTATTGTACTTTAACTAGAAATTCCATGGAGTTAAACTCTGCCAAAAGCTAAGTTAAATGCACAGCATTAAAATTAATTTTATATAATAACTGTTTTGTAATAGCCATAAAACATTTCCGGCAACCCAAATTTAACCTGCTAACATTTGACAATTTGAGTCAGAGCCTGCACTCTTGCACTCCCTCAGGAAGTAATCAGACTCCATATTCAGTCACAATATCATCAGGATAAACCTACACTGAAATTCATAAAGCTGTAAATAAACAATGCGCATAATCTTTTCTGTTGTGCTGACATGAGCAGGTTGGGAATGTCACAAGTTCTGGAAGGATTCAATTGTTCAGTAGGGAAAAAAAAAGGATGCGTGTCCTGGTACACCTCTACACAGTAGTGAAGGTTTTACTCACATTTTTGTTGTCAGCCAAAGTTAAGGACAACTTAAAGTACTTAGTTAATCTATAATCTTTTTCTTATCACATGCAGTTCTGAAGGGTTAAGAAGAACCCTTTTAACAGGCCAGCTAAGCATTTTGCTCTTTAATATTAACAGGCACTAAAAGATTACCAGCTTGTTTTTTTTTTTACTCTAGTTTTAGGAGGGAGGTAATTTGTTTCAGGTTTTGGGGTTTTTTTGTTTCGTTTTTTTTTTTAGTTTTGGTTTGGTTTTGTGGGGGTTTTTTTGCCAACAACAAACAAAAAAATCACCTAATTTGATTACCAGCCCTGCATTTGAAACATCATGTATTTTATCATATCATAGTACAACCCCTCATACTGTAAGTTTAGTTCAACCACTTAAAGGTTAAGTCAAATACTCTACAAATAGCAAAACAGTCTAAAATGGAAAAAAAATTATTTTTGTTCCTTTTCCTTTCTTTTCATCCATTTCTCATTAGACCTCTCCTCACGCATTGTGTAACAGAGCTGTTTCCTCCTAAACCTGTGCGTGTACCCTCCAACACATGATGTAGCAGGATGCTGCACAGGGTCGAAATAACAAAGATAAGGTTGAAGGAAGCAGTAACCTAACTCCCATGTGAAAGGAAAATTGTTTTAATTCAAATGTCTCATGGGCTGAACAGCTGTTCATAAAGCAAACAGCGAAAGAAACAAGTTCTGTTGGCTGTGAAAGACTTAAATATGGAAAATAAGAAGGTTCTTAACCATCTAATGTTACACTTATTTGTGAGCCAGGTCACAGCACAAGGCTGAAAAGAATTTATTTATGGGTGAATAGTTCCAACAACACTCACTCTCCCAAACTTATTAAATTTTCTTGAATCCAATAATCCCCTCCCAAAGCCCTGTCATATGAGAGTCAGCCCCATGCTAGAGGAAGGAATTCTTTACTATGTTTTCTCCTGCTTGTAGAGGTGAAGCATTCAAATCATGTTGAGCAAGGTACATGCTAAGACACTCATGCAGCACCACACACACACAATACCCCCATTTCCCTTCACAGACTGAACAGGTACAATATTAGGAAGTTTATGAGAGCTTTCTAGAGGGCTGTCAAACTGCCACCTCCCTTGTGACAGTGACAGCAAACATGGCTACACCCAGACTCTTTCAGTGCAAAGTCCAACATCTACAGTCAGCCTGAGAATGGGCTGAATTAAAACACAGCTTCTGACAGGATCAAAAACACACATTTATGCATTTCTCATTATTGAAACTCCTCAGGGATTGGAAATTACTGACTCAAGGCCTGACTACATTGTTGGAAGCAATAACCTTTTCACACATCAAAGCTATACTTCCAGAGTTCCTCATTAAAACCATGAAGACACATTAAATTTTTGCAACATATTTCTACAAATAATTTCTGAAATGTTTAAGAATCATTACAGAAAATTTTGGAAACCATCAGTGAGTTGGAGGGACTTGGAGATTTGGGTCACAGAGTAACAACCTGATGGGTCAAGAGAAGCTGAAGATACCTGACTATTGAATCAACACCTGGAAGAAAACAAGAAGAGATTTACTGGATTTTAAGAACTTGCCACTTTCAACAAAAGAAGTCACTGGAGCAAAATCAAAACCAAGTATCAAGTTGCAATGGAGGAAAACTTTCTCAGAAGGTCAGAGCAAGAATACTGATTTCATTTTTGTTAAGGCACAGGAAAAGTTACAAGGACGGTGGCTGGGAACAAACAAAAAAGAAAGAGATAATATAGCTTTTTGGTGGATTTTCTCGCCACGTGGCAAACCACAGCCAGAATGAGACACCTGAGACCACCTGCAGTCAAGCCTTCCATTGTGGGACAAACAACATCAAACTGCTCTGATAAATTCCAAATGTCCTTCACTACATACACAGAAGTTCACCCAACTATAAGCATTTATAAAAACCAACTAGATGTCATATCATTGTAAGTACTACAACGTCTGACTATTGTGCTACAATTTAAATGCTGAGCATTGTTGCTTGAATTAGATATTTCATAAATGTAACTTGCCTTCTTCCACGATGTGTCAGAAGACCTTCACTAGAGCAAAATTATTTGTCTGGCACTGCAGGTACATCCCAGCATTGTTCCACACCAGCATGAGAGCCTGCAGGACCAGTATATGTTCTTTACAAACACTAGAATAAGACAGCACTTGAGTACAATTAGGTTCCAAACAGCATGAGCAGTTACACTGGTTATGTGAATAATGCTGTGGCCTACTGAAGAGTAACTATTTTTTTCCCTTTAATCTCCACATTTTACAAAGTAACACCAAACTGAAAGATAAAGGAAGCAGCAATAGGGTTGTTGCTTGCTACAAGCTGTGGTTATCATTGAAAGGGGGAACAGGGCATTCAAGATCAAAGACTGCTTTAAATACCAACCAAACACTAACACTGCTGAATACAATAGAATCCCGGCAAACCCAGAGCAAAGTCATTTCAAAGATTCACCTTCTGAAACGCTAAAAGAAACTAAGCATCTGCTAAATGTTTTGACCAGATTTCCAAGAAGAGAAGGGAGGGGACCCAAGGACACCAGGACTTTTAATTTTTTCTTTGGCATTGTTCATAGCAATACGCTGTACTTCTTTCATGTTTGGATGCAACTACCTAAAAATACAGCAGACGAGACAGGAGCAGGTGCCTGCTTCCTCACTTTGCTCTGAAACACCTTGGTAACAAGTGCTCCTGTGAGTTTGTCCAGGGCCAGATGAGCTGCCAGTAGCCCACACAAAAAGCTCAATATTTTTTCAATTGGGATTTGAAAGAAAATACTTTTGTTCCTTATCCAAGTCGACACCATTAGTTGCTGAGTGGTGGCCAAACCTCACTTAACAGCACCAGAATCCAATGATTCCCTAATCTCAGTGCTAGCCACACAAACCAAAAGTCTTGCACAAAGCCAGACAATATCGCTTTCTAAAGCTATTTTGGATCTCTTTTGGAATGCAGAACTAAATGCGTTTGTATGAGAGTTAATATTTTTCTACAGCAATATATCCATTTCTGCTTCAAGCCTGCTTCAAGCTTTTAAGAAGAACTGGAATTACATCACCATTCCTCAATCCTAACTTAAAGTTTCACTGACTCTTAACAAATACACTCCAGGAATGACAGATTTCCAGCAGCTTTATTTAACATGGATTAAAACTGCTCTGGCTTCATTGAACAAAAAGCTAGAAGGTTAACAATCACTTAGATTTAACTACCAAGATCATCTTCAAGCTATTTTAAGGACTAATATTAGATTTCTCAAGGTATTTTCTTTGCAGTGGACCAAGATCAGGCAAGCTCACACACCATCGTGAAACAGGCAAGAACAAGCTGAGCCAGAGCTGGCCTCTCCCCTCTTCTTCCCAGGCATCAATCTCCTGCAAGAGCCAACAAAGCAGCTTCAGAGGAACAGAGCACTTAAAATAGTTTGTCCAAGAGCTGCATTATGGACTCATATGACATTTCATACTAAAAATGCACCATCTCAACACTTTAAAAGCAACTCTGTGTTCCTTTTCTGTGTCCCCTTGCACAAAGTGAATAATGAATCTAATATAATCCATGACACTGAAAACAAGAACAGGATTTAGTCACTACCTTAGCAAGGTGGATAAACAGGATTAATTTAGTAACTTAGCAGATGCAGGCCATGTGGCAGAATTCCTAAGAGCAGTAACACATTCCAACTCCCTAAAACCAAATAAACTTTTTACTCCTAATTTTTATCTGATAAATATATTGAAAGAGCCATCAAAACTAGAAAATTTACAATGAAGCTAAAACACAAAGTTACTCATTCCCATCCAAAACCTAAATGGAAATCAAGTTCAAAGTCTAAGAGGTTTCTGGAGTCTCATTTTAATGTCACATTACTCATGGCAGCTCACAGGTTTCTGAAAGTTTACCAATTTTGGCTATGAGGATTAAAAAGTAAAGTATTACTGACTTGTCAAATGGCTCAACTTCCCTCCGCTCACAGGTTTCTGAAAGTTTACCAATTTTGGCTATGAGGATTAAAAAGTAAATTGTCAAATGGCTCAACTTCCCTCCCTGCTTCCTCCCCTGCCTAATACAGTGCATGTAGTCAATCCCACACTTTTAAAACAAATAAGGAAAAGCTCAACCTGTCACCATTTCAGTTTAATCCAAGTAGCATCCTGCTCATGCTGGCCCAAAGGCTCCTCTCCACCTGTGAACAACTTCACACCCTACTCATTCATATGCTCAGGTCTGAGGCAACTCCACATTTAGTGTACCAAAGTTACAAATTGTTTTACTATTTTGGAAAATCCCTCAGAAATTTTTTCAGGCACATAAGTGAGAGTTTAAATTTTCAAAATACAACAAAAAAGAGGGATGGCAGCAGCAATGCTTTAGGAAGAGTCTTTCAAAGTTTAACATGGAAAGAGTTTTTGCAAGTTGAAAAAAAAAAACACATGCAAGCAAAGAATTTGTATCAAACAGAAAAAAGGAAATTGCAAGAGTAAAATGAAAAACAAACATCTCTAAGGTAATTTATATTTAAAAACTTCAGATCAATACGAATTTGAGCAATCTTAATTACTAATGGAATTTCTCCTCTTGACATAGGTAAGAACCAATGTCATTCTTTTACTACACTAAAGTTCAGATTTTGTCATGACTCTCCCAACTAATGACAACCCAGAAGCCAAAAAGAAAAACATATTTTTAGTGCTCAATCTAATAAAAAGAGAACTACTAATATTGGGGCAATGAATACCATTCTTCCAAACAGTGCCTCTTTTTATGAGGCTACTGCTCCCAAATGTTTCTTCCACAGTGCTGGGCATTCCCTATTATCAATTTTACTGCATGCTGGGGTCATTAATTGCGGTGTAATTTTGGGACAAGTAAAACCAGACTATTTAGTCTGAACAAGTCACATTGTGGAGAACAAAAGACACATTCTAACCTTCCTAAAAGAGACAACCCAACTCTTGCAAGAATTTTGCAATTTTCCATCTCTCAAATGCATAATCCCATGGTCTAAATGCCACTATCCCCCATATCAATCAGAACAGGCAAGTTAAGGAATCTTTCGGATCTCAGCAGAGTAGACTAATTCTTTTTCATAAACGTGCAAAATTGTTCAGATGCCAACACAACCTCCAACCATTGTTTTCTCCTACAGAAAGTATGCAGCACAATAAGATAAAACATGTATCAATTTATTTATCAATTTTTTTTCTACCTTCTCTCGTTCTACAACTTTTATCACAGAAAACAGAGTTGACTCATTTCTCCTCTTTCTACCCTTGCAACTACAAGGGTACAAATTCCATAATACTCCACATCAAGAAACATGTAATTAACATGTTAATTACCATGTATAAAATAAAGTAGCATCTCACTATGGGAAAAGTGCCAATTCCTGCTGGTATTGTCCCTCGGCTGCACCACACCTTCTTGGGCTCTGGTTATTTGCCCTTTTAGTTGGATCTTTGAAGTCTTCCAGCAGCCTTACTCCACCCTGCCAAGGGTATTTTCCTCTTTGCATCAGAGGCATTAGGCAAAAAAGCACATTCAGTATCTCAGCAATGATTAAGGTTTTTCTAAAGCATCTCCAAGAAGCTCTTATGAAAAACTGTTCCCACCCCTCCGCTAGCTCAGATGGTGACTACATCTTTCAGTTCTGCTTTTCAGGAACAGCATAAATTACATTATGAAAGCAAAAGATTCCTGGTCCTACAATCCTGCAGATAAACTCACTCCTCCAGTGGTAAAGAAATATTCCTGCAATCACCCTGACACAAGACCTGTATCCCAAAGTCTCTGCTGAAGAGTCTTGCAACTCTAAGGGAAGTTCCTGTGAAGCACCACAAAGATAATCTGTCTTCAAAGGAATCAGAACCATCTTCCCGATCCCTACAAACTCTGTAACTCTAACAATGAAACAGAATCAATGAAATAATAAATTAGAAAGCAAAGAATAAGGAAAAATGAATTTGCAATGCATGAAACTATGAGGGCATTTCACCAAATTCACACAGTTCCCTAAGACAAAAAGCAGCATTTCAGGATTTGCTGCAAAGGTTTCCCTTTGCCATGCTGCACCAAAGGGCAGCAAGAGGGACACCACTGTTCTACAGTCTGCTCCCAAAAGAAAACTCTTCATCAATCCAGAGGCAATGCTGGAACACAAAATATAAGTACTTATACAATCAAAGCTTTCCCTGATAAAACTTCCTAAAATATGTGCAACTCTTCAAGTAGCACAGACCTGGGAATTGCCTTCCAAAAGTGACTGCATTAGACAATGTGGGATGAAAAAAATTCCTTTTCAGAGATTAGGATTTTACTATTATTAATGTGAAGATGCATGAATTCAGAATGTGAGATTACACCACTAGTAACAAATTCTGAAATGGCAATTTAAAACTGATAGAATTTATAAAACAACTCTGATCACTAAATATATCATAGATTTCCAGATGTTTTTTTCTTCAATTAAAATTCTTGTCAAACACACAGATATGAGGGCCTTCATGCATTACTGCTGTTCAGTAGCAAGTAAATCAGAAGACCATACTGCTTAAGGATGGAAAAACTGTGCTACTTAACTGAAAACATTCTCAACTGGGAAACTGTATGAAAGAAATAAAGTACTTAGAGGAAAAAATATGTTTATTCTACAGCTACTTATCCAACATCAGCATTCTGAATGTTTAAATTCTGGATCATTGCTTTCATTCCCAGACTGAGTTCCCAGACAACTACAATGTTTACATAAAAAAGAATATATTGTGCTGAAATACTGTTTTGATTGCAAAAGAAAAATAGCAATTGACTGTTCGTCAGAAGCTAAATTTTGCCATTATAGTCTGCAAATTATAAAAGACGTTTGTGGTCCAGGAACAATCCCACATAATCCAATCTACACTGTGAAAATGGGCAATGAAGCAATAACCCCACACAACTAATCTTAAGTGAAATACTCACTGAATTCAAAGCACGTTTCTAAATCCAAATAACTGGCAGGACACGTCTACTTTCTTCAGTCAACAAAATTTGCTCATAGCAGTCAGGTCAAGTTGTGACATCAAACCAGCAGAGGACCTGACCCACCACCAAGGCACAGAGATTCCCCCTTCCAAGAAACAGGACTGACTTCATTACTTGAAGTCTCTTCTTGTAGAAAGCACACATGACAGAAACTTCATGTGGTTGGGAAAGCTGGAGGGGAAGCCCAGCTCAGCCTGGGACGGGAAGGTCACAACAAACACACCAGTTTGCACGTTCTTCATACACCACTGGGCAGACATCATCTCAGAGTTCACATCCACGAAATATTTCCAGCATGACCTTTTTTTGCAGAAATGTCAACATTAAACATTAAATACCTTTGCAGGAAAAAAATATCATTCACATGTTTTTTCCCTCTAAAATGGCAGATATCTCAAAACTTTGTCACTTGTATGGAATTACTATCTAAATATTTATATATGTAGAGAAAAACCAAGAAGGAGATCAAACTTGCATGATACTGTGATTTCTCCACAAGAAAACAGGTCCAAACATGCATGCAGCACAACTGCACATGTATAATTAGGGTGTTATATGAAATGGCTACCAAATACTTCATCACCAGTAAGCCCGTACAAGGCTCAGAAAAATAAAGTCATATTTTCACCAATTCCTCTGCTCATGAGTCATGAGTGTTAAGCAAAATTCTTCCAGTACACAAAGACTTGAGACAGCATAGCTTTATTTTCCCAAGTGCCACAGGATTCAAGTGGGAGAGGAGAGAAGAAAACACAACGAGAAACCAGATAAATGAGCAGCTGAGATCTACAATTCAACACATAATGACCAAGTGCCCAAATCCTTGGGCTATTTATTTCCTTATGTATTAAAAGATGAATCTTCAGCATCAAGAAGGACAGAATGACCACAAAGGACCCTCAAAGATGGAAGATAAGAATAACCTTGCTGCAGCTTGACACAGAAGTGAAATTAATCCAAGTTTTGACAGAGAAAACAGCTGGCAGCAACTGCGGTGCAGAGGACAGCCTGTACTTCTGTCATATATAGTTTCCAGAAAATGCAGCAGACAGCATAGCAATGGGTAACTTAAATAGATTTTTTTTTAAATTTGGGTAAATAATTTTTTTTTTTTAAAAAAACACCTTATTCTACACCTTTCCAAATCTGTCAAATAGGGACTTTAAGTGCAAAATGACACAAGAGTTGTGTGTCAAAAAAACTTTTCTGACAGCTCTAATATGAGCTGTTTCTGACTAAAACATATTAAAAATGAAGCTTCTAATTAGGTCAGACCAAAGCCTTACATAAATACGACAGAATATTTCAACATCTTTATTGTGAATACAAGTTTCCTTTAAATAAACAAAAATTGCAGGAAGCACCAAAATATAAGAAACTTTACTTTAAAGGATAAGGTTTATACTCCCCTTTCCCTGCTCTCACTGTTGCTCTTTTAAAAAAAGATATTGCTAGAGAAAGCCCAGATGTTCCAGTCTTATTTCACCTGCCAGCTTCTCCAATTATTGCAATTTATTTGTCTGGGCAAAAAATAAAATTATTGCTTCTGCCACCAATAACTGCTAAGAGAGCATAGCAGGAAATACTGATTTAAATAGTCAATAATGTAGTGTGGTACATGCCAAAGGAGAAACTTCACTCATCTTTGGTCCAGATGGTTGTGCAAGAGTTGGACTCTGTGCAAAGAAATCCTGTAATCCTTCTGACAGTTCAGATTAGAAATTTTACAAGATGCCAATGAATCAAATGTAGGCTGATAATGTGCATTTCAGAAGTGACACACAGTAAAACTCACTGACTCTGACTGGGAAAAAACTTTTGACCTCAAAGTTTCTGGCACACAAGCATGTGAAAGCCTTACTGCTTTGAGTTTTCAGTACATTTCTCAAATATGAGTTTCCAATCCTAGATATCAGTGGCACTTGGTTCCTGAATCAAAGATCACTAAATGATCAAAAAAACAAAACAACTGAGCAAAGCAATTAAGGATAGGCAAGAGCAACCACCACATCCTCATGAGGAGCACAAGGCATGAAAAAGAAACATCTTGCAATCCTACACAATAGGAAACAAAAAATGTTCCAGTCTTCTAATGCAATTCTATATTTCATTCTGTTTTCAAACTAAAAGAACACTTACAATATATAACACAGTGAGAATCTTTTTTATATTATTTATATGTTTCATGTTTTGACAAAAGAATTAGCTTAAATACACTATTATGGTTTTGGGGAAAAGTTGAGCTGGTTTTGTTTCTAAATAAGCATAACATGCAAAATTTCTGAGTGAAAGCCCAAGCAACTTTTTGATTTTTCCCTCACTTAATTGTTCCAGCTACATTACTAGGTATTGTGCATTTTGCCATAAGACATTCTCATGAGAGAGCAGATTAAGCAGTTTCTTGCCCAAGACAAGCAATACCATGAAAGAATTCACAACCTCCCTTGGAAACTCCAGTGTGTATCTCTCACAGCAGAAGTGACTATTCTCCCCACTCTGACGATATGAGGAAGACTTCCTATAACAGAGTAGGAATACAGAAGTTCAGGACTTGGTTCAGTCATGTTTGAGTTTCACTGGGGGAAGCTGAGGGAAAAGGAGCGAGCCAGCATTTCCAAATAGAAAGACATTTTCTGAAGTGATTCCATTGCACTTCTGGAGTTGAGGCATTATTAAGCTTGGGATAATTTGTTTATAAAACAGAAAGAATTGATTTTTTTTTTGGTCTCTCTTCCCTGCATCCTGTAAACAACAGTTCATATTCAAATACTGTTCCTGCTTATCATCAGCTTAAGGATCCACAACCCTGCCCACGTACCCAGACACACTGAACACACTTGAAGCTTTAACTGCACATCACAACAAGTGAGAAGCAGACAAAACCAGAGCAGAGACTAAAGCAACCCCTGGCTGCCAACAAATGTTGTCAACTTAATTTAGACATGTGACCCTGTGGCACTCGTTAAAGAAAGATGCAGGACACACTTTTTTATGGACCAAAACAGAAGACCCCTGTTTATTCCCACAGGGGAATATAGAGTTTTTAAAGAACAACACCTGTCTGTCCCAAATTGGTCAGTAACAAGTTGTAACCCTGTACTGATTGTTCACTCAGTCCCTCAGTGAGTACATGCAGAATGAGTTGTTTGTGATATACTGTTTTAATTTTTCTACCTAATGGTGCAAAAACAGTTTATACAGGTGGCTAGTGTTTCTCACACTCCTAGAGTTCTTTCTCAGGGAAAGCAGGTTGTTTTCCACACTCCTAGAGTTTTTCTCAAGGAAAGCAAGTTGTTTTTCACTGATGCAGGACTGTTCTTACTAAGAGCTGTCAGTTTTCTCATGGCTTCTGTCAGCTCAAGTCCAGATTCAGTTCATAAGGCCTCTGGCCAGCTATTTCACCACCACAGATGTGGGTTCCGTTCTCTAGAACGTGACAAAACAAAGGAAAAAAAACCCAAAACATTTTGCCAGACTAACAGCTGAAATGAGAAGCTACTACTTGGACTGCGACGATCTGTGTTGTAGAGTCATAGAATCATTTCGGTTGGAAAAGACCCTTGAATATTGAGTCCAACCAAAACCTAACACTTCCAAGTCCACCACTCAACATGTTCCTGAGTGACAAAACTACACAAGTTTTAAACACCTCCAGGGATGGTGACTCCATGGTGTCTGCCCTGGGCAGCATCTTCCAACGCTTGACAACCCTTTCAGTGAAGATTTTTTTTCCTAATACCCAACCTAGCCTTCCCCTGATTCAATCCGAGGCAGCTTCCTCTTGGCCTGTTGTTTGCTCCTTGGGAGAAGAGGAACCTGGCTACCTGGCTACAGCCTCCATTCAGGGAGTTTTAACAAGGGATAAACTCTCCCCTGAGCCTCCTGTTCTCCAGTCTAAAAACCCCCAGCTCCTCCTCGCAGGACTTCTGCTTCAGACCTTTCTCTTGCTCTTCTCTGGACATGCTCCAGCCCCTCAATGTCCTTCTTGTCAGGAGAGGCCCAAACAACACAGGATTGGAGGTGCAGCCTCGCCAGTGCCCAGTACAGGACAATCACTGCCCTGGTCCTGCTGGCCACACTATTGCTGATCCAGGCCACACTGCCACTGGCCTTCTTGGCAAGAAGGCATACTGTTAAATGTACTATACTCACAGAAGAGCCCCAAATTCTGAATTTGGGGAATGGTAAATATATCAAATTATATATACAAATACAGGATGACAAATTACACAACAATCTGAAGGAAAAGCTCCAGCTTTTAGCAGTGAGAGCACTGCATCTGTACAATCCAGGGAAGGGACATGTACACCTACCTACTCTGAAGTGTCCTGCAAGGACAAACCCCCTGCATTCTACACTCCAGCTGGACTGGCTCTATAGCTCAGCTTCAGCACTCACTGGTACAAACTGTCCTGTCTGCTCACAGAACTGGAAATGCACATGCCTTTTATATCTGATTATTTATTCATAGATCAAGCTTGGAAGCAAGTAGAAAACAACTGATTTGATGGAAGAAATCAAAGTATTTCATTAATAACAAACATCAAACAAAACAAAAATTTGAACAAGGCATCACATGTGAATTATCATGACAACTGCAGGGTATAATTGCTTGACTAGGTCTAGATTTTATCAAATTGATAGGGAAGATTAAGTAGTTGTCCTCTGTTTGTCCCACCCTCTGTCATAACACACATTACCATAAAAGAGAAAAACTTGAAAATATTAGCAGTCAAAATTATCATTCAACTTATCCAACTGCCATGTGGTTAAATTTATACATTTAAAGTGCAAATCAACAAGAAATGCTTTCTACATCAATTTGCTTGGCTGACATTCCAGTGAAAAGGGCTCTTCAGTAAATTGTCTTTAAAATAATAACCAGATTTAAACAGGTTTCTGTGGATTGCACTAAAGAGGTGGTGCTCAAATACTCTATGATCTCTGGTTGGGAGCAAAAGAAAGGACTCAGTCTCAAGTGACCAAGCCTGTGACTTTTGAAACAGAAGATGACAAGACTGCTACATAGAAACTCCTGATCTCTGAGGAAAAAAAAAAAAAAAACACAGGCTATATGCATTTAAGTTTAGTTTTTTTAAAAATCTTTCTTCAGGACATCACAGGCCTTTAGAAAAACAAACACTTTGTTTATTTGAAATAAACTAGGAATTACTCTGGACCCTTTCTCCTTTTTTTAAAGCACTCTAACATGTGACAGGAATGGTCACAGAGGAAAAGAAGGGTATTTATTAATCTATACCTGAAAACATGCAAAAGTGTTTTAGGAAGGCTGGGCAATATTGCACAGAGCTACTTATGAAAATTAAAAACAACCTGATCTTGATGATTGGTAAGGGGGAAAGGGAGGATTTTATTTTTTTTTTCAGTCCTCTCCCTTCTCTTTGACTTCTTCCTTTAAGAAAACAAATCTATGTCTTCCTTAATGCAATACCCTTTGCTTTCTTACAAGTTTTACATTACATTTATTCCAGCTGCAAAACAGAAACCTTTAACAAGTACTTAACAAAACATACAAATTAACTATGAGATAAGAGTCACTCAAGCAGTGAAGAACACTCTGAAAGTAACCTAAGTAATAAAATGGAACCCCACATTTCAACAGATACGGGAGTGGCAGAGTAGTTAGACAACGTAACATACGTATTTCCCAAAATTACACATTTCCATCTGGCTCCTTCAGCAGTCTGTTTCTTCCCACACTCAAGGGAAAAAGAAAACCTACAGCTCAGGCTAACACGAAAGAGACACAGGTTTTCCATAAATTCAAAGTCATAAGCTAAAAGCAAAAGAGGGAAAGACAGACTGACCACCAGAACAATGATTACTCAGCTAAGGCATTCACAGGACAGGACGGGTTTTACCTACAATTTAGTATTTACCCCCACTTAAGCACCTAAAATAGTACTAAAAGAGACGTACTGTCAAAACTATCTTGTTCTAGAGAACTGAAATAATTGCATTCTCCTCCTCTCCTCCCTCAGAAAGATTAAAATCCAAGAGAAAGCATTACAAGAACTACCTGAACAAATTTTGTCCTTAGCTAGGGAAACAGCAACAGTAACACCACACATAAAAGTGTCCCCTCAGGTTTTGGTCTCTGGTCTCACCACAACCATGCTCAGTCTTGCTCAGCTACCGGGATTTAATCCCCCCCTGCCTTTCCAAGTGCCACTGTAATCTAAACACCTTGGTTTTAAATACACACAGGAGAGACACACACGCTGAGGTACAGCAGCACAGTTATTCTCATTGGACATTCAGCCATGCTTTCTACATCAAAACCAAAGCCCAAAAGGAACAGCAAACAAACAAACAACAACAAAAAAAAACACTAGGAGAGCAAACTAGGAGAGCTGAGCTCCTTAACACAAGATAACCATCTATTGGCACACTTGAAAAGTTTGTTCTTTCCCCTGAAGAACCACCATGAATGATCACAGTATCCTTGGATCCAGCTCATGGCAGGCTCTTTAACCGGCAAAGCCTGTTCCTGAAATTCTGCTACTACTTCTCACAGGTAGTTTCATATGGATAACTAGAAGAATCCATGAAGATGATCTTTTTAGCTTTGGCAACAGTTTACTTGGTGTATCTGGAGCACTACCTTTATGAGAAAACTTCCAAGCACCTGGAATAACAGCTATACATTGTTGTTCCAGAGCAGTGACAGATGATCTGACATGTCAAATTCCATCCTGCAACAACAGCATGCTTAAGAGCTACTCAACACACAAGTATTTAAAAAGCAAACATAATTAGAGGAGTATTGTGAAGGAGTTATCACATGGTAAGCTTCTGAAAGGTTGTCAGTAGTTTTCTGATTAAAGAAAAGGGCCTGTCACAAGACAAATCAAGTATACTTTCATTTGATCAAAATTTATTTTGGATAATTCACACTTCATCTGCCACAGACCAGAAGGAAGGAGTCAGGAATCCCAGTTTTGTATCTCATTTGTGCTGCACTGCTGGTTTGTAATTGTAGGACTACACTATCAATGAAATATCCACAAAACAAACCCCCAAACCATAAATGTCAATAAAACCTCTCTACACCAAAGGAACTGGCCTCATTCACTCTTCCACATATGAAAATAAGGCAGCAAAACACTAGAAACCCTGAAGTGTTCAGTGAATGCATTTGTCAATGACAGCGGGGAAAAAACATTTGCTGATTTCTGTAGGACACGGGATTCTGAATGAGTCTAGTGATGTAAACCAGAACAGTTTCTAGCAATTCTGGTCCATGGCAGACTGCACAGACAAAAGTGGTCCGTCCACACGTGGTCCTAAGAGCTACAGTCAATGACCTAGTGTACTGCACTGGCAGCAGCAACTCTCCTACCTATCACATCATATAAACACAAGAGTTTTGGGTTGGGATAAGTGGAATAAGTACTGAAGACAAAGTGTCAGTTCACATTTTCATGATTTTTCTTCTGCTCCTCAAAAGCAAAAGCTTTTTAGGATTGTTGCAAAATGCTGCAAGATGTGTGAAAGATCCCTCAGCCAACTAAGGCACATGCCTTAAAATTCTTTCTTAATCTCATGTTCTAGTCCCCATTAGCACCAAAAGATAATTCCAATACTGAAAGTTCCTCAATGCATTTCTTTCTTCATTTACTAAAATTTCTTCTCATGTCCAGGTTTATAATAAAATTATTGCTGAAGCAGGTGAAAAGAAAACCCATTTTAACACATGAGCTGTGGTATTCCAGTCTTAATTGGTTTCTTAAGCATTAGGCTCAACACTGATGAGTCAAAATCAGGCTGTAATTTTCTACTTTGCCCATTTAAACCAGCGCTTTGCTGTGCTTTACAGGAAGATGCAAACACACACACTACAAACTCAGTGAAAAGCAGCTGTTCAAGGTCCAGGCTGTTTCAGTGTGTTCCACTGCTGTTCTGAGTATGTGCAGCACAAAACAGTATCAAGAGCCACAGACCACAGCGATCAATTAGCACCTTCCAGACTCTGGGGATGGAGGTGGGGAGGGAGGGAGAGAGGGATAAGCAGATGAAGCAGCTCAGTGGAGCTGAGCTGCACAGGCCAGACCTCAGGTACAGTCACAGTAGGTTTGTACTTCCTCCTACTATCACCACGATTTAGGACCACCTGCATGTTAAAAACATTACAGCACATGGCAGTATTGTTTCTTGCTGTCCTGAACAGATGAAGGACACACTGGCACAAAAATCTCAGACAGGATCAGTCAGGAGCTGCGTAACAAAGAACGTTAAGCCTTTAAAGATGATTAGCTTCAACAAGTAAGGCTGCTGTACTTTTGAATTGGCTCTTTCAGCCACAATTCACCCTGCTGCCAAAGCTTTAGAGCTGCATACCCACCGTGTGTTTGTGACTCTCCAACTGCAGCCCCCTGGACCTCTAGTAACCTGCAAAACCTGTTAAATGTGGTTCAATTGCAACTCCTCTACCTTTCTACCCAAAATACCAAAGAAACTCTGAGGGGTGACACCAGTCAAAACAGATGTGGGGAGGTTTTGAGTGGTTATATATGGCACAAACACCACAGAAAAAGAAATTTAAAAATTAAAAAGAAAAAAATTAAAAAAACACACACACACAAAACCCCCAACAATGAAACAACCCAGCATGTGCAAACCTGTAAGTGCCACTTTATCTTATGACAGAGGTATTTTGCAATGCTTATTTAAAAGCAGGAATGCCCAACTAAGAGAAATGCAACAGACTCACTGACTTTTATTTATCTTTCTTTTTATTTTGGTTGACTGAGAGACAGATGAGAAAATCCAGAAAATCCACATGACTGCTGGAGAACAGATATCAAGGATCTTTGCTGGTCAGTAGTAACACCTCCCACACCAGCATTACAATTGTAACTCTCCATAAGTAATAGATCTATTAAGAAAAAAGACTGTAAATCATTGTATTTGTTGGGTTTTTTACCAAATTCTGTCTACCAATGTCAGCATACTTGCAACTACAGCAGAAATGCTAGTTGGATGCATAGCTAAGACACAGATATTTTGTTTATATTTTGCTTACATGGCCACAAGCATTTTCTAGTCATCAACAAAGAGAGGCAGGACAAAAGCCTTTCACTGAACAGAAAACTGGTCCTATCTTTTTGGACTACCTGAAGAAATTTCAAATTTAATACCAGGGGAATAGGGAAGAATAAAGAAAAGTGAGGGCAGGACACAAGCACAAATTGAGAGCACAGTGGTCTGACTCCACATGTAGATGGCTAATTTTAATGATATATAAAAATGTACTGCTGGATATACGGTGTATTCTATTCATAATATAAACATGTGCTCAAATCAGACCTTTAGGGTCAAGTTGAAATAATCAATTAGTAAACTCACTTTTTCCAATCCTATAATCTTTGTTTCATCATGTACTCTATAGAGTATTGCAAGAAGGCACATTTTAGTCACTATCACATATTTCATAGAATCATAGAATGATTTGGGTTGGATGGGACCTTAAAGATGATTTAGTTCAAAACCCCTTCCACAAGCAGGAACACATTCCAGTAGACCAGATTGCTCAGAGTTCCGTTCAGTCTGGCACTGAACATTTACAGGGATGGAGCATCTAAAACTTCTCTGGGAAACCTGTTCCAGTGCCTCATCACCCTCACAGTAAAGAATTCTTTTCTAAAATACAATCTAAACCTACTGTCTCTCCATTTGAAGCCATTCCCCTTGTCGTGTCACTACATGCCCTTGTAAATACTCTCCCCATCTTTCTCACAGGCTCCCTTCAGGTACTGAAAGGCTGCAATTAGGTCACCCTGAAGCCTTTACTCTTCCAGGCTGAATAATCCCAGTTCTCTCAGCCTTTCCTCATAGGAGAGATGCTCCATCCCTTTGATGATCTTGGCATCCCCCTCCTCTGCACTTGTTTCAACAGGTCCATGACCTTCCTGTGCTGGGAGCCCAGAGCTGGATGCATCACTGCAGATGGGATCACACCAGAGCAGAGAGGCAGAATTCCCTCCCTCCCCTGCTGCCCACCATGATTTAGATGCCCAGGATACTCCAATAATAAGCACACAACCCAACAAAGTGCCTGTGATGCAAAGAAATGAAACTTTATTTTTCCCTCCTATTTTCATGCCACTGGAAGGGGCCACCTAGCCATGATACAAACATGAGAACCACTTACACAAGGCATCCAGAAATTTACTGCACAGTGTTGCACTGGACAGCATCTTGAACTACACATGCACCACTAAACATCAAAGACCACACAGTTCCTCCCCCCCTTCCTCCACCACTGCATTCAGCTGAAAGCACCCAGCAGTGTTGCAGCAACACTGCAGCTCTGGAGAGCAGAACACAAAAGTCCAGGCAGACCTCTTGCTTCCACATTATGAAGAAACAGGAAACACATTTCCCCTCCCACAGCCAGTTTCCACTTCAAAAACAAACTCTGATGACCTGTAGTTTCATTAACTGCTGTCATGTTGATCCTGGATCATTTATCACATCCAAAAGCCCGAACAAAGTTCAAATCAGGATGATAACCCCTACACATGTGACTGCTGGGTGTTTGAGCTGGAAAAGGGCCAACACATAGCCAAGACTCTGCCCTGGTTCACCAAGTATTTCCAGAAGTAGATCAGGGAAAACATAATAGTGCATTAAAAAAACCCCAGTTGGAAACACAGAATTCACTTCCCAAGGAGCAGAAATGCATGCAGAAGAGCAGACAGCAACTAAAGCCAATCTTTTCTAAGGCATCTCAAAGTCTTTGTATCAATCACTTCCAACCCAGCAAGTAGTGTTAGATGGGGGAAATAGATTTTTAAAAGCCCAAAAGAACAACTTTTTTTTTTTTTTTTTGAAACACCAACTGACACTATCTTGGGACATAGTATCAGCAGGATTTATTTTCCAAGAAAGACTGTGTATTAGAACCGGTGAGCAGGTAATTTGATCAAATTGCACATTCAACAGACATCACTGAAATCCCTGATCAATGGCAGCACTACCTTTATTTCTGCTACCCCACCATGTGCAAATGTGATTTCACAACTAAATGTGGAACCAAGATGAAAACACCCATCGCTGGGCTTGTGCAAATCCTGCAACCATGGGAAAAGGACCACCAAGGATACATAGCACACATGGAAGAAGCACATCACACTCATCCTTTTAAGAACCACAAGGACAAACTGAGGCCCAGTATTGCAAGGAAAACTGGATTCAAACATGAAGCAAGTCTGACCTGCTGCTAGCTGAAGCCAAATCATGAACCCAGAGCAAGACACAGACAGTGTGACTCTGATGATATCATATATAGCAGCTCGGCAGCTGGCAAATGCCACACACATCCATGTTCTCTGCACACATCAGCCTGGACACAGCACTGGAAACACACCGTCCTCCCAAATCAAACTGGCATCTGCATGTTTGCAAACTCCCAGCTGCAAACTATCTGCCTAGCTTCATATACAGGCCACTGTTCGAGCATCCCAAGCTCAAAACAGCTGTAGTTGGGCAGGAATTCTGAAGGAGCAGGGGGCAATGATTTCACACTAATGAAATGCCCTGAGAAAACAAATGAACAAACAAACAAATAAATGTAGTGTATGTCTGCCAGTACTCAAGTGACTTGGCATAAATTCTGTTTAAAAGTAGAAATAAATACAATTAATTAGGAAAACTGGCTTCATGCACAAAACAATAGAACCAGGCTCAAGAGACTTTTTTTCATGTTCCAGCCCATGAACAGACTTTAATAGAGTCACTGACTCATGCTGTGCCCCAGCTATTACACAGGAAGGTACCTCAGCCTCTTATCAGCAGCATAAAATCTATTAGTGAACAATATGCTCAGCTATTCAGGTCATCACATCTTCCCCTCACTTCTGCTACAGGTGTACCAGTATTGAAACAGCATACAGCTATATCACTAGAATACCTACGAATCTTAAATGCTTGGGTTTTAAAACAGTGGGCAGAACTTACACCGATTATATGTTAAAGGGAGCATTAGTTATTCTTCAGGAAAAAAAGATGCATAAATCCACAATTAAAATCTTTGAAAAATCATCTGTATAATGAAAAAAAGTACTTTTGGAAAAGAGGAATCTATTTTTTCAGGCAAATCAATCTACAGGCACTGGCATAATCCCAAAACAACCTGAAGATGGAAATATAACAAATATTTAATCAAATCTTCCAATATAAGAATAGACAGCCAGTATAAATCAACCTGACTCTACACAGCATGTGTAAAGAAGCAATAGCTTCAACTACATACAAAAAATTAGTATCCTCATCACTAGTCTTCACTCTTTTAAAAAGGTGAATGACCCAAACATAACCTCAGAGTAAACCAAGTGTCTTCATATAGAACTTTCCTTTCTTAGCTGTATTTCACAATATTTTAAGTTCTCTCTAATACTACAACCAAAGAAAAAAGGATTATGCTGCGACTTTACACTTGTATATAATGTTAGACAAATGCTGTAATTTACCGTGAAGGTCCACTGCAAGCTAATAGTCAACAAGCTGGGGGTTCATTATCCAGATCACCAGATTCATATCTGACCTAGATCACAAGTAACGAGATGGTTTAATCCTCTAGCTGCCAAATTCTTCATCACACTACGAAGACATGCCCACCAAGTCACATTCACACCATCCAAGTATGTGAGACAAATCAGAAAACATTTATTAAAAACTTGAACAAGTTTGCAATTAAGGGGTTATTTTAGGAGCTTAGGACTCATGGAAACTAGAAACAGTTTAATTTGCTTATAGCCACACCTGAGCTTCCTCCAGCATTTTCTAAGTATTAGTCCCTAACTAGAGACAGAAGTTGCCAGTTTGTCTCTTGCAGTAGTGACAAGATGCAGCTAATTGAGGGAAGGGAAATCTCACCAGGCATCTGGCAATAAGTTTCCCCATCCATTCTGCACACACACAGTTTAGCTAAGTATGAACTGGGAAAACCAGAAGGCATTTTAGCACTTCTCAGGATATCTAGGCATATTCAGGGAAAAAGAAAAGGGTTGAAGTCTGTATTAGTAATACCCTGAGTTTTTTATAGCACTAATTCTCTCATGGATCATATCTTCTCTTTCGTAAAGTAGGAAACTCCCTTTCCCTGGTAAGTTTGCTTTATTCTTGGTTAAAAAAAGTCTAACAACATCACAGAAATTGGAGAGAAACCAAAGGGCAAAAAAGGAAAAAAGAGAGCTAGCAATACACTGGTGGGGAGGGAGGGAGGGAATAATGTCACACTACCAACTCCTGCAACACAGCTTAAATAATATGCTGTGATACAGCCAAACAGGTCAAATAAGAATAAGATACAAACATTTGTTCCAGTTTATCTTCTATTTATTTGGAAAAGCAGTGGGGTTAATAACTCCATAAACCAGAATTGTCACTTCTTCAGGGAAGCTCAACTCTAACCTCCCATGGACTGGACCAAAGGAATCTCTGGCTGCCGCACAGCACTGCACCAAAGCAATCCAGCAGCCAGATTTATATAATAAAGAACAGGGTGTGACAAAGCCAGGCTATCAGCTGGAAATTGCCTTAGACAGCTGCAAACTTAGCTTTTCTTTGGCTTTCTTCAAACTTTCAAAGGGGCTCCAGTCACAGACACTCAAGTTCTCTCTGTGTCCAAGGTCTGAAAGAGTTAGAGAAAATTGGAAACACAAAAAACCCCCCCAAAGCCTACAGATAACACAAGCCATAAGCTCACCACATTGTTTTTATGCTTTGTATATTTGAAGTTTTTCATTCGATTCCAGGAATTTCATAATCCACTCTGTGGCTCCAAGCAAAACATCCATAGGCAAAGTTGTTTTGCTCAACTAGTACAACTCCTGCTACCTGAAGGAATGTGCATTTCAGAAAAACACCACTAACTGCTCCAATTTATTCTTTCCTTGACTTGTGAACTTTCTTTTGGAGCTAGAAGAAAAAAAATAAAAAGGTGCAGCCAAACAAATTAAGAAGCAGAGGAAAGAATTATGAAGGCAATTGAGCAACTGGCCACATTTGGTTGAAAGCAACCACAACTATTTCTGACTATACCCATTTAGCCTATTTGCCACAGTTATCCAGAAAGACTTTTCTCTGATACTAGGAAATTAAAATACAGAAAATCTTAAAGCTAGAAAGCAACAAAACACACTCATCCAAAACTCTTTAAAAGGAAGGAAGAGAAGAATTTTTACTTCATGTTGCATCATGTACTTACCTTCCCTGTCTCTCTCTTAGGAATTTGCCTATGATATGAATAATTTGTGAATTACTTTAAAGCAGCTCTCTTTCACTTATCAGCAAGCTGAATATATTTTCATTTCTTAATATAAATGAGCAAATTTTGATCTGAAGAAAAGCATTAAGGGAACAGAAAATAATTGTTTATGCTTTTCCTTAAACTCAAGAGCCAGCATTTGCACATTGTGTATTTATTCTGCAGAAATGATGCCCACAGAAATCCCAGGTTGCTTAAAGGATTCTTCCAACAGTTAGATGATCTTGGTCATGTTATCTGCAATTTTAGCAATCAAGCACAGGGACACTTCTGCATACATGTTTTAGTTGTTTTCTTTTTCTAAATTGCATCCCTCCTCAGTCATTACAGCAACAGCCACACCTAAAATACACTGCACGACAGCCTCACTTAATCCAACATTATAATCAATTTTTTTTAAAAAGGGAGACAGGGGACATGAGGTCAGTATTAAACTAAAGAGATAGATGGTTAAACGTTGCTGTTCCTCAGCACTAGGAAGGATTGACAGCTTGAGCTCATCCTGTGACTCTTGGATACTCAGAATTAAAATGTTTGAAGTATTTCACAATGTCTGCACATCTCCCAATCTCCTCTTATCAATCAAGGAAAGTTTTTATGCTTTAATTAAATATATAAATAACCATTTGGAATAGCAAAACTAGAGCCTTTTATTTTAGCACAGAATGGACGAAGCATCTACACATTTTTTTTCTAGATGTTCTTTCTGCAATGCTCCCTTCTCAAAAACAACACTGGCAAACCCAACACAAACACATTCATTGCTGACAAGCCATGATTTGGCCACATGACTGTCCTGCCTGTATTTCAGGTATTAGCTATGTCAAATCTAATTATCAGAGACAGCTTGACAAGGTCTTTCAAATTATTCAGGAAAGGTTCACTTGCCAGAGCCCGAGTGGAGGCCATTGTATATAAAAAAATCTCACCCAGCTCAACTGAGGCTTGCAGTTCTGCTGACAGTTTTGCCCAATAAATCACTTCACATAAATAATCTCAGTCTAGCAAGCTTCTGTGAGTACTGTGAGGAATTTAGTGACCCACAACGTGTAAGAAATACTGCCCTCAATGTTTACAGTCAAATGAATGAGGTTTTCTTCCTACATGATGACTGCAACAGAAATTATGCTGGTATTAATTGTACCAATTATGAAAGCTTCTGTGTTAGTATGACAGAGTGCTTCAGGCTATTCTGCCCTCAACTTCAAATCCTGCAATTCAAATAACAACCCTGTCTAGCAAGGGACAGCATATCAAAGAAGTGTAAGGACTGAATTACAAGTTTTTCTAGTTAGTGGGTGTTTCTTCCCTTTATTTCCTGTCATGGGTGAATGGTACATAGATACCAGGATGCAACCACAAGCACACATCCAAGTATCTGGAGTTCATGGGAACACAACATAAGCATAACTCATATTACCACGATTTTCCTTCAGAAATACCCATCCAAAGCAATTAAATGTTCAGGCAGTGCTTCAAGCAGAAATGTCTAACTTAAGAAGATAAGGAAAATTACCCAAGGGGAAGCATGTTGGCACATCTGATTAAGCAAGTGTCCAGTACAGTAGAAAGCAAGAAAGGAAAGTCCAATATCCATTTTCCTCAGAGACCCTACAATAAAAGTTCTGCAATAATTTATACTTCAACTCTTTTGTTTCTGTGTACATAAATTATACAATTAATCATTTAAATAGAAATGACAGCTACATCTTCCAGGGGCAGAAGCAGAGCAGGCAGGGAAAGCAAATGTTTTGCAAGGGCACAGGAGAGCTAACAGAAGGGAGTTGTAGTGCCTGAGACTTTGCACCGAAAGCTCCAGCACAGGACAAAGTCTCTCACCGACAGCTTCTGGCCCTTACAGAAGTTGTATTAACCAGGGAGGTTGCACTGGCAGCAAGAGATAATATCAAACCCAAGCCCCAGTACTGCAAAGCATCAGTATCTTTTCCTCTGGAAGCTCCAGCAGGGCCTTTCTATTTTCTACCATCACAGCTTTGCATTGGGTATGTGCAAGACCCTGAATACAAGCTTGCACCCAGGTGGACATGGGTCCTCAGTACTGTCAAGTATTTGTTTAGTTTTCATCTTTAGAGGCATATTTAAAGCTGGAAGTGCAACTTGTACTAACATATGTTACTGACCACAAAAATGGTCACCAAAGTACTATGTAATTGTGGGGTGATGCAAGAGAAAGAAGAGATGCCCTGGGATGTCAAGAGACAGAGTCTGATGAGAAGGAAACCTTTAAAGAAAAATACAAATAAGATCAGATTCACTCCTTTCAGAAGACCTTTCTGTTCCTGTGTCCAAAACCCACAGCAAAACATTATGGCTTTTCTCCAGCCCAGCCCACTATTTCAAAACTAGTGATTTGGTGTCAAATTTATTTAGAGTGCAGAGTTAGCAGTAACAGACACTTAATAAAACCAAACATGAGTATCAAAAGCTGATCCTCCTTATTTCTACATTGCAGCAACTTATACCAAAACAAAGTAAAACATACCAAAGACCAGTGTAAGATTCCCAGACGAAGGCAGTGCACTAAGCTTTGAACAGTGCTCACAGTCGCACAGATTATATAGAACTGAGGGCAGAAAATGGATGGTGATTTCTCAATTACAGCCCAGTAAATGAAGATATTTTTCCCCACAAAAATTAATTTCTCTCAGTAAAATATATATAAAATCATTATCTAATCCTTCTGTATTTAAAATTTTATTTAAAGTGCCATCAAGACAGATGAGACAAATGGTTCACATACAATCAGCTATATGGATGCAAAGGGAAAGGAAAAGCACTCCTGTTTTCTTTCTCATGTATGGTTGTGGGAAGGAGAAGGGGAATCTTCCCCTGATATGTCTCAATCCCACAGCAGGCATCTGCAAATGGGAACCTCTGCATAAACAATCTTCTTGTATTCTTGGTCTGATGTTAACTCAAAGCACAACCATCCTCTTGCCCTTATTAGTAAGAGAGATTAAAAAATACTTTATAAGGCAAGTAAAATTACTAATACAAAAATAGCTTAAAAATTGAAAACTTTGTGATTATTGTCAACTTACAATTAAGCTGGCTTGCTGTTGCCCATTAAAAACCCCAAATCCTTCCTGATTGTCAATTTTTTATCTTCTTTTCCATTGGTGGAAATAAAAAGGCAGACTGGCTTTACATACATTCTATAATCTTCACTCCTGGTTTCCAGAGATTCACACTACTCTAAGACATTTATCTGTATGTAATCAATATAAAACAATGGAATCAAGTAAGATTTAGTTCATGCCTCATTTAGCAGTTCATTGGGAGCCACGTGCTTTTTGTTAGGGCAAGACTTGAGCTAGGATTCACTTGCAAGGCTTTCAGATTATTTTTTTTTTGTTATTAGTTACCACTGTCAACAGACAGTAAGAGAAGGATCCAAAAACTCAGTCAATTACTTTTAGGGCTGGGTAGCAGCCAGCAGGAATACTCATGGCTGGGTTCAGCAGAGGTTTGCCAGATGATGAGAGATGTTAGAATCGGCAGGGAAAATTTCCTTTCTTGGCTTGTATCTGCTAAAGGCTACAATCACCAAATTAGGACTAAGGATGGGTTCAGAAGAAAAAAAATTTAGAGCTAAATTTAGGACTGGTGTCAGTAGTAACCATCTGTAAGGGCAGAGACTTAAGTTGGGTAGGGTCACTGATAGGAAGAGGAGAAAACAGAGTCAAAACTGGCAGTGAGTTTCAAAGGCTCTGGCTCTGTGTGAGGCAGAGTGAAGTAAGGAGCAGCAGAGAGGCAGCACTGAGGCAAGGGTCACTGCATGGGCACAGGGTGGCACAGCCAGCTGCACCTTCAGCCTGAGTGAGCTGCTCAAGGTGAGGTTTGGACAAGCCAAAGCTACTGTACTGTCACTATGCAGTGTGGGTAGATTGTTGCCTGACTGGATGTAGTTCTGGAACCAATTGCTGGAGATGGGGTACATTTCCAACCAGCACAAACCAAAACATTCAAAATTCTGTCAGAGCACCAAGGTAGGAACAGTCCCATGTCCTTCATATTCCAGAAAGTACCAAGAATCAAACAGATGGCTTCACCACCTCGCTGGAACATTTAACACGACTACGCAATAAAACCAAGCTTTTAAAATCCAACACACTCTTCAAATCTGCAAGAACCTACACCAAAACAGTTCTGATCACTGGTTAGGGAATTCAGTGGGCAGTCCAAAACTCTAACAATTTACAGCACAATCCCAATGTCTCCAAGCTGTCTCACAAAACAAAATCTGCCAATGCATGCATAAAAAGGTTAAATGTCAGAGCCTCCTAATAGCTAACCCCGTCTCCAGTGAGGGCTTGATGTGCAATCCTATCTAATCATTTGGCCTCTCACCTCAGCTATGTGTAAACAGAGCCACAGCCCAACCTAGTGCACAGGATGTTGAAAGGTTCCCATCTAAAATGCTTTACACACTTAGGATTTTTAAGTGCTATATAGGTTAAGAGCTTTGTTTGCTTACTTTTAAGAAAAATCTCATATTAATGTGCTATAACGTGTACATACTTCACCTGACAAAAAAACCACAGTGCTACAAATAGAACACAGGAAACCATTAGCAAGACTTTAAAATAGATTGTGACTTGACTGATCATCAGTAAATAAACTCACCTTTAATTCTTCGGATTACATTTTCTGCATATAAATCTTGCTACTGGGTTTGTCTAGTGGCAACCCTAAATAAGGACTTCATGCTATCAAGAATCCCAACCACACCAAGCTGTTCATTGCAGGTGTATAGGGCAAAGCAAGGAATTTCCTTCTAACGTGAATTCCAAAGTATCTGGTATCACTAAGAGTGTGCAGAAGAATTAAGTCTTTGCCAGACAGACATGCTTCATTTTGCTGGGACACAAAACAACTCTCAATTCCCTCTAGTCACATTCATTACCCACTTACAGCTGTAACTATGTATCTTCTTGAAATGAAAACAAACATTAAACCAGCTCACAGACAAACATCATTATAACACAAGAAAACTAACATGAGTGGAACTGTTTACCACACCAAGGAATCCTCAGCTCCCTATACTGCACATACCACTAAAACATTCCCATGGGCTTTGATCCAAAAACCACGAGAAGTCCATGAAGTATCAAAAGGCAACTTAAGAAAAGCAACTGCCAGCAATCAAATTCTACAGGCTTAAGCAAACAAAAAACACAACGGAAAATGAAAAATTAATTAACAAATTCACTCAATAATGCTCAATAAATGAATGCTATCATTCAATATCAATAAATATTATAATGTTATACAAAACAGTATTTTTTTTTCTTTTTCCCCCTGGAAAAGGTTAGAGAATCCATCACCTGAAAAGGCTGAGGCAAACTGCACTAGAGAGCAGTATAATGGGTCCCTCTCTGGAAGCAAATCAACTGGGAATAAGCAAGCGTCTTAAAGAAAGCAAGTGAGAAAGAAATCCCACCACACCCCTCCTCAGAAGAGAGCTGACATGCTCTCTTCCTCTGACATTACTAAATACGGACATCAATTTTTACAGAACCACAAAAGACATGTCTTTCCCCCTTCTAATTGTTGTGCTGTGACTAAAAATTCAACTGACATTGGCAACCCTGGTCTGAGGATATCTTTTCCACAGCCTAGCAAGGAACTAGTGGTACATGCTTCGAAGAGGATTTGATTCAGCCGTTGTTCTGTCCTACAGCTCTATCCCAAAACCTCTTAGGAAGCATGAGCACGTCTCCATGGTAGCATCTGCTAAAACCCGTGCCTATTAGACCTTTGCTGCTCATCCCTAATACTTAAACTTGAACATTCACCTAAGTTTGCTCTATAAGTGTTCACCAGAAAGGCAGCTAAAGACATCAAATGAGGTGAAGAAGGCAACAATTTCTGCTGACTATGGCAGGAATCATCTGAAAAGTTACGCTACTCACACCTCTCAGAGAGAAGACAGAGAAAGAAGAGACAGAATCACCAACCACTGAGTTCATGTCAATTATTTTCCAAACAAAATTCCTTCCTGGCATCCCCGAGTGCCTCTGCTTGTCACTGGGAATGCCTCCCCAACACACCCACCCAGGCTCTCAGAACAAAACTCAGCAGCTGCTCCTATCTCTCTCAGCTACTACACTAATAATAGGGTCTAGGAAGAAATGTTCCAATAAGGCTATTCAATAATGTCCTCATGATATGTGAGATCACCTCCAGACCACTATTAAATATGGAAATATACTATATTTAAAATAGAATCTGAAAGAAATAATTTTCTTTTCCTGAAACCCTATGAAAAACTGCATCCTTATGCAAAAGATAACACTCTTTGAAGATAAATTCTCCTAACAAGGCTTTGCTATCCAACCTGACATACAAAAAGCATCCAATCCTTTTCATCTGCTCACAAGTCTTCAAGATTCTAAAAGCAAACAAACCATAGCTATCACTACAGGAATGGAAAGCACATACAAAAAGCTTTATTTACAAAAGGACTGAAATTGAAATAAATGTTAATAGAATTATTTGGGAGTTATTTGACATTTTTGTGGTATCAGAAGCTTTTGTTTCAGGAGGGGCTTTGATTACTTGTTTCAGTTACCTGTTGCTTACGAACAGTTAAGTTCCACTGAAAGAAACCTTTCTCTGTACCAGAGAGAAGTGATGGAGGAGGCACTATCAGATTACTTGCCTGTGTGGTCCAGTTGCTTCCCCCATCCAAAAAAATTGCTCTTTTTCCTGCCTGACATTTTAGTTCCTAAATGCAATTTTTAAATGCATTGATGGTAATTATGCCAAGCTAATTTCCAATAAGGTATTAAAGCCAACTTCCTTCTAAACACTTTCATTTCAAGAACAACAACAAAAAAAAAACATGCAAGAGGAAAAAAAAACCCTCCTCAATGAAGCAAGCTTTGCAGTAACTTTACCAACCTGAATTGGACTTCAGTACATCCATGAAGTGTTACAGGGAGGTTGGCATACCCATTTTTCTTCACACCTGCATGGCTTCTATTAAAAAAAAATGAATGAGGAAATGCTATAAACCTTAGAAAAGCCAAACTGCAGACTGAAATTTCCACTGGAATAGTCTGCATGGCAAGGGCAATGCAGCTGCTTTCTGAGCTCATACTGCCATGCCCTCTGTACTGAGATGGCCACCACATGACTGCAGAAGAATATGGAACATTCTCCTCTCACATTCTGTATTAAGCTAATTTACTTGGAGAGGATAAAAGCAGTTTATAACTACTGCTCAATTCAAATCATGACTGCAGAAAAAGAGCAGCCTCCCCTAATGCAGAAAGGACTCATACACAACACTTCTTTGTGACATTTCAATACTCATGAAATGCTTAACAGATTAATAAGCCTAAATTTGAAGCAACAGATTAAAGAGTGATGAAAAGAAAAATATAAACTAGTGAAGGGTTTGCCCAAAGCTGCTCACAAAGTCACTTCTCTAGACACAGCTTGGTCTTTCATTTATATCATAAAATTATCCATGTATATAAAAATAGAAGTAACTTTGCAGACATGAACCATGACCACTATAGAAAGATCCTCAAGACTGGCAGCAACCTATTTGCAGCAACTAAAAAAAAAAGTGCACTATATACAAATTATGTTGCATCAAAATATAACACATTTTTGTAAATTAATAAAGAGGAATTCATACCTAAGACACATTATAATTACAGATATATTACAGTGGGTAATAGAGACAAGAAGAGAAACAATTTCCAGGTAAGTGAAGACAAAGAATCATTTCTCTTGAGTCTCGAAGCTACATTTTCCAAATAAAATTTGCATCTTTGATATCACATACTACATATACAGTGCAATATTTGTATACACACAGCAAAATCTTCTGTTATGTTGTGTGTGACTGATCTTTCTCACAGACCTTCAATCTGCTTGTTTTCCGGTCTCAGCTCTCTCCAAGGTCATTTCTAGTCATCAATACCCTCAGAGCTGGTTGGCTACTACTTGGCTCACCAGGTTCCAATCTCCTTCAGTTTCCCTGTAGGCTCCCAGCAAAGTTCATCTAAGTAGAGTGCCAAGTTCCACATACAACATTCAAGGATGCAACACAAACATTTCCTTAGTTCTTTAGACTAACTACACAAAAACTTGAGCTACGTGTCTGGAGCTTAGAACTATTCCTCCACAAAACATTGCAAAAAACTGCAGTGACAGGAGAGACACAACTGGCAACAATAAATTTCCATGCTTGACTAGCTAGTTCCCTACCCCCCAGGATGGCAGCCTTCCCCCTCAGGTACAACCCTACAGAACCTCATGGGACAAGCAGTAATGGTGTTGAAAGACACTTAAATGTGTTTTGTGAAACAAAATAAAAATAGCCATGGGAGAGAGGAACATTTCAACATTAGATTCTTCTACTTCTTGTGTTGGTTTTGGCTGGGATAGAGTAGTTTTTGTTCATAGTGGCTGGTATGGGGCTGAGTTTTGGATTTGTGCTGAACACAGTGACAGTAATAGGGATGTTTTTGTTCTTGCTGAGCAGGGCTTACACAGAGCCAAAGTCTTTTCTAGTTTTTGTATAGCCCTGGTCATGAGGAGACTGGGGGTGCCGAGAGGTCAGGACAAGACCCAGCTGGGACAGGTCACCCCAACTGACTGAATTACACAGAATATGCTGAGTTCGAATGGACCCACAAAGATCACTGAATCCAACTCCTGGCCCTGCACAGCACCATCCCCAAGAGTCACACCATGTGCCCAAGAGTATTGTCCAAATGCTTCTTGAGCTCTGTCAGAGTTGGTGCTGTGACCACTTTCCTGGGGAGCCCATTCCAGTGCCCAACCATCCTCTGGGGAAAGCATTTTTTTGACATCCAAGCTAAGCCTCCCCTGACACAATTTCAGGCCACTACCTCACATCCTGTCACATTTTTTTGACATCCAAGCTAAGCCTCCCCTGACACAATTTCAGGCCACTCCCTCACATCCTGTCGCTTGGCACCACACAGAAGAGCTCCGCGCCTGCACCTCCTCTCCCCCTCATGAGGAAGTCAAAGACCGCAATGAGGTCTCTCCTCAGTCTCCTCCAGGCTGAACAAACCAAGTGACTTCAGCCACTTCTCATCAGGCTTCCCCTCAAAACCCTCCACTATCTTTCTTGCCATCCTTCGGATGCTCTCCAACAGCTTAATATCTTGGTTATATTGTGGCACCCCAAACTGCCCCCAGCACTCGAGGTGAGGCCGCCCCAGTGCAGAGCAGAGCAGGACAATCCCCTCCCTTGCCCAGCTGGCAATGCTGTGCCTGATGCCCCCCGGGACACAGTTGCCCTCCTGGCTGCCAGGGCACTGCTGACTCACATTCAACTTTCCATCGACCAGGACCCCCAGGTCCCTTTGCACAGCGCTGCTCTCCAGCCCCTCATTCCCCAGTCTGTCTGTACATCCAGGATTGCCTCATTCCAGGTGCAGAATCTCGCATCTGCCCTGGCTGGACTTCACCTGGCTGGTGACTGCCCAGCCCTCTATTTTGTCAAGGTCTCTCTGAAGAGAGAGACCTTGACAAAATAGAGGCCTCCCTGCCTTCAGGGAGTCACCAGCTCCTCCCAGTTTTGTGCGATCTGCAAACTTGTTTAGTATCCCTTCCAGTCCTGTATCCAAGATTTAATGGAGATGCTGAAGAGCACAGGGCTTAAGATGGAGCCCTGCAGAGCACCACTAGTGACGCGTCTCCAGTCCACACCCTTCACTACAGCCCTTTGTGTCCAACCTGTGAGCCAGCTGCTCACCCACTGCATGGTCTGTCCTGTACGGCCTGTGCAGAAGGACCCTGTGACAGGCACTAGCCAGGCTTTGCTGAAATCCAAAATGTTTACATCAGCTGGCTTCCCTTGATCAATTAGCTGCATTACCTTTCATAAAAGGAAATCAGGTTTGATAAGCAGGAATTTTGATACCTATGGTGTCATGCTCCATATATAAAGAGGGAAGAAGAAGGAGGAAGTGGAGGAATGTTTGGAGTAACAGCATTTGTCTTTCCAAGTAACCCTTACATATGATTGGGACCTGCTCTGCTGGAAATGACTGAACACCTGCCTGCCCATGGGAAGTGAAAAATTCCTTGTTTTGCTTTATTGATGGATGCTCATGGCTTTTGCTTTCCCTGTTGAACCATCTTGATCTTAACCCAGGAGTTTTCTAGCTTTTACCCTTCTAATTTTCTCCCCAGCTGGGAGAATGAGCAAGTGCTGTGTGATTCTCAGTTGTTCGCTGGGATTAAGCCATGACACTGCCAAACATTATTAAAAAAAAAAAAAAAAAAAAGGCAATAATTCTAGGTAGCTTGATTTCTTTTAACAAAGATGCTGAATCCCCTGGAACAAGGGAACAGCTACAATAGGCACAACAGAAATTTGAAACTGTGCATTTTGAAATGACTGAAAGCATAAAATGAAACACAATAAAAGAACAGTAATATTACCACAGAGCAAGTGTCTGAGAGCAGACTGGACAAAGTCAGCTTTGTTCCTGTAAAGCTTGCAGGCTGAGGAGTTGAACAGGCAAAAGCTTTGGAGAAACAGTCCTTTGGCTCGTGACTGAGTTTGTCAGTCAGTCCAGGCCTCTCCAACAGAGAACTTACAACCCAGGATTTTAAGGGGAAAAAGGCATGGACAAGTTACACTGCTTTGCTCTCAGAGCACTGATGTGTTCCAAAGGCTGACACTAAGCAGCAGTCACAGTCTGTTAATGCATATAAGCTGCAAGCTCAGCCCCACACCAGATTTCTAAGAACTGGGACCCACTGTCAAAATGATATTTTGACAAGTTTGTGTCGGGTCCTCCGTGACCTGGCAGCGTGCTCCCTCCACCTGTTTGCAAGGCAGCAGCATTTCTTTTGAAGAAGCACATTTTAAGCAATTACACTTTTATGTAAAAATGCTACAAGTTTCCATATACTTTTTTTTTGTTCCAACACACATACATTCAAATATTAGTAATATTTTTCAAAGCAAGCAACTCTAATGACTGACAAAATCACAGATTAAACCAAAACGTTTACATCAGTTGGCTTCCCTTGATCAACTAGGCGCAAACAAAAATACAATGTTCTCTCTCTGCTTGGGAAAACATCCCAGTATTTGAGATTTGATACAATAAGGCTTAAACACTTAATGTATGACAAACTTCATACTACTCAACATTAATTATTTCATTATTTCTAAGCCCCCATGCCTAATGGGGGAAGTCTAATGGATGAAATGGACACACTCAAAGCTAAAAAACATTCAACAGCAACAAAGTGGCTGAGAACCTATTCCTGGACACCACACACACTACAATGTCCTTCAAGGCCCTGCTCTGGTACAAAGCCCTACTCAGTTTCATCCTGGATACTCAATTTTCCCTGCCAAATTAAATAAAGCATTGTTTTTCCTCTTCAAGGACATGCAGTCCCAACCAGCCAGGTGCACATACAAAAGCTGACACGGACCTAGGGAAGCTGTAACAACCAGATCTACTGAGACACAAAGCCCCTCTCTGACCTACCTCGTGAGCCAATAACCTCCACCTGCCCAGTCCTCTCATTTAAAGAGGCAACAACAAGCAGTTTATTCAAAGGTCTGGGCTGTAGTAAAACCACAATCTGTTTAATAACACTGCGATTTTCCATCCCTGGAGATTATTTTTCCCCTCACACTGCTCCTTTCCCACAAAGGACAAGCCTAGCATGAATGATTTACAGGAACTTCTGATTTGGCCTTGGCCTATGATGGCCACATAGCTTCTGAGGGCCTGGATGTTTTCTATTTTTATCCTGAAAGATGAGCAAACACACAGGAAAAGAACAACAAAGGGAGGGAACAAAAACAGAGCAGAAGGAGTAAAAGACAAAGAACATGGTATCTGCAAGAAGCCCCATCCATAGTTACAATCAGGTATGGAAAAACAACATGACATTGAGGTTATCTGTGAAAATTTGCTGAAATTATCTGTTTAGGAAAAGAATTGGAGGACAGTGTAAACGAGGCCACACACTCCACTTTCCAGTAGCTTATTTCCCAGTGAGATACCAAGACACATGTTTTGGACAGAAGGCACACATTTATCCCAGCTGTATAATATAGGGCTTCATAAATTACTGCCCTCTCTCCATCAAAGTCACACCCAGAGGAAAACAACCTCCACAGGAGCTGCTGCGATGCAGTACAAGTGCCTGCTTCAACTCATTGCAAAACTGATGGCTGAGTTTAAATTTGGCAAGGGAGATGGGTTTGACTTAGCAACGAGGCAGATTTTTAGGTGCTGATTGAGATTAACAACTACAGTGGGTGGCAGCAACCACCAGCAGAGAAATGTTACATTCCCTGAACAGTATTTTCTTAAATTATTCTGCCAATATATGCCCAAGTTTATCTGATCACATATTTTACAATCATTAGATACTCCAGAAAACATTCAATTGCTCCAAGTGTCTTAATTAGCTAACTCAGAAACTTGAAGACTTTTACAAGATAACCAAAACACTGAGCATATTGTAATATCTAAAGGATAACTGTCATAGAACAGTAAATATGATACTGAATCTCAAAAAAGTGGCATTAGACACAAAAGGAAGCCCCATCAGACATGAGCAAATCATAAAAATTATCTCAAGAAGCCACAACCCACACTATCTAAACATTAAGCATATTGCCAAGATTCACATGATGTGAACTCTCTCTCTAAAACAGCCAAGCCCCTGGTTTTTAGGTTAATGTGTTAAGTGTTGCAGTAGTGACTGAGGTTGGCATTGTAAAATGAAAGCACTACAGTCAATGTAAACCTTACACATTAATTATGTAATGTTACAAAACAGCTGGGAAGGAGGAGACAAGTAGTGGGATGCAACTCTTCAGTACCAGTCCAAACCTGTCTCCATGTGCTTCCTGTCTAAAGCACCAGCACTCAGCCTGTTTGCTGTTTCCCAAAAAAAAAAATTTTAAAAAAATTTAATTTTTTAAATTAATAAATTAATTTTCTTAAATTAAATACTTCAAATTAAATTAATTTAAGAATTTTTAATTAATTTCTTAAAATTAATAAATTAATTTTCTCCTTCCTGCCCCCTTGGAAAAACATCTGGGCCAGGCAGAAAGAGATGTTCTGCCTCAATAAAACTTACCAAGTTATTTCAGACTGGACTTGAGAAGTGTTATCAGTGTCATAAGGTCAGCTTGCTAAAATTTACAACATTTTTGCAATACAGAGCCGGAAGGCACAGGCTCATTTTAGGAAGAGCATACACCTACAGCCTTAGAAGTGGGCTGATTTTTCTTAATTGCAAGCAGGTGTTGGCAGTTGACAGCCTGTAGGGCTAATCCACTTTTTTTTACAATTCCTTAGGATAGACTGAGATTCCATAGAATTCTAAAGTTACCTTTCTTGTCATTTAAAAAAAAAAAATCAAGGAAAAAAACCTTCTCAACATGATCTACTAGACAACACCTCTAAAAATTATAAACTTATTTGTTTGTTTTGTCCTGCAGACTGACAATTACACCTATCAGTGATGCTCTCTTTAATGACCACTCATACATTTCATCTAAAGCTGAAAAATGATACCTTTTCCCCAAATGGTTAAAAGACAAAATCACTTCCTTTAATGACAGGTTTTTTTATCTCTCAGAACTGAGAAAATCCAAATAAATTCATGAATTTTCATATTTTCTGATATCACAGATGTTCAGTAGCACAATGCTCTGCTTTCAATACAGAAGAAAAATGAACAGTGGAACATCTACAGGACAAAGACAGTAATGGAGCTAGTTAGTAATTCAAGCTGAAGAGATGAGATTCAAGCTGACAAACTGGCATCCTCCACAGAATGAGCCTGACACTTTTTATAGCTACTGACACAGTAACGAATGCTCTACTTGGGGTGGAGCTAAACAAAATGTTCTTTAGAGTACTTTCTTAAATATAAGCATTTCCCTGGTCCTTGTACAGAAACAACTTTATCTACAAGCAGAAAAGAAAAGAAAAAAAAATAAAGTGCTGTCATGGTTAATTAGGCCTCAGCTGTGGCAATTATCTTGAAGGGAAGGGAAAAACAACATTTTATTACGTTATTATCAGCAGCTCTTTCTTAAGGGAAATCTCTATTAGATGGGCCCCAAAGTACCTGTTTGCCTTAGTTTGCTAATGAGCTCAATAATGGAAACACTTCTAATAGAAAGTTGGAGGTTTTTAAAGGTACATACAGCTCAGTAGCCTTTGCAATACTGCCCTTGAAGTAATTTTTATCTAACGTGGCCCTAGCACGTGTATTTCAAGTATACTGAGTATATTTCAAACTTAAATCTCAGAGCATTCACATACAACATTGCTTTGCTCATGGTTATCACACCTAAAGCATGCCTTACAATAGAAATAAAGCCTGAGAGTGAGTTACTAATTGAAAAATAAAATAGCTTTCTAAAAGGTTAAATGTAATGATTTATTAATTCAGAGGTTTCACTGAATTCAAGGCAAAATAATCAAATATAGAGTCCTAACTAACCTCAGTTGACTAGGAAATTTGGCACACAAGTTCAGCTAAAACCCTCTTGCAATATCCCCCCCCTCCCCATTAAGTAAGAATAGCATTAAGTTTTTACTCAGCCTTTGAATTCTACCTAAATATTTAGTGAATGCCCATTTCTTGTCTAGAAGTTATTAATAAGCCCTATATTAGTGGTTTTATCTTACTTCTTTGACATGTACTGGAATGTCAGTAGAACATTTTTGTTGCAAAAAAAAAAATTCCTAAGACTTCAAAAGCTGGCACACATTACATACACATGGTTTCATAACTGCAGATTATATTAAGGAAAGCTTTAAAAAATAGACAATTAGTGCTTAAGAAAAAAATGCACCACAGCTCAAGTGGTCTGAGAGGTTTTTATGCGGTGTTATTATGTGGATTACCACAGCTTTTATATTTACATAATAATATATACACCAAGTCAGGCCAAAATCTAACTAGACCAGTGTCTGGAAGGTCAGCCACCACCACACACCAAGAGAACTGGCCAAGAAAAAGCATATGGGTTTGGACAACTCAGGTACCAAACTGGGGCTTGGGACTGGATTAAGTTCTTCAGTCATCTTTGTTAAAACAAATACTCATCAGTAACTCCATAGTCTGACAAACTCTTCCTACACATAAAATAAATTTGGTTGCCATTTTGTATGCTGTCTGGAAGAGTGAAAGAAATAACTCTTCCATGAAAAACACAAAAAGAAAATGGCAATTAGAAACAGTCACTGAGTGTACTGGGCCACACTGGATAGCCAGGACGCCCACTGCATCTTCTGTCTTCACCAGCCCATCACAAAGTCACTGCAGTTGACTCAAACAGAATTCTGCTCTGATTGGAGCCTAAATGCAAGAATGGGAGGCTCTGCTTTCAGGCACGTGGAACAGCTGTGAGCATGCACTCATGAGTATCCTTTGCAAAGGCCCTGTGAGAAGGCCAAAACCTGTACTTGTTCTGGCTCTTCCTACTCCACTTAGCATCTCATTAGCAATGACAGCTCCTGCTGCAGGTAAAGAAAAAAAAACCTTAAAAGGAGTATCTTCAAAAGCCACCCAAAAACCTTACACTTGTGTGAAGAGACCTAGAGTTGGATCAACACAGGGAGAAGAATTCAGACTAAATATATAGTATTTATCCAGTGTATTCTTTAGCTTCCAACAAATTGCACTGCCGATTTTTAGAAGCTCAGAACTAAACCTCTTACATTTCTTTTATGATTCAGAATAAGGATTCTCTCATCAGGCACCTTTAAATTCACTTTCAATTAGGCACAAGAACCTCCATCCAGAAGTGATTTATAAACTCTATTGATCCTAACTTGTTTAACTGAACTGGAATCCCCTAAGAAATATTGCATTTCTATTTTTAAAAGCATATGTGTATACCACTTATATTTACTGATTAGTAACAGTAGAGGAAAAATGGGTTTGTCCTCCATTTAAACAAATTTAACTGTCATAACAAAAGGAAGAATCACCTGCTGTTTATTCATCCTTCCAATATTTAGCTTGAACTAGACAACTCAGTGATTCATAACCTTACACAGGAAACAGACATCTTTGAGCGACTCTTGTTTATCTTTCTATCACATTCTTGAAACTACTGAAACTTTAAAGATACACTTGAAGTATGCTTCACTCTGGAAACTGAACAATTTAAAAACGCAAAATATTTTGATTTTTTGTTCTCTTTTTTAAGCAGTAGAGTCCCATACTAACAAAAATTAATTCTGCTGAGTTTTAGGTGAAAAATACCATCTCATACAAGTGAGGAGACAAATGGAAAAGAGCCAGTGAGAGGATCCACATCATGTTACTGTTGTGCCCTGCAAGACACTGATAGTTCCTATGAATTAGAGGGAGTGGTAGCAGTATCTGCTATCACCTGTCAAGATGTAGCCCAGTGCAGGCAGCATCAAAGTCACTTACAAGGCTGTCTGTCAGACAGGAAGAGGGATCTATTCAATTGCATCAGTTATTCACACCTAAAGAATCCCCATACATTTGCTGCTAGCTTTACAAGTGAAATAAGGAAATTGCTAAGGGAGGGAAATGCTGACAGTGTCTATTGCAGTCTCACAAATTACACATCTCCCACAAATTCAAGAACAATAGTGCACAACTATGTTTTATACTTTACACACCACTCAGAGCAGCTTATCGCACTCTCATATCAATTACACCAGGTGCAAATCTCATATTTTAACTGGTTCTAGAAACAGGGAATATTTTAGCTATTATCAAGATGATATTTTTTGTTCAAAAGACTAAAACAATTTTCTAAAAATTGTCAGGAACTGTTGTTTAAGAGGCAATTATCTAAGCTCACTACACCCTGCTTTATTTTACCACATTCTCAAAATTGCAGTGAAACTCTTTGCGCAGAAAATGCAGTTTGGAACACAAATGAATAGACCACTGTGTCTAGACCACTTCTCAAGCTGGGTTTTTGGAACAAATGCTAATCCCATTTGGTTTCCTGACAGCAAATGAATCAGGTTCCTCAAAGAATTTAGATGATAACATTTTCTTGTGAAAACACAAGGAGGGCCAATACCCTAACCACTGGGGTTTTAGTGGGTTTTAGCCACTGGGCTTCTAGTGCTTCCTCTATTTCAATTTGTCTTTAAATGTCTGTTGAAAAGTGGCAGTCCTTCACCAGTACCAGCAGAAGGCAATTCAGCTTCAAACCTGTCACTCAGGGCACTCTAAAGAGGAGAGGCAACTGCAGAAACCTGAAATGTGGGAAGAAGGGTCTAACCTGTTTGTACTTTGTACAAGTATGCTGAAGATGTTTGTTAGAATAAGGTACAGCAACTAAACTCAAGAATAAACCTTCTGACTGTCATCTCAGAAATGAAGGCAGTGCTTAGACCTGAACAGGCAGGATCTCAGATAGCCTCTGTAAATATTTCTCATGGGCTAGCCCGAAGCATTTCATGGAGCCCTCTCAGGCCAGGTGGCTCTGGCCAGCACACTTGGCTTCCACCACATACAGGAAAGCACCCTGAGCACTGCACACAAAGCCATTTTACCAGCACAGGATTCTGGTATGCTGTGGACACCCAGTTGTGGACAGAGTGCTCATTTGAGTTGGGGCTTTCCTCACCACAGCCAGCTCTATGCTTTCAAATTAAGTTATGTATACATTACTGTACATGAGCAACTGAGAGCTTAGGGCAGTTGCCAAAATACTGTCTAGATGCTTAAGGAAGAGAAATTGAATGATTTTCCTCTACTGTTCTTATCCAATTTTGAGACACTTTTTTATTTTACACTCCAAGTTAAAATGATATATACTGACACCTCAAGTCACAGATTTTGAATAAACCTCTAAGATCACAATTTGCAGTAACTGAATGTTAACTGGCCAAAGAATCAGTTACAGACAAGTGACATTTGATACGGCATTTTCTACTAGAGACAAAACCAGAAAACAGTGATTTTTATCTACAGAAATGAGTTAATTCTAGTTTTAAGAACTTAACCATATCCAGGCAGCTACACTGATCAAACCACCAGCCAAAACCCTATCAGTTTCATGGAACATCCTGACAGCATGGTTTCCTGGCTTCAGAAGTTTACCATACCGTAGGTGCGATGCACTTCTGAGAACACAGTGCCAGAGTGCTGTATTAGTGGTTTATTTGAAAAATTGGTACAGCAAATCTTCCTACTAAATATTTAGGTGACTACACCACTGTGTCTTATGTTAAATGGAAAAAAATACACAATAAAATAACAACAAAAATACTAACATGCTTGAACATGGTTATTCAAGGCAAAAAAAACATGATTTCCACATAAAACATATTATAGCTAACTATTTATATACACTACGTATATACTCAACAATTAAACTCAAAATTAACAAAACACGATCACATTTTAAGAGGCCAAAGGCATAGAACTGGTAACCAGTGCTGTCAGCACAAAACTGATAATTCCTGAGCACATTTCTTTTGACAGAGGTATTTTCCAGCACAGCAATGCACAGGCACGCCATGGTTACGGCCAGGTACGCGATTCGCAGCCGCTCAGCTTGCAGCGCGCCACCAGCACCTGGGACCGAGTCCCCCCGGCGGCTTTCACACGGCAGCCGGGCTGCTCCGGGCTCGGCACCGCCGAACACAGAAGCCAGGCCCGGTCCAGGAACCGGGCAGATGCAACAGGAGACACCCGGCGCTGCCACCGCCTCTATCCCTTATTCCCCTCCGCGGAGAATGGAGAGGACCTGCGTCTCCAAGCGGCTGATGAGGAAGCCAAGGGAGAGGCTGGAGAACGCCAGTGCAAAGCTCTGTGCCACAAAGGCGAGCGCCGCCGGCTCAAAGGCGAAAGCTCCCGGCGCCGGCCAGCCGCCCCCGCAGCTCCCCCCGCCCCGCCACTCACTCTTGGTCGCGGCGATCAGGTTCTTCCCATCCTTCAGCAACTCCTTGATAAACTTATTGGTCTTCTCCAGCTCGGCCTCGTGGGCTCTCACCCGCTCCCTGAACCAGGGGCTGTCCAGGTAGCAGTCGCTAAACTCCAGGGGCTGCAGCCCCATGGCTGCTACTGCTGCCGCCGCCGCGCCGGGGCTCGGCTCCCCGCGAACCGCAGCGCCGCCGCCCTCCGCAGCCGCGGCCACAAAGACGGAGCAGCAGCTCCCCCCGCGCAGGGTTGGGCGCGGGCACAGACAGCCGAGCTCAGAGGAGCCGCCCTCCCGGCAGCCCCGCCGAGACACGCCCGAACGGGGCGGGCAGAGCCCGCGGCCCGCCCCTTCCGAGCTCCCCGCGGCGGCAGCACCGGGCGGTGCGCCCGGTGCCCGGGCACGGCGGCTGAGCTGAGACGCTGTGGGCGTCCCCGAGCGGAGAACGGGGGCAAGTACCGCTACCAGAGAGAGCCCTCTGCTCCGCAGTGACACCTCGGCGAGTTAGAGATGGACAGTCACCAAGCGCGAGGGGCCAGTGCGGCAGTCTGCCCCTGGGACGGCACAACCCTGGCTCTGTGTGCAGCCTGGGGAACCGGCGAGAAGCCCTGTGCAAAGGGCCATGGGGGTCGATGGAAAGTTGAATGTGAGTCAGCAGTGCCCTGGCAGCCAGGAGGGCCAGCCCTGTTCTGGCGAGCATCAAGCACAGCATCGTCAGCCGAGTAAGGGAGGGGATTGTCCTGCTCTGTTCTGCACTGGGGCGGCCTCACCTCGAGTGCTGGGGGCAGTTTTGGGTGCCACAGTATAAAAACGACATTAAACTATTAGAAAGCATCCAAAGAAGAGCTACGAGGATAGTGAAGGGCCTTAAGGGGAAGCCATATGAGGAGCAGCTGAAATCACTTGGTTTGTTCAGCCTGGAGGGGACTGATGAGAGACTCATTGCGGTCTTCAACTTGTCCGTGAGGGGAAGAGGAGGCACTGATCTCTGTGGTACCCAATGACAGGACATGAGAAAACAGCATGAAGCTGAGTCATAGGTGGTTTACTTTGTGTATCAGGAAAAGGTTTTTCACCCAGAGGGTGGTTGAGTACTTGAACAGGCATCTCAGGGAAGTGGTCACAGCCTCAAGCCTGACAGAGCTCAAGAAGTATTTGGACAGTGCTCTCAGGCACATGGTGGGATTCTTGAGATGTCCTGTGTTGGGCCAGCGTTGGACTCAATGATTCTGATGGGTCCCTTCCCACTCAGCATATTCTGTGGTTCTATGATTGTACCAGCCATTGGGCCCCCCGCACCTCATGGAACCTCTGTGAGCTTTAGGAAGGGGCTGAGCAGGCTCTCAGAGGGAAGATGCACAGAGCAGCACGTGGGCTGCTTGATCCAAAATTGGCTGTGGTGGTGGTTGTCTACCAGCTGAGAAGGCTGGTGTTGCTCACCCTATGCCACGTGTCTGCACATTAAATACTCAGTAAAAGAGATACAGACTCACCTTTATGTCTTCGTTCAATAAACTACTACAGTCTTGTGAACAAGAACTGTGGCAACAGCAAGACCTTGAGAAGACCACTCAATGCTGAATTGTTTCAGTTAAGAATGTTAGGAAATCCGTGATGAAGACAGAAAAGGCTTATAGTTATATTTGTGTTTATAATTTAGCTATAATTCATGGATTCAATGGTTTGACAGTAGTGCAATTCAGAGTGCTTTTGTGGGATTTTCTCAGATGATTGGGAGGTATATATATTTTAGTCATGAGTATCTCCTTTGCGAGTCAATTCAATCTATTTTTTTTCTGTATTTCAGCAAATTGGGTTCCTTCTCCATTTGAAGCAATGATCTTTGGTATTAATTAAATGTATTATTGTTGGGCCCACAGTAAAGCCTAAACTGCATGTCTGAGATTAAGATAACTGGTGGTGTAACTATCAAGCTTTTTCTGTATGATCCCATGCACTGACCTGGAGAAGTCAAGTATGGAAATAGGTGGGCACTTTAAAAATCTCATTTTTAATTACTCCTGTTCATAAAGCGGTATAGTGAGAAGTACTCAATTTTGCAAATATTTGGGTTTTTTAATTCCTGTCCACTTCAGAGCCTGCTTCAGAAACCAGACTATTAAGTTGTTTGTCCTAGAGCCAGTTCTCATAAGCCCTAGAAAAACACTTAATACACTCAAGGATAGCTCAGCTACACTTTGGGGGCATAAAATAAGCAGGATGGCTTCTGCTGTGGTGTTAGAAACAAAAAAGGTTTAATAAAGGCAAAATAACAAACAGAAAAACTCGAGCCAGGTACAGAGGTCTGCCCCTGGTAGAAACACTTCACACAAAAGCCCCTCTTCTCTTTTGTTCTGTTCTTTTCTACTTGATTGATCAAGGGGGACTTTTTGGCTTCTATCCAATTAGGTGTTCTCTGGTGTTTGGTGAAGTCCCTGAGGCCCTATGAAGTAGCTTTCCACCTAACAGTTGAGAGAAGCTTCTGGGCTTCTTTCCTTTTTTGGGGGACAAAGGTTAGTTTTTGCCACTCTGTCATTAGGGGGCGCATTCCTACACCAGACTGAGGATGTGTATTACTCATCTGGCAGCAACCACAGAGCTCAAGTGAGTAAACACAGAATTTCATTATCAAAGGGCAAGATCATGTCCTCATTGTTCATGTAGATAAGGATGGTAAGAAAACACAACTATGTAAAGACCGGGGCAGGGAGAAGGGGCTTGACATGAAGGCTCATGGGTAAGTGTAGTTTCTGAAAGTAGTCCGAAAATGAGCGTGGCCCCTTCAAATGAGATGCTGCCGGAACATGCAGATGATTTGTCTGAAATCACAACAGACCAGGAGGGGCTATTGAGAGATGATCCTGAACGTTCAGTTTTTCAGCCAAGTGTTTCACCTGCTAGATCACATTATCTGCTGATACTTATTTTCTAATATTACTTAGCTGAGAAGTTTCTATGCTACTCAAAAATCAGTTTAAAAAGAAAAAGGAAACCACCTTAAACAAACAATCCTTATCTCTGTTTAGATTACTGGAGCAGCATTTCAAGTATAGGTATGCCTTCCATGGGTAGCTTGTTTACTTTGTTCTCTAGTTGTCTTCAGCATTAAAGTTAGAATAATATTTTTCATGTCTGTTTTTAGTTATTTTAATTTCCCTATTGTAATATCACTGAAGTGTTGTAAAGTAGTGGGATCCCATGCTTTGTGTGGTATTGCCTCCACTCAAATTAAGGTGTGTTTTTTTTTTTAATTGAATGTTTATCTTAGTCCTGGGGATTTTTAGCTGGTAAAAAACCCAGTAGACCTGAAATTTAGATTTTTCCTACTATGACAGGCCCATCAGGGGAAATTGGTCCACCTGCCTCAATCATGTGAAATAAAAATGTATTCCTTTCTAGTTGCACCTAAAAAGAGCAGTCAGCCCAGCAAAAATACATAATAATAACACTTTTTTTCTTCCCCAGAATAAAGAAACTCAACTTCTATTTACATAATAAAACAAGAAAGCAACCTCACTACTAAATTGATTTCTACACTCTATCCAGTTAATCAAAACAATCTACTGGATTTGTACCACCACAGTTATTAAATATATGTTTTCCTAAACTTGACCCACCAGTTCAAAATATTGTCACACTCTGAAAAAGCAGAATTATTATTTAAAACAAAAGCTAGAACACTGGGGAGAAATAATAACCTTTTATTTATGCACAACAATTACCTATGTAATTAACAATAAAAGGAGTTGCTCTTTTACCACTAATTACCACTAATTAAGGCTCAAAGTGGCTTTATATCAGAAAAATCTCTGCTTTTCTGCCACTCCCTACTCAAGGTCATCAAATTTTACAGCCTTCTTGTAGCTTCTTCTAAGAGACTATGACATAGATTGACTGTGTGAAGCTGTAGCAATATCCTGTCCATAAACTGTGTATTTCTATTTGCTTTGGTTATTTTCCTTTGACATTCACTGCAAGTGTGATTTCTGGAAATACCCTCTTCTAAGTCATTTTATACAATAGGCAAACACCAGCATATCACGTTTTGTTCCATCTTACCTTTCTTACGTTCTTTTCAGATCACCATTCTGATTTTTATGAAAGATTATGTCCTGATGTATGGCTGATTGTGTCTCCAGACTGCATGTTAAGGAGAGACAGATTAGAAATTCGTGAATTTAACTTTCAGTTTTACTGATGTTTTGTTACAGAGAATTGATATCAGCTCCCACCATTTCCAACAGACAGCTGCTTTGTTCAAAACATCATTAGCAATAGCAGCCTTCCAAGGAATTATAATTTTTTGTCTTTGTCTAAGCACTTTTACCTCTGTCATGAGTTTAACAGAGGGTTTAAAGAGTTTTCTTCTAACTCCCATTTTGCTTATGACAGTGTCTTGCAGTTGACTTGCAAGACCTTAGGGGTGTGATGCATATGTGAGATACCTCGAGGCTGCATGCTCCCTCTCCTCTCATCCATCAGCAGTTCATATATGTAAACAGACTGGTCTGCAACCACCCACGATGCAGACCAACATTATTTATTCTACTGTCAGCCAATCTGATTATTATTATGGAAATCATGTATATCTCTGATGGGCATTCCTTTCTGGCACTCCTTTACAGCACAAGCTTTACCCAACAAATTATTTTAGAAAGCAGCTGTATGTTTTGTCAGTGTTACAAAGCATTGCATCCTGGGGCCATTTTTTCCTGAAGTGTTCCATCAAAAAATTGTGAGTATGAAATTAACAACTATCCTCCCCAGCCTTTGAAATGAATGGACTCTTGTGAATTCCAAGGATTTTACACTGCCATATTTTAGTAATCTTCACAAATGGGTCAAAGTAGCACACAGTACTTTTCCATTTATGCTTAAAAATATGCATTATAAAGAATTTATGCTACCCACTAGCATTTATTTGCTCTGACAAAAAATACAGCTGAATTCGTTTGGAGAACCATGATACCTCTGCAATGGGCCAGAGATAATTGCCCATTGCAGCATTTGCTACAGTCCAGCTCTTGTTACACCTCACTGACCACAGGTGATAATTGCATTGTGTTTTTTCTCTCATTCTCACTTGTGATGTCCCACAGGTGCTAACATTTTCTTTGCCTCATACTATCATTGTCTAGCTGGAAAGCATAATTAAACCAAAGTCCAAGAAGGTTGTTCCCTATCTGTAACTGATTTAAAATTCACAGCTTTTTTTTTTTTTCTTCCAAAACTGAATGAAGGCTTGTTGGTACCAACTGACAAGTTGGTTTAATAAGGTATTATATCCTCCTTTGGAGCTCAGTCCTCATATGAAGTATTTGGTACTGATACTTGCACATCCTCATGGACTTCATTCAGCCCAGGTGCTTTACCAGTTATGTTTTTAATAGCACAACTCACAGTTTAGCTGCTACAGCTAAACTGTTCATTTAGACTCGTGCTCCCACTCCGCATGTGCTCTGTTCATCTTGTTCAAAATGCTGGCCTGGCATTTTTACACAACGCTCATTTGTTTCTAAAAGGGTATGCACACACAATATCCACAGCTGTAAAAGCATGGAAGAGCTGCATTCATGCTTTAAAACGGGAAAGCAAAGATGAGCAGCTTCCAAACACTTCACAATTAGTAAACAATGCCGCGGCCTGTTCCTGTCCCAGAAGTAGGACATGACCGAATGAACTCTGCCTTTTTCCAGCTGCACTCCAGGGCTCTGAATGGGGCTGTTCTCCGGAGCAGACGGCTGCACAGGGAAGGAACTGATGGCACAGGCGTGGGAGGGAGCAGGATACGGAACTTGAGATGTGGAGCAAAGCTCTGCATTTTGCTCCTCGCGATCTGCTGCTGCCGAGCACGGCTCTCAATCAGAGGTCCAAGAAAAGCTTGTTTATGACTTGAAGCCTGTGTTGTTCCCATCTGAGGTTCTCGGGAACTTACCAAGAGGGGAATTAAAACTTAGAGTCAGGAACAGTGTGACTACAGGGCCGTGGAGGGAGGCAGTGCGTACACAGCGCTGGGCAACATTTAAGGTGGTGGTTCTTCCGTGCTGGCCGAGCAGCCCTGAACAGCCCGAATCGCCAAGCGACCGCATCGGGCACGGCTGCGGATCCCTTCCACAGCCCTGCACTAGCACGAGCTGCATTGCCAGCTTGCAGAGGCTCGGATGCGGGCCGAGAAAGGACGCGGGTAATGGAAACACCTTTACCCGCAGCACTGACTCCCGCCCGGCGCCTGCGCGATGGCTCCGGCCCGGCAGCGCTATGGCCGCGGCCTGGGAGCGCCGCTCCGCGCCCGGCCCCTGACGGCTGGCCCTGGAGCCCGTGACGGACGATCCTGGAGCAGGTGGGGGATGGCCCTGGAGCAGGTGGTGCCCGGGAACAGGTGATGCCCGGGAGCAGGGGAAGCCCCACCTCCCCCCGCAGCCGGCCGGGCAGCCCCTCGTGGAGCAGCGCCTGGAGCCCTGCGGCCCCTCGGCCGCCCTGCCCTGCCCCGAGGCGAGCGGCAAGGCCTCTCCGGCTTTGGTCTGCGTTGTGTTATTTATTTTACTGTATCTTTAGGAAAACAACAAACAAAAAAAGTCTAGTCGGAATGGTGTTGTGTTTCTTGCAGTCCCTGTCCACGAAACCTTCGTGTTCTTCAGCTTTGGGACCCGTCTCTACATACTATAGCCGTGCTCACCTGAGTACCATTAGGAGTTACAGCGGTAACACAGGCAAGTATAAAAATGTGCATATTGTTTCTGGTCACTATTTTTAATGTTTTCTTAAGAGAAAAAATCGCCGTGGTGCCTTGTGTAAAGTAAACTGGGAACTCATTAGCTGTGTGAGGCTTTGCTTTGTGAAGATGCTGTTGTTCAAGGAGAAGAAATTTAACCTGCAGATTTTGTGGTTGACTGTGAAATCTGTTGAGTGCATGAACTACCAGTGTGCCACACTGTCTGGTCAGAGACATGCTAAAATGTCTGTTACGAAAATAAATTTTACAAAGTCAGAAATGTAATTTGTTTCCAGAACACCTGGTTTAACCTAGATGTGGTACACACTTGACTTTGAATGGTGAACACTCAGAGCTGATGGAATTATCTGCAGCATAAAGAGTAGATGTTTTTAAATCTCGAGGACTTGGCAGGAGAAGAGATGTCTACTAAATGCCAGTGAAAACTGAAATATTTTTTTATCTGTCAACTTTGTGTACAAACGTTTTGACCTACAGTATATAGTATGTGTGACCTTTTTTTTTTTTTTTTTTAGAATAAGTGAGTATTTACATCCTTCAGAATGCCCAACTCCAATGCCAAACTTCATTCTAACCACAGGAGTGGTCGAGAAGCCAGCAGACGGGAATTGGTTTCCAGGTCTTTGCAGAGTGCTCAGCATTGCCTGGAGAACCAGGATTTTGGAACTGCGTATGCTCACTATCTCCTGGTACTAAATCTAGCTCCTGAGTTAAAAACTACTGTCAAAGTAAGTGCTCTTCGAATTACTTGGAATTTTATGTATTCTAATTCTCTTGAGGTCTTTGTGACATGTTTTGTGATTTGTTACATGTAACTGATTTCTGCTTTTATTTAAGACAGAATTGGAAAATCAGTAATAATTTGGATGACCAATGATTTCTTTAATAGGCTCTGTATGAAGGGAGTTCATACAATCTTCTTTTAGTCTCTGTGTGTCAATGGCATTTAATAAAAACAGGGCAGTATTGGAGTATTGTTTGTATTGGAGCATGCATTAATACATACATGCAGGCTCTCAGTAAACCCTGCTGGGTGCTGATCCTCATGTGTTGGTGTCCATGTGTATGTCAGGACACCTACAGATGTTTTCAGGGCTCAGTTCCCTACTTCTGGCAACTCCCAGCACCTCTGTGCTTTATTTTCTAGGAAACATTTCAGTTTACTCTCTTTAAATGGGCAGAAGAACTGGATTCTCTGGCACGGATTCAAGATCTGTTTAACTGCTATGAACAAGCACTTGAACTGTATCCCAGTGATGAAGTGATATGTAACAGTATGGGAGAACATCTCTTCAGGTTTGCAGTGATGTATATTCAGTTTTTGTAAGGGTCACGTTGTGAATACAAACACATTCAAATCTGTTTGTCTCAAATAGCTTAAAAAGAGTAGCCAATGCAAAAATAAAAGTTGTAAATCACAGCAAAAGCAGGGGGAAAAAGCCACCATGTTTTGTTGTTGCTCAGGTGTTCTAATGCTGGAATTTTAAGACTGCAATCATAGCTCATAATCCAGGTGGTTTTAGTTAGGTTTCCTTTTTGTAACTTCTTTGTTTTAAGAGAACACCTCTCTGAGCATTGTATTAAAATGTGTACAAATATTTGGTAGATTTAGGGCTTTTTTCAGTGCTGTCTGATTTGAGATTATTAGGTATCATTAAAACTTGGTTCAGATTCACAGTTTGGTTTCTTTTAATTTCTTTTTTCAAAATTGGCACTTAATGCAAAAACTCAAAATTTGGTATTTGGTGGTTTTGCAGGATGTTCCATTTAAATAGAGTACCCACAGTTTTGTAGCATTCTCTTGAGTTTGTAATATTCTCTTGGTTTTGCAGGATGTTCCATTTAAATAGAGTACCACAGTTATAGCATTCTCTTGAGTTTGTAACATTCTCTTGAGTATCTGTGAGACTAGATTGCAGAGCTGCTGCTGTCATGTTGTTGCAGTGAATTCTTGTAAATAAAACCTAAAGATGCAGTAGTGTATGAAGGTTGGTGCACACAATGGTGTTTCTGAGCTGGCTTTGCATTTTACAGTGACTTGATTTAAAGCTATAAATCATTCTTTTTCACTGTTTATAAAGATAATTTTTCTAACACAAAATATTTCTGTTGTCTTTTAGCTGACATAAGACCTCTTTACAGACCCTCAGATGTTCACAGCTGCATGCCTTCTTTCCATTTGTTTGTCACTTTTGCTCTTAGAATGGGCTTCAGAGACGAAGCAGCTGGCTATTTTCATAAAGCAGTGAAGCTCAACCCCGACTTTGCCGATGCCAAGGAGAATTTTTACCGCGTTGCAAACTGGCTGGTGGAGCGCTGGCACTTCATCATGCTCAACGATGCCAGGAGGAACCTCACCTACCTCAGGGCCATTGAGAGCGCTGTGCACTCAGGGAGCAAATCCGTCCTGGATATCGGAACGGGAACAGGAATCTTGAGGTATGCCGCAATGCACGTTTCACAGGAATTTCATAGAAAAGTGTTGGTTGCCTGACAAAATTTGGCTGAGAGTGGAATAAATAACTGCTTTGATCCTTTTGTGGAGACAGAACTTAAAAAAGCAAGCAAAGCTTTCAGAAGCCAGTGAGTCTGGAGTAGTATTTTTTGCAACATTTTTTGTTATTTGTTGCAGATGCTTTTTGTGCCAGTAAGTGCTGCTGAAATTGAAATACTCACATGGGTTTTGAAGTTGTAATGTTATTTGTCCTGTCTTTAAATATTGACTGTCAAGAGTGGATTCAGCATAGCTGAGGGAGTGTCCTTATGCTAACTGTGGTGGTTTTTTTTCTGATAACATATCAAGATGGTATCAACTTGTGCAATATCAGTGTTCACACAAGAGATACCAGTTAATCCAAGGATGGTTTTTAGACTTGAACTGGTAGAAATATCAAGCAGATGTGGAGGAGGGGAAAACCCCTGATTCTTGTTTTTCAGTATGTTTGCAAAAAAGGCGGGAGCATCTTTTGTCTATGCCTGCGAATTATCCAAAACCATGTATGAACTTGCCCGTGATGTGGTGGCAGCAAATAATATGGAAAGAGAGATCAAACTTCTGCATTTGAAGTCACTTGATATAGAAATTCCAAAGCACATACCTGAAAGGTACGTTGCTGCTTTTTCTTCTGATGGTATTTTTGAGTTTGCTCGTCATTTCAAGAAAATAGGAAATGTCTTGTGACCTAAACAGGAAGTAACACTTCTGTAATACTGCTCATAATGTGAGATGGTTCTCTGTGTCTTTTATGTGTTTAAAGAGCAGAAATGACAACATATTCTTCAGATCATTCTTATTTCTGTTGGTAGACCAACAATGTCGTAAATTAAGGAGTTTTATTTGGTGGTGGGAGCTTTGGGGCATATGTAATCATACAGCAGCAATGGGAAAAAATAGATTACTATGTCATAAAAGTAATTATAACACACTTTCATACTTCTAAGATCTTGTGGCTCACTTCTGCAGCCTTTGAACAGGATTGAGTTACCAACATTTAACAAAGTTATGATGATGGTACAGGTTCATGATCTGAAATGATGAAGCTCCTGGTTTAGGTCAATGAAGCCTTGCCTAATTGTGTCAGCTGAGCTACTGTAATACATGTATCCCTTTAGTGTATATAATGAGTTACTAGATGTCAGCTATTAATAAATAAATTACTGCTGTTCTGCAAGTGTCTCCTCTCATTATGCCGTATGTTTTCTCGTTTACTTCCAGAGGACTTTAGATTTTAGGGTTGTTAGTCTGTGTAGGAATTTTTTTGTGTTTTGATTATAGTTTTGGGGGGTTTAATTCCTTTTTGTACACATGCGTGAGTACATACTATTGCACAAAATATGTATTCTGCAGTATCATTGGCTGTGTGCCCAGGCTGAAACATCTTCCTGTTTTGGCTAGATTCTTCCCACACAACTTATTTATAAATGCTGAGCATGAAGCTTTACAGTAAATTCTTGCTCAATATTTGCTCTCTTTTATCTGCATCTTCAATAACTTCTGACAGCAATTCAAAACACATAATTTTTTGGAAGAATTAAATTGTCCACATGTACTAAAACTCCTGGTAAAAGAGCTCTGGGCTCATATTGGTATGGTGTGTTTTTTTCTTTAAAAGAATGATTGATTGTTGGCAGGAGTGTTTGTTATGCATCATATTTTTCTTGTCTAGAGTTTCCTTGGTTGTCACAGAAACAGTTGATGCTGGCTTATTTGGAGAAGGAATTGTGGAGAGCTTGATACATGCTTGGGAACATCTGCTTTTACAGCCAAAGGTAGGTGATGTGGGTACCTGTGCGCATGCACACATTCCAGACATATGGGAATGAGAAACAGTTGTCTTGTAAATGCTTCATTCCTTTTGGTATGCTAAAAATGAGTGATCTGAGCTTGCTCCATGAATTTGATTTTGGTGAGTGGCAGTGAGGCAGAACTTGCATTGTACTGTACTTCTGTGAGCTCTGTGTTCTGAGTAAACATGTATTTGCAAAGCATGTTTCCCTGTAACCTTCCTTCAGGATGTAACCTTACTTCATCACCGATGGTTCACTCTTAATCACTGTTCATTCATTTATTTTAAATCTTTTTTGTCCCCCATCTTTGTAAGTAACAGCAAAAGGGTTTGTGTGGATTTTAAATGTACAGCCAGTCTAGGCAGAAAATGCTGAATTATGGTAGTGTTTCTCATTGTAACATTTGGGAACACTCAATTATTTTGGAAAATAATTTATTTTTGCTGGTTTGAACCTTTTTGCAAGACTAAGCAATTCCACTGGGTTTCAGATTTTACTTTATGTTTTGTGGTTTTGCTAGTACATTAATCAAAGTAGCATGACACGGAGTCTTACATAGCCAAATCTCTGTTAAGCTAATATTCATCCTAATAGAAGGACTTCTCTTTATTTTGCCCTTGCCTTGATTCTAGCTCATTTAAAAAAAAAAAAGTTTTAGCTGGCTGAAACCTTTTGTGTTGTACTGAGTTGAAACTGGTGACCTCTAGTGTTAAGTACAGGAATGATGCATAACGAAAAAGTCCTCGAATGTTTCAGTATAGTCTTGACAGTGTTTTTAAATCTGCATTTTGTTAGAGTTACACACAGAAAGTAGTAGACTAAAGAGTAAAGCTGATGCCTGGTTATATTGAGACACTGTATTTAAAAAACTCCTTTAATGGTCTGCAGAATGTCAAAGAGAAGTGATTTTACCAGTCACTAAGAACTTAGCAATGTTTTGACTGTCACTTGAATGGCTCACTAATATGTAATTTAGGCTTTTCAGTAATGGTAGAAATAGGCCACTGTCTCATTGCATGTTGTTGTTCATGTTTTCACAGCCTAAAAACCAAGATATTAGTGCTGGAGACTATGGCAGAGTTATTCCTGCAAGTGCTACAATATTTGGAATGGCAGTGGAGTGCAAAGAGATACGTAGACATCACAGGTGTGTTTAAACTCTAGCACAGCTTGAGCCCACATTTTTTATTTGGGGAGAGAGACTGGTTGTTTTTATTGACCATTTCTCATTTACTTTGTTCTTTATTTTTTGAATGGCTGATTATCTGTTTAACAAAAAAGATTTTTGCTCTCACTATCCCCACCCCTTTTCCAGGCTGTCTTTTTTTTGCCCCACCTCCCTATCTCTTTGAGGTTCAGATTTCCTGGACCTGTTAATCATACAGTTATGCTGAAATACCTGCCTCTAACGCATGCTAAAGAAATGTAATTCCTTCATAGTAAAATTATTTCTTGATTTTTGAATTGGAGATTCTTGGATTAACGCTTGGCCTTTATCCTCATTTTACCCTCTTTATAATCTGCTCTATACCTCACTTCTGGATCTTACCCTGGATCTAACCCCTGTAAAGCCTAAGTGTTGATAACCCCAGCTGTCTTTATCTGTCTGCATGTTCTTTGCCTAATTCTGAACTGGCATACAGTAGAGTTTCTTTGCTGAGACCAGTTCTGACAGTGTGTCAATTACTTTCATATTTATTCTAATCTTTTAGAACAGTATCCTTGTATGGAGACAGTCTCTGTCTGAGAGGTTTGGACTTGGGGTATTTTGTTTAGGATTAATATTGTTATAAGTTAGAGAAAATACTGACTTCTAGAGGAGCTCCAGTGCACTGGATGAAAAGCAGCCAGGCTCCATCAGTGATTTCTCTAATGCAATAGACTTGGACAGTGGCCAGAAAGAGAAAGAAGTTCCTGTGGTAGATGGTCACAAAATAGTTTCTTTTATAAGTTAATTATTCATCAGTTAGAAGAGGTTTTGCCTTGAACTGGGCATTTACTGTTACTTACAAAATTTAAATACAATGAAAGTTAATTTGCTGTTAACTTTGGATTGTTGAATTGATGTTCCATTTTAATAGCTTAAGGTCAAGTGACTGAAGCAGGACTGAAGTGATTGTCACAAATTAATTATATGCTGTAGGAAAAAAAGTCACTTTTAAATTTCTTGCCTTTATAGTTTGAGATCCCTTTTTACTCCAGTAAGAATATTTAAGATTATTTTAACAAGTTCTGTTTTTATGTAAAACACTTGCCTGTTCTCAGATTTAAACTACACAGATCTCTTTGTATTATTCTGATGTTCATGCCTTCACATTTCCTCAAGTGTTTTCACAATCTACAGGAGACCTTTGGGGTTTGGATGTTTTTTTCTGAGCAGGAGGTCTAATGAAATAGCAGTGTGGAAATATCTCTTGTCTCATGATTTTTATATGATCTAGCACAGTTTCTGCCTTGAACGGTTAATACAACTTTTCTTTGAGCTTTTCCTTGTGCTTTATTTTTTTTTTTTTGAGTGGTTAGAAGTAGACATAGAGCCCAGAATTAAATGAATACATGATTTTTTTCCTGAAGTACATTTAAAAGTGTGTTTAATTTGTGTGATTTATCATCAAACACTGATTCATCTTGCTGAGAGAGAGAATCCCCTTTCAGTCCAATTGTTGATAATTTTGCATATCACAGCCATCTCTCTGTGGCTGATCTGATCTTCTACTTTGTATTCTGTCCCAATCTTTCAGCAATTTTAAGTTATGCTTTGTTGTGCTCTGATTGGTATTGGGGTTTTTTCCTAGGGTATAGTGAAATTCTTAATATGTATTGGGCTTTTTCTTAGTTTCTGGTGAGAGCATTCAGTTCTGATTCTTGAAAGTGAGGTGCATTTTCTGTGCTTTAGGGCTGCCCTGAGCATGACAAAAACCCCACAGAACTGTATTAGTGTTTTGAGCTTCTCTATTCTAACACTCTGTACATTTAAAAATAGTCAGCCTAGAGATAATTTCCCGTTTAGGTTTTTGGTCAAATTACTTGGCATTTCATTTCTCCTCTGTTTGCCTTTACTCCCAGAGTGGGAATGCAAGAAGTTGCTGGTGTGTGCTTGTCAAATTCAGTGCAGTTTGTCAGTCCCACATATGCTGCTGCTGGCTCAGAGGAAACTGTGGAGCCCTACACCACGGAGAAGCTCAGTCGTATTCCTGGGGGTTACAGAGCCCTCACGCAGCCCTGTCAAGTCATGACAGTAGATTTCAACAATCTGCAGGTAATGATTTTTCTTGCACCCTTCTTAACTAATCTTTTTATAGTAGTGGAAGTCCCGTATGTCATTTGGTTTTGGGTTAGCCTTCAGAACAATTCACAAGTGCAAAGTTATCAGGGCTGCTCTGAAATCCTCTGCTGGTTTTGATGCTTGTCTAGTTGTGTGGTGATGTGATTCCTCAGATGACAGTCTGTAATTTTTTTGAAGGTGGAGTTTTTTTGTTTACTGGGCATAGCTTAAGGAATTTTAAAAACTACCTCACCATAAAATCTAACAGCTGCTGGCCTCACTACAAGGAGGGGAAGGAAAGATGCAAGAGATCCATCCTGAATGATTTATGTAGTTGTGGAGCTGACTTAGTGTATTTCTCTAAAGTCAGCCTTCACAAAGAGAAAGGCTGTATTTCTCCATCTGGCATAAAAATGCATATGTTAGTGGGTAAATGTAAAAGAGGAGATGAAGAAATTATTCTGTTCAACCATTTGATTCCACACTTCAGCTCCTTTGTATCTCAAAGTATTTCTGTATTAGGGCATTCTAAAATCTTGTAGCATAATTTTGTGTATTTAGCACAAAATACATTTGTATATGTATGCTAAATAGGCCTGAACTGGAAGGCAAGGACCTCAGCCCCTGCAGCTGAGCTTGCTAAAAAGATGATACAGCTGATCTCTGGTGTGCTTCTTGCTCATTGAGCTGTGGTGAGGAGCTGGCATTGAGTCAGAGCTTAAAATAGATTCTGTTATATAAATGAAATTATTCTTGGCTGCTGCTTGGCCAGGAGTTGCAGTTTCTGAATCAATAGCTGTTCCTAGTTGGCTTGTCTGACATCCTGAGATGAAAAATGAAATAAGACAAGGCTCTTCAGTATACTGTTGGGAGCAATCTCTGTGACCTAATGTTGCTTCTGCTTCCAGCATCAAGAAGAAGCTATTGCTCTCATCTGAGATGTCTGTTCTTAAGCATCTGCCTGCTGGCAAACATGTAAAGATAATTTTAAAGAGCAAAGAACAGTGTTATTCTTGAAATCACATTTCAGAAGTGCTCCTTTGAAGTTTTGGTTAGACTAATGGAGTGCTCCTGTCGTGAAATATTAAGATATTGTAAGTAAAAAGGAAGAAATGCTTCTGTTATGAATCACTGATGTGATTGGGAATCCTTGGTTACTGTTTGTTGTTACTTTGTCACTGGGCAAATGTCATAGTTCCAAACACTGGTAGGTTACTTCCAGCATGGATTTTTGTTTTGGGGTTTTTTTTAATGTGTCGTGTCATGGCCATACCTGGATGTTCAATCAATGCAGCTAAAAATGAGAAAAAGTTGTCTTTGTTCCTATTGTAATAAGAAAACAATCCTCCTAAACTTAAAAACAGTAGCAGAATTACCAACTAAGAAGAGAAATTCAGGTAAAAAAATCACTTAGCACTAGTAAGTTATTTGGTAAGACCTGTTTTCTAAATTCCTATTTCAAAGAACTAGAGGGATGTTGCATTTATTCGGCTTATGCTAACTGTCCAGACCTAAACTGGCAGAACTGAGAAGAAGGCTTAAGATGCAGTACAACAGTGTTTTTCAAACTGAGTTGTAGGAGATTTCAAAGACATCAGTACAGATCAGAGAAATAAGAAGTCAAAATTCACAAATGATAATAATTTCAAAAAAGCAGCTGCTTTATGGTGATTACTTTATTACTGCTGTTATTAGCAGCAGCAGCTCAGTCCCTCCCAGGCAGGGGAATGAGGTGTGGCTGTAATTACACTTGCACCCAGCCTGGTGCTGCCTGTGTGCATGTTTGCTGGCAGCAGATCAGTGCCACTGGCAGGGGAAGTGTTTACCTCTGCAGCCAGTAATTAAAGCTCAGTCTCACTTTCAGGCCCTAAAGGAGCTGTGCTTTTGCCAACAGTTACAGATTTTGGCTCTTCCTAATCCTTCATGAGAAGTTGTAGTGTGGAATATGTGAGAAATTGTGGATCAAGACATAGGAAACTTGATAACTGCATTGTTGCTGTAGATTTTCCTTCTGTTTGTGGGTCTTTCTCATTCAGAGGATGTGTGGCGTTGAATCATTTGGGGGTTTTACTGCCTATTCCTGTGCTTTATTTCCTTTGCTCTCTCTTAACAAGACTACTTTATAAATTACCATCCTGATGTGCTGTGGCTGTTTAATTCTGCAATTGGCATTAAAATATAGAAGACGATTTATAAAGTGGCAAATATGAGAAATAAATATGGTTTAAGCAGAATGGCAGAGAGCAGGGAAAGCTGAAATAAGCCTTCAAATGTGTTTTTAAGTGATAGCAATGTGACACTGTAGTTACTAGAACCCACTGGATGAGAACCTTGGGCCTGCTGTTGTTGAGGAATAATCAGGAAGAATACTTCTATAAAATACACTTCTATACCTCTCCCAACTCCCCAGAAACCAAGAACCAGATGCATGCTTGTGCTCTTGCTGTCTTATTTCAAGGGGCTTGATGCCAGCAAAGCTTCCACTGACTACTCTTCCCTTCAATAGCTGAAAAGGTACCAAAAGGATGACTGGCATCAAAGCACTTCTGTTGGAGAGCAGTGACATCTTACTGTGAACTTTGTTATCATTCAGTAATTTTAACTTGCCCATTGCTCAGCCATCTCAGTTGTAAAAAGAGGGATAGACAAGCTCTTGAAGAACACAGAACAAAGAGGGAAGAATAAGAAACGCAGCATGTGACAGCTAGTCCTGTCCTCAGAGCAGGACATAAACTTTTCTTTTGCCATGTGTATTTTAAGATTGAAATGTAAAGAGGACAGGTGTTGACATAAGCAGATCAGGAAGTTGATAAATGTTTTGGAAGGGCTGTTACAAAGCAGAATGGCTGTGACTTGAGGGAACCTTTGGTCCCTTGTGCTTGACTTCCTGTTAATTGGTTTATGCTGGAACTAAAACATTAGTGCTGGTCCTTTTGTACCTCTTTTGCTACCTGTTGGTAGCAGAAGATCATTCCTGATAAAAATAAATTTTACATGGAAAAAGACTTTATTCCTGTTACATATTCAAAACTTTGTAGAGTATTGGAGAATGTATAAATGATCCCTTTAGGATAGACCTTAAGGTCTTCCCAGTAGTGAGATTGTACATGCCTTTAACACAAGGCCTACATAGCCCAGATAGCAGATAAAACGCCCTCAAAGATGTTTGACTTCCTGTTTTTATGATGACTCTGCAAGCTTGTGTTTGAGCAAATTCACAGTACACAGTATTTCTGGAACTGATTGAACACAGGTTTTAAGTGAAACATGTGCCTAAGCATTGGCTTGAGTTCAGCCAAAAGCCTGGCTCTGTTTTTACTCATTCTTGTAAGGCAAGCCCTGCCAGTCTGAAGTCTTCCTTGCAGTTTTCAATGAGTTTAAATATGTGTGTTCTTAGATGTAGGCTTGTTTGCTTCTCACAGATGTGGGCTGTCCATGTGGGAAATGGCTCTTGCATGTGGGAAGACAGTTCCTATGCTAATGAGTAGTAATGATGATAATTGGTATTGTAGAGGCTTGGTAACTTCAAGTTTCTGTTGGGTGCTCTCATGGATTGGTGCAGAAATTTTGGATTATTTAGTTTAATGAAACCAAATTTTTATTTATGGAAATAAACTCCCTCACTTTTTTTTTTCCTCTCTTTTTGCTTTGGTCAGGAGCTGAAAAGCCTGGCAGCTAGAAAGCCCTGGAAGCTAAGCCTGCCAGTCACTGAAGGAGGAATACTGGATGCTGTTGTGGTATGGTTTGTACTGCAGCTTGATGATGAGCATTCTCTATCTACAAGTCCCAGTGAGGAAACTTGCTGGGAACAGGCTGTGTATCCTGTGCAGGGCCTCCTTGGTATGTCCTGTGGGTTTGCTTGTTATGATACATTAACTTGGTTTCATTTTGGGGTTTTGTTTTTTTTTTTTATTTTGATAAATTAGCTAATCTCAGAGATTAGGAAGTCTAAATAGGATTGGAAGTTCAGCAGCAGTAGCTGAGAGGTGGTTCCTGATCATGTTTCTGATTTGTAGAGCACAGTCCCTTCATCAGGGCTTGTTTGTGAGACTTTGCTGTGATGAGATCTGGGAGAAAGCTTTTCATTAAGTTGGGGTTTTTTTCTGTACTAAATTTAAAGCATTTTGGAGCAAATCCAAAAAGTCAGGCTACTGACTGCCTCACTTGTGACTTAAGAGAGGAAGCAGGGCAAGGTGAGGTAGGAATTGCTAGCTGCTACTGCCACAAAAACAAAACTAAACATTCCTACCTACCCCTTGCCCCATGTGGGATTCAACTTGAATACTCTCCTCATACAGGCATTGGCAGTGTAATCTTTAACAGTGTCCACTCTCTATTCATCCACCTTTTATTTCCCTATTTCCTAGAATCTTAGAATATCTCAAGCTGGAAGGGACCCATAAGGATCATAGTGTCCAGCTTCATGCTTCTTGCAGGACTACCTAAAATTAAATCACCTGTCTAAGAGCATTATCCAGGTGCTCCTTGCACTCTGGCATGCTGTGACTACTACCCTGGGGAACCTGTTCCAGTGACTGATAATCCTGTGGGTGAAGTACCTTTTCTGAATATCCCATCTGAACTTCCCTGATGCAGCTTCGTTCCATTTCCTCATGTGCCATCTCTGAGAGAGATCAGCACCTTCCCCTCCACTGCCACCTTTGAGGGGGTTCTAGACTGTGATGAGATCTTCTCTCAGCCTGTTCTTCTCCAGGCTGAGCAAAACAAGTGCCCTCAGCTCTTCATAAGCCTTTCCCCTGAGGCCTTTATCTTGGTCACCCTGTTCTGCACACACTTGTAATGGTTTGATGTCCTCATACTGTGGCACAGATATGAACAAATGAGATATTGAGCTGGGTTTGTTTGTTTTGTTTCAAGCACCGTAAGGCTCTTCACTGATGTGTTGGTAAAGTAACTGACAACTTCATTATGCTCTTTTGCCAAGATTATTCTGTGAAGACTGGAGATACTGTGATGATGGAAGTTTGCTGCCAAGACTGCTACTTGAAGATCCAGAAGATTTCTTCCTTGCCTTCAGAGTGTGGGATGGATTTCAGTGACAGAGACGACACGCTGAGTTTGGGCAATGAGGCTGAATTATGTAATGCTCTGGCTGGACTTCAGACAAGCACCAAACGGGATGGCAGCACTCCAGTGTGTGTGCTGGAATCCACAGAAATAGCCCTGCTGAATGACATAGCTTACCATGAATGCTTCAAAGCTGCCATGAGCAAAGTGCTGCTGTCATTAAATCCAAGTAAGGACTTGCACTCCATGGACGTTGATGGACATGGCAGCGGGATAAACCTCCAAGAGAATCAAAATACGAGCTCTCTAGGTGTGGATCCTGATGCTTTATACGTTTTAGATGTATCTGAAGGCTTCTCCATCCTGCCAATTATAGCTGGCAAGCTTGGACCAGTTAGAGCCTACAGTTCTGTTGAGAAAGATCAGCATCAGGCAGCACTTCATGTCATTGCAGAAGCAAACCATTTCCCTAAGGAAACATTAGAGTTTTGGCTCAGCCACTTAGAAGAAGAAAGTGTGGTGCTACAGAGACCCAAATCAGACAAATTGTGGAGTATTATTATCTTGGATGTTATAGAGACATCAGGTTTAATCCAGCAGGAGGTGATGGAAAAGGCTGCAATATCCAGGTAGAGTATAAAAGGACAAAAATATTTCTTGGAATCTGTAATTACCTGAAAAATTTTGAGAATATTCCTTGTAACTATGTAATTACTGTTATGTTTCTTCTGTAGAAAAAGGGCTTTTCCTTGGATTGAACCTTCCACTGTTTCTGGCATTCATTATTTTTTTTTTAAAAGCATCATGATTTCACCATCTCAGATTCCTTTATTTTTTTTAATGCAAGAATATGGATGATCATATTCCTTGATCTGTCAGAAGTTTGCAGGATAACAAAGAATAACCAAGGTAGCTTTTACTGCAGGTTTAGAAAAGCCCAGATTCGTGTACGTGTCAAACGGTTGTTGGAACAGACTGGTCCTGCTAATAGACAAACCCGTGGTGTTAGAACAGCCACGGGGGCAGCAGCAAAGCTGCTGTGCCTCACAGCAGGAGGAGTGGGAAGGAAGGCAGAGGAGAAGTAAAATAATGGAAATGGGTAACTAAGTGTGAAATTGAGTTATCCTCTTTTGTGGGCCTAGGGAAACCTTACTGTTAACCTTTGTGTTTAGTGATGGCACATTATGCCTAGGAACACTTGACTTCAGAGCAAGAACTAGTGTGCCTTTCTTAAATGCATTTACTGTTCTTTCATTACTGTTTGATAAGCTTTACAGGTGAAATCCCTCTTATTTTACAGGTGTTTACTTCACAGTGGAGGGAAGATTTTCCCACAGTATGTGTTGGTATATGGGATGCTTGTAGAATCAGAGTCTCTGTTGCTGGAGAGTGCTGTTCAAGGAACAGAACCAACCCTGGGGTTTAATATAGCCCCTTTCATCAACCAGTTCAAGGTAGGAAGCTGGTGGGTAGCTTCCAGGCATGGTTTCAAAGCTGCAGCTGTTTAGCTGTTTAGATTTGGTGTGAACTATAAAAAACACTGTTGAAATTACCAAAAGAGGTTTTTGTGACCACACAGGGACCTTGAGATAAGGTAAAATGGGTGATGTTTGTTTTAGAACTGGCATGGAAGTTTTGTCCCCGTTACTGTACAGATGAATGACTGTGCTGTTACTGTTCCCAGGCAACTGTATTCCAGTGTTTCAAAAGGGATTAGAGGCTGTATTTTGCATTTTGTCTATCTCTGATAGCCATTCCAGTAATTCCTGGCAACTTTAGTGTTACGATTAAGTTTACTACCTTTTCCCTTTCTAATGGCTGTTGCTGCCTGAAGTTTTGGTCTATACTTTCAGGTACCCGTTCGTGTGTATTTGGATCTCTCCACATTACCCTGTGTACCCTTGAGCAAGCCAGCAGAGCTTTTAAGGCTGGATCTCATGAACCCTCTGCTGAACAGCCCCAGCAGAGAAGTGAAGGTGAGTTCTGAGGCCCAGAGTACATTTAACTACTCTTCTGCAGTGCTGCTTCTTAATTGCTCCTGTAGACTAAACATTTCAACACAGAATTTGTCTGCAGCTGTCTCTGAAAAGGATTGAAATGGCTTGAACTACTTCCGTTTCAAAGAACAAAGTAGTATAACTGTTCATTGTTTTAAATATTTTTAGGTACAAATTTGTAAGTCTGGCCGGGTCACTGCCATTCCCTTCTGGTATCACATCCATCTAGATGAAGACCATAGCTTGAACACATCTGATGAGTCCTCACACTGGAAACAAGCTGCAGTTGTTCTGGATGAGCCCATCCCAGTTCAGGTTGGAGATGAACTTGTACTTGATGTCCAACACCATAAAAGCAATATCAGCATTACAGTTAAAAGGTGAAGACTGTCCTGTGTGATTTGTGCTTAATTACCTATGCATAAACTGAATGTTCAGAACAACACTGCTGTTACTTTGTATTAAAGCCTAAACTTTATTTACTGATCAAAAAGGCTTATTTGTTGCTGTAATAAAAGATACTTAGGTTCCACTGGTGGACTAAAATTTGCACTGTAAGGGTATCCTCCTGAGCTAGAGGAGGTATTGTCTTCACTGCAGCACAAACCTGATTGCTGGCTCATTGTAGTGACTGCAGCAGTGGGACAGAGTTTTGCTACCAGGTCAGCTGTAGTGAAGGAAAAAAGCACCTGGGTACCTGTACCAGCAATAAACAACTGTGGCTGTTTGGGACAGAGTCCTTGTTTCTCAAACTGTGATTCAACTTCTCAGTTGCCAGAGCCTCCTACATCAGTATATTGATATGTGACCCTTGTGGGAGGACTGAACAGCATTACAGCTGCAGTATCAGATCACAAATTAGTGCTGCACACAGAGCATTCTAAAAAGCTGTAAAGGAGTGCTGTTGGATAACTCAGTCTATATAATGGAAGGTAAACTTTTTAGAATCCCCCAGAGATTTTTTCCTAGGGAATACAATGGGAATTAACTTATCTGTAGAAAGTTGTATAAAATACATCAGTCACTGCAGTGCTCCTGACAGTCTTCTACAGCATTACATCTTGGTATAATGCAGGTAACCAGTTCCTTCTAATAAATTTGTATACACATGGAAGACTGATAAAAGCTTTGAACTCAGCACTGATTCTACCTCTGCAGAGAGGAGGAAGACTGTTACGAAAATTTTTCCGTAGCTAAGACTGCTAGCTAAACTGTGCAGTCTTTTTAATGGAGAAGAGGCAACTCTGTGATCTTGCCTTAACAGCAGCCACTATAAAGAGCATCCAAAAATGATTCTTCTGTAAGTTCTGGGCCTGTTGAAGTCATTATATACTCTTCATTAGGTCAAACATTTCAGATAGTTTAACTTATTTCTATATATCAATTTATGTTCATTTCTGTAAAGTCTGCTCAGTTTAACTTCAGGGACTGTTAGAGCTGGAGTTGTCCCAGCCTCAGCTAAACCTGCACCTGAGAAATTGCTGTAATAAAGCTGCTTTTTGAAGGGTGAAAGAAACATCTCCATTTTAATTTTTTTCAAAAGTAGAGGCACAAAGTCATGTTTTCTGAAGATAATGTAACTGGATACCATCCTTTATCCAAGGGGTACAGTGTACAATGAAATGCAAGTGAGTTAGAGTAGGACAGAGGCTTTTGATACTACATAAAAACTAGTGCTTCTTAAACCCAAAACCTACAACCATGATCCATAAAATTTTAAGTTAGACACAACTACACTTGGCAGGTACATGGTGATTTCACCAGAGTGCGGTTTTATAGAAAAGTGTTCAGGTTTCTTGTGCAGGAAGACTTCTGCTAAAAACAAAAACCTTACAGAGTAGGTTAAGTGTATTTATTAAGATTTTAGTAATTAAGATGAAAGCAAAATGACTTCGAGACAAATGAAGGACATTCTACTCTCCTTGAGTAAGGCACGAGCAATCCTCAAGACTTCTGATTGAAGAACTTGGGAGGAGATTTGGCATAAAACAACAGAGGAATAAATACAGTTAAGAGGAAAATGAACTATTTGCAAATGAACTTTTTATGTAATTGTGATTGGTTTTGCTGTGGAATACTGTGGTAGTGGTTTTCAAAAGACAGGGTAGGTATCATTGCAAGATTTGTATTTATTTTTTAAATTCAGTAGCAGTCGTTAGGGAAAGGTACGATCCTATAAGCTATGGCAATTAAAAAAATAACTTTTCTCCCAGAAAAAAAAAGCAGGAATATTATGTTGTGCAAATAGAATAACTGAATAATAATAAAATAACTTAGTAGCTTTCAAGAAATACTCTGAAAGAAGTAACCAAGACACTTAAATAGCTGTTTTCCTATCAAGGTCCTCTCTGAACCTGTTTTACACCAAATAGACATAACTTCAAGTATTAAAAAAAATCCTTCAGAGTGAGGTTTTTGAAGAGCTAGAATGCAGAAGCTACTCTGCTTGCAGCAGCCCTGTTTCCTCCCTCTATCAAACCAAGCCTGCCCCTTTTTACCTGTATACATGTAGGAAATCAGGTTATTTCTGGTAGTGGCTGCAGTGGGCACTGAGGTCCCAAGGCACTGTGAACCTGTGCAAGTTGTTTCCTTTCAGAGCAAAGCTGGTACATGCATAAGGTGATACCTGGGATCAAGCATGGATTAGAAGATTCTGATTCTTCATAAACCCAAACAAGATTTCCCTTTACAGTGCAAGCCATGAAGTACTGAAAGCACAAACTCTTGCAGTAGTTCTACTTAAGATCCTCTTCCTCTATGAGGATGGTTGTAGTCATGTGTCATTCACACTGTTAAATTACTGTAACAGTAAATCAAATTGATAGAAGGTGAACAGTTTAAATAAAATCTTTAATTGCTTATTTACAACAAAGGCAATGAGTTGGCAAATTGAAAATCATGATTTTCACTTTCTCACTAACTTCAGATACAGCAAGTACATACTCAGCTTTAAAATATGCAGCCTAGTGAGTAAGGCGCAATATTTACATCACACTAGTACTGCAAAAGAAGCACTTAAGATTAATTTACTGACAGCCAGAAGTTAAACATTTATCCTGGAAATACTAACAATGCTGAAAAAGACACTTAAGATCTTGTAATTTAAAAAGTAGTGCTCTACTGGTTTGGTTGTTTTTGTCAGATTGCAAACATGCAATAATAGTAAAAATCTGATAATGGGATAAAAACCAATACCTCTCTGACATTGTCAGTTTTTGCAAAGTAACATTTTGATACAAGTGTACTGCTTCTTGGGCTGAAATCTAGTCCTAGTAACTCCAGAATTAGACTACTACATAGTTTTACCTCAGCAAAGGTCTTCTCTGGGGAAAAATAATAGCTATTACATTTGAATCCAGGCTATACTAGAAGCATAATACAATCACACACAGACACAAATTTAAGAACACAAATTACTACAGACACAAGATATCCTGCTTTAACAGCTTAAAAAAAAACCTTAAGTGTTAAAGAACTTACTGCAGCCCAAAATAAAGAAATCAGTTTTGTTTTCTACTTCCTGTTCAATATCCTTCATTCCCCCTCTATGTATTTTAAGGTAAGTAACCATTATTCTTATTTTAGAAGCTAGGGAAAAGAATAGTCAAGGTAAAGTATTAATCCAAAACCTACCATCCTGGCTGTCTCTTCTGGATATAAAAGACTTACAGACTATGAGCCTCAAAGACAACAGATACACCAACCATATGATCTGGGCATGGACTTTGATAGCAAGGCCTGCAGGGAATGTTTTCTTTGTAGAGTTTCTTTACTAATGCTTGGTAGTAACTGTCTTCATGAAGGGACTTTATTTAGCTGTGTAGGAATGGAAAGAAGGTGCCATCTGTACAGAAGCTATCATTTCACCCACATTCCATTCAGCATTGGGTATGGAAGTTAACCATCATTAAGACAAGCAAAGTTAACACAAACAGTTTTTACTACTGCTCTCCTTAAAATCCATTATTGAAATTAGGCTTTCCCGTTGCTAGTAGTACTTGCACTTCATTTTTATATGAGCAGAGGATTTTTTTTTAAATGTTTCTTTTGCACTAATGAAATTTAGTGTAATTTTGATATGATGTGGAAGCATTTAGCAGTTTAAGGAGATGATGCTTAAATTTATGCAGAAACCTTTACAGTGTGCGTATTTCATATCCCTGGAGTACTCACAGATGCTCACATCCATTATAGATTCTGGATTCAGATGTCAGTTACAGCCATACCATATCCTCTTCCTGTCCATGCAGCAGCTTTCCCAAGCTTTTCAACTTCCATCCTTAACAGTACATGTTAACAGGACACATGTGGCAAGTATGTAATGACTCCTTGACACATTCCAATAAAAGGCAAGTTTAACTTTTATCCAGAGCTTTCTCTGCTAAGTTGTTCTCTAGTTCAGGTGATTCCTCAGCATCTTGACTGGCAGAAGGGTTAAAAATCCCATCGACTGCAGGGGCTGTCGTTGGTGTTGTGAGAGGGGTCACAGTGTGTCCAAACCCCTGATAGTGACCCATGGGTGAAGATGGCATTGAAGAAGCATCAGAAATTGGGTCTTGAGTAGATGAAGACAGCAAACTTGTATGCTCATTTTGTTCATGATCCTCAGCAAAAAACATTTTCCTTGGCTGGCCCAAAACTGTCCTCCCTAGAATTATGTGAAATGAAAACATTTTTTAATCCTTCCAACATAAGTCTTTGAACAAATCAACTCTAAAACAGTCACATTAAATTGGAAGATAAGTCTTTGTTTTGTATTAGTTTTACTTGGGCATTGTTAGTTTTAATAAAGAAAAGTATGTCTTTCCATTTAAGAGGAAAACAACTTACCTAACCTTTTTAAAAGAAAAATTAAAAACTAGACTCTAAATAAGTCAGGAATTCCGGAAAGACAAACGTGCCAGATAAACCATGAAATCCTCTAGGCATGCAACTCTCACTGATTTGGTAATAGAATGTTCTCAGGCTACTATAAAGGTGGGCATTACTGTGTCATGAAGCTGGAAATAGAGATGCTGATAAATTGTACAAATCCCGTCTGTTACTTACCCACATTTCGAACCTGTTCAGAGATATCTGCCCTTAGATCAGAAATATCCCACATTGCAAGGAAGGAGTCAAAGCATGAGCCTTCTTCAGCTTCTTGAACATAAGGTTTATAGGAAAAACTGTAGTGATGTGCAATAGCAGCCAGAAACATCTCCACACAAATGATAAAATCCTGCAATGACAGAGATACTGACTTATATTCATTCATAACTGGAGAAAAATAGTTCTGGGTTTCTTCTACAACTGAAAGGCTGAAATTGCCCTGGGATACTGACATCAGCTACTTTTCCACCAGGATATTCCTGGCAGCTTTCAGAGAGCCATACATACAGGACTTCCCTTAAACAGATAATTTAACAAGCAGCAGCTCTACAATGAATACCTGCAAGAAGAAATGCAAGGCTATCCAGACATATTTCACTGGGGCACATTCCTTCTGCCACGGATATGGAAGTGTTAAGCATAAAACACATGGGCTTATTGGCTGAAACTTAGCCCACTTAGAATAAACCATTACTAACCAAGCCTGTGTTATTTCCTTGAGTATTTCCAAGTATTTCCCTGACATCAGCTATGTCATCTTACATATAAACATTTCTCCCCAGAAATAACCATCTGCTCCTACCTGTAAGCCTGTAGCCACAGCTTCTACACTTTGCCAATCCCAGGTGTGTTTCTCAGAAATAACACCAACTTTCACCAGCAATGCAATGAGCACAGCCTGCCTATAAAAAGAATTTATTATAAGAAGTATGTGCATTAGAATTGTAACAGTAGTGCCAAAAATCTCCAAGAAAATCTGGTCATATGTATACATAGGAAGAACTTTAAAATAAACTTTTCTGTTTAGATACTTAAATTTTATGAGGAGGAAACAAACTTAAGAAGAGATGTCATTCGTCCCTGACCCTAAAGACCAAAGAACAGAGAACTAAAGAAGAGTTTGTTGCTCCAGTTAGTCATTAGAACAAGTTCCTTGTCTTTCAGGATGTTGCTGTAGCTCAGAGAGTAATGCTCTGATAGTCAAATACACTCCCTCATTAGCAGCTAAGTGTGAGCAATACTCAAACAGCAATTTTTATTTAACGTACAATAAAAGTAATTTTTTTTACTTTTAAAAGGAAAAAAGAAATAGTTTTGAATAACTGCAATTAAAGATTCTAAAATAAGTTATGTTCTTGAGAATCATGTTACAAAAGACAAAGTCTAAAAAATAATCTTAAGTGAACAAGACTGCTCTCTCCAACACAGTAGTACCTTCTTCCCCTCACTGCAGCTCACTAAGATTATGGGTAGACATTTTAAGCCCTCTAACTTCAGTAACAAATCCAGCCTTTTTAGCTCTTTTATGATCTGCCCTGAGAGCAAGAACTAACAAGTAAAAAATCCACTTACCAGAAAGAAACAAAAACTACCATCTTCACACAAAGGAACTTGCCAACAGGCTGGATAGGGTTCAGTTCCTCACGCAGTACTTTATAAAACAGCACCAGACAATACATGGCAAACTGACAAGGAAAAGGAAATTAATGAAAGCTTTCAAATCCATGTTTATTTTGTGAGGGAGTTGTGTTACACCATCTATACAGTTAAAATATGTATATAGCATGAGACAACCTTAAAATGCTACCTTTTTTTTTTTTTTTTTTTTTTTTATTCCTGAAATTCCAATCATTTCAACCAGGACACAGAAGTTTGTGCTGCTGTTGGGACTGCTGTCACAGCAGAAAGCAATTACAGCTCCTTCTGTGACAGTCACCCATCGAACACAGGGGTGGCAGCAAGAGGAGGACAGAATTTCCAAATGATCCCAGTTGTTATGCTGTTCTGACTCCTGCTGCTGTTGCCAAGAGAAGTAAAAGCAATCCATGGACTCCAAAATGAAACTCTCAATTTTAGGGGCTGACATCTTACCCTGACATTATCTGACAGCTGACCCAACAAAAAGAGGTGTTAGGTAGGCCAGACTCCCAGCACTGCACACACCATTTTCATTTTTTCCTGTGAATGTTACCACCATTTTTAACACAGAATTTTTAACATATTGATTCTTTGTATAAGTGCTGGGAGGAAGCTGTGGGGGCAGGTGGAGTCATCTCTTACCAGAGAGGGGCAGCTCTAATGCCTGGGCCATACTACCTGACCCATCAAATAATTTGGGGTAGAAAGGTGCTTACTTTATTGAGCTTCAACAAAGTTTTAGATTATCTGGTTTTCCAGTTATTTTTCACACATAATATTTAACAGACAGCAATTTTGACTCAAAATAGGAAATATTCTACCTGTAAGAATTACCAGACATTTACACAATCACTGCCAACAGTTCACATAGAAGATTCACATATTACTGATGAATTCCAAGAGCAGAAAGATGTACCCCTGATACTCACTAGCTGTGACATGTTGTTAAGTATAACTAGGTAAGTCCATGCATTGTTGAAGCTGAAGTTTCCTTCATCATACACTCCCACCAGTTCACAAATTCTGGAAGAATTTTTAGAATTAATCACTATGGAGTAACATCACTTCCCTCAAGTGCTACATCTTCACTACAACAATCAATCCTTAGAAAAAGGATTCAAAACCTTTTCTGGTACTCACATAAGGGCACTGGGGGCCTGCACAAGAATCAGTTTCCAACAGCACATTTACATATATGTAAAACAGAAATATTTATATGGATATTCATTGTGAGTAGCAACTTTTTTTCACAGTCCCACAGAATTAACAGTAATGACCATCAATGCAAAGCTCATGAAATTAAACTTTCAGTAACATCATGCCTGATTTCCTACTGTTCCTTTACAAACACAGGCTGTAGGATATGAAGGCACATAGTCAAGCTTGTCACATGTGAAGTTTAAAAAAATTTTAGAAGTTACACGAAACCTGCCTTTAAAAATTCTCAGTTGTTGAAGTCAATGAAAAAAAGGGAGGAGGAATAAAGCATCTAAAAATTAAGAGATCATAAAAATGTTTTCCCACCCCAACAGTACTTCACATTCTATCCCACTGATTACAGAAGCTGGCATTAAGTATTTATGATTTCAATTCTGCAAATAGTCATTTGCTATAGAAAAGCCATAAAGAAATCATGAGTTGATTCAAATTGTTGGGACCCATTTAGCATGCAACACAAGTCTGCTTTCAAACTGCCCTGATCCAATACAAAGGGCATGAAAATTCTTTCCAGTGTAACTCAAAATCATATCCTGAAGATCAATATTAATTATTTATCAGTGTACTTACAAAGCAATAATGGTAGTAAATGGTCTGACAACAGTGTACTGCAAAACACCCAGTTTACATCTAAATAATAAAACTCTGAAAGAGAAACACAAAATTCATTGTACAAGGATTTAAATGCAATTCTCTTATGGATGATTCATATTCTCAGTAGATTTACTAAGGTAAATTTTAATTTTATGGTAATTTCAACTTCTACATCCAGGACTTAAGATGTTGCATCATATAGTGCGTATACACAAAATACACAGAAGAGCTGGATTTTTACAGACACATTACAGGAAATATTCAATGATGCACTTATTTTAGCCATAAAAAGCTTCTGGCTGGGCTAAACAAAGAGAATGCAATTTTTGCTGTGTTTGAAGATGTAAGAAAAACTTTTAGTCTAAATGTAAGAGACTTAAAAATCATAATAATTGCCCTAAACACTTAAGAGAACCAAAGCTCTTTGCTCAGTATGGCAAACTGTATAAAGAAGCTGTGACCACTGAAGGCCACCTTCCCTTCCCCTCACCCCAAACAGCTTTATCAAATTCAAAATCTCCTGAGGGAGAGAGAGAGAGATATTTTATCAGTTAAGCATTCAGAAATAAACAGTTTAGATTCATAAGGCCTTTCACCCTTCACCTGAAGTAAAAACAACAGGCTACCCAGTCTACTCCAAATTCCACATGAGATTTTTGGCAAATAGCAAAAGAAGCAGATTCCAGGAGACCTTGTTTTAATATTTTCGAAAAATAAGAAAGTTTCCTTCAATGAAAAAGTTTCCTTCCTGAGTCAATGCATGTTAGTAACTAAGTCCAGTTCACAGGATGTTTTATAGCTTGACTGTCACTCGTCCACAGCTGCTTTCAGCAGAGTTCACAGCTGATCAAACACACACAAACCATAAACTCACTCCATCAAGCAGCAAATGTTATGCTGCTAAATATGAAAACAAAATGTTTGGATCTGCCTACACAGCTTAAATCTTGAAGATGTCATGATATACTCACTCTCCCATAGCCCACGATGGACAGCAACAGAGAGGGGGCAGATGTCTCTGCTGATCTTTCGCTTCTATTATTAACACGAGGTTTGGGTACCGGTTGGTTAAGTAATTTGAAAGAAAAACCATAAAGTTATAGATGACATAAGCTTCATAGCATTCTCGACATGTATCCACATATATTGCAATCTTGGGGTATTTCAAAGCTATCCACTGCAAGAAGAGAGGTACACAAAAGGTTATGTGCGAGAAAGACAACACTGGTTCAGCAAGCTCTTGAGCCAGCAGGCACTGATCAAACAGCGCTGGGGGCACTGGGCTAAGGGGAGAGCAATGCTACAGCTACAAAATCACACACACAGCTGAGTTTCAGACCAAAAGCGGGTTTTCTATTTTTAGTGAAACTGTGGTTATGGATCAACTGTCAGAACTCTCAGATTCTGACTATCACAATGCTGTTGTACTGTGCCAAGGATGTTATCCTTCATCCCCTGAATCAAAAAGGAATCATTTTAGCACTAGCCATAACTCAGGAAAGAATTTTAGTAGTAAGACTAACTTGGGTAAGGAAGGTACAGCACTGAATTTTGAGGCAGTTCTTGGATCAGTCCTGTTTCCACTTCTGCTATTAAGATGGAAGGGCCAAAAGCAAGCTCCTGTCATACCCGCTTCCACATCCATCATAAAGGATACTCAAGGACAGGGTTAAGAAAGATTATCAAAAGCAACCCCAAATCTCCAGAAGAAGAATGTAGTATAACTAGAACTATGCTTCTGACATAAACAGGAATGCCCAGAAGTTTCTAGGACTACCCTCTCCATGCAGCACAGTTTCTGCCTGGCACTATTTTCCCTCACTTCCACAACAAACAGAATTTGATTGAGCTGGTAACAGTAAGAGAACACTTACACTGTCTAAACTGTAAATCGGCACCATCCACAGAATCCTGTTACAACAACAAAAGAACATTTCAGATTACTAGAAGTATTTTTAGTCTGAATTAAATCCAATATTTGTAGCATAGCTAAAACGTGAAATATTACCTTATTATTGGTTTCTGTAGTTCAGGTTGAGTATAATGGACTAAGTGTTGTAGTATCCCCCAGAGAGATATTGGAATAGTCATTAGCAGAAATATCCCAGCGATAAACCATGCCTTGGTATGAATTCCAACCTTGCAAGATCAAAGTTTCAGTCTTAATACTGTCAAGTTATTACAAGTACACAAAACATTCCACAAAAACAGAGTAATGCCCAGTACTTAATTTACTGAAACCCACAACAGATTCCTTGTTTTACATATGGAACTTGTCTTGATTCAGTGTTGCATTATAAAGTTTCTGAAAACCTGTGGATTTAAAGTCCTTTTAGCTTTAAAATCAAGTTCCAAATAGTAATCAATTAGTTTTCATTTAACGAACTGAAATAGGTATGCATGTAGATACATAAAACCTCAATGTCTGCTAAAACACAGGATTGAAATTTTAAATCAAAGCTCTCTGAAAAACAACTAATAATCCTAAATATCAAAACCTGAGAAACATAGGAGACTCTTCTCCGTTTCCTTTGATGAGAGTCGTTTCTCTGATCCCCTATTTTACATCAACATCCCATGTCTCCTGTTGTTTTCTAGTTTTACTTCTGATCAGTTTCTCTACAAGTATCAGACTTAGATATAAACATCTATTACGTGGAACATGCATTATGCATCAGAACAGGAATTCAAAATGTTAAATGTTAAACACATTGAAGACAGATCTTACTGTCATTAAGTACTGAAAATTACACCCTGAAAAAGCCTACCTTCAGGGCCACAGACCTGCATCACATTGAACAATACATATTTTTTAAGGTTAAAATTTTACTTCTTGTTAGAGAAGCGATGTGATCATATGTGTGTATAATTCCCACACCACAATTACGGTACCACCAGCATAAAACAGCTTCTCTATCCATAGAGATGTTCTACTAAATTCTCCCAAAACAGACAGAAATACCTTTATGAATGCCAGCATGAGTACTAAGTTTCAAAATCTAAGTTCTGGGATGAACTTATGGAGAGAGCCAGACTCTTCTTGGTGGTGACCAGCAATAGGATAAGAGGCAATGGGCAGAATCTGATGCCCAGGAAGTTTCACCTGACCATGAAGAACTCCTTTACTGTGCAGGGACCATGCACTGGGACAGATCACTCACATATCTAGTGAGGGAGGGGAGTCTCCCCTGCAGAACATATTCAAGAACAGTCTGGACACAATCCTGTGCAATGTGCTCTGGAACAACCCTGCTTGGGCAGGGAGGTTGGACCAGGTGATCCACTGTGGTCCCCTCCAACCTGACCCATTCTTGTCACTTTGAGACTCTTGGCTGACTTGAATTTCTTCCGAATTGTACCAGCTGTTCAAACACCAACTACTATGGAAACAGAAGGGGAAAGAAACATTGCCCTGCTCCTCTGAAGTTCACTAGGGCTTTAGTAGCAGGACAAATGAGTCCAGCAGCCCCATGGCACTTCTCCAGCCTGTCCTTTCACGGAATGCGTCAGGCTGGAAGGAACCACAGTGGATCATCTGGTCCAACCTCCTTGCTCAAGCAGAGTCACCCCAGAGCACATGGCACAGGATTGTGTCCAGATGGTTCTTGAATATGTTCTGCAGGGGAGACTCCACAGCCTCTCTGGGCTATCTGTCCCAGTGTGTAGTCACTACACAGCAAAGAAGTTCTTCCTCATATTCAGGTGGAACTTCCCGGGCATCAGTTTCTGCTGTTGCCTCTTGTCCTATTGCCCAGCACCACTGAGCAGAGCCCGGTCCATCCTCCTGGCACCCGTGATTTCGATACTTTTATACTTTTCCGATGAGGTAACACATTTCCCCGCCGCCTCCTTGCCCGGGGCCGAGCCCGCTGCCAGCGGCCCCGGCGGAGCGCCCCGGCCGCGCCCCTCACCTCCAGCTTCTGCAGCTCCCACACGCAGAGCGGCACCACCACCAGCAGCCCCACGATGTAGAGCAGCACCACGAGCGGCCGGATCCATCGCCGCCAGTTCCCGCAGGTGCACGGCATGGCCGCGGCGCCGCCGCTCCCCGCACCGACCTCAGCGGGCCGGCAGCCCCTGCGGAGTGCGCATCACCGGCGGGGCCGCCGCCTCAGCTCCGTGCCTCGGCTCCGTATCCTGGTCGCGCTCCGTATCCCGGCTCGGCCCGGTCCCGCCCCGGCGCTCCCCTCCCAGCCCTGCCCTGCCCTGCCCCGCTCACGCCCCCACGGCGCTTCCGCCCGGCACCGCTTCCGGCTGCCCCGCCCCGATGGCCTCTCTGATTGGCTCCGCGCCCTGCCCATCACCGCCGCCCCGCCCATCAGGGGGGAGAGCGCGGCCGTGCCCCCCCAGTTTTGGGAGGGTTGGTGTGTTCCACCCGCCCCCCCGGCCTGCCGGCTGTGGGCTGTGCCACGTTCCCGGAGCGGCTGGAGCCGGGGGAATGTGCGTCAGGGAATGCGCGGAACCGGCTAACGCGGAGCCGGCTAACGCGGAGCAGGCTAACCAGAGCCGCTGCTCTACCTGCCCTGAGCAGCGCCTCCGCGGGAGCCGCCCGCGGTGCGCAGTGCCTGGAGAGCCGCGCCTCACGGTGCCAGCAGTGGGTTGCCACGTAGCCGAGCCGTGAAAGCTCCAGCGGGCGCACCAATACTGCAGCATTGCAATAATTACAAAATAATGCAAAAAAAGGTGTTAAACTTCAAGTGTTGAACGTTTGTTTCCGTGCTTTGGAAGTGCCGTGTAAAAGCTGCTGAGTTGCCAGCCAAGCCCGTAGTGGTCAGTGGCAAACACGGACCCTCAGGTGGTAACGCTGCCTAATGTCCAAGGAACTGCAGCTCCTTGCCGGGAGGCAAATGCAGATTTTACTTTGTGGTGTCACTAAAACGTGCTGGAAGAATGAATGAAGAGGTGCTAAGCAACAGGAGCTGTTGTTTCTGTTGTAGTTGACGTCTAAGAGAAGGGGGCAGCTCCCCAAGCGTTGTCTGGGCTGTCAGTGAGCAGCGCTGCGTGGCACTAATTCCATCTCCAGAGCACACATACTCTCCCTGGCTCTCAGTGAGAAGCTGCTTGTAAAATATGGGTAAAAACCAAATGGATAGAGTGCACCTTCACCAACTGTTAGGGCTTCTAATATTAGAGAAAGAGTAACAAAGCTACTCCCCAGAATTTGCAGGTAATAGCTGTATTAACAGCATTCCCTGCTACTGGAAAGACTGATGTGAATTATTGTTGGTGTCAATCATTATGTACATTCTGCTCTCATGAATTTCAAATTTATTTAAGGAAAAGTTATGTCAAAATATAATAAACTGGGATTATGGAACTCTATTAAAATTTTACTAAATTAAAATGGCAAAGAAAATAGACTATTATTGTGGTTGGAAATTATGTGGTATTTATTATTCATTAATTATATTTTTGTTTGCCATTTGTTTCATAGGTTTAATAATTTTTTGTTCTTGCTTTGTGTTAGGCAAGTGCAGATGCATGGTTATAACTGGGCTGTCCCTCTTGCCTGATCATAATTTCCCTGTGAGGTGGACAGTAAGGATTAATTCTCATGCAGTGAAAAACCACAGATTTTCCCTCAATTATGGTGGTCTTACTGTCAGCTCTTTGATATCACATCCAAAGCAAACACCTGATCAGTCTACTCTCCTCTCTGGTGCTTACTCATACCACCAATCTTTCCAGGGCGTTTTTATTTCATTTTATTAAATCTGAATGAGATTTAAAAACTCAATTTAATTTATTTTTTCCTTTCCATCATTATTTCTCTATCAGAGGGCTGTCACCAGTTATAAGAAATTGATCTTTGTTAGGGAAATGCTGCTACCGCAATTTGATTATTTCCTTGTTTCTTTTGGGGGTGATCCTGGAAGGGAGTGACTGGGTTTTGGATCTAGAAGCATCTGTAAGCAGTAGTTTGGGTGATAACTTTAGATGCAGCTTCTTTGTTTTCTTGATCACTCAGATTTGTGCATGTTAATTAGCTGGGAACTTTTTGGCTGCCTCCGTAGGTCCCTTCAAACCTCAGCCATTTGGATTATGGCATTCCTGGGAATCAGATTGCTGCCATATAATATGGTGACAAAATATGGTGGAAAAAGTTGCTGCTCAGCACCTCTGCAACAAATTTTTTCAGCTCTGACAAATATTATAGAAACAAATCCCTCCCATACCCCACCATTTGTGAAGAAAGAAAACTGTCATGTGGACCGTGATCAGAGGTCCCTTCCCACTAAAAATGCTTTCATTAAGCATAAAAGTATATTTATTTATAGCTGTGGGATCTCAGCACATCACTGTGGATGTGCAGAGACACCAAGGGAGCCCCTGGGGGGCTCAGAAACCCTAGAATGCTGCCAAAAGGGTTTGGTGGTTGGATTTCGATCCATCAAAAGGAGAAGAACCTGTGAGGGAGGAAATGAGAGCTTCTTGGGTGTGAATGATACCTTTATGGAGGGAAATATAAATTTTAGAAAAATAGGTACAGGGGGGTCATGAAGGCAAGATGGAGGATTCAGGGCGTGGTCCTGTGTTCTTCTTTCTTCTTCATGTCTTCGATTTTGTGTGGTGATGTTGGCACTTGGAGATTGGTTCATAGTGAAAGTGCACTTGTCTATAAAGATGAATAGTATTGGGAAATAAAAGTAAATATGTCACACGTAATTTTTACTATAAAAGACACAACCGCCCTGTGGGCGGGGGAGAGTGCACTCGACTGTCCTGCTGAGCGGACCTCGGCTGGGCAGAGAGAAAACTTTGTAGATAAGAGATAATAAACAGAACTGAAGACCGAGAATTTGAGAGTCCAGACTCATCCTTCGCAATCGCGGCCGCCCAGAACCACCTTTCCCTGTGTCGGGGCAGAGACACATAACAGCGGACCCCGACATATAGCAAGTAGTATTAACTGAAGAGCACCTTTTCTCCTATTATGTGTCCTTCTGTTGAGAAGTTAATAGCTTTTTACTGAGAATTCCTTATGTTAACTTTTATTTACAGCAAGGATTCCTGAACTCTGATGTGGAAATTATTCCAGAAAATAATCTCTACTTCTGGTAGAGAAGTGTGCAGTATTGTTGCTTAGGCTGTACCTGATGTAACAGCCACTGTCAATGCTCATTTAGGAAATGTTTGGGGACTGACAAAAACCCCTCTGTTATCTCTCACCTTGCATCTACAGCTTTGAAACACAGTGCATGTACCCGGCTGGGGTTGCTAACAAAGCTGAGAGTGCTGGAGCCTCTCCCTTCTTTCCCTCCCTTCTCAGGAGAGAATTTTTGAGACCTGCACAGCGCTGGAGGGGAATGATGGATTCGCCTGTAGGTGGGGCACAGGGACTGTTTCTGGGCAGCTTTTCCTCTCAGCCAAATTAAGATGTTAGCACTGGTAGTAACACAATCGAACGTGAGTCGGGCAGCAGAAGACCATGAACTAAAAAATGGGGATCCTTTTAACTGACTTATGATTTCGGAGTCTTTGGAAAAGCCACATAATAGTAGCAGAAAATATTTTTCTCTCATGTAATGATTTTAAACACTTTAACCATAAACAAAGAAACCGAAAGTTTATCAGGTTATAAAATTGCCCTGGAACAACTGAAATTGATTCCAGAAGCGGAAAGAAATATGTGAATCCAAGTATAGAAGGGTCACTGCCTTCCTTCCTCCATGGTATCAGGTTCTGTTGCAGAAGTGTGCTGCCTGCTGATTATTGCAGATATTCAGCAGACAAATGATAAGAATAGCATAGCATAGCATAGCATAGCATAGAATAGAATAGAATAGAATAGAATAGAATAGAATAGAATAGAATAATTTCAGGTGGAAGTGACCTACAACAACCATCTCTTTGACAGCTTCAGTGCTGACCAAAAGTTAAAATATGTTCTTAAAGGCCTTGTTCAGACACCTGTGAATTGCTGACAGGCCTGGGGCAATAACCAACTGACCAGGAATCCTGTTCCTGTATTTCACGCCTCTCTTGGTGAAGAAATGCTTCCTGATGTCCAGTCTCAGCCTGCCCTGATGCAGCTTTGAACCATTCCCAGCTGTCCTATCACTGGATGCCTGGGAGAATAAATCAGCATATCCCTTTCTACTTCCCCTCTTCAGGAAACTTTAGAGATTAAGGGGGTCACCCTTCAGCCTCTGTTTCTCCAAACTACACAGTCATAGGGTTCTTAAGTGCTCCTCATAAGATGTCCCCCAAACTCCCTTTCACCAAAATTCAGCTTACAGAGCCTGTTAAGGATACAGCACTCCATTCACAGGCCTGCTTGTTTAAAAGACACACATCTTTTAAACGTCACCTCATCTTTCATATGGAAAATATATGTTATAAACATGACAATACCAGAAAGTGAGAAATATGCTGAAAGGTTTTGCAGCTATGCAAAATTGTGAACTTACCTGGGAGAAAATATCTTAAAGATTTTCCATGTCCATATCCTCTACTTCACAACCCTTCCCATATGAAGTCTTTAAAAATCTCTAAATGGGACTGTTACAAAATGTGGCAGAGTTAAACAGCATTTGCTTTCCATTTTCACTTGATTTTTGTCTGGTTCAACAGACAGCTCTCTGATTGTGCTGCATGCTTGACTGGCAAAGTCACTCATTAAAAAGCTGTAATAGATGCATTTTTGATGAGTAAATATTTGTTTTATTGATTAGTTATTATTTAGCCTAGTACTTAGTAATATGCACATATTACTGAGCTCATATTTGCCAGTAAATCTGCCCCTATGAAACTGAAATTGTTTTTTCCTATTGGCAAATGAAAACAAGAAAACAAACTACACTACCGTTCATTGCCTAAAATTGGTTAAAATTATGCATATTCAGAAGCACATTTTTGCTTAAAAGATATATGGAACCAATTGTAAAGTCTTCTGTGTTCCTGAATTATCTCAGTTTTATTAATTGGCACACACTTCCAAAATCCTAACGTCATTCTTCGTTATTCCATATGGGGAAGGAAGAAAAATGCAGGCACTGAAGGATGCCACAAGAGTATTTATGCAGCTGTGACTGAAGTGTAGTTTAAAAGCCATGGAATAGTGTGAGTACCCACTAGGATGTGCTGTCGGCCTAAAATTGAAGCCCTTGTATTTAAGAAACTGAAATTTCGAAATTCTTAAGTATGAAGTATACATAATCCCTGTAGTATTCTCATCTGGAGATTTCAGAGAAGTACAAAATACAGGTGTTTTTAAGAAAAAGCATGGGGTGGTTGAATGATAGGCAGGCAAATTTTCCTGTAGTGCAACTATCCTTAGCTAGCATACTTGAAGTGAGAGCTTCCCAAAGGAGTGTCACAGCCATGACCATATTAAATTTATTCAATATCTAACATTAGAACTTCTTCAGCTAGAAATTTTTGTGGGAAGGTGTGGTCCCTGTGCTCCTGTGCTAAGACAACCTGTATATATCACACAGGCAATAAATGTAGCACCTTTACACACACAAAAAAAATGAAAAGTGTTCTATAATGAATTACTTGTAGTTTTGGTCTTTTTGCCTGTTGTGAGTGTAAACATGTATCAGACTGTTCAGCTAAGATTTGTGGAATTAAACTGCTATATTGTGTTACTGGGTGTAAAACAATGTACATTTTTCAAGATGTATAGTTCTGAAAATATATGATGGAAATATTTGATGCATCATTGTTAAGGCTTGTTGTTTGTCATTTTAGTAGTACTGACATTTATCAGTTTTGATACTTTAGCCTAGAAATGGTTTCCTATATAAGAGTTTTCCAGCACTTGCAACTTTACAGTGGCCAACATACTGTTAAGTTGTGTATGTAGAAAGTAGATTGATAAGATGTGCAAGAGAATTTAGGGAAAGGTCTTTTTGAACTGTTCAAACCTAGAATGTGATGTGAAGGCCTTGGTAGCTGACAGTACTTTCATGCCAGCAACAGTTTTTGCAGGCATTCATAATTTTGGAATTCCTTCAGCAACAAAAGGAGAAAGAATCCTCCTATTAATTTTCTTCTCGATTTTCCATCTTAAAAAACAAAGCTGGAACATAAAATGTTAAAGATTCCTAAAATACTTGAATGTCAGTGTAGTACAGACAGTGCTTCCAGTGGTAGTGATTAAATGATCTAATGAGCCTTTTCTTTATTTTGAGTGATTGTCTAACTGGTGCATCAGGCTGGCATAGTATTAAATACAGTATTTCCAGTCATTCCTTTCTAACTCCAAACAAAAACTGAGTTTTACTGAAAGTAAGTTTTGGTCATGTTTTCTCAGTTCTTTACCCATCAATGTTGCTAATAGTCTACTAGAACTGAAAAGTTCTAGTGGACTGCTGCAAAACTGCTGCAAAGTTTTATGTATAGTCTGAAAGATGCAACATAAACCACTTTAAAAGAAAAAGGTCTTGGTCAATTAAAACCTGTCAACAGCACAACTCTTCTGTCTGTAGAGCAAGACTTTTTTCTCCTTCTGAGAGCCATGAACTAAGTTCTAGGCTGAGAGCCAGAAATTCCTCCATTCTCGTTCTGATACTGGCTCTGTTGTACCCTATGGCAATTTATCACAATATTTTGTGTATGTAAAATGGAAATATTTGCCCAGGGGCAATATGAAGATTAATTACTTAATATTTATAAATTGTTCTGAAAATCAGCATTATGCAGATATTATGATTATTTCTGAGTTGTAGATTCTAATCGGGGATGAGGCCCAGAAATGGACATAAACAACTGATGCTCAAGTCAGGTGGAATTTAGATGCCCTGGGTCAAAATTGCAGTCCTAAAAATGTTTAAACATCTGCCGCAAAACCCTGGAAGTTCCTAAGGTTGAGTTGAAACACTGGCATTTTTTATTATGAGGTGCATTTTTTACTCCAGCAGTGCTTATTCATGGTCTCAAAGGTACTTAAGGCCTAATAGGATGGAGCAGCTTTATAATTAGCTCAGGCTAATGCCCAGTAGGTGTCCAGAAATTAGGCATTCCTCTGCATGTCTCTCTGGAGAGTTCAATCCAGTAGGTGAGCTCTGAAAATGCTGGCCCCACAGTGGAAAAATATTTCCATTTGCACTGTAGCTCCGTGCTTAGTACAGACAGAAATGTGGATGAGGTCCAGGTTCAGTTGCCTTGTCTGTCTCAAAGGATCCAACTCCTCTTTGGACCATGCTTTAGTCAGCAGGCAGAAGATGTTTTGGAACGTAGGAAGGATTCTTTCCTCTTCAATTCCACTTTGCAAACAAAATACTCACTAGTCACTGTTAGAGCTTCAGTCTTGCAGTTATGGCACTATTGGTGAAAAAGAGGAATTGCTGTGAAAATTTACAGAAAATAGAGAAATATTCAGTTCTGGAGAAGTACAAAAATAGTTGTAGGAACTGGGACTAGAACCTAGTGCTCTTAAGTGCATGCCTGCTTATATTAGTCTCCTCTCTGTACCACATGATGACTTTGTGGGTGCACCAAATGAAAAAAATTTCCTCCATGCTCTGTGTAAATACCCTAACCTCTGGATTCAATTTCAGAGATGAAAATCAGATGGTGTGGTACTTGGCTGTGCAGTGCTTTGTCTTCTTCTAGATCTGTCCCAGGTTCAGCCATAGGGATCTGTCAAATATAGAAGGACCAGACTTTTCCTCCCTTTCTTGCCTTGTTTCTCTGTTTCTCTCCAGGCTTGTGGTCAGTCCTTAAAATGAACAGACAAGAGACATAGTCTGAGCGTGACATTTTTCTCCAGAAGTCAAAGAGAAAACTCCTTGTGATGTTCATTAAATTAGAAAAGGGCTCCAAGTATTAATGGAAGAAGATTTTTTGGAGAAGTTTCCTGTACAGTACCCATTATGTAAAACTCCTGCCTTTCTTCTCCAACTTCTCAAAACTGCTATTGCCACCAAGTCAATGCCTGCCTCAATACTTTAAAACAAGGTAGCTAAAAAGCAGTTTTATAGTAATTTAAAATCAAATGCTCTGAGATGTGATCTGTTAAGTGACTGAAAAGACAGCTAAAAAGGAGGAAATGGAAAAATAAATAGTCTTTTCTTTCCAGAATACATGCATGCTTGTGCTTTATCCTTGCAAGGATATGTTTAGCAAACATATTTGTAACAGCTTGTGTCTATGATTAGGCAGTCATTGTGGCACAAAATTGTGAAGACAGAGTTTTTACTTTTTGAGAAATGTTGGTATAAAGAAACACAAAGTGTTGGAGATACAAATGGACTTTAATCCCTGCCAAAATGTAAACAGTGATGTGACTGAAATAAAGTCTTCACACTAAATACATTTCTAAACATCTACAGATACATAGATGACTATTAGTGGAAAAAAACCCCAGTTTTTCAATAATCAGTAAAAACCATAAACCCAAATATTTTCATTCTAAACCAGCATTTTTGCTTATATGTGATAATTGTAGAGGCTTTTTTTGCTGTGCTGCAGCCTAGAAAAATCCATGAAACAGACTGAAACCCCCTGAACTGGGCCCCTGGAAAAAAAAAAAAAAAAAAAAAAGAGCTTTTCCATATTTCAAAGTGGCTTTTTAGGCCTCTCGAGTCTTTCTGGCACATCATTCTCAGACCCTTATGGACTGGGATGCTGCCAAATAGCTTTTTTCCCACAAAACTTTAATAAACTTTGAGTGCTGGACAGAAGAGTAGTGCAATTCCCAAAGAGAGATTTCACTACAGGATTCCAAAATGTGTACAATATAGAAGCTACCCTCTGAATGAACCCAGCAATACTTTTCCTTGGATTTCTTACAAATACAAGAAATGCAGTTCTGGGTCTTACACTGATTTAGCATTTTGCTTTTTTCTTACCACCATTATGAGTCCTAGCACTGTTTTATAAATTAGACGTTCTTGTTCTAATGCAAGGATACTTTGATTTTGCCAGACATGAAGCCATACTTATATTTACCTATGAATAGGTAACCACATGAACTACGTGAAAATACTTCCAACTTCCACAAAGTGTTTAGACACAGAAGAAATTTACAGAAGGTGACAAAGAAAGAACTACAGCAAAAATATTCCCATTAGTCACCTCAGACTCCTAGTCAGTGCTACAGCTGCTACTCCAGTTGTGGGCAAGAACACTGAACCTGATTGTTTCAGTTAATTTATAGAGTGTTTATACATCAATACACATCGATCATTTATGCAGCAGGGGATCATTATCACGAGCTTGGTCCTGTTTTCTGAGCCAGCATTCCCAGGTGCATGTGAGCACTCCTGTGGACTTGGCTGGAAGTTGCTTGCACATAATTCAGAAAAAAAAAATTAGTCAAATGGCTAATTCAGTTCTGAAAGACACTCTGGCAATATCTGAAAGAAGACATTGACTCACCTTGTAATTTTCTGGTCCTTACCCTGTTCACTCAGGCAAAGCTTCCACTGACCTCCAAGAATACAGTTTAGCCTGTAAAGCAGCAGTTAATTCCATTTCAGTGTGAGCTTTGCTAGAGTGAAGAGAACATAATTACTTAGCCCCAAAACATAAATTCATGGAGGAATACCCATAATTTAGCCAAAATATACTAATTGCCACCTCAGTTTGGTGAAGGCTTGGGCACTCTGCCAGGGAAATGTTGTTGTGTCTTACACTGTCCTTACACCCTTCTCCAGGCACCTGTTTTGGATCCTCAGGGGTGACAGGAAGGTTTGACTCAGAATACCTGCTTTAGGTTTTTAGATCCTTTTCATCATTAGCACAGAGACAGCTCATGCATGTACAAAACAGAGCTGGTCAGGAATGTGTTAATTTAACCTGGAGAGTTTTAAACGAATCTATTTTTATAGCATGAATTTTTTTCCTGTATGATTTCCTAAACAATTACTTTTACTGTTGAAGGGCTTCTCAAGAAATAGGCTTGTTCACTCCCTAAACTGTATGCAAAACAGAATGTTTTAAATCACAGTTGTGCAGTCTAATGCAATTATTTCACATATAATCACACTACAGTCACAAATTAAATCCTTGCCTTGTAACAATTAATATCTCCATGTATTAATCCCAAACCTCTTATCATTCTTGATGCCATATTTCAATTGCAAACACATCACTTACTTGGTGATCACAGTCACCTGGAGGTCTGTTTCCATGATTCCATCTTCCCATTAGAGAGTAGCTTCTGATTATCTTTTTTAGATGCATTCTTATAATTTTCTACAAATTGATGCCATTTATCTGCTGTCTATATTTATCTTTTTTAAGCTTTAATCTGTTCCATTATGTTATTATAAAATTAAATTGATTTACTTACTTGTTTATAGCAAATCCTTTATCTTCTATATCCCTTTGGGTTTGTGTTTTTTTTTTTAATTCTTCAAAGGTGTCAGACTGATTGTCCTAAAACATAAATTCTCCAGCTATTCTGGATCATGAGCAATAAAGAAACACCTGTAAACTCCTATACTGTTAAATTTCACACATTTCTTTATTAATACACTTCAAATTTGACTTGAAAGGGCTTTTTTAAGCAGTGTTTATATTAGTGAAATTTCTAATTCAACACTCCTTCCACTCCACAGATAAAAACTAATGGTTTAGGTTTGGGTTTTCCTTCCTTTTCTTGTAAGTATGCAGTTTTGGGACAAAAAGCTAGTTTGTGTTAGATTCTTTCTAAAGGATACATTTTTTAATTGGAGTGCTGAAGAGGCTTTGTGTTCTGGAACTTTGTTTTTTTTTTTTTTTTTTTTTTTTTTTTTTTTTTTTTTTTTTTTTTTTTTTAATTCATAATGCAAATCATGACTGCCAAAGCTACACTTGATCTATTTCTGAATTAATTCATTTGGGAACCTCTAAGCATGAATTACAGCTGCATGCCCTAATGTTTGCTGTGCTGCTGAGCAAATTTGGGTTCTCTAGGCCAAGCTTTGTGTCTGCATACTGGAATTAAAAATACTGAATCTAGATTAAAATTACTTTGGCTGTATCTCTTTCTATCTGTAGAAAGACAGCTCTGAATCAAATCTATTGCAAATTAGGCATCAAAATCTTCTATACTATGTGCATCTAAAAGTTTAAAATGCTGTTTATTACTCTTAGTTTAGTGTAAAGGCTGCATAAAATCTTTTTGTTCCTTTATTGATTATGATTCTGAAGAATCTTTGAGAGAACAGTCATGGCAAATTGGTAGAAAGCTATTCCTAAAGGTAGAAAACTCATTTCAATGCAATCTTGTAGCCATGATATTTTATGAAAAATCCTTTGCTAGGATTTTTCTCCTATTCTAGCTGAGAAGCCTCAGAAAAGAAATGTAAACAATTAACTGCTGCTGTGGAATGCAACAGGTGCATCTGTGATTGGGGCATGTTGGTTGTTTCCAATTAATGGCCAATCACAGTCAGCTGGCTCGGACTCTCTGAGAGTCACGAGCTTTTGTTATCATTCCTCTTCTGTGCTTTCCAGCCTTCTGATGGATCTTTTCTCTCTGTTCTTTTAGTATAGATTTTAGTATAGCATTTCAATATAATATATATCATAATATAATAAATCAGCCTTCTGAAACATGGAGTCAGAATTCTCATCTCTTCACTCGTCCCAGGAGCCCCAGTCAGTTTAACCATACAATCTTTAATTGGTTTTCCCTTGTTAATTTCTCGCTGTTTCCTATAATTACCTGCAGTAAAACTGTCTCATTTTGATAATTTCGTCATCAGAAACTACCTGAACAATTCAAAGTATGTTCATATAGGAACTTTTGTTATAGGGCAGTAATACTTAAGGCCAGTTTTAGGCATGGGTAACACTAAATCTGAAGAAGTGGAAGCAGTCAAGAGTTGAGCACAAGTTAATTCATCCTGCTTATTGGCAATGATAAGTCAACAGAGAGTGACAAGATAACAAAAAATATTTCAAGGGCAAACTGTAGGCACAAAAGTCATAGAAATTGGAATTTTTAATTTCCAATTTCTTTAACTTATGCCTTACATTATTTAGAAAAGGTTGCTCTTAACTTTGAATTTGCAGAGTTCTCAGGGTTCTGTAGTTTGGATAAGGAAAATTAGTTAACACTGAAAATGTCTTACAGATTACTGCTCACCATCAAACTTGTAGGACTAAACATTATAAAGTTGCATTTTTAATGTTCCTTAAAGTTGTTATGCAGCCTATGTTGCCCTGGGCTTGCAGAGCATAGTTTGGAAAAAAAAAATTATTAAAGTATTTATACAACAGGCAGTTAAAGCAGCATTTGGAATAGATTTTCAGCTCCCTGGTGAGCTCAAAATTGTTCTTGAGTTGTATTGTTTGTTTATTTGGGTTGGTCACTCCTTTCCATTTTCCATCTTGGCACCCACTGTAACAAATTGTTGCTAACACGTCTGGAACTGTTAACCAGTTCTGTGGGTACCATGCTGAGTCAAAGTAGCCTCACTTGAACTAAGACATAAGCAGTATTTTAAATTAGGTGTCTGTGTTCAGTTTTGAGACTCAACATGGAAAAAAATAATCTATTATTACCAAGTGGATTTTTACAAGAAGTGTGTCAGGTTGCCTTAGTTGGAGAGCGCTCCTTTTCTTGTGACATCTAATTATTTTTCATGTAGTACATTTTTCATATTATTTTACTTGATTGGTTTTTTTGCATACAGAACAATGTTTATGAAATCTCATCCCCATGGCAAAAAAACTGCAAAGTGCAAATGGCTGTACATGAGAGTTCTCATACAGTGTTTGGTTAGAGCATTCTGTTTTCCCAAAGCTTAGAAAATACATCCCTAGAACAGCTAAATATGTAATCAGGGCATGATATTTTCTGAAAAGAGGCAGATCCCAAAGGCCTGCATATCAGGAGAATTGTAAGGGTTTTCAGTTTGACTCAGCAGTGTAAGCTCTCACTGAGATATTTTTGCACATATAGAATTCTTCAGGAATACAGCATGCTACATCCCCTGCAGTAATAAATATTGATCCATGGTTCCTCTGACATAGGATCACTACATTTTTGAGACATATGTGCTCATGCTATAATATGTCCACATTGATTTCAGTGTAGGCCAGAATTGGTTCAGTAAAACTGATCTGCATAATTGCAGCAGGCATGTCAGGGATACATAGTGTGAGGATATTCCAGCCAATGGTACTTTCCCAATATTTGCCTGGACAGGGAGGAGGACTCAGCAATAAGAACATTGGCATAGATTATTCCATTGATATCTGTGCAATAACTGGTTTAAACAATAGTCATATCTTGGAGGAAGGAGAGGCTCAGACAATACTCTGGATTTTCAGAATATCAATATTCTACATGAGGATTGCTCCTTGCAAGTAGACAATATTCCTTTTCTTCTATTCTGTGTCTGTTGGTGGAGTAGTGCGGGGAGAACGTTGTTACCTCTGACTTCATTTATTAAACTGACTTTATGGGAAACAAAGTGTGCTGAGGTTTCTTTGTTTGAGACTTCCCGACCAGAGCATATGAGATGATAATTTCATAATTATTCATTCAAGCCCCACAGAATCTTTTACTTTTTTCGTGCTTAGCTGTAGTGGGCTTAGTCATGTTGGCACAGTTACCATTGCAATGGGCTCCATCACAAATTCTGAGTGAAATCCCAGTCCTACTGAAGTTAGTAGGTTCAGATTTTTATCCCAAGTTACTGCTTGAAACTTGCCATTACTTTATTGTCTAGTTTTAATTTTGATTGAGGTCTTATACTGCTAAAGTAAATGGAAAAGAAGATTTGTTTGGGGGGGGGGGGTTAATATTAATAATGGACTTTGTATGGAAGAACCACCATTGTTTAAGGTTCTGCCAAGCAAATTCTCAAATGATATGTATGTACATATATATAAAAATGATCATTAAAAGGAACTAAATTCAACACTGGATTCCTTGATTTTGGAGTAGTCCTTGGTATTGCTGTTGTTGCAGTTCATTTGTGGTACTGGAAAACCAGAACATGCTGGATATTATGAAAAATATTAGCCAAAGATTTTTTTGCAGTTCAAGAAGGCAAACACAGTAAGCATCTCCCTTCCTTCACAATTATCTCTGAGTATGAGATGTGTCTTGAAACGAATACTTTAGAGAAACATTACAGCGAAATCAAAGAATCTTGCATTAGAGGGTTATGTCTTCCTAATCCCCAGAATTTACATGTATTTTATATAATGGAGCATGAAGATTTATTGCTCTTACAGTATTTTATTCCAGCTCATGAAATGTGGAGTTTCTCATTATTCTTGTTAACACCTGCTCTTTCCTGAATTTCCAAAAGTGGTACGGTTTCTTCTTTATCTATTAAAAAAATCTGTGTATTTTCCACTAGTAGTACTGAGCTGTAGTAATTTGTCCCAAGAGTACTCTCCTAATTTTCTGGTAGTTTGGTTTAATTGTTCTTCCATATTGGAATATACTGTGTATATATATCTGGAGATGAATGCTTTGTTAACACTGTGTATATATTGGAAAGAAAGCTAATCTAAATGTATACTTTATTCAGAGGCAATACCAAAGAGACCACTGTACAACAATTTTAGAGGGGAAAAGACAAAAAAAACCTTTTTGACACAGATGTTTCAATAAATATGAAGTGTGGCACAGTAGTTAATGATGGATTTCTAATCTTCCCCTCTGTTTAAAACATGTAGTAGGAGGTATCTTCTCTTAGAGAGCTTGGAAGTGCTTCTCATTGTTCTGGATGCTTAATTCAGTAACTTCTCAATCTTTTGTTCCCAAGGGCTAAGACAGTGAGATTGAAGTAAAGGCCTTATTCTGAGATGCACCAAATCATTGATTTCAGAGCAGTTGGCAGACACTCAGTTACTCTCAGAAATGTGGACAGAGTGCTTCTGAAGTTCTGATTGGGTTTGGGTTTTTTCCCTTACCAGTTGTAAAACTTACATTGTTGAGCTTTATTGTTGTAATAATAAGCTACTGTAACTAACAGGACTGCAAGGCTGTGACTCAAGTGACAGCTCCGTTGAGAAGCAGTGGTGTTTGTACAGGGGAAAAGGGATTCTAGACAAGATAGTAGAGGTCAATTAATTTCATCTTCCTTAAGAGAAACTGGAGATGACCTACATTTCTTTTTCTTTACTATGCTACTTGAGAGCTGTTTCTGATCTGTAAAATTTTATGTGTCTTCTTTTACTCTGATTTTGGAGAATTGACTTTATTTAGTCTTTGAAGGAGTGAGGAGTGTAAATTAGGAATACTTTGCTGAGCCAATACTTTGGAGCATTGATTGTGTGGAAGAAACTTTGCAAGGCAATGTTAGCATGCTGTCCCGGTGTTTCTTCTAGTGAAAATGCGTGCTTTGCCTCAGGGACCTTTGAGCAGGCATCTGTTCATACAAATGCAGCAGAATTTGAATTTGTACCATGACTTCTCGCACACTGAAACCCATAAGGCTTCACAGAATCAAATTATGTAGTAACAAGATTGCAGTAAGTATGTAAATGATGGAAGAGAGGCATATAAAAATAAAATATAAAATAAAAAGAAGCAGCAAGTAATTCCACGAGCAAGGGAACTTACAAATACTGGCTTCCAAGAATATATGGGTTGTGGTGTGATTCTCAGATGTATTACAAGTTGCATGCTCTCATCAAGGCTTTTTTGTTTGCCAGGGAAAAGGGATGTCATTGGTGTTCAGTGGCCTCTGGCCGGGAGTGGCCATCTTCCTGCTGAAATTCCGCACATCGCAGTATGCCTTCCAGACTCAAGGTGCCACCACCGCCAACTCGGACTGTTTTGACAGTGCCCAGAGCCTCCTGCCAATTGACATCAGGAACCTGGGCTGGTGAGTTTTGTTTCCCAGGGAAAAGGGCTGGCATTGGTGTTCAGGAGCCCACATCTATAATGTTTATGACATCTTTCTATCAAGTGAATTTATTGTTGTGCAAAAACTATATTTCAGAAATTTTCTGCGTAAAGCATGAGTAGAATTTTGTTCTTCCTGCCATCCTGCAGTTCTGTTAAATTCTCTATAGCTTCATTAGAATGATAACCCTGTTCTGTAAAATATATTGAAATTGGACAGGGGGTTGATAGTTGGTTTGGAAGGATGGAGGGACAGACAGGTAAACACCTGAAACTGACTGTATTAAAATCAAAAAGAATCATGTTCAGATTTAAGGGTAGCATAAGTATCTTTTCTTAGAACCAAGCTTATGGTTTTGTCAGGTGAGATTCATTATGTACTTTTTTTAATGCACAGGAGCTGGCTAGATCAGTTCAGAAGCACAGAGTTTCATATGTAAATAAATAAATACAGACAGATATGAGTAAAAACCCATGTATGTTGTTTCCTTGAAGTAAATAAGTATAAAATATACCAAAGAGGAAATGTTTAGTGAGGGAGTTTGAAAAAAATGCATATTGAAAACAAAGAGAACAGCTATATTCTAAAACTAAGTTAAGAAGTGAGACTGTCAATGAAATTTTACACTGAGTGGTCTGACAAAAGTTGGGAATTCTGAGGTTTATAAAAAAAATAGATGAATGTGACAGTTAAATGGATTTTGATTATGATGAACAGACAAAAAGTTTATGAAGTTAATCTGAAGCTTGTGGAATAGACCCTGTTTTGTCTGCAGACAAAAGCTAGGCTTAGTTCAATTGAGATTGATGCAAACAGCAGGATCAAAAATGTCTAGAAAATAAGAAGAGAATGGAAGGATACTTGTGGAAAGTTGTACTGATGTAAAAGAAAAAGCAGCTTCTGTGTGACACCAGAATTGTTGAATACTTTTGTTGGTTCTTTCTGAAAATCAGCTTTTTCAGAATTGAGGGTAGATACTGTAGCAGGAGGAATATTTACCATTCTCAGTGTGAAGAAGAAGAGAGAATTAAAAAAGTACCTTGGGAACTTTTTCAGAAGCATTCCCTCCACCTTCATTGCAGCTGCCACATCAAAACACCCTTTGTTCTTACAACTGGTTTGTGAGTGGGAGCAGCAGCCACCAGTAAAAATACAAAAAAGCAAACATGGCAAAAAAGAGTATGAGATCTCCCAGGACCTCACTTGTCACTGTTATTTAAACTCTCTCTGTCCTTCCACAGGCTGGAGAACTGGAATGAGGGTCACCAGTTAGCTTTTGCAGGCTCTGATCCTGAAGTAAGCTCACTAAAATAATTCTGAAGGGTTTTTAAAAGTACCTCTCACTTCTGTTAGATAATTTACCCTCTTCTTTTCATTAGTTAAAAAGTTTTGTATTTTTTAATGCTGCTGCTAAGGTCAGTCAGCATTATGAGGAGTAGGAAGATAGTTTTTCCATCTAGACTGAGGTGGTTTAAAGGATGCTTTGTGTGTCATGTATCTCTGCCACATAACAGAGCCAGCTCTTGGGTTGAAGGCAATAGATGTTGGAAATGTCTGTCCTGGAAGGAAAAAATTTAAATTTTCATGACTCATGGTTTGCATCAGTGCTTGTAAAAGCATAGAAGTGACTCATTTCACAGTCTGAAACTTTTGTTGGTAGATTGGGATTTTTTGGTAGAAGTTAAGAACCCTAAACTGACCTAGATTGTCTTGATTGCTTACTGTCTTTTGTAGGCAGGTAGAAGCATTGTCTCTTGGCAATCACATTACTGGTTTGCAAGTGTATAAAATTTTTTTGTTCATCTAGCCATCAGCTAAAATGGCAGAAAAGGGGAATGCACACAAAGCTTTCTCCTGCCTTGAAATAAAGGAGGAGCAATTTACAGCTTAAATCCATTCCTCATGTTTTTTCTGTTTACCTTTATAATCTCCTCAATACATTCAGTCAAAGCAGCAGGGAAGATTTCAGGATGTAGAGACTCAGTAACTCAATTTTCTCAAAGTGGAGCATTGTCACTAATTTACTATGATTTCTGATACAGTTTGAGGATGAAATGTTCTGAGTAAAATTCAGCCAAGTCTCATTCCATACCATGCTCTTAGGCTCTACCTCAGAGCACTGTCAGAAGAGTGTATTTAGGTTTATAACATATGAACATAGATTTATATGTATTTATACAAGCATATATGTCACAGAGACAAAAGCACACAAAAAATACACAAACCAACCAATTTAAAGGACCTTTTTTAAAATATACTTCAGAAGATTTGTGTGAATGTAAACATTGGGGAAACTTGTGCAGCAGAAGTCACTGTAGGCACTAGCATTTTGACCTCTTAAAGAAAACTATGCAGGATTCTATCTTTCACTGGAAAGGAAACGGATGTTTAAAAATTTGTGGAATTTTGATTACTGCTTCTTAGCCTAGCACAAGAGATGCTATAAATTGCCTTAAAGATTTGTGCATGAGACATATTATATATGAAACCACACTATTGAGTTCCACCATTTAATGAAAGGCTACCTATTAAAAATGTTTATAGGCAAACTGGAATCTCTTGCCATGTAGCCTTAATGGATGGAAATAATAAGGAAACCATCAGTTTACATATATGCAAGCAATAGCTTCTATATATTGTTAATAGTATTTGTATGGTTAACAATGCTGATAACCTATTAAACCCCATTAAAATCTTTGAGTATCTTGTAAGACAGAGAGCTCTGTAAGAAATAAGGCACAAAATATCCTTCTGCACATCCAATTCTTATGGACTTCTACATTTCTACATTCACTCTGACTATAACCTCATGTTCACAATGTGAAAACAGAGTGCATAGCTGCTCTGATAGTAACCATATTCTCAGAATGCTGTGGACAGCTTTAATAATGTTTCACTATGTTCCACTGACCCTCATTTCAACTTAGACTTAATGCAGCTATAGTATAAATAATTAAAAGATTCATATAGTTTAAGAATTAACGTCAGGTTAATAAAAACACATTTTAAGGTGCCCATCTGTGAGCATCTTCCATTCTTTTTGCTGATGCAGATTATGTTTATTTTTTACAGAGCATTAGAATAAATAACACAGTATAGTACTGTATTATTAATACCTCTTTTTTTTGGTATTAATCTGTGCTTAAGTGCCAAAATGTTGATGCTGTTTAAATGGTCTCTTCCTCTATTTGAATACTGAAGTGCTACAAATGTGAACTGCCCAGCTAATGTCCCGATCCATTGTAACAGGTAAAATTCTGGTGTGGACCAAAACATTTTCTAACATAAACCTGAAAAACAGCAACAACAACAACATGCAAAACAAACTGTTGCGTGGACTTTATCCACCACAGAAATAGAACTTAAAAGACAAATGGGCAGAGAGAAAATATAGTCACAGATAGATTCCATTTCGATATCTTCTCAAGAGTTCCAGAGTGATTAATTTGAGGTGACAGTCAGGTAAAAATATTTCAATGTACCAGTCACAGACACCAGACAGCTCCTGCCTGCTTCAGAACAGCAAAACCACCTGTATAGTTCAAGCCAGTTTTTTGTGTCATAATCACGTCAATATCCTTTTCAGAGGCAGAATTACCATCCAGTGGATCTCAGTTCACAGGACATCACAGTTACACTCACTCCATCTACTCAGTCACCTCTAGAATTAGGTACAATGGCGCATGTCTGAATTCATTACAGAGCAGTCACTGGGCTTCCTGTTGTAATAGCTTTGTAGTGACTTTTAATTTTCTGTTTCATTCTGAAATGGTGTGAATGTCCTTAATTTTCAGTTTATGCTGTCTTTATGGCTGCTTCGGTCTGTATTGTGATTGTTTAGTTCTTGGTTTTTCCATTGGATGCTTGTTCCATTCATGGGCACTGAAGTCACCAAACTCTTAGACTGGGAGCAGCAACAGCAAAGACATGACTGAAAATAAATAATAAATAAATAAATAAATAAATAAATAAATGTTAAGACAAATCTCAGTTCTATGCAGATTGCCAGCCATATTTTTCACTCAGAAATGACAGATAACAGATTCTAGCTGAAGGGAGTGCTAGCTATATTCAGGGCAATTTTTATCTTAGAACATAAATGATTGTTGTGATTGAGCATCACAAGTGCAGAAAATTAGGCCCAGTCTGTGGCTCTTATTTGCAAAAAACTTCCACAGTATGAAAAGGAAAATTTGTTTCACTAAGGTAAATAGACTGAGAACTTAGAGAATTCAACACATATTGTTAGGTGCTGGGTTGTTTGCTTTCCCCCCCACCCCTTTATCATTGTACTTGACAAAGTTAGGGATCAGCATGCTGCTTAGCATGGAAGAGAAAAGAAGAAAAATTTCTCAGCCCGTGACTTAGGTCTCTTCTCACATCTTAGAAAAAGACAAAATTATTTTGGAAAAGGTTCACTGAACGTAATGAGGTGTAACATCTTGCACACTTAGGAATAGAAGCTGATTTCTTACTTATCATGAGAAATTTCTCCCTTAAAATAGTTTGTAAATCTGAGCAGGCTACAGACAAACAGTTATTCCCTAAGTATAATAATTCTTCACATTTTTCTCAGTAGTTTGGATTCTGCCTATTCTTAGACTTAAAGTTTAGTGGTACAGTCCTGTCATCCTTTGTTTTTCATTGCAGATATTTCAGTCTTCCATTTCATTACTTTCTTTACTCTCTTTTTTTTTTTTTTTTGCTTCCTGTTGTTGCCTTTAATAGGTGGACAGGGACTGCAGAGGCACATTGTCACAAGGAAATTATTTTAGCCTTAAAATATGCTTGCATGTGTAGGAACTGGAAAATGCAGGTAGAAGACGTAATTAATATTTGATTGCCAAAGTCAAGTCAGGTGCCTGATTTGGTATTCAAGCCTGAAAATTTTAGTCATTAATGAGATTGTTTAATATGGGCAACTTGGTGTCATTGAGAGTGGAAAATTGTTATCAAGCAAATTCTATTTCGTGTGCATGTCACGTGCAGATAAATAGTATTTACAAGAGCATTTCTATCTCAGTTTACACATATGAGGACTATGTCAAACTTATTTATTGGTTTAGTATTTCAGATGAAGTGGATATTTTCACTTTCATCTTGGTACATGTGCTATGTGAACTAAACTGCTAGCTGCTAAACCAGACAATTTATATTCTTTCATTCCTTTGCATGCCTCTTCTCCCAGCCGTTAAAAATCAATAACAGCCAAGTGGTCCAATACAGTTATTTAACTGGACATAAATTCTTATCAAGAGAAGCTTACCTGGAAACAGTTTTTAAACTTCTTGCTCACAAAATACAGAGCTATGGGGTTTATACAAGAGTTCATAGTTGCCAGGTTGATGCTGATGTAATCCAAGGGCAGCAAGAAACTAGGCAAAAGGAAGACAGACATTTAAACAGTTCATATGCTACAGAAGCATCTGTTTTCCTTGTGGTTACAGCCTCTTCTGTCACACAAACTCATTCTCTCTTACCTAACTCCCTCAATCTAATCTTCTACCATGCCATGTCTATAATGACCTGTCTCACAGATGTTCAAAAAACCCAAACGGATTGAAATAATGACAAACAACATTTGTTGAGATTATGCTATCCCTTTAAAACTGAAACCGCTGAAAATGAGTGCAGCTTAAAATTAATGAACATCACAGTTGCATTGCACAGTGACATTCCTCATAGAAATTTTAAGCATACAGCATTATATTTTTCAGTACAAACTATTGGCGTAGAAAATTAAGTACCTGAGCAGTTCACATCTGCTGGGGTCTTTTTCATTGTATACCATTTTCTTCAAAATCCGGCTCAGATGGAGAGGGAACCAGCAAAGAGCAAAAATCACGACTAAACAGAAAACTGTCTTGGCAACTTCTCGGCGCTAGATAAAGGAGATAAGAATGCCCAATTCTGAGTGCCCAATTCATACTAGCAGGTGATTGTAGTTAGTAATGCTGGCAACAAAGTCAGTAATATAGATAAATTATAAAAGGATTCCCAAAGTGAAGCTTTCTGACTACCTGATGTACTACTCTTTTTTTATGGGGTTTGTCATGTTCTTGATCCTGGCCATCCTCAACAGAACCTGCTCATCACTGAGGCTGGAGTAGATGGGCACACAGGTATTGGTACTGCTAGAATATTGTAGGATTCTCTCTGATATAGTTTTCTATAAAGGGATACTGCCCAGTATATTGATTTTGCTATGTGATCCTTACTATGAGATCTTGATGTTCTCAGGTAAATAGTTCCTCTACAAACATTTCAGAAATGTTGGTATTACAGCTTAATCTTGTAATACTTAGGAAATAATTGCAATTTAATGGGTTTTTTAATGTGGCTCTAGAGAGTTACAGATGTTTTAGTGAAGTTTTGACAGGGCATACCAGCAGTGTTTGGTAAGCATGGGTTTGATAAAGAGAAGCATAAGAAGGGGTAAGGATTCCACAGTAATATAACAGTGACAAGCACTGCTAGGCTCTGCCATGAAAGAACTTGAAGTGAAATAATGATTACAGTCTTGTTAGGCTTTGAATATAACTGTTATAGTTTCCTCTTTTTTATAATAGCATCTTTTATCAAAATATTAAAATATTTGTGACTAGACATTAATGTGGACAAGTATATGGAAGGAAGGAAGGAAGGAAGGCAAAAGTTGAGGGTTTAAAAGATATAAATTTTTAAATTGTGGCACAAAGTTATCCTGCAGCAGCTAGTCTGAGAAGCTTAGTGGGCACTGCAATTTAGGACAGTGGATTCCCCCACCTCCTAGTACATACCATTCTAGTTCTACTGGGTGGAGTAGCCTGTGTGTGGCCCTAGGACACTGTGTTACAGTTCTAGGGCCTGATGAAGGAAAAAGTGGAGAATCTGTACAAGGGGAGGATTTTCCAGTCAGTCCTGATCTGGAATGAACCAGCAGAGGAGGAACCTCTGTGAGAACTCACTGTGATGCAGAGAGGACTGCTTTAGGGGTTCACATCTGTGAACATGGAAGTCAAAAGAGTGGAATTTGAAGGGCTGATATTAGTGCAGGGGAAAAGCTCCAGACTCTTTTTTAAAGTTCAGTTAAGTGTTAAACGTCAGCCAGCGCTGAGAGAGCAAAGAGACCTGGCGGTTCCATGAGCAACTTTGTTCTGTGATCATTTGTTTACTCTGTTTCCTGTTGCTCTTTTCAAAGCAGCTACAGCAGTGGTGCTGCAACAGTGCAATAACCCTGAGAAGCAAAATCCACTCTTTTCTAAACTAGGTTATTCTCCATTTTCTTTTTATATGAAACTACAGTTACATATCAAAGAGTGCCAAAAGGAGGGAGGATCCATGCAGTCATATCTTTATACAGAAAAAGAAACATTTTTGGCAAATCTTTGTAGTTAAATTTCAAAGCATTTAGCCAGTAGTGATTTGAGGTTAAAGAGAAGGCGGGCACAACTGTCAGCATAAGAAAAGAAGGAGAAGGGTTGGCTTCCTGAGTGTACTGTCTTCAATGCCTCCTTATACAATGATTTAGTCTTTTGTTCCAGGTTTAAATGAATGTCTTAACATTATAAATAACTCACATGCTCACTTTCTACTTCTGTAGTTTACTGTATTCAGGTACACTTTGAAATATTTCTAATGTAACCCATAGAGAGAACAGCAATATTTTCAAGCATTGCTGTTTCTAATATATTTACCTGTTTGAGGTGTTCGCTGAGAGCAATTCTCAAGTTGCTGTTTCTTCTGTTTAACATTTCACAAGTCATTAGCGTATAAAAGATGGCAGTACATGCCAGCGGCATGCAGAAATAGAAACCAAACAGCCACCAATCCTTTGCATCTTTGTAAAACTGTAGGTAAGGAAAAGAAGAAAGCAGATATTTTCTTATGATTGAATGCAAAATACCACAGAAAGGCCTTGGAAAAGCATGACAGCTGGTACACTGGTATCTGTCTGTTTGCTTATTGTCGATCTCTTTTTGACCAACATCAAAATAGGAATTGTCGCAGTGTAAACATTTACAGGTAGACTGCCTGTACCTTTGTTGCAATCTATCTCAGGTAGGAATTAATTTTTTTTGGTTGTACTTTCTGAACATTTATATTCATTCATGAAAACTAGAATGCAGTTGCATGAAAAAGACCTGCCAAAATGTAGACAGTGTCAGTCTGAGATAATGAATCTTACTAAAAGCCTGTCTCAGGAAATGCCATTTACCTCTAAAGCTTCTGTCCTGATGCCAAAAAAGGAAAATTCAAAATGTCTTGTGAGTTTAATCACCTTTTGTTATCAGTGAAAAGGTTGGCAGTTGGTTTGCTTATGTACTGGGCAGATAGGAGCCACTTCATAAGTGTTTGTCTGATATGTGCAAAGCTTAGGGATGGCTTCCAGTGGTACAGTTACTTTTAACCCCTTGACTGCCATTTCCACCATTTGCCTTTTGTGACAGGACTGTGAGGTATAGATAGAATAGCAATACTTTGCTCTGTGTAATTTTAAGTATTAGTTGTGATGTAAGCAGTGCTGTGAGTTAATACATCTATGTATTGTGGGAAATACTACATTTGAGAAAACATTTAAAATAGCTCTTTCCTGTAGAGAATCGTGTTTTCAGACTTCAGAAAATACTGTATCTTGGTTTTTAACTTTTATGCTCAGCCAAAAGTATGTGCTGAAATATAGCATTTCAAACATTTCCTGTGTCTAGGTTATTAGTATAAAAGGGATGTGTCACTCTTTCCCCCAGCTTGTTTGTTCCTAGAGGATGTGCTCTTGTAACATCACAGTTCCCACACCAAATGTCAAAATTCTTATGCCTGAGGATTTTTTGGATCCTATTTCAAAAACTCAAACTTTTGACATCATGTTTACATTTAAAACCAAATAGCACTATACTTTGAAAGATGAGAAAAAGTTGATACAATTCATATACTGGTGTTTAATAATGTTACTTTAAAAATCTACTTCAGTTACATCAGGAAGTTGATTTGCTAAGAAAAAGGGAATGCTTTTGATTTTTTTCCCTCTGCCCCAACACAGCTGCATACAGAATTTGCTAGTTTAGATTATGCTGCTGGTTTCTAGGCCACAATCCGACCTCAGTGTGGGACACTGTGCTGTGTTGATTAACTTGTTTCCTCCTCCTCATTAGCCTCCTCCCCGAGAAGGGGCTGCAGTCTCCTGCATAGCTGCACTTTCCTTGGGGGCAGAATTTCCTCCTCTGGGAGCAAAGCTTTTGCCAGCAGAAAACCGGAAAACAATATCCCTCGTATTTGAGGAGCTTGTACTGAGGGCAAATGTAATTACAGCTCCTTCTGCAGAGCAAAGAATTACAAATACATGGAGACAATTATCTTTTCCATCGCAAATTCCTCCAAGTCAGCCTGGAATCACATTGGCTGGGCAGCACAACAATATATGTACTACGTGAATCTATTCCATGTTTACAAGGAAAACTTTGTGTCCTACCAGTGTTCCAGTCTCCATGAGCATTGCCTGTTGGTCAAGAAAACACACGAAAAGTCTGTGTCACAGCCCTGAGCAATACATCACTTCTGGATGAGGAGTTGGCCTCGTGGAGCTATAAAAACTACTCTAAAATGTCTGTAAATGATTAATAGAGGAATCTGAGTTTCACAAAGCTTACATCAATGCACAAAAATTGGTTGATTGAAGAGAAGTAGACATTCTTTTGTTTGTCTTGAAAGCCCACATGGAACTGGTTTTCTACAGGAAATGTGCATTTTAAACAAGTTTCCTAGTGCGCTCTGCCTCTTGGGAATCATGGTCTAGCATGAATATTTTAAATCTTTCAAAGATAGCTTTAAACATGAATAAAGCTCCTATTAAAAACAGAAGTTAATAATAAATCCTTCCTGAAGTTTAGTAATTGTTTATTGTGGTGTTTGTGGTAGTAAATACTATAGTTAAGGTTAAAATGGTATTTCCATTTTAATCTCATGTTTGTACTTGCTTGCAACACATTGAAACACAAAGCTCTCCATTTTGACTGACACATCCAACATTTACTCTCAGCTTGGACATAACTGCTGGTTTGTTTCCCTAAAAACTAAACTGCTATGGGAAGATTGGCACTTCTAAATTATACTGAGCAAGTAAGAGATACTACTTCCTGCTAGGAAAACAAACCAAGCTATTCTACTTAGATAGAACATTAAGAACAGAATAGTAATCATTAAAGCTAGCATGCCTATGGAAGACGTGGACTACAATGTTTTTGAGAAAAGGGAAACTATTCTTTTTCTTAGGGAAAAAGGACATGAAGGTTGTCCAGGTACATTTGAGGAGAAAAACAGCCATTAGAGAAGGGAAATTTTGCTGCAGTGTGTAATTCATAAATCACAGTCTTATGACTACAATATCTACAGTCATATGGGCTGTGGAGCCAAGAAACAAAAATATAATAAACTCTGGGAAATTCCACTCCATCTTTACCTGCATTAATTTTTTCCATTAGGGAATTCCTTTTGTCTTCTCTTTCAATTGTCTCATGCTCTTTTGGCCATCTCTATAGTCTTTGTAACCCTAACACAGTTGGGGGCATTCCTCTGAAAAAGTAATCATTCACACTTTTTATTTTCTAAAATTCCTAGCTCTACTTTACCTTATCCTTTCCAATTCTAAGCCAAGTTATGTTCTGGTCCAATAAAAGGAGAAGAACCAGCCATTCAAAAAAGAGAAACTTATACTCTATTATGAAAAATTCTAGTCCAGAAAAAAATACTGAGTTTTTCTCAAGACTGAAGACCTGGTGCTACCTGCCTTGTCTGCAACAGATCAGGATATTACTCTTTCTTTTTCATTACTGGATGAATGGTACCTGGCCTTTCACTGTATTCAGAATTTTAAAAAATTAAAGATATTTTCTCATTGTAAGGCCAGGTGTAAAACCACTATGCCCCTATGGAGTAATCTATTGATTCTGTCGTGACTTCTCACCTGAGCAGCTTTGCAGAAGTTGATTGGGTATTGACAGCTGTTAATCTGCAGGAGCTCAGAGGGTGAGGGGTAGGAAACATGCCAAAGCAGCCCGGTGTGTCTCAGGCACTCCTCTTGCTCTTGAGCTGCTGTATCTGATGGCAGCTAACACTGCACAAGCACCTAGCTGGAGGTGTGGGTCTGTCAGTTTTGTAGTCATGATTTCTTGTAAACTAAAGGATTATTTTTTTAGTTGACGTTAATGCATGTAGCATGGCCCCACCCTTTTCTTTCAGTGCCAAGAGAGCTGACTACTGCATACAGAAGGATGACTAATCATGGTAAAGCATGTGTTTTGACATTTACAAGCTCCAAGGTGTTGTACCTTGAAACTTAAAACTTTTCAAGGCTCTGGCTACCTTGATACATCTCTTAGTTGTACTTTTAGCAGGTATGAATTGCAAATGTCTGTAGTAAGAATCTTCAGTAGCAAAGAAATTAAAATGCAGAAAAGCCCCATTTCATCTCTCTGGCTGAAAGCAGGGACAAGTCACTGTGAACACAGGATCCTCTTTGCACACATTGGAATACATTTTGCAGTTTAATGTGTGAATAAACTCTATTATCATCCAGTATCTTAATTGTCTAACCCACGTGCTGTGGATTCAAAAAAAACAGAAAACAGGCTGTTACTTACCAACATGAAATCATTTGTAGGTTTGAGCATGCAGGTAACATAACTTGCATCCTTGTATTTGAAAGGTACCACGGCAAAGCCAATTGCTTCTGGGATGGCCAGTATGAAGGACAGAAGCCAAATGGAGAAAATTTCAATAGCAGTGATCATTGGGATTCCAATCCCCTGAACACGGCTCCAGGATGCCACGGCTCTGTACCTGAAAGAGACAGGTGTTAGTTTCCAGCCCACAGTTTCCTTCTGTTGAAAGTTCACAGTTCAGTGTCATACGGCAAGTAAATTCCTAAGGCTGACATCTGAGACTTTTATTACTTGTTTTTTCTGCATATTCCAGGGCCTCTGCCAGCTATCAACTTACCTAGGACATAACAGGGCACATCGAGGGGTGGAGATCCCAGAGCTGGCTGCTCCTGTTCTGCTTGGGTGTGGGATTGTGTGGAATTCTGCTGGGTGGACTGCACTAATGATTTCTAATTAAAGTAGGCAAGGTTTGTGAGGACAGACTGTATCTTTCACTAAATAACTGCCATAACAGAGGGAAGAAAGCTTCCAGGCATGCAGCCATTCTAACAGATACAAAGCATCCATCTCCTTCAGCTAACTCAGCTGTAGCAGCAGTGCTATCCAAAGTGAAGCTGTCAGCTTCCAGGCAATGAAACACCAGGAATATACTCTCGATGAAGTGAAAAGGCATTTGTTCTGTTTATACTGTTCAATGAACTGAGAGGATCTTTCTTTAGTTGTCTCTCAGTTTTCAATGAGCTTGTAGAAATTTATTGGCCTTAAGACCTCAATCTCTCTCTCAGCTCTGGTCAGAAGGTTGTAAAATTATTCAAAGACTGATAGGTATAGGATACAGAGTGCAATCCAGTCCATAAACTAAATTTTCAGTAGTAGATTTTACTGTTGTCCTACAATTACTGCAGTAAATTACTTGCTTAGCATTTCCAACAATTTTACAAAGACAGAATCAGTGGAAAGAACCAATATTATTTTTGATAACCTGAAATTAATTCTGGAGAGCTCTCTGTCATTAATGATGTTACAGCTTCTGAAGTGCTTATTTGCTTCCTTAAAATAATAGCACCTTCCTGTTTGGAATGACAGTGCTGCATGGGTATATCATGGCATCCACTGATGAAGTAGTCTTCTTTGGTTGAGGATAAAAAAAATCAAGAAAGGTTGTTTGTCTGCTTTAAAAATTATCATATTAAGAAGGGGAATACTGTATCTGGAATTTTTGAGATCACAGAATCACAGAATGAACTAGGTTGGAAAAGACATTTTGAGATCATCAAGTCCAACCAAGAAGGAAGGAATGAGGAGCTTCCGATGGGGAAAAACACTTTTTGAGGGCTACAGGACCTAGGCTACAGAGATCAGGAAAATTTGGTTATTGAAAGGCTTTCTAAGCCCTCCTTTAACCAATACAGTAACACTGGATTCACACACAAATCGTTTCTTCTGATTTCTTGTATCACACCCTCTTTTTAGTTTGGAAGTGTGCTTAATAACTAGATGGAAGACTTGGGAATTCCATCCTCTGTAGCCTCAGTGTTAGGGGAACGACAATGCCTGAATGCAAATCCAGGCTTAAGCCCCTCACAAAAGCTTCAGCAAGCATTGTTACCCAACATCACTGGAAGGTGTCAGGGCCTGCCATCACTCCTGCAGAAAAGAGACTGGAAAGCTTTGCCTTGATACCTGTGCAGTGTCGTGCACAGCACAGTCACAGGTGAACTACAGACAGGCTCTCAAAGCATCATTTCTACAGAAATTTGTGTAGAAATTCTTCAAGCATAAAAAAGCAAACTACAGCTTGGAGTTGCACATTAAAAATAAAAATATCATCTAAAGGCATCCTTATCTTCCAAAAATATGAAAAAAGGAAGGAGGTCTCTGAGATTTGAATTCTGAGACTATCTAAACAAATTGAACTATACTGGGAGAACTAAGAAAGAAATATCCAGTATCATATCTTCTCACAAATATTCATATTAAAATCCAAATTTCATTTTAAATACTTTGTCATCCTGTCATATTTCTTTTTGCCAAATATCAAATTCTGGCTTTCATCACCAAATGGAATATACATTGAAACTTCACCTTTCACACAAATGCTCAAGTATTTGTGAAGTTTAGAAATTTAACAATCAGTTCAAAGTTTACTTTCTACAGACTGGCAATTTTACAATCATTTCTGTCAGCTCCACAAGGTACTATCCCATCCTTGACTAACTGATGCTCTTAGCAAACAGGGGCTTGTACACTGTATATATTTTTCAAGTAGCAAATATAAAGCTTGTTTTGTGTTGCCTCTGTAAATATAAGAGTGACAAATAATGACTTGCAAACTGTGAATCCTGTTATTTGCTTTCTTGCATTTTTGTACCTGTTCTTTTGAGTTACATCTGTTTTGCACGTGAGGAGATCGCTATGCACAGCAGTAAGGATTTGGGTCCTGTATGTATTTTACAGAATTTTTTTTTTCAGTTTACAGTTCAAATAACTCTCAAATAAGGAATTGTTAGCTGAATAATTTTATTAATATTTTCAGCTAAAACATAAGAAGCTCATGAATTACATCAGAATTTGCTGAATGCATATTAAGCTGCAGTTATTCGGTCTCTTTACTCACTGCTGTAGGAGTGATTTGAAAAATAGTGGTAGTAATAATAATTTTAGTAGTAATAATTTTTCAGGTGGGTGTTCTGTGGGTTATGTAATATAGAGGATCTTTGTCTAGCCACAAACCTCCCACAATCAAGAGTGAGAAAGTACTGCAGGGTTTATTTCCCTCATACTTGGAAAACATAGGATGTCTGCCAGGGACCTGACATAAAATACATGCATAATGCATTGCATTTAATTCCTCACTCTAAAACCCTGTGTGAGATTTGTCAAACTTTCCTTTTCTTCTGTTTATTTCCCTCTTGTCTCCAATCTTGTCTAAAATGTTCACGCTTTTTTTCCAGGTCACTTCCTGTTCTCTGCTTGATGTTGTGCCTCCTCTTCTCTCTCCTTTTTCATTTTTAACTGCTCGTGCATGTGCTATCAACTTGTATACATACACACAGTTAAATATTTTGCACTCCTATCCAGTTATAACATGCTTAAAGCATTTCTTTCAGAAGGACATCTTGTCTGCATCTGAGAACATCAGTGGGTGCTTTTGTTCCCGTATTCCTTTTAACTTAGATTAGAAATTAGGTGTTAATTAGAAAACTAGGTGTTCAAATGGACCTGTAATATAACAAGTGTCTGTTCTGTGAGTATCATCAGCCCTTTGTAAGAGTGAAAAGCAATGCAGGAAACATAAGAAACAGGATCAAGCACGTATGAAGCAGTCACAGTCAAGATGAGTGCCAGGACAGTTCCTAAATGTCCCTGCTGTTGCTGATACCGAACAGTTCTGCTTCATTATTAGCAACCACAGCTGTTCTTCATTTTATGCTACTATCTTAATACAAAAAAGCTCTTAGAGTTTTATTTTAATGTCAAAATCTTGTCTCATACACTTACTGTGAGTTAGTCCAGATAAAAGTATTTGCTTTAGGATCACTGTTCTTTGCACTGTGCTATGCAGAGGAGGCAAGAAGAGAGTGTATACATGTGAAATGAGATTCATATCTTCACTTTTCTTCTTCAACCTATTTCTTCATCAAAATTATTATGCCCAAGACATAAGCAAGAGTAAAAACTCAGGGAAGGAAATAGCCTTCCTCTTAGTCACACTCATGCACTGTTTAGAAAAAGAGTCACACTGTCCTCACCATCGTGACCTAGAGTTTAAAAATGCCTGGGGGGCATCTGAGGCAACTTCGAAGTGAGCTTCCTCCGAAGGGTGAATGGCTGGCTTTCTGCCAGCCTCTTAAAACCCTCTCCACATGTGAGTGGCCATTGTTCCCCTTGGGCAAGCACAGTTAAACCTTAATACACTGTCAGGGCAAGTCACTTCGGGGCAGTACTAATGAGGGGAGTTTCACAATAGGATGTAGTTAGCACAGGGATTTTCCTGATAGGAAAAAAAAGAATCCTGTTCTAACTTACGGCTGTAGTCTGCAGTAGGGATAGAGAGTCAACAACGCCTAAAAATATGGAGCTCTGGATTCACTCTACCGATTGACTTCATCTTTTATGTGCCATAGAATGCAGTATATAGAGACCCAGAATAATTATAAACAAGATAACTTTCAGGAGCTTTTTAAAAGCAAGAATTAACTTGCCCATAGACCAGAAACAGTCCAGCTGTGACAGCACACTATTTCATATTTACTCATTTTCCATTCTAGAAAGCAACCATTAGCTGATGTGGAATTTTGTGTTAATGTGCCCAACTTCCAGTGTCCAACCTAACTTATTGAAGGTACTCTCTGCTTTCATGGTGATTGAAGCTAGATTCAGTTCTTGTTAGCCAATATCAGAATCTGGCTCTATACATCTGTTTCCTAACACACATCCTCTGCAACCACTTACTAGAGTAGCAACAGATGATAAAGAATATGTCCTTGGCAAAATGTCTAAGCTAAGGGAGGAACTTAAATAGTCTGAGTCTGATCCCACACCAGATTTTATACTCAAATGGAAACAGCATTTGGTTGTTGTGAGGATTAGCAAATCAGTCCTTGCAAAAAAAATAAATTAAAAAAAAAAAAATATATATATATCTACAAAAAGGTAGCTTCAGCTGAGTTAGTTCCAATTTATAAAAAAGTATATGACAGTGGAACTTCATCTACTGAAACTGCAGTTGTCAGAATTTATCTAACAAACTGTCTCATGTTTCATGTGCTTGATCTATGATTTATTCCTTACAGGGGTTCATGGGGTTTTGCTCAATGGTGGGCAGATATTGTTTGAGAAATAGAATTGTTAGTTCTGAAACTCAAACAATGGAAGTAGAACAGTTACGTCTATTACGTTTTTTAAATTTTTTAATTTTTTTAAAAAATTTATTTATGGCTTTGGCTAATGAGATACTGATGCAGTAAGGAACTGTATTTTAGGTATGGATAGTACCAAGTGATTTATCCACTGCAAACCTTATACATTAACTTTTTTTGTAAAGCCAAACCAAGATTAATTTTAAAGCTTTTTTGCATCCCTGTACTAATACACATACTGCATTTTATTTAACAGTATTTTCTGTGTTTAGAGGTAGTGATATTTTGGAGTTGAACACAATCAAGTAACTCAAGACATAAAACCAATTTTTACATAAGTCAGGTGTTCATCTGCCATTGCATTTTATGTATTAAGAAAAAATAGCAGAGGCATTAATTTTCAAACTACCTATGTCAAACTATCAAAACAGGTTTCCAACATATTTTTCTGTAGAGCTCTGTTAGTTTTGAAAGTTAGCAGAATAAACCCTTGTTTATTGACCATAGGCAGTGAGTTGGAAAACTAATTTTTAAGCCTAAAGATTATGAAGTTGTTCAAATACAAAAAACCCCATGAGTTCTTATGAAAGAAAGAAATCTGAACACTGAGTCAAACCCCAGTAAATTTTTGTCTGGTGAAAGGAAATTGAAATAATGCTTTACCAGACCTTTTAAATACCTTTAAAAAACATGTGAAGTTCATTATCCCAAGCACTTAATATTATACTTTGAACCACAAACTCAAAGGTGCTTGGCATTAGCTAGAATATAAAATACAAATATCTAAATTATATCTGTGCCTGCTAAGAAGACCATGCTTAGTGCTCCCAGATTTAGGAAATCTGCACATGCAAGAACAGTGGCAAAAGAGTAAAACATACTGTACCTGTCCACACTAAGGGCACACAGGTTAAGGACTGTGATTCCCACTGATGCCTTCTGGATAAAGGGAAGGAATTTGCAAAGAAACTGTCCAAATTCTGTATTTCCAAAAGGCCACTTCTGAGCGAGGAGCTAAAGAGAAGATACAAAATAATCAGAATATTTAAACAGTAACCTAGCAAGTATGCCACAATTGTAGTTATTTCCTGTCTTAGACACAGCCAATGTAACCTTGAATTCTCCTTAACTCAAGCATATCCTTAGTACTTAGTGTATCTGGGAACTAACTGCTACTGTGGAAGCCCAGAAGTTGAAAGTTTACATAAAATGTTGACCTCGTGGTGTTGCAATAGCAAATTGCACTGTTAATTTTTTTTATTATTGTGAACCTGCCAGCAGTACTGAGTAATGAAAATCCAGCTCAAGCCTGTCATAAATGGTTGTGATTGCCATGTCCCAGAACCAGGCAGTCAAAACATAACTCGGGGTCCATAATGAAATACCTCAGAGCCAAGTCCTGATGCTGCACGCAAGTAGATTCTTGTCATGGTAAATGTACCATTTTGTAACTCATGGAAGTATTCAGTGCCAGACTCTGAGGAGTGTGAAGAAAACACTGTGCATGCATAATTTGTTCCATATTGCATTTTAAAGGACAACCATGCAAACATGTGGGCTGTGCTTCAAGGCAACAGAAAGGCATCCATTGGAAAGATGTGAATGACTGGGGCTTAGAGCAGTATTTCCAAGGAGGACTTTACATAAGTATTAGTACAGTGATTCATGTGCATAGTTTTGAAGAATTAGCATATAAGTAGTAATATTTCTAGCTATAACTGTTAAAGCTTTGAACATGTCTTTGAACATGCCTTTGATAGCAAGTGTACACATAAAAGGCAGGACACAAAATTATTCAGGATAATCAAATCCACAACTGGCTGCAGAGTCACAGAAGATCACCCTTTACCTGTGCTGACATTAAAATGGCAGATTACATTCAATTAAATGTACTCAATGAAAAATTGAGTGCATACAAAGTACTGAGCCCAAATTTAGCTATTTTAACTCAGTCCTCATGAATAGTTCTATTGAAAAACAAAGTCAGTAAACCTCCTCACTCTTGTGCTACCATTTTGTTCATCTTCTTCTGTAAGTCTCTGCTGCTGAGGCTTTCTTAGTGGTAGGATGTTCATGCTTTGAGAGTTAGCTTTGCAACCACAAGGACTAGAAATATTTTTTAGTAGAAGCTTAGGTCCTGGAACACACTTATCTGGTAAAAGTGGGTGTATTCTGGCCGTAGAATTAGAAAACAAATTCTGATTGTAACTCAGGACTACAGTATTCAAAGTAAACATTTTATTTCTATTAAATTACTGTTTATCTGAAGTATGCTAATAATCACTACCTTTAGCAATACAAATGTTAACTGTGGGAAGTTCACATCTATCTTTTTCTTAGTTAAGATCGATGTTACCTCTTTTTTCATAGTATGAGTTTTCAGAGAACTTTGCTGTAGTGTATAGATGTTTATCACAAAATTCTACCTAAGTAGGAATTAATCTTCTCATAGTCCTGCAGTGGATTTTTTTGCACTCCTTCTGTTTTACAGTCATTCATCACAATGCTGAGTTACTTGTGATTTTGTCCCCCAAATGATATCTCAAAAGTGCTGGAAGCAGCTATGCACTCCACATCACCTGTGTCTCTCTAGAACTATATTAATGTAATTTGATTACTTGTATTTCAGGACAGATTTTAGCAACTCACAGCTTTCAGCCAGCTGGGTGGAAACTGTGGATCAAACCGTGCAAGCACCTTTGGTATGCTATCCCAGTTTAGGATAGTCACATTTGATTAAAGGAAATCCCCCTTTTCTCAGAAGATTAGGGATTGGATTGCTAGGATTGATGATTTAACTGTAGTCAGTACCTTCAGCAGCAAAGGTGATAAGTTTATATCTGCAAGCTCTTGAATAGTTCCTCTGATTCTGTCTGTATTTATAGACTGAATGAAATACATTGAAAGCTCCAGCAGATTGTTTTCCAGATATGTTTGCAATAGTGCAAAAAATGTTTGCAGAGCATATTCTGCATTTTGCCTAGAACTCTTATATGAGATTTTAGTTTTTATCACAAAATCTTGAAAAAAGAAAGGATGATCACCCATGATTACCCATAGTAATTCAACCATGTTGTAGTCACATGGAATTTCAGTTCCAAACTCTTGGCTAGGTTTGGGTAAAAACAGAGTAGTTTTCAGTGTAGGAAGGCTAAATTATAAATGGCACTGCCATGGAAAAGCAGCTCTAGCAGACTTCTGTCAATCCCCTGTGCCAACCAGAGCCCTCAGACCCATTTATCATTACAGATCACACTTTAAAAGGCAACTGAAAGGCACCTATTCATTTCAGTGCCCTGACTGTGGCTGTAGCTACACCAGCAGTAGAAACGAACAAGCACTTTGTAGTGACTGTGAAACTCTGCTACTACAAGGCAAATATTAGCTTCAAAAAGAAAAGTGTTGTACTTGAAAAAGGTTCACTAACTCATTACTCCTCACAGGGAAGCTTTACCGTGCTTCCAGCATGTATGCTTCAACCCCACACCCCAGGAAGCTCTCCTTTTTTGAGATTAAAAGTATTTTATTCCTTTTGTTTCTTACACTTTCCACTAATTAAAGTAATCTCAGTACCAAATCATTAGACATTCTTTTCAAGTGGATTTTAATCAAAATCCCTGGGACCAGAAATAAGGTTTTTTGATTTCAAGATTCACTTTGCAATCATTTCTGGGGGTGTACTCCATTATCACTCGGCATCAGCTATGCATTCATTACTTCCCCTTGGATCAGGTGCCAATTTTTTTCTTCTGTAGATATTTTTAGTCAGCAAATCTGATCCTGTCTTTAGTTTTACTAATTTTAGCATCAAAACAAGTCCATTTTGCTCTGTTCTTCCCTAGCATGGTATGGAAATTTCAGAAGAAAATAATACATTTATTTTGTATTTTAAAAAATGGAGCCAGGAATTTAATTTAATTAATCCTGATTTACTTAGGTGCAATACAAGAACTGGAACTACTGGCTTTGCCCTTTGAGTGCTTTTACATATTTTAATATTGAAACAAAATTATTATAAAATTCTAGAAAATTACATTTTCTCTCAAGGCTCTAGGATAGAAGAAATTGGACTGATTGCTCCTACTTATGTCCCAGTTCTCTATAAGTTGTGGAAGTGGATTGTTCTTTTGCAAACCCACTTACAAAATCTCTGAGGTTTCAAAATAAGTCATGTGGCAAAGGAAACACACTTTTCCCTTGTGCAGTTTGCAACTTAATAGTATTTCATACTGTGGTGCAATTCCTGAGAAAATAGTGTGGTCAATATGTATTTTTGTACTGAAATCAGGAATCAAGACTGCCCTTTAAAAACTCACAAAGTGACCAGACAGCCAGCCACAGCTTCCTTGAACATCCTCCCTTCTCTGCTGCTTTATATGGCCTCTCTGCCCTGAGCTGCAGCTGAAGACAAACAAGACATCAGCACTGAGAACATTCCTTTGCAGTGATTTTTAAATGTCACTCCGTTGATTTTATTCTGATGCTGCTGCTATTTTCTAACCCCCCTCAACATGGTAGCTGATGTACAAAACATCAAGTCCCACTGTGCATCCCAAAGAATTTATATATAGTCTGAAAGAGAATGCTGTAACCCCACCACATGAGTGCTGCCCAGAGCATGCTCATGTGCAGCCACAGTGTTTATCTCCTGCCAGGCTGATCCTGTGTGTTTGCAGGCAGATGATGGCCCTGGAGCTCAGCCCAAAATAGATGGGCTTGGGGGGGTGCAGGATAGGAACTGTCTCTGAGCTGCTCTATTAAAACTCCTTCAGCTCAACAAGTGCATGTCAGGAGGTCCCCTCTCTCTGCCATGTGCCATTGAGGATGGCAGCAAAGGCTTCATACCTGCCCTTTCCTGCTCTGATTTTATCCTAGTGCTCTAGAGACTGCCTCTTCCTATATCCACGTGGGACCATTGTTGTGCTGACACACAAGATGTTCTTCCCAGAAACTGATCTGTGTTCCTTGCAAGCATTTTCCCTCATGCTGCCACCATCTACGACACTCTCCTGAGTTTTATGGCATTTAAATGTTCCATGATACTGCTGGAACAACTCTGGCACAGCCATGGAAATTCTGTCTTCTTCTTCTATTCTTCTTCTTCTATTCTGTCTTCAGGAAAAATAGAAATATCTTCTTTATGCCACAACTGAAGTTACACTTGGGCAGTAATGGAGAAAGGGACCAAGCCAGCAGGTTTCGTCTGTGTAGATGCAATCCAGTTGTGTAAGTCACCAACATCTCCTAACTGGGGAGCAGCAGTTACAAAAGCAGGGTAGTCTGGAGTGATTTTCTTTCCTTGCCACATAGCCCAAAATGAAAGATAAGGGAAATTCTTTTGGTTTTGTTACATCAGCACATTTGATGTTGCTGGCTTTTTTTTTTTTTTTTTTTTTTTTTTTTTTTTTAAGGCTAGTTTTCTTTAGGAGATATTGAGCTGTCTGGATAAAGCTTAAATTGTGTTCTATAATTATATATGCCTTTGTCTGATTCAAGGCATGGGCCAGACAAGGTATCTGGTGGTATTTTGGGTGGAATCTAGGTGATATCTGGCTCAGCACAAAAGTGTCTAAGTTCTGTACCACTGAGTTGACTGCATTAAGTGACAAAAAATTATGATTCTGACTGAAGTGTCTCACCTATCTCTGATCTGTAAGACTGCTTAGTTAGGAATAAGGATGTATTGAGTCCTCAGCAGTGGTATTCTGGTTAGTGGTGACTGAACAGGACCCTTCTGTCCTCCCCTTCTGTCCTCATAATATGTCATAGGGTAAGAATTCATTGCATGTTTTCAAGCATTTCTTTTCCTTGGACCCTTCTGTCCTCATAATATGTCATAGGGTAAGAATGCATGTTTTCAAGCATTTCCTTTCCTCCTAAAACCCATATATACAGGAGAGAATTGCATTGCTGGAAAAAGCTCATCCATTTCTTGCTTCACAAGTCAACTGTGCTCCACCACTTTGCAGGAAAAAGGGAGAGCTGTCAGGGTGGAGAGGAACACAGCCTGTCTTTAAGTATTCCTTCCCACTGCTGAAGTGAAAAGCCTCAGATTTTGAAAGGACAGTAACTAGAGGAAAACAAAGAGTAGAGGAAAACAAAGAACGAGGGTAGCCTTTATAATGCAGGGCATAAGATCAGTACTGAGTATATGGTGAGAGGATTGTTCAAGCTTCTCGCAGCTTTGGGATAATTTGTTTATTTCCTTATACTTAGATTGACAGCCCTGGCATGGTAGAGAAAACACACTCTATCTCTTCAACTCCTCTTTGCAGGAAATACATTCCTGATTTTGCTACAACCAAGAACTGTCTTTTTTCCACTTTGGGTGGATAAAAGACTGACTGGTTTTCTTCCTGGAAGAAAGAAAGGTTATGTGAGGATGCATGAGAACCATCAAAGACATTTTTTACTCTGAATTGCCCTGCCAGAGCTTTTTCGGCTATTTTGCTTATCTTAGACCGGCTGAGTAAAGGTGAAGGTAGCAAAGGGTCTCATGCCATTCACTGAATGCCTACAGTGTTTTTCTGCTGCTTAGGCAGCTATGGAAGGGAATGTATAGTTTTTACACAAGGGAAAATAGATTATACTTGGAGAGATCCTGAAAAGTAAGGAAACAAATGCCCTGGTTTTGCAGCTGAACATTCTGGCTCAAGTAACTGGAAGAAAAAGAAATCCTAAGTTTTAGGTTCTTGTTAAAATGCTTATATTTATTACAAAATTCTACTTAGCAGTAAAGCATTCCTAACAACTCTAGGCATCTCCCCTGTGGTATTTTTGCTGTTTACAAAGCAGGATTACTTTCCATGGTGTTGGCTATCTTCCCATCCTGTTAGGTAAACTGTTTCTCAGGCTGAGTTGCTCTTCTTCAGGGAAATGAGCTGCAAGGTGTGCTTATGTGCATGGTGATTTGTTGAAAGGAATTTTTTCAATCCCTGGGCATAATATTTCTTTTGTTATTCTTCCAGCTGTGTTTTCTTTTGTGTGTTGCTAAAAAGAGTGACAGGATTTCTAAGAAGTTACTGCAGAACCCATAAGCTCTGAATATGCACAATCAAAACAATTCCTTGTTATCAGTAGAGTTCAGCTGGTTGAGAAGTAAAGACAGAAAACACACTAAAATACTCTCTTAAACCTAGAGTCTCCAAGTACTGTACACTATTTAAAATCCACAGAGAAGGCAAGCATGAGATGAGGAGTTAAATATGAGGGAGGAGCTGTGCATTGGTGGGAACATATGTCCCACTCTCCAAAGAACAGCCATGAGTTAAAGGCAGAGTGGATCTTGAACTAAGACCTAGAATACAAAATCTCTGCATTGACTGCTACCCTGGTATGCTGGGAAGCTGCAGTTTGTAAACAGAATATATTCCTGATGGATTTCCATTCCCTGATCCATTTTGGGAAATTTCTCCCTTCAGGACTCAGTGATCAATTCCTGTGCTACCTGTGGGTTTATGCTGTTTGGTCACTACATGGAGACATACACCTGAAAAATAGGTCCTGTGTGGAGCAGGTTCTGTGGGTTTCTGCACCACACTGGGCTACGCATTCATTGCTCCTTGGAATCCCTGATAAGAATTTCTTGAAAACTAGAATGCAGTTGTTCTGAGGCCTCAGAGTTTCCTTCTTGTGTTGGTACTTTATTGAGAAATACGCACTATACATATGAAAAATTCTGCCTTTAAAGAAGGGTATCTTTTCTAAGTGCCCTTACCTTTTTGTGTGCTGTTTTCTTGGCTTTATACTCCTTTGGCACAAAAGATGCCACTTGTTCTATCAGCTGTCAGACATAAGATCAGTGCCAATGTGGCTAATTAGCATCCCCATGTAGGTATAATTATTAATTCTGTTGGTGAAGGTATTCAGATATGCCAAATAATTTTTGATTCAGAAGGGATTGCTCTGACACTTACACATGTGCTCTGATCCTAAAAAATGCCCATGACTAGAAATGCTTTGGCTGAGTCCTCCTTTACTAAAGACAGAATGGATGAACCTGTTTGCTTGCTGTCAGGTACCTTCTATATTTAGATTTAATGTTCTGGGTGGACTACTCAGATTTAGATAATGTTGCAACTAAGTAAGCATGAATACCAATTAACAAACCGAAAATCCCCCTGTTTTATTTAAGAAAACATCTCCTTGAGCTGTCTGAGCAGTGAATGCTTGATTTTTTCCTGGGTAGATGTCTTCCACTTTATAACAGTAAAATTGTTAAGAAAATATTATTAAAGAAACAGGTAAAAAGATGCCTAATTTTCTTCATCTACTCTGTAAACTAATGGTTTAAGGAGTTAAGCATATTCTGATCTAAGGCAATGCAGATTATGTTAGCCCTATGTAGGCCAGAAATAGAACCCATTTTTATGTTTTTCTCTAAAGTGCATAAAACTGGAAGCAGAAACAGCTGAGAACTTCCCAATAACAGTTAAAATTTTCCCATTCTAAAGCTGAGAACCTTGGTCTAGAATGGTTCAAGCTCCATGAGCTCAGGAAGAGCAGTGGCCAGCAGTGTCTGTGGTGACTACCTGCTGTTGTTCCTGTTCTGCTACGCTTCAGCCATGAGAGCAGCAGCAGGAACAGCCATAAAGGTTTGCCAGAGCTCAGAGCAGCCAAGCCAACAGTGGTGCTGTGGGTATTCTGCTGCTGCCTCTGTACTGCTAATGTAAAGCCTTTATGGAAAGCAGCCCTCTAAAGAAGTTTTCTTGCATTGCATCTGAATTTGTTTGCTCAAAAATGCACATGGCAGTGATGGGTAATGCAGGTGATCAGCAGCTTTCAGTTATGTGCTAATGCCACCTGATACAAGAAAAGGAACCCGTCTCTTCTTCAATGCCTTAATCCGACCTCTGCAGCTGTGTAGAATATAAAACTTTTGTTTCTGCTCTTCTTTTCCCTGCAAAGAAATAATTTTTACTGATACAGGGCTTTAGGCTTTGACATCTTGAAAGTCTGAGGTGGGTATGTTTTGGGTAAAGAAGAGACTATTTGGGAGCCGGTGGTATAAAAATGTGATTGAAAATTAAATTGCCTTAGTTTGGTCTATTAAGATTGGATTTATAACTGTCACCTTTCCTGAAAAACTCAATTTATTAAGATTTTTAATACTGATTTGATACTTCAAGTGGATATAATGTGGTAATTAAATGTAATGGGGCTTTAATACATCCAGAATGTCTTCAAAGGACAATAAATATTACTTAAGCAATCTACTTAACAACAAGGGGAATCCACTATATAATTACAGTAATTGGAGAAAGTAAGGAGTGAGTTTTTGTGCCTACTGTACCACAAAGAAAGGTTAAAAACATCAAACACCTGTGACCACATCTTTAGTTGACATAAATTACATAATTACTTTTTTCCCAGCATCATATCTTTATTAATTGTGTAAACGCATAATAGTATAAAGGACTCAATTCTCCTGGGATCTTACATTGCCAGTTATTACAATTTTATAGCTGCTTCTTTTTAAGGGTTTGAAAAATGGATTTGAGTACCAGCAGCATTATCTACTTCTCTTTTGAAAGTAGTATCAAAATAGTTAATAGTTAAGTACATTATGTTTCAGGAAAGTGATTATAACTATTTCTGATATTCAATAATAATTCCAGGTATTATACATTTTTTCTATACAATGTGGTCATCTTAACACTCTACTATTTGTTATTTTAACATGCAACTGAATGCTTGTTTAATCTGATTTCAGATCTCTTTTGTCCTAAAAATTAAGGTCTGATCTGAAAGGTATGAAGTGTTTGACACCACTTATATGTAGGATACGAATATATGGTTCAACATGAGGCTATTCTGAACCTAAAAGACTCTTTTAAAATAAAGTTCAGAAGGGTATAAATTGCTTTCTAACAAAAATAAAAACACTTGAATTTTTTTTTCCTTAAAAGCCTATCACTTCAATTATCCAGTCATGATATTTCCAGGGTCACCCTTCACTGTCACTCAACAAGAGGAGCTGAAAGGTGACACAGATTTTAGGATCCCTAGTGGTGTAAACAGAAATGGCATTTAACAAACTAAACACAACTCCTAATGTAAGCATCCACATTACTGAATGGTTCATATGAAAAATGGACTATAATAATAATAATAATAATAATAATAATAATAATAATAATTGCATTTCTTATCAGATCTACCAGAGCCCCCTTATAAAGCCATAAATGCTTCCCTGTGTTGCAATTCTTGCAGCAAACCTCAGACAAGATGGTTGTATGTAGCAATTTATAAGTAATTTATTCTGAAAGTTAAATAACTGAAAAATAACTAAAAGCTAGAATGAAACTTTAAAGTTTATTTTAATTCTGCCTTCTTACATATGGAAATTGACATTGTTGTCAAGGGGTTTCGATTTTGTTCATAGCCTTTATTTATCCAATACTTCTCTGCAGCACAGAAATAATTTCTCATGTAGGCTAAGGAAATTTCATTCATCAAATCAGAACCATGGTTCAGCTCATCACATAAGATAGACCAAGACAAGTGCACCTATGGAATTCCAGAGAAGTGAGAGAAAAATAATAGGAAAAATATATTGCAAAATAATAAAGAGAATATTAAAAAAATTGTTTGTTACTTTCAACTAAACTTCCAAAGAATTTTCAGAAGACCATCAAAAGGCAGTTCTGAAAGGCATAATTAATTCCAGATTTCCATTCCTCTTTGCAAAAAAGAAGCAGAGCTCTTGAAAGGTTAGAAAAAATTGTGAAATAAAATTCTTGTTCTTTCTCCAACTTGTCTCTGAATAGAACTCATGCTATATTTCCTCAAAATGTACTATCAGATATACCATGAGAGTGACAACACTGCCTTAGCAATTATCCATAAAGACCTAAGGGTAACTGACCAGGGAGAAAACTGTAACACATCATAGGAGGTGCAGTCATAGAATCACTGAATGGTTTGGGTTGGAAGGGACCTTAAAGATCATCCAGTTCCAACCCCGCAGCCATGGGACAGGGATGGACAGGGACACTTCCCACTAGCCCAGGTTGCTCAGAGCCCCATCCAGCCTGGCCTTGTGTAGGCTCTGAGTCCAGCTAAGAACCCCAGTCTGATGTCCCATAAAGCATTTACCCAGCTGTGGAAGACAGGAGAATCTCAAATCCAGAAGCTAATCTTTCTCATCAACTTGTTAATCCAAAATACTCTACAGATAGCTTATCAACAAATTGACAATTTAACTTCCCAGGCAGAGTATTGAAAAGTGTAAACTAGAATTCCTATTAAATCACATCCATTATTATTTACAGTCACCCTAGTTTCAAATTCATGTTATATTAAACCCAGTTAAAGTTAAAAGACTTATCTGTAATATATACCACTGGAAGATCAGAACCAGGTGCTGCATTTCACCATAGATAATGTCACAGAATCACAGAATCACTGGGCTGGAAGAGACCTTCAAGATCATCAAGTCCAAGCCATGCCCTAATACCTCAACTAAACCATGGCACCGAGTGCCACATCCAGTCTTTTTTTAAACACATCCAGGCAGACAATTCCAGAACTTTATCACTCTTTCTGTAAAAAACTTTTTCCTGCTATCCAGCCTATATTTCCCTTGACACAGCTTGAGACTGTGACCTCTGGTTCTGTCAGTTGCTGCCTGGAGAAAGAGACCAACCCCCACCTGACTGCAACCACCTTTCAGCAACTTGTACAGAGTGATAAGGTCACCCCTGAGTCTCCTTTTCTACAGGCTAAACACCCCCAGCTCCCTCAGTTGTTCCTCACAGGGTTTGTGTTCCAAGCCCCTCACCAGCCTTGTTCCCCCCTCTGGACGCGCTCCAGCATCTCAACGTCCTTCCCAAACTGAGGGCCCAGAACTGGACACAGCAGTCAAGGTGTGACCTCACCAGTGTTGTGTACAAGGGAAGGATGACCTCCCTGCTCCTTGCTGGCCACACTGTTCCTGATACAGGCCAGGATGCCCTTGGCCACCAGGGCTCACTGCTGGCTCATGTTCAGCCACCTGTCACCAGTCCCCCCAGGCCCCTTTCTGCCTGGGTACTCCAGCCACACCGTCCCCAGCCTGTAACACTGCAGGGGGTTATTGTGGCCAAAATGCAGGACTTGGCACTTGGACTTACTAAACTTCCTCTTACTGGACTCTGCCCATCCATCCAACCACTCCAGGTCTGTCTGCAGAGCCCTCCTACCTTCCAACAGGTCAACACATGCTCCCAGCTTGGTGTCATCTGCATATTTACTAATGAAGGACTCAATACCCTCATCCATGTCACCAATAAATATATTGAGCAGAACTGGCCCCAGCACAGAGCCCTGAGGGACACCCTGGTGCCTGGCCCCAGCTGGATGCAGCACCATTCACCAGCACTCTGGGCCGGCCATCCAGCCAGTTCCTAACCCAGCACAGAGTGCTCCTGCCCAAGCCGTGGGCTGCAGCTTTTCCAGGAGTGTGCTGTGGGAGACAGTGTCAAAGGCCTTGATGAAGTCCACATAGACACATCCACAGCCTTTCTTGCATCCACCAGGCAGGTCACCTGGTCATAAAAGGAGGACCAGGCTGGTGAAACACAACCTACTCCTCCTAAACCCCTGCTGGCTGGGTCTGACACCCCGGCCATCCTGTAAGTGCTGTGTGATGACACCCAGTATAAACTGCTCCATAACTTTACTGGGTGCTGAGATCTGGCTAACTGGCCTGCAATTACCAGGATCCTCCTTCCCACCCTTTTTGTGAATGGGCATCACACTGGCCAGCTTTCAGTCCTCTGGAACCTCACCAGTGAACCAGGACTGTTGGTAAGTGATGGAGAGCAGCTTTACAAGCTCATCTGCCAGCTCCCTCATTACCCTGGGATGGATCCCATGTGCTGCCATAGATTTATGAGCATCCAAGCTGCTCAGCAGTTCTCTGACTGCCTCCTCCTGGATAACAAGGGAACCATTCTGTTCCCTGGTGCCATCTACCAGCCCAGGAGGACAGTTGTCCTGAGGACAAGACATCTTCCCACTAAAGACCGAGACAAAGAAAGCGTTAAGCACTTTCACCTTCTCCTCATCTGCAGTTACTGAGTTCCCTCCTGCATCCAGTAGAGAACAAATGTTGGTCTTACTCTTCCTTTTGCTGTTAATATATTTGTAAAAACATTTTTTATTATCCTTTACCAAAGTTGCCAAATTAAGTTTGAGCTGAGCTTTGATCTCCCTTAACTTTTTTGCTACGTGCCCTAGCAAACCCCTTTAATACTTCCTGAGAGACCTGACCCTCCTTCCAAGGATGATACATTCTCTTTTTATTCCTAAGTTTCTTCAAAACCTCGTTGCCCATCCAGGCTGGACGTTTGCCTTGTCGACTCACCTTTCGGCACACAGGGACAGTCTGTTCCTGGGCCCTCAAGGTCTCTGTTTTGAAGCATGCCCACCTTTCCTGAACTTCTTTGAGGGCTGCTTCCCATGAAACTCTCTGATTAAGTCTCCTAAATAAGCCAAAGTCTGCCCTCTGGAAGTCTAATGTAAAAGTCTTATTGATGTTCCTTCACCAAATATCAAGAACTCTATAATTTCATGATCACTCTGCCCCACTTGGCCTCCAACCACCACATCTCCCACCAGCCCATCTCTGTTTGCAAACAACAGGTCTAACACAGTCCCTCCCCTGGTGGGCTCGCTCACCAACTGTGACAAAAGTTGTTCTCCACACACTCTAAGAACTTCCTGGACTGTCTCTTTTCTGCTGTGTTAAGTTCCCAGCAGATGTCTGGTAGGTTAAAGTCACCTACAAGAACAAGGGCTGGTGATCCTGAAACATTCTCCAGCTGCTTATAGAATAAGTTGTCCACCTCTTCCTCCTCGTTGGGTAGACAATAACAGACTCCCAGTGCCTCTGTACAAATGTAATACATGCACACAGAATTTTTTCCCATTAATTAATTCAAATTTTATGATCTTGTCCTATGAATACCTGTGTTATAATGCAGTTATGATGTCAGTGTTATAAACATGCAAAAGGCATGTTTTAAAGTCATTGTTTCCTTAATTTTAAAATCCAGTTTGAAACCACAGGGCACCAGTTATTATAAAACCATGCATTAAAATGTTTCATTTAAAACACATGTAAATAAAAGTAATTTGAATCTTTAAGGGCTGAAATTGTGAACAATGTTTTTTCTTAATTATATGACATATATATTATATGACTTAGTGTTTTATTTACAAACAGAAACACTTAATGTTTCTACTGAAAAAAGAAAGAAAAAGTCAAATATCCTATCAGCTATGCACCTGTGTACGGTCCACAAAGAGACAGGTATAAGATTACAAAATTCTTTGATGATTTTCTAAGATGATTCTAAGTTAATATCAATGAAATGTATTAAAAAAGGGCTCAGTTCTGTTCACTCAAGCATGTTCTGGTTTGAATTATATTTGTAAACATAAACTGCATCAGAAAAAGCACTGCTTTAATGGCTTTGTTTAATTAAATTGGCAAATCAAAACACTGGGACAAGATAAGTTTATACTGGATAAAAGAATTGCTGAGGAGCCTTTTTGCACTTTGACAAATCCAGATGAAATTTAATATTTCAGAAATGGTCTGTGATATAATTGGAATAATTTTGAGACTCTGCTATTAATGAATATTAAATGAAAACCTTAAGGCTCAACTTAACTGATGTAATCTCTCCCTTCAAAGTCATACTATGAAGCCTGCATATCACAGGGAGTATTTTCTGTAAAAATATAAAGTAAGGATTGGATAATATAAAAATAGCAGCTAGTTCATCAAAGAGGAGAACAGTTTATAAAAAGTCTTCCCTCATAAATTCTTTTGCTAGCTGTAGCAGCTATGAGAAATGAAGAGCTCCTGTGAAATGCCCAAGGCCACACTTGGGTTAGGAGCTAAGAGCTACATCATCTTTAATGGGAGATGATACATTTTTTCTTGATGGAGATGAGACCTGAGAGCAAGGGGTTTGTTGTAGATCAAAAAGGAGTTGTATTGTTTCCTTAAGTGCACCATTAATTGACAAAAGAGCACTAAATAGAGGAGGAAGCACAGAGAACAGCCAGGGAGCTGGCGAGGAACTGCAGCTGGAATGGGTGGTGGTGTCCTACCTTGTAGACGATGATGGGGATATCAATGACGATGTAGATAAGGTCTCCCAGTGCCAGGCTGGCTATCAGCGCGTTCGGGCCGTTCCTCATACACTTGTTCTGGTAAATGATCCTCAGCAGAGTTGCATTCCCAACCATCCCAATGATGAAAATAGCACAGGATACCACGGTGTTAATGTATTTGAAAGTTTCAGCAATCTTAGTCTGCTGGGAGCATTTGACAGTTTGGTTGGACACCGGGGGCTGCATGGTGGTGAGGAGAATGCTGGATTCGATCCCTGAGAAGGTGGAAAGGGGGTTTCCCGAGTCACTCCTGTTGGAAACGTCTCTGTCAGAGCTGTCACTGAGGACAAATCCCGGGACCAGCAGCAGCAAGGAAACTCTTAAACACAGGGCTTCCATCCTGAAGTCCCCAATGAGCAAATTCAGTGGGACAAGTGTTTTGCTTTTTTCTTTAGTATTTCAGTGAGATACTTCTCACTTTTTCACCTGTGGAGAGAAACTGTAAGCAAAAAAAGAAAAGGAAAATACCCACATAATCAGTACAACAGGTAGTCTAACACATCCTGTTTCTCACTTAGGGAACGTTCAGCTTCTGCAGCATATATGTATAAACACCTGTTTATACTCACTGTGCTGCTCTGAAATCTAGATTACCCCCATTACCCGTCTGGCAAGAGGCAAACACAAAAAATTCCTTAAATGATACCTTATGCAAATAAGATACCACAAAACCCTGCTGAGACACAATTTGTATAGGGATGGAAAAAATAAGGGGGATGAAATTTTGTTTTAAAATATAGTCTTGCAGTTGACATGTCTTGGAGATTGCTGAATGGTATTTTAGCTAAAGAACTTACTATTTTTTCTTTGAAAACTAAAGGTAAAAGCACTACATTAAAAATTAAAAGCAGTAAATTCACCAATTTTCCAAGTATTTTTGAGGAACTACAACAATTAGATTTATATTATTTTTGTCTGACTTATTACTTGGATTTCAAATGAAAACTGATAAGACATGTATTTCAAATCAAAATCTGGACCAGATCCAAAATCCAGACCAGATCCAAAATCCCTAAATATTAGGAGGAAGATTTTATAGCCCTAGGACAGACCTCTGGCCGGGAAAATACCTTCAAACTCTGTCATCTGGTTCTGAATGTAATTGCAACTCATGCTCAGTGTTTAGCCACAGTGAAGTTAATAATAAAATATTAAGCTCTTTAAGGATAAAAAAAATACTTGGTTTAGTATTCTAAGCAACAACTCATGACAGTTCCAGGTAGGGAAGAAAGCATCATAGAATCCTGCCCTAGTAAGTGTGACACTGCCTGTGTGTAACCACTGCCACTGGGTTTGTAGATACCAAACCTCCAGTGAAACCAGGGATGCCATTTAAATCCATTTTCCTGAAGCCTTGGTTTAATTTAAGATTAAGATTTTTTCATTTACATGGTTTATGTCTGCAAAACAAGACAAAGTGCTGCAGTGTTGACAAAAGAAGAGTTGCAAATAAAGTATTTATAACTTTCTGATTTCCAGGGACTCATCTGAAGTATTTGGGAGGATCCTTTTAAATAAATGAATCCTAATTTCATTCCCTCTGGGGCTGTTAAATCAGAGTTTATAGCAAGACGTTTACCCGAGAAGGAGGGAGAAAATTTACTGATAGTACTTCTGGAGCAGGCAGAGTATAAATATTTACTAGCATTGCAGGCTCCTGTTGTATGTGGTCTGTGGAAGTGTGTGTGTATCTCTGTAGAGCAGCAGATGCGATGCTAACCCGAGTATTCCTATCTGGCATGCAGAGTGCTGTCCCTCACAGACCAGGGATCCACCTTTCAATCCTTGTACTGCTGTATTTGAGTTCAGGAACTGGCCAACTGCAAGTTCCCATGGAGTTAATTTCCAAGTTTAACATACTAAATAGTAAATCCTTTATTTAATTAAATTAAATGCTGGTTATGACGGTATCTCAGGGCACGTAGCAGCAGCATGGTGCAAGTGTTTTCACTTTAGGTTTCTAAATCTTACCAGAAACAACAGAGATGCTTGACTGTAATTCTTTTCAGGCAAGGATTAATACTTGTATTATTTTCTATGGTTACAGTTCCTCAGTTTAGAAATGGGAAACATGTATCACTATTAATGGCTTTCCCAAGTAAATGTGATAAAGCTATGAATAGAAACCATAACCCTATATTTTGTTAGTTTATAGTTATTAGTTGTATTAGTTTTGTCCTTACTTTGTGACCCTTTTTGTGAAAATTTGATGTATGTATCGTATAAACATGGTGGCAGTATGGCTGGGAACAAAATTGCCAATTACCCTCTTCCCTCTCCCGAAAGAAACTTTTCCCTAAGAAGCAAAACGAGAAAGTTTTTAATAGGCAAACTACTAAGGGTACTTTTTTATCGGTTCCTGACAGCCCTTCATTCCTCTGTGAATATTTTTAAAGTGTTTATCTTGTTGCAGAATATAACATGCAGCCTGGCTTGTATGAGGAACACACTGGCATCTCTGATAACTTCCTGTCATAAGGTAATCTAGGACTGTCCTTCACACACGCAGCCCGGGTACCTGGAGGGTGTGAGGGTGCTCTGTTAATGTGGGAGCCACCGGCCTGTGTTGTGCCTGTGCTCCGGCAGTGCTGCAGGAACAGCCGCGGATGCAGGGAACTGAATTCCTGACTTGCCTGGAGTATCAAACAAAAAAAATTCCCATGCCGAGGTTCGCAAGAAGAGGCCGTACTAGTGGAAATGAAATTGTTCCAAAGACCAGCTAAAACGTTAACAGTGCTTGATGAGTGTAAGGCAGCTGAGATGTGAACAGGAGCAAATGAAGCGGAGCAGGGCAGGAAGGCACTGAAGGGAACAACGCCGGCAAGGGGGATTCTCTGGGCTGTTCCCAGCGAGCGCTGCCGGGGAAGCAGCCCACTGCTCCTTCTCCAAGTCTAGAGGAAACACGCTCCTTGCTCCGCCAGCGAAGGATCAATTCCAGCATGCACTGGCAAACCAGTGCTGCCTGCCCTGCAGCGTATATAGAGAGCCTCTGGCAAGATCCATACATTGTTGAACTTTATGGAATAACAGTTCCCCCAAGCTGCCTTGTGCCCGTCTCTTGTTCTCCCTCCCTCCCTCCCTCCCTCTCTCTCACACGCTCACACCCGCACACAGAGGTGCACCACCGGCCCCGAATCCCTGTCCGGGGCGTTTCCAGCGGTGCGGAAGGTGCCCGCGGCTCGGGCCGGGCTGTTCCCGGCGTGGGATGGGGATGGGGCTCCCGCAGCATCCCGCGCACTTCCCCCCGCCGCGCTCCCCGCCCGGCTCACCCTCATGCTGGGGCTGCCGGCGCCGCCGCCGCCGCCTCGGAGAATTTCTTCGGAGTGGCTTTTCCTGGGGTAGTCTTACCAGATCCTCCTGCCTGCGTCTGACTGGGTGGAATTGAAAATCCCCACCTCCGCTAAATCAGTGAACGAAAGAGACAGACTGAAGAAGTCGGAGCGTCCCCTCTTCACTGCCCCCTCCCCCAATTAAAACAAACCTCCAGCCTGAACTGAGCCCCTGCCAATGTTAAACACAAAGGCTGCCTCCCGGGCACAGGGGAACACGGAGCTCCTTAACTCTTTCCTCGCTGAAACTGAGCACAGCTGCTTCGCTGGACTCATCCAAATCCACAGTTCCTCCCCGGAACCCACTGCTGTAGCTGCCTGCTAATGGCATGCAGGATTCTCAGCAAGGGTCTCTACCTGATCCCACCAGACGGAAGAAGATCCATGAGCAAAATCAGATTTCCGTGGGAAATCTGATTAAATAAACTTCTTTTTCTTTGCATTTGCCCCGGGGCTGGCCGGGATCAGGCTCTGAAACAATCGGTAAAACTGTGTGTGTGAGAGTTTCAAAAATGCTGGATCCGTAAACAGAAACTGCTCCTGAGTGAAAATTTCTTTGATCCATCAAGGACAAATACATTTGCTAATACATTTACTTGCTAATACATTTTTAGTTGCATTTACAAGGATAATAAGAGTGAGGCATTTTCTATCATTCCTATGCTTCCCATTACTATTCTTCTGTCAAGACAGACATGCAAAAAAGTCTGTGCAGAAAAAGTGGAAAGTTCACTTATACCTGATGATATTTTCTCACAATGAGGGGGAAAAAAGTGTATCACAGGGAACAGCTTGTACAGGAAAGAGTTTCAACATCCCTTCTTTCATGATAGCAAGTTCGTGAAATTTTGAATCCTTTGTGGAATCATTTCAGGTTTCTCATTTCCTGGCAAGCTGTCATCTGGTTGTACCACAGAAATTATTTTCTAAACATATATGGGTTTCTTCTGAATAAAAAAGTCAACCTTCCTAAATAAGATGCAAAAATATGTCATCCTAAAACTGCAAAAGCAGACTGAAGAGAACAATAGAAAATGTGAATTAAAATATCTGGCACTAAGTCATGTAGGAAATTATTTTGAACTTTTTCAGTTTTGCATTGTTAAAAGTATGCTTCTGTAAAATGTTTGAAATCATCTGATAAATCTTGAACAGGAAAAACCAGCAACTGGATCGACTGGATTAGCAGTATTTTATTACTTCTAGAAAGTCATCTCAGTTAAATGAAGTGTCAAAGCACAGGATATTTGAAGGAACATACATGTTCAGCAGAGAATCACAAGGAGCCTACTGTTTGCAAATCAGGTAGAAAGTTTAATTCAAAATCTCAGGTTGCTGTGAAGTTCAATAAATGCTGATAAGCCACTAAATTATCCATATACTACTAAAAAAATTCTTTACAGTTTGGTCATAGATGCTTAGTATTAATGATTAGCTTTGTCAAGAATCATCTTCATGGTAACTTGTTGGAAAAAAAAACATTGAAGAGTTGGAAAGGCTGTTATTAAAGACCATGTGCACTTTATGGAGTGCTTTATTGAAGGCAACTCTTAAATCTCTTGTATGTTCTCTAAACATTGTTAAGACCCAATTCCTTTCCTGGGATTATTTGACCTTTATATAAAAAAAAAAAAAAAAAGAAAAAACCACCCCAAAAACAAAACAAAACAAACAAACAAACAAACAAAAAAACCCCAAAAACCCATCCAAAACCAAACCAGAATGAAACAAAGCAAAAAAGTACATTTTTGATCTCAATAAAGCACGCATTTGTTATTCAAATTCATAATACATGATTCCAAGCATAACTGTATTTACTATTACATGAAATAAATGTAATGAAATTATCAAATTTACTATGCTGTTAAAAATCTATTCCTAGACAGCCTTTATAACAGCTTCTTTTACTGCCAACCCACACAAGTAGTATTAACTATTAGTAATTACTGATCCACGTTGTTTGTTGTTTTTACTGTTGCTGATTTTTTAAATGAACCTTTGTTTTGTCTTTAATCTTCTAGGTGTCTAAAGCTCAGTTGATATCTTGTCTTAAACTAAGATAAATTAAAAAATTATATTTAGTGGTTCCTGCTTTTATGGTGTTCAGGAAAGTAACATGGAAGAGGAAGTTTTCACAGAATTAAGCAAAAACTGTAGTTGCAAATGCAGCTGACCTCGGCTACTGGGAAGAGTGATAAAATGCAGTTCTTTAGACCAAGATATTATCATCTTTTAGAGACACTTTCACCATCATTGAGGACTCTGTGTACCGGTTTCAGCACAGTGAAAGTGTTTCCCCTGACCTCTTCTGTTTTGTGTCTTCAACAAACTGCTTAGCTTGTCTCACATAACTCCAGAGATTCAGAGAAAGGGCAACGTATCAATCTCATTAGGAAAAAATCCAACTGGTTTTGCAGCTGGAGTTGAGAAGACTACCAGCAAATACCAGCTTTTATAAAGCTATTGATTTCCATGAAGCCTTCAGCTATTAGAAAGAAATATTTCATTTTACTGGATTGAAAGGTGTGTTAACCAAATGTATTACCTGTTCAGCCACTTACTTCCACAGATTTGGTATGAAATAGGAACATACGATCATCAAATTGCAGAGTTCTAAATCAAATTACTGATATTCAAAAGACCAAAATCAAAACCAGGCATTGTCTATTATTGACATTTCCATAAACAGTGAGTTGTGGGTTTATAATCCGTAGCATTTTCAGAAAATCAGATGTTATTAATGACAAAGGTTGCAAGTATCTAATTATTCTGACTTCTTTCACCAGATTTCTGATACAGTTTTTATCAGAAACAATACAAACAATAATAAATAGGAGCCATTTGGAGAATTGGGAAAAATGCACCTAAATACTTTGGTTACAATACTGGATAACTGTTTCACTTCGAATTCAATACCTAGGTCTAGTGAACAAGAACTCAGCAAATCCAAAACTTCTCATGGAATCCTGCTAATTTCAAAAACACTTGTTGGGCAGGTTTCTCAACTTTTATTACTACCCCAGTTCAGTCAGAAGTTGCACCTCACTGAACAAAAAGAAGAGTCATCTAAACCATAGAGAGTATTTCTATCTTGTGTAGATCATCTGTTCTTCGAAAAGAGATGCACCTATGCAGCTGCTTTAGAAGAATTCAGTTAAAAATGGCACCCTCCAGAAAATCTAAATACATTGAAACTCAGGGCTTATTAATTCCAGTGATCACTGAACCAGTTATTTGCTTCTGTTGCATAATATTTCTGTTTCCCAGCAGCTGATTTATTTAAATTGTATCTCTATTAATGCCATATCTGTAACTCTATTTATGGGCTTAGCACAAATAAATCCTGTTTCTGGCAAGGCTGTCTTGCTCCTCCTCCCTTCTTGCCCTCTCCTTTCCTCCCTCTGTCCTCCCCCTTTCTCTGTCTCTCTCATTTGTTTCCTTCATGTCAATAGAAAAATCTGGCAATTTACAATAGGTATTTTTAATTCAAAGAGAATTATAGTGCGAATACTATTGTATTAATTTATTCTTATAACTAGAAATGTGTTTTTATTAGAACCACTAAAATGTTCCTGCCTTGGGCTATGGGAACCTGAAACTGTAAAAGAATCAATAGGGATAAAGGATTGAAGTTTAAAGGACAAAATTGACCATGGATCCACACAATTAATACAGGAACAACTGCAGAAGCTACTGCACCCCAAAAGGGAATATTAGTCAGGTACTGTGGATTGGGTGTGTCTAAATTTTGCAGAACCTTGATGGAAAATTTGAGTAAGACATGAGCTTCCTGGGCCTTTAGTGTGCAGATTAGAGAAGTAATAATATGTGTTGAAAATTCCCTTCAATTGCTGAGCATTTCAGATTCCTCTGGGGAGCATTTACCTACTGTGTGAAATGCGATGGACTAAGAACATTATAGAAAAGACTTACTGGGAGAGGCAATGCTGTTGGTCTTCATTTCCATAGATGGAAGCCCTAATTTTCAAGGTCTGGATCTTATAAATCTATTTGTTGGCAGGCAGTAGAGAGAACCAGACTCTTCTCCCTGATGCTCAGTGACGGAAGGGGAGGCAAAGGACACAAGAAATGTGTTCTTGAAATACAAGAAATTAAATTTGAATATAGGAAAAAACACTTTCACTTTAAGGGTCATCAAACAGTGGCATAGGGAGCCAAGAGAGTCTGGAGAATCTCCATCCTTGAAGATATTCAAACCCGGCTGGACACAGTCACGAGTAACCTGCTTTAGGTGGCTGGGTTCTGAGCAGAGGCATGGGCCAGATGATTTCTAAGGGTCTCTTCCAATCTCAAAAGTCTGTAAATCTGTGATTCAGGTGAGACTTCCATTATGTCAATAGTATCTTGACCTGAGTTCTGGCATTATGGTGTTCAAAATTCTTCAAGTTATGTTGTTTATATTGGCAGTTGATGTGCTGTTGAATAGAGCATGAACGACACACACACACACACACACAAACACACACACACACACACACACACACACACACGCAAAAGAGTGCTTGTAAGTTATTGTCCTGTGGCAAGTTGGATACTGCCCAAAAGGATAATGGGTGATGGTAACTGAAATATTCAGCAAAGAGTGTAATTTTTTAGTATTAGTTCTATAAAATTAAGAAATTATTTTCTTCTTCACTTTTGAGGCCAAAACAGCAAAATGAGTGACTGTAGGGAGCATTTGGGGATCTTCATCCCATTGTTTCAGGCAACCCTGAAGCTAGGTGTGAGCTAAGGACCCTGCTCCAGAAAGACCAGTCTTCAATGGTGACAGATAAAAATATTTCTACATGAGCCCCTCAGTATGCAGTAAAGTTTGTATACATGAAGAAGAATAAAATAGCAATATGTCACAAAAGATGCTTGCTACGTAATCATGCAATGAGTGAAATTATGCAATGGGTGACTATAAGCACACAAAAGAAAAAAAAACTAGAAGGAATGAAAACCAGGAAAAACTAGAAGGAATGATTTAAAGAACAGCAAGAGGAAGAGAATGTCTTAGATTAGAAAATCTTCCATAATTTACAAAAATGTCAATCTGCATTTGCAGATGTGAGCCTGTGCAGAACACAAATTCTACAATAGAGGAATGCTGTTCTGCTGCCAGATGCGTCTTTTATCATTGTAAGCACTAATAAAATTATCTAGATAAGATAGTGAGATATTAGAATGCCATTTTATCTTAATCTAAATAAGGTTAAAATTATTTCTATTGGCTACTCTGCAGTGAAGCTGTTTTTCATGGAAAACCCTGACTCATCTCACTTCTTTCTAATGTTTCTACATTATCTAATTTTTTGTTAGTATAACTAAAGCTGAGTTGAAATAAGCTGCTTGTACATTTACTTTGTTTCAGTAAAGCCTCATTTTTATATTATTCAACATTAAATGGCTAGCATAAACTATTCGACATATTATCTTACTGTAAGCTATATATGTAGGCCTATTTACGGACTTATTGAGTGATAGATTAATTACAAACTTCAGAGTGTTTTTATAAATATAAAGAATTCTCTGCAATACAATTTTGAGATAAAGGTTTCTGGAAAAATATTCACCATTCTTTTCTGCAATTGAAAATCAAAACACACTTTTAGGTAACTAACACAGAATTAAGACAGTGTGCATAGAAAAATCTAGATATGTAATACTTGAGACAGAAGGAGCTGACAGTTCTTTAGGTTTTGGTGATAAAGGCTCTCAATCCTTTAAAACAGTACAGCTGGCTCCATCTCAAGTTTGGAAAGGCTGGGTTGGGATACAATTGCGTTCCTGGCTATAGGATTGGTATGATGTGCTGTCTCATGTTGTCATGGCCTTACTGTGACCTGGATTTCCAGTGCAACGACTTTTACCTGGTATGTGGATTATGTGTTTTTATGGTATTTGGCTGTGTTAATGCAGTTCAGTGGTACTAAATTTCAGAATGGTCAAGAAATCTGAATTTTGTCTTGAGGATTCAGAGGGCTGGGAGGCAATCAACCTTGGCTTCCTTCATTCCTCTTCCACCCCAGCTTCTTCATAGAGAGCCTTGTCTCTTCTGCTGTGTTCTATCTAATGAGAACCCCTCCCTTCTCCACGTGTGCCTGGTAGTCCTCAGCCACTGACACCAGTGTTTGTCAGCTGTCCTCTTCCTGATCCTTGTCCCATTGATGACCCACTGTGGTTCCTCCAGCAGCTGGGATTGTGCCCATTTCTTCATACACTGAACAGGAAATGGCTGGATTTTGCTGTTTTACCCTTAAACCCAGTCACAGTGCTGGGGCCTGGTGGGGTGAGGACAGACAGACAAGCAAAGTGGGAGGACTGTGGCATCCCCCTTGGCTGCTGGCCATCCGTTGCTGCTCCCTGACAGCGGGAGAGTGCACTGGGAAGAGGGAACAATTTTATGGGTCTTAGTCCAAGTACCCCAGACAAAAGGTCCAACTCACTTTTGCTATCTTTGGACAGAAATATTTCTTTCTCTGGTAACAGAAATTTTATTTGGTGTTAAAAAATAACTTGAAACTGAGATGATTTCCATGTGTCAAGCCACTACATCCTCTCAAATAAAGGGAAATGATGAAAAGGTAAACTAATGATTCTGTTAAAATACCAGCATATAATAATACATGTCTATTGTTTAATTTTATTTTTATTCTTGTGACAGTCACTACTTATAGGTTGTTCAGATTATGAAATGGAAAGGAGCAAGAGATATTGTTGCCAGTCTCCCTGTCCTGGCTGATATTCCACTACAGTTATAAGGACTTTCATCTTATGACATTGGAATTTTGTCATAAATAACATACAGAAGCGAGTATACAATCAGTCCTTTGTATTAAGCTGTAACACAAAACTATTCTGCTTGTATAGACTAAAAAAAAATTAAAATTGAAATCGATGTAATTCCTGGGCATAGTGAGGTCAAAAATGATAGTAGTTTTCTAGGATAATTCTTATGAATATAGGTAAAAGCAAACTATTGTCAATAATTAAAATAATGTATTTTAGGTATCAAGCAACAGTAAGCTCAGGATTTGTATTTGTAACTAACAATTATCCTAGTCACAAATTTTAATCTCCTCTTAATTGATTTAATGTGCTGTTCAATGCAACTATTTAGGAAGGAGGTTAAAAAATACAGCCAATAGATGCATGCAAATAGAAGTTTATGTACTCTTTGAACTAGCAAGTTTATTATTTGCATCATACTTTCCAGGGGAAGAACATCTGAAAGAATGCTTTCCACTTACTTTCAGATGTAAAACGCATGTTTTCTAAGCCATGCATAAATGGTATCTGCTCAATTTAACTCAGTCAGATCTAAGATGGTGGAAATGTAATGTTCTGTTTTCCCCATGAAACCTCTGTAGTTATTTGGAATATTGGACTATGAATATACTAAACCCCAGGAATATTGTTGTGAAACAGGTGCTGAAAGCATACATATCAAGCTTCTGGTCCTGTGTTATTTCCTGCAGACCCCCAAAGTCACACATTTATTGTGGGGCTCTTACAGCACTGTTGGATCAGATTCTCAGCTGGCATAAACAACTGTAAATCTCTTGTTGGAAATGGAAATACATTTATTTGTATTTTCAGGGAATGATCATAGATGGTGTAATTCTTTTCAAGTCACATTAGTGGATGTTGAAGAGAACCATGCCATCATGTGCATGTTTCTCAAAATATACCTGAAACAGAGCAGCTGCTGTAATTTTCTGCAAAAGCTGATCCTGCTTCATAAGAATTTTGATTTATTTGAATATTTTTAGTACTTCCTGAATTTTTACTTATTATTAATTTGCTAGTGGCTATAATAATCTAGATAGGCTAGTTTTCAATAAGTGTTGAAAAAAAGTTGAAAATCAAATTTGGATTCTGAAATAATCTGTAATTTGAAATATTCACCTGGGAAAAAAAAAATTTAACAGATCTGCATCCAAACAGGCTTTAAACTGAAATAAAACTACTTTGTACTGACATTCTGAATGGGCCCTACAACTTGAGTGAGGGCATTTTTAAAATTAATTTCAAATAATGTATATGTGTGAGGTTATTGATCACATAAAGTTCATAAGCAAAGATAAAGTTATTTTTAAAATGTAAGCAAATTATTTATACAGGCATATGAAAATGAAATGAATGGGGCCAGACTCTTGTAAGTAAAATAGTTTAACTGTTTGGCATATAGTGATAGTGAAATATCTGGATCAAAGCATCTGCAACTGCCTGTGGTTGATTTATAGCACACAAGTAGCTATCTCCTTTTCTTTCTGTTTCCAGCAGGTGATATTTAGATCTCACCTATACTATTACTTTTGAAGTGATGGCCAAGAAGAACAGAATTATGAATCAGAATTATGAACAACATAGGACAAAAATGCCTTTTGGATTTAGGTCTAGAATACAGTAACCGTCCAGCAAAATGCAAGAGCTTAACTTAGAACCTTTATTTTTCACCTCAGACTGAACTTTATTTGTGTCAGGACCTGTGTGATGACTTCTGGAAAAATAAGGAAAGCCGTACCAAAAGCCTCAATATTATTTGTTGCAATTCTGTAATGTTTTCTTGGAATTTCGCAATATACTGAAATACTTGAGGGAGTTGCTTCTGAAAAACTCCTGGTGAGATATTTTGGTCTCTGCAAACTTTTTATGTTCAGGTTGAAAAACAAATCTATGAAAACTGTCCCACCTCTGAGGAATGTTTGTTAGCTCCACTTTGTGTTTGTTAGCACCTTTATTCCTCGACAGATGCCCTCATTAAAGATTAAAGAAATTTATCCACCTTTGTGGTTCTTTGAATACATATGCTTGTATGTATATATCAGATACAGAATACTAGATTTCATGTATTGTCAAAATTCATATACGCAAAGAAGTCTTCCAAGTTATGCAAAAGTAGGAACAAAAAGTGTGTGATTTTTGCTGCTAGCATTTGGCGAGACTGAAGGGAGATGAAACAAACAGATGTCCTAGAAGCTGTCAAGACCTAATAAGTCTGGTATTAATAGACATGTCTGGGCCAAGCACTCTCTAGAGATAGTAACAATAATTGTTGCCTCCAGATAGTCACATGTTTCGTCTCTTCAATTTTTTAAAGGGTTCAAATTCTCAATTGTTGTGTTTAATTTTTATTTTTTTTATTAATCGTTACTTATTATAATGCTGTCTGTAGATTTAACTTCCCACTCCCAATGAGGTGTCTCAACATGTAACAGATTTTAAAGGTTTTCTTGGTGGTGAGTAGGAACTGATAGTTTAATTCCTTCTGCCCTGGAGGGCTGGTATGATATGCAATATTAAGAAATTCTAGTTTGAGGAGATGTGTTTGGCAATTTCTATCAGGGTTAGGCTATCTCCTTCTAGAAGTCTGTCCCATGATAGTACCCCTTGCCTTCCACTGTCATGTGAAGGTTCTGTCAATTATAACTGACAGAGCATCTCCCATGCTCAGGAAGGTGGAATAACACACAGAGAGTCTCCTCTTCACTTAGGACTTTGGATGTGTAATGATATCAACTCAACTTTTTAAAAATCTTATTTCTTCTGGTAGACTACAATAATTTTTGGTCTCTTATTTCACTTATGTGAAAACACACTGACCTAGTGGGGGACTTCAGTTTTGTATCACAATGCTCCTTTGTGGAATACATGCTCAGAACAGCTGCAAATCAGGTGAAGAGAGGGAGAACACAGAGCATTATTGTGTTCTAATATTTTCCCTGACTGAGCTTTACACACTTCCCTTGCTGAACAAATAATGGCATCACTCGGTCACCATCTTAGGAAGGTTCTTCTTCAAAGAACAGTTTCTTGTGCTTTCTTATTCTCTAATTTGCTTGTGTATTCTTAGGTTTATCATATTTTCTTTACTTCACCTGATTATGTCCCCTATCATGACCTACAATATTGTGCTGACTAGACACCATATTTTGAGATCTATACTGAAGCCTGTATCACTCCCCCCTGTTCGCTGAGGCACTGCTGCAGAAGGTACCACTGCAGTGTATCTGCTTTGATTAAGCTCTGCTTCTCAGAGGCCATGCACTTCTGAAAAAATGTTCTGTTACTGTATTCATTACAGACTTATTGACAGGGGCCTGTTTAGTCGCCTATTTCTAGAGCACTTTAGTTATTGTTAATGTTTTATGCTTCATTGTTTCAAAAATGTACCTCTTGAGATTAACTTTGAGTAATGGAGAGCAGAGATACATCCAAGCCTCTAATGAAAACCACCATTCTTCTTGGAAGGCAACACATACCATGATATGCATTGCATTTGTCTGAAGGGCTCGGGGTTCGTTGCCATTTGCTTTATTTATGCATACATAATAAACCTCAGAGAAATAGTCATGGACTGTGTTGATCCTGGAAAGCATTCAAAAGACTGAATTGTCAGTTTAACCAGATCTTTCATTAAACAAATCTAATTCTCTTCCCCTTGTACTCACAAACATCCAAGGAAATAAAACTATCAATGTTTTTAAAAAATACCCTTTTTGTATGTAACATCACTGTAGATACATGTGAAATTCTCTGTGGCAGTCCTGTGGGTTTTTTAAAGAAATAAAGGATTTTAGGGTTTTTTGATTTCAAAATGATTGAGTGAAATTTTTTCAACCACTTAATGAAAACAAGCTGGCACTAAGCTTTTAAAATGGCTGGAACTAGGAAAAAATATCTTTGCACAGAAATTAGAGCATTTCTGCAAGTCTGTGGTATTCTTCTGGGGCATCAGTAGGAGGAACCAGTATACAGAATGTGCTCTCTCATTGCTTTGGAACAAAATAGCTCCTCACTCCCAGTGCAAAGTAGGTCACAAACAGGCATCCTCTGAATGTAGCTACTCAAATCTCATGTGGTGCTGCCCATCCATTGCTTGTCATCAATCAGAAGCTGAACAGGTCCATGTCCTAAAGCTCTATTTTGGGAAGGAAGGTTATGTGTATTTCTAATTCTCTTCATGCCACTCACCTGATGATAATCCCTGCTTGCACTTAGGCATTAAATCACCACAGCTGAGTTGGTCAGAAAAAAAACAAGAGAACCTTGGCCAGGCCCTCTGTCTGCAAGAGCGGGCGGTGAGGAACAGGTAATGCTGTTCAAAAGAGATGTCAGTTTGTGGCTCTGACTCTGGAGGTTATTATAAAATTCAAGAGCATTTCTCAATTATTTTTATGTAAGGACTGTGGAGTTCTTCTTGGGAAGAGCTGGTTAGCTAGTGTCTGCTGGCAGTTGCTAAAGCTTAAGCTTTGTAGAGAAGAGGAAAGGTTTAAACAAACTGATGTTTTAGTTAAGTGCTTTCAGTTTCCTGTATTGCACAATCTGACTTTTCCTTATATTTTTATTTCCTATTAGCTTGTGACTATTGTTCAGATGAGCGGGAATCAGTTGTGCTTTGTGATACTATATGAATTTGCTGACACTTCTCATCTTGGCCACATTTATGTTGAGATCAATTGGTTGAAAAAGTTCTTCAAGTGTGGAAGACCAACTTCTAAGCAGAAGGAGAAGCTTTAACTTTATTTTTCTGTTTCTTGTTATTTGTATTTGTTCTTTTATTGTACTACTGTGTTTACTTATGCTTATATTTACTTAATTCCTTACTATTATATTTGCTTAATTCCTTCATTGTGCTTTCTGATGGGTGCCTAATCACCATGCCTGATTTTCAGCTTTTAAGTCAGTCTATAAAATATTGAATTTATTTTATTTATGACTATGATGTATGTGACTCTTTGGTGGGAGGTGGGAGGCAAATTTAATTCAAAGTGTATTTCTTCAAAGGAATATAATAATTGCTCAGCCACAATCTGTGACTAGAAAGCTATCCACCAAATATGAAAAAAATTACCCCAAATCCAAATAACAGAGAGAGATTATAAAAACAACTTCACACGTTGTAGGTTTAACATCTGCCTAGACTAAAATGTCTAAATTATTTGAATAACTACTGGAAGAGATAATATTTTGCTCTTGCATATGTGTTTTATATAGAAAAAACCTACTTTGGATGAGATTGGAAAGATTTTTCTCTTTCCACTAATCTGTGCCAGAATCCAATTATAGAATACATCCCAGTAATAGCAACAAATGATAGTTATAAGAGGAGAGTGCATGCTACAATTTGTTGTTGCCAAATAAGACCCTTTAATAAGAAGCCTGGGTTTTCTCTTTAAAGTGACATTCTAAAAGGTTTTCTTCCCCATTTACAGCTAAGGAATTGGTACACACTTCCAGCATCTTGGTGCATTTGAAAGTTCACTAAAGCAAGCCTATTTTTTATACTTCAACAGCTTCTTCCTCCTCTGAATAAAATATCTGAATCATATAAGGAATGAAATCCTGACCACTTTGAAGTCACTTGGAAAATTCTTTTTGTCTCTCAGTGAAGCTAGAATTTCACCCCAAGTGACTCAAGTATTACATTATTCTAAATTGCATTGTGGAGGAGGTTAGATTACCATTTTATACCATTTTCCTGCTTCAGACTTTAAAGTAAATTCCAACTGGCATCTTCCTTGAAGCCGTTAAGAGATTATTCTCTTCAGCTTCTCTGCCTTATGACAGAGGTCTGAGAACCAATATGGGTTTTTTGACATTTGCATACTGAAAAGCAGAAGGCTCCATAAGTATTCATGCTCCTCTGATTGTACATTGAAGAATTTATACAGAAAGGCTGCTTCTGGAGAATTGGGAGTGCAGTCTGCAGAAAAAAAAAAAAAAAAAAAAAAGGCAGCAAGTCCAACAGTTATGATTCCTGGAGAGTCAGAGTTCCTAATTCACTGACCTTGCATTAGAAGCTTTAGGGTTTCTCACCACTGATTACAAATCTATGGCAGAGGGGGGATTGGGCACATTAAGAGTTTTGTTTTGTGCATTTCAGGTAGATTAGTTTCTTTCCATTTATTTGCTACTGGTTCATTGATAGTCTGGAAATATTGTGCTTGTTTTCTGATGACTATCACCACAGCATTCAAGATTTTGGGGGTTGGCACTAATTCAGCAGACATAAAAAGCTCTGTGTTGGAAGGGACACTTAGTGAGGTCACACACATGACTTTAGAAACCTGCTATCAATAGGAATTAGAAATCTCAGCAATTTTAATGGAGCTTTTGGAGCCTTTTAATTCTAAACACTTTTCCCTCTTCTGTGTCTGGAATAGAATATTCTGTGGATACAGAACTGGTAGCCTGTCCAGGGCAGATGTAAATCGTGTCAATGTTACTAACGATATATTTTTTTTATGACCAGGCAAGTAAATGGTAACACTTCTGAAAGTACATGGGGTACAATATTGGACCAAACACAGATTAAGAGAAAAGATAGTAATAGATAGACAGCCCAAGAAAGAGGGTGAAAAGCTCGGGATATGCCTTGCCAAGAAAAATTGTTTGTGTTTCCAGAGCTACAAGAAGCATAGTATGTTTTTTTACTATAAAGCCAGTTCAAATTCTTTTCAATAGAGCAACATCCTGTAAAGGGTATCCAGTAATATAGTCCATAAATAAGCATGGCTGAAGTAAGTAAAGTTGATAAATAATAAATGATAGCTTGTAATCTATAGAACAAGTTTATATTTGAATGTTTATAGGGCATGGGAAAAATGTAACACCCCCACAGAGATGAACAGGGGTTTTTAGTCCCTATACCTGGGTTATTAACTCACAGCCATTATATATTTTCCTTTGCTTCCTATCCCATGACAAATGATGTAATTAAATTGCAAATGTATCTTTTAAAATATATATGTACAATGACTATATCACTGCATATATCCCATGTGTATGAAGTTTATATAACTGGATAAAGAAAAAAAAAGTCAATTTTTCTCTATGCTATAAAATTGGTACCATATAAAATCAGTTCGAGTCCATGATGAATAAGTTTTCAGTGGTCTAGATTCATATCTGAGGTTGGTCCAGGACGTAGTGGCATTGCCCTAAATAAGATTGTACTGTGTGACTTGTCAGAAAAAAATTGTAGTAAAGATCTCATTTAACAAAACTCTGCCTTGCAGGGATTTTTTACCCTGAATTCCATGTATTTAAACTAATTTGATTGCTTGATTTTGCAGGTATTTTGTCTATTCTCTTGCCATTGACATTAGTAGTCTTGCTGTAGATTTTGACAGAAATAGGAGAGAGAAAATTTTTACAAATTTATTTCATTTTTGAGAAGCATCTGTGCTTCCAAGAAAGCCATAGGATTGTCCTATGATTATGTGATGGTTCTCGAAGATCTGTTGCCTCCTTTTGAAATGAACAAAACTGGTCTGGAAGCCTCAGGGGACCAGGCTTTTCTGAAATTGTTCTGTCTTCAATGGAAATACTCTTCAGACCATCTTTCCCACAGCATTTTGGTGCTGCGAGGCTTGACTTTGTCTAAAGAAGCTTCATGAACATTCAGAAACATAACTTACCAATTCTCAGACTGAGCTGATGTTGAGAGTCAGTGAAATTTGTTTAATTTACATTCACAGAAATACTTTTAAAACGTATTTTCTTGAGGAGAACGCTTCTGAATCCGAAGCATAGACGTTGTTCTACCTGTAAATTAGAGTGTTTCAGTAATTCCCTTTTTATCTAATGTGTGTAGTTTGTGTTCTTGCATTTCTACAATTTTTAGATTTTTTAGCAGGTGCTGGATTCTCCACATAGAATCTTGCCTCCCACTGGAGAACTTAGATTTTTTTTTTTTTTTTTTAAGCCGGGCCAGCCAGAAAGGACAAAAGTAAAAAAGACAACAGTATTTAGTCAATGTTTGAGTACAAACCATCAATATGAAACAGATCACAGACTTGCAGAATAGCTGGGGTTGGATGGAGCTTTAAAGATCAGTGCAGAAAATGCAATATTTAGATGCAGTGGCAGGTAGGAGCATTTCCCACGTATTCAAGGAAGTTCTGCAGAGCTCTGGTGAAATCCTGTGTGTTCTGTTTGAGAATGCACATTCCTGCTGTGCATATTGCATTTAAGTTTTATTTGCTTGCCTCTGTAAGTCAAGGTTATCTGTTCTCCTTCAGAGATGATATCTATGATGATGATATACCTAATGTCCTGATTTGCATGATCAGGGAGTGTTTTCACGAAATGTAAATTTTGGCAATGAACACACAGAGGTGTCTGCACTCATCCCACCGAATTGATGCACCTAAGCTAGAAGGGTCATCTGTCTGGAATCTTTCCTAATCACGGGGGGAGAGATCTTTGTGTGCTGTAAAGGCAAACCCCAAATCCCTGCTGACATATGCACCTACATGTGATCATTTAAATACCCTCCTTTCTGCCTCCAGCCATCTTTATTAACATATTCCTGCTTTGTCTAAGAATTTATTTGTTCCATGTCCAAGTTGGTGTGAGAAGATTTTGCTAGGTGTGTCTACTAACTCACAGAGTGGTGATCGTAGCTCCAAATGATTTGGAACTTTTAAGGAAAGGGAAAGAAATACAAAATTATACAGACATAATGTTACCTACTTAGAGGTAGTGTCAGATTTAAAAGTTCCTCAATCTTGCTATGTTTAGGGAGATGACCTTTGAACTGTGCAGCTGAAATTAGGCATGTGCACCTTTTAATAAGTTATGTGCATAGATGGAAGTTTGCCAGGCTTTAACTTATGAGAGTATTTTTTTTTTTTGCATAGTACCCTTGTAGGGGTGCATCTTGATCAGACACTGAGAGTGCTAGAGAGAGTAGGCTAAATATGGAGAAACAGGGAAACTATAAAAAAAATATTGTTTATCTAAATGATAGTACACTCATTTTGGTTTTGGAGATTTTTGGGTTTTTTTGAAAAGAAACTTTAGTGTATATGTATGAATTAGAGAGTTTATTTGCAGTAATTTGCATCTCTGTGCAAAGTGTGATTTTTCACTTTTCTCATGCAATATTTCAATGATGTATGATTTTCACATTCTGCTGTCATCTTAATTTTCCTAAATTTGCTGAGAAGTCCCTTTTTGTCTTTAATACTTGGACTATCAATGAGTGGCTTCCTCAAAATATTAAATTTCTAAACTAAATATATCTATATCATATATCTGTATCCACTTCTGCACACACAGAAGACAGAATTGCCAAACCATGGAGTGGTTGAGGTTGGAAGGTAACTCTGGATGTCATTTGGTCCAAACCTCTTCTCTTGCAGAGCTACCTGAAGTGGGTTGCTCAGGGTCTTATGACAACATCATAGTCAGGTGTATTTTCTCACAATCATTAGCATTTATATTTCAAACTGTGTTTGTTTTGAGTAGTGCTCAGAATTTTAAATAGCAGCTCATTAGTGCATAACTTTTGTGTTTTGAATCTGTAAAAACCACATAACCACACTTGGGAATATTAACAATATCTTGTTCTTGTAATTTACTAAATATTAAGTTATTGGATCTTAGAAAAATGAGTTTCAAGTATTCCACTCTGAAATGTAAGCTGAAAGAACTAGAAAAACCAGCTTGCAATAGGTAATTGGTTCCTTCTCTCTGGTGGCAGTAATAGCTTCTGTCAGACGCCTCCAGGTCACGTTTAAACAATTGCAATATAGATCCTGTCATTCACCTCAGGAATCAGTCTAGAGTGGGTTGTCCCATGGAAGCATTTCAGTTCCAGGACATCCTTTTGCCCTCACAGAACTGTTAACAGCTGCTTCATGTATTCTCTGAAAATGTGGACACTCCAAAGAAGTTGAAGTTCAGGCTTGCTGTGCATAGCAGTAAGAATAAAGTAAAAACACATATTGTGAATGTTGTTACCAATTCCCTTTGTGGCTTATTTTTCCAGAGAATAAATTGCGAATACAGAACAAAAAAAATTGTTCAGATCAAGATGGCACATGTTCCCATGGTTTTTCATGGTAATGGAGCAGAGCTAACTGGTAAAGAGATTTGTCTTTCTCTGAGCTCCATGCTTTGTTCACAGATTATATATTGTTAAGTGTGCTTGGAGGAGAGTGGCACTTCAGGTGTATCTCTACAAGAGGGTCACAGTTATTCATCCACAGCAGCTTTGAAGGGTAAAAGCTCTGTTGGAATCTTCAGTGTAAACATACCAAACCGAATGTGTTTTTTTGCGAACTCCACACTTCTGCCCATGTAATTATTGCTTTTCCCATATATAAAATGTTAGTTGGAAGTCCAACAGCCTTATTCAAATACTTCTGAAATTAAATGGATTCTAGTCCTTGACACAAACTTTGGATGATGTTGTATAATTTTCTAACTTCAGTAGTAGTGTTTGGACTTCCATTAAACTTATGAGATGACTAATGTGCTATGTAAAAATATTGGTATAAGTCATTGCTTTCTGACTTTCTTCCTTGTTGAATAAAGCCAGTATTAAGAGAACTCATAGCTGTGTGAGATACAGTGAGTACGAGTGTGTGTCTGGGGCCAAAGAGTGGGAACTAAAACAGAGGAGTGCAGCTCCAAATGTACAGCAGTCCATGCATCAGATTCTGGTTGCAATCCATGGGTGCAGACTGTGTAGTAGCACCAGTTCTGGATTTACAGTGATATCCAAGAGATTTGAATTTGAAGCTGGTCAGAATTTCAGAAATGATCAGTTAAAATTTAAATTTGATACTGGACATCTTGATTAAATGACCTAATATCAGCTGGGATGAACTCAGAATTACATTGGAGGTAAAAATGGTCTATGCTCAACCTGTTTAAAACTTAGGACATAGCATTAGGATTTTTGTACTGGCTTGGAGAACATATGAGAATTGGAGAACCATGAAACTTGGCCTTATGGATCAGAGCAAAATATGACTATGCTAGCCAATAGCATGGACTATGCATACATTTGATTTATTATAATACACCAGGATTTCTATAAAAGTTTTACAAAAGTAGTTTTCATTACTTCATTTCTTTAACTGTATTAGTACAGCATTTAGTAGAATGGGGCTTTTTCCATAACAAAAGCCCAAGGCTGTTACAGTGACACAAATGCCTACAGCAGGAGCTGTTAAGACATTGTTTAGCTCCATGTCCTCTAGATCATAAGCACAGCTATGTATAGAACATGTATTTATTTTTTTAGGAGATGTAAAGGCTTGGCATGTGTAGTAGATTTAGTCAGCTAAGGTGTGTTGCAAACATCCTGTGTGTGCACTTCTGAAATTCCCACCTCCTGTGTCCTCTTCTCTAGACACTGTTGATTTGGTTTGAAACATATCACATTGCTCACTTTCATCTGTATAGCAAAAGTTCCGCTTTTTAAAATTGCCTGTGTATTGATAACACTATCTGACAATTCCAATACTGAAACTGCAAATCAAACACTGTTTATTGAGCAGGCAGTGCTATATAAATGTGTTTATTACAAATGGGAAGCATTTAACTCTTCCTGTGGTGGTTTGGGTGGCATTTTTTATTTGGCTTTGGTACCCAGGATTGTTCTAGCTTTTGATGTTTTCTTACTATTCTTACTCTGATCAGGCTACCCCAAAACCAACTGGGAAATATGTGCATTTTTGTAAATACTTCACAAATACCTTTGGTTACAAAGGAATGGGGCACTGGGGAACAAAAGATGTCAAGGTTGAGTCAGCTTTGGCTAGATATCCAGATTTGTCCTGGAAATTGAGCAAGAACAGTTGCCTTATGAATTTTTATTACCTCTCTGTGTCAGCCAGATCGAAAGTACTATAAGAGTAACCTCTCTCACGATCTTTGTCTCAATTTTTTCCCCCCTCTTGTTTCTTTTTCTTCATCTTTTGCCTCGTTTTTAAAGGGGACAGTTCAGACTGATAAATATATTATTTTGAAATATATATATATAATGTATGCTTTTGGCTGTAATATTCAATGAGGTCTTGTATGAAGTAGTTTTCCTGTTTATGAAATTCTTCTGTTACAATGTGGACTTGGGTCAAAACTCAGTTCAGGTATCTGAATTCCAAGGGGATGTAAGCAGCTCACTTCTTTGTCTTTCTGAAAGCTGAACTCAGTGGTGATCCAGAGGCGGGAGCAAGATATGGGACATGTTGAAGAAGGACAGCTTGAAACAGCAGCTTTAAGTAGTGAGAGTAGTGATAAAATGGAGAAAGGATATAGAGATATTCTTGAAGGGCCTAAGATAGGTCTTAGGTGTTTGCTTTTAGTGCAATTGGGTGCCAATGAACACTTTTATTGTAAAAGATGGAGCAGGAGAATGTGAGGGAAATTAAAGAGGGACAACTTCTATGAAACTTCATATTAGAAAGTTAATTGCTCTACTGAGGCTACAGAGTACAGTTTTTAACAAAATTCTTGTAAAAATTGGTTTACCTTAAATTCTTGAAATAACACATCTCTGAAATATTTGAAGCTTTCTAACTGGTATTTAGTGAATAAAATTGCTTTATTACTCTGCTATCAGCTATGTGACCACTTCTTCTGCCTCTTTATATTCATGCTGCCTGGATGAAGGACAATTCCATTCATAACTGCTTCCAGTTCTGAAAGTGTTCACTGAATTCTCAACCCATAAAGAACTGATGCCAGACTTCTTGTCAGCTACTAATCTCCATTCATCCTGGTGGTAAAAAGTTTGAGTGCTCAAAGTTTGGTTTTTTTAAACTTCCTGTTACTCATGGTAACTCTGGGTCTGCACTTTTGATGACAAAACATGAAATATGTTTCCCAGCTTTCAGATGAGAAATCCTCCTGTATTACAGTAACTTTGAACTGATTTTATATAAAATTGCTGTTAGGCAATAATATAAAGTAAGTATTGAGAAATGTCTCAGTCTATAAAACAAAAATCCTGTGGTTCAGTGATATTCTGTAACTGACATCCTGGTTCTTCAGTCCTACCTTTTTTCTCTGCCCTATTCCTTATTCTTTAAAAGGAACTTCACATTGAGTATCCATTTAGGAACAGTAACTAATTTCTCTTTTGGGAAAAGTAGAACAGGATGAATGAGCAATTAGTTCCTTGACAATATATGTTAGTCTTAAAACAACATTTTTTTAAAGAAAAAAACTGCCTGCATTTAACTGGGCTAATTACTGTTAGTTTCCAAACATTGCTACTTTTTTTTTTTTTCTTTTCATATTCTTATTTTGCCAGCACAAGCATCTTCATACCTACTGGGATATTTCTAAGAATGGAATTCTGTCATCTCCTTTTCTTCTGGATACTTGGCAAAGGCTTTTGAGAATCAGTGACTCATGAGATTTAGCTGATTTATTCTCAATGTTTTTATGGCTAGCAGTGTCCAGCATTGGGCCCAGGTTTTGCAGTTTAGGAAGCCCTTACAGTGTAAACAAGGCACTGAAGTGAAAATACTTTATTTCTTTTATTACTTAGTAACTAGGTCCAGATGCATTTTCCTCTTCCATGCAACTTCTTGTGAATTTAATGAAGAAAAAGAACACCAGTGGAAATTAAATCACAGGCTTTCAGCAGTATTTGCCAACTGTCACTTGCTCTTGCACTGTGTTAAATACACACAATGTTCTCTGAAGAGCTGTGTTCAAACTTTTGTTGAAATAAGAGCACTGATAAGTCATTAGGAGCTCTGGATGAAAAGGAAAGTCGGGAAGCTGTGTTTTATGTTGCTTATTACAAAATGTGGGATGTGGTTGTATTTCAAGTGCAGTGCCATTGTAAAAGAGGTGCTGCGTAGGCAGGGTGACCAATCTGTGGTTATGCAGAAGGTCCAGTCCTGGAAGGGTGAATTTTCCATTGGAGATGCCCAGATAGGGGGTTTTGCTCCAACTGTGTGCTGTGCTTAGCCCTCGGGAAACACAACTGCAGGTGCTGCTCATGTAGAAAAGGGATTTGGCTGGTTGGTAAACACACAGGTCACAAGAGTCCTTACAGTAGTGTGTTCCTGCCCTTGTGTGTAGATGAACAGAACATGGCCAAAAGCATGGGAAAGAGGAGAACCTATATTCTGCCTTGATTCTCCACAGATGTATTTGAACAAAAACAATCATATCAGGGCTCCCGACTGTACTTCAGAATGGGGTTTCTTTAGGGAAAGAGTAAAAATTGGTGGTGTCCTGTGCAGGTAGGAAGATCTGAACTGTTCACATAACTAAAGACGCTGAAAAAAAACCCAGGCCTTGGTCTCTGTGGGCAGATTTGGGATTTTTGAATTGGATCACTTCTTCATGCTGTTGCCATGGAATTAATCTGGCAGCAAAACTGTATGTGCAGGCTGACACGAAGAGAAATCCCCCAATTTTCTGTGTTAGGGAAGGAGCAGAAGCAGTGACCAAAGTGGAAGGAACAGCTTTGGTCCATCAGATTTGTGCTTTTGCGGTGCAACAAGGCATGAGAAGGCTGATGGATTATCTTGAAAGGATGGTAAAGGGGAGGCACACATGATGTAGCTCACATCCCTATTATATGAACTTTTTAGGCTGCTGCCCAGTTTAGCTTCTGGTCCATGTCTCTTCCCAAGTTCAGTTAAATTCACAGGGAATGTGATCACAAAGCTTTAAAAAGTATTAGTTTTAATGAGTGGGAAATAGGACCCCAGAATTAAACAAAGAACAAAGTGAATGCAGCTGCACCTTAAATGCATTGAAATCCCCCATCTCTGACACAGTCTTTCTCCCTTCCTTCAGCCATCTGATTTCCTGGAAGCTGCTCCATATGTATGCAGACCACTAAAGCCTTTCCAAAGATTCTAAATTAAGGAGCACTTCCATGAATTGTCACCTACAGTTCATCTTGTAGTGCTGGGAGGTCCTGGCAGAACTGTGCACTGCTGCTCAATGTGAATGGTTGGTGGTTCATTTTTTCATCAAGCAAGCCGAAGGAGTTTTTCCTCTTGTTTCACTTACAGCAGAAACCTAGTAAAACGAAAAACAAAATACGTGCAGAACTGACTTTCTCATGTTTTCATCCAAGTAACTTTGTCCTACATTATTTAATATTATTCAAGTGGATGAAGTGTCTGACCACATTATATGGTCTCATCATCAAGAATGAGAAGTATCACATATCTTACAGGGATGCAGCAATGGGGGAATCATCCAGAAGAGTGAAACAAAATGACATTTGTATACCCTGCTGAGATATATAATCCCCTTCAGCCACAATGATGGAACTATCTTGTGTGGTCAGGGCTGGATAATTTCATACCCCGTGTGTGAGTCTAGAAACACATGCTTGAATTATATTTTATTCATTATAGGCTCATAACCTTGTGGGCTTATTTTTTTTTAAAGCTGTACTGTCTACTTCTTTTTTGTCCTTCAGAAATCTGACTTGTTTTGCCTTAAGTTCAGATTCCAGTAGTTTGACGGTTTTGGTTTTGTTTTGTTTTGCTTTGGTTTTTTTTTTTTTTTTGGTTTTTTTTTGTTTTGTTTTTGTTTGTTTTAATGGATTTCTCATGATTTTATATCAATAACATTTTAAAAGTCTGAAGCTTACAGTTCAAATTACATAAGCTCCAGTTCATTTTGGTTTTGTGCATTGCCACTTGTGGTTGCTTTTTTTTATAAGAATATGCCTTTTCGGTTGCTTTTTTAAAGTGCCTTTCCCTTATTTTCCCAGTGATAAAAACAGAGTGCCAAATTTCTCTCCCCTGCATTCACAACTGTCAGAAATCAGTCAGGTATTACAAATGTGACTGAGTGAGGATTTGGCCTAGATTGTGTAAAGCCCCAGGGAAATCCTATAGCTGTGTGGGAAACATCTAGCTTTTCTTGAGTTCTGCCATTCATTGCTCCTCCTCTTTCCTGTTTGGCTTCTGGGATTCTCCCCAAAGGAACCCAAGACGTGTCTCTCTCAATACAAGTAGACAGAGCATAGAAACAATCTTGGATTTTGTGCCTCTTGAAAGAACAAATGAGTGTAAGTCCACATTATTTCCAGTTCATATGGTGGTATTAGCTGAGTTGCCTGTTTTTATGACAATAAAAGAAAAGTCATTCAAACAGATTGTGATTTAGCCTCTATAATTTTTGGCTGGTTAAAAGATCAAAAGTAAAATGGTGTGGGATTTGAAGTAAACTAGAAAATAAAACACCAGATTTTATTCTTTTATTCATCTGTAAGAACATTGCAAATTGTGAATTTTCCCCAAGAAAGTCAGTGTTAGCTCAAGTTAATGCTTTGCTCTCTGTTCTTACTTGGACATGCTGTACTTCACATAATTAAACTATTTTGACTCGTGATCAAAGTTCATGCTACCACAAATCACCAGCTGGCTGGAAGGATCTTTGCAGTGGCTGTGGGATCCACAGGCTGCAGCCCACATACATTTCCTCAGACGTTTGAAATCCCTTGCTATCCTTGTTCTGGAAATACAGAGAACACAGAAAAGATGGTTGCATTACCTGTTTCTAATAAATATTAAAAAAATATATAAATAGTCTATAATCATCTGAGGCTGGACATATGAAATGAATTAAGCTTTAAAGTGCATAGCTACTTTCAAATCTGCTGTTTTCTCCCTGTCTTTGGCCCTCATGGTCCATTTTTCTGTTTGCTTTGTTAAGGCAGGGGTGCATTTCATGCAATGACTACAAGACAAGACAAAACAACTTCAGATCCTACTATTTAAATAATCTGATGCATTTCTCCCAAATGATATTTCTCATCTCACTACAAAAAAGTAGCTCGAGTGGGCTATATATATATACACACACACATATATATATACACACATATATATATTTTATTTTTTTTGTTTAGGGACTTTGTGATCTGATTTATTTGTGGAGATTCTTGTTCCCATGCTGATTTTTCTTCTCTCTATATTTTCAGTCAATGGTTTCTTCCCCTCTCTGCTATATTCACTCTGATCAAATTACCATATGTATAAAATTCAGCTGTGAGATTTCTGGCTTGCCCTGGGTCCTGGGAACATACCACCCTCATTTTGATCTCTCTAAATTAGCTTCCTGTACAATTTCCTGTCAAACATGAGTTTCATGAGATTTGTCCTTGAATGTGTGTGATCATCCCTTCTCCCTGTAATGAAATTTTGGCTTCCTAACTAGCTGGAATGTTTTCACCAAGCCTGTTTTTAAAAGAGCCAATACTAATGAGATTTTTTTTTTTTTTAAGTAATGACTCTTGGAAATAGATCTGCAGAGATAATTCAGGTTAACTCTCATGTAAGAATATTAAATAGGAGTATCTGATAGTTGTGTGTTTGTGTGAAAGAATCTACCCCCCAGCATGTTGCAAATTACTTTTCATATTATTAATCATGATCTTATTTTCATGAATTTTCTTCCATCTAGATAAAGGAAAATGAAATGCAGGAAGAAAGAATTTTCTGCTAGCTAACACTATTGCAGGAATCGTTTTTATTGCAGCTTGATATATGACTAAGATGACCTTAATAAGCATTCTCAAATGCAAATGTTATTTCCTGAGACATAAATCCTGAGGATGTTTTGTGTCTCATTGAGTCAGCTTCTGCTGCAGGATGCATTTATCCCATCTGAAAAATCAGACAAATAGACTTTGAGTCTAAAATCAGTAGATGCTTTCAAAACTTTCTCAGATTTGTTCTTTACTACTTTCTTTTGGATATTATAAGATTTAATTCTGTTTGTGGTGCAGGATTAAAAGTGTAGCGTACAAAACTTGTAAAAATATCATTCCTCACTTCCCAATTTGTTTCACAACTGAATTATCTAAGGAGTGTGTTCTCAAATTGAAGATTTGCAGGGCACAAGGCTAATTATAGCTCTGCTTCTGGCATGGGATACTTTTTCTGCTGACTGACAGTCATAAGAAAAAAAAAAGTTCAAGGAAACATCTTCTGGTAAACCTGGAATTGGAATAGCTGATTTGTAGTAGTTTGCTGAAACACTAATTCAGGAAAGAAGGAAAAAAATTATGTTTTGCTTTCATGCATTATTTGTAGGATAACATTCAAAAACCCAAGAGAAAAAATTTTTAACGTTGGGATTTTCATGAAATTATCTAATGTTAAGAATTGGTGACTGCTGCACAGTGTTTTCAGGATTAATTTTGCCCTGACTTCATAGTCAAGCAAGAATACTTTCCACCCACAGCTGGGAAACATCAGGACAAACATGAATTAAAGGAACAGCTCCTTCTGCTAAAGAACACTTCTTTTTGTAATCTGATTGTTTATGTGGGAGGTTTACATATACTCTAATTTGTCACTTTTCCCCTGACATACTGGACTGAAGCTTTAGTGGAGTGATACCATGTGAATGATTGAACAAGTCTGATCTTCTCCTTTAAGTTCTAGTTAAAGATGTGAAAGCATTCTTTGTTTTCAAACTTTTTGCTTGTGACCATTCTTTTTGAATATTGTTCTACCCATGATGTCTCTTATTGACATCATTTAGGACAAGAAAAATTGTGAGCTTTTTTGTAGGTGTTAGGGATAAAAGCATAAAAGAATTATGACGTGCCCTCTGGCACCTTGGGTGTGCATTTTGGGGTCAATGGCAGCGTTTTTGCTCTGTAGAATGGCTGCCAGTATATGGGGTCTTGATGCTGCAAACCTCAGTTACAGAGACATCAAGACTGATAAGGCAAGAGATAGGGATGGGATAAGAATTGTCATATCAAGCCACATAGTGGTTGATAAAGTATGCTGGCTTCTGACTTTGGATGTACCTTGGCAAGGGCTGGACATTCCTGTCTGTGCAAAAATGTGGGTCTGCTGGGATGGGGATCAGGCATTGCTCCCTGGGGTTGACCTCGACACCTGAGATGAGGTCCCTGGCAGTTGAATTCAACCTTAATTTTAAAACAGGCCTCCCTGAGGAGAAACAGCCCTGAAATGCCTGCAAAACCTGTGGAGGTGCTGCCTACACCTACCCAGACACATCTTTTACATTTTGCCACCCGGTCCCTATGATCTGACATCAGTACTCAGTCTAAGCCTGGACAATGTGCAGCCTGGTTCCAGGCATGCAATCAGTTGCATGTGCAGCAACTGGCTAGGAAATAGTAAGAAATCCTGTTCTTATGACACAGCTCCTCCACTCGGTCCTTTGCCAAAATCTAATCAATCCCTGCAGTCAATACTAGCCTGAATCCTAAGCCTAATACTTAACATCTCCCCAACAAAAGAGGAACTTTGCAAAGTCCCCTAAATCCAGTTTAGCAGCTCCCAGGAAGTCCTCTTGTACCAGCAGAGTGGCAGGGAAGTTAAGGGTGAATAAACATTTCTGGTCTTGTCAAATCTGGGTGAAAATCTAAAGCGTAGCTGAAATTCTGGGATGGTGATTTGGGTCTCACCTAAAAATGGTTGGAGATTATTTCAACCTTCTTTCCCTTAACAATGCAATATGCCAGAAGACTATGTGGGATTATTTTTGAGTTTCAGATTATGAGACAATCTTTTAGTTATGGCTTGTGAAAGGAAAGAGGATGGCACAAATAGCTTGTAAAGTTTGATATTCAGCCTGGTTGGGGATAGGTATAAGGTATGTGTGGGGTTATGAACAGGTTTTTCATATGAATGCTTGACCACATTGTAGGAGGTTACTATGCTTCATGTAAGAAGTAAGAGAAAGTAGAGCTAAATATGGAATTTTGCCATTTTTTAAATGAAAACTCATCTTCAGAGCAGTTTTTGATCCATCTGTCTGGATAGGGCTGCTTGCCTCAATAGGGCTGCTTATGGCATTCACATTCTCTGAAAAATCCCTTCTCCCAGGATTTTTCTCCTGGAAAGCTGAGAAGCCTCAGAGAAAAAGGAAAGCAATTTTTATGTCATTTGCTTCTCCTGTGTTGTGCTCATGTGGAACATGTTTGGAGATTGTTTACCCACAGGTGATTGTTTCATTGGATTCTGGTGTGAGTTGTTTTCACTCTTTGGCCAATCAGGGCCAAGCTGTGTCGGGACTCTGGAAACAGTCACGAGTTTTCATTATTATCTTTTTAACCTTCTGAAAGTATCCTTTGTGTATTCTTTAGTATAGTTTAGTATAGTGTTCTTTAATATAATATAGTATCATAAAATAATAAATTAGCCTTCTGAGAACATGGAGTCAGATTCATCATTCCTCCCTGCTAGGAGGGTCTCTGCAAATACAATAGCTGCTCATCAAGTAATGCACTTGAAAGAAATAAGTAGTTTCTGATGATTTTGTTGACCAGTCCTGGGTGATTGTCCAAGCTGTTTTGGGAATCTGGCTGAGGTTTTGGGTGTGTGGGTTGGAAGAAGGAGGGAGATATTCGAATTTTCAAAATGGGTGGCAGACCAAATCAATGGCTGACGCCAGGACAGGTTAGATGTGAGAGATTTTTGAAACCTGAAAGAAACTTGTTTTAGGCCTGGTTAGAAACAGGATAGATTTAAGGTACAGGAGTTAGGAGTTCTGTCTAGTTGTGAGCTGTGATCCACAAAAATTGAAGAACTGAGGAGTGGGGTCATTTTACTTGGTGCCTGCAGTGTATGTAGCCACAGGCCCTACTAGTGTCTGTGATTGAAAACTACCAACAGGAAGCCTTGCAATGTGAGATTTGCCTTATACCATCATCACACCCTGGCTCCGCTCCCTGTGCCCCACAACAAGCTGAAATTTATCTCTTTTGTAGAAGAGGATAAATAGGAGCAGCCATGGAAAGAGAGGAATTTTGGTAGGTATCAAGAACAGAAAAGCAGATGGATGGAGGAAGGATAAGGAATAAAGTGAATACAAAATAATTTCCAACTGTAGATAATTTTCTGAAGGTGGATGGAAGACATTGGGCCCAGTTAGATGTGGAAAATTCATATATCAAAGTACATTTTGAGAGAGAGCAGCTTTACTCTCTTATCTTTTCTCTTTGAAGTATCCCTTTGTCCCACTCTATATTTAGCAGATGCAGCGTGGCAAATGTTAGATGAGCAGTTGCTTATCAATGTAAGCCCAGGACATGCATCAGCCCTGCTATGGGCACGTGTCCAAGTACCTGAAAATGTATCACAGAGAGCTCTTCCCACTTACTCCTACCTATTCTTAGAGGAGAGAAATTTTCCTCAGATATCATTCATCACTGACTAACTACTAATGGTACCTCATTTTTTAAAAAAATACTCATTATAGTTGCAGTGTGACACTTGTGCATTCTGAGTAGCGTATCACTGTATTATCTGGTAATTTTAGGTAAATAATGAATGTGGAATGGCTGCTATTCGAGAGTTTTTTTAACAAAGCAGATATATTTTTACGACCTAATTATTTTCTAATTTTCCTGCATATAGCCCAGGATTTGGTTGTGATTTGCCTCCACTTTACTGGAGCAATGAACAACATGCAGATGACAGGGATTCAGAAGGTCAGTTTTCAGTATAGCTCCTTATTTGATTCAACATTACTGTTATAGTGCATACATTATAACATCACTGTTGCACTTTCATATGTCCATTATCATGCGTTTTACTCTTGATCTATGCTAGTTTAAGCAGAATGATCACAGAGCTCACAAGCTGAATTAAATGGTTGATTACTTTCTAAATGGTTGATACTTTTTTATTTAACAATGAGAGAGCTTTAACAATGATCACTTCTTTTTTGTTGTTGTTCTTGCTGATCCCTACTTTTAATTATCATTCAGGAATATAGTTTTCATGCAAGTATCCCAGAATACTCTTTTTTATATTGCTGACTGCTGTACTCTGAACATTTCTGCTAGACTGTTATTTTTGTCATTGGGTAGAGATCCTGAATTTTGCACTCCTGGAGGATTGAGAGTGCTACTCAAATAAGAAGCTGTTCAAGACTCTGTACATGTACCTCATTAAGATTACTAGGAAACCATAGGTGCATAACAGTGCTTAGATCTTTTGTGTGACAAAGCCTGCTGCTGCCCTCAGTTTAACTGTTTATATTCTGCTTAAACCACCTCTTAGGTACCTGTATCTTCTCTTTGAATCTGTCCTTAAACCAATTTTTACCTCATTTGTGAAAGTAGTAATATCTTTCTTTTTACAGGACAATTTCTGTTTGTTTAGTCTTCAGGTAGTCTGTTAAGACAGGTCATATGAATGCTTTGACAGCTAATAAGGCCAGAAATGTGATTTTATGCCAGAACAGACGAGGTTGTGGAGATGAAGAATCCAGATGAAAATTGCACAGGGTGTTTGTGTGCTACTGAAGATATTTCTATATGTTTGCACACCTTTAAAATATTTTCAAATTGTAATAAGAAAAATGCTTTTTTATTTTTTTGCAATGACTACTGGGAGCATCAGTAAACTTTTTTGTTTTCCTGAAGTCTAATGCATCATTTAGCATAAGAAACTGGTTCAAATGAACTAAAGTTTGGCTACCAGCCCAAACATTACAGGAAACAATTATCACATAAGGCACATATTTCATACTGATTTGCAGAACAAAATTGCTTCCCAAATATATCCTACTCAGGAAACAATACCAGGTAGCTCAAATGAATTGGTGCTTCCTTTGAAGATAAAAATTAAATTATTCATAGCAAACCTGATCAGTCTCATGCCTTTTTTTACAGCCAATTATTTAAATCCATTTTAGAAGAAAGAAAACTGTAGTAAAGTTGACTTGGAAAAGCAGATGCTAATGTTAAGTGATGGCATTATTTACTCTGACTACTCTTATGTCTAATATGAATATCAGTACATGGTACTCTTCTTTGGTTCCTAGTTCTCTTGTCTTTTTCTGCTTTCTTATACTTCAGAAATGAATTTAAATACAGATTTCCTTTTTTTTTCTTTTTTTCTTTTTTCTTTTTTTCTTTTTTTTCTTTTTTTTTTTTTTGTTAAAGCACCATGTTTCTTTTCAATTCAAGATTGTCTACTCATTCACTACATTAGAACAAAATCTCATGGTTTATTTGCAAATAATTACAATGAGAAAGAAAAGCAAAATGCTTTTCTGAGAACTGGAACATGAAATCCATATGAGCTCATGATGGATACCGCTAATCTCAGGAGATGCTCTGTGCTTTAGTGGGAACCCATGACTTCTATCCTAGAGGTTGGCCAAGTGCCCAGTAGGAAAATCAACTTTAACTTGCTGTATTCATTTGTAAGTCATGAAAATATTTATTCTTAAATTTAGAGTAAGAGAGAAACTGCTGCAAGTAGTGCTGCAGGTAGAGACTTAATGGTTCTTTAAGAGAAATCATGTTCAACTATTATTTTTCCACACCCTTATTGTAATAAAAGCTTATTGGAAAAGAAAAAAGGGAAGAATGTTTTGTGAGAAAACATAATTTCAGAAAATGCAGAGAAACCCTGGAAGTTCCTACTGAAAATTAGCCAGACAAGCAAAATAATCTGTCTGTAAGACAGTTGGATTTCAAAATTTATAAAAATATATTGTCCTTCTTTCTAAAGTCTACTTTGTCACTCTGTTCCTTTGAAATGGTCAGCACCAGCTTGCAAAACAGGAGCTTTGATTGTTGCTCAAGAGAAGTGCAGCCAATGGCTCTAATGAGTTGCTTCAGTGACCCTTCACTAATGTGGTCTGATTTGATCTCAAAGATCAAAAAGTTCCATTGCTTCCAGAAGACTGAAAACCATTTGCTCTTACAGAGGCAGCCTTCCACGCAACTTTGAGCAAGTTCATTTGACTTTAGCCTCAGGTTTGCCACTTCAGAGTCCCTGTCCCTTGCCATCACGGCGGCCTGCAGCTCTGGCCAGGCTCCAGCTCCCTTCTTGGCTGGCTGTCACAAGAGCAGCTGCCTAGCCCAGGCTGTGTACCTTCTCCTTGGTTCTTTTTCTGTCCGTGGGATCTCTTTTCTCCGTGTCAACTCTTTCCTTAACCCCTCTTTAAGTTTTATAACTGCAAAAGAACAGTTAACTTCAGTCCTGTTATCTTTTGCTGTGCATGTTTGTTAAATCAAGCCTGGAAAAGATAATTTTCTAAAGTGACATTTTAGCAAATCCCAAACGGTTGTGCTTAGTAGCTATTATCACTTGTTTAATCTTTGACTGTTTTTTAAATAGTAAAACCATCTGAGCCTCTGATTTATGAACATGTTTTGATACGAGTAAGAGTCCCTTCCCCCTTCCCTCCAGAGAGAAGTTTTTCCTATCATACAATACAAGGCAAGGTATAAAAGGTCCTGACTTGTGTTTGTGGTGTCATTCTCATCTTAAGCTGTGTAAATAATGGATTTATGGGCATGATACCTTGAAACATCCCACTTAATTAAACTGGCTTTTGTTTTAAAATAAATTATCTTTGGACTTAGGCAAGGACAGAAGGAAAGGGAAGAGATGGCAGAAGCACTTTTTGTTTCCAGAGGTGCCCTGCAGAGTGGAACAGGCTGTCCTGTAACACGGTTCTCTGAGTACCAGTCAGCTTTTCTGGTTCCACGCTGTTCCCAACTCAGTTTGGGCTGTTGTATGCATCTAAATCTAATCCTGTCTTTTAAATTCCCCTGGGTTTTCAAATAAGGGTGAATTTTTGGCAAGAACCCCTCTTGGCAATTTAACAACAGCCCAGGAGTAGCATATAGTCAGTTCTGGATCTACTGGGTTATGCAGAAGAGCACAGTCAAACCTGCTCTGAGAATTTTCAGATGCATCTCTCAAGACATTTTTTTCAAACTTTATTTAAACACAGTTAAATACTGGACAACAGTATTGCAGCTACATTCTGAAAATATTCAGTGAAGCCCATTACTTGGCAGTCTCTTGAAATCAGCGTGGAAAAGGAAGAGATTTTCTGTTTACTGTTTTCCTTGTCTGATGCAGAAATGCAGACCAGCTGCCAATGCTGAGGTCTGGCCACATCTGCTAAAAGATAGTGATCGTTTTTCAGAAGGGAAAATTTCCCGGTATCCAGGACGTTAAACTCCTCTACTGTCTTATGTTTATAAGGAGTTTGTGCTCTGGTACTTTTCACATTTCTGAGTGAACCAGGTTAATAGAAGCTAATTCCCTGTTGAAATGGAGTGTGTATTTCAGAAAACTATTACATTTGATTAAAAAAACCCAGGTTATTCTAAGAGAAGCCTGTCCCAACTGTTTAAGAAACAACCAACCAACCAAAGCATGTTTTATTTTTTGTCTTGAAATTGTCCTTTTTTGAGTCCTATTCATAGTATCTGCTTACTTTGATGCTGAAATACTTTCTATCATATTTCTACTTCCTGGCCGATATTCCCAGGATGGGCTAAATTGCTCCTTTAAATAGTTTTGATTAGACTAGATTATCAGTTACTCCTATTCCCCTCTTCAAGGTTGTATTTGTGTTATTCGGACCTTCCTTAGAGGCCAGACATGACTTCTGAACATGATACTGCCATGAAACCTCTGCCAAATATTGGGCCTTTATTGTTCCCTATTGATGTTCTGGATTCCCTTCTATAGGTACCCATTGATTACATTTGTCTTTTTAGATCCCACCAGCACAGCAGAAGCTTCATGGCTATCTATTAATTACCCTCTAAACTTTCTAGTCATTCCATTGTCATGGTTTTCCTGGAAAACATTTAATTTTGTATATTTATCCCTTTTTTCCCCTTAGATAGCTGACTAAACACACAACTTCAAAAAAGCCACGTGCTGCTTGCAGCATCTAAAGTACTGAGCAACCCTGAGAAATCCAAATCAGCGAACTGTCCTTTTTACCATTCCTCTACTCTTCCCGGAATCATGGAACTAAATAATCATTTTGTGTCTCCCTGATCAGCAAAAGGATTGAGAGGCTAACAGCACAGCACCAAGCATTGAATATATGATTTTGTGCCTTTTGTATGTGCTGGGGAATGCAAAAATTTGGGTATGTGTGCAAGCTGTGGCCATATCCTTATGCCAGCGCTTCTAGCATTTCTTCCTGCACACTGCCTGGTGTGCAGGCTGGGAACTCTGTTATGCTCAGAGTCAGTTCCAAAGTGGGTTAAAGAGCAGGACTGTACAATGATGTTTGAAGCACACTGGCCACGTGGTTCTGTAGAGCCCAGCTGAGTCCCAGCTGGAAATGTGCCTGTTCAGTGAGGATTTCTCTTTGCAGCTCTACTTTGACAGCAACCTCTGATACTTTGAGCGCCTTAAATGTGTGCCATGTTGTTCTTAGGGTGTTCTGTCTTCTAAATACAAATGGCTACATTAAGACCAAGCTGTGCTCCCTTTGTTGATCCCAAAAGAGGCTGAAGCTGCTTCCTCTCCAAATACAATTATCCAACTGTCCTAGATCTGTGTTCAGCCTCTTATTCACTTTGATTTTTAGGCAGCACTCAATAACAAAGGCTTTACAGAAGAAAGCTTGAGTAGGACTTGGATTTCAAGCAGGAGCATTCCCTGCTTGCTGGAATTGCATTCATAAAATTAGACACACAACAATACAGTTATTTTTCTAACCCCTTATGAGGACCATAACCATGCTTTTTGCCCATGATTTTGTTGGAGCAAAGTGGGAAGTCAGCTGAAACAGCAAGAAAAATCCCTCATATTCATCTGCAGAGAGGTCTGTTTGAGAGGCTATTGCAGAACATTTGTTCCACTTATCCAGGTCACAGCATCATTCCTGCTGTTTTCACTTGTTTCTTGTAGTCTCTTTTAAAATAAATTGCTGCCTTTAAAGCAAATGACTTTACTGAACTGCTTGGGATCTCAGTGTTTTTCCATGAGTCTTTGAAAGCAAAATTCTCCCTCACTGTTTTGATTTTTTTTTCTTTAACGAGCAGATTTCTGTCTCCCTGCCTTCCCTTCCTCCTTCCTGCCTTTTGGCAGAACTTGATGTGTGAATTGTGATATTTGCCACCGTATGACCAAAATGCTCTGAACTGTGCTCCGCAAAGCAGCAGTGAACTTGACAGAGAAAAACATCAGCCTGTTTGTAAGACAGAAACAACAAGGACTTCACACTTTTCTTCTGATGTTTGTTTGTTCTTATCTGCTGTGCAAATTCATTTGGTTTTGGTTACAAGCCACTTGGATATTTTTGACTGCTAAGTTTTTTTTACTGAATTTATGCAAAATAGTATGCAAAAGCAATCTTCCATTGCAGTTACAGAGTTTTCAATGGGAGCAAGAGTAGAACAAAGTAGCTAAAATTGCCTTTGTTACCCAGACTGGCAGTGAGATAGGACAACTTTTATTAAGCAAAGCTCAACTGTTTCAAAATTTGTGGTTTTGAAGCTTAACTGTAAGAAAAATGCAATGCAGAAAGGATAGCAGCAGCTACTCCAACTACTGAATCAATGCTAGAACACATTATGCAAATGTAGTTATGTCATGTAGGTTTTAGATGTCTCACAAAGACAGCTGGGCACTCCCTTTTAAGTGGTTTTAAAATGTTCTGATAACCACCTAAATTTATTCTTGAAATTAAGCAACTGTATTTTCAGGATTTTTCCATTAAAGATAATTTCTGTATGTACCAAATAGTTGCAAAAGCTTAGTGAGAAGGAGGTACTGATGACTAGGCTGGTGTTTACGACTAAATAGGTGTTTCTGATATTATATTTTAACATGTTGTTATTGGTTATCCAAGGCTGAAATATTGGAATCAGTTCTTAGAGAATTTACAGTCAAATCCCACTGAAAAGCAGTTGAGGTAAAACTAAAGTTAAGGAGACTTTCTGAATTTCTTAATCTGTGTTCATCCAAATATTTCTAAACAACTTAAGAATTTCTGCAAAACAATCCATCACGTTTTCTAAATTGGTTTTCCAAGATGCTAAATAAAGTATTTATTTGGCCCTTGCTGTACGCATGATTTTCCTCTATTTCTGGTGTGTCTCTTGCCACTCTTTCCCCAACAGGCAGCTTGTAGAGATGCTGTGCAAGCAGAGAGGGTTCAACAGGAAAAATAACCAAGGAGAATTTTGCTAATGCTTCTGTCCATGTGACACCGACATTCAAGTTACTCCTGTGCACACATCCAGAATCTTTTCCCAGGCTACTGCAGCAAAAAATATACAAAATGTCCAACTTCCTTTTTGTTTTGTCAGTGATTTTGTTTTGATTTTGTTTGTTTGTAGTTTCTGGGAGTCATATGATAACTATGCATTTTCCTCTCTGGTAGCATTTGTCTCTGATCTGATTGCAACTCTATACTATGGCAAAATGTACATGTATTGCTGCTTCATAATAAGATCACAGAAAACAGAATTTTAAAGAATTAAAGTGAAATGAAAGTATGTGTGTGCATGTGTAAAATGAATGGTGGCTTTTTTAGCTATATCTCAAGGAACCACTGTTACCTTGGATGTTTCCATGTGATTTTTCTGGTTTTCTTTGATTATTTAGGTTAGACCTATTTTTACATCAATGTATATGCAAAGTTATTGATAAAAAAGGAAGTGCACTTAATTCAAAGGTATTTCCGATATGAACTCTAACGGTTACTTGGTTTTGTGATATATGTCAAATTCTTCCCTTCCATTTTAAGTATTTATATTTAAGATATTATAATATGATAATAATGGCTATTGCTAAGATATATAGTGACTATTCAGGCTGTCAGATTGAACAGGACTGGTGTGATTAAAATGTTGCAATATTTTAGAATACTTGCTTGCCCTAACAGATTGCTTCTGGAGTGAACTACCAGTGGTGTAAGATCTTCAGTGAATGAAAAACTCAAATCCAAGGACTTAATGTTGATTCATGCATTCAGCAGAGTTGAAACCAAACTATTTGTCTCAAATATGGCCATATCTGTTTTTCATCCTGCCTGGATTAGTAATATTCATCTCCTTTCCAATATCTTCCTGGGGAATGTGAAATTTAATTTTTATGCCAGGCCATCTTAGGTTGAAATGTCCTTGAGCTTTCCTGTGACTTCTAAAGAGAAGTAGTCATCACAGGCATGCCCGTGGCACTGAGGTAAAAATGTACATTTTTATGAAGGAACAAAATTTCCACCACAGTGGAGGAGGTCTCTGGATTCTGTGCTGTGCATCAAACATTCCACATGTATTGTGCTGCACACAGCCTCAGAAACCCAACTTAAATTTTCCCTGGGATCATTCCCAGCCCCAGCTGCCTCACTGTAGTGGTTTCAACCAAGATGTTTTTCCTTCTGGTAGTGGTTTGTTCTTTTTGGATGCAACACATGTGAATCTCAGTGTCTGTGGCTTTGTTCTGGGACTGGCCCCATGGTTACAGTTCTGTTCAGAGCACTTTTGCTGAATTAGGTTGTTCCTTTAGTACAGCTGTGTCCTGCTTTTTGCTTGGGCTGATTTCAGTCTCTGGAATTTTTTTTTTTTATTCTTTTTAAAGTTCCCTTTTTTCGCTGGGATTGGTTGCAACAGAAGGGCTAGGACTATGTCTCAACTTGTGTGTGGCAAATCTTCTCTGGAGGGCCTAAGTCAACTAACAAGAAGAGTTTGGTGGAATATTTTCTCCCAACCATCCCAAGCACAACTCTGAATCAATTACCCAGTGGTCCACAGTCATGGACTGCAGCATTGTCCTCTCACTGCTGTTGCACATAGAAATACGGGGCTTCAGATGTTTCCTGCTTTCTGTTTCAACTCTTTCCCATGCTATTAAACGTTTTTAGTTGGCCTTTGGGAGAAAAGAAAGTGTTGTGATAACAGAAGGAAAAGTGCTAAAAGTATGTGGCTAAACTCATCTTCTGCATGCACAGCTTAAATAGCAGCATGTCCCCCATGTTCCTCTGGAGCTGCTGAAATGCAGCTAGTGAAAACAGAGCTCAGGAAAATCTGAAGTGATGGTGTAGAAAAACTGATTTTAATAATTTGCTTTTACTTAATTTCTTTCCTCTGTTTGACACTGCTTTCAGACTACTCTGGATTCTAATTTTTATTTATTTGGCGACTTCTCAGTGGCTCCAGAAGCTCAGTAGTTTCAGTGACAGTACAGTTCCATCTGTAATGTTAGTTCCATCTATGATGAGTGAGAGGAAGGTTCTAAGTTCAGTGAAACACATCACAGCAGCAATCCACACATGACCCTCAGGTTTGGCTGCCACAGCAGGGATTTCTGCTGAATGCTTATGCAGATATGAGCAAATGCATCAGTAAGTGACTGTGTGTGTTTCAAATGCTGGGTAGCTTTATGACCAGCAGCAGACTCCTGTTTAATTAGGAGGAAGGGGAGATTTGTTCTGAAAAGTCTGAAATGGAAATGCCTATATGAACTTCAGCTGTTGAATTACTGATGTTATTATTAAAGACTGTTTTGTAAAAAATGATATATTGCCATGATTATACACAGATATATAATCTTCCTTTTTTTGTGATTTTGAGTGAGGTAACTTGTGTGCATTTCTTAGCTGGGATTTTATTTGGCTTATTCCTTTCAATCCTCTGTCAAACCTTGGAAAAGCTGTAAGTGTGAAGGTGTATGACAATTTAAAACAAGGCAGCAATGTGATAAAGTGATCCTTTTTTGCTGGTCGTAGAGTAAGAGTAGCTCTTTTTGACACACCACAAAGTTATACGTACTGAGTCTCAAGGAACTTTATAGCTGAATAACAACTGGCTTTCAAATTTGTTTTTCTGTGCCAAGTGTGTATGGGAGAAGCCTAGAAGGTCAAGAGAAAATAAGCAGAAGTCAAAGACAGATTGTAAGACAAATAGTAACATCTGGTAAATGACTTCTACGTTTGTAGAGTCCTTGTTTACAGCAGTGAATATGAAATGTTTTTCTTGGCAGGATTATAGCATTAAAGTCCACCAGTCTGGGAATAAAGTTCATACAGGTTTATAACATTACTAATACACAGTAAAAAAAATCAAATATAGTTGCATTTAAAACCTGTATGTCGTAACAAAATAATCATCATCAGTGATGCTAAAAAGTTAGAAAATACATAGATTTTATAGTCTTTTGTCATTTTTGGGAGGCATTTTGAATATTTCTGCTTGTTCATATGCATGCATAAAATGCTTTGACTGTGCCCTCTGTCAACTGACTGTCTGTAAATCCATCTTTGTGCTCATTCAAGGCCTGTTTCAGAGAAATAATGGAGCAAAGTAGCTAAAAACTGCTAGTGGTCTAGGCTTAGGACAATTCAAATGCATGTTTGTGTCTCTCATATGTGGGACCCCTAAAAGGGAAAAAAATATGCTGAAGAAAGGTAATAAAAGAGGCAGAGCAGATCTGCTTTGGTGAATCTCTGATAGTTTCCAGCTGATCCCACACAGCTATTCCCTCCTGACAGATTATTCAGGAGAAACGGTCATGCAAACAGAGCTTGATTTCTGTGGGAACTGTCTTCCCAGATAAATGTTGTCCTTCTATGAGGGGAAAAAAAAAGGGAGTACAGATTGTATAATTTTTTATAGTATGGGTCTAGCAAACAAACAACTTGCCCCTTCTTCAGGTCCCCACCTTCCTTCTTTGTAAGACTCAAATTCTGCAGAGGTTACAAAAAAGATCAGGGCCAGCTGGACTCATCAAACACAAGTTGAAGGGGTTTATTCTGTTGTGGGAGTACTTCACTTTGTATTATCATTCAAAGTTTTATTCTCTGAAAATTAGTGTTCCTGTGGTATTTTGAGTTGCTTGGACTTTGTTCAATGAGAAATAGCTTAACTAGAGCAACAGCAGTGATGTCTTCTGAGATCAAGACACTTGGATCAAAGAGAAATGAAAAAAAATACGTGGGGCTTGCTGATTGTAAGACTAAAATCAGTGATGTAGTTTAATCTCAAATGCATTGTGGAAACTCCTTTGTAGCTCTTAAAAGTTTTAGCTGTAATATTGACTGGAATCCCTAAGGCTAGGGAAATGAAGATTTCTTCATGCTTGCAGGAACCAGAATGTTGAAAGAGAAAAGAGCTGTTCATGTACAGCTCTTTGTGTAGGATTTGGTATAGACACATTTCTAAACAGTTCCAAAAGCCATGATTGTTATTTGGCACTGTATGTGTATCTGGTATTGAATCATGCTTGCATTACTTGAGAAATCATGCCAGTTTCTAAAGAACAAAATGTGTCTGTGTCAAAATTCTTGTTTGTTGCCTACAGATGATTTGCTGGTTGGTTTTCATGCCAATCTACCAGCTTGGCTGCATCAACTTGAACGGAGTCTCTCCTGATTTAAACTTGTGTTGTGGAGCCTGGCCCTTTGCATTTATATTTATGAAGAAGTCTGTTTATTGTCTTTGATAAAAGCAGAAGAAGCCAGTCTGTTTGAAAAGCACTGTGAATTGTTCAGTTGTCTTTGTAAAGAGGGACAGTTGTATTTTGCTGTTATCTTTTGATTAATGTGCTCTTCAGCACTACATGTCTTCCCCGCAGATTTCACCAGCCACATGTCAGCAAGTGTAAGAGCCAATTTCTTGCCCTTTGTAAGTCAGGCCAAGGGGAGGTCTTGGGAGCAGAGAGCCATAATGGACCATGGAAGTCTGAGAGCAATTATTTCTAGATAATCAAACACAAGAAATAGCAGGAAGCAAGGTTTATTTATGGAAGAGATGTCGACTAAAAAACCTACAGTTTTTATTTACTACTTCCCTAGAAGATTACTAGAAAAATTAACAAAATAAAAGCCTTGCAATATTTGAAAGTAAAAAAAGTTTTAAAATTAGTCAGAGGGAAAAATCTCATGTACTCAAAAGATGCAAGTTCATTTTTTCATATCTGCTTTCAAAATAATGATTTTTTTTTTTAGGTGATAACGTTGTGAGTGATTAGGACAATAGAAAGTGGATGTTTCAAGGTGAACTAAGCTTATTTTCTTTTGAAAGGTAATAGTTAAGAAAATTTTAAGATACAGACTAAGGCAAGTTATTTATAGTCTGGATTCAGGCCAGTGCAGTGCTACATCAGCCCCTGGGTAGCTTAGGGGTGAATTTCACCTTAAGCAGGAAAAAACTTTATTTCACTGTATTGTAAAAAGCTGCCCAAAGCTACTCCACTTCAGGGAATAATAGACTACCAGCATCCAAGATACTCTTGTTCTTTCCCACTGCAACCATATTTTTCTCTTTGGGGATGCTGGAGGGGACAGTTCCTCCCTGATGCTGCAGTAGAATGAGTGTCCCCTGCACGTGTCCCCAGGCACATTCTGTGTGGGTTGTTCTTGGTACCCACCTGTCCATTACGGCTGTCATGGTCTGCCTCTGCATCTGGTGTCAGCTTGAACTCAGATAGAGGCTACTTGGGTTGGCAGCAGATTTTTATGACAAAGAGCAAAACCTTAGGAAAAAAAAAAAACCTTAAAAAAGCCAAAGAGCTTATTTTTTTCATAAGAGTTGTGTCCTACATATCTTCATGATGATGTATTTGATGTACATTTTGTGGTTTTTTGGTGGGCTACCTTAGGAGGAGTGTGGTGATGCTTCCTCTCTACTCGGCACCTGTAAGGCCATCCTTGGAGTGCTCTGTGCACCTCCCCAGCATGAGAAAGAGATGGAATTACTGAAGAGAGCCCAGCAATGGGCCACTAAGATGACTGAGAGACTCTCATGTGACAGCTGGGACTGTTCAGCTCAGAGAATGCCCAAAGGGAGTCTCATCCATGAGAATGAATATCTGGAAGCAGGGTACAAAATTAAGAGCTGTTTTTCTCATCTCTCCTGTTTACCATCTGGTCACACCAGGCAAGTCATTTTAATACAGACTCAACTCTGAAAATATTTGACAAAAATTTCCACCAACCAGTCAATCATAGCCTGAACTAAATATTGAAAAGCACTAGAATGTCTTGGCCCAGCTACCAGGCACATCTGGATGCACTGGACTATTGTTCAAAGGTTCATTGTGCATAACTGTGATTCTGACATATGAAGAGTCTGCCAAGATTATTAAAGAAAATAAAAATAAAGCCATCTGTTTATTATGCTTGCAGGTCCTTTCCTGCATATGCACTTCTTGGAGATAGATGCTGTGAAGTATGAAACAGTGCCTCTTGTACGTTAAATTAATCTAAGAAGGCACAGTGGTATTTATGACTTCATAATTACATGCAAAGGAAAAGAGGGAAAATCATGCCTTCAGGTGAAGAAAAGCTGACGAAGAAAAAAAATTGTGTGTGAGCACTTGAAATGGCCTTATAACTGTGAAGTATGAAACAGTGCCTCTTGTACGTTAAATTAATCTAAGAAGGCACAGTGGTATTTATGACTTCATAATTACATGCAAAGGAAAAGAGGGAAAATCATGCCTTCAGGTGAAGAAAAGCTGACCAAGAAAAAAAATTGTGTGTGAGCGCTTGAAATGGCCTTATAAATTAAAAAAAAAACCAAACAAAACCACCAAAAAACCCCCCAAAACACAACAAAAAACCCCAATGAAATAGAGCTTCAGAAAAACATGCATGGGTTGTTAAAGTGAGGCTTTTCTTTATCCCAGTAAGAGGATATGAATGGAAAGACTCTGAGCCTTTAATGTATACCTGTTTGGTAAAATTTCTGTTATGCTGTGGCTGTGTGGATTTTCCTGGTATATGCATGAGAGATTCTTCCCTGTCAGTGATGTACTGGCACAATGAAAGCAATTTTTCATTGCTGTGGTAGCACAGGATGCTCTGCCTCTGTCTGTGGTGTGTGTTAGATGGACGGAGTGCTGCTCTGGTGACACTGTGTAGTCTGTGTTTATATTTGAGAGCTTGCCTGTGGGCTTCTGGAATCCACTGGACTAGATCCTCAGAAAACAGGGACAATTACAATTTTGTTTGATTTGGCCTATGAGAAGCCATCTTTTTACCTGCACTTACAATTATGAAGGGTTAACAGTTTATTTTTAGTTCATTTAAACAGACCTTAGTAAAATATTTACCTGAAGGACTTCCCTTGTGTAAGCTGCAAGGGAAATCAATATGTCAATCTGTTCTTCTTTGGACGATGGCTTACTTCTTTACAGTGCAACAAAGAACGTATTTGTAAAAAAGGGATTGCACAAATAATACAGAAGAGGCATCCATGACATGCCACTGGTTTTCCAGAGGAATGGAGCCTAGGTGCATCAGTATTTTCTAATTTTAAGAAAGGTTAATGTCTTGTTTGGAAATTGTTCACTTGGAAATTGCCCTGGACCCTCAATAACCATAACACTCTCTAGCCATAGTTATTACAACTTTTGTAGCCCTGGGAAATAAACTCGTGCAGAGGTAGTACAGGGTTTTGCTAATTGATTTCTTTGTTTCTGGCAGACAAAAAGATAAATTAATATTGCAGCCTGCCTTTCCTTTTCCTTTTTTAAGAGTTTGCTTAAAGGACTAAGACTAAGATCAAGAGCTTTGCAGATGTATCAAGAATTAATGACTCTTGTGTAAGTCACACATTCTGTGCCAGGAAATCTACATCCCAGTGAGGTGATGAGTACAGAGACAAACTCTGACAGGGACTATGTCATGGGAGTAGCAACTGTACAGGAACAAGTATTGGGAATGACTTCTTACAGGGAAAACAAAAGAAGATTATAGATTCAGAAAAAGACATGACCAAGATGTCCATAAAAATGAAAGCTGACTAGTCTGACAAGTCTTGAATTTCAAAGTTTTATTGAGTGTATATCTAGACCCTAATGGGTCTGGTTTTTTTCTTAGTGTCTTTTATGGCTTTCCTTTGTTTTACTATGAAATAGAGGTATCCTCCTTTGCAGTGACTCCCTAGAGCTTCTGCTACTTATCTGTCTTTTAATCATAGTGAAGAATACAGGCCTTTTGATATGGTCCCCTATCGCAGATGAGGATTACTCAGGGTTGAGGGGAAATGCCCACTCCATAGTAGGCAAGGTTGAGATTCACTTAAAGGAAAACTCTGTCACAGAACACTTTATTTTAGCTTTTTTCTCCATGTGCTGGAGACCTTTTGTGGAAAGAACTAATGCTTTCTTCTGGGGAAGCATTTGGGGTTGCTACTCAGCCAGTGTCAAATTTAGTGTTGCCTCATAAGGGACAGAGGGAGTTGCAGCCTGTAGGGACAAACTTGAACTTCTGGGCTGTGACAAATGTGGTCATCACAAGGCAGAGAATTATTAAGCCTCAATGTAGTGTGTAAAACTGTTTTAAGGTGTATTTAAGCTCCTCATGGCAGAAATGAAATTATGCAGGAGTCTTATATTTTTTGTCTGTGCAGAAGTGCTGGGCCAGATGGAAGACCTATGCCTGGACCATTCCTGTGGTACCCTCTGCATCAGGCCTTGGATCAAAACGATGGGGTCATGCCTGTCTGTGCCCTGGAATAAGAACAACCAGTGCTGCAGTATAACAGAGTCTTTGCTAATGTGATTTAAGTATTTAGGAAAGAAAAGCAAAGACCTGATGTAAGTGTTATTGTTGTAAGGCAGCCCCTGCAAATAGCAAAATGATTGACAAAAGGGTTGGGGCTGTAACATCACACAAGGAGAGACTGATGAATCTGGGAGTCTGAAGTATGAGAAGAAGGCTAAGGGAGATGGAATTGATTTTTACAAAGCTATGAAAAAGATGGTCCAAATGCAATCATTATTGACCAAACCTTGAATTAATAGCAAAATTTCTTTGGCTTTAAATCAGTCATCTTCTGGTTTCATAACTATGCAGTGTGCAGAGTAAATTCTGATATGTGCTGCCACACAGGAAACTGTGGAAGCAGACAATATCAACAGATCAAAAAGAAAAAAAATTAGACAAAACCATGGAATGGAGGTCCATAAAGAAATATTGAAGGAATTAGGCAAGAGGCTCCTACAGAATACAGCTCTTGAAGGAGAAGCAGAATACTTGGCTACCTGAAACCCAGCAGGGTTTTTTATGTTTTTATGGATGTCATGTGTGGTGTCTGGTGAAATCAAAGACACAGGTGAATTCTCTTCTTCAGCAGAATTGAAAGTTTTTTTTCTTTTGGGGAGGCTATCCCACCTTATGCACTGTAATACATCAGTCTGTAGGGAAGTGTTTTCTTTGTTCTGTTGTCTGTACATGTTGTCAGAACTTCAGCCTGGTGGAAGAGAATGTTATAGTTAATTATTTTTCTTAATTTTTTATTTATTAAATAAGATTTCAACTAATTATTGTAGTTAAATACAGTGACAAATTGTGTAGGGAGAGGTGGTAGAATTGTGCAATTGTTTTATTCTTGGAACATAGTTTTCAACAACACGAAATGTTGAAAATAATCTATAAAAATTCTGGGCAAATGTGGTTTTACAGCTTAATATAATTGTGTGATATTCAGAAATGGCTAATTTGATTAACTTTGCTGTTCTCAACTAGTATGCTTTACTTTTTGACATCTTTGATGGGATGACCTTCTAGATCCGACTAAAATTGGCTGAGTTGATCCATTTTTGGTATCAAGTCGCTTTGTTCTAGATTTGAATGCTTTATACTCTATTCTGAAGAAGTTTGTAATGATACCACTTCTGGTGAAAGAAAAGGTTATTTCTTCCATTTTTTTTTCCTTCCCTTTGAGTACTATGTGGCTGTCAGGTTTAAGAGCATGGAGTTTATTCCCTGCATGTAAATGACATGAGTCTCTCTCAATGTAGTTATGTTGAGCAGCCTTTTGGATCCATCTTTTGGCTTTGAACAGTCATGCTTTTACTCTGCTTCCTGTGAGGTGGCTTAAGAGAAGACTAAACTATTTTGACAATTTATACATTCCACCAAGAGTTTTTCTGCTAAGCTTTTGAGTTTCAAGGGTCAATAAACACTTTATTTGCTCTCTAAACACCAGCTTAAAACCAATGTGGCAAAAAAATAACAGCACCAGAATGTCTGAAACTCTGTTTTTGTGTTAGTTCTTTCAGCACAAGTTACAAGACTGTGCAGTCTTAATGACACCCTGGAGTGGCCAGCTCAATTCTGCTGTTTCTTACTTCTCTGTCTCTTATTCTCCCCTGGAAGCAGGACAGGCCTTTCCACAGCAGCATGGGAGAGGAATAGGCAGGAAGCATATACTCCTTTCTTCAGTATCAAACATCATCTCTTTATCTTTTTCCCCATAAAATGCCGGAATATTTCATCTGAGCTAAGCAGATCCCAGGCAAATAGTGAGCAAATGAGTCTGTGCAGAGCTGCAGGACCTGGCAGTACAGGAGGGGATGAAGGGTGAGTCTCTATCCCAGTGGTGCTTCCCCTACCCTCTGCAGTCAAATCCTTCTGCAGAGGTCACAGAGCCCTTGCAGCCATTCCCAGTAAGATAAATTCTTTCCAGCAGGAGATTAATGAAGAGAAGAGCCCCACACCTATCTGCAGATACCCAAGTTGTTTTGCACTTGCTGTTTTTGTGAGTGTCACAGTAGTTGGTGTTATCACAGGACAGTCACAATTTGTGTCGGTGACACCGAAGGTTCCTGCGGTGTCACCCCTGTCACAGTCATTATCGCTGCGGCAGTTTCCCAGCCAAACTTAGCTCATTCCTCAGGAGTTTGGGGGGAGGTGGGAACCAGAGCTGGTGTTTGACATGCTGCACCTGGGAGAGTACATGCACCCTTTTATACCTTATCACACAGCTGTGCCAGTCAAGTCCTTTGTGTGGCAGGAAAAGCTGCAGTGACAGGAGCAGGGTGCCAGTGTTCCACAAGAGTGGTGCAGGGAGAGAACTGGATGTGTAGCTGCAACTGAGATGTTTAAAGCTGTATTTTTATGGTATTTATACCATAAATAATTTTAATATATTTATTTATAAATTTATAAACTTTTATGTACATGTGACTATGATGAAAGAATCAGTGACCTTTGCTGTGCTGCTAATGGATCATCAGGTCTTGCAGTTGTAGCTCTTAGACTGAAGAGATTTTTGAAGGTTACTGTTTGGAAGGGTGAAAATTGTAGGAATATATTTTCAAAAGTCCTGTTACTTCTTTGTTATCTCTCAAAAACAACTTTTAGAGACTTGAAGTAGTGGCTTTTTTTTTTTTTTTTTTTTTTTTGGCTTCCTTGTGTGACAAGGCAAATGACCCTGCAGCCCTTTAGTCTCTTTTTTTCATGCTCACTGATGGCCAGGCTCTCTTACCCTTACAAAGAGTGATGTGGTTTGACATGATTTAGGGCTGATTCAGTTATTAGCTTCCCAAACAAGTTAGCTTTGCTGTAACTTCAATGCCAGAAAATAAACACACATACACTGAAAATCCAGTGAAAGTCAGGCAAAGTCTTTCCAGGGTTTTCAGTTTTATCACTACAGCCCTTCTCAACTAGGGAGCCTGGAGAACAACTACAGAGTAGAAGGAAGAGTCCTGCCTGCCTTTCATGTGGAAAAACCTGGCTTCTTCATCCTTTTCAAGGCAACAGAATGTCAAGTCAGGTTGTGTTGCCTAAGGCTGCTATGCAGTAAGGGGATTTAAATGGAACCTCTGCATACAGAAAAAGGAAGTCCCTTAATTCATTCAATATTTTATTAGAAATCTCTTAATGTTGGTCTTATTCCTAAAGGTAAACATCTCAGAGGCTTTTCAAAGACTGTATTTCATTATTTAATAATCTGTTTTCACTAACACAATTCCCTAGCTCTGAGCCTGTAACCAAGTCCACAAGCTGGAAATATCAGCAGTCCAGGAACTATTAAATAATTAAGCCATTGGTGCCTGTAAGTGTTAGGGCTTGAATCACGCATATTTTATTTTCACAAACTGCTGGAGAAAAGGGTGTCATTGCAAAAAGATTACTTACTAGCTGTCTTTAAGGACAAGATGACTTTTTTTCTGCAATGGTATGGCTTGAAACTAGAAAGTAGGATTTACAGGATAACATTTAATAATGAGCCTGGTTCTTTGTTTTGCAGCTTGTATCTACAGTTATCTCATCTTCTGGACTCACTGGAAATCCTTACCTCCATTTAGAGCTTTTTATAGGGCTTTCATATTTACCTTTTTAAAAGAATTCCCAGGAATAACCCCTGACTGGGCAATAGTGTTTGGCTGCATGTGTGCATATGTAAACATGAGCTCAGATTTGCATGTGTCCCATCTCTCAAAACAGGGGAATGTCTCTGAAGGTAATTGAAGGGCAAATATTTGGGCTGCTCCTTTTGGCAACTCAGGCTGAGATCCACTGAGATGGATGTGGACTCCTTTTGAGCACACAGGAGCTGACCCAGACTGCTCTCTGACTTCAAGCAGATGGAGACAGGTCAGTCCACTGAGGGAGTTTCTCATCCATGAATGATATATGTCATGATTTTTATCCGTCAGAGAAAATGGGATTGGTTTTATCATAGTACCATTTACTCTGGAGAAGGACAAAGTAGTACAGTCAGGGATATAGTGTAAGAGAAGAGGACTTCAGGGATAACAGCAGGCTTCTGAGAGCACTAGTAACATGCTCTCCCTAATTTAGTCCAGACAGAAAACATGTAAGTGCCATAATTTGTTATGGCACCAGATTACTTTCTTTTGTAGACAGTTTGAATCCAGTTGCTATGTGGAGTGAGATGGCTGGGTGGGGAAGAGGAAGAAAATGAGATTTTGATGAAATGTAGGATGTGAGAATATTTTCTTTGCTCTGAATGGAATTCTGCAGTTAGCAGTGCAAAAACCAATGTAGTGCAAGGCAGGAAGTACATATGGACTGTCTTGAGTACTGGGGTTTCAATTGTTCTGTTGCACATGTTGATATGACAATGTTACTTTTCTGTGTCCATCATCAAACATACTTATTAAGCTGAGATCTGGAAATAAGTATCTAAAATTAATATTTTTTTTTAAATTTACTCTTTGTTTACTTTGGCTTTTTGAAATACCTTGTGACTCATGTCATCTCTAATGGGAAATCTGTCTGCATTCCCTTCAGAGTTTATTTATTGTATTTACAAGCTTAGACAGTATTGACATAATTGCTAAGGAGAAGCTGGGTTTTGGCGATGCTGGAAATTTTAGCAACTTTATATACACATAGAAAATTTAAATATACAAACATTAAAATAAAAAAACCCAATTTTTAAATTATTTTATTTCCAAGTACTCATAAATTAGGAAATGCTGACATCAAGTTCACATTTGCGACTTCTGTTATACCCATCTGTCTTCTGTATGTTCAGGGTAAAATAGTTGGTAATTTTAGCTACCAGCGTGAAAATATTTTTCTGGTAACTTTGAGAAGAACAAATTGCCTCAAACATGTAAATTACCAAAACCACAAATCTTGTTTTTCAGGTGACCAAATATTTTAAAATAACTTTCCTCCTGCTTAGGATTGACTGGACTTATTTGCAGCCCTGATTTAAACCTCATATTGACATGTTTCTGTTGTTAGACTCAAACAGAATGTGGAGATATTCCATGATCACCTTTGTGATATCCTGTGTACTAAGCAGGCTTTGGACTCATCTGTAATTGAGTCATGGTGAACAGCAGACTGAAACACCTCTTTGGGGAGGGGGTAAAGGGCTGTTGAAAGTCAGTCAAAAAGAGTTTGTTATTATGAAGACATTCCATTTCTTTAATGGCTCTAGTTTAATTACAAAGGACTTTTTTCCCAAGCAGTTAGGGATTAACTGAGCCTATGAGTACCGAAACTAAAGAATTCGCTCCCATCAAATCCTTTTAAGGCTTGTGTAGAAACCAAGGACCTACCTTACAGTTTATCAAAGCTTAAGATTATATTTGCTAGTAAAAAATAATAATTTATGCAAAATTTTTCACCAAACACCCCCTTACATTTATGCTTGTTTTCCAGCATGTGGTGTATCTTACCTGGTGGTTGTGCATACACTTCCTGTGCAGGAAAGGACAAAAAAGGAAGCTTCTAAAAGGTGGTTTAAATGTCACAAACTAATAAAGTGTCTTCTGCTGTCACTTCCTTCTGACCCAAGACAATTTTCCTCTAGTTTTCGTTTCTCATAAATCTTCTTATTTTTCTCTTTGCAACTAGGATTTGAGAAAATGGCTGTAATATTCTTTAATGTCGCAAGCTTAGTGCCACTGCCTTTTTGAGGCACTACACTTGCTGAAGTGGGCAGGTGTTCCTTTCGGTGCTAAAACTTGCTGATTTGTCTGAATGAAATAATTCAATACTGTAGTAGCAATATAAGATAAAACCAACTGCAAGACATAGCAAGTTAACTTTTGTTTCTGAAAGGACCTAATTATTTTAATAAAGGTGTGTCTGTATGGTATTTACCTCAAACCAAGAGGATTCTGGCTCTAATACCATGTTGTGTTGTATTACATCACGGGTTTAGAGTGCAGGATTGTTTTTTTCTTCTGGAATATTTTAGTCTGATGCAATGACAGTTTATTTTTTAGTTCTTCAGGTGACCTTTCTGAACTTACAGAGCATGTTTTAAAACACCAACTGGACAGAAGACAGCTTGCACACTTTTGACATCGTGATTTCATTTGAGTACTGCAACATTTTGCTCTTTAAATTACACAAATATTTTCTTTTGTTTTTTTTTAATGGTTGCCAACAAGTTGCATCCCCAGGCACTTCACAAAAATATCCAGTTCCTTGCATTCCCTCTATGAAGACCACAGCAGATGACTTATTTTAAAGATATTTTATCCTTTTTTTTAGCAAAGAAGAAGCATTAATGTGAAGGATGAAAGATTACTTAAAATAGTAATAAGATACTTAATTCAAGATAAGCAACCCCAAATCACCTCAGATTTGCAAGAAGGAAAGGACACGTTCTGTTGGCACAGAGCTGCTAAAATGAGGTAGCTTGTCAAATTTTCTGCCTTGTCCTTGTTTGCTCTCTGGTAATTATGACTAAACTTGCCTCCCTTTTTTTCTTCACTTTGGGGATAAAAGGACAGGAACATAAGAGGCTCCTGATAGTTTTTATTCAACAGGTAAATTCAGTATTATCTGGGGAGTTTATGTCGCTGAAGAACAGAAAGAAGAAAAAAAGTAGCTCATCTTGAATGAATATTCTTTTAATAAACACTTGTGTAAATAGGAATGATTTAGTGCACGTTATTCTTTAGAATTAGGATGTCCCTTTGGAATTAACAGGCAATTAAGTGTCAAATTCGAGGCAGAAATTGAACCAAGATGCTAATGGATTTTTTTTTTTTATCTGTTGTAACTCTCATTTCCTTTTTAAAATCTGGCTTATTAAACTGTTTCAGATGTCACAAAAGGGCCTGGACAAAAAGCTTTAGATGTCTGCATTAATCTTGATAACTTTGGTACTGCTGGATTGCTGTAAACCACAATAAAGTCATACTGTTGTGTGTCTGCCCACAAAATTAATCTCAACACCACACTGCAGCTTAATTTAGAGGCCTCTCCAAAAAAAAAAAAGTTTAAAGAATCCATGAGTTGTAGCTAAATTTTAGTGTCTCTCTAAAGAAATGGGAGTGAAGATCAAATGCAGCTTTTTAATACCTGTTGAATTCACAACTTACTGGAATTCATTATTCAGGTCTTTGTTTTAAACCCCTTATTAATGAATTGATTGTTATATAATTATTTATAATATATTATTTAAATATGTAATTATTTTATTTAATTAGTCTATCATACACTTATAATTTATTTTCTACATGTCAAATAATTGCCAATTAATATTAAATATTCTGTATTAATATATAAATTATTCAGTTCTTGATCATTAACTTTCAAGATATTATGAATCTCCAACAACAGCTGTTTATTTTCAGTACTCTACACTTTATTGGTAACAGATCTGGCATTTTTCTTCAATAACAATTTTTTATACCACTTGGGAATTTTTATTGTTTATGCGTAAAAAACTTTTCCTGCTGTACAAGTTGTAAACACTTTCTCTACAACGGTTTCAGTGTCTCAGCTCTTGGTGCCATAAATGCTGCCATATTACTTCTCCTCTGAAACCTAAGTGATGGTACAGTGAATAATTTCAGGAAAGTTTTACCCCAGTAACAACTTGCCCAGAATTAATATGTCTTGGGAAAGGACATTAAGAAATTAAAAAATTGTTTGTTTGTTTATGTCTCTCTTAAAGCTTTTGCTTTTAAAAGTTTTTTAAGGAGCAGATTTCATTTTAAATTTGTTAGTTCATTGGAAGAGGATTCAGAGAGATCTAATTAAATTGTTCTTTACAGTAACATCTTTATGGATAATGTATCCTTTCTGGTTTTATGCTCTGGGTGACCAAATTTCATTTTAAGGTTTCATGGAAACATGGAATGAATGAATTTCAGGATTGTTTTCTCTATATTGAATTCTCTTTCATCTTGACCAGGTCAATAGTTTCTGGTTGTTGAAGCTTTTATTGATTTGTTCTTTGTTGTCTAGAATAACCAGTAAATGGCTAGAACACATTTAAATGCATAGTGTTTGAAAATGAGAGGGAAATAAAGTAAAATGTAACAATAATCATTGTAAGGGAAAGGGAGATGACAAAAGAGAGAGGAATAAAACTGAAGAAAAACAATTGTATTGTGCTCACCATTGTATTGGTGAGCACACTGACCAATGCTCAGCCCATCCCTGAGCAGCAATCAGTGCCTTCCCAGTTTATATACTGGGAATGATGCTCCGTGGTATGGAATATCCCTTTGGCCAATCTGGGTCAGCTGTCCTGGCCATGCTGCCTCCCAGCTTCCCTCCTTCTTGTGCTTCCTCACTGAACAAGATTCATCTTAGGGTAAGCACTACTTAGCAACAACCAAAACATCAGTGTGTTATCAACAATCTTCTCCTGCTGAATCCAAACCACAGCACTGTAGCAGCTACTAAGAAGAAAATTAACCCAGCTGTAACCAGGCTGAAAGGAAAGAAGTAAGTGGACAATATAAACAGGAAAAAGAAGGTATATCTCAAACTGGGTGCATTGTCCTAAACTGAGTGCAAGAATATTTTGACCTTTATCCTCCATTTGTTGTCTTAATTAGGTCTAAGCAATCTATCAGGATTATTGTGCCAGAAATGTCGCATTGGAGATTTTTTTTTAAATTAGGCATTTTAGCTCTGATACCATATACCAGGACAAATGCAAATCCTGTCAGCCTTTCTATGGCACATCTACTTCTGTTCAGCTGACACGTTTGTGTATTCTGGAAAAGAAACCAAATTATAAATGACAGCCCACAGAATTCCCCTTTGCATTAGTTTGAATGAATTGAGTAGGTTATAGAACTAAGTTTTCTTACAGCTTTTTTTGTTGAAAATTATTGATTTTGCCAGATCCTTGACTTCCTTTGTCTCAGGCAACGGGTTTCTGCAAATCTATATTACCTTAAGGAGTGTTTAAAGAAATCACCAGTTCCTAGAGGGTCTGTAGCTGCATCAGTTCAATGAAAGACATAACAGGAATGCAAATTATTTCCATTATACAATTTTAATAAATATGATTCAAAGACAACTGTTCCTGCGGCTTGTCCAACAGAAAAAAAAAGCCAAACCAAGTGCTGAACAACAATGCCAGTAGCTGTGATGAATTATAATTAATTTTGGAGAGGAAACCATAAATATATGACCTAAAGGAAAAAATAAAAACAACTTTAGGCAATGTAATTAGGGTGGGGAAATCCCATTAGGAGTATGAACTATGGGCTGAGCAGGAAACTCTCAAGTGTTAGGAATGAGGCTCTAAAACTGTAATTGTTCAATATCAACCTAGAAATGTATACGGGAAGGATGCAGAAACTCTTGCAAAAGGTGAGGGACAGCTTCTAAATGCTCATCCAGGGAAAATTCAGAAGTATTTTATTTCACACACAGCCCTAGCAGCAGCACAGTTATTTCCCTGTTAATGTTCTTGCCTACAATGGCTTAACAGGTTTTCTGCCTTCTCATGCTTGAAGAGCATCTTCATTTTGAGACCTGTTCATTGGCTCTTCAGGTTGATTTGCATACCTGCTGCCTTTTCCTGTGTTTCTTCTGCTCTCTCCTCTTCTGCTTTTAGAATGTAATTCCTCTTCTTGCTTTCTTTCTTACCAAGTATTTCTTACCCTCAAAGTGAAATTGTGAAATTGTTCCTTGTGTTCTCTTCACTGCCTTTTTTTCTGCTATAGGAGAAAACCTGTGTCTGTGACATGAAACATACTGTCATCAAGTTCAAATCATGGATCACCATCAATTGCTACAGATCCATTCACTGAGCCATTCTTTCTTCAGTGCTACAGTGGTTTTCTCTTTTCCTCTCCCTGTTCTGACCATTCCAGTTACCATGGGATTAAGAAAGGTTGTCCCTCTTTTAGGGCCTCGGTTTACAGCTGCAGTGCCATGCAAGGAAGCATAGGGTGTTTGCCATTACTCTGCTGGCTTCAGATCCTAGAATAAAAAGAGTATTCAAAGATGGATCCCAGAATGTTGAGTGGTAAAAATGCTTTAAAAGTTAATTTTGTTACTCACCATTTCCCTATTCTTAATCTCATAAGGGTTTGTTTGTTTGTTTGTTTGTTTGTTTGTTTGTTTGTTTTATGGAAGATAAGTAATGTTATCACTGGACTCTAGTAAAATTACTGCTATCTGATGGATCCAAACCAGTCTTAACTGTCCACTGTCAGTGGGAGCTTCCTCTGTGGATGTGTACTACCGAAACTAGTAACAGCCTGCAGAATGGAATAATGACTATGTCATTTTTTCAGATGTACAAAGATTGCATATTGAACTGGTTCTGTTGTTTTTTACTGTATGTTTCTCACATTGCAGTATAGAGACTGAAATTCAGAGGAGATATGCAGTAACAAAGAGAATGTGTATTACATACAGTTCTAGGGTCGTGGCTTGGTCTCGCACCAGTGACTAAGGTGGAATGTGCAGAGGCTGGAGTTGCAGGACTGCTCTCCTTGCGTGGGAGCAGGGCTGTGCTGCCATGCCCAGATACATAGCAACAAACAGCACGCAAAATATTGGAGCAGAGTGAAAGCAGAGGGATGGCCTTTGCTCTGCTGGCTGCCAAGCCCAAGCTCTTGGGGACTGATGATAGGAATGTTCTCCAGAGATGAGGCCATGCTGAGTGAGATAACTCCTCTGTGGTGCCTGGGGAGAGACAGGGAACACGTACAGCCTCCATCTGATGTTTTTTCCTGGAACTGTGAAATGGAAGTCTATGCCTAGGAACTGACGTGGTGTAGATGGGTTTGTGTGATCCTTCTTGACACCAGTGTACTCCAGCAGCCATTTTCATCACTTACCAATTGTATTTTAAGATAAAAGGCTTTTTGAAGTGCAATTGTAGTGTGGAGGAGCAATACAAGTGAGCAGGAGCAGAAGTGAGTATAACGTTTGAGAGGAATTCAGCTCTGTGAGAGCCAGGCTGACCCGAAGAACCCTTCATGGGCAGCCCATGGGTGACTTCTGGTGTATCCATGACTGTGATCCACTCCTGCTGCTCTCCTTTCTTCCTTAGCCAATGGCATCCTGGTAAATGTGGAGCACTACACTGGGCAGCTGTATCCCTGCTTTTGTGAGGGTGGCAGGAGGATTGCAGTAGCTGCTCTGCCATCTCCTAGCCCAGGAGCCCAGTTAGAGGTGATTACTGATATCTGCTGAGTCTGGTACTCAGACTAGCAAAACCAAAAAGGTGGCATCTGAGTGACATCTGAAATTCCAATTATGTGACTCCAGAACCAAAAACTCTCTTGTTCTCATCCAGTCAGAAGAAGGGGCTTTCTATTTAAATGTTGAATGTTGAATTAAATATTGAAGGCCTGATTCTTCATTGCATTGCACTCCTTCCAGAATCAGTATTCAGACTGCGTCTTTAAATATTGAATTTCTCCTGACAGGATGGAAGGTGATATCCAACTTCTGACACTGGGCTCCCATGCTGTTTCTTATGTCATAGGTGATGACAATCGCCAGAAACAGTGACTACCAGCAAGAGACTGCAATATCCACCTTAATTGCATTCTGTATTTTCAGACATAATTTACAGTTTTAAAGTGTTTAAAAATGAGTATCCTGACATGAGTGCTCAGTATCCTGTAGTAAGCCACTGGGAACAGGAAAGTTTTCCTTTCAAGATTCAACAAAAACAGTCCCTTACTGTGTGACAGAAACAAGCTGCACCAAACCTGCCAATGATTCAGAATGTTTTTCTAAATTCAAACTGGGCTACAGCCTAAAGTTTGCAGTGGAGATTCAAACCCTGCAGGGAAACACCAGAGGCTCAGGCCTTCCTCCCAGCATCCGTCATGGTGCCAGGTAGGGAACCAAATGAGTAGCAAAACACTCTCTGTACTAAAACAGCACAACAAATGCCTCCAGGGCACACAGAGAGGGGCCAATACACAGCATTAATTAGCTTAAAACTAATTAACAAAATATTGCTGAAAATACTTAAGTGGCACAGTTGAGAGCAGGATGAGTGTTTGAACTCAGGAACTTGTGCAGTAGCTGTGAATTTGATGCACATTGGGAGGTTTCAGTGACAAGCAGACCAGTTTTGACTGGAAAAGGAATACAGTATAAAATACAGCTTGCTGTGGAATTAAAGGTTTTGAATAAAATGTAAATTTTCCCAGTAAATTCTGACCTAGGCAAGACAGGCAAGAATCAGACATTACCCTTTACTAGAATTAATCTCTTTAATTGCAGTGAACTTTTTTCTGAATTTAGCTATGTTTTTTTTAGATGGAAACTGTCTTGAAGTGAATAATTAATTTTTTAAATATTTTCATTATTCAAAAATTTTTGAAAAATATTTACTAGATTAGATTTCAGCATATGGATCATGCATGAGCTATTCTTACTTTTACTTACCACATTCAATATTTAGTATGACATCTTTGAGCTATGTGAAGCCTCCCATAAATCTCAAGTTTTAAAATATTTTCCCATTTTTCACTGTATTTCTGCTCTTGACCAGTCAGAAATGAAAAATATGTTTATCATATTCGGCTAAACATGAGAATCTGTTTAGTCTTCTCTGTTTAGTCTGAGCACTAAGTAGAAATTGCATGTGCCAGAAATGAAAGCAGGTTGAAAATCCCAGAACAACCTGGGGAGGGATAAATTTGTATGCCTTAAAATTGCATTTTAAGAAGAATTTATTACCAATATAAATTATGTAAGTGGAAATTCAATTATAGTTATTGTGTAGACATAAGTAGTTAGAGTGTGTCTGTATCAATCATTGCAAAAGGTCTTTAAGAAGGAGACAGTACAAAAGTTTCAAGATGGACACAAACAGTATCCAGTGGAGATGTCTAATCTAGGTGAACAGAGCCCTCTGCTCAGCCAGCCCTGCCCACAGCCTCTGGAACCAGACAGTGGTTGGGAATGTTTAATTCAGGGGAGTTTGTTTGTTCCATGGGCTGGCTGCCTTGGAGTCTGCTGTATCAGGTAGCCCTGGCACTTCTGGAACACCATTAGCAATTAAAGTATGAATCAATATGTCTTTTAACATAAAATAATGCATTTATGTAAAAATTAATGAAACAGTTCTTGCCCACCAACATCAGCCACTTTTCTCAAATGTTCTTGTTGCCATAAGAGTGGTCATATACCTTCAACCAAACAAGTGATAGTTGCTGTCCAGTGTTGCTGGGTCTTCCTGAAAGCACTTTTATTTACAGATTTTTGTTTTTCTGGGAAGTAGTGGAATTCCTCAAGGAGCAACTGTTTCCCTTCTGTGCAAAATCTGAAAAGCTATGAGTTACTCAAGTGCTTTGATTTTGTTTCATGTTATAAATGCCCAAATGATGAGGTCTGAAACAGTATTTACAGTGAAATGTATTGAGAGCCAGGATATTTAGATTTAAGAGCTTCATTTTATTTCTGTTGAAACTTAGAGAGCAACAGCTGTTTATACAGTTTGTATGTAGGGTAACACTTGGATTTAAATTACCTTCATTATTTGTACATTGAGTTTTCAGTTTACACTTAATCCTAAAATTCCAAATAAATATTTTTCTGTTCAAGTGTTATTTATTTAAACATGAGATTTATCAATTCTTCTGTGATAATGACAGAGAATTTTTATGCTATTTGGTAATTTTTAAGTAACATGATTTAAAATGCATAGGTTAGCAATTGTTTTTTAATCTTTAGGTTACATTTTGGATGGATGAAATCTCCTGATGTGTTGTTCATGAAAACAGGCAAAGAATCTACCTAGTCCTACCACTGCCTGTTCCCTGTGACCTAAAACATTTTCTGAAAAAGTGAAAAAAATTGCAAAGGTAAACAAAATAGTTGGCATTGACAAAGGCTGGGGTTTGCTTTTCTCCAAAGACTGTAAATCTCTTTACAAATAGTGCTGAAAATCTTGACCTCAAAGCATCTCTCCTTCAGAAGCCAAGCAGAGGTGTTTTTCCAGTCGGAAAACATTGGATGTATCTGTCAAATTACTGGAAAAAGTGAACAGATTGTATTAATTGATGTTGATTCATGTTTGCCTCAGCAGACTTTCCATATCTCTAGGACAAAAGTTGCTTGGCAAGTCTGAAGTCTCATCCTTTTTGAAGACCTTCAGTGGTCAGATCCCAGTTGTATTCAAGACTAAAACCATCTATCATTTAGAGACCTGAGATAAAGTGAGGAGTTGATTCTGCTCCTTCTGTAGAATTGTCTTTTAATTTTTGTAATAAGTTTCTTTCTGCTCACTCTAGACAACTCAATTGTCAGAAAAGTGACCATCTTCACTCAGGAAAAATTCTTGTCTCTGGCACTATTTAAGAAAAAGATGGTGCCTAAGGGACTGGTAAGAGTATAGTAACTTCCTTGGAACTTTGTCAATCCCCTGAACAAATGTGGGATTAATACCCTGCTAAATCATAAATGGCAAAATGGGATTGGTTGCACTTTCTTAAAATATCCCATCAAGTTCATTTCAAACAGTGATTGAAGTAAATTTGAAGAGTATATATGGTCTTGCTTCAAATAGTGAGGGACTAGCAAAGGAAGGAGATGCTGCCAAAGTCATCTCATGAGAACATCTTCATGTGGGACTCAGATGGAGGTGGGTGTCTTTGGCTAAAATTAAGCCAATTCCAAAGGTTAGGTTTAGGATTATGGATGGCAGAGAAACAAAGCCTAGCATTCCAGTTGGGGTGGGACTGCAATAAATCTGCCAAAGGAAAGAACAGTCTGCAGAAAGACTTCTCCCTGCAGAAATTCATCATGTGAGGCAGAGATGGGGACCTTGGGCTGAGACCCAACCTGTACCTTGACCCCTAAAATCAAGGATTATGTTTAGGATTGGAGATGGCAGAGAGACAAAGTTCTGGGATCATTTGGAGTGAGGATGCCAAAAGGATTGTCTGCCAAGAATTTGGAACTAGACCTAACTTGACATGGCTTGACCTAAGGTTTAGTTTATGCTAATGCCTAGGATTAGGATGATGAACTGTGGAGAGAGGTTTAGGGCTGCAGGTCAACTCAGTCTGGCTGTAAATGGATTGATAACGAAGGGGACAAACTGCAAAAAAAAAGTTATCCTCTGGTAACTTCTTCATGCAGGATTATTCTGTGGGATTTGGGCTAAGGCTCAGCACCTGCACAGGCCTAAGGCTGGGGCTGGGTGAGAGACCAAGTGTGGAGCTGTCGCTGAAGTGGGGATGGGAAGGTGCTGACAAAGAAATAGGCAGTCTACAAGCAGACTTATCCCTTTGGAATTTTTTCTTTTTGAGGAGGGCTGTGAGGCTTTCCATGTGGTTCAGTCAATGCCTGGGGTTGCTGTTGGGGTCAGTAGAGAGGCAGAGCCTAGAGTTGCAGAGGATTGGGACTACAAAGGGGCTATCAGAGGAAGGGGCATTCTGGAGAAGGGTTGCTCCTGCAAGAACGTTCTATGAGACTTTGTGTGGGATTAGCATCTAGAGTTCCGTTCCAAACTATATTATTCTGTGATTATGTATTTACTCTGGGAAACAATGCAAAATGAAAACCAAAAAATCTCTGTGGCTCCAAGTTTCAACACCAGAAAATTCAGGATTATTCTCCCATGGTCTTCTCAACATGAAAGAGTCAGATGCAGCACTGCATTGGCTGCTCTCCAGTCTAGTTGGGAGGTAAATTGTAATCCTCCTCCTGGAATCCAGCCCTCACCGCCAGTGCCCCCGACCCCTCTTCTCCTGAGAGCTGAAGTCAGCCAAGAGGAACCACAAACCCTGCAAAAACTGAAATTCACAAACCAGCTCTCCCACTTCTATACCTCAATATTTCCCTCATTTGCTGAATTTCCTTCTCAGCCCAGACAACTCCAGGCTAGACAAGTCTTTGCTGTGGCCAACCCTTGAACCCCTTTGGGTGCAGAGAAGACAAAGAGTATTTCCTGGCTCCAGCTTGTAAACAGCTGAGACTTCGTCACACCAAAAACTCAGTTGTTGATGCTGAACATGTGATGCTTCCAGCATATGTGAGAGAAACTGCCTGAGAACTGGGAATGCCATGTCTTGAATGGCTGAGCCACCTCTCCTTGGAAAGGCTTTTGGGTGTCAGCTGACAGGTAGTTTTGTGGGGCCATTCAAGAAGTCAGTCTGGCATGTCAGACCTGTAAAACATTGATTTGTCAGGCAAATTTACTGCTCTCTTTTTGCAGGAATGCTATGTTAGCCCTTAGAAAACATCCTCTCTCATCAGTTTGCAGCTCTCTGTATAAATCAAGGAGTTTGTAGCGATAAGGTCCAGACCATAGAATAAAATATTGCATTAAGTACTAAAATATTGCATTAAGTACTTAGTGCTAAATTTTTAAGTGTTGACCATTTCAAGGGCCAATTTAAACAAGACAGGATTAAGCTGAGCTGTTTACCTTCCTAACACTGCTCACTATAGCATAATAAATAATGGGGCTGTAAGCCAAGGAAGGCGACTACAAGAATGTTTTGTTTAGACTGCTACAATAGCCAATTCAACATCATGAGAGGAATGCAGGATGTTAGGAGTGATCTGAACTAGCAGAGCTACCATAAAAGTGATGAGTTACTGAAATGTCTGAAGATATTGAAGTTGTGCTTCAGATTTGCCCAGAATCTCAATATTATTTAAAAGTTTTAGAACTGAGGAAGATACTATCTCTGTCTCCATTTTACTCTAAATTTTACATTTGTTTTACATGGGTAGTTATTTAACTGTTTCCAGTTTTACCACTGGCTAAGTGCTTTTTGAGAAGCTTCATTCTCCATACCACTGTTTTTCTTTCTGTAAAATAGCAACAGAGCTTCCTTCTTTGTCCCTGGAGTTTCCAGCTCTCTAACGTCTCTAGAGACCCTTCGTTATGTTCTTGTTCTATTGGCAGCAGGACCAGCAACTTCAGAAGCACAGGGAACAAAGCAAATTTAGCTGATGAAAACACTCCTATCCAATGCATACATCTCCAAGATTCATTTTGCTACAGGCCTAAGGAGGCCTGTGACTGGGGAGGTGGGATGAGAAGAGGACAAGCACCCTTTTGCTGCACAAAGTGCACCTTTCTACCAGAACCTGCCTACTCCCTTCATCATGTCAGAAGTTCACTTTCATACTATGTTCAAGCTCCTTCTTACTCTTTGATTGATTAATAATAATTGACAAAATTGAATTTGCTTCCTATTTCTGTTTTTTTCCCCTATTTTTAACTCCTACTCTGAAAGCAGGAATGGGGCTATGGCAGGGGGTGTGGAAATTAGAACTATACAACTTAACAGAGGTTTAATGTAACTCTCTGTACTAAAAATTGAGATTATTTGGTCATAGCCTGTAAAAAAAAAATCAATCCTAGTTCAAATAACCTATGTCCAAAAGAAGGAGAAGAAATTTTAAATACTTGCATTTGAAATACTGAGGCAATTTGTAGATGAGGATTTACCAAGACAAAGTATTAGAAAAAACTTTATTCTGATTACTATTAAGTATAACTTCTCCCAGGTTATGTCTTTATACTGTATGCATTCTTCACTGTCTTCACTAATTCTGGCTAATAACTGATGATGGGTTGGCTAAAATGAGTATAAAAAGATTGCTTATTTACACAGAACAATTTTGAAGACCAAAGTAGTTTAGGTCTAATCCTTAAAAATCTATTATTTCTTTAAAGTATCACTGAGCATCTCAGCTAAATATACTACAATAACTTTTGAGGGCTGGGTGGGGAGAAATACCAGAGGCACTGAAGACTTTCAGTGAGACTGAGATTCAGAAGAAAATAAAGGCCAGGTCTTTAAAAATATTTGGTGCTTTCTATTAATTTCTCTAAGAATGTGACTGGGGAAGAATTGAGATAGACTAGGAAACTGAGAGTGACTGGGAAATTGAGATAGAAGGATAATCAAAAGTTTTATTCATGATGTCAAAATCTTCCTTCAAACTTTTTTTGGGGAATCACAGCAGTCATAGAACAAAAAAACAGTGAATTCACAAACCTCCAGTTGCATATTCTTATTGGAGATACTGCAGGGGAGACCTGCCCAGTTGTAATTTCACTCTTTGCTTCATTTAGGATTTCTTGTAAAGCTGGTTTTCAATCATGTCTACAAATGGAAAATAAAATAGTTGTTGTGGTTAAAGATTTACTTAGAGGTTAAAAGGTTGGTTTAATGGTATTTTAGGATTTTGGTAACGTTTTCTCCTGTTTCACTTTTTCACCACAGATGTAACCAATTTATCACTTTTCTACTTCTCAGACTAAAATCCAACCAACAAAAAAAAAACCCAACAAAACAAAAACAAACAAAAAACCCAAATCATGTTTATTGTGCTGAACAACACCTTTAAACAGTGTCACTGATTACTTACTACTTCTTAAGTAAAACAAAATTAGAAGAACTTTTCTTATGGTATGATTGTTTTTTATGTCCATGGAAACTATGGAACCATGAGAAGTTTCACCCTTGGCTGAGAGCTTGATCTTTACAAAGAGCCATTTTCTGCTTCTGTGGGAATGTGTGTGTTGATAGATCTCTGAGAAGGTTATACAAGCAAAATATTGGATATGCATTTTTATGGTGCCTTAAATGTTTAAAAAAATCAGATAAATTTGCATAATGTTTGGAAGTATTGTTTAAAAATCTCCTGTGATCTCTTTTTCGTGGCTATATTCTAAGTGTTCTGATTCGGTTTTAGAAAGTTTTCTGTATGACATTAATTGTCATTCAACTTCCTAAAATATTCCAGTGTTTATCTTCTGTACTGATGGCAGAAATCTGACATTTCATACAAAGCTAGGCTAATAAGCAGCTTTTGAAATTATTAGACAAGCAGTACCACTGCAAGTACTGAACAATTTGAAATGGTGACTCAAATCAGCTTGCTCTGAGCCCTTTGAAATGAGCAAGCACAGTGTTTCATCAGGTCTCCTAAGGAGTTCTCTGTCCTTATCATACATATTCATCTGTTCTAAGAGGCATTGTTTGAAGAGCTTTTAAACCATGTTTAGTATTCTAAAAAAAGATACTCAGATAAGCTTCACACTGTGTTGTGTTGCTGCTCTACAAACCCATTGGAAGAGTGGGAGTCAATTCAAAGAAGAGTTCACACTTTAAACAGGCTAGAATAAAATAAGAAGATGAAAAGTGGGTACATGGGGACAGTAATTTGGTTGATCTCCATCAGACACAGCTGGGAATAAAATTCAGGCTAGGACTTGCTCTGAAACTTAAGAATCTGAAATTAAGAAGGAACAACACAGTTCTTTGAGACATATCTTGACTTCTTCCAGTAGTTTGAGTGAATATAATGGTGACTTATATTCAAGCTATTCCTCTTTGTTTAAAGACTTTGTAACATTACAGCAGGCCTTTTTATTTTCTGCAACAGTGTGATGGCATAAAACTGTGTGCAAAGCAGTTCTTTTATTCTTTTAGTGTTTGAAATGCAAAAGGTTTAGTTGGTGAAGGACAGTGCTTTCTCCAAGCCTGAAGTCCCAGTATGCTTTTCTGTTCTAAAATTACTGTCCTAGTCTTAATCTTTTTGGTATCTGTTAAGAATACTTGGCTAGCACCATTTATTTGTGGAAATAGTGAGGACCCTGCTCCGATAGACTGGTTTAATGTCTTTGCTACTTTGAGGGGCCTTCAAGAAATTTAAATTTGGTTACAAATGTAGTAAATGTATGTAATGCAAAGAAAATATTAGAGTCCTATTTTTCTCAGCCTGGTGGATTAATATCACTTAGGAATACTTCATCCTACTATAGTCTTCTTCCTCTGGGCTGCAGCTGAGCTGAAATTCCTGGGACTGATTCAGCCTGAAATGGTGACTGCCCACTGAAGAATTTAAAACACAAGAGAAGAGCTGCACCATTTAATTCACCAACAGTCTGGGCCAGAGAGTGCAGGAAGTTTTGATACCATGAAGGTCTCTGAATTTGTACATGTCCATAGGTAATGTTCATTCCTGTCCTGTAAGCTGGCATACTGGTGTGGACTTGTGGGAGATCGTGTATGTAGCAATTCCAGTCTTGGCAAGAGCAGAAGTATTTTTGACTCCAAAAGAAAGTTCAGGTGTTGTGCAGGATCTTACACAATATTGGTGATTCCAAGTTTGCAGCCTAAGGTAGGAACCCAGTGCAAATAATATATCCATCCTGCTGTTGGTTCATACTCTGTTACAAGTCAGACACAAATATGGATTTTATTTCAGAATCAAGCAAATGGAACAGGGAAGGCATTGTTCAGGAAATAATTACAAACAAAAGGAGGCCTGGCTTTTGCAGAAGAAAAACACATTAGTGTTTAAATTAATGATTTCTTGAGTTAAGAGTGTGTTTCTTATGGCCAAGATATAGAAGACCTGGAAATTTTTGCTATTTAAGTGCCAATTCCCGAGGATGGCTGTAAACTGCTGTAACTTGCACAGCTAACTTTTAGTAAATGATGTCTTTGTTCTTATAAATCAATGCAGTTTTTATCTCTTGTAAATCTTATTCTGTCTCTCTTCCTTATCTTGTGGTTTTCTCATTTACCACCCATGACTCTTGCAATTCAACAGTTTTTAGCATGTCAGATTAATATAAATATATAGAGTTTTTGTGGATTTTTAATTCTACTCCAGCTGCATCTGGTTTTATGCTGTGCTTACATACTTTCTTACCTGAGTACTAGTGCATGTCTATCCCAATCAATGACCTTGCAGGAGTGTTAAGACCTTTACCTCTTCTCATTAAAGTCTAGAGTTTGCCTTTTTCCATTTGTCTTCTGGTTTCAATCTTCAGTTTGCTGAAAAGGACTTTTACTTCAAATGAAAGAGGATGCTCCTGGGTATACATTTGACTGCAAGAGCTGTAGTGTTTATTGGAGGAATTTTATAAATCTGGATAGACATGTGAGACTTGGCAACTCTGATCACAGGCAGAAAGGATCCCCAAAGTAAAGAACCAAATTCTGGTTAGCTATCTCTCCACTCCCTCTACTTTTCCTTTGCTTTTCTGAAACTGTCTAGACACTTACTGGAAGAAATTCTCATGGGGCAAATAAACTGTAAGTTCAGTGAACTATGGTGGGAAATTAATTTGGAATTCATCAGTAGAAATGCTGGTGTACTTCCATGAGAAACCTGGCTGTAAGAGTTAGTAATTTAATAAGTAAATCATCACATTACCATATGGTTTGCATCAATCTAAACAATGTAGCACAAATTTGAAAACCTCTAGTTTAGCTGTTGATAATTTATAAATCAATTGTTGGTAGACATCATTGTGAAAGTAATTGTTACAGAATTAAGAAAATCAATAATGGTTTATGCTACTCACAGGATAAAAGGCTGCCTTTGCCAAATCAGTTACTGTATGACATTTGCTGTTCTCATGTATGGAAGTATTTTAAAATACAAATGCTCAATACAACAAAAACCTCCATGTCCAATTGCCATGTTTACTTCATGAAAGAGAAGAGAGCTGGAAAATTGCATAAGCTAAAGCTGGTTTCTGTTTTCCTGGGGATACTTTCATTGATGCCAAATATTAATTGGATAACAGAAAGCAGAATTCTTCCTGCAGCCCTAAGGGATCCCTGGGACTTCTCTTTGTTTCATTTTAGGTTTGTTTGCTTTCACATCAGCCATGAACATGGACGTTGAACCTTTGGTTGCCTTGTTTTCCTTACATCCTACCTGATGGTCCAAAAGTGGTTCCCTGCTTTTCTACCATCTGCTCACACTGTTCTTTGCCTGTAGTGGTTCACTGGTTTTATTGACTAGAAATTGATCCATTATTGATTTCAAGTAACTGTCCTTTTACAGCATGACATGCACCTTGACACAGGAGAAAGAAGAATGTACTGCAGGAAAAAAAAGGTGTTTTGTGGGACAAATCAGAAGGTATTTCTAGGATAGGATAAAAATGCTGAAAATGGTAAGTCCTCACGAATATGTAATCTCATGAAGCACATGAAATTACACCAAACATTGCCAATTGTGAGAACACAGTATATGTGCTTTTTTTTTTTTTTTGTTTGTCCTCATGTAAGAATGATTTGATAATGCTTTGATGAAAAAAGGAAAGAAACAGAAAAGTGTGGTGTAACTTGACTCCGTCCGTGTGCTGGAGTCATGGGGTTAACAAATTATGTTTCTGTATGATACTGTGTGATTTATACCTTTGAAATTTCCATTATAATGGATTATCAGCTTGCCATGAGCACTGTAGTCTTTCTAACTTATTCTTACTGAGTGATAAATCTGCTCATAAATTTCTGAGAGAGATTTTTGCTTGACACTTTCTATGCCTGACATCAGCTACAAATGTCCAGTCTTCAGAAACCTGAGGCAAATAACATTCAGCTGTTTTGAAGGCAAAATTTGAGGTAAAGTTAGAATTTTCATGTACTCCCAGTGACACTTCTGTGTTTTTGTAACTTGCACAGCTGCTGTTATAAATCTTGAAGTAGGATTGTTTCATTGTTCTCAAACTGGAGTGAAAAACAAGCTGAAATTCAGAAATGTGGGTTCATTATTTCAAAAGCTGACGTTTGCAAACGCACAATAGAATGTCCTTTCTCTTCTTTTTGTCTGGTTAAAAGAATAATTTAAGGTCTTACACATCAACAAATAGTGTAGTAATTAAGACCATCTGAGGTATACAGACAGATTCAAGCAGTGTTTCCTCAAGACTTTAATTCAACATTCTCAAAATATGTGCTTTAACTTAAGGTATGTTGATTGAAAATGTGTTGTTCAAAGGACAGTTTATTTTAAAATTCACATGATTCTTTTTTTTTTTTTAAGCCAAATATCTTTTTTTAGTGTTAGAACTCAAGAAAACCAAATACAATTATAGGGACTAATGCTGTGACACTGAAGTATACTGTACATATTCAGAAATAAAATACATGTGTTCAGTTTATCTTAATTCACTTCTACAATTAATTACGATAAACACATATGTGCTGGGCTGTTTAGTCATTCTACAAATCTATTTCAGAAGTTTATTGAGATTATTTTCCAGAGTGTATATATACAAATATATCTTAATTTGAAAAGAGCTAGATGACTATAGGAAGCAATTAACCTCTTTTGTACTTTCATTGTTTTGTCTATGTCATAACATGAAGTTTAATTGGTGTATCGGCTTCTTTGTTTAACTTTATTGCTTTTTATGGTAATGTGTATCTTTTTTTTGGTAACGTGTATCTTACCAGAATCAGCAGAAGAAAATTTTTCTTAAAAATCAGAAAAGAGCCCAAGCATATACTTTACCCAAAAAAAAGTTGTCTCATCTTTCATAATAGATAAAATTTACATTGCTTATATGTCCTTTGGTTTTATTTCTCAAATAGTTCAGGAGCATGAAGATACTTTGTGTGGGTCTTGTATTTTTCTTAAAAGTTAGAGAACATAGCTTTTAAAACTACTTTTTTACAAGATGCAGCCAATATCTGAACAATCTGGAATCAGGTCTGTCTATCAGAAAAGTTTCCTGCCATCCATCATTATATACATTTTCATATATCCATTTTCACTAACAAATCTAAGCCTTGGCTGCTTTTAGATACTTATAAAAATGGATTAGCATGGATTTTGCTAATACTAATTTTCCTCTTTTCCATGTAGAATGGAGGCACTATAATATTTGGAACTCCCCTTGAGTGCATGGTTTGACACGGCTTGACATTAATGTTTTGTTTCAGCACAGTAACATTATAAAACTGAAGCCAAGATCAGTAATAACATTTCTCCAGACCTCTTTTAAAATCAACCATATTTGGGATTATTTTTCTTTCATAAATTGTTTTACAATAATTTTGCTTTCCCGTCTTCCATGCCACTCTGTATGCATGCCCATGATATATGGAAGTCTTCTGCTGTGAAAGATTAAAAGCTAAGATAGATCGGGTGGTGTATAAGAAGGGAATTTTTCATTTTAGGTTTACCACTATCTCTAGGAAAGACAATGTTGTTATGGAGACAGCTGCAGAGAAAGCTGACAACAGGACAACATTGATCACTCTCTTAGGTTTGGGGATACTGTGGGTGAGAATATGTTTTCACCATCAGCCAGCCTTGATTCAAAGCATTCTAGCTAAATATCAGTGGTTTATCTGTCCTTGTAAAGACATTGTAACATAGCGTCACCCATGGTGTTTATTCCTCCTTTGGTAGTTCCATTTAGGACCATGGCGCTTTTATGGTAAATGTGACCATGTACACGTGAAAGCTGAACTAACCAGTGCTAGTAGCCCACCCTTCACAGGTGCAACAGAGCCTGATCAAGATTGGCCCCTTATCCAAACCTATTGTTCTCCTTCTTAGAATTTCCTAGAAAAGTTGGTTGCAAAATTCACTCATTTAAGAAAAAAAATGGGGTGCATAAAATATGTCCATCTCAGAACAGGACCCCCCTGAACTGTGGCATTAAAGTGCAGTGTTTGCTTCATTTTACATTGCTGATTTTATTTGAAATGTTTTTGTCAATTTGTTTCTTTACTTTTGGGGGTTTCACTCATAATCTGTATTAATAGAGACATGCTAATCCCTTCTAGTCCCCACTTAAAGAAATTGCACACAGCACATGCTCGATACGTGCCTGATACCTATCTCAGTTTGAACAAGGAAGAGGGGAACAACTGCTGGTGGCCATGAGTTAAAACTCTCCCAAGGAAAATAATGGCTTGGTTGCTGGTTATACAGGGCAGAAACTTTTTCTCATACTTCTTTTCATCTTCCTCTTGCAGACTGAGTTGTGTGTATGTCAAATGCTGCTCTTGGCCTGGTGTCTGAGAAATCTGCTGCTTCTGACGTATTTTCCCCAGGGAATTGCAAATGTTTGTGCTTGTCCTTTGGCAGCCCATGATCAGAATATTTTAATTGCCTCCTAACAGCTTTAAAATGGGACTGACTAGAGATGCCCCTTGCCTTTGCTTGGCTCCTTCTCCTGGAAGACAGTCTGAGTATTTTTGAGGTGCATTGGAAGTGACTTCCTCAGTCCTGGAGAGTTCTATGTTTTGCTCATTGCTAAGGGCTATCCAAAGATGAATTCAAGTATAGAAATTTCCATTTGGAGATGTTATTGAGAATTAAAAGAACAAAAGAATATTTATTCTCTTCTTTAATAATGCTGTATAAGTTTGAGTCTGAGCAGGGAGTCTCGGCAGATAAGCCAAAGTGTGAAGCACAAGCAACCCTGTCAGAATTTCCTGCCTGGATATTTGTATCTAGTGATTATAGAAATTAAACTACTACCACCATTCAGAGACTGGAAATTTTTACTCAATGGGGGAAAAACAAGAATGTTATTTAGAATGACTATGACAATTCTCCTCCTTGCCTAACAAACCTTAATTTGAAAGAGAGCATCAACATTGCTGTCACCTGCTCTGGTTGCATGTCAAGCAATTCTGACAGGAGAATTCATTACAACTGGCAGTCAATTGATTAGCTCAGAGTTTTCTTGGGGTTTAGTTTTTTTATTTGATAGGGCTGTTATGATAAAGTTCTACTGTCGAGAAGGCTGTTTTGTTATGCAGGAAAGATTTCAAAAGTTACAGGCTGCACCAGGGATGGAAAGGTCTTTATTATGCTGCTTCTGTCTAGCCAAACTTGAAAACGAGACATGTTTGCTCACAGACTGAAGTTTATCAGGCAGAAAGAGTAATTAAATTTTAATAGTGTCAGCCAACTACCTTGAAATGAAGAGAAGTCACTGTGTGTTGCTCCAAGGAGAAAGAAGGAAATGATTAGTTATAATTATACTCAGTGTCCAAGAGAATTGCTTCACATCCCTTGCTTGAATCTGTTGCTAAGGGAGGAGAAAGATCTAAACAAAGGATCTCTAATCCTTTCCTTAATGTCTTAGAACTTCTTGAGTTCAGGATTCCCTTTGGGAGGTAGAAGAAACCAGATACTACTGAACCATAATATTTTAAGCATTGACAGAAGGACTGTTAGGTGGATGAGGAATTGGTTGCATTGTTGCATCCACAGGGACAACCGCTCACAGTCCTGATCAGGGACATCCATGACAAGTGCTGTCCCTCAGGGGTCCATAATGGGACCAGTGCTATTTAATGTCTTCATTAATGACATAGACAGAGGGACTGAGTGCAATCTCATCAAATTTCCTATGAAGACAAGCTCAGAGAAAGGGGATTGTCAGCCTGGAGAAAGGACGGCTCCAGAGAGAGCTTGTAGTGGCCTTTCAGTATTTAAAGGAGTTTTATAAGAAAGATGGGGAGACCCATTTGGGCCTCAAAGAGTATGGCCCGTTGCAGTAGGACAAAGAGGAAATTGTTTTAAAATAAAGATTTAGACTAGACATAAGGAAGAGATTTTTTACAATGAATGTTGTGAAATACTCACACATGTTGCCCAGAGGGGTGGCAGATGCTCCATTCCTGGAAACATTCAAGGTCATGTTGGATGGGGTTCTGAACAACCATATCTGATTGAAGATGTCCCTGCTCATTGAAGGGGTTTGTGCTACACAACCTTTGAAAGTCCCTTCCAACCCAAACCACACTCTGATTCTATGGGCTCTCAGTAACTGAGTGCAACCAATGAAACTCAGTTAAAAATACACTCACAAGAAACTTGCTGATCTTATTTTAATTTAGAAACTGTTTAACAAGAGGAGATCACAAAATATTTGCATTGAAACCTTGGCTTGCAGTTTAATGTGGGAGTCTCTGCACGAATCATTTGTAGAATGTCACACAGCGTAAAGTAGGTGGTCCTTTGCTGAGAAAACAAAAGATAAAATACTCTGATATTAAAATTTGGTTTAGGTGAAGCTGGCAAAGGTGGCTGTCATTGAAGTTATGTAATACATTCCTTTATGAGACCTTTTCTATGCTAGTGTATAATTTGAAAAGTATGGACCTGATTTCTCCATGGCTATCATCAGTCTTAGGCTAATTTTCTGAGGAAAGTTTCAGTAGACAATGAAAAAAATCAAGGCAAAACACAGTCTACACAATGGGTTGATTTTTTTTTTTTTTAAAATAATCTAATAACTACCTTTATCAAGCGGTTAAAGAAGCTGGAGAGCCTGGAGTCAGAAACCTGTGTAAATCTGACTGTATCTCCACCCCCTCTGACAATTTCCTGTGTAGTCTCTATAGGAGTTTGGCAGCAGCAGTCCCTGAAGACTCCATCTGTGCTGCCCATATTCACAAGCTCAGGGGATCTGGGCTGAATAGGGGTTTTCTTAATGTTTGACATCCAAATCTCCCCGTGGCTCCTGTGGCTTATCTGTTCTCCCTTCCCAGCATCTTTGTGGCTCTATTTTACTCATACGGGACCACGGTCACTGATGTTGAGAAAGGCAGATGAGAGGGATTTACATCAGTGAAGCTGGATATTCATGATGAATTCATGGCACTTTGAATATCAGGTTTTACTTCCAGTGATACAGGGGTAGAGGTTTGGAGTTTTTTTGGAGGTAAAACCAGCAGGATTTGGAAATGATCCAAATGTGGGATTTGAAGGAAAGAAGAAAGAAAAAGAAAAAAGCAACCACAAACTTAATGAAAAAAAGTGAATTTTTAAGTGATAAGAGTAAAGAGGATGAGCTGGATTCATTTTTTGTTGTGTTTAAAGGTGTGGTGTCACAACAGAGCAAAAGGATGGAAGAGCCCAATTGAAAGGGGACAATTAGAGCTTGAAAGAAGGAACAAATTTTTAAGTCACTGATGTTCACAAGGTGAAGGTAAAGACCTTTTTTGGCCTTCCAGCCCCGGAGACAAGGTACTGTATTGAGCCCCACTTTGAAGAGATTGCTGTGCTTTGTACAAATGCTTGGCTAGATAAAGCAAGCAGCTTGCAGACCCGTGGGATTTGTTGTCAAAAACTGTATGCCTTTGATTTCCACAATAAGGATTTAAAGTGAAACTGAACAGGTAGTTGGAAGAGATACCTATGGGGTTAACTAAGAAGGAAAGCCCCAGGAAGCTTGGAAAATGCCCTAAATGGCTCCTGATTGGAGGCTGAGAGGTTGTACTGGGTAAGGTGCACTCTTGACCTGCCATTCATGTACTCTTAGGATGAGATTTTTTGGAGCCCATGTTTTGTCCTTGCACAGTGTTAAGGTTCAGGAGCTTTAGGGAAGAAGGGAGAAGGCCATTTTGAAGGTTCCTGGGCTGCAGACAGAGCTCAGCTGAGATATTTAACAGGATTGAAAGGGCTTCCAGTGAGCTGCTTGCTGACCCCTGGGTTACCTTCCTGTACAGTCTGGCACCTCTCTGTTGCACTGATACTTGCTGAGTGCAACTGGTTAGATTGCTTATTTATTCTCCTATGTAACCTTCCATGTCGCATGGAAATCACCCTATGTCGTATTATCTTACAAGCCATGCCCCCAAAATATACATTAACTCTTTAATTTTAGAAGATAAGTTTTCTCTCTGAAAATTAAAGTGTTTTTCCAGCTATTTCACTGACTCAGAACAAAAAAATCTGTGTATTGTTTAGATGTAATAAATTACTGAAAAACAGCACAGCTTGTGGATTTGTTTTGTAAAAAGACTGTTCCAATTTGATGTTAGATAATGATACTAATAGTTTGGCAAATAATTTATATTTATTCTCTCTTTTTGTAACAGTATCTCACTTCAAAATTATGTTTATATTTATAATTTTTTGTTACTTTTTTACTTCTTGGCAATGTGGTAGGAGGGGTGTAAGAGATCAACTGCAGAACAAGAATAGGTTATTCCTCCAGCTCCCTCCTTCCTTGCAAAGAAAAAGGCAGGAGACAGGTAAAGAAGTGACCTGGTGCTACATATTGTGAGTGATGGCACAGAGAAGAAGCTGTTGCAATAGTTAACCCAGCAAAACATAGATGAAGTTCAGCCAAAAGCAGATTGCTAGTGGTCCTATAATCAATAAAGCTTTTGCTTTCACTATTTTTGGTCACCCCAAGTTAAATCACTCATATAAAATCTCCTTTCCTAATAGTCACCATCACTCTGGCCAAAAATTAATTAGACTTATCACAGGTTGTGGTGAAACATTTCTCTCACAACTACAACAGGTGTTCTGTATATTAGCTGTCTCCAAAAATTAGGCCTCCAAAAATTTTGCCCAGGATAAATCATAATTTAACCAGAATAATGGTATCTCTTAATTAAAATGTATGTGGCATATTTAAGAAAGGAATACCTGAAAGTAAATATGGTAAGAAATTCTATTTAGATATTGGCAATTATTGTGTCTGAAAAGAAAAAAATTACAAGTGTTCATTACCCTTTTTTAATTATATGTAATTTGTAAACTTCAAATTGTTTCCACTTTTAATTTAGATCTCAACTACATATTGCTTACATACCTGCAATTCAGGATGCTATTTGAAGTGGAATTATTATGATTGATTTTCAAATTGTTATGAAGAGAGAAATTGTAGGGGATGTGCTCAATTAAACTTCCATTTATTTTTCTCAGCTGAAATTTGAAACACAAGATAGTCCCAGAAAATGCTTTATCCTGGATTCCTTTTGGCTGTGAAATACAGATGAACCAGAATTCATGGTGACTGGTGTAACAAAACATGCACAAGTAGTTTAGTTATTTTTTCTACTTTAACTTGTTTAGATTACGTCCGAGAAATTAATTCCTCAGAGATAACAATCCATGTAATTTTATTCAAAATATGCAAACTAATACAATTTCCAGGCCAGCAGAGTGAGCACAATAAGTATTTTGCAGCTTTCAGTTTAAAGGCTATTGAAGTATATACAAGTCTTTCAAAGAGAATCCATTTGGCAAAAATTAAACTCTCCAAGCAAAGATTTTCCCAGATGGCCATTTCTTAATGTCCCCTCAACCCCTTTTTACTTTTCCCCACTGAGAACCACAGGATTTACTATCAGATTCTTCCTTCTGCTCCTGCCCTCCCCACCTCAGCTGAAGGCACTGCCTGGGAGGTAACTGCTGTCTCCTGGGCTCAGGATGCACCACAGGAAAAGCACTTAATTTCCTTCCCTCCCCTCCTGCAAGGACAGGAGCAACAAGGTGCTACCTCTTTCTTAAGCCATCTGATTTTTCTCCATGGTATGTAATTAATATTTATAATTTGTTTTGTAGGGTTTTTTTGTTGTTTTTGATGTGTTTCTGAAAATCTGGGTTTAATTCTTCGATTTCTTGGTGTTTTCTGCCTGTTCTTGTTTTGGTGGGCAATGTATTAAAAGGGAATAGAAGTGTTACTGAGTATGAAATGGTCTGCCCGAGTCCCACTATGTTGTTGGCCTCCAGGAAAAAAAAAATCTCTTTGTACTTTATGCAACTCGGTTGATTTTACTGCTGGTGTATTTAAAAGTGTCCTTGACATTAGACACAGGAGAGCTTTCTGGAGGGCAGAAAATAAAGGGATAATGTTCAGTGCTCTAAACAATGTCCACCTGTTGCTAGAAACTGAGAATTTAGAACACAATTAGAAGGACTCTCATTTTCATTTGTGTTGCCAGTTGGGGTAAGAACCTCACCATTTTTAATTGGAAAGGAGAGAAAAGAGGCTATATAGCCTTGAAGAGAAAGGAGTAGTATTAGAAAAATAGAGTGCATTTTCTTTCTTTCCTTTCTAAATAAAGTGAGCTTTCTTGTACATGCAAATAGATAAATGTATTTCTGTTGGATGATGATGGAAGGGTTTATAACAGCACTGTTTCTGCAATTGATTTTCCATCAGAAACATGGAGGTGTGTTGAGTTAATTGGTAGTTTAGTGCTTTGAGGACAAAAAAAATAATTAGCTACTAAAGTGCTGGTTTTCATGTATACTGAGTATGGATTTTCTCCATATAAATGGGCACACTCATGTGTTTTTCATATGTTAGCTCTGGCCTTCATCATCTTACAAATATGTTTGAAAATGTTGCTAAATTTCATGCAATAGGAAAGAACAAAGCATTAGGGACAATAATTTCATGCTTTGTACAGAATAAACAAAAAACCCCAGAACTTTCCAGGCAAGGGAAGGGAGTGTGTCAAATTAATCTATAAAAGTCAGACAAAAGGACTTTGCTTGGAAAAGAAATGCAGAATGGTTTTAATTAACATTTTGCTTCAGGTCATGCCATGTTCTTTCAATTAGGACTTTGGTGTAAGAAGGACTGTCTCGTCCTGAAATGTCATTACTTCTTTAAAGAGAAAGACTTGGTCATTTTCCAGAAATGGGGGAATGGGATACTTCCAGTTATCTTTAGTTTGGGGTGAGTATGGGTTGTGATTCTTTTACATTTTTGAATATAATTGAGAAGAGTTGGGATTGAGCATGTTTAAGTGTCATTCTAAACTCTTCATTTTTTCTTTCGATTCAGCTCTCTTTCTTCAGGATATTTTTCCATTGCAAAACTCTGACATAAATAATTTCTCTTCATGCTGTAGTCACTGTTTTTCTCTAATGCTCTATTTAATATTTTGTCTGCAGCATTTAGATCCAATGGGAATAGGTTTCTCTGTGTTGTCATTCAGTGTTATGTGTAAAAGCATCTGTATGTTAGTTTTAGTGTTTGTAAAGGCGTCACTCCTTTTTCATTATAACAACTCCTTTTTTTAACAGTCATGTATTTCCTCTGTCTGTGCCTGCCCTGCAATGGGCCCCTTTTGTTTGCAACCTCCTAGTTCTGCCTAGAAAGAAGTACTGAGGTAAACAGGATGATTTGCTGAGGGTAGAGTTTCATGCTCATTTCCCATTTCATCCAAGGTATATTCCACTTCCAGCTGATACATACAGAATGAGCACCACAGTTCCCATCATGCCTGATGAGACCAAAGCTATACAAGCAAAAAGGATAAACTAATATGTTTCTGTATCTAAAGCAGACTGACAAAAGGACTGTGGTAATCTTATTCGTGAATATTTCCCATGTCAAACACTGTTAACAAAAGATGCCCCACACTGCCAACCATTGGGCATTGCCATCCATTGTTTTAAGTAGTAAGACCCATTTTTGGGGAAAAGAGCATCTACATCAGGATAATGCTACGTGAGTTCAGTCATGAGGTCACATAAATATCAACCTAGGTCTTTAATTATGTGAGGTAGAATTAATAGTTATGCCCTCCTTTCCACAGAATTTTGCACCAATGGAGTAGCACAGATGTTACTACAATTATACTGTAAACTGTAAATCAGCAGCAGTGGGGAGTATTTTTTTATTAGCACTTGGTTTGCAAATCAAGTCCTCAAAATTTCAGAAGTTCCAAATCCAGACTTAGCCTTGCCATATCATTGGGCCACTCTACACAGTCCTACTCTCCCTATGAAAAAACTTGTTGCAGAGAAAATTTATGCATGGTCGTCTAATCAGAAAGGGTCATAGCATCTTGATATAATGACATATAGATAATTGTAAATTTACTATTTCCCAGTGTCTGGTTTAACCCACTAGGCAGTGAAGATTATTTTTAGAAACTCTCTTAGAGCTACTTTTTATTTTAGAATAGGAAAAAAAAAAAAAGGTAAAAGAACATTTCCTTGGCATTCTTGAGTGCAGCATGCGGCAGCTGCTGTCCCAGAAGTGGTGTGAGTCAAACTCCTTCCCATAGTTAGGGCCATCTTTTTCTTTTGAGATATTACCAGTATTTTTCTGTGGAATGGATGTGGCAGGGCAAAGTTTTTTGGCCATATCACTCACTTCCAAAAAGAGGGACTTCCGTGTATCCTTTACAGAAAATTTAAAGTGTTTAATGAAAATAATGTTGGATATTCTCAGGCAAAGGTCAGAGGACGTTTTAAGACTCAAAAATCTAGCTTAAATATGGGACTGTGCTATGAGATCCCAAAATAAGTGGAAAAAAGGAATTAGTAGTGTTATACAATAGAATGTACTTTTGAGTGCACTGGTTTGGGGTTTGGTGCTGGCCAAAAGCTTGCTAAATACTTCAATTTATTAACAATAGAAAGTGAAGAAAGTTTGGGTTTGGTGGAAAGAGTATTATATACAAAAATATAAACAATATTTGCTCTTGCAGCCAATCAGCATCTGCTGTTGGCGTCTGACATAATCTCATAGGCATGTCAGAACACTTCACACTGTTATATTTGCAGACCAACATACTGAGGGCAAAAGAGTTCAGTTTTTTTGGAAATTGTGACTGGAGATGCTCCTATTATTCACAGTATTGAACAGGAATGGTCAGAGCCTACTCAATAGTTGTGTTGCTCTGTTTTCTTCAGCTGTGTTTATTTCATTTAAGTAGTAATGGACACAATTGCTATGTTATTTTTCTCTGAGTACTTAGCCATTTACAGGCATTTGCACTTCTAAGCTGGATCCTGTTTCTTTTTTATCACTCAGCTATAGATTACTTAATGTAAATGAGACTCAGAGATGAAATCAATTTGTTGAAAGTATTTTGTACTTTCTAGCTGTCAGGAAATGCAGTATAATTTTGGTGTCATGTTTTAGCTTGTAGGCCAATACAAGTGTATTGAATTAATTCTAAAAATTAGGATTGTCAAATGCAGTGTCATTGCTTCAAATCTGTATGGATTTGCTTCCAGCTTGCAGATGCCTTGCAGCCCATTGCATGCCTGAGTTTTTCAGTGCTGCAGGAGCTATCATTAGGTGCACAAAGCTTTGAGTATTATGTGTGCTTTTCTAAACGGGCTGGGTGCATGGGAGTCCTTGTGTCTTTAGGGGAGAACCTGTTAGAATCCCTTTAAGGCTTCTATTAGGACTGGGGGATGGCAATTCCATGTAGATCTCTGGCATTATTGGGGTGAGGAGAGCTGCCAAGGGGAAGCTTTCCTGGTGCCCTGCAGTAGCCTCGAGATCCAGCCCAAAGGGTGCGAGGCAGCAGAGTTGAACTTGCTGGAAAGAGGTTGGATCAGGCCCTTCTCTGAGAACCAGCACTCTGCAGAGAGCTGAGGGAGAGATGGCAAGCAGAGCTTGCCCCAAACAAATGTCAGTCCCAGCACTGGGACAGCTTGGCCCCTGCTGGTCAGGGAGGCTGATCCCTGGAGATGCTGGCACTGCATAAGAACACTTTGAACTGAATTCAGCACAGAGAATCTGCGCAGCTCTAATTGAAACTGCCTTTTGTTGTAATGAAAAGAAAGCTGCAGAATGGACGGTAAATGATGAATCCTTTCCTTTTATTTGGGGCCCACAATTGGCCCGCTAGTGTTATACAGAGAGCGTTCTGCACTCCAAGTCTATTTGAAATTTAGTCAAGCATTGCAGTAAATGATGTAACTCACTGCTGGGAGCTTCTCCAGACCTCTACTGTTTTACTTGCTTGTTAGTAAGGCATGTTTCACAGTGCAAGTACTTTAATTCCTTTTTGTATCTTTCTCTGTCTTTTTTTTTTTTTTATTTACAGATTCTACATTTGCTTTTCTCAAATATTTCTTATGTAGGTTTTTGCTTAAAGCAATTCTAATCAAATGATTGATTTAATTTGTATCCTTTAAATCACAGACTAGGATCTTTTTGACATGTAATAATATTCCACATTCATTAAACCCTCAGCTCTTCAGCTTTTATAATTGCTTCCAGGCTCTTTGGAAATAAATAAAGGCTGGACTCTTCCATTTGATGCATTACTATATCCTTTATCGTGAGTTGTAACTCTTACTATTTTTTCTAGTCTTCTGCTTATGTCATTTTAAATACTTTTTTATCTCAAGTCTTACAACACAGTAAATTAGCTCAAGGGTACACAACTGAATTTTTCCTTGTGAAGACATTCAGTCAGATGTGTTTATGAAGAAATTTAGGAACATTTGTGGCTTTTGAAAACAGTTAGGGAACAATGGATTCCTTTTCTCCTTCAATTTACATATAAACTTTCATACATATATGCTTGCTTCCCCTGTGTGTAAGGGACATGCTTACTGATTTTATGGGAGAGAAGATTGGATGCATTAGAAACACTTGAAAAAATCTGTTCCAAATTTCTCCTCTGTTGCTGCAATAGAGGGTCAGAGGGTTTTTTTGCTGAGCCAAACCCCTGGTTTGAGTTAACTGGAATTTAGGGACAGATTTAACTGGTTCTTTTCTCTACCAGCTACACCCAGCTTAAGCAAGAGGTCTGTGAACTCCAAAGGGGACTCTCCATGCACGGCCTGTTTACCTTTACAGGAGATCAGCCTTTCAGTTCTAACTTGTCTTGAACACTGTGTGAATATAAAACTAGCCAGGCCTTAAGTCACTGCTGATCATGTTTTGTGTGTGTGCAAGCTGGTCCCAGCAGCCAAACTTACATAAATAATCTGCTATAAGGATAATGGTCTGCCTTACCCAGTCTCCCAGCTCCAGAGATTTTCCAGAGCTTTGCTGCGATACTTTTCAGCCTCCCTGTATCTTTTGAAGACACCAAATAAGAGTTAGTAGGGCTGCAGCAGGTAAATTTTGAGATAAGAAGCCAAGGGTTATATAGTCAAGTTGAAATATTTTGCAATGTATTGAGATCTGAGAAGTGTAGGCATCCCTGTAGATCCTCCTGAGTGCAACAGAACCCAGTCCACATGTGATACATGTCTTTGTCAGCAAGATTCCTAAGTTCCACAACTTTTATGAAGATACACAGATATTTGTAGTCAGGAGGATTTTCAGGAATATCTTTAATTTCTATTAGAATTCAGGTTTAATGTTTAATATGATCTAGCCAGAAATTACGTACTGAGTTTGGAATTTTTTTTAATCATCTCATACCAATTTTACAAAATCCACCTGGAACTCAGAGATTTTAAATGCAGAATGTTGAGTTGACCCAAGATGTCCTGTTCATAAATATATGATAATGCAGAAGATGTGTTGTGCCCCAAAATGTTGGCTTCCATATGCAAGAAGTCTTTGTTGTGATGCTGTGTGGTTTTTACATTATTTGAGCTACTAAGAGAATAGAGTGGATCAGATCCCATGGGGGAATCCTTGCAGCTGGCTGACAGATGTGATTTGTGACTTCTGGAGTACTTGTGTCAGAAAAGGGAAGAGTCTTGCTGCAGGTGTCTCTTGGTGGTACGATAATGCAGGACCTATGTTTGTATACAGATGACTGAGTTCCTGTGTTGTTCCTTTTGTCCAAAAAGGATTGGTTTGTGTGAATATTATTTTGATGTGGCAAAAAGGGACTTTTCTTGCTGGGCCACAACAGCAAGCATAGATCACACAAGACAGGAGAGCTATCCCAGTAGGGCTAAGTGTGGTAGCATCTTAACTAGAACAATGTCTCAGGTTTGTGAGTTTGCAACTCAACAGAAGTTGGCCCACTAAAGGGGTTACAGATGGGGACAACAAAAATGGTCCCAAGTCTAGAAACCATGAGATCTAAAAAAAAAAGTCAGTCTCTGCTTAGTCTAGAGAATTCTGAGGCCACCACTTAGTCAGTGTCTAATAAAAAGCCACAATCACAGATGGTAACTTTCCCCCCACGTTTGGGTGGGGTAGGAGGACAGTAAATTCTGTGAGCTGAAGCTGCCACAAAGCCTGGATTAGGCTTTAGGAAACCTAACAGGAAGGTGACTCACTGGAGCCCCACAAACTGTCTGCCATGGGAAGGGCTTCTGAGAACAAATTAAGAAACTGTTGGTCAGGAAGGTGTAGCTGTACTTCCATAAGGGGTACTTGTGCCAGAGAAACAGCCCAGATGGCTGTTTAGAGGCTCTTTTCAACCCCATAGTTTCTTGGAGGATCTGATTGTAAATGTCAATATTCTCTTTCTCTGAAGATCTTCAAAAGCCATCTGGACACAATCCTGAGTAAAGTGCTCTAGGCAAGGCTGCTTGAGCAGGGAGGTTGGACTAGGTGACCTCCAGGGGTCCCATCCAACCTTTCCCATAGCAGGTAGTTTTCCAGCATGGCACAGACTGAACACTGACCCTTGTTGTTGGCAATTTGGTGTGGTTTACAGCCTGGAGCTTTCCAGGAAAATGTATCTGCTTATTAACCAGCAGCTGGCACTGCCTTCTTCCTGGCTTCTGAGGGAGATGCTGCTGACCAAAGGCAACAGGAGGTTCTCTGATTCCCTGCTTTGAGCAGCCATAGCACTCCAGGCTTCAAAGGGAAAGGAAGCTGGAACACTCTGTATTTGGATATTAAATATTGCTGTCTAATAAAAATTGACTGGAAACACGTTTCAGAGAGCCAAACTCCAAACTCTTCCACTGGAAGAAGTGGTTATCAGACCATCAGTTTGATGCTTGCCCAGTTAATATATGCCTGCTTTAGCTTATCTGAATTTAAGTCTTCTCAGAGAACACTGCTTCTCTCTCAACCTTTTTAGTATTACTGCTCTTTTCTTCCCAAATAAGGAAGCTTTAACCACAGTGTGTTCCTGCCAAACTTTAGCTTTTTGGAGCTGCAAATCTGAAGCAGGATGCTATCTGGTTTTATGAGGTCTTTCAGTTATTTCTATAATCATCAGCCAGCCAAGAACCCCTCATTTATCCTCCTGTTCTAATCCTCCTGTGTAAACAAAAGGCAGACACAGTCTTGCTTCCAACTCAGCTAAAGATTGAGGAAACCCAATGTGTGAGTATAACTTAGAGAGAGACCTATTTTCCAGAAACATATATGTTATTTCAAAGGAATTGTATTAAGGTTCTCTGCTGTTTGAGAAACACCTGAAAAAATATTACTTTCTCAAATGCATTTAAATTTGTGTTGAAGGAGAGTGCAGAGGCCTCACAATTAGGGTTTAATTATGCCAGATGTTGCTGAGCAGTGACTATGGTGAAGAATTTGTTTACTTTTAAAACAGATGAAGGTTTGTCAATGAAACTCAGAGCATGATAGTGAAATAATGGGATTATGGGCATAAACACTTACTTGAAATGAAATGAAGTCATATTGGTAAAATCTGCAAGACTTAAAATGAAGAAACAAAAATAAACAAAAGCCCCCACATAAAAATGTTGACATTACTAAATCTCTGGTTTGTTTCTTGTTGTCTAGCCTGATGTAAGAGGCATCCGAGCATTAATCCCTGCTATGAGCACATAGGCAATTTTAAGTTCTTATTTTCAAGCAAAAACCCGTGTGATATTCTAAAGGCTGATGCTTTCCATAGTTTATCAGTTTGTTTAAATATAGGGCTTTTAAAAATGTGTTTAATGACTTTATGATGCAAATTATAAAGCCTTTAGTTTCCTCGAGATGATTTTTAATTCCAAAATTCTTGGTTCTTCCTCCAGCCCTTAAATATTGCAGATAGTGGGGTGAAAATCTGACCAAGTCAGAAGTTAATGGAAATTTGACTTCATGGGGGATTTTCCTCAGCTGTATTTGTAGCTACAAAAGTCACACTGAGATTTTTTTGTTCTTCTGTGAGAAAATAAGGCTTCCTTTTTTGCAATTAACCTGTCTGTGAAGTACCAAGGGAATCACAAAGCCCACAGTGAGGCAGGTTATTCTCTTTCCATGAGATTTGGTTACAAATTGTGTTAAGAACATGACAAAATTTTTCTTCTATCTTGGTTACACATTGGTAGTGCACTGCTGTGGTTTCCCCAGTTCCCTGAGAGGATTTAAAGTAACATATCCTGTTCTCTGCATTTAATATAGTAGAAGGGTACAGTTGGTTTTGTTTTGCTTTAATCTATAAGTGACATTCCTACTGATTTAAAATCATTGATATTGCAAGGCACCTTGTTACCATGGATTTGTAAATGAACAGCAGGTATAACCAGATAAAACCAAACAGCAAGGTTGTAGGAAAAATGTAAACCAATATAGTACTTGAAGGAGCATCCTGGGAAAAGAGCATAAAAATAACTGAAAATAAGTCTTAAAAATGAGATTGATTCTTGGGATAGAGAAAACAACTTGGAGATAAATGATATCTTAATTCTTTCAAATCAGGCCAAACAGAACACCATCTCAATAGTAAAATTAGACAAAATCAAGTGAAGTAATCAGCATGTGAGAAACATGGAAACATTTGGTGGCATAATATTTGTCAGCAATCAGTAAACTCACTTAGTACTCTGTCTTTTGAAGAGGTTCCAGAAGCTGCACAATTTCCATAGTTCCTGAAATCTTAGGAACAAATATTTTCATTGGATCTGTTTTCTACTCTTCAGTAAGACTTAAATGAGTAACAGTTCAGACTTGAATGCATTTGTTTATTAGCCTTTCTTCCTAAAGGCAAAGAATCAAATCTTTGTCTGAAGTAAAGCACTTCTACCTTGCAACAGCATTCATCCTATGCCAGTTAATGCCAGCAAAAGTTTTCAACATTTATGGATATTAAAATGTATTACAAATATAAGAATAGTTTTAAAATATGGTCAGACAATAATGGCAGACTGGGGTCCATGGAAAGATTTAAAATTGATTTGGAGATAGTTTGCATTCAGAATACAGCAGATAATACACAGATCCTACCTAAATACATGAACCAAAACAAAATGAGAGCAAAAAAACCTCAAAACAAAGAAACACTGGAAAAGGCAAAGAAATGGGTAGATAAATCCGCTAAATAAATCATTAGTGAAAGAATGTGCCTTTTGAGAGCTGGACTAATTGCATGCATTCCTCAAGCAAAATGGAACCTGACTGTGAAAATGTGAAGATTGGCAAAAATCAGGACAAAATGAATCCAAAATATCAATAAACCTATTAAGAGCCATGTGAGAAACCAATCAATAGGGCGGGCAGTAGGGCACAGCTGCTGAACAGTCCACTTTAATGCCATCAATAGCCCATGGGGACAAGTCAGCCTGTTGGTTTGGGAGCATGAAAGAAAAAATTAAGAGGAAAGAGAAGGAAAAAAGAAACAAAGTAAATTCAGTGATTTTGGGGGGAAAGCATACACCTTGCAAGAATTTAATTTATGTATGATTTAAGAGAAGCATCTAGTGCTGATTTGAGTGATGTTTATAATCTGCACTGGAATTGAGAAAGGAATGATGGTAATCTTAAGGTAGATTGTTCAGAAGTCAAATGGCTGAGTTCTGGTTCTCTTCAGTTTCAGTGGCAAAAATCCAAAAACTAAAGAAGTTAAAGAAGAAATGGATCAACACATTTGGCTCTGTAGTGCTCTTTAGGTTTTTGTGGGTTTTTTTGGGGGGTTTTTTTCCCAATTGTTTGTTAATTTAATTGTCATGCAGTAACATTGTGAGTTTCTTTGCTAAAGTACCCCTGGCAAATTCCGTGTGTCAGAATACAGAGCTTGTATTTATTTTAAAATCTTAGTGGAAATATTTTTGAGGCTAACGCACTGATGGAGACTGGGGGGAGCTTGTCAAATAAAGCTGTTAATAAAATGGGCTTCATAAACATGGTGTTTCAAATGTGTCTCTATCCTGGTAGTTCTTCTATCACTGCCTGATGCTTCACTCCAGAAGTGATTTTTTTGTATCTCCATAGGAGCACAACCCAAACCTTCCCTCTCCCTGTGAGCTCTGGCAATCCTGAACAGCAGTTCCATTACTGTTCCAAGATGCAAAGCTTTCCCTGTGCTTTAGACTGTAGTTTTAGGAGTGGCTGCCATGCATCCTTAAACTTTCTTTATTTCTGTGTTGAACATCTTCCAACATCAAAACCACAAAAGGATAGAGTTTTTGCCTCTGTGAAGTAAGGAGGGAGGTCGATAAAACATCTTGGACTTCTCGAGGATGGACTATGGGCTGTTTAGGTCACTGGTTTGGAGGGTTGCTTGGGAAGCAGTCCTTAATTACAAAAGGCTGGACACACTTTAAGAAAGAAATCTTTAAGGTGCAGAAGCATGACATCCCTATGTGCTGAAAGAGGAGCTGGTGAGGAAGAAGACCATCCTGGCTGTACAGGGTTAAAAAAGAGGCTTTACAACCTTTGGAAGAAGGAGCAGGCAACTCAGGAACAAGGATGTTGTTAGGTCATATGGAAAGAGAATCAGAAGGTGTCCATCTGACCATCACAGTAAAATCTAATAAGAAGTGTTTTTATAAATACAGCAACAACAAAAGGAGGGCCAAGGAAAATATCCACCCTGTTTCAGAGGTGGAGGGGAACATTGTGACCAAGGGTGAATGAAAAGCTAATGTACTTGATGCCTTCTTTGCCTCAGTCTTTAACAGAAAGAATGGTTATCATGAGGGGAGCTGGTAGATGGGGACAGGGTCAAAATAGATCCCCTGCAATCCAGGAGGAATTAGTCAGTGATTTGCTGGCACTTGGACACTCAAGTGTCCAAGTGGAGCTGGATGGAATTCATCCAAGGATATTGAGAGAGCTGGTGGGAGAGGTCACCAAGCCTTTCCATCATTTGTCTTTAGTCCTGGCTCACCGGGGAGGTCCCAGACAGCTAGAGGTTGGCCAGTGTGACACCCAGCCACAAGAAAGGCTGGAAGGAGGATCCAGGGGACTACAGACTGGTCAGCCTGACCTCAGGGCTAGGGAAGGTTATGGAACAGATTATCAGGACAGCCAAGGGGTCAGACCTCAACATGGGTTTAGGCAAGGCAGGTCCTTCTTGACCAACCTGACCTCCTGTTATGATCAGGTCACCTTTCTGGTGGATGAGGGGAAGGCTGTGCCTTTGTCTACCTTGCTGCTGGTTTTAGTTCTGTACCTCTCTTGCTAACTTGCACAGCCTTGTACAGACCACATCCTTGGCCTTACTGGCTTGCCTGGGCAATTGGATTTTGACCTGCCATGGCTCTGCCATCTTCTTGGGCAAAGTGCCACAGGTGCTGGTTTGAGTAGTGTAACTTTGCTGTCATGAAATTTTAAGTTTGCTTTTCTTGGTAACCTTTTCTCCTTCTTGCACCTTCTTGCATCACCATTTTCCCCGTAATATTTATCAGTTTTCTTCTGACACCTGGATGGGAGCCCTTCTGCTGACTTTGTGGGCATCCTTCTCTTAAAACTTAATGGAGGATAAATTATATTTGAGACCATCTTAATCTACACCTGCATCTTCTCTACCAGTCGTGATTCAGTTTTAAGTCTTTGATTCTCTCTGAGCAGCCCTAATTACTACTGTTGAATTTATTCTGGATTTTGCTTTTAATATTAAAATTTCTAATTCATATGTCAGTGGCAATCTATTAAACTGGCACTGTATTCTGGTTTTTCTACCACAGAAAGAATGATAAAATTAGAAAGATAAAGGTTTATTGTCCCTTTGCTTATTCTTGTGTATTCTCTCCCTCAGATGAAATTCCCAAGTTCTTAGGTTTCTTCATGCTTCCCAATATTTAGAAGCTGATCATTGCAAAGAAAGTTTTTCAGTTTTATTTTTTCTTTTTCCAAAGTTTTGGAAACAGAATCTGCAGGGAAAAATTTTCAGATCACTTAATACTTGTTCAGTCTCTACCAAAATTTATTTTAATTTAATAGGTTTTATTTAAAGTTTTAAAAATCTAATCTCTATGAGTGTGAGAACAAAGCACTCTGAAAATTAGTCTAGGTCATAACAATAGGATTTTATTTAAATTTATTTTTTTAAAACTGCAGTTCTTCTAACACAAGAAATAAACTAAAAAAATAACTGCAGTTCTGTCTTAGTTTGGGCTGTGGAGATATATATAAATATGTGTGTGTGTATTTTTTAAAATTTAAGTTATTGACCTTGATAACGTGATGTCAACAGCTAACACATCTAGAGGTATGAACATTTCTGAGTGCGAATCATCCTTTACTTTCAGATAATGTCCCAATTGTGCTTATGTGTCAGAGCATACAGCTTTAAAGAAAATCTATTTTGGATGTTTCAGGGCACTCTTGTTTCAAATGGTTTTGTTTTTGTGACTAATAGTGCAAAATTTACTCTTCTAGGACATCTTTGCTGAAGAGAAAACTGTGTTTGTCTTGTTTTGTCTTTTAAGTTTGGTTTTCAGGGTTCTCTGCTCTGATAAAGTTCATTTCCCACAACTGGAAGCTGTGAGTCCCACAGGACTTTACAGCAACAGCAGCAAAATCTCAGACTTGATTTCTCATTACCAAAGTAATGCAGTGAGATCTATGTGTCTCAACTCTCCCAACCAAATTCCTTGTTCAATTCACAGTGATTTTTGTCCCACCTCACCACCCAGGTTTGTGTGTACTCTAACATTAGGAGTATGTGCAAGAACAGCTGAAAGCCCTGTGTGCTGACAGGACACCCGGTGTGTCAAACAGCAGCAGCTCTGGCTGCTCCCATCTGCAGCCCGCTGGCCAGAGCTGCTAAACATAGCTGGGCTTATCACAGTCCCAGTGAGGGAAGTGTGTGGCATTCCTGGGGCAGAGAGCCAGCACCGGGCACTTCAGACGTGCCTTTCATCACTCTCCTTCCCTGGGATAGAAGTGGCATTCCTGGGTCTATCAACCAACATCGATTTTGGACAAGCGCCTGACATGCTGAGCCCTCACAGTTGTTTGGCCTGATAGCTGCTGAATTTATTGTGTGCTAATCAGTTTTGCTATGACACTCTGCAGTGAAAGAGGCAAAACAGGGCTGGGATAATGCAGAAATAACTAGAATTAGTGTGTGTACAGATGGACAGCTCTAGCACTGCGTGTCACTGCGACCTGTTTCCACTTGGTGAAGCCAAAATGACCTTGAAACAGAAGGTCCTGCAGCATGTTAAAACCAAAAACAGACCTGGAGAGCCTGGAGATTTGAAGGACAGTCATTGTCTCTGTTTCCTACTTACTTAAAAAGTGAATTTGAAAGTGATTAGGATTGTAATCACAACTGGTGCCCTGTGAGTGATACAGACTCTGAACGCCAAACCGAAAATGCAAGTAATGTATGATTATTTTATGTATTTATTCTTTTTTAGCATTAGGAAACTTGGGCACAGGAGGAGATCTGCATCTCCCTTTCCATTCATGCTGTGCTGAATTTGCACTCTTCAAAGGCACAGACAATGTAAATGGCAATGGCCACTCTTGTCTGGGGCAGGTACTGGGGCCCTGCAAGGGCCGGTGAGCCCCCAGGCCGAGTGCTTCAGAGGCAAATGCCCCTCACAAAGGCTGGTGTGGAACTTGTAGGGCAGAGGAGTAAGTGCAGGACTGTGACAGGGGTTTCACAAATAGTTTGAACAAAACCTATGCAAGTCACACTTGACCTCTTTCAATTTTAATATTGAAACTTAATGACAAGAAAAAATTATCCCATTACATCCCATACTTCCTGCTTTTCCTGGGTTTATAAATAGCATAAGGACAAGCTAGCTGGAAAGCAGAAACATGCATATTTGAATCCCTGTTCTCTGAAAGCAGCAAATCATCCAGAAAACACTATTTTCAAGGTATTAACTTCCCATCTGTACTATTATGGTACTTCTAATACATCTCTTCTGGAACCTAGGCACTTAAAATTTTAAAAATTGCAATTAAACAAATAAATCTGATAAGCAGAAATTTGTATGACTTTCTTCTAGAAGTAGTTTGTACTTAGGGATAAAAATGTGGATAAAGCTCCCTCTATTATTGTGACCGCATTCTCCTGAGAGAATTTAGGCCGTGGAAGAAAATAGAAAAACAGAGGATTAATCAATATCTAAATTTGACTTGACTCTGTTCTGCTTCTCAGCAGACAGGAACTGCTGTGGGGAGGTGACAGTCCTCTCCTGGGAAAGGGACTTGGCTGCCTCTCCTGCAGGGGCTGGCTCCTCTCTAGCCACAGGAGAGGTCCTGGTGCCAGCTACAGAGGTCACTGCTCATTTGCCCTCTCTCTTGAAATGGAAAAAAGGAAACATTGCCAAAGAAGAGGGGGAAAAATGCAATGGAGAGGAGGAGGTGTAAGGCCAAAGGCAGAAGTGTGGGTTGTTCTGGGTGTGCTGGAAAAGAAATGTGGCAAATTGATACACGGACTGAACGTCCTGGGGCAGGAGTGATGGTCCTGGCAAGAAAAATCACCCTTTTAAAGGGAAATATCAGATGGGGCAAAGAGCAGGAAAAGGGAGGAAATACAAGGGCAATGAAATGAAATACAAGGGCAATGGAAATCTTGTATTCTTTAATGATTATCCCTGTATTGTATCACAATGTAAACAGCACTGCCGGAGAGGGAATACAACATTGTTTCAGTGTCTCTCAGTACAATTTGGCATCCTAAGCCTGTTAAAGCCAGGACAGGAGAAGCTAAATTGAAATTAAGTTGCAAAATGTCTGTTGTTTTTCTATGGAGGAAAAAAAAAAAAAAAAAAAAAAGAGAAGGAACCGAAATGTATAATCAGTATTTAATGAATCTCAAGGAGTTGGTTGTTGAGGTGGTAAGACTGTGTGCTGTGGGAAAGCCATTAGCAAAGCTGTAAGGCTTGGTCAAAGAAGTGGATTAGAAAGAAATTGGAAAGATAAAAATGAGTGGAATGAGATGGACAGGTGAATATGGGGACCTGTCCAAACACCATTATCAAGTTCTGTTCTAGAAGATCACTCTTCACCACCTTTACTCTGAATATGAAGAGTAAAATCCCAGGATCTTGTTATTGTTTGCCCATGGCCTGCCCTTGAGGTTCTCTGGACGGGCAAGTTCTGTGAGCATCAGTGCTGTGAGCAGGACAAGCTTGTTAGTATGGGCTGGGTGTTGTTTTGGGATGGGTTGGGACCCCACGTTAGCACTGCCTGTTGCTTCTATTGGCTCTGGAAGGAATCAGTCTGACCAGCTCAGATATGAGCTTCTTACATTGCACGTACCTCAGGACCTGCTCAAATGTCCCAAATCCTGTCTGGAGTATATTTGACTGGACTCAAATGTTCTGGCATGCAGCTGAAGCATTAGCAATATCCATAGATATTGATAAAATGGCATGGATGGAGGAACAAGTTGCATGATTTTTATTCAGTCTTTAGTGACTCCTTATAAAGTGTCTTCTCATGGCACAAAAATTAACCATTTTAAGCTAATATTTGTGAACCAGTTTTCACTGAAATGAAACCCCTAGAGAGACTTCAGGTCTGAGTAGGTTTATTCTGGGTTTATGAGAGTGAGGAAATACTTGTAGACTGGAGTACTAAGATTTTTTTTCCAGAGCTATGTGGAAGAACTGAGTAATTGAGGAAAAAGACAAGGTTTTGACTATGCCATTCTGGAATTAAAGCAATGAACTTGAGGGGGAGCAGCTATTGTCAAGCTGGTTGTTTTTCCTATCTTTCTATAATCCTGTCGGTTCTGCCAGTGTGGCTGTGCTGTGAACCAAGTCAGGGAAGAGAACTCATTTTAAAGTAAGATTTATAGGGGAGTGGAAACGCGGAGATGTTATGTATTTTTACTGAACCAGATCAGCTCTCCAAACCAGCTGATAAAATGCTCACCCTAAAGATATCCAGTTCTAACTGGTGGTTTTGGAAGTCAGTTGGGAAGAGGAGAAAGTGGGATGGACAGGGCAAGAGCAGCTCCGGCTGATATTGCTGGCTGGGAAATTTCTCATTGAAACTGGCCTCAACTCAAATGCATTTCTTTCAAGGCAAGAGTGGTTTATAAAGTACTTGAGTCCATCTGGATCCCAGCTCTCTTTCCTGCTCCCAGACTGTACCTGGCATCGATGCTTGTAAAGCCACATGTTAAACAGATGTGAATCAAGTGAAAAATACTCTTTGTGTAAGGATGAGTATGTGTGAGTTCTGGACAATGGAGAGAAATGCAAGCTTACCTTTTTCAGGGCTCACACAGACACAGCTGTACTAGAGGCAGCTAAAAATTGATGACATAAACTCTCCCTACTTCTTCTGTCACCCAGCCTGGAGGATCACATTTGCACTATGAATGTACCCAGAGGGATACAGAAGGAAAAACTGCAGAGAAAGTAGAAAAGTGGAGGTTTCCTATCCATAGAAATCTCTCAAAATTGGTTAGTCAATCCTTGCTGTGCAAGTAACAGAAAGATGATCTCTGAGAGAGCCCTGAAGATAAGAGATAAAACACAAGACTGGGACTGTCCAAGACTTGAGATGAGCAGGAGCACAGACGATTTTTTTCCTGGTGTAGATGCTTCCTAGTGACAATATTCACAACAGAAATGTTCCATAGCAAGGATGACTCGAGAACTTGCTTTCTGTAGCAACTCATCACTGCAGCAGGCCTCAGAAAATGATCACATGAAATTAACCTTCAGAGTGAAAAATGAGTGAGATTAGACTGTGTATTTTGAAATCCAGTGTTAGTAGGATGTGTTCCTTAAACCAGTAATCATAATGAAATGGCTGAGAGGGAATTTTCAGCTCTGCTGTGTACTGGCTAGTGTTAATGATTATAATGAATTTGAAATAAAATCAAATCTATGTACAAAAGGACTGTTCTTTGGAGAGACCCAAACATCTATGAAGGATTGAAACTTGGATGGTTCTCCAAGCCTACAACTGCAGATTTATCAGCTGTAATGTGATGTTTACTTAGTGTGTTTTATTGCTAAGCAACCATTGTGCTCTGGAAAATCAGACCATTATCAGCACAGCCACTGGACAAATATCAGCCATACGAATGGGTGGGAATGTGTTTTGTGTTTAAAGTTGCCTTCTGTTGGTTGTGAAGCCTTGATGATGCCTGTCTGCCGGGGGAAGAAAAGGAAAGGAAGGCATGCTCCCTCCCAAGGAAGCAGGTGCTGGGCATGGCTTATTAACTTGACTGTAAAAGAGTGCCACTTGCTGTTTAGTGCTCCTGAGACTCACCATGGGATCTTAAGAAGCCAACAGACTGTTTTCCCACTTCCCATTTCTGTCTTGTGGAGGATTCTGTCTTGTGAGGATCTTATTTATTCCTTCTAATTAAAAAAAAAAAAAAAAAAAAAAAAAAAAAAAAAAAAAAAAAAAAACAACAACAACAAAACGGTTTCCTTGTTTTCTTTTTCTTGCCCTTCCTAAAAGTGTAGGAGACTGAAAATCTGAAAATAAGTAGATTTTTTCTTTTTCACCAGAGTTCCAAAACCATAACAAGGCTCTGACCTTTTTTATGCACACATAGCTGAAAAACACAACCTGCAACATATTTTGCCTTCCAGCCTGCTTAGATCTGTTTTTCTCAGACATTCCCAATTTTCTATACCTTCACAGCTCCAGGCAGAATTGTTATATTTTTGATCAAGATAACATGAGTACATGAAATTTCTATTAGTGTTTCTTAAACAGACTTCTCCTGACTCAAACTCTTACGGTACTGAAGTGTTGAGGTGGGAGGTAACAAGGCTGTTTCTGGGACAGAGGAAGAAGCTGTCTGTGCTTTGAGCAAACCAGAAATGTTGTGGATGAAGCTACACAGTACTGAGCCCTAGCAAGCATCTTCTAGGGCAGGATGAGACTATATGAACTTGTAACAAGTTCATGTAATCTGCAAAATTCTTCCAGTGATGGGAGCAGACACAATATAGACAAGGTTTTTCTTCTGAAATGTAGCTGTGCACTGTAGAAAAATTACACTGGTAATTTTTTAATGCACCCTTATGGCTTTCTTCCATGACTATAATGAACTTTATTTACTGGCGGCTAAATCTGGATTCTGCTTCCTGTTCAGACTGTATGGAACTAATTATGCCAAACTAAGTGTTTTCATGCAATGCACTTTAAATATCCAAAACTACAAATTGAGAACAGGTGTCTACAAAAAAAAAAAAAAAAATCTGTCAGGATTCTCTATCAATATCTTTCCTCAGGCATACCTTAATATTCATTCATTAGCTTCATGATAGATGAGAAAAAGTTAGATATATTCTATGGATTTTTTTGTTTGCTTGCTTGCTTTTTGCCTTGCTTTTTTGTATTAGATTTGATGGTTTACAAATATGAGCTTTTATCTGTGTCCCATGTTTCCACTTTATATTTGCTTAGGAGAAGTCAATAGTATTTCTCTAGAGACTATTCCACAGTTTTTGGAGGGTGTGTTTGCCTATTACCATAATATATTAACAGATATCTGGCAAAATATACAGCATTTGAGGAGTAAAATCGAGGTCTTTAAAAGCTTGATATTCACTCTCAGTTCCTACTAGTCCGTAATTGACATCATATTGCTTAAGCCATTTTTGAGGAGGTTGTTTAGAAAACAGAACAAAGGAATGGACAAAATGAATTCTGTGCTTTCCTGTATTCCCAGCGATGTGGCTCTCAGCCATGGCTCTGCAAAAAAAGTGTGACTTAAGGCAAGGAATGAAGGGGTCAGAAAATGTTCAGAAGCAGGATTAACAGGAAGGTGGAACTTGGTCTAAAGACCTGGAGCAAAATCAGAGGATGATTTTGACAGAATCACTTCATCAAGATCAATATTCATAGGAAGATTTGTGGGGCTTTCTCTTTTATGGTAATAAGAATGGAGTACAGACTTGTATGAACGTCTTAGAGATATCTTCAGAGGTGAGGGCAATAAAGAAAAGATAATCTCTTCTGAAACAATAAAATCTTAAAAATCAGAAAGTGTCCTGAACAGCTGTTCGCATACAATGGTTTTGTTCATGGCAAAAACCTCATCATTACCTTTAGAGTTTCAGGGCAAAATTTGCTGTAGGATTGACTTGGGCACCTTTTCTGATTTTTGACATTTCTAATAGTTTGCTGTATCAAACTGAATTGAAATCAGAGTTTTCTCTTAGCTGTGGAGATTCCAGTGTCTAGTTCTGTTCTAAGTATTTAAAGATGCTAAACAATTTCTGAAGGGCATATTTTCCTGACTTTAATCAGCTATAAAATTTGATCTCCACTGCACTTCCAGTATTTCTATTTCAAAAAGTCTATGAGTAGATGCAAACTGAGATTGATGTGCTTTCTTCTACATTGCTTGGAAAGATGCAGCTTTTTTTTGGATGAAGATATTAAGTATTTAAATGGATCTTACAACATTCTAGATGGTAAATATTTCTCTGGAAAAGGTGTCAAAATTCTTAGAAATAATGTCTCAGCTAATGTTAGAGGAAGTTTCCTCTATGTCCCTCCTACTGCTTACCCATCCCAGCTCAGATATTGCTGTCTTACAGTTATCCACTTTACACTGACAAAGATCCCTTTCCATGGAAAAATCTCTCTTAAAAACACCCCAAACATTCCTGTGAGATCACTGAAACTTACTTTGAACTTAGTAGACAAGGTGCTGCAGTTCATAAGGTCTTAATAAAACATTTGAAGTATTTGCCTATCTCAGACATGAGAGTTAAGTCTTACAGCTTCACAAGGACACTCCCTTGATTGAAGTTAGGCAGGGGGCTTTAAATATCCTTACCGAGCTGTGCCTCTCGTAAACCATGTTCCAGCTGCTGTCTCTCACTTATGAGACTCAGTAACATTCTTCTGCCTTTAGGAGCACACTTAAGAGAGAAAAATGAACTGTTTAAAAAAGGCTTTAAATTAGGATGTCAGGTGGGTTGGTTTTTTGGTGGTTTTGGGGGGTTTATTTTTGAGATAAGGTGGCATCATCCTTTATCTGATCTGGCTAGGCATGAACTTCAAAGCTCTGTCAAGATAAGGAATGTGATACCCAGATTATACCAAGAGAATGTTTGCAATAAACCAAATTATTCAGTGCAGTCACTCGATCACATTGATACGATCTCTGTCTGCTAATAAACCCTCTGCACAGCACCCTGCTGGTTCTCATCTCCTACAGCATATGCTGCTATTGCTCAGACATGATAACTTACTTTTTTCCAGTTAGCAAAACAAATGGTGATTTTGACTGGCTAAGTTAATTCCATCAGCTTTGCATTGCTGTTTCCATTTTTGGAACACATTTGGAGTTTTCCTTTATACTTTCAGAAGAAACCCTTTTATGTATTCTAGGGAATGGGGCCAAAGGTGCCCCTTACTGTTGTTTTCTGCTTCCTAATGAGGAGATACAGACAAGGCAGAGCAGGCTCTTGCTGATACTCACAGGGAAAGACCAAGCAGAATTAAAATGTCACATCAAGAAAAACTCTCATTGTGTTCCCTTTCTTTACAGATATAGCAGTCCTTACTCTCAAATCAATCCCTCTGCTTCTGGAAGGGTTTGTCCTGTAACTGTAATTTGTAGTCTAGAAGTTATGAATGCATGTTGGAATACATAAGTTTAACTGCTGTACATCAGGAAGAAAAATCTAAGTCTGCTTTCTAATCTAACCTGTGTGAATAACACCAAGGGGAGGGCAGCGTGTCTAAAGGAAACCATGCAGTTAAATCCTCAAGGTCCTGTGTGTGACTGATTAATTTTAAATTGTCTTCATCACCCTGAAAACTGGCCTGGTCTGTTCTGGCATAAAGAGGGAAAGCAGCTCAAATTCAAAAGATAAGTTAGTTGTTAAATGGTCGGTGTGGGGACTGTGGCTTTGACTCTGAACATAAACAAGCTTTCTCCTCATTGCTTAGTGCTGCAAGGGCAGTGTGGCTGTTCTAAATGGGAACCATGTGGAAGAGGTTAAGGAGGGGACTTATAATCTGACAGGCTGATTTGTAGGTATGTGATGATGTCTGATGTCAGCCAGAATTGCCCATAGGTATTGCAGGGTGAGGATGGTTGGGTTTCATTTTTTTCTCCCCCTTTCTCCAGGCCCGAGAGCGCTGTTTGTGTTGTTGTTTTTTTGTACAAAATTATGGGGAACAAGAGGGTTCTTTTCACTATTCTGTGTGAGAATACCTGGAAAAACCATGGTGTACTCTTGGCATTATGCTAGCAATAGACTTCCGTGAAGTTCTTTGGCATCAAGAAAATTAGGGCTGGCAGTTTTGGCTCAGTGCTTAAAAGATAAATTCCTGAAGTTGCATACCTAGACTTCCCTTGCATTTCTTGATTAACAGGCTACACATAGCACAAACCAGAGCTACTAACCAGTGCAAAGAAATCTGAAACTTGCCTAAAATTTTGTTCCTGCAAGTGTCTTATTTATAACTTTAAGATTTTTCCTGAACAAGGATGAAAATGGACAGGTTAGTTGGTGACTCAGATTTAAGCAGTGCTGCACTTAAGGGGGGATCAACAGAGCACTCCAGCATGTAAGAGACAAAATATGAGGAGTGTGGTTATTTCTCCTTGCATTTTAAGGATATTAAAGGGAATAAAATTGACTCCTAGGTGAAATGTAATCTGGAAGTATTTATTTTCACTGGCTCTCAACTAATTTTGACTGCCAACTATAGAATGTTGATTGATTTCCCTTCAAAATTTATAACCAGCTGCTTGAAAGGACAAGTTTTGAAAATTTTAACAATACCAAAGGGGATCCACTATCAACAGTGGTAGAAGTGTTATTGTGGAACTGCAGTTTTCCCAGGCAGAGTTCCTGGTAAGATGGTGGCCTTAACTAATGGGGTAACACATGAGAACTCCTAGCAGTGCTCCACTGCACAAATACAGTGTTGGATTTGTATCATTCTGCTTGCTGAGGTGGGTTAATGGACACAGTTCTGGAAGTTTGGGTCCACACAACTGCATATATAATATTATCCTAAATTTGAATGTGTACCTAATGACCAGGTAGGTTGTCAGGTTACTGATGGCCACTTAGGCATCTAACTGCACCACAGAAATCCTGCAAAACCAGAAGCATAACCTTGGAGTGCCCAAATTGCAGGGCTTAGTGGAATTTTTTTAGCATGTTTTGAATTTGGAGGCTTCCTATATCCCTCTTTAAATGGCTACATTCATGTAGTGGTGTGGGGGAAGCCAATCACAAGTTGATTGATTACTAAAATCACAGATGTCTGAAATCATGAACAGGTCAGCAGCACTCATGACATCCCTCAAACATTTCTAGTAAAAGGAGAATGAATTATTTACCCCAAAAGTAAAACACAGAGGTTTCAAAGACCAACTCAAGATCTCTAAACCCTCAAGGCTTGTTCTCTTTTCTTAGTAAATAGTATTGTGGGAGGCCCATGTAGGTGGAAGTGATATATATTAGCACTCTGAGCTATGAGTTATGTAACTCTTCTTACTTTTAGCAGCGTTTGCTGCACTCATTGGATGTTTATATTGTGATAAGGCCTAGAGACAACATGTATTAGACACATGAAAGTGTGTCCCACCCTTGGGATGAGGAAGGAATGAGAAATAGCAGATGTCCAAGACAAATTCTTGTGTCAGAATAAGAAAACTACCATGATATACAGCATCTTACCTGTCAGGCTGAAACACCACAGCTTGTCCCTTTTCATGTAATGGTTCTGGTTAATTCTGTCCCTGATGGAAGCTGTGAGGTGGCTCTCGAGAGAAAATACAAAAAACTTTGCAGCACTGGCTCCAGTAGAAGCGCCATGAGAGAAATCATGATCCTGCTTCTCAGGTGAATGCAGAAATGTGTGAACACTGAAAGCCTCTGGCAGGTGTCTCAGCAGAACTTGTCTCCTGGGGCTTAAAGGAGAATTCCCTTGTTGGGTTGGTCTAGTCTGCCTCTATGAATGGATAAGCCAAATTGGCTTTCAAAAAAAGGTTTTATTAATGACTTTTTCTACCCACTTGAAGCAGATGTCCCCTGAGTACAGTTTATGTTCACAGCGTAGTTCAGTACAGATACACAAAAAGAGAGAAAATGGGCCAATAGGGTCATAATATATTCTTGCTCTTCTCATGTAAGAGGAAAATACAAAGGAATACCTACTGAGGAAGATGAAGGAAAAATATCTCTTGATGAAGTTTTTCTGTGGTTGGGTTGTGGTTCTTTGCTTCTTGTTGGAGTTAACAGATCTTTTCCTCATGTAGATCTGCTAACCACCTAGAAATGGTACTTTTGAAGGCTATTTTTTTTCTTTTAAATTCAGTTTGTTCTGTTTAAATGAGCTACTGATGCAGTCCTCTTATGTCCTTTGAACATATAAACAGATGATATTGAGGAAAGGCAAAAGTGTTCTATATTTTTATTCCTAAAAAGGAGTGCCAAAAGTGAAATGTAAGTTGAAAATAGGAATAAATACTAGTCTCCCAAATTCTCTTCAATGAAACCAAGATATGTGAGCTATCAAAGGGCTGAGATAGGCATGTGTCATGCATTATGTCCTGCAGAATTCACTCCAAATTGAAATATAGCATAGGCTTACTAGGGATTTTTTGCTTTGTTTGAACAGTTGAGGCTTATTCCTTCTTCAAGTCCTCAGATCAACATCTCTCTATGAGTGTGGTATTTGGTTGGTCAGTCTCTCAAAGAAGACTGGGTTTATGTTGCCTTTTTTTTTCTATTGTGTTGTAATTAGAATAGTATTGTGGGGAAAATAGAAAGCTGAAAAGTGCAGGAATAGAATATAATGCAGTGGTGTTTCCCTGAGGGCTGATTAAGGTAAGTGGTCTAATAGATGTACTAATGTGACTGGGTAGTCTGCATTAAATGCATACTTAACTGTGATTAAAGAAGGACTTCAGTTTAGTTTCATTCTAAAAAAAAAAAAGGTGATATTGTACTACTTTTTGCCCATTTCTTTAGTTAGGCTTCTTGAAAAGAACAGTCTTTTTTCTGTCAAAGTAAATAAGAATTGTCAAATAAGAACTTTGATAGTAGTTGTGATAAGAGGTAAGATCAGCTACAAACTGTACTGAATTTAGGATGGCCAGAGAACAGCACTGAGCATTCTCCTTGCTCCCCAGGTTAAAGCCACTCTTACAGACACTGTGGTGTGACTTCTGCCTGACATCCATGCCAGAATGAGCACAAGGCTCTGGGTGTCCCATGTGTGTCTTCTGTACTCTGTGACTCATCTTCAGAGACGCTTTCTAGAAGGTGGCTTGGGACTCCTTTGGATTGAGGGCAAGGCTGGCTTTGCATCTCCAGCTTTTGGGTGGAGCTTTCTCAGCACCCACCTGTTCTCTGGGTGATGCTCTAGCCCTTCCCAGGATTAAAGTGATCCTGTTGGTGTCTGGTTTAGCTGTGGCCTGTTCCTGCTGGGAACTCAAGCACCATTCTGCCTCCACATCTGACTGCTGCATGCACCAAACTTTTTGGTTGGATATTACAGTGATTGTGCATCTGTGGGCTGAAACAGAAATTTGCTGCTGCTGTCAGGCTCTCATAGTGACAATAACCAATCTCCTCCCTGTTTATGCCTATGCAATGATTGCTGCCAGCCCAGTGGGGATGTCCAGAGCAAACAAAGGTGAGTTTGGTCCTAAGTACACAGCACAAAACATTTGGGTCAATTGTTTGTGTACTGTATGGATTTATTCACTTACCAATGATGTTAGCTGAGTATTATACAGTTAGATTTTCCTGGCAGGTGACTAAGTAGTTTTCATTAGCATAAATGCCCAGCTTTTTGCATTTGCATCTATGCAGGGTTAGTAGAGACCTGCTAACCACTATGCGACAGCTTAGACTCTCTCACAAATTGCTTATTCCCTTTTCCACCTCTCCAATATACTGTTAAATGACAGCATTTTAGTGCAGTTGCTCCATGTGCTTGCTTTGATTCTCTCTATCAGTAGTTTTAATTTTTGAAATTATGATCATTTTCTTTGCGATAAAGATTCAGAAGTAAGTCTCAATAAACTGAGAAAATAATGTTGAGTTTTTTTCTGTTAGCTGAAAGCTGTCTAGAGTTTTTTTAAAGCAAAATGTACCTATTTATATAAATTATATCAGGAACTGAATGAAGGAACAGTTTGTATTGTACCTATTGTGTTTTATTTTATACAACTACCACGAGGGTTTCTGCTGGGGTAAACAACATATTTCCTTCAAAACACTGTTTGGCGAGTCTGAGCTGTAAATTATTTGTGAATATTATTCCTGGCAAAATACATAGGCAATCATATGGGATGCTGCATCAAGAACAAGATACCAAGTTAGGCAATAAGTAGGACAGTGAAGATTAAAGTATAAAGAATAGGTGACTTCACAATGTACTTCTGCTATATTTGTCAATATTAAACAAGTAAACTAAACTGGAAGACCTTCATGGTGGATAGTCAAAGGAAAATATTGAAGTAATACAAAATACTGTTAAGAAAAGTACTGACAATGTTGTTTATTCTGTCCAAGGAATAGCCCATCCTCAGAGTATTTATTTCATGGAGATTTCATGAAGATTTGGATCCTCTCTGTAGATTAGGCAGAGAGAGAAATAAACTTTTTGTGACACATGTTTAAGCCAGATCCCTCAATCACTCACCCAGTAGAAATGTGTTTGCCTCTGCTGTCCACCCCATGGATCTCATGGAGCTCACAGCAAACATTCCATAACCTCCTGCTAAAATAAACAAAAATGCCACTATTGAGCAAAAACGCCAAAGCATGCCCTCACTGACTGAATATTTCTAGAAAGATGCTATCAAAAGATGAAATAAAGAAATTTGGAAAGAGAAATAAAAATATTTTTGGAGGAATTTTTAGTAATATGTATTGATATTTGGCAACAATTCAGAAAACATATCATTCAGGACCTTAGAGGGCTTGCACATGGAGGTAAAAATATTAATGTAGTTCACCAAAATTGCCAGTGGGCCTGTTCATGTGGGCATCCACCCACTGCTGTTCCGCTGAAATCCTGGCAAGAATGTGGGCCTTTACTTTAGACAGTGTTTTTTTTAGCAGCAGAAGTTGGTAGGGTACATTCCCATGTTGGTGTACACTGGGAATGATGACAGATGCAATCTGCATCACGTTATTCTATTTATTCTTACTTTCAAACCAGAAAAGTGAATGTCTGTCTGCTAATGCTGCTGCTCACAGCTGGGCTACAGGCAGAGCCCCTCTGAAGGTGAAGAGACATAAAGTGGGAAAACTGTTCCTGAAATTGCATTTTTTTAGATTTTTTTAAAGGGAGAAATGTCAGGTTCCCTTTCTTTGTATTAATTTCTAAGAAATATAGATATATCTATATTTTTTCACTGCTAGGATTTCAAAATTTGCATATTGAAAATGTCAGCCTAAATTTATCTACAAATTTTGTAGCTGAACTTTATAGCCTATTAAAGGGACTTCATAAGAGCATTTGAAAGTGGGATCAGGAATAAAACAACACTTGTCAAAATTAACAAAAATACATTTTGTTGCATAATAGTCTGTTTGGTTAGTTTGCTGGGGTTTTTTCCTAGTATATTTGCTCACTGAAATGTTGATTTACAAAATTTCTGTGGCTCACAATAGGACATGAAATCTGTGTCCAGTAGAGGGTTTTCTGAAGTAATATACTGTTGTGAACAATTTAGAGACATCTGTTTCTAATCTCAAAAAGCAATTGCAGAATGACCCGAGGCTTTCAAACATTAATTTTCAATAGGTTGCATATATTTTTCTTTCTGTTGATTCATGATCGACATTTTCTGCCACAAAACATGCATAAATTAAAATGCATGTGTGAAAACATGCTTACACCGTCTGGTGTGTGCATTAGTGCTTTTAGAAACAATGCATTCTTTTCCTGGAGTCAGATTTCCGAGGTTTGCCCCTTGACATGAGCAGTTCACTTCCTGCTCACCAGTTCTCAGCATAAAGCTGGGGTTGGATTTTTTTTTCTATTATTTCAAATGAACCATAAGAAAATTGATCCCATGTGATGTAAAAACTCCTCAGCGTGGTAAGTATACTTCTTTCTTTTAAGCTGAAAAGGACTGAAGTTAACATTTGTTACAGATTTCCTGCAATACCATCACTGCTGTGTAATAGCTGAAATGGTTCCATCCATCCCATTATGAAGATTCTTTACTTCTTGACAAGAAGACATTAAGTACAAGGCAAATTGGGGGTAGGGAGAATCAAAACTGTGTGAATTATTTAACCTTCCACCATGGTTCAACAAAGTTTAAAAAAAAAAGAGCCTTTGGCAAACTGCCTAGATTTTGTAAGGCCACTCACACTTTGTGAGCCCCCAAAGATCACAGTGTTTCTGGCTCAAGGCTGAAATCCCATTGAGCCAGGGCTGAAAAAAGCCTTTCAACTGTGTTGAGTAAACACTTCAAGAAACAGCTATTTGTCATGATGCTCTTAAATGTTGGATGGGAGCTGACTGCCACATCTTGGACAAAGATGAACAGTAACCCTGAATAGGTTGTTTGACATGAAACACTTTCAGAAGGCATGGCTGCGCTTAGTGCTAGATGGAACAGGGTGTTTGCTGTTTCTGTTGAAACTGTGGGCTGGAAAAAGGAGCAAAATTACAAATTTGTGAACTAAACGCTAATACTTCTTTAAACTCCACTGCATAAATCATCTTGAAAAAAAATTGAAGCAAAAGCTTCTCACTGCTGATTTCTAGCACCCAATTTTCTACTTAGGAGCCTAGAAGGAATCATGTCTCCAAGAAAAATACTTCATTCTGAAAAATTGGGACTACTGATGAATTCAATGTGGGGATCAGCTAAGAATGCAATTGGTGGTCTTATAACCATTTGTGTGTGTATGTTTGCTGGTTTTGTTATGGTTTGGGTTTTATTTGTTTGGGGTTTTGTTTTGGTGTTTTGAGGGGGGTTTTTTTTGTTTGTTGAAGAAATGCTGGCAAACTTAGAAGTAAGCATTTTCAGTGTACTCAGTCCTGTGGGTTCAGGCACCATCCACAATATCTTCTCAACCTATGCAAGAGTTTACAGAGCTAAGATAATATCCTTTTGCTCAATGTGATGTCTTCAGACCACTGTAGCTTTATTTTAGCTGATTAATTTATTAACTGGAAAAAAGTTTATGCCATATTCAGTGCTTGAGGGCAACTAGGGACAAAAAAGACTGCTCAAAATCTCATCATCAGCTGACTGTTTTGATATTTGTGCAATTAATTTATCTAGTACAATTCAAGATATGGAGAAATGAGTGTTCATCAAGTTACCCAAGCTGCAGTGACACCTCAGACTTATCTGTGCAGCAGTGTAAGTAAAAGCAAGCTTAAAACTGCTGCTGTTTTTTCCTGTTGAGGAAGATATTTGACTGCTTGCATGAACAGAAGTTGTCATCTCCTCACCCTTCCATGACACTCAAAATTAGTCCAGCATACTTAAATACCTAGCCTTGGATTGCATTTAGTAGTGAGCCTTACCTCACATTTAGTGGCATTCCTATCCTGGCTTTACTTTTTATATGGTAATTTTATAAATGCTTTGATTTTCTGTGCTATCAATCTCTCTCTAATTAGAAATACACCACCTTTTCCAGATAAGAACTTTGTGTCCTTTTAAAAATCAAGAAGCATGGGGATTTGTTACCTTCTTGCACTTTAAAAAAGTTTGCTTAGATTGCATTTCAGGTTAATATTTGAGATAGGGTTGAACATAAGCTAACTAAAATATTATGGACACATTCCTTTATATCTTGCCCAAGGAATACAAAGTTTTTAACATTGGGGAACGTAGTAAAGAACAAAGAGAGAAGGGATGAGAGTATTCTGCCTGGAAATGGAAGCACCTCCTTAAATGTTTGATCAATATGATGACTTCTTTGCAGTTTTATTTATTTGCAGTAAGCTTAGATTTATTGACAGATTTATTGTAACTGGAAATAAAATTGTCAGATTTGTTCCTGCAGCATCAGTAAAAGGTATTTAGTTACAGTGCCAGGCAGTTTCAAAGACAATTTGGCCAATTTAGGTTCAGACAGCCAGTGCAATAAAGCAGATGGTATAAAAATTAGATTTAAAAAAAAAAAATAAAACAATGAAATTAACATTAGAAGCTTACAAAACTTTGTATTTTATTCATGACATTGAAATGATGCTGATAATATATATATATATAGTGGAATGTGGTATTTGATGTTGTAACATCTACATGGTTTAGTACCACAATTATTCGGTCTTCAGACTCACTCAGCAAGATGTTCCTGAATCCTGCTGCTGTACCACTGCAGGACACACCTTGTCATGTGTTTCTACTTAGAATCTATGTCACTGGACAAATGTTTGTTATTAGCAAAAGTTTCTACAAATGAGTTTCACCATATATTTTCTGGTTCATTTCAATTCAACAACAGTTTTATATTTTGCCCAAAGGGTAGAAAGCTAAGTTTGTGTCAGAGACTTCTACTTTATCTATCATAGTTCAAAATGAACACTTTGTTTTAAAAAGAACTTGGAAGAATTATTTCCAAAAAAAAAGGAAATGTAATTTAATTAGACATTTTAAAAATAGCTCTTATAAACAAATATTTGATTTATACTGTACAATAAGTATTCAGTTTCACAGCAAATAGCTGAAGATGGGCTTGATAAAGTGCGTTGTTTTTATAGTAAGTTATGATGGTCATAGTAACATCAAAGTTTTCTACTAGATTTTAACTTTTTTTTGTGGACGGCAACCCAAGTTGTTTGTTTTTTCCATTAACAAGCTCTGTATCTGTTGTGATTGCAGGGAATAATTCTGACACCCAATAGCATCAGAGGAAAATACTAAGTATAAAAACTATGTATAAAAACTGGTCATACATTAGAAGTGTTGTCAAAGATATGCTGAATCAGACACTTTTGCCTACTATTTGCAGTTAGATTTAATGTTTTGTCTGTAAACAAATACTGGAGTGTCTCAACTTCATACTTAAGTAGTGACAAAACTGACTTAGAGTGTGCAACCTTTTCCTGTTTAAGTGAGACTCCTGATAGGTGTGCACAGAGAACACAACCAGTTTACAGCATGTCACTAAGTTTTAATCTCTAGAGATTTCACATATGTGCATAGTAAAAGTTCAGGGCAGGTAAGATAATTAATTTGTGGATGTAATTTGTAATGTAACTGATGCAATCTGGAAGGCCTTTGTCCTCATTCCCATAACAATCTCTGACACTTTTTGAGATTTTCTGCTTTTGGATTAAAGCTTCTTGTGTTTCGTTTGAACTCTGATTTTTGGATGGAGAAAATGGAGCAAAGGGAATGTAAGATGTTGATGTTCCTCCCACACATCCCTTCTTTTAATGCATGTGTAGGAGGGACAAAGAAAAAGCTATAATTTCCTTTGCTTGCTACAGCTTTCATTTCCTTTCCCAACGTGGAGGCAGAGACTGTAAGACATAAAAAATGTTCTGGACTGTTTGTTGGGATTTCTTGTTGAAATTTTAGTGTTTGAGTTTTTCTTCCACAGGAGATTTTGCAAACTTGCCTTATAGAAAACACATGCCTAAATCAATTCCTCCTTAGTCATCGGTCTCATTCAAGGATGTTTGCTTGATTCTAGGAACATACTTAAACATTGTGCTGAAAGTTTGTTGAATTGCAAGTTGTGTGAATTTTGATACAAGTCTCAGTCTGTGCTTGGGTGGGCAGGCATTTTTATTAAGACATCATTTGCCTAAAGACAGACCAAAAAAAGGAAAAGATTTACTGTAAAATGGACTAAAAGTAGACCTCATGAGACCACAGGCTAGGCAGGCTGTGCTGTGGCATTGCTGAAAACACTTCCCTCACCTTTTTTTGAAGGCTTTTGATGCCACAGATTTTATGACTTTTCAGGTAATCTTTTCCAGGCCTTCACTAACCATGCCATTACAAAGGTGTGTTGTTTTGGGTTTTTTTCCCCTATATGCCTCTGTAAGTTCACTATTTCTTTTCTGTCTGCCATGGGCGCAGTCAACAAATTAATCATTTTATTCCTTGCAGCAGCTTGTCTGCTGTTGAAGATTGTTATCTTGTCTTTGCTAAGATACAGAATCATTATTCAAAGATTTTCCAGGTGGTATTTTCAGCTGTTCCCAGAGTTTTACAATCTCCTCTTAACTTCCATCTTTGGTTCTTCAGGAAGGGTGATGGTCTTCTTCCAAATAAGTAAACATAGGAAATGGATCAAAAAAGTACTTTTAATAAGAGAGTAGAGGAATCTAAGAAGACACCTGCCATCCAAATAGGTATGGCAGCCTGCCAGCTGGCAGCCAAGTATGCCAGGGGAGGAATTTCACGTCCTAACCCTTGGATTAGATCACTGAAGAGGCCTCAGAGAGCAAAAGTAAGGTCTATAACCAGTGTTAGTTGAGCTACAATTGAGTTGCATGGAAATTCTTGTAAGACTTCAGTAGTTACAGCTATTTATTTTAGAAAATAAGTAAGCTATATAATAAAAAAATTAGCCTGAGCATGTTTTTTCTTTGTAGCAGAGGGGTCTCAAAACACCTAAACCAATGCAGGACACGGAATTTTTTGGCAAAGCTCCATTGGCAGGTAAAGGCACATGCATGCAAGTGCGTTGTAGTTAAAATTACCCCCTTCAGTTGAATTTTTAGTACAGTGATACTAAAAATTCTTTAGGATAGTAACACTTCTTTTACTCATTTGGCAAGATACTGAAGCACATACATAATTCCAACCTTGTGGCCAGTCCATTAAGTCAGTAAATCTGTTCATGGCCTGTTTTCTGTCAAACAAACAAAGAAAAACCCAAACCTAGCAGGTTTCTTCTTAGGAATGAGAAGAAAAAAAAAAAAAAACAAAACAAAAAAAAAAAAACCAAAAAAACCCAAAAAAAACCCACAAACCTTCTTTAAGTACACCTCCCTGTTTTCTTTGTAGAGAAAAAGCACTGATCAGTCAGGAGTCCTTCTAGAGGACCCTGTGGGAGCTTATTCTTGTTCTTAGTTATTTAATATTTAAAAGCAACTAAAAGATAAAAATTAAAATAACGAGTAAAATAATGGGAACTTATAAGTAAGGAAACAGATGGAAATGGATCAGGAAATGGGAACAGGAAATTATTAGGATTGCCTTGGTCTGAGCAACCAAAAGATATTTCATACAACAAAACAGATATTTCGGAGCTAAGATTGTTGGCTGAATTTCTATATGAAATTTCTCCTCATAAGCAGTAATTTTATGTATCATACAGTCCAGGCCTTCCTCAATCAGCTTTGCTGAAGTTCCAGGAGTACTCAGAACAAATGTGCATAATAAGCAGTAGAAATTCTTGTAAGAACAAAGTGATAAACATAACTGTGTTTGGTGCTATTTCAGCCACTGTTGGAACACTGTGTAACGTGCTGGAAACCAAGAAATATTTCCATAAATTAAACATGGCTCAGGGAGAAAACACCAAGGTAACTTGACAGATTCTTATGCCTTGAAAAAGGTATTGGATGGTAAGTGGTCACATTTGCTCCAGTCCTGTGGAACAGGACTAGACAGTCAGAGGCTCTGTTACTTATACAATGTATTTCTCCTGTCAATTTTTTCTCTCACTGGTTGTGCTAGATTTGATCCAACAAGGTGGTTTGGTTATTTTTTAAGGGATCCAGAGAAAGGCTGTCCTTCAAAGATAGTTCCTCCTTTTCTTGAACCTTTCCATTTGTGGAACATCCCTGAACTTACCTTTGACACCAGTCCTTGAGTCATCACTTGATCCTCGCTGTTTTGTCTTGCCTTCATGCTCCTTTTGGAGAATTGAAAAATATCCACAGAAAATTGTCTTACCTCTCCCTGGCTTGCATGTATTCTTCATCTGCTTCCATTGCTTTGTTCCATTACCTCACCCAGGTTTTTCTCTTTAAGTGGTTAGGGATTTTTGCTTCAGTTCATAATTGTTTTCATTATTACAACCTTTTTTTTTTTTTTTAACAATTTCCAGCTTTTGCATTTTTTTGGATAACTTGTCTGTGTCCTTATACCACCCTATTCCTTTAGCACGTGTAGTTCTACTCTGTTCCTAGAACTTACTAAGACTTATGTCCTGTCATCCAAGTTCCGGTTCATTAGGATAAACAAATTAATTTAATCTCCTTCATTAGTTTTTTCTTGGTGGGATGGATGAAATGGGTTTATCAGATCAGTTATCAAAGACTTTCTTGTGCAGAAACATTCTGCTGCCGCATATAAAACACTAGTCCTAAAAGAAAGCATAAAATACATTGAGAGTTATTCCACACTGGAAATCCAATGTGTTCATTGACGATATTACCGGCAAGCAGCTTGCTGCTAGGGGGAGAAAAATTCTGTGCCTACAGTTAATCTGCACAACACATGAAATTCATGGTCCTATATTAACACATGATCTCTGCAAATTTATTGGAGAGGGATTAAACAACAGTTTAAAAAAATAATAAATTTGCCTTCAAAAAGGGCATTTTTTTACTAAATGGTAAATGGTTGCAGCTGTTAAGTTCCTCCTAATTGTGGGAAGAATAGTAAAAGAAGTGGTTTTTTTCATTAGACTACCCTTTCTTTCTCTTTAAATTCTCAGGCTCATTGGGGGAAATTAATGTTTTCATTTCCAGGAACTCTTGCTCCAGACTTCTTTCGTGTATTTGGATCTGACTTAAGACTAACAGAGGTCAGAAAATACAGCCCAATGCAAGTCTGTCATTCTTCAAGTAAAATTATTTTTGAAAGTATATTATCTGGGGCCCTAATTGATTCAGCAGATGGAAGAAGGAACAGTGGAGTGAAAAACTAGTTCTTGCTGTAGACAACTTTAAACCTGTCTCACTTCAAGAGCAGGTCAGCCCAACTGGGGAAGGAATTCTTGCTTGATTCAATTCACTTGACCACATGGTAATCCATTAAACCACTGCTGACCATTTCCTCTTGATACTTGAGCCCTTCCTTGGCAATGTCCATGTTCACTGACGCTGAGTCTGCTCCCATGTGGACGTTCTAAAACTTTCACTCTCATGTATATCCATGAAAATGTGGGATCTTTTTACATAAGGGTGTAAATCCTGGGATAAACTGTGATGCAGAAGAGAGTATTATTGAATGCATAGCTAGAATTAAACTATTTCTGTGATTCAAAGAAAAATAAGGCTTGTGCCCTTCTTTTCCTTTTTACTGAGATGTATATACAGCCTCATAAAGCATATGAGACAAAGTTTCTGTCCAATCAGTAGTTTCCACTGCAATCTGTAGGAACTTTTGTTGATTTACTCAAAATAAAAATGCTTATTTAACCTTAAAAATATCAAGAACATCAACTCATGACTTGTCTGTTTTTACTGGAGATTCCTCTGGATGACTGGAAAAAGTTGTTCTGAGTTAAAAAAAGAATAACATGGAGAGAAAGCCAAGCTAATGCCAAAGGACAGTTTAAAACTGTTGAGGACAGATGTTTTGTGTGTTCTCTGGGTCACTTTGGGGAAAAATATGCTGCTGTGACTCCTTAGAAACTGAGTTGATACTGACAATCTGGTTTATTTCTTCGTAAATAGAAAAGCATCACATCAGTTACCAGTAGTAGTGCATTTAAAATGTATCTATTTAGTTATGATTAATTGCATCATTAGTTTAGTCAAGATTTAGTTAAACTATGGGCAATCAGAAATAAAAAAGACAAAAATGGAAAACAAAAATAATCTCTGTAAGCTGGACCTTATTAAACTGGATGAAAGAAAATCAACGAGTACTTAGAGGTCTTTCACCAGGACAGACAACTGCCTGTGAAAACATTCAAAACATCACCTTTAAGGTTGTTTGGTTAGGCTATGCTCTAGCATGGGTTGGCAGTAAGAGGCGTGGGTGAAAATTATGACTGGAACAGAGAGAATCTTGAGGCCGCCCCACAAAGAGCCCTGTATTTTAGTCATGTACTGAAATGGGTAATTGTCAGCCTCCAGAGCAGTGTAGGTTTAGGAAAGTGCAAAGTGTGCTGCCTTCAAGGACAACAAGCATTGTAATGTCCCAATGTGCTGTTCAATATCATTCCCAATGCCTTCCTTGCAAGATCTTCCCAAGACCTTCCAGGTCTTTCTGGGTTCTTCCACTGAATCCTCTATGAATGATGTGAAAGTGGCAAATCAACTAAGGGATGGCATAGTAACCTAAGTGTCGTAGCAGTAGGGAGAAATGAGCAAGATATTTGTGTGGAAAAAGAGGAAACAGTTCTCCTTAAATCTGGCATTACACACTGGGCAAAGGTAAGGGTCTGCCACTGAAGGTTTCAGGGTTTTTAGCAGCTCAGAGAAAAATTGCCTTGAATTCCTCAAAGGGCACCCTGTAGAGAAACAAAAATATTTTTGCTAAAGTTATGATGCTGGCTGAGCACTGATGGGTTGTCATGGGTCTTACACGGGAAACATGGCTTGGAGGTGGGCAAAGAGGACAGCCTTCAGAAAGGTTTCTTTGATCCCAACAAACTTGCTGGGGCTCTGCACCTGTTGGGAATCAAATTCTGCTGGAACTCATAGCTTAGTCCTTGTGCTGACATGGGGATTCTGTCTGCCCTGTAGTGTCTGTGTAGGTTATACACAAGTGGGGACGTTGCCTCTCTGTATGGGCTCTGCATGTGGAAGAAGCATGTGGTGCTGGGCAGGGCTTTCCTGAGGTAACTCTTTAATGCTCTGGAACTGTCCAGTATGTGGCCTGAAAAGTGATGTCTTTGGTGCCTAGGAAGCAAGTACATAAGCCCAAACCTGACTAAAGATTCATCAAAGTGGGGTGTTGATCCTCCCAGATAGCATCAGCTCTTCTGCATCCTACTGCTACATCCTGAAACATTCAGTCTTTCTAAAACTCCTCCTGACGTTAGTCTTTCCATACCTGTGTGAAAACACTCTCTTGCTAACAGTTCTTGGAAGGCAGAATGAAGAAATGAGCTAAATGTTTTCTGACTGATCCTCTGGCAATGTGGACGTGCATCTGCTGAACTGCACCTTCTAGGCCAAGTGCACATCTGATCAAAACTCAGAAGGGAAACAAAGGTGCAGCTCCCCTTCAAAGATACTGGGTATCCCATTCACCTGGGGGAAGGAGACATTGAAGCAAAAGTTTTCTTATTATTGATGCAAATTTGGCACCTTGAACAATGCAAGAAGACAGAAGAACCCAAACAAACTCAAAGTAACCCTGTCAGAACAGAAGGTGCAGCTCATTCCCTATGATTAAATGTATTGTTTAATGATTTACTGAAACTTCAAGTTTTCCTCTTTAGTGTGAGAAGTCCTGAATCTCCTATACAATGGTAGGGTATAACCTTCACATCATGGCTGAAAAATGGTGGCACTAGCACCATCTTTAGGGCTGGCTACCTTGACTTAACCAAATCTTCCAGTTTTTCTCAGAGAGAAATGACTATTTTATGAACATGCCTCATCTTCAAACTGAGGCAAAACATTTCCCAGACTGCTGTTGACTCCTGCAGTATTAACTTCACAGTTAAATATCTTCTACTGTAGCCAAGAGTACAGACAATACAGACTTTGCCTTAGAATAAAGGATCCAAGGAGAGTTGTTGACTTATTGATTTTACAGTACAGGGCACAGTTACCACAATGTTCTTTGATCTGACACTCCAGATATCAACCACTACCAAGAAGAGAAATAACTGTAAGAAGCTGATATTTATAGTGATACTCTGCCCCGTCCAAGCAACAGACTCCTTTGTCATGGAACAACGACCCCTGCTAAAGCAAATCACTCATTTCTACTACACGAAATAGTAGCTTCCTCTGAAATAACCAGTTCCAAGTGCTACATGAACAGTGCTGAGGTGAGGTAGCAGGCAGTGCTATACATGAAGGAATACCATTTTTCTCCATGCAGCATCTGAGATGTGGGGATGCCCTTCCGAAAGCCTAATAGGAGTTTCCTGCTGACACTGTGCAAAGCAGCTCTCCCACCAGGTGACATGTGAACACCCACAAACATTTACAGCTGTGGCAACGTAGTTTTTCCCTTAAACTCTAGGAAGAACACCTTGCAAGTGGTTTATTTGCATAACTCGAGAATGCAATTTCCAAGGGAGAAGACAGCTCACAGCTGTGTGTTCTTACCCTCACCTGTGCTTAGCACAGAGTGCCTGGTCTGTGCACCAGTGCATATAAATAGAGTCCTGTTATCCCAAAGCACGGCAAACACTCCAGTGATATCAGCACTGCTGTGGCTTTACCCCTTAGCATGCAGCTCCGTTCCTTTTATTAATAACCAGACATTGTGTTTAACCAGTGTTTCACTGGCAGTGTTGCACAGCTCTCCTTTAAGGAACCATCTACTTGTTTTCATAGCAGTTTTACAGCCTTAATTCAGAGTTAGTGATAAATAAAGTCGTTCCCAAACTTAGAAATGCCGAGAGCCAAGAATCACAGTTTCTCAAATCTCCAAAATAAATAAGTCATGTGTCAAACTTGCCTATCCATGGCAAGGGAGTGCCATGAACGCTAATGTCTGATTGTTGATAAGGGAATGTGGATGTTGTGAAGTGTTGACTGATATAGCACTCTAGGGAATGGAAAAGAGAAAGTGGTGGAAGATGCAAAAATGTGTCAGCTGATATCTCAGTAGGGCCTTTTTTTTTTCTGGTTCGGTGGGGTTACTGTCCTCATGGGTTGCAGAGGAGAATAACTCTCTAACTTCCAGCAAAATCAGTTCTAGGAGTTTTATTCTAGTGGTTTTGTGGTGATGAACAGTCTGAGTGAGGTGAACAAAGCTTTTTTTAAGTGCATATCAGGGCTGTAGTACCCTTGGCTTTTGTTTTTGTCATCATCTTTCATCCTTGATGAATTACGACCTTTGTTATCTTGATGAGAACATCCAAGAGCTCATGTCACAGAAATTATACTTTGGCTTGTTCTTTACTCCATTTGCTTGTCTGTAAATGAGGGCCATTGTATTCAAAAGGAGACTTTTTCATCTTTTTTGTTTTGTTTTGAGTACCTTCCCATGTATCTCGAGGCTTCTCTTTTCTTTTTGGTACTTCCTCCCTAGAATCGTACTTCATGTTCTGATAGGATGTGTCAGTCACTCCTCCTGTTGCCTGCAAATCGGCCAGGATCATTTCCAGTAACAGAGGCCAGTGTCATGATGCACTAGCACTGGTATCCCACAACTATAAATAGATCCTTCCACAGACCTCAGAAGGATAAATAGACATTCAGAGTTGCTGCAGTCATATAAGAGAAGAATAACAGCTCTAAAAACTAATGCCAGGACCCAATGTTTGGTTATTCAGAGGGCTGCTTTTTCTCTCAAAGGGCTTGGCTTATGTAACTCTTTAGATGTTTTTAAATTTTTTATTTTAATTAAGTTTTATTTTATTTGTTTTCTTCTGGCACATGGGCAAACTGCTGCTACCCAGTGTGTGCTGTAGTTTTGTTATTAGTTTTTAGGAGAAGGAAAGGTTTCACTGTTATGGTCATTTCTGGTTTTCATGTGTCCTTTTCACAGCTTCTGTCTCCACATCTGCACAGGAGTGTGATGTGTGTGTAAGAAGGTTCTTTGTATGCTTTGTATAAGAAATCTGCTACTTGAATCAAGCAAGAATCATTTCAGTCAGGGGCACCCAGGAAGTATTTGAAAATACTTCATCTGGGCCTTCTTGGAGTGCAGGAGTTTTTGGCAGCGCATTAAGGATATATGTACTCTTTTCAGCAAAAGTGGTTGTGTAGTCAGGAAACTACTACTTCCTGTGATATACATGCTAAGCCTGATCCCCCTCCTTGCCATCTTGTAGGATACAGCAAGTCAGGTGGATGTCTGTAAAAATTTCACTGAGTCTTTTTGATTTGGAGATTTAACAGACAATTTCTGGTGAATCTTGATATGGTATCTTAAACTGTCTCCTCAATCTGCAGGTCTCCTCTGTGTCTCTGCTGGAGGTTTCTGCCTCTGAGTTGAGTCAAGGAAATGCTTGGAGTCTCAGCTATTGTAATGTGAAGCATTTTAGCTTTAAACAGGAAAAAGAGTGTATTTCCTTCTTGTAAATCAGATTTGGGGTTTGGAAAGCAAGTTGAGGCTGGTAGAGATGTGTGGCTACAGCTTAAACCATCACAGCTCTATTTGCCTTTTGCTGAAGCCTGTGACAGGATAAGCCTCCTGACCTTTGTTCTGGTACAAAACCAAAAAGAAGCAGACGCCTCAATGGCTGTGTGGATGACAACTAAACACAGGGCTCACAAAAGTTTAGTTTCTGGCTAAAGAAACTTCCTGAGTCACACTTCTGGAGAAATTGATCCCATGTGCTCATGGAGGCATTATATGGATGAATCTTCAAAAGGTTTTTGTCATGTACTTAACATTTCCTATATTTCAAGGACAGCTCCAGCAAGTGACATTTCATTCCTTCTTAGAAATTTTGGGTCAACTTACACGGGTGTAATGAAACACTTGGGCTGCAAAATAGATCATATTTAATTTGATTTCCTTGTGTAGCCTGTATAAGTTCTAGACTAGAACAAAAATGACCACATTTTGCCCGTGTTTGCTCAGCACTCCCATTTGTAAGGCTCTTGTTTCAACTGATTATGACATGCCAGCTTTAAACCATTTGGCCTTGGCATTTCTATGGCATGTTTTCCCAGTGTCACTATTAGGCTGAATGAAGCTTTCCAGAAACAGCAAAAATGACTCAGCTTTCTAAGATAGAAAGGTGGAGAAATGCATTTTGCCAATGTGGCCAAAAAATAACTCATAGTGTCTTCAGTAAGTGGTTCTTGATATTTATTTATTTGTTTGTTTGTTTATCTGGCACGAGGTGTACTGAGGATTTTTTCATTTTGGTTTGGTTTGGTTTTTTTCTGAAAAAGCAGCTAACTGTGTAACCTAACTGGAGCCTTTTTTAGAGTTTGTCATATTAAGTTGGCATGTATGGACAAAAGAGAGGCTACTTTGAAATGCCTGAGGGATATTACCTAGAGGGATCTGGACAAGCTCAAGAAGAGATCCTGTGGGAACCTTATGAGGTTCGACAAGGTCAAGTGCAAGCTACTGCACCTGAGTTGGGACAACCCCTGGTATTAGTACAGGCTGGGGGAGGAAGGGATTGAGAGCATCCCTGTAGAGAAGAGCTTGGGGATTCTGGTGGATGAGAGGCTGGACGTGAGCCGGGAACAGGAACAGCAGCCCAGAAAGCCAATTGTAACATAAAGGAAAAAAAAACCAAACAAAAACCAAAAACTCAAACAAACAAGAAACCAAAGCAGCATGGCCAACAGGTCAAGGTAGGTGATTCTGCTCCACTGCTCTGGTGAGACTCTATCTGCAGTGCTGTATCCAGCTCTGGGGTCCCCAGCACAGGAAGGACCTGGACCTGTTAGAATGGGTATGGAGGAGACGATGATAAGAGCACTGGAGCACCTCTCTTGTGAGGACAGCTGAGAGAGCTGAGGTTGTTCAGCATGGAGAAGGCTCCAGGGAGACCTTATAGCACCTACAATAGCTAAAGGATCTACAAGACAGCTGGGGATGGACTGTGTAGCAGGGCCTGTTGGGGTAGGACAGGGGACAGTAGTTCTGAGTCGAAGGAGGATTGATTTAGACTAGATATGAGGAGTAGGGGTGATGAAACTCTGTAACATGCCATGAGAGGTGGCAGATACCCCATCCCTGGAAACATTCAAGGCCAGGGACAGGACTCCGAGCAACATGAGCTAATTGAAGATGTCCCTGCTCATTGCAGGGGGATGGACTGGATGAGTTCCAAATGTCTTTTCCGACCCAGCAGCCCATTCTGTGCCTCTGACCCTGCGACATCCCTGGTGTCCCTGCCTGTCTGTGAGGCATGGCGCTGTCCCCGGGGGACACATCTCCCAGGGGACACAGATCCTCCCCAGGAATGCATATCTCTCTGGGGACACAGATCTCCCTGGGGACACAGATCTCCCCGGGGACACAGATACTCCCCGGGGACACATATCTCCCTGGGGACACACATACCCCGTGCACACAGATCTCCCTGGGGACACGGATCTCCCGGGACACAGATATCCCTGGATCGCCGCTTCCCGTGGCGGGCCCGGCGTGTGAGGCGCCCCGTCCCGCCGCTAGATGTCGCCGTTGCTCTTCGCCGGATTTTCGGCGCCCTCAGCGCGCATTTCCAGTGAATGGAATTCCAGGGTGTTCCATGGAATCCCAGGGTCTTCAGGGCTGGGAAAGGACCTGTGAGAACGCCGAGCCCACCCGTTCACCCAGCGCAGCCAGGGCCATCACTAAACCGTGTCCCCAAGTGCCGTATCTACGTGTCTTTTAAATACCTTCAGCGGTGGGGACCCGAACACTGCCCTGGGTGGCCTGCCCCAAAGCCTGCCCCAAAGCCTGACTCCTTCAGTGAAGAAATTTCTCCAAATGTCCAAACTTAAGACTCCCCTGGTGCATCTTGACTCCGTTTCCTCGTCTTGTTGCTTGTTCTCTCGGAGAAGAGAGCCATCCCCTCCTGGCTGCATCCTCCTTTCAGGGATCAGGAAGGGCTCCCGAGCCTCCTTCTCTCCAGGCTGAACATCCCCAGCTCCCTCAGCCACTCTTCACAGGATTTCTTCTCCAGGCCCTTCCCCAGCTCAGTCACCTTTGTCTGGACTCACTCCAGCCCCTCAATGTCCTTCCTGTAGCGAGGGGCCCGGAACTGAACCCAGGATTTGAGGCGCATCCTCACCTGTTCCAAGTACACGGGATGATCGTGGCCCTGGTCCTGCTGGCCACAAAACACACCCGAGGAGCGAAGGTCCCCCCAGCTCCAGCCGTGTCTGACACAAGTACCCGTGCTTGGGGTAGGTTTCCCAGAAGTGCACTTTTGGCTAGTTTTATCTAGAATTGTAATGCTTCGGGGGGTTGTGCTTCTTCCAATGGATAAAACATCCAAAATCCACATATTCCACAGAGTTCACTGTGTCTGAAAAACAAAGTGGAAATAGTAGCCTTGCTTGATTCTGTTCTTACTGGAATTAATTATGATTGTCTCAGTGCCAGAAAATTAGTCAATATCGCGTAATTGGGTTTATCTTTGACAGAACTTTATGCTGCCATTTGTTCTAAAGTAACACGTCAGGTTACAGTTCCCAAACTGGTACAGAATCATAGAATTGTTTAGGCTGGAAGCAATTTTTAAAGATGACCTAATCCATACCCCCTGCAATAAGCAGGAAAAATGAGTTACACTTTGATTCAAATTTTGAGCCTTCATCTCTCCTATAAATTCTGAATACTATGTAGATGAGTTTATAGCATATTGCATTCAAAAATCTGGATTAACAAAGCATTGTTGAAGCTGAAAAATCAAGCACAGTTGTCTGTGCATCCCATGTTTTCTCCTTTGTACAGAAATAGAAATTACAGTGCCTGTGTATACAAACACACACTGTTTATTTTTGCCATGTCAGTGTGTTTTCTTCTTCACCAGGGATGGTCTTTACCTTATCAGCATTCAATGCTTTGTTCTATCTTCATTGAAAAATATGAAATATGAGATTCATATTCTGTTATGCTGACTGAATTAGTAATTTATTGTAGACACTTCTGTAATACTTCACAATATCCATACAAAATCAGGCAGTGTTACTGAGCAAAATGGACAGTTTTGTGAGACAGTTTAAAGTTATCAAACAGCTGTTAATTCTGGTGATCATAGTGAGACGTCTTGAAAAAGCTTTTCAAAGCATTCTGCATTTTTTATGCTATATTAGGTATTCAGAAAACTACTATAATAAATGAAACTTTGGTTGAAACTGTGAGTACTCAGCAAACCTGGCCAGATGTTTCACATGGGTTGTGTAAGAACTTAGAGAGTTTGTGGTCATCAGGTTAGTTAAGGTTTCTGCTTAGTTCTGCCTTGTGGTATGTACAGAAGCAGATATGGAATCACATTTTTTTTAGGCAGCATTCAACTGTCTTGACCCTAAGAATATACTTTTTTATTTTTGCTATAGTGATCTCCTGATTTGCCACCCATCTTCTGCATTATTAAAAACAAAGAAAAACAACAGCAAAAACAACAGAAAAAGAAATGAGACAAAATTATAAGGACAATAGCATTTGTTACTCCGGTAGAGCAATGTACATCACATGAAACATGGAAAGAGAGCACACTACAAAAAGAGCAGGCATTTCTAATCTTGATATTGCTTATCTTAATACATTCTTTACTTGCAAGCATAATATTGTTTTTAATACTTTGTATAATTCCCTAGGTTTTTAGAAAAGCAAAGTGAAAATATTGAACTAGATTTTATGGAATCATAACACCCCCCACAGGGGTCATCAGCAAGATGGCAATCTCTGGATGCATCTGACAGCCATCTGCTACTTGAGCTAACAGTGTCACTGACAGCAGTAGCTGGGAGTTATTTTTGTGCTGCCTGTCAGTAGAAAGGAAGAAAGGGTATGCATCCTGTGGATGCCCTAACCTCTTCCCCCGTGTGGAGAAATTTTCCCATCCAAGGTTCTGGGAAGGAAATCTTGGCTGGTGGACTGGATCCTCAAAGACTGAACCTTTCTGTCAACTACTCCTCCTTTCCCTGTTTCAGCCTTCCATCTCATCCTCTTTCCTGCAACTGTATTTTGTCCCAGTATTCTTCCCTGCATCCTTCTTCTCATTTCTCTTTATCATTTGTTGCTACCTCGGTGCCCTCTCTGGTTCACTTTTGGTTCAGCTCTCCCTGGGTTGCTGTATTCTGAGCCCAGCCCTCTCCAGGATTAAATTAGATTAGTTGATTTCCCTCCCAAACCTACCAGTTTCCTGTTACCTCCTGATTACTCCTGATGTCAGGTTCTTACCCCAGCTGGTAGCACTCTTGTCCTGTGCTTGCCATTTTAATTTCATTTCCTCTAGCTCCAGTATCTGTTTCTCTCACCCCATCCTGCACAACAGGGTCCATTCTATGTCTTGGACCACAGGGCATTTTCCTGATTAGGGCCTTCCCTGCAAGCCAAGTTATTTTCCAGCCTGTGTTTAAGTTAAAATTTTATCTTCAGTTCTGAAAAACTTTACATCTTCTTCAGTGTATTCTTTCCTGGAAGCTGTTCTCACAGAAGACACCTTCAGAGCTGTGTGAGTGAGAAGGGAGCTTAGCTGAGGACTGACTTAGATTCTTTCTCAAATTTTGTAGTTAAATCAGCTTGGTCATATTAAAAGGAGACAGAAAGGGGACAGCACATCTTCCAGCTCCTTGCCTTCAGTGCTAGGTGTCACAGTAAGGCCAGAGGGGATGATCAGATCATCTTCTTCAACTCTCACATGCTGCTAGCCTCTATATTTCACTCCCTTCGTATATATTGAAGCTGATAAATTGAGTTTTGACACTCAGATGATCATAGTTCCTTAGACAAGGATTGGAAAGCCTGAGGATAAACACTGAGAAACAGTGTGAATCACTGCCTTTGCAATATGGATGGTGTTTTTCTGGGAGCTGACATGATGGCAGTGTATAATACAGTCATGAGCAGATTAAGCATGTGATGTCATAGCATGTGTCTGATGCTTTCTGTCACATTTCTTGTTGCAGTGCTTTTTTTCCACTATTTTCTTCTATTTTATTCCCCTTAATCAAAAATATAAAACATGAAAATTTTACTAATACTTTGAGTAGTTGCGCAGTTTTCTTTTTTTATACAACCGGAAGTGAGGAACAAAATTTATTCTCATTAAGCTGAATTTTATTTGATCCTCTCCTAAGTAGATTGCAATTTAAATACTCGATTATAAACCTGCAAAGAGCAAATAATGCCACTGAGGACATTCCCTGAAAATGCATAAAAGTGAAGGATTGTGGTTTGGTTAAACCTAAGTTACTCAGTTTATGTCAACTTAACACTGAAAATATGGGTATTTACTTTGAACAACCTTATAATACTTAGACATTGATGAGTGAGGTAAGTTAATCTAAAGAGCTCTTTAGATTTTTATTGTTTTATGCATCTAGAACAGCAGTCTAACAGATTTCCAGAATTTGTGTTCTCTTAAAGCTGTATCATGTTTAATTCAGAAATTATTTCATGAGTTCTGAGTGCATTGTTACACACCATCATCAGTTCAGGATCTGGAATGTTCAAGTACATTTTGCCTTTGAAATATCCTTACATTTATGAACTCTTTTGAATATCCTTACATTTATGAACTCATTATGAACTTTCATTTTGAAAAATCCTCTTCTGAAACAACTTTCAAATAAAGAAGAAACACACAGAGGTTTGCTGGCTTTGTAAGAACAACAAAATTTGCATCCAAATCCTAAATAGGTCCAGCACATTAGATGGACAGAGGAAGGTGATGACTGTGTTTGAGTTAATATTATTTTTTCTCTTTAGAAAGAACACCTGGAGACCCCATTTGTGATGGCTGCCCAGTGAATATTACATACCTACAGAACAGCCACAGGTATGCAGAAGGTCATACAAAGTGTTCTAGTCCCACCTGGACTTAACCTATGAATAATAGAAGGCTTTTGCTGCCCAGTGCTTGCAATGAAAATAGACATGGCAGATGGTGAGGAAATATGGAGGTGCTCTGAATTCCCACTTAATAGCTGGATAATGGAGACTGATAGGCAGCTTGCCTGGTGACACATAGGAAGTTGAGTTAGTACCAAGATTTAGACTGAGCTTGACCATAAGCCTGGCCTTTCTCTTGCAGTGTCTCACAGTTAACAAACTGAGCTGTGCAAGGCTGCATACGATTGCCAGCTCCTCTTTAGTTCCCTGTGAGGAAGTTATACTGCTATGAAGCAATCTTTCTTGTCTCCACCTGTAAAGGATGCACCAAGTCCCAGCCTTTGGGCTCATGTAAATGTGCTGGAGCAGGACTTTGCAATTAACTTCTTCTCTAAGCCCTTAATAAGGGTGGAAAACAGCCTCATGCTAAGCAACTATCCTCATAAGTGCATTTAGCAAACCAAATAAGCAAACTTCAGCACTGATGGTTTCAAGTGTAAATTCTCATCAGGGACTCACTCTTCACAGAGGTGCCTGCCCTTTGGACTGCCTCTGTTCAAAGTTTAAATCTTTGCAGCATCCTTAAGGATTCTCACTACACACGAAGTTGGGGTTTCTCTGCCTGTCCCAGCTCATGTGCTCTGCTTTCTGTATTTCTTAAAGTGGACTCTGTAAAATACATGAGAGTGGGTAGAAAATGCTGCTACAGCTGCTCAGCGCTTCTGATATTTGCCCAGGAAAGCTTGGGTGTGCTGTGACTAAATGTGTCCTGTGTCCCAGAAGAAATGTTTTAGTTGCAAAGCTCTCACTGTCTGGGTTAGGATTGTGCTCACTTCCCTTTATTTGCCACAAAATGCAATGGTATTCCTGCATATTAAGCTGGGCTGTTTTTATTGAATCTCCATTCAGAGAATCTACATTTCTCCACACATCAGCTTTAGGAACACAGCAGCACTTCACAGGGAGGACCGTATAATCAAGTATTTGTGTCTTGTGCAGAGAATTTTCCATGCCTCAGGTTCCAAAATGTGAACTGGAAACAATGTACCTTATGCAGGGGAAGGCAGAGAAGTGGAATGTTTATTATTCTCCCACACATATAGAAATCTAGAAAAAAAATCATCTGGAGAAATGAGTGCTGTTAAAATAACTGTACTAACACAAAATGTTTTTAGGTATTTCATGTTCTTTTTCTGTTGCAGCGGAAGAGAGTTGCTGCTTTTTCCTTGTTTCAAACCCTAATCTTATGTGATGCAAATCTAATTCAGGCTGTACAGCACAGATTTCTGATGTAGTAAGAAGTGAAAATGATGGTGAAATTTTCCAATATTTCCTCATTTGCTTTTTCTGGATCTGATTGCATTTGTTACTGCCTGAGTTGTGTGCAGACTCTACAGCTGTTTTTCCTCCTGTGTAGCTGTGATCTCTTTAATGTTTATTTTTGAAGTCCCTAAGAATACTGCAAAAGGGACAAAAGTTGAGATGCAGTTACAAGGGGCTTTTTAAGGCTAAAATTTCTTGTCAAAACTCTGCATGTCCCAGACCACAGAAGTAATCAGGGTAAAAACTTTCACAGTGTTTCTTGAAATGTATTTTCTCTCACATTTAAACTGTGGAAAAATGTCTTTGTGTCACAGTAGAAATGGAGTCACAAGCAGAAACTCAAATGACCAAATGGCCTAATTTTCACATTTGAGTATTCTGGGTTTGGGTCCTTTTTGTAGGGTTTTAGGTTTTGTTTGGGTTTTTTTCTGGCTTGCTCTCAGTCAAAATGCAGGACATGGACAAAGCTGAAGTAAAATGAAAAATTTTTGTTTGTGAAAAATTTGAAGAGTTGTTTTGCACAAACAAAAATGGCTTTATTTTCCGTGCCTGTGCTCTGAACAGACATTGGTCTTAATGGAAAACAGAGTTTGGGATTTCCTACTAGTCAAGAAAATTTTGAATTTTTTCATGTAATCAGAGGCAAATAAGCATTGATTCCAGGGCTGTTTGTTTCAGTGGAAGCATCAAGGTTGCTTTATTTTGTTATAGTGGAGGTGTGCCCCTATAGACTGATTGCAAGCTACACTAGAGATGTAGATAAAAACAAGAGTAGTTTAAAGAAGACAGAGATGCAGCTACATTATCTGAGAGAGAAGCACATATGATATATGTGTTTTGCAGGTTTGATATTTTAACTCCTGCTTAAGGCACGTGTGAGTCAATCATTGCAAAGCTAGCACTAGTTTTGGAGCAGAAATTGAAGGCTCACAGGCTGCTGTTCTTAATTCCTCTGGAGTGCCTTTGGGAAAATTCTGTGTATAATTCAGCTGACTTTGTGTAGTCTAAGTTGGACTTAGTCTGTGCACAGTTTATCCATGTGCTTGGATGTATAGAGAAATGCGAGTGGGAGATTAGCAGTCAATTAACACATTTAAAAAAAAAAAACAACAAAAACCACTTCTTCATCTAAATAATGCTCTATTTATTTTGACTGGATAGTTTTGCTTTTAGAAACTTGGATGAAATTCAGCCCCAGACAGTTTGAGGGTATTAATTGTTCTTAAAGTTGTGTGATGTTATATTTTTCAAGATTGCCTGGTTCTTAAAATGTTTAAAGAAAAAAAAAAAAGAGGTACAGAAACATTTTTGAGGATGTACTCCATTTCCAGGAGAGGGAAAGAAAAAAAAAAAAAAAAAAAAAGAGGAGATCTATTATTTAAGGAAGAAATACAGCCAGTGTGATAAAAGTGCCTTCCCACGTCTTGTGGCCAGGTGCTACGTGCATATAAATGTTTCACGTTAAGCTTTAAGATCAAGGAAGAGTCTGTGGGGAACCTTGTTTCCTGGAGATCTGCTTGCTGGAGTAGCTCCCAAGTACTGACTTCCCATTTTTTATTTGGTTATTAAGGATGAAAGGCAACATCGTTTTCTGGAGCAGCGTTCCTTGCATGCCATTATCTTTGTCCACAGCTATGAAACATTCATTTCTGTAGGTTCATGTGGATGCTTGGCCCCACTCAGCTTAGCCACTGTGACTCCTGCTTTATGTAAGTTTAATTCAAAGGATCACCTTTATGTCGTCCTGTAGACTGAACAAAAGATGGATGGTTTCATTAGTTGAAAAACTGTCTTTTTTACATACAGCTGAGTATCATGGGTGTCCAGCCTATGTAATTCAGGGCACTCTCTGGTACTGCTGAAAAGGAAACTTTGAAAGTCTAATTTTCTGCCATGATTCACTCTGGGCAACGTGTGTGTATGTGCAGCCTTACATGTGCAAATTGCCAGTAGGAAGTTTTGCATACTCCAAATGTATACAGAACCAGGAGGAAAAATGTGATTGCAACCCATTTGTACTCACTTTGCATCAACAAAGCATCCCTAGGATTAGAAATTCCAGCATTTACCTATTTATTACAGTGTCTCTGCGTAAATATCCCTTCCAAAAAGACTTTAAAAAAAATACTGACATAATTAACAGATATTTAAAATATAACAAGCTTAGCAATTTGGGGTTTCTTGCTTGGATAAAAATCCTGGTTTAACTACGTGATTTTTAAAATTTATCTAATTATTATATTTCTAGTAAATGATAATGTTTCTGAAATTAAAACCAGGCACTTACCTGGCACTTGCCTCTTCAAAAAATAATCTTTAAAAAAATTCTAATAAATAATTTTTTTAAACTAAGAAATTAGTGCAAAATATTATTACCCATGTAAGTGTCAGAATCATGCTCAATCAAATGTAGCATGCTGCTGTAAGATGGGAAATGGTAATCATTATACAGAGGTAAAAAGGAAAGCACAACAGATGCAGAAATTTGGAGTGAAAGAAAGCCCTTCAAAATTAGCAGAATTTGGTAGTTTACCAAGGGTAAGGGGAGTAAGAGTAAGAATAAGTCATCTGGGGTTTTTCAGGGATGAAGGATCCAACCTATAGATATTCCTTCTACTCTGACCTGTGCGCTTCTGTCTCACTCTTTAATGTAATTGAAGGTACTGAAAACAGGTGTCAGGGAGTTGCTTAGGGAAAAGCTAATAATGGCAATCTGCTGTCTGGAGAATTTGTGCTTGTGCATTTTCTCTAACATGACACTCATATCAAATATAAACTTAACAAGGACTGATCTATATTCTGTTCTCTTCAGATGGTGTTACTGAATCCATTTCCTGATGGCTCTGGGGAAGAGTAATTGTGTTGCTCAAAACCAAGCACGTGGTTGGTATTGTATAGAAAGAGAAATATATTTTTTCCTAAACCCAAGTTCTCTTTGCAGAACCACAGAGCCCGTACAGATATATATTTATGTATATGTCTGAGTGCATCTATATATATAAAACTCAGACTTCTTAATCCTTCTGACACAGACATCCAAGTGCTGCCAACTTTGAGCTTAGTTTAGAGGATAAACACAGATAAAAGCACAGTAAGCAGGGATCTTGGCAGAGGAAGGAGACAGACACTCTGCATGGTCCATTGCCAGCAGCTTTTCATTGCAATAAGTACTTCAGCCTGAATACTGTTTTTAGAATAGTTCAGTCAAGTTTCTGAAACCAGTGTAGGAGTAAGAGCTCAAAGATTTCTCACAGATTTCTCAGACCTGGAAGGGAGTAGCAGGGAAGGGAACTCCACCTTCCCCATCTGAACAGAAATGAGCACTCATGCTTACACTCCTAATTTCAAAATAAATTTCCTACCTCTAAGGATGTGTTTGAATACACTGGGGAATACATATAATTTGGGAATACCTTCACTGAGAGAAATGATTCATCCTAAGGGTTGTGTTATTTAAGGAGTTTTAACTGAAGTGTCCAGTATCCTCTGCTTTAATATATCTTTGTATGGCAGGTCAGTATCAGTAAAGGCCACAGGAATAAATGTGTTCCTAACTTTCCTGTAAAGCATGGCAGTACAGTTTCTGAACATTTTAAACTAAAACACCTCTTTTGTGGGCCCTATGATACACATTCAACTTTGCTCTCTGCCTCAGATACTGTATTTTGGTTCAGTAATCATGTTTTTTTTTAAATTAAAACACTTGCTATGTGGTTCATTGTCTGACATAAATTGATTATTTGGTGGGGAATTCTGATCTTGGATTCCATAATATGACTCTCTGTGACTGCAGGGCAACTGAATTGGGGAACAATGTGAAGGCTATGTCCTTATTTCATACCTTTATACCTTTATATTTTTCCTTCCCTCCATGCACTCTCATTCTGATTTCCTAGATTTATTCTGGTTTGTTTGGGGTTTTTTGTTGTTGTTGTTTTTGTTTTGTTTTGTTTTGGTTTTTTTTGTGGTGTTTGTTTTTTTGGGGTGGGGGTGTTTGGGTGGTTTTGTTTGTTGTTGTTTTGTTTGGGGTTTTTTTGTTTGGTTGGGGTTTTTTTTGTTTTTTTGTTTTTTTGTTTTTTTGTTTTGTTTTTTTTTGGTTCGTTAGTTGATTGGGTTTTTTCCTTCAGGAAGCTTTTTGATTCACTGTGGGTGCTTAACATTTTCTTTTTTTTCCCCAGACTTATGTTAAACTTAACAGATACATCAAAGTAAATACTTTTAGTTCTAGAATTTCTATTTTATTACTGTACACTTTTTCTCTTTTTATTTTATCTAGTCCTGTGGTTTTGATTGTCTTCTTGTCTATATTCTGTCATCTAATCTTTGTTTTCCTTTTCTACTTCTTATCTTTCTTAATTTATCTGTAATTGTTCCCATAGTAGGGTGTGATTTTTTTTTTGTTCCTCCAAAATATGGGATAGCTCTATTTCTGTTCTTTTATTAATTCAAGCCTGAAAAATAATTTTGTTTTGGTAATTTATTTTTTAGGCTCAGCTTTCACATTATAGAGGGACAAGGTGGAGTCTTGTACTTCTGTGTAAAGATGTACAAAAAAGTTTGCTGGCATTTGCTATGAGGAATAAGGTCTTGCACTCCAAAAATAAAAAAGTAAAGAAAAATCCAAAGTGAAGGATCCTGGAGGAGCCCTTTGAGAGCTGAAAATCACCCTCCCCTGATGTGAAAGACGCATCATTTACGCTGCTTCTAGTGGGTCAGCCGTGCTGGAAGGTAAACTTTTTTTATCAGTAACATTTGTTTACTTGTTGTTAATTAGGCAATGCTTTGGTCTGTTTGTAACTATGAATTTCAAAGATGTGTTCTGGAAGGGAAGGGGAAGTTCTAAAAGTAGCACTCCTGCTTAGAAAGTGTACCCTGAGATAGCCAGAGCTTGGATTCAGCTGGATGCACCCTCGTGCTTTCCCTGCAAATGGAAGTGCCTGGTCATTAACACAGTGAGTCACAGTAATGTGTTATGATCTGATCTGGCATTTATAAGGAAATAGAGTGGCTGGCCTTGGATAGCTCTCCTCCAGGTCATTTGTCCTAGTGATAAAGAGAGTGCTTGCTCCCCAGAGGAAGCAAAGCTGCCCATTATGTCAGCTCACACCCTGGAAAAGGCTACTGATTCCAGTGCCTCTGTTTGAGATGTGCTCTCTAAACGGGGTCAGTGTTATAACTGGGAGGGGGGAGCAGCTTCAGCTGTGAGTGAGTGCTCAGAGAAATGGTATAACTGACTCTGTCACGGATGAATAAAGAATGCAGACAAGCGGGCTTGTTTTATATTCACTTTAAAAAAATACATATATAATGATTTGTTTTTTGGATCATTGATTTATATGTCAGACAGATGAAAAGCAAAATTTCGATGATGCCTTTATCATTATTCTGACAAGGACTGCTTTTAAGTTAAAGAGTGATAAAGAATGCCAACTTTTGACATTACTAGAACAGCCCTATCAGCTTTAATTTGCTTTTGTTTTCTTCACGTCAAAAAAAGGCCATTAGAGATAAATTGTGATCTCAAACTGGTTAATCTAATGACATGCAATTTTTTCCCCATAAATTACCCCAGCCACCTTCTAAAGCATTATATAATCTCAACGAGAAGCGAGGTACAGAAAGTGGAAACTGCAAATATCCAACGTCATCTGTCTGTAGGCCAGGGGTTCTGAAACCCCGGGAGAGCTGCCCGCAGCGGAGGCTGTGTGTCCCCTGCACGGACGGATGCGTGGAGCCGTGGGTTCCCTGCCTGCCTGTGCTTTGTGTGCGCGGCGTTCTGGCGAGCCCGGCGCCGCTAGAGTGTGCTCAGCTGCAGCTCTGATCAGGAGCACACGCCGGGCAGCGCGGGGAGGGGTCAGGGCTGCTGAAAGTTTATTTTTTCCAATACATTAGGGAGCTAGTACTCTTGTCGTTATAGATCAGAGTTAATTGACCTCGCGGCATTAGCATCAGTGTACCTGAAGTGCAGAGTTTATACATAAAACTGGAGAGTTTCATTTTGACCAGTCTGTGTCTACACTGGTTTCACATTTCATGTGAGGAGTAGCTGCACACATTTCATGCAAAAGTTTGTTTCTTTGCATCACACTTGGGCTTTGATTTTTTTCTGTTCAGAAGTTGTAGTTTCCCTCTTTTTCTTTATTTTTCTTCTTTCTATTAATTTACCAATCTGATGAGTGTTCAGCCGTGGTTTTTTCTATAAAGCATTATTGACAGCTAAAATAATTGGCACCTCTTTAGCCAATTATTTTAGGCATAGTCTGTGTTTTCAAAGCCTTTATAAGCATTGCCTGAATCAAGCGTTACCCAATCAAGAAGGCCAATATTATTCATATATTTTGACAAGTAAACCAAGCTAGAAAAGAAAATGAGATTGTTTCCTTGAGACCACAAGACTGTGCAAAAGCCAAGACAACATCTATCTTTTTACATCTATTCCTGTGCTCAAACATAAAATGCTTGGGTTTCCAAATATGTGTATGATCAGCATTATGATTAAATAGTTTTGATTAACATTCTTTTGGGAATAGATAATATGACTTCTTTATATCTGTGCTAGAAGTTTTCAAGTGTAATTTATCATCCTGAGTATGTTATAAAAGGACTGACACAAACAGAGAGTACACTAAAAAAATTCCTTCCTGCAGCTCAGCTGGATGCTACCAGAGATAAATAAGGCAGTATGTGAAGTTTAAGAGAGAAACAAAGAACTGGCTAGAGAAGATGCTGGAAAAATCAGCAGAAAACATAAAAAATGACAGGGGGAAAAAAAAAAAAGGGAGAAAAAATATGAAGAAAGATGAGTAAGGTTGTATTTATTTATACTCAGGGCTAAATTATCTATTATAGATACAATATGCAGCATATAATAATTAGATTTTATTTAGTAAAATAAGGACAAAGAGCCTAGAATCACCCGAATTTGAAACAGAAATAAAAATCATGTTTTCTATCATAGTATGTAGACTCTGCTGTCAGTCTCCCCAGTCTTTAGTGCATACTGGTAATGGAATGGAAATATTCTGTATGTTTCACTATCGTGATGTGATATATCAGTGTGTGTCATAGCATGTGATATTATATATATATGTGTTATATTGGAGAGAAAATTACTTGAGCCATGAGTAGTAGCATACCCGTAGAAGTGCAGAGGCCCAGAATAACAATGCCATGCAGAGAGTTATTATAAATATAATTACACTATATTTTAGCTTGTAGACTGTGTTTGCAGTATCCTCCTTCAAGACTTTGGGATCACAGAATAACTTTCAGTGTTTAGTCACTTTCTGCACCAGTGATTCCATCTGATGGGGATTCAATTGATTTTTCACATCTCAGCATAAGAAGGCCCAGACTGTGCCCTCTTGCCTGCGAGTGTTTGGTGGCACCAGCAGTAAGGCATGTCAGGAAAAATGCTTTTAGGAGAAGAGCAATGAAGATGCAAATACCACAGAGAGCTTTCAGGTTTCATGGAACTGCAGACATTTTTTATCTGAGCAGTTCAAAATGTGGATTTTACACAGAAAGAAGCTTTGCCTGGTAAAGATCTTGACTTTTTACTTAAAACATTAAACAAAAGTATGTTACTGTTTCTTAATTTGAAGCTGCATTAAATTTCCTTTTACAGCTGCATTTAATACTCAACCCTTAAGCGTGAAATTAATTCATATTATTTTCTTAATCCTGTTAAAAGATACTCCTGAGAAGGATATCTCTCCTGGGAAGAGTGGAAGGTTAGATGCGGGAGCAAAGCAGTTGATGCTATGTTGGGTGAGATTTTACTTTCTGAATGTACTGTACCACCAGGCAGTTTATTTGTATTAACTGCATTTAGTTGCTGTCAGGACACTTTAAACTTCTGGACAAACTGAGAAGAATAATATATTCTCCCTGTGTCCTTGCTGCTCTCTTCTGCACATCTCTGATCTCAGTTTCCTGAAGCAAAATGCAAACAGACAGAGGCCAGTGGAACTGTACTGGCACTGTCTGTTAGTGAAATGAAAAATGGGACAACCAGGAACAAGCATGTTGAGAAATATCCAAGGTTTGGAACTGGGTAATATCCATTTTGTGAGGTGGGGTGGGAATTAAGGACAGGAAGTGGTAGTGGAATTTATGTGGTCATGGAAATCTTGAACTTACCCAAAGAACAAAAAATGTCCACTGAAAAACCCTACATATGAATACCGCAACTTCTTTTCCCAAATTTATTTTCCGACAAAGTCAGGTCCTGGATTTTCTCTGAAGTAAACTAAGGTAGATTTGTTGGGTTTGTTGGGTTTGTTTTTTGGGTTTTTTTTTGTTTTGTTTTGTTTTTTGGTTTTTGTTTTTTGTTTTTTTTAACCAAATGATCAGTGAACTAGCAAAATATAATCATGTGTAAGGCATAGTTTCACTGAACAGCAAGACCTAAAGGGTCTGGACATAAAAACTATGCTTAGATCATGTTCCATTTTTGTCCAAGTTTCTCTCTGAGAAATGTGAAAGATAAATCCATGGTTCTGGGACTTTAGAAAGGCAAATTGAAAAGCAGAGGCTATTTAGTGAGTGCTGGGAAGCTTACATATTTAAATGGGGGGGGACACATAAAATAACTCTGAATCAAAATAAGTTTTAGCGGCAATCAAGATGATACTATTAGGAAGGAGTACAGCTCTCCCTGGAATGAGAGTCATCTTAAGCTGTGTGGTAAAAGTAAGAAGAAAACCCAAAAGGAATGCAAAAGGGGATTGATTAGGAGGAAGAACTATGCCCTGGAGCTTAAAAGATACAGAACTGAAACAGGAATGGCCAAAAGCTGTGTTAAACCAGACTGTACTATTCATTTCATTTCAGTTCCCTGCAGAGCTCTTCAGCTTTGCAAACAAAAATTGAACAAGCAGGAAAAATTCTCATCCTATGTCTTTAAAAGGAGCATGCTATCACTGAATAGAGAGATGTGTTGGTGGCTTTAAACAACACCTCACACTCCTGAGAGCACATTCCTTGGTATTGGGAAGTGTTAAAAAAGGGGCTACTGTCCCAATACTTCCTTGTGCTTTCTCCCTTTGCCAGAATCTGCACCATCGAATATTTTGGAAGAACCTCTTCAGGGGGCTTATTTTATTTGCTAGAGTATCAACAAACAAATCTGAACACAAGCCCTCTGGCTTGCCAATCAGGGAGTTAGGCTGCACAGGACTTGCATGTGGCCTTGCTGTTTTAAGGAGAGAATTTGAGACTGAAAGACTGTTTTACACGTGTGCCAGGTGACACACTCTGACTTCATACGCATAGATGCTCTCTCAGAATGAATCTATGGGTATGAGCAGAATTAATTGCTATTGCAGTTGCTCTAAGACACTAATAAAAACTTTGCCACTGAAAGTATTAATTTAAAATTTTATCCTGTATTTTATCTTAAGAGTTTTCAAATTATATTGTAAATCCTAGTTAAGGGAAAACAGATTAGTAGACTGCAAATTTTGATAAACAATGAACAAAAAGAGAAGCTACCACTATTGGTATTGCATATTATTTCTATAACATTGTGCAACAAGATCTTCATCTTGCTCTTGTTCGGTCTGCTGGGTGTGTCCTCAAGTTTCCAGCATGATTGTAAATATTCTTAAGGACCAGCACTTCAGCACCTCCCTGGCTTCTGTGGTATAAGCACGGTTTCTTCTGCCCTCGTTCTTGTCTGTAATGTGCTCTTTCTGCATGTCTGAAAGAATAGTGGGTTAAAGTTATATATATATATTATACTAGAACTATAAAACGTGCTTTGTAAACAGCATCATTTCAGCAATGCTGCTCATAATGTTAAAGTACAGGATTAGGGGTTTGTTTTTCTGTGTTTTAGGTTTTTTGATTTTTTTTTTATTTTTTTTTTATAAAAAGGATGAGCTTCTGAAATGATCATGCAAATATCATAGATATTCCAGCATATCTGCCCTTCCTGAGCTCCTGTTTCTCTGAGATCCATATAAAATTTGACTGGTTTTTTCCCTTTATTTTCTACCCTTAAATATTGCAAATAAAACACTCAACAGATTCAAAACATCTTCCTTTGAATCTTCCTGGAAGACTCCCTACTGTGCTCTCTGAATTTTTAAGCCTTTCAGCCTCTCGTATGACAAGCGTGTTTGTTTCCAATGGACACGTGCACAGCACAGTCTGTCGGATTTTCCCCAGCGCTGTTGCTCACAACGAACTTCAGCTTTGCTTGCATCAACTTCTTTTTGAACACTGGGAGTGTTCAGGTCTTTCTCAATGAGTTCTGGAACCATAATTTTTGCACTGGAAGAATAAATGAAGATTCGTGCTGCCCCTTGGTTAATCTTTGCTCACAATCAGCTTTGCTTTTGGGCTGGAGTCACCAAGGCAGGCAGCGTGTTTTTTGTTTCAGCCTAGCTCTGTGTGCTTCCTCTAGTGATCCAGCCATGTCAAACACTTCCTTCTCAGGGGGGAGAGCTGGAATTTCCCAGGTGCCTCACAAAACATTTAATGAAGTGTGTAGCACAACCATTTCATTACAACATATTGTGTACTTTTGCCTTTAATAACTGCATTCCTCATCTAAGATGTCTCTATGGCTCTCAAAAATGAATTACAGTGGTATTATTTTTCTCAAATATATTTTTCCATGACAAGAATAGCACTTTCCTAAACTATTGTATTTATTAGCAACCTGTTACCCTCTGACACTACTGTCATTTTCATCAGCTTGATAAAGTGAGTACCATTTAAAATCTCTTTGAAAATTATTAAACCAGTGCTAGTGGTTTCCTTTTTTATTTCTCTTTTTTTCTTGTTTTTTAAATTCTGATTGGATGGCAGTCAAAAAATCAGATTAGCTTGAGGGTGAAATAATTTCCTGTGGTGGTACAGAGGAATCACACTGTCTGGTGAAGAACAGGCTGAATTAGAAGGTGTTGTCCATCTCCAAGCCAAAGTAGGAAGCTCTGTGCTGCTCTATTGCTTCAGCTTCAGGAAGAGCTGCTGCTTTTGCTTCTTTGCTCCTTCACTGCTTTTACACATTCCTTTAATCTACTACACTTTACTGGCCACTAAAGATGGGAAGTATCAAGATGAAGATTGTATATTGATGGGGAAGAAAAATTTGTTAATTAACTTTGTTCATGGCTAATGAATTTTACCCTGTTAGAGGGATATTGTCAAATCACAGAATGGTTTGGGTTGGAAGAGACCTTAGAGACCATCCAGTTCCACCCCCCCTGCCATGGGCAGGGACATCTTTCACTTGCTCAGGGCCCCATCCAGCCTGGTTTTGAACACTTCCAGGACTGGGCATCCACAGTTTCTCTGGGCAGCCTGTTTCAGTGCCTCACCACCCTCACAGTACAGAATTTCTTCTAATATTTAATTTAAACCTATACCCTGTCAGTGAAGCCCATGTCTCTTGTCCTGCCACTACCTGCTCTTGTGAATTGTCCTTCTCAATCTTTCTTGTAGGCTCCTAATGATGGCATCAGGGAATTTATCCTTTAAAAGAGAAAACAAAACATTAAAAAACCTGATTAATACATTGCCTCTCTGTACCTTACAGTATCTCTGCCATAAGTAATCATTCCTAATTTAATAAGCAAGTTTTTAAAAATAGTTAAATAGTTACTGGTGGACAGAGCTGTGAATTAGTTACCACTGGCACCTCTTAGCTAGGCTGTGGAATTAAAGGCAAAGAGATTGAACTGCCTTTTGATCCGAAAGTCATCCTTCTGAAATATGCTCTTACATCTTTGGAGAAATCATGTGTGACCTAGTTGCAGTGGACAGGGGTAGGATGCAAACTACTTCCAAAGAGGTCCTTTCAGTTCAATCCCCTGTAATGAGTGTCATTATGAAAAGCCTCACCCACTGTGGAACTCAAAGGAGTTAGAAGAGTTGTGATCAAAATAATTTCATTTCTCTTATAGTTGCACAAAATTCTCCAAACAAACTATTTATTTTTTTAAACTCTGGCTTTATTGCCCACATCTTAATTCTATCCTAGGAGCAGCAACCAGCAATTCTGCATTGAAAACAATCTGCAGCAAAAGTGATCTGCAATTAGCCTGATGGAAAATTTTGTCCATTTCTATTGTACCTCAATATTTTCATACTTTCTGCTGATGTCTCTTAGTTAATTCCTGCAATTGAAGAAAAAAAAAAAAAACAACTTAGATTATTTCCTATCATTAAAAAGAAAGAAAGAGAGAAAGAGAGAAAGAAAGAAAGAAAGAAAGAAAGAAAGAAAGAAAGAAAGAAAGAAAGAAAGCTGTGTAGATGGTTTCCCCATGCAAGTCAGAGACAAGGGGGCTGTGAAAGCACTGGAGCATTCCAGATCTACCAAAAAATATGAACTTGCTGAGTGGATGGTGCACATCAGCTAGAAATTAGAATCTCTAGGGACAAATAGGCAGGAACTGCAGGAAACAGCAGCTTTTCACTTGCAGAGATGGAGGTAACAAAGCTGAAAGAGATTTCTATAAATCATAAATAAATATGATAATATCTGGGAGATCCGTGCATATTTCTAGCCATTTGTTTGAATGCTTTGTAAAAACTGAAACCAAACCAAAAATAACCCGGTTCCTGGATATCACATAGAGCCAGTCCAGCAAACGAGAAAATTCCTGAAATCTGTCTGAATGCTGTGGGCTTCAGCAAGGGGGTGATGGAAGAGAAACCTGATCCAGAAGGAAGGCTTGGTAGGAGTATCACAATGGATCTGAACACTTCTTCTCTATAATAATGGCACATTCAAAGATGCTTTCTTTTTATTTCATTTTTTTTTCCAAAATGGAGTTGTATCTTTATATTCCCTTTCCCTGTGTTAAATTCCTTCCTTTCCCTAAATGAAGTACTTTTTTCACACTGCTTTTGATCCAGTATGGATCAGCACTTCAATGTTTTTTAATCTGTATTTAGCATCCTGAGTGTTTCCAAAAGTGCTTGACACTCCTCTGCAAATCATATGGTATCTAATACTGAATCTTCCCCCCTCATTTGTGACCTGAGTCCAGAGAAGCTCTAGTGGAAACTAGAGAATGTGAAGCCAATGTTTCCATGTATTTCAAATAAGATAAAGGTAGATTTCCATTTTAATGTAAATGTAACCTTGCCCTCCGCCCCTCCCCCCAAATCCTGAAACCAGCAAAGAATAAAATAACAGAGGAATTGATCTGAAGAGTTACATCAGTCAAATGGTTCTCCAAAGCAAGGGAGCAGCTCAAATACAATTTTAGCACCTCTGCCTTTCAGAACTCAGTTGGATGTAATGTCTACATCAAGGAACTGACAGAATGAAGCTAACTGGTGTGAAAAAAATCCACTCCTTCTGAAGAAGCTTCTAAATACCAGTTGTCTAAATCTATTGATAAGCAGGGATGCATTATTAATGAAGCCTGCAGCCTGCCTAGTGCTGCTCAGATGGTTCAAGCATTTAGTAGGAAATATTTCTGTGAAGTGCTGCACGGAATAATGACAGTGTCTGTCTTAAATCGAACAAATGACTGTAGCAAGCTCTGGGGAGGCTCAGAGCAAGCAGATGCTTTCCAAGTGAAAGGCAGTGGGGTACCACCTGCTGTAGGCAGGCAGGCAGGAACAGTCCACTAAATATTGACTTGTTAATAATTCAAGACAACAGGAACCCCTAGCTCTTCATGGATGGCACTGCCCCTTCATCATGTGGCTTTTCATCACCCTAATGAGCTACTTGAAGAATCAGACACTGAAATGTCTTGCAGATATTCCCCAAAGACTGGGATTCAAGCTGCCATAATTCTGAATAAGAAGTTTTTGGCAGTACAAAAAATCAAGAGAATTTTTAAAATGGCAGGATCAGGGCTTTAGCTAAATATTGCTGCTTGCTGTGTAGTGACTCAGTCTGCAGCTTGTACAGCTCCTGGGGCAGAATGTCTGCCTTGTGTGACATTTCTGTGGCTAAGAATAATTGACATTCCAGTTTATTAAGGGTGTATCAATAGTTTTATTTGCAACAAAGAAAATCTACCAGAGATTACTTGCAATAGGGATTCTCAGCCAATACTCTCTAAAAATGTATTAGTATGTGTTTGAGACCCTCCACAATTCCTACCTTTATCATGGGTATAAAAGCAGCATTTTCAAATGAAGACTCTTCAAGTGAAATATTTGAAATTGAATAACCCATTAAAAATTAACAAACCCTCAAAAGTCAGCAAAGCTTCTATGCAGACTTTGTGGGCTTCTTGGTTTGCTATCAACAGCAGTTTGCTCTGCTGTAGCATTGCAGTTTATGATGAAATGCAGGAGCTCCTGTGTTTGTAGTACATATCCTGGTGATTGGTGCTGTTGCTTCTCTTCAAGACGCAGCATTAAAAGAACCTTCCCATTCATTCCCTGGGCTTGAGTCAAGATGTTTTTCTCCCCAAAATATGTATTTTTTTAAATTTTGAAATTATATTATTTGCACAATTTTCCCAGCTGTCAGAGAGTTACCACTTAGCTACCTGACCTGTTTGCAAACTTCACTGGATATTTTGCTGCACTTAATCAAGTTAAGCTTCACTTCATGAACAGCCTTAATAATTTCAAGTGAGCTATGGTAGGCTCTTTCAAAAACCAAGTGATTATCTTTGAGGAACTTAACCCTGAGCAACTTAAAATTACATCATATTCACTAGTGTTTCTGTGGTGTGCTTCCTCTGTGTCACAGCCAGAGAAAATTTCTTGTGACTTTCCAGCACTGAGCACAAAGCTTTAGGTGGAAGAGCCAGGAGTGTGTGTGACTTTCTCTGCTGCACTGCCAAGCTTCTGCTTATGGCTTCCCAATTTTTTGGTTGTCTTCATGCATTCATAAAGTTCAGATTTGCCAGGACTCAGAAAATTATCTGGGCTCCCTTGTGCAGCTGCCATTGCTGCACTGAGGCAAATATTACTCTTTCTTCTGGCCCAAAAAATGCAATTGCTTCTGCTAGATAAAACTCCTGCACTTTGTACCCAAAGGAGAAGCAATAAAAGCTTTTACCGAAGTTGGGGTTTTTTTTGTTGCTTAGACAAAAACCTGTTTTACAACAGACCAGTAATCAGATTAAACATTATTGCTAGAGGGTATAATTTTTTCTGCAGCTTAAAAATCTCTTTATCCTGCTTGCTAGTTTTGGGATAAGCATGAAATGCCAGAGCATTGGCCTGCTGGAATATCCTAGATGCCTCTTTCTCAATTTTGCTTAGTGGAGATTACTGGTGCTTCTAAAAATGGTGCATGTTCCCTGTGACTTCAGATAAGATAAAGATTAAAAAATGTCAAAACTTCTCATGAACAGATATATGTAAAACCAGAAACACATGAGTATTTGTATTATGTAGGTATCTGGAAAAATTAAAGATATTGGCAGATGAGAATACTAATTCTTATATATTTGCTTGAATGTTCATTTTGCATGTAGAATATGGGGAGTCTGATTCAAATCTTTTGGAGGTGGCCACAGGTGCTAATATTTTGTAATTTGATTTTTCAGATTTTTTTTTTTAGTTTACAAAAGTCAAGTATTTAAAAGCCTAGATCAGGATTTAGGCTACAAGAGAATACAACCAGGTAACAGTAGGTCACAGACCCATGTAAGAAAAGGAGTTAGCTGGTGTCTTTCTCAGAGCTCATTTCTTTGTGGGAACAGCTGTTGCCTTCCTGTCCTTTCTCTTCAAACTTCAGCCAACAGATAGGAATTAAAGCCCATTAGTAGGCTGCAATATACCTATTTTTTATCCCAACCTCTTTCTCCCCTCCTGGGCAAGAAGAGAAGTTGTGTTTGTCATAATGGCAAGGCTAAGTAATCATGTAGGTTCCATGGACAATTTGAACATTTAGTGATATTCAGCTATGTTGGTCAGACAGAGAGATAAAACAGTTTAGAACTGAATGTTTTTACTTTATGCTAATAAATCCAGATGTATAAAACACACGTAAGGAGCTGTATGGCAAACTATCATTTATGGTGAACCAGCTGCACCTGCACAGAACTGTCTGGATACATCCTGCCTTTGCAGACAGGAAAGCAAAGAAAAAAATGGTGAGAAATTTTCAAGTCAGAGACTGAAAATTTCGTCCCAAATTTTATTTTCAAATAGATGTTACTTTCAAGGTACATGACTAAAAAGTGGCACATACATGTTTTTCTTGCTACAATGTTATTACTAAACATTGATCACTTTTCTGCTTTCTAAATTAAGTGGTGGGATAAACAGCAATCTGGTTTTCTCAAAATACTGTTATGTGTTGTCACATCCTGAGACATCAACAGAATATGTGACACTGTGGAGGAGCTCTGTGCATGCGGTTTGCATGTTTCAATATGCTGCACGAGTAGCAGCAATAAATTGCCGAATTCTTCACCAACACTGCCAAGCAGACAGGATTTAAGGAGGAGAACATAATAGTGTGATTCAGGAGTGCCTTTGATCATGAGAAGCTTAAGCTTTTGAAATATCTTGCAACTGGCTAGCTTAGAATGAAATTTTTAAAGGCTGCAATGATCTTAAAGCCTTCAAAGGTGTGCTTTCTGTCAAAATGGCTGTGATTGCTCTGCTGTGTGAGGCTTTGCTAACAGGAGAAGTGCTTGCCTGCTACGTCAACATTAGCATGTCTGAATGCCAGAGAAGTGCTGTCAGGAAATGAGTTTTAATGGCCATGAGCTCTGTAGTCCTTCCAGGGCCCCATCAGGGCAGCCACCAGACGATATGTTGGTGTAGGTACTGCAAGAGTTTGGGAGAAAGCACAGCTGGCTGACAAGATTCTGTCCAATATTGAATATCTGTTTGGAATCAGAAATTCCATAGGCTGCACCATAATTAAGTCTGAACTAGACATTTCTTAAAATGTTTCCCTGTGTTCTTAACCAAGCAGAAAGTAAAGCCTTCATTTTCCAATTGCTTTAGTATCATCAGAAACAACACTCTAAAAATCTCTACCAAAACATCAGAGGAATCCCAACACACTCTTCGCAAAAGGCTGAAAAGGGAACAGAGTAAAATATGCCTTTTTATTAATTCAAACTTCTTCTGTGATTAAAATTGTAACTAGTTTTCCTCTACAAAACAAATTTTGCTTCATCTGCTGTTACTCTTGTGAGTGCTCCTTTGACAGAGGAGAAAAAAATTGGTGGGAATTCTGCTTTGTGGCAGTGCATGAGATTGCATCTCCTCGTTGGAGACTACAGTTGCTTATCCATTTTAGAAGTTTCTATCCTGCCCTTCCTCACACCCATGCTGATTTTATTACTTCTGTTTCTCTCTGAAGAGAGACTAGTGCTACAGGATGCAATAGGTTAGGAATGTATATATTCAGTGCCGCATCTTAATTTGATCTAATTTTTCTTTAATTATCTGGACTCTCCAACTCCAAAACAAAAAATATCCTCAGAATTTACGCTATTAGTCATGCAAACAAATGTGCTGATTTTTCAAATAGGTTGACTAACTGGCTGAGGGGCTTTTAAATGGAAAAGGACTAAGCTGTTCCACTACTACAGGTGGAAGTAAAACTCAGCCCGTTGTTAATCTGCCTGTGTCCTGGTCCAACTGTTGATTCATTCTTATGGTCTTGATCCCTTCCTCTCTTCCTCTCTCAGCCTTCCAGGCCTCATTTAAATTATTTCCATGGACTAAACTGTAGAAGCTGAAATGCACAGTAAGATGAGAATCTGATTTGCTGGCTAAAGAAATTAATCACTAAGAGTGTTATGCAGTCCTGCTGTAAGAACTCATGGGGAGGGTGTTTTGAAATGATGCTCTGGAAGAGCTACCTACTCTTGTATCATGACTCCTGACCAATGCAGATAAAGCCACATAGATAGAAAGTTATAGTCTCAATTAAGTTATATTTATGTTAAAATTCACTTTTTTCCCCATATTTGTTAAACTTGTTTTATTCAAGTATGCAAAATGAAGCAAGGAAGTTATGTGGACTATAATTCTTGGTACCTAGATCTTCTGTGTAACAACTTTTAAAGGAACGAAGCTCTTACCTTGTGCAGCTTTGCAAGAGTGTAATGTGAGGAAAACATGCCAGACACTACTGCACCCATAAGGAAACAGACCTTCAGAGTCTATCAGCCTTGGTTTGCTGAGCAGCAGAAATATATGGATGTAGAGAGAGCAGGAAGCCATTTCCACACAGGTTTTGTCAAGGGAGCAGGGGTCGAGGGCTTGATGCAATATAAATATCATACAGAATACATTGGCTCTGAATATAGATACATGGATTTTATCATCAGTGGTGTTACACCACTAATGGTCTAAAGACAGAAATGAGGCAGGGCTTTAGGAAAAAGAAATCTTCCATACAGAGCAGCTTTCAGGTGCATGGATCTCTTCCTCATACTTTTTTAACATACTTCTATAACATACTTCTATACCACTGCAGCAAGGGCTGGAGCCCTGAGAGCTGCTGGCTAGTGGGGAGCATCCTCCTCTAGTGAGGCCACCTTTCACCCACAAAGAGGTGGAAACAGCAAATGGACAGGATCAGGAGTCTTCCATGCAAAAGGAAACTAAAGCTCTTGGAAAGCTGATAAATGCCAGGATGCAAACTTTATTAAAAATCATTTACATTTAAAACGTTTTAAAAATCCTAGGAGATCTTTGTTTACAGTAGCTGTGTAGTTTAGTGTAATTGGTTGTTCTATCACCTTAAAATAATGTTGTTTTGGTTTGAGATATGATGTTTCCTGCCTCAGAAAATGACTGTTCTCTTTTCCAGTCATTAGCAAGTCACTGCCTTAGACACCTTCCCCCTCTGGCTTTTCACCAACTGATTGGTTGCAAACTACCTTATAATGCAGTGGCAAACTTGCTGGCACCCAAAAACACGTGGAGTACTCAAGAGGGAAAATATTCTGAACCCATTCTCGATCTTGTTATATTAGACCTGAGATCACATTATGTTAAGTCTCTCTGTTTCTTTTTTTTTTTTTTCAACTTTTGCTCAGGACTGTCACTTGATGGCAACTTTCATAAATGACTGGATGCTTCTTTCAATGAACTTTCCAAATGATCTATTTTAATTTTATTCTTCCTTTCCTTAGCAATATTCACTATTTGATACTACGTTTAATATGCTGAGAAAGAAAGTTTTAATAATAAGGCAATTGGTCAGTGAGAACATGGCCATGGTATTTAACCTGGTTCCATGTTCTGTTATAAAATATTCTCACCAGAATAAGTAACCTTATTCCTTTTTTTCCAATTTTCCTTTTAAAGAACTAGTGCATTTTTAAGTACATCTTAAATAAGTTTGTAATTTTTGGCATCTTAAGGTGCCAGAGCAGAGAAATGAACCATAAATGAGAAACATCAAAAGTAACTTAGAAATTTTTTAATATTAAAGCGATGAATCACAGGCCAAATTAACAAGTAAAGGAATCCAGCTATAATGAAATCTTTTTTTCTAACATAACACTTCATTATAAAGGGAGTTTTTCTATAATAGTAGCAAGTGTAATTACATTTTTATATATAATTAGGACATTATTATCATTTCACCATATCAAAGTTCATTATAAGACATCTCCAATGCATTTTTCATAGAGCAAAAATAAAAAGAGAACAGGGGTCCTTCAATTAAAGTGGTATAAGGACATCCACAGAGACTGAGGGAAGCTGATCAAACAGCTTAGCCCAAAAGGGACCAGGTGGAAACTCAACGCTTCTCTGGCACAGAGAAGTTGTGTTTTTACATATCCTACTTGTTATTAATTATACTCTTCACCCCTCTCATCTACCACTACATTGTTTGAGAGACATTCTTTTAAAGTTGTAAACCAACTGAACTGAATATGGAAGATATTAAATACCTGTATTCTGTGAATCTGAGTCTTGATATCTCCTCTACCATCTTGTGCATGTGGCTGTTATGTCCAGGAAGGTAAATCTCTGTCACTAACAGGACATGCAGCTGGAATGCATGGGAAGTGATCAATTTTCTAGATTAGTTTCAAAGTGTTTAGGTTCTCTTTATTTTCTAGTTTGAAAAATAATCGGACCCCTTCCTCTTTCAAAAATCCCTTTCTTCCTGAATGAGGTGAGGATTAAGGAGCTGGCACAAGAACAGTCAAATATCATGTTGGTTATTAGTTTGTATATTCCTCAAATATAGTTTCCTGACAAAACTATGCATCATTTGATTGTGCCCTGCTCACTTTCCTACTCTACAGGATTTTGTTTGCTGATCCCCCCAAACACACAAATCCCTGTATGTTTTTTTAATCAACATAAGTGGTGTGTTCTCTTCTGCCTTCAAAATGCATGTTAAATTTAACTGGCAGAGCTGTGGGCTGGATGGTGTTTAATTTTGAATTAGCATTAGGCTGAGGGTATTACATGCCATTTACCTGTTGTCTAGAAGCGGGTCACAGGAAGGTTAAATCACAAATAGAATAGGGAATGGAGTATTTCTGGTCTTGTTTCAAGCAATACATTTCAGACCTGCATTTTGGAGAATACTGCCTGTTCATTTCTGGGTCTGGCAGAGGCTGGAGTTAAACCCCATCCCACACTGCCAACAGCCCTGACTGCCCACAGCCCTGCTGCTCACCTACCCCAAGCTGACAGGGAAATGCACCAGTCCTGCAGGGCTGAGAACAAGCTCAGTCCTTTAGAACAGCACTATAACACAGGTATAGCATCCCTAAATTAAAACAGATGGATGTTCTTACATTGCTTCATTTTTGACTTTTTCCTTTCTTTTCTCTCCTTGCAACTTCCATTAATTGTTTCCATTTAGTTTGGGATTATCTCCTGTTAACTTGTTTTCCTCTCCTCACTTCCTCTGGACTTAAAACCCTTCTACACAACCATCTACAGGCAGCTATATTATCCCCGCGGCTTTGCCAGATATCACTAGATTTGCCAGAAATCACAGGATTTTTGTCCTGTCAGGACAAAATTAGTTAAATTGTCAATTCCCTTAAATTAGTTCAATTGTTAAAAAATGAGATAGCATTTTTAGGGATCTGCCAGCTCTCTCCCGAAAGAAGACTGAGATAACAAGAAAGGGATGACAAAATCTTCAGACCACCTGTGTACACATATAGGCAACTTCTATAAGTAACCACAGGTCTCCACTAACCTCACCGTTGTCTGTCAGGCTCTCTGTAACAGCATAAAAACTTTTTTCTTTTTCAAAGACTTTTAAAACAGGTCTAGAAGGAAAAGAATGTGGAGTCTCAGCTTCAGGTTATGTTATGTCTTTGAGTCTCTGACACAAAGGCCTCTGTAAATCTTTTCATTCCTGCTGCTGTTCCAAAAATACAGAGAGACTCCCTTATTTACCAAGCCCACAAAAACACAATCATGCAAACATTGGCTGCCATATAGTGCCATGTGAGTGGGGTTTGGATGATCAGGGAAATTAAAAGTCACTGAACTAAATAGACTGTATTTACTGAGGGACTTCTTTTAACTGCCCAAAAGAAGGAAAGCTGTCACTTCATCTTAGCAGTACCTGGTAAAAATCAGGTGAATTACCAATTTTAATGTGTCACAGCATATAGGAAGTCAGATGTTATGTAAATCTCCTATTTTATTAATCACATGGAGCTCAATTACTTCATTGCACTCACAGCTAGTAAAAAAATGGTCATGTTGAAAACTCCTAATCTTCCTAAACTGCTGCTCTGCCTTCTGTCCACAGCACTCTTTGTCTTGTACAGTGGCTTCATTCTTAGAAAAAGTAAAATAATAATTTTTAGAGAAAAAAAAGGCATAACAATTATTTTGCAGGGAGCAAAAATATGTTAAACCAGCCATGAGAGGCAGAAGATGAAACCTCTTATCATTATATTCTTTTATTTCTGAGAGAGGAAGGCAACAGGTGATGTTTATGATAAGTCTATGAAGTGTTTGTAACTGGATGTCCTGAGGGTCTGCTGCAGCCTGGGCAGCTGAAGCCAAATAATCCCATTACTGTAATGCTGGTCCTCACTGCAGGGCCCACTGCCCCATGTTCATCAAAGCACTGGCCATGGCTGCAGGAATTCAGCTTGGAGTGATCCATGCCTGGAAAGCCCAGAGAATGAACAAAGTGGGCTCTTGTCTGTTTGAGAGACTGTAGATATCCCCATAACAACTCACCACTGCAGAGCCTGACTTCCAAAGTATTTATGCAGCAGCTATTTGGCCTTTGGCCTTTCCTGGAAAAGATTTTTTTTGCACTCACATAGATACCTGGTGGCAGCACTGTGAATTTCTGGTGCAGGAGTGCTGAGCTAGAGGAAATCAAATCTCAAAGACCTCAGTAAGATGCTGAGAATCCAGTTTCTTGCACTGAAACTTTTAACACTTGGACTTCTACCTGATATAGTTTGAGTTTAGTATTCTGTGACAATGAGCATTGACACAACTCTTCTTAGCTGCAGCTGGGAGAAGCCAATATCTTATAGACAAAGAAGGGGCACAGGAGGAGAACAGAAGGAGAAAATATGGACCTGGACATCCAAAATGCAAGGGGCCTAAAATGAAGACCTAAAAAAATGTTTAGGCAAAACTTCTGTCTTGGTTTTTCTTCCCTGTAAAGAAAGGATGTTAACAGCTACATCCCTCAAAAACAGATTTTAGGAATTTTAGGAATTTTAGTATTTGTTCAAGTCCTGAAGAATTCTTGTCTCCTTAATTAAGTTCTTGGGAAGAAAGTTTAGTGTTAACATGATTCTGTCTGCCTTTCTTTTTGCTAGAGAGATATTCCTGTCCCTAGCAAAAGTTCCATATTGCACGTGAAATGTGGCAGGTAGGAAAACAGCAGGAAATATTGCCTTTGGGAGCTTCTCACACAAAAATATTAACACAGCTCTCTGCAAACGCAGGCAGGTATCCATGACTTTATTTGTACTTACATCATATTCTGGAATTTTTCTTTATGACCAGGAGTGTTAGAAGAATTTTATTTCAGCAAAAGTGTAATTCTGTTGAGCTTGATGAACTTTTCATGAACCTTAATTGGGAGGTACAGGCCTCTAGTTGTTCCTATAGCCACAATTCCTGGTGTATCCATCCTCAGGAGCTACTCTGTGCAGGGAAGGTAGGATGGATATGAGAAAGGAGCAGCATAGAGCACCCATCATCGTTTTGACTATTAGTTAAATCTTATTTCTGACATCAGTTTCAGTCAATTAAATTTCCATTGCATGTTTTCTTTTACTGGTCTTGACCTTTAGACAGTCTCAAGATTATAGTAAATGATTTCTGGTTTTGGAGGAGAAAAGGGTGCCTTTTTAAATAATTAATACTATTGGTATTCTCCTTTCCTAGGAACACATTTCACTATGAACTGATTCCTTTAAAGTAGACAGTAATGTGTTTCTAGTGATTGTTCCCCTTGGGGTGCTCTCTTCTTTCTCTTGCTGCCCAGTACCGCCAGTCCAACAGTGCCCAGCAAATGAGGTATTTCTCAGAAGATTCCCAAACATGCTTCAAATTCACTGGCAATGCATTCTCACCCTGGTTTTGACCAGCTGAATCACTATTTAAGTGCAGGGTATGCATTACCTCGATTATTATAATATGACATTTCCTCAATTATTATATATGACAAACAATCTATAAAACAAACACAGAAGAAGAAATACAATTGGTCAAAGTGAATTACTCACCTTGGAACAAACTGAGACATTACTGAGAGGTACTTCAAGGACTGTAATGTCCATCAGTTGTACTGAACTAAAAAAATGAGTACTAGAACTAAATAAAATGATTGTGCTAGAACTAAATAAAACTAACTAAATTAAATTGTTCACCTGATGCATTACATTTATCAGTATAAGCAAGTGGAAAAACTCAGTGAAGAGACACAGCCCTTGATTTGGATAAGTAGCATGATAAGCAGTATCTGGTGAAAAAATGCCGAAATCCGTTTGCATAGAGAAATTCATTATATAGGATGGTACTGAGATAAGGTGAGTACCAGATGCCTGCAACTGAGAAAATCATATCTGAATTGACTGGAGCAGCACAGGCTGTCTCACAACCAGGAAATTTTGTATTAAGCAAGCAACTGTTTACCTTAATCACCACACTGCAAATGGAAGGCTGAGAGACAATGTGGATTAAATTTTCTGTAGAAGAATATTAATGCTGTCAGCCAAATGTGCTAAGAAGGTTCCGTGAGATAAATCTCCTGGTGATCAGCATGCTCAGGTCTAGAAATGTGAAGTTAGCAGAAACTCAAGGTAGTTCATGTCTGCAACATCCTTTTGCTTCTACGAACAAGCTAAGGAAGCATAACTAAAGTAAGGGAAAAACAAGAGAAGCCATACTGCCAGCAGTGTTATACAGGGGTCACTTGCCCTCTGTCATGAGGGTTCTCTAAACCTGGAAAGGGTAAAGGGACATGACAGCCACCCATAGCTGAAGTATGCCTTCCTCTTAGTGAGGAAGGGCAGGCTGAGAGACTTTTAATATCCATAAATTTTCAGAACTAAATTGTTCCCAAGCTTTTAAGGTGTCAGTGGAACAAAGATGCAATGTGGACACAACTGCTTCATTTTGGTGCACACTGTGTGTTACCCTGGAGCAGGTGACTGGCTGTTCTGTGCAAAAATGCAGGATTCAGAAGGTAGGGACAGACAAAAGATGTGAAGCCAACAAGAAAGTGTCTGGAGCAATCTTGCTCCAAAAAGGACACCAGGCAGCTTTCATATAAAAACTGCTGCTATCAAAAGCATGTAAATAATGAAAGTAATGAATTGGCTTTTTTAATACAAAATTTGGTCCGTTCAATTTTGCCATTTGATAATTGCAATTCAGTTTGAAAATAAGTGTGACTAGTCAGAACTTTTCTTAAAATCAGTAGGAGGTGACATCAAAATGTTTTCAATGCATGCAGCTACATTATTTTTATGCCCAAATTTAGATTAATTGAACAAGGTAAAGATTATGGTTGAACCTAGAAAACAGCAGAGTTACAAAATTGCAGTAAAATATGTCAAAAATGTTCAACCTGCAAGAAATAAAAAATATGTGTAAAGTCTCCAAATCTATCAACAGACAGTTTTTAAAGTAGCTGGAAATATCCAAAGATGAGAACAAAAAACAACTAAATATTTGTCGATCTGTCAGTCTGGCCAAACATCGGGAGCAAAGGACCCCATGTACACAGTAAGTTCAAAGAATAAGAATTATCCTGGTAACTCCTGGTAACCCAGACCATTGAAAACCTGATCTCTGAAAAACAAAAACAGCTCTCAGATAGAATTGTGAGTGCTCTGGAGTCAGCACATGATGGCCATCACCCAGGTTAGCAATGACCAGAGAAGGGAGTTTTCCCATTACCAAACAAAAGCTGCCAAATCTGTGTTTCTTTCAGGTGTCCAATGCATAAGACAAATATCAGAGCAGAAAAAAAACCAAAATCAAGCACAAAGTGCATGAGGTGTTGTATCTAAAAAGGAGATCTGGACAGATTATTCCACTGTCTCTTTGCAGCCTTGTCTTGTGTAAGAAATGTTTGGTTCTCCACAGTAAAACTATTTGTGTATATTTTATTTTAACTGTAGATTTGTAATTATCATCATCCATGGAGCCAAGCTGACATCTCCTAATTACATTTTTTTCCCCCCAGTTATCTGAACAAGTGTGGCAGTGCTGTTTAGATTAGGTTTGCTCTGTTTCACCAGGATATTTTAGAACAATGTGATTATGCATAGTTGCACCTAGCTACTACTATCATGACAAGTACAGAAGTTAAATTATGAAGCAAACGTAAGCTTTGAAGAAATTTTTATTTAATCTGTATTCCCCTGTTTCATCTGCTCATCCATCCAGCACAATCTGCATCATTATTAACCACACCATATTTCTAAAAAAGGAGTATAAAAAGTAAGACATCTGTGTTATAGCATTAATATATTCAAAGGTTTTTACTTTCATCTTGCAGGCATTAACACTATGTAAGTGCAATGTAGGCGCAACTTACAGCATCGATGAGATACCACAAGAAAAACGTACTAAGTGTCAGAAAAGAAGGAAAAGAAGATACAAGCAGACTGAGTATTATGTAAAAAGAGGACTTTTATTCATAAATAGAGCACTTTCGCCTATTGCTCCTATATACATTTATTTCTAATTGCTACCACAATTTTTAAGGCACTGAGGCAAGCCTCCAGCAGTGTGCTGAAGGTGTGTTTGTGCTGTTATGCCCTCTGGCTTTGCTGCCAGCCTATTCCCTTAGATCAGAGCCAGAAGGCAGACTGTTTTCGAATACCGATCACCTCACCCGGACCTAATCCTTTGAGTTCTCTTTGGCATCTATTCCTTCTGCCAGTTTCCTCTTCTGTTCCTCTCTTTTCTTCTGAAGTTGACAACAAAGACATCCTCAGGGCCCTCCTTGATGTAAGACCACTCTTGATGTTGTTACAGTGTGGTTTTTTTTTTTTTTTGTACCCTAAAGTTGTGCTACTTTTATATTCAGCTAGCACAATATTTGCACACCAGAAGATAAAGAAAATGTGAATATGTTACACAGAATGATAGTTTCTTTTTTATTTGTACACCTTGGTCCTTTCAGTGGAAACCATTTTTTTCTTTTTCTGTCATTCATCTACATACCTGATCAAGAACCTAAAGGTATCTTTTTACAGGCTGTGCTGCTTATATACCTTAAATTGGCCTGACCTGCCACTTTTAATTTTAAAAAGATGGCTGTATGGGATGTGGATGAATATGGAATTTCTATGAAGCACAAAACTTTTGAACGGTTCCTGTCCTCTGTGATAGTGAGTTTTAAAAGGGAAATCTCCAAAGAGCTAATTAGTAGACAAGTAGAGCTCAGGCTGAACAAAGCTGAAAAGATAGCAGATAACTAAAAGGACCTGGCCATAGCTGACAAAAATCAAAGCACTGACAGAGAGCTGGCAGTAACCTTGGGCTGCTAACTGACAGGGACAATAAAAAAAGCCTCTGAGTGTGGCAGAGAGTGACAGCCACAACCAGAGGCTCTCTGAAGAGCCTGAAACCTCCACCAAAACGAAGATATAATCTTCTGCCTGGCAGCGCCATACATTTTCCCTCCCATTCCAAACTGGGAAAATTGGAGTTCATCTAAATAATTCTGCTGCATGAATGTAAGCCAAGAATGGAAACGTCCAAGACTGGTGTGCAAAGTTTAGTGGCAAACCTATGGTCTGAGGGGACAAGTCTGCAAAAAATGTAAGTTTGATTGGGGGACAGTCAAGGTTTCTTTGCTTACTCTGACACTTTTGCTAGAGCAGCCACAGAGCTGCTTGTTTCTTACTCTCTGTAAACCTTCATGAGATAAACATTTAGCACAAGCTATGAAAGAAATTTAGTCACCATATGCTCCCTGAAATGTAATATAAAATGGAAAACAAAATTAGCTTCTCTGCAGTTGGTGGGATAGGGGAAATGCTTGTTGCTGCATCGTGTTCATAGAGAAAAATGTGCTTGATCTGATTATTCTAGAATTCACTTAATAAATGGTGGCAATGCTTTGTATTTGTATGCCCTCATTGATTGTGGCACATTTGCACACTGTGATCAACAACGTTGGGAACCTTGTTCAGTAAATGATCCCTCACAAACTGAGATATTGAGGAAGGGCACACATTGGACCAGCAACTTTGCGAGTGAGTTGTACAAAAAAGCCATGGAGGTAATTTCAAGAGACAGAAGAGATGGTAACTGCAGGGAAACTAAGGCTGCAGAGGGCAGAGAGCATTTGTTGCTTCTCAGCATATTTATTTTAAGACAGAGATTTAACGTTCTTTTCATATCTTGGTGTTCTACCTGAAACCAGTTGGTCTTTCATAGAGGAAAGAATTGGTGAAACAATGACAAACCATTTTCAAAAGTGGCCAGTTCCTTTTATCCTAAAAGCCACAGTGAGCCTACTAGATATCAACAATCCCTCTGAGTCATAGAAAATTGTAACACAATTGGGAAATGACTTTTGTTTTTTGGAAGGGGTGGAGATGATTTTGACATTAAAGAAACCCTGAACTTTTCTTTATGGACTCCAGAAAATCTTGACAGCTCTTAACAGTCCTCAGTTTACCTAGTCCTAAACTCATCACTGAGGCCCACTCTCTCGGATATATGTTTAACTTGATCTTTCAGCTAAAGGCTCAGTTATGAAATGTCATGCATGCATTTGAAGCATCAAAGGAGTCTTAGAAGTATCTTAGTATCTATCTGCCCCAGATATGCAAGGACAGCTCATATACCTCAGTATTATTATTTATATTTGCTTAAAAGCTTGAAAACATCTCAGTCCTTTTTTCAAAATTAAGACTGCAGTTTAGTGGTTTCCATCTGTCTGCAAACCAAAGCAAATCCAAAGTCTTATAGAAATTGTCTTGCCGCTTCTCAGCCTCATAAAAAAGATAACATTTTTCTTCATTTATATCTGTAATTTCGCAGCTTCAAGACTGCGAAATTCTTTTATTTAGACTTGTTGAATGTTAATATTTTTGTAAGTTTCACTCATCCTCTTTATCATCTATTTTCATTCTCGATTTCATAAGACCAAAATAGCTTTTGGCTATGCTTCATTTCTTCTTATTCTAAACCATGTTCTTCCTTCTTAGTCTTTGGCCTGACCTGTCCCTGTAAGATTCCTTTTTCCCTGCTTTCATGCTACATGTCTTACAGTCTCTTTTCAAGCCTTTGAGTTCTACTTCATGGCTCCCACTTTCTTCTCTGCAGGCATTCCTCATTCCTTGCCTACATATATTTCACTTGCACCTCCTGCACAGGATACGTTTCCCTTGCCTTTCCCTCAGAAAATGACTTTACTCTTCCAAGTATTTATTCTTTATTCATTTTTAGACACAGATCTGTAAACACATATGAACCAGAATGGCAAGGCAGGGCCAGCAGCAATATGGCCATCTCCTTCCTTTCTCAAACTGTATTGTTTTCCTCTGTTTTACTGCACTGTCTTGGCAACTGCCCTCCCCTTACAAAAAGGTTTACAGCTTCATCCTCTGTTCTTGTGCTGATACAGGTGAAGAGAAAAGCTTTTACAGTCTGGTTTTGCTAATCTTCGTGCTTTAATTCCTCACTGGCTAAAGGGCTGCTACAGGTTAACATGCTAACACATATCTATACTAAAACCCTTGTAAATTAGTTTTGGAAGGTAACACTGCACTGCATTATACTCAATGCATTCAAAATGAATACAGTTTGTAAGGGTGACATTCATTTCTGGTAGCAACTGAAACAAAATTGGGCCAGTTTAACTGAGATTGACATTAATATATCACTGAGCAGTTAGTTATATCACATGAATTAGATATTACAAATTCAAGAATCATTTGTTATGCTTTTAATACAAATTTTCCTGACATAAGTGAGATAGAGATAAATAGCCACTCACTAAGATGTCATTTGGTCTCTTGGGTCTATATTGATGATTCCTGCTGAGAAAATGTAGCAGCAGTTTACCATGCAATAAAATGCGGAACAGGCATCCATGGTTTTTGTAGGGATCTTTTATGATTGGTTCCTTCATTTTTAGTATTGATTTTTGTAAGTAGTGCATGTGTGTGTGTTTGTGTATTGGCGGAAGAAAATCCATGGAGAAACTTTGGAGTCTCCTCCATTTACCTAACATTAAAATAAATGTCATAATGTAATGATGAGTTCTACTTTGTTGCTTCTTCCACTTACAGGATTGGGTGTTAACTCAGATAAATCTCTACCTCCCTTTTCTCAGAATTACCTTGTGCAGCTCTTCTGGATGTTAATATATTCAGTATTCCAGTAATTACCTTTAAACTGTGGATACCTAAAAAAAAAGCTAGTGTTTATTATTTGCATGTCACATTTTATTTACGTAGACAGCTTCATGTATTGCTATGTATTATTACATTAGGTTGAATGGTTCAAAATCTTATCTCCCTGAGGTTTGTGGGAAATTAGGAGGAAATTCGGAAATGCTGCCTACTTGTTCTGCTTTGAGGCAGAAATTCAGAAATGACAAAATTTTCTCTTGGGTAAATATTTAAGCCTCTTCTCATTCACCAAATGCTGACATTAACCTGTGCTCAAGCTGTGTAATCTTTCTCAAGTACAGCTTGGTGACTCTGGGTCTTGTGGGCAGCACTTATGTCCAGGAGCATTCCTGGTACTCAGAGGCAGCAGGCAGGGGCTGTTTGTCCACAGGTGCAGATAACACCAGCAGTTGTTCTTGCAGCACACGGGCTTCATTTCCCTAAACAAAAGTATCCACTACTCAAAAGATGCTCACTGAACATTGTGCCCATTTAGAAACATCCAAACGGAGATGGAGATCAGCTCTTTTTATTTCTTGCAGCCTTCCTCTCAGGATATGAGTGTGCCTGTCAGGATGTGAGTCCCATCAGGCTGCCTTTTCCCCGCTCTGCAGGGTGGCAGGGTGGCCTCTCCAAGGCTCTCTGTGCACACAGAACCCGTTGCACTGATGAATAACTCGGTGCTGCTGTGAGCCTGCGAGAACTTGAGGCCTCATGGGCCTCATCTGATTCTTGGACTACTTCTGCATTCCAGTGATGTAAATGAAAGCGCCCCTCTTACAGCAGGGAGAAGCTTGAAGTGCCTTTTCTTTTCATATGCACATTCCTTGAATGCTGCCTGAAATGACCAACAGAAGAATGTAAAAGAAATGAAAGCTGGAGCTCCTTCAACCAACAAAATCCCAAATAATCTGTTATGGCAGGACTGAATATTTACTGAAGAGACACAGTCACAAAATTAAATTGAGTGTTACCAACACAGCCTCACAGAGAAAATGTGGAGAAATCTAAAAATCTCTTTTCTCCCAGTCATACTACACTGCATATCCTTCTGTAGTTTTTTCTTTATACACATAATAAAGCTATCAGACATTGCATGCATACTTTGGTCCACCATACAAGGGATTATTTTGTGTACATCTGGTTTGTGAGAACTCTATCTAAAAAATTAATACAAAATTTTCTCTTTTTGTTAGAATTTTGAATTAGTTATTGTGGCATTAGTCAAATAGGATCTTTTTCAGACTTTTCACTACAAGAATTTACTTTCTTCTTTTTCAAAAATTTTATTTAAATAATTTTTTTTTATTTAAATGAAAATCAATAAAACCCACGTTACAACTATTGCTGTTAAGTGCATTTTAGGGAGGCTCCAATGGTTGCTAGAGTTTTGCTTTTTATTATAAGGAAATGACATCTAGTGAAATACACCTGATGGAAAAGACATATTTTTGTTTGAAATCTATGCAAAATATTAATTTCCCTGTTTTTTAATGACTAATAGTAATATTGGAGCCAAGAGTGCTTTGTTCCTTCATTCATTTGGCAAAGAGAAACACAAATTCTCCTTTTGGAGATTCATTTCCACACTGTTTTGCATTCAAGCTGAGCTAAACCTGATGTCTCTTCATGTCACAGGATGTGCATGCCTGCTTGCTGTGGTGGGATTGCTCACAGGGAAGCTTGCAGTTGCTTCCAGATTGTTGCCAAACACAGGAATTTTATGGTCTGAGTTACTGATTAAAGGTCACTTCTCTATTTGTATTCTACTTTGACAGTTCAGGTGAGATGAAATTCTTGAATTATAAAGATATTTAGGCAGCTGTGAATTGTGCTGAGCAGTGAGAGCTCAGAGTTCAGCTCCCTGGTGACTGAAAAAGCCCCAGATTTTTCCCCTAGAAGCTTCAAGGGCTGATTTTTAGAAGAGACTATGTTGAGACCAAAACCTGCAGTTTTGGAGCAGTCTTTTAATTGGCAGTGGCTCCACTAGTCTAATGTATTTTAATATCATACATGATTTTAATCTCATAAGCATATTTTATAAATCAAAAGGGAGATGTTCTGTTGTATTTAAAGCTGTTAAAAAGAATATTAACATTATTTAAAAGAACCAAATAGCATATGGGGATAAGTATGAAATAAAAATGGGATTACAAAATAACCTCTTCTCAGTAAAAATATTACTCAGTCATGTGAAAAAATGTTGATTGCAATCAAGCGTAAAGTACAATTAAATATCAATATTCCCTATTCTTGTCTGTTCACTTACTGCTGTAAAATGATTTCTGAACTGGATCTGGCCTAGTGACACTCACCTTCCTGTGCCTGAGGATTTGAAATGATGCTTCTGATCTCAGGTCACCACTGCCTCCTGGGGCACGGGGCTGAACTACTCTGGGACTATCAGAGCTCCCACTCTGCCAGGATCTAGCTCTTTCCTCCTTGCCTTTCCCCAGGATCCATCAGAGGAAAATTGGTGGGAGGATGACAGGTAACTTAGGCAAAATAATCTTTAAATCATATAATTTAAATTCATTTTGTGAGTTTTCGTTTTCATTTTCATTTTTCATTTTCATTCAATTTCTTAAATATTATCTAATCACAAATTTCTATATTTCATTTGAGGGGGGAACCTGTGTGTGCACATCCAAATAGCTGTCAGAAAGATATTTGCCCGAATTCCAGTGAACACATTGGTTGTCAATAGAACTATTCACCAGCAAAGCTGCAGGTGAACTTAACTGAAGTCCCAGTTGTTTTCCTTCTCTTTCCCCAAATTACCTTACATGTATAAAAAACCCCATGGGGGAAGTCTCACACACTAATTCAGGGAAATGCTTGTTTTACTCCAGTGCAAGGGAGACAAAAATACGCTCTGAAGAGTCTCAGTCTACACTTGGTTGGTATTGTGGCTTTTGGATGCACAAAGCAGGTGTGTTTACTTGACTCTCTTGCTGTGTAATGCTAAAACATTGTGTTGATTCTGCATAGAAATTCTCAGTGTGTGCAGTCGTCTGGCACTGATCACCAGTAAAATCTATAAGTACCTCATAAATCAGATAGAAAAAGCAAACAGTTACGTACCAAAGCTGCATAGCAGTATACATGGCTTTTAGAAGTTATTTATTGTCTCTCTTTCTAACTGTAAAGAGCATGCTAAGGGCATTTGATTTTAGTTACCTGTTGCTAACGGCTCCATTTTAGTGAGGAAAAAGAAACCCACAAAAACCTGCTGCAGCTTTTTAATAATTTTGCAGGTCTACAAAGACAAGAAAACAATACACTTAGATTGAGCAGAAGCAGTAGGGAACATGGGAGTTGCAGTTAACTTTTTCTCTATGTTTTTCTTAATATTTATTATAAGGGTGATATATTTTTATATTTGATCCCTGTGATCTTCAAAGTCAAGCTTTCAGTAGTTATAGTCCTACAAAGATTTTTTTTAAAAAGACACATATTATGGTGGGGGTTTTGGTTTTTTTCATTGGCAAAGTGGCTGTTCTGTTCCAATTAGGCTAACTCAAAGAGTAATGTGAATTAAATCTGGAAAGGCACCCCAACTAGGTAGAACACTTCTCAATCTTTAGGAGTGTATGAATTATGATAGCCTTTGGCTAATCATTTTGCAAGATTTATAGCCATTGCATATTCAGTTGCTGACTGTCAACCCTGTCAGGGCACAGAAAGCCCAACATGATGAAGGAATCTGCTGCTGCCAGTGGCTTTTCTCCACTACCCCCAAAAGCGTTTTTCACATTTAGAAGCCAGAAAAACACAGAAGAGCTCAATCAGTCACTCAAAAATGCTTTGAGTGAAAGTTGTTTGCATTTTTCTAAAAACCAGCCCAAAGATCTACTCCAAATGTCCCTGTCTAACAATTCAAACATCTTGGATGATACAGAAATCACACAATATAAAATCCAGACCAGCAAGAGCTGATGGGTTGGTTCTCATCACAGGTGTGTTACAGTGCTCCTCTACTTCTCAGTAGAGATACAAGATAATTTAGCCCAAAAGTCGTGGCATAATATTGACTCAAGCATTTTTGCCCTCCACTGAGACAATAATAGTGATGTCCCCTTAATCTGACAGATACCTTTCACCAAAAAACATGGTGAAACTTATTTTTCGCCAACTTTGTTTATGTTTACCACAGGCAATGCATCAGCAGCTTAATGGTCAATAGGAAAACCTGGATGATAATTTGAAGACTTGAGTCAAAAACATTTCTTACAAAGGTGTAAAATTTGCCTGGGAGGACAAACATGCCAGTGAACTAATAAAAGAAATGTATAAACATGTAAATATTATTGTAAACTGTAAAGATTATGGCAACACTTTAATTCCCTAAAATTACCACTTTGCAGTCAGGCTATGCTTCTGTAGACTTAGCTTGATTATTTTGTTTGGTTTTTAATGACTACCTGTTTGTTATTTTAATTGATCACAACCTCCTCTAGTGATTCACTAACAACACTAGGTAAGAGAAGCTTCTTTATATCCACAAATAATCTGACAAAAATTGCTTCACAGTCATCAAACATTATTTTTTCATCTCCATCTTTTCAATAGGTCTACAAACCCTTACTGATAGTTGCAAACATGCCATAAAAGCAGAGATGCAATGGCACCTGCCACTCTCAAAGCTGTTGAGTTGAAAATTTTTCTTCCATCAGTCCCTATGTATTCCAGAAGCAGTCTTTCCAAAAATCTACCTCAATAGAGACACCCCAAAAGATGCAGTTTGAAGGAGACTTTTAAGACATAAACCAGAAATGTAAAATTAAAATAAGACAGATTGTTCTTTTTATCTTCACAATTGTAGAAGCATTATTAATTCCATAGCCAAGCTCATCTCTCTTTGGTCAATAATTTTGTGTGATATGTTGTTTAAACCTTCTCTCAAGACTGGGGAATTCAACCTTTCTCATAGTCTTATCATAACTCCTCGATATGAAGTGGAGTAAATTGTCTTCTACTTCAGTTCTTTATCAATAAATGGGAATAATATTGCATTTCACATAAAACAGATGTTGGTGAAAATGTATTGATAGAAGCTCAAAGCAGGTGCTTTAAGAAACATCTCACTTCTTTGCTGGTGTTAATCATTCTGAGAAAGGGTTAATAAGTGGTTTCTTTTGTTTTTAAAAACTTTTTGTGAGAGTTTTAGAAAAAAAATGTGAACTGGGGGCAGGGGAATTTCTAAGCTGCAAGTAAGACTTATAAACAAAATAATTATTAAAGAGTGAATGGTAAATATAATTGCTTAAAGGAAACTGACGCCAGCTGCTTTCCTAAAATTAATCTGTGCCTTTTAATATCAACTACATTGTTCTAACCTATCTGAATTCAGATTAGCTTAGCTATAAGAGAAGGTTTCACTTACTAGAAGGCTGCTGCAATTAAACTTGCAACGGATAAGCAATTTTTAAAGATAGTAAATGATACCCTTTCCTTGATACTGCTGCAAGCAATTCCTGCTGGTGAAAAGGGATGTATGCTCCTTGGAATTATTTTCTGAGAAATCATTTATTCTTATGAAATAGTGAAAATAAATGCAGTCTCCTACAGCCAGGCATACTGAGCATTGGACAATTGTATCCCAAAGACTGCAGATAGAAACACTGACAGAAAGTTTGAAGATAAGACAATTGCCTTTTAAAGATTCACTTAACTGTTGATAAAAATAAAATGGCATATCTGAATAACACCTGATGAAACTAAAGATTATGGACACAGATAAAGTCACTCTTGGCACTGCTTTATTAGCAATACCTGAACAAGAGAAAGGAAAATTTTACAGGCCTTTGGAAAAAGATCAGCTCAGTATAACGGACATTAATCTAATGTCAGGCTTTCAGAGCTATTTTCAGAAAGGAAGACTATTAAACTGTTTTCACCAATAACACCAGATGATGCACTCTCTTGTAAACCAGACTGATTACTTGCACATGTGCCAAGAATGCACTGAGACTAGGAAGTGACCAAAACAGAATGAGGGGAGTTGGGTATTTCTTGTCTTGGATACTGCAGAGATGTTTGTGTGTGTGTTATTTATAAACAAATATATTCAAAATAGTTATTTCAAATGGCCAAGCCTAGATTTTCCAAGCACAACAGGACCAGGTATATCAACATAGGAGAAGGTAGGAAAAAAAAAAGATAAAAATAAGTTAATTACATTAATTGCTCCATTCACAGAGATTCATATGTTCTGTCTAGCCTGGTGGCCTTTTTCATCCACTGAAAGGTGTTACCTAGACTTGGGTTTCCTTGGGATTCAGACATAACTGATTCAAGTTAGAATAGTAACATCTATTTCTCTGAAGTGTTCTTATGTATTTAAAAATAAAATGAGAGTTCTTATCCAAGTCCTGCAGATGAGGAAACTAAGACACTGAATATTATGTGATTAGAGTAAGTTTGTCCTGCAAGTTAAGGGACAGGGTCCACCAAACTCAGTGCTATTGAACCTGGGTCATGTTGATGTCCCCTAGGCGAGGACTGCATATATGAGGTGACAAATGTAATATTTTATTTTTTTTAAATATATGGCATTAGCTGCTTAACAGAAATACTGATTTATGTTTTGGACACATAGAACAAAAGTGAGCACAAGTGTTCACTGACTCAAGTGAGTCATGGTCAAGCTATATAATAATAAAGAACATATGTATCACATGTCAAAAGCTGACTGGACCTCAGCTCTCAGAAATTTGCTATGGGGAAAGATACTTATCAGTTGTCTCTTGCTTTGTTATGTGCCTTCACTTCTCATCCTCCATCTCAGCTCCAGTTCCATCTAAAACCTGCTGCCTGTGCCTTTATTTCACTTCTCTCTGAACCAGATTCAGCTCTGAGGCTCCACAGCACTCTTCTACTGAAAGACATAGCTCAGTGATACAAAGGAAGCATTGCTGGGAAATGGGGATGGGAGGCATAGAGCTTAATCCAGTTTCCAACCCTGGCTCTCCGTTCTCCCATGCTGCAATGCCAACCCACAGCTCTGCCTGTGAATGGAGTCTGAAAAGGCAGACCAATGCCACAAGGGGTGCCATGGCTTCTCATTCTCTCTTCCTCACCCTTGAATGTTCATCTGTGACAGAATTAAGGAAGGCTTAGATAGAACTGGATATACTCTTGTTCTCTTCCCATGCACCCTAGTAAGACAAGAAATTGCATTGTACGAATGTTTCATTTAAAATGTGAAGGTTCCATGCGTTTTCCAGCCCCTTCAGATTTCATTGCACTACATCTGAAGGCTTACTTGAATATAATCCAGCACACATATTTCACTGATCTCAGACCAGTCAAAATATTGCCGAGTAATTGTTGATCATAAGTGACCAGATAAAGAAAACTTATGTTCGACAAGTTTGTGTGGTTATCATCTGAAAATATGTGCTGAGGCAAAAGAGCTTAGGGAATTCAGCAGCACAGTGGATGAAACTGGAAATTCCTCTAAGATTTTCATTGTTTTCAAACTAAGCAACTCTTTGAGCAGACATGAAATTATTCATTTGCAGTCCCCAAATTCCCATAAAATGATCCCCTTTCGATTCTCCATTTGGATGACAGTGCAGTGCATTAGAAACAAGACTGTTTGCCTGATGGGCTATATGTTTTTATTCACACATATCCAGAAATAATGGAACAAGTCCCTCCAACTTTCAAAAAATAATTTCCATCCAACAGAGATCTAAACTATGAAAAATTTCACTCAGCAACCAGAAGTTTTCAGAAAGTTATGAGCTGAAAATGGGGATAGCATGGCAAACGTCACCACAGCCTGAGCAGTAGTAGTCATTTTCTCTCCTACTGTAATATGTAGCTGTATAATTTATTCATGTTCCAAAATACATTAGGTAAAGGAATGAATTCCTAGTGCTGGTAGACTTAACTCAAATCCTCTAAAAGTCAATACAGTTTCTCATGTGTAAGATTAAAATGGGGGGTGGGGGTGGGGGGGTTTCCTCAATTAATTGTTTTCCAGTTGCACTAAATGAGCAAGATTCCATTGTGGTTGGAAATACAAAGTGCTTGTCAAAATGCCACTTCCCACTGAATTTCAGCTTCCTGCCCTGGGAAAACAATCCTTAATAGCTTCCCCCTCCCTCCATTGACTAGCTCTCTTCATATTTTCTCTGCTTTTAAAAAAAAATTACTGCAATCCCTAAGAATAAAAATGCTTGCCTGCAAAGTATATTGTTTTAATTTAATTCTTCAGAGAGGAGAGCTCTTCAGAAATTAAAACATAGTTTTTTCTAGCTATTGAGCTACAGTGCCTCCTTCTGCTTTTTTGTGATCATCTCCACTTTTCATACTGAAACTAATTCCTTTTGTTCTTCATTTCACAGAATTTCATGGCTTGAATTTTTGTTGGTTTATTTTTTTACATAGAAATTAGATTTCTTTTCCCCCCTATACAAAAATCTGTTCACATAGGTTCAGATTCAGGGCAGGGTATGTATTTAATTACCCATTAATGTCTTATCCTTGGAACATCAATGGGTAAAGACAAAGTTTATTTTCACCAGGAAAAAAGTTAGGCCCCTAACGTATTTAAATTGTTTTGAGTCAATAGGCAGCATTCACTGCAAAGTTTGTTTTTGTATTACCTTTTTTTCTTGAAATCATCAGAAATTTCTGTTTTACAGTAAGGATTGCAGTGTGTTCTAGGCAGGCCAGGACTTCCAAAGCATTATTTAAATGCCTCAGCTGAATAGCAGCATTCTTTCATCCTATTTCACACACTGAAGTACCAAAAGGGTAAATAACTTGCAATATCATTTTTGACTGACTTGACTTTGAAAAAGGCACAACCTACACAAACAACTGAGCAGTTGTTAGGTGCTTAACTGGATCTCTAAATGATCCCATATGCTAGCCAGTTAATGCTGATAATGATTATAAACACCTCCGTTCATCATATTAATGAGTTATGGCCAATAGAAAAGGACAAAATATATAACTTTTCCACAAACTTAGTTAAATGTCAAGGTTTTTAAAGGCCTAGTTAGCAAGTATATTAGATGAGATATGTCAGTTTTCCAATTTACGACTCTGACTTGTCTCTTGTGATTCCTTATAGCCTCTAGCCATTCTCCTCTTACCTGAGGCATTCTCTGGCAAAAACCTGATGCTTCCAGTCATTCTGCATTCTTGTGTTCCTTCAAAAATAATTGGACAGGCACCTCTCCATAAACAATCATCATTAGTCACATAAGGTACACAGATAAGAATACCATACAAATAAGTTTCAATAGAATGTCTTGAGCTAAATAATAATAATAATTTGGCCAGCATGCTAAAAATGTGATTGACAGGGAGTTAATGCACTTAACACTTTTTCCAGCAGGCTGTTAAAATTAGTTCCTTGATGCTCAAAAAGTCCTGCTCCCAGAAAAGTGACACCGACATTGACCAGTGAGTTTGTTGCTGTTCAGTAACCTGCTCCATTTCCAGACTATATGATTAAAGTCATTATGGGAACTGTCAGGAGGAGGGAAAAAAATGAAAACTGTCATAAGAAGCAACTGTTGGAAATCTTGGGATTTTTTTTAAAATGCTAAACTATTTTAAAATATTTTCTGTAATTTAAATATCACAATATCCAGCCATATAATAAGGATACATGTAATAAAACAAATCCTTTGAGGTTACACATAAAAATGGTATACATGAGCATCTTTATTACATAAAGATATATACATATATATATTATATATAGTAGGAAGAAAATTAATCATAAATGTTCTTCTACATGAAAGGAGTGAATTACCTTACCAAAAAAAAAAAAAAAAGGATTTGTTTTTAAAAATTTACTGTCAAAATTAAATCCTCTAAATTAAATAAATGACACAGAGAGCAGAGGGAGAAAAAGAAAGATTTGTAATTGAAAGGATTCTGGTTTTTAAATAAAAAGCTTTTTGACAATGCAATGCTTTCTAACATCAATCCTACAAAACCAACAAGATGCCTCCTGAGAATGCACTAAATTAGAAAATTAAAAATGTCCTAATTTCAACTTTTGTAAATTTATTTTAATACTTGATGCAATTATATATTAAGAATTTTACAGAATATTTTACATTCTTAAATACCCACTAAGTTCCAGTTTTGCTGACCCACCATTTGCACTGTAATTTGTTGTTAGTTATATAGAGACTGCAATGTAAGTAATGTGTTGCTCAAACATAAATTATAGTATTTGTCTTGGATTGAAAATTGATTTAACAAATTCACAAATATTTAAAGTGTTTAAAGATCAGGAGGTTTTACATTTCAACATAAAGATCTGACCCTTTACTTACATTCGTTTAAAATATTTTTATAGATCCAAGAGGGTGCTAAGACGATCATGTATTTTATACAATAATATCAACACTATAATTATCTTATATTTATTTTTCTTTTCTCACCTGCTACGCCTAGGTTTTGACATTAAGAATATTGCTTTTGATATTTTCAGCATTAAAAACCACTTTATGCTTTGGTTCCATTTTACTCCCAGTCAGAAAGATCAGAAAAAGCTCAAGTCACACAGTGAGAAACTTTATCCACTGAATGAGACATTATCCATTCCACCAGACTACAAATCAAAGAGTATCTCTTAGGCTGCTTAAAAATTCATTTTAAAATCTGATCCTGATTGTACTTTTATGGTAATTTCATACCATCAATCATCCTTTTACCTTTAGTCTCTAGGTCCACTGCTTTCCCCATAGATCTCATTCTCTCTACCTCATTATAATTCTTTAGGTGAGAAAACAGGGTAAGAAACCTTAACAGAAAATGAGAGAAAGATGTAAATTTCTTGAGAAAAGTCAGGTTCACTAAGAAGCACAGCTAATGATATGTTCTGATCTAGGATTTTTTTTTAAATTAAAAGATGGAGGGGGATAGAATAGAGTGAAAAACACATTTGCCATGCAAATAATGTGTTTGTAATCTGCATTCTAACTCAACAATATCATTTGTACAACCCAGCTGTCAAAATATCTTCTTAGATGGAGTTCCTCAAAAAAAAAAAAAAAAAAAAAAAAAAAAAAAAGATTTTCGGATTGCCACAGAACTTTTCCTAATTAAGTGCTGAACTTCCTAGAATTCTGTACTTTCCATTACCAATGAGGCTGAGCCATCTTTGCTAAAGCTATAGATTATGTGAATTGCAGTAATTAGGAAATGGAACTAACTGAGGAAAGCTAGAAACATACGGATCAAAACTCCTTTCTTACACCTAAAATTTAAGCTGCAAAATTATGTAAAATGACCATAAAACTTTGTTGGTGTGTTCAGCAGTGGTGGTGCCTTCATCAGGCTGACCATGGGAAGGAAAAGCTGCTTTGTGTTGTTCCACCAGTTCTTTGTGGCAGATACAATTCTTGGAAATCATCAAAATCTGGTCTACTTGCGGTGGTTTCCACAAGGGCTGTACTTTCCCAGGAGTCAGTATTGTAGTTTCACTCCTTTCATTGGAATCCTGGCCATAATGAAAACCTTTTTTACAGCTTTGAGAGATATAAGAAATAATGAAACCACTGTTCAAGACATCTGGGTTGGAAGAAAAACTATTGTTAATCACAAGGGAAAAGAAGGATTTTTCCAGTACTTTGGCTCATCCATGTTACAGCTCCTAATGTCTTTAACAAAATGTAGCCATAAACCACTGAATTCTGGTAATAGCAATAATCCCTCCAAAATGGTTTGTTACCAGCAGTTAGTGACCAGTTTCTTAGTTAATGGCCTGAGGGGAAAGGCTTTTAAAAAGCTATATGCACTGTTTCCTCTCAGGCAATTTAACTGGCTGCATTAAACTGTATTTTCATTGAGCTTCCTAACATTTGTACTCTGATAAAATTCTAGTCAGGGAAGGGAATGAGGTGGTGGTGGAGTCATCACTCTACTTTGTAGGAGAAACACTAAAAAAATGCTATCTAGTGTCTTCCTAATCTGAATAATGTTAGGGCTTGCTTCTGATGGTAATAATAAATGCAAAAGTCTTTAAATATCATGTAAAATTAGGAGTAATTAGCATCTTTATCTGAAGAAAGATGAAAGAGTCTTCAGCTTTATGGTATGATACAATGCCCTTGAAACAATCAGGGAATACAAGAAAAAACATTATGTGCTTTCATGCAAAATCAAAATGCTAATCTGAAATGCTCATTTATTTTCATAAACCGAGTAAAAATAGTGGCTTATTTGGAGGAATATCACACTCTAGCATGATACTTGATAATATTAAAAAGTTAATAAAACATGAGCATAGGAGGGCACATAAAGCAATTAATATACAGTTTTCATTTGTATTTTACTGAGTTAACACATTGTTTCATAAAGTGTTTTCAACTATGTCACTAATGTACTGACTTACACAAGTGGGGTTTTTTTTAATACATGCTTTATCCATACTTTATAAAAAACATTTTCAGTAGATGAAAATATTGTACAGCACAGTGCTCTATTAAAAGGTAAAACAAGAATATTCATTCATTATTTTAGTTGTGTAACAAGCTGTAAATCAGTCAAATCCATAAACAACCCTACACTGATTCCTCTGCCTGCTCCACAACTCACTGTGCTTAAATGGCATCCCTTCATTTTTTGCTCACATGGGTAAAAAAACTCATTAATCAGAAAGTTTTTCCCAAGTATGGCAGTAAAGTCAAAGGAATGATTGGCATTACACAGAACACTCTGTAACATACACACAGGAATATAGGCTCTCATTAGGCACAGCATATTAAAAAAAAAAAATCCAAACCAAAATACTGTACATCTTAGCTTGTGCTATATAGGATGCAGGAAAGGCAGGGAAAAGAACAACATGTAGGGAAGTGGGGGTGAACGGAGAGAATTCGAGGGTTCTGGAATCCCAGCAGGAATAGCTCTGGGGACCTCTGACAATCTCCCTTACTGCTTTGGGGAAGGGCTGTAGATGGGAGAATCCCAAGGGATGCTGCTTTTGTGCAGGTCACTGAAGTGAGGAATTGTTGGGACAGAATTGCTCCATTTCTGCATGGCCTGTGTGAGGCCCTTGAGCAGCTGGTGCCATTACCCAGCCACATCATATGTGGTTAAGACTTAGTGAAACTGGCTTTTTCATGAATCTTGCTTTTACCAAAGTGATACTGGAGCATTTTTTGCTGTCAGATTCCAGTTCAAGTCTCTCTACCACCCACCACAGAAAGAATCCTATTCCCAGTAGTTTGGGATATGCCATAGCTATTATAAGGACTAGACTAATTTCACAAAACTATCAGTGGTTTAAAACAGCACTCTTGTGCTGAGGTGGGCTCATTCTAACTGTGTCATCTAACTAGAAAGTCAACTGAATTATGGAGAGTAGAATGAAGTATACCACAGCCAAATATTTAGAAATAAACAGACATGATGCACATTGGAAACACATCACTCATGCAGTTGTAGATCATCTTAAGTAAATGAATAGTGGTAATAAACAGCATTAAAAATTACCACATTGAAACAATTAGGTAGCAACCCTGGAATTTTAGCAAAGTTGTGTAGAAACAAAGGGACAAAGAAAACTAACAAGTGGACAGATGGGCTTATGATTTGAGAGTACAGACAAAGGTCATCTTGAGAAGGAAAGGCTGAATACACTTGGGAAAGTGTAACCAAGAAAAATACTTATTTTAAATAGCAGACCTTATGTCACATTTCCAATTTACAATTACAAGCTGAAACATTGTTCTTTAATAACAAAATAGTAACTGCCTTTTCTTTTTGTTTTCTCTGTGTGTGATATATAAAAGGAGCTTGAAAACCTGCATTTTTTCTGTACTTTAATTGAACTGATAAGAGAGAGGGGACTGAACATTTAATAATACATTCTTCCTTCAAAAAATTAATGAAACAAGAGTATGAAACATTAATGGAATTACTTCATATTAAACTATCCAGAGAAAGTGCTAAACATAAAGGGCCTCGTCATTGAGGTGACGGTGTAGGTTAAGTGCTCTGTTTGCATGGATGGGGATTGGAGGAATCTGGGCTCCCCTGGACATTGCTTCTTCTCTTGTCCCTACAAGGCTCTGGGCTGTTATATCCACTTGTCTGAGGCCAGGCAAGGTTCCAAAACATCAAACTGAAGACTAGTTCCTGTGAGCTGAGGGACACCTCAGTTCAAAAGCTGAGCAGAGGAAGGAGAAGAGAGTGGACTAAAAACAAGAGAAAGAGATGAGAGAGAAGAAAGGGACTTCCTTGGCATCAGAGCTGACTTGGTGCTGTCTGATTTGAATATTTTGAAAGCAGAATTACTTCAACTTGGATCACCTCTGTTAAAAATAAAACAGTTGGTGTTCATGTTGAGTACAAAGACACCCAGAAGCTGGGGCATTTCTCTTTTGGCTGTAGAAATCTTAGAGCCGTTGTAAAATCCTGGTTCTGCTATGACTTGGAATGCAGCAGCATTCATTTCGCACTGAGCTGACAATAGAAGACATCCTATGTAGGAAAAGTTCCTATCTCTGAGAGCCTCCACAGAAAGAGTTGGACTGGCAAGAGTAACTTGATTTCTAGACAATTTTCTTACACTGATAATGAAGAAACAGCTGATGACTGAAGTTGGAATTTGAGGAAATTGCAGCTGATGGCTTTTGTGTTTAACAGTGTTGTGGTAATTTACAAACTGCCAGGTACCAAACTAACCATTTTAAGGTTGCTTCTTCAGAGCATTTTGTCATTAGGATGACTGTATTCCCTACCAGTTGTTTTGCAGGAAGTTGTTAGCTCAGGAAGACTGCCAGACAAGTGCCCTGCTGGTGCCAAAGCAGTGATTCTTTGCTTACTTGGTTTGTTCCTGTCATTCTCCAAAGAACTCCCAACTTGTTTCACTTCCCAATGTTTTATTTAAATCTCAGTGAGATAATGGATCATGGGAAAGTGCCTCCTATTTCATGGCTGAGCCTGCTTTCAAATCTGCAGGCTCAAACAGAATAGCATAGTGTTATGTGACCCTTTGCACTGCCTGCTCTGTCAAAGCTTTGGCCACATCCTGCCCAGGTGGTCAGTGATGAAGAGATCTCTGCCATGATTTCTGGATTAGAAATGGCATGAAAATACAGCTCTTCCATTTAAAAAAAAAGAAACAGAGAAATACACAAGTTGGTTTTGTTTAAAATCTTTTTCTACTTTACTCCTCATGCTAATACATTTGTGACAAATATTATTTTCCCAGATGACATTTGTACAGTCGGTCTATAGGAAATGTCAGCCAGAGAAAAAAAAATTCTGCATTAATCTGCATTCTGAAAGACTCCTCATTATTTCTTATCCAAACTAGGAGCTTACTAAATAACAAAATAGAATGCAAATAATTCAATAATGCAATTAAGCTCATATAAACTTAGAGCTGTCCAGAAATAGCAGGGAAAAATTGTACACCATATTTATAGGTGTATATATGATTTATAAGAGAAAAAATGATCAGGTATTGATTTTATGCACAGTTTATTCTCTTATCACTCAAATAATGTAGTTAAAAAATACCTAAATTAAGGTGGTACTGTGTTATGGAACATCGCACAATGATGAAATCAACGGAATCTGTCAGGGGTCATCTTCAGGGATCCTTTCAAAACAAATTTCTGTATGGGGACAAAAAGGAAAGTTCAATGGGGACAAAAAGGAAAGTTCAAAATATCATCAATGTGTGATATTTAAAAAATGAATGAGAGTCATTTCTCCATCTTTTTAGCAGATTACATTACACCTAATGTCTGAAGAAATTATTTCCCAAATTTTTGTTCAGAAAAGTGGGATAATGAGCAATCATTCCTTGATGACTTTCGTCATAATAGCAATGATTATAGCAGCTTCCAGTTACTCCTCTTGTATCAACTCTTTCTAGTTTATGACAGCCTTTCTCTTACAGAAACTCTTCCTTGCCCTCAATTGTCTCAATGATTATGCACAGATCCAAGAATGGACCTCTAGGGGGAATGTCATGGAGAACAGGGGAACTCTATACACAGTCCTAGTCCCCTAAGAAGTGAGGAATGCCCACTATGCCTGTCCAGTCCAGCCTTGCCTTAGGAATATAAAACTGTGCAGTTTCATAAATGTGCTGGTCCAGAAACTGAGGCACAGTCTGACTCATTACAGAGTCTCTGTGCAATTTTCTTTAACCAGACAAATTACTGTAATTAAAGGAATTTTCCTTCATATTGTATTTTAACAATGAAGGTTTAGAAAGTTCATGATACCAAAATCAAAAAGGATCCTAGGGCAAGAAGAAACATTCTTTTGACTACCTTAAAAACAATCCAATTTAAGCTTAGAGCAGAGAACAGAAGATAACTGGTTCAAGAGGTTAAACTCATCCTCCTGGGACAAGGAAACGTGTGACCTGCATGGCCACACAGAGGGAAGAGTCTTTATGGTTTGGAAACTAGGAAAAAAAAACCAATTGCACAGCAGCTATTGGCAGAATATAATAACTTTGTGTAAATCATTTCAAATAGATTAGAAAACATCTGCTTGTGAATAAGCAGCATTTATGTAAATATTAGCCCTTTCTTGAGTCAAGCTGTGAAGTTCATGCAGTTGTAAAACACCAAGAAATGAGTCTGACGCAAAAGCCTTTCATATAGCTGAGAATTGAAAATTAATTATTTTTAAGTTAATAAAAATCAGTCAAACTTAAAATTCAGATAATTTTATATTTAATTCTTAGTCTATTGAACAAGTAAACATAAATGAAACTCAATACAATTGCAGGAATTAGTAACAGAGAGAATATCTAAGGAAGGAGAAATCAGCTCTTTTGCTAATATGCTACAGATGATGAGAAATAGTCTTAATTTTAAATAATTTGAAGGGTGTTTGACACTACAGTAGGGAGTAATCATGTAATAAGACATAATTTTCTCTGCCTTCTAAAGGGTACCTCTTTATCTTCAGTATCTTGCTCAGATTCACTAGTCAGATTTGACTACTACATCCTATTTTCAACCAATCCCTCACACCCTCTTAGTCTTCAGCCTCCTGAGAGTATTTTTATTCTAGCCTAAATTTAGGGACTTTAAGTTGTATTAAATTGTAATTTGTTTCTTCCTGATTTTTTGTATTGTTGACATGCCAAAAGACAGTTGGAAGCTGCTTACAAGTATTTAAAAAGTGAATTATCTTTTAAGCACACAAATAGGCACCACTAGCAATGAAAACCTGTCCCTTATGTACCAAATCATGAGCAACACGCCCAGGACATTTTAGACATCTCAGGAAAGTGCTTCAAAAGTCTCTGTTCTACAAAGACTATGAGAGTCTGACATAAAGAGTGATTTCTGCTGAGAAGAGCAGCAAAAGTGCTGCTCGTAATCGTGAGGGCAACTTTGCTCACAAAAACAAGTAAAGCAGAAGGCACTGAAGTTACTCACATGGAGTTGCAAAGGTCCAGGTGTGCGTGTGATGCACACCCCCAGTAGCTCCTCTGCTCCACAGCCATGGCAGCAATGTCAATAACAGACAGCCCGTCCTACGTGCCTGAGAATCCACAGAAGAGAATGCTCTGAAGAGTCTTGACAAGCAGTGCCCTGGGAGTTACTCTGCTTTCAAGAGGCTGACTGCATTCTTTGTGCTTTCGGCAGCATCACTAAAAAAAAAAAAAAAAAAAAAAAAAAAAGAATAGAGAGAAAAAAAAAAGGCCTTCTTGGATCTCAATTTTGCTTTCTATTGTTGAAAACTGTTTCTGAAACCAAAAGAATACAGCCTTGCATCTGCTAGACCGGAACTACAATGTTAAAAAGATCAAAAACTTATTTGGGCTGGTAAACTGAGCAAACAGTATGGAAGTTAAAGAGAAAACATCTACAGAAACAATGCTTTTAGACACTGGATTTTTGAGAGAGGGCATGTCTTAGTGCAAAAGAAATTTAACATACTTTTCCATCAAGTTTTCTTTAATAAATTTTAAATTCTCTGTGCATATTTTGGGGCAAATTCAAAATTCAACTCAAATTTGAAAAGCATAGATACCTTGTTTCTCTGCTATGTCTCCCCCCCCCTTGTTTTTCTTTTTATCTGTTTCTCCTGTTGACAAAAAGTCAACAACTTTCAGTGTAGTATTTTTCTAGTGTCACAAATATGACCTTGATCACCCTTTCTTCTGTTAAGCCTTCAGAACCTTCTTGTCACAGCCAGCCATACTTTTCCAGAATAATACTGAACAGCTTGAGAATTTATTCAGTCTTCAGTTCTAACTATATCTTTTTCTGCTCCCTCTGATCAATCCGTCTTGAGTGCTGCTTTACCCTGGTGTATTGTTTTCTTTCCTGCCCATATTTCTGAACAAGTCTATTTAGATAGTCTGTTTCATCAATTTTAACATCAAACTCTATCATTACCTGTTTTGCCTTAAAAAAAAAATAAACTTTGTGGAATCCCATAACATCCTAACTTCAGAGCAGCTGTCTACCTAGTAAATTAAAGACACAACTACATTATCATGTGTTGGCATCCCTGGTTAGCTAAACCCAGCTAGGTCTGGAAACAATAGCCCAACAAAGGAGGGTGCAGCATGAGCCTTGTGGGCCAAGAGTGCAGAGGATCCTTGGAAACATTGCACTTGGTTGTGCAAAGCCAGCACAGCCCTTGATCTGACCACAGGAAATAAGGAACTGCTCATTCATGGGGGCCTTATTCAATGTTCTAGACTGGACACTTCTTTCTTCCTAACTGTATTTAATTCATTCATTCCCTGTCTCTGCCACTGCAGGTCCCATCCACTGTCCTGAAACAAAAGCACAAGCTGTGAGTGTGGTCAAGTACTTTGTTAATGATTTTTTTAATCCCAAATAACACAGTGCAGTATCATAATTTTTCACTAAAACATTTTCTGCACTGTTTAAGTAACATCCCTTATTTATCCTCACAAGAGGATAAACACACCTGCCAAATCAGGCAGAAATAGATGTCCTCTCTTTATCATAATTTTTCTCTCATCTATACAAAGGCATATGACAGTGCAGAATTGTGACACAGTCTTCCCTGTCTGGATGTTTCCTTCTCACTCTTCTATCTACTGGTTTACACTTGGAAATAATTCTATGTAGACTTTGCCCCCTTTCAAAGCTAGACACAGTTCTATGGTTGAGCACTAAACTTTTTCCTTTTTTTTTTCTTCTTTTTTTTTTTTTCTAGTTGACTAATGTTGCTGCATTTTAAAGTGCTATTCAAATCTGGAGCACAATACATTGATGAGCTGCTAGATTTAATATGTGCATATAAAACTACATATATATTTATATATGCTAATCCATTTGGAACACCCCTTATTTAGGAAATGTATTATTAATTATGATCTCAATAACAGCAAAACAACTAAAAATCAATGCACTATGAATAATTCTGAAAGCAAAGATGTTCTATTCCCTAAAAATATTTGTTAACAGGTTAACAGGTTAACAGGTTAACTCTGAAACATCTGTTTTCCTGACTTTTCTTATTTAGAGAATAATTCTGAAAGCAAAGATGTTCTATTCCCTAAAAATATTTGTTAACAGGTATGAACTCTGAAACATCTGTTTTCCTGACTTTTCTTATTTAGAGAATAATTCTGAAAATCTCATTGGTTTAATTTTTTTTTCTATTTCTATCACATGATAGAAAGGTCATAGGCCATCTTCTCAGCTTGTGAAAAATGGCATAGCTAAGTGAGAGATCCTTAATGCTAGCTGAGAATCTAGCCCCACATTTCTAAACACTACGCCTTTATTATTTAAAACACATTTTTAATTTAAAGAGAAATTAAGAGGTCCAATGAAATTTGGCATATACACACAAGAAGCTGTGAAGCATACTGCCTGTAATTACAAAAATGAAGGTCAGATTAATACCTAATATTAGTTTTTGCAAGGATAATTTATATCCCTTCTAGACAAAAGAAACACAAACGATTTCTTATCTGCACTTTAGAATGGAGCCAGGTACAATGCTACATGGGAGTTATTTTTTCCAGTGGAATTTTTAAAAGACAGTATTCAGGAAATTCACTGCAAAGGAGATGCTGCTATAGTGTGTTGAAGGCTGAAATAGTCAAGCTAAGAAGAAGCTATGTGTAGAGTTCATAAAGTAGTGGTGAGGGGACAAATCACATGTAATACATTTTAAAAATGTCTTGGCAATTGGGAATGAATAAGTCAAAGCTGAGAGGAAATTTCAAACAAAGAGAAGCATCCAAATATGCAGAGATGAAAATCACACTGAAGGCTGGACTGATTTCAGTGACACAAAATGTAAAACTACAGAACACAAAATAACCTATTTAAGGACTAAATATGGAGAATGTTTGTGCAAGACCAAGTTAAACTTCTGAGCAGGTTCAATTTTCAGAATTACTGTTAAGTAAATATCTACAGCCTGCAGAAGGAAGTTGCAGTACATGGGAATGTAAAGTTTTAGGGACAACTTTGGAGCCATTAGGTCCAGGGCATGTTATACAAGAGCACAATTTCTTTCCACACAAACAGGATTGCAACTGGGATCTCATTCAAGACCTTGGACTAAAAGGTTCTATTAGTGCCACATTATTACATTTTTCTAAGTCACCTAAGTTTAGCTAATCTCATCCCTGGCACAAACAGACTCTGTCTGCATTTGCTGTCTTGTCCTATTTCCTCTGATGCTCTTGCAGTTAATACCGCACCAAGGTGTGGGTCTTGTAGGGCTAGCTTTGATTTTATCCCTGGCAAAACAGGTCTGAAGAACTGGAATGAGCAGGGACTGATTTTCAGCTTCAAATCTGGCTACTGGGTTTGTGTGTTTTGCTGAAATGTTTTTTATCAGTGTCGTAATTTTAAAATTTTTCATCTAATTCCCCTGCCAGCAATAACTGATCACATTCTATAGCAAATAACTTATATGGGATCATAAAATTTTTTTGCCACACCAAAATCTTATGGGGATTCTTAAACATAAATCCTCTCTTCTCCTATAAGTCCACCTGCTCTGCTGGAATTTCCTTCTCAGAAAAAAATTCCTTTTTCCAGCATCAGTCACTCCTTTATCTCAGCTCTGGCAATACTGTACAGAAAAGGTCAGCTCCAAGCAACACTACTGTGTGTCATTCTCTTGACCTAGTACTGGATCTCTCTTCTTATCTCTGCTGGATGCAGCAGTGCTGGTTTCTCTTCTTTCAGAAGTGGCTTAGGAAGAGCATGCTTCTCCATTTCAGAGTCTGCTGCTTTTCTCCCTTTTTATTTAGGAAAGAACAAAGCATAAAGACCAGCACCTCCTTCTAACACAGCACCAATTCCCTGGCACCCGAACAAAAAAATCAAAGTCAACACTATTAATGTGTTTTTTGCAACTGAGATAATATGCTAAAAGGATACTTTTTGTTCCCCTCCTTAAGAGAAATGCCAAATAAAACTGTTACTTTCTTTAAATGGTGTCTGACGGAAGATCTTTAACATGTGGAATAGAAAAAGCAGTAAGAAAATAGTTCCTTTACCAGGACATTCCCACCTGGCAGCTCAAACCTATCCTACCAAAACTAGCTGAGCATGGAAAGTCAGTTGACATGTCATATCTGCCCATGCCATCTCACCTACCCTTCATAACTGCAGGCACTGTACTTGGCAGCTCTGAGATTGGTTCACTGCATATCCATTTCTATTTACCTGCATTTTCACTCTCCTTTTCTCATGCAATCACCAGCCTGACAGTGTTTTTCCTCTCTTTCCTCTCCAGAGGTTTATTCAACAGGTTTCTAATAACTTACTCTTTTCCACTAATATTAGTTATTCTTCATTTTCACATTCTAACTAATATCTAAACCTTTCATCCTCCTCCACACTTCCTGGTGTTTCTTCACTAACCATTCACATTTCTTTCCTGTCAGAAGTTTGTTCTCCTTCTCTTTCAATGTTTTTTCTCAATGTCAGTCTTTATTTAAATCTTTATCTTTTTCTGAAATGTCACCCTAAGTTTTCACATACATCCTTTTCAAAAAAAAATTTAATTCTTAAAGTGATATCCTTGGTCCTCCTAGACTCTGGTCAGCTCAAAACAATGACGGATGAATGTCTACAAATTTGCACTAAAATACAGTTTGTTACAGTTGATCTTTACAGGGTTTTAAGTCCCTTCTCACTTTAAAAGTTGCTTTACTGTATTTAACTGCATCACCGTGAAGAAGCTTAGCATGAACTGACAACAGTGGAGGTAAAGGCAAATTATGAAATGCATCAGCAATGGTTTCATATTTTACACAACCCTGTCCAAGATTATTTTACACAGAGCAATCTGGGCATTTTCTCCTCACTAATAACTGGCAGCATCTGACCTGTATAATTAGAGAACAATATAACCACTTTAAATTTCACCACTTAACATTTCATTTATAGCCATGAGTATCTATTTTGTTTTTTAAGATTAGATGAGTCAGTTTTATAGTTGGTGGTTTTGTAATGCAACAAAATTCTAGTCAAAATAAGCACAGAACAAGGTAAAGACACTGCATCACAGAAGAAGGAGACTTCTGCCTCAATGAATAATTCATTTGTGAGCCATGGAGGCCATAAAAATCTGAGAACAATAAATAAACATAATCTGCACCACAAAGCTTGGGAGTGCTGAGTGGGGGTTACTCACTTGAGCCCAAAAACAGTGGTATAAAACTGGATAACAGTTTGGTTCTGGCTGCCCTGCCGAAAGCTCCAGGACTGTGTTAATATAATAAAAGCTCTGACCAGATCCCTTCAACCTTAGGCACAAAGAAAATGCTGCAGCAGAAAAGCAGCTGTCAATTGTTTCTAAAACAACCAAAGAAAATAAGTAGAAGATGTTGCTAATCCAAGCTGATGAGAAGAATGTAGAAAATTAAGAGACCTTTACTACAAAAAGATCTTCAGTGGCTGGAGGCAACGAGTGTAGGAAATTTACTGTGGGCTATAATAATTGCTGCCTGCCCTGGGAAACAGCATCAAGGCCGGAGCAGTCATGGCTCCATGCAAGCACATCCTCTAATTATTGAAAAACCTGTGTGGAGTCTCAATGTTAATCAGTCTCTCAGAGACTTCAGCTTTATGTAGTTAGTGCAGATTTATGGCATTTTTCTTTTCTTGTTATTAAAACTGATATTTCACAAAGAAGAAACTATCTCCAGACAACTGTTAAAATGCAAAGTTTCAGCCATAAAAGAGAACTGCAGAATTATTCTGAGACTGTTCCACAGAGAACCCAAACAAGAAGGCTAAGAAACAAAACATCAAAGACACACGGAAAAATGGAAGAGGATGAGACTTTAAAATATTAACTAAAGACGCAACAGTTGGCCTATAGATCCGAGAGGTTATAGTGTAATTAATTAAGTGCTTGTTACAATTAGGGAAATAAACAGCACACATGCTAATGCAACTGAATAATGTATGACTATAAAAAAGTAAAACAAATTGAGAGGTTTGCACAGTCACATTACCAGAGTCATTTGCATTATTGTATCAACGATGTACTTAAAAAGCAAACAAAGAACTTCAAAAATCTATTGCAAGGCTGGAGTTTACTTCCTTTTATGATTGCTGCAATAATAGTAAAATGTACAAGTTCTGATTATTCCAATGAGATTATTTTATAATATATTTTGGTCCCTAATGCTGGAGCAAGTTTGAAATATTATACACAGTGGTCTTGGACAAATAATATGTTTAATCAATATTTCAGATTTTCTATCAGCTGGGTTTGCAGATTTCTGGAAAATGAAGTGGGAAAAGTTGTGTGTCTCAAGATTTTTTCTTTTGCTCTTGCATATTACATCAATCCCTACTTTCCAGAAGTACCTGCCACTTCATAAATAGATGAACCCTGGGAGAGTTCACAGAAAAGAAACCTTAAAATTGCGAACTTCTATGTCACTGACAGGATTTGAGAAGGGCTTGGGGGTGGGGAGGGCAATAGACGTGCTATTCACACCTCATTTGGTTGTCATCGTTCTGAAAAATATGAAATAATAGATCTGATTTTTCTACGGGTTTTAATTTACTCACTCATGGCTCACTGTGCTCTTCAGTGGCCTAAATTAGCATCAAAATAATCTTTCTGGAAAGATGTGCATAAATACTGCATAAAAACTGACCACAGATAGTACTTATAACCCAAAAGTGGTACATTTATTCTGTCTAGAAAAAGACTGTGCAAGATACCCAATTATCTATATGGGAACAGGAAGTTCAAAAGATGTAACTGGAATAAGCAGTGGGAATGCCTGAATCAGAGCACAAGATTGGAATCAGAACAGGAGATGCACACTGACACCTGACATCAGCTCTTTATTCCACTTAAGATGCTAAAGCTTGAAAAGAAAATAAGGACTAAAATACCACGGCCATATGTGCAGGAAAGATGCAGAATCATTTGAAGTACAAAAAATGTTATGCAAAAGCAAGCAATGTGTTCAAGAATTCTCTTATCAGCACAGAAAGCTCTTAGATGTAAAGACATCTGGGACATTATTTTAGACTAACTTGCAGCTGTAACCTTAACTATGGTCGTATGATAACTTAAATCATATTGTGCACTCAAAAGTGAATCACTGCAGATTTTACTGCCTGATTTACTCTGAAGGTGCCACCAGTTACAACAATGAAAATACTTTAAAGCATTCAAGTGTTTTATCTTCTGTAAAGATTATGACCTAGTCCCACTCACCACCAGAATAAATATTTCTCACTTCAAGATTTAGCTTGAACAGACACCAGCTGATCCTGGGAGGGAAAACATGCAGTGGGATTGGTATTTTATTCCCAGAATGACATTTGAAAAATGTATCCCCATGTGAAGTTGACTGTTACCAATGCAACAAATACTGCAATAATTGTGGCAATAGCAAATAGAAATAACAGGGGCAGAGTGGAAAGCTGTGTGTGCTGCTGTGTTTGTGAGCCAGGTTGTGCTGGTTTTGGCTGCAGCAGAGTTTATGTTCTTCCCAGTGGCTGCTATGGATCTGTGTTTTGGATTTGTGCTGAACATGGGGTTGATAATGCGAAGATATTTTCTCCTGCCACACTGGCAAGGGTGTATGGCAAGGTGGGAAGAGACACAGCCAGGACAGGTGACCCCAGCTGACCAAAGAGGTGTTCCAGACCATGGGACATCATGCTCAGTATATAAACTGGGCAGGGGGGAATTAGGAAATGGGGGATGTTTGAGGTGATGTTTGTCTTCCCAAGTCACCTGTGACAGGTCGCTGCTCTCCTGGAGATGACTCAACCTGCCTGTCCATGGAAAGCAGAAAATTAATTCCTTGGTTTGCTCTTTGCTTTTTGTGGGTTTTGCTTTCTCTGTTAAACTGTCTTTATCTCAGCCCATGATTTTTCCAGCTTCTGCCTTTCCAATTCTCTCCCCAGTCCTGCTGGTGGGGGAGTGAGCAAGGGGATGCCAGAGGCTGGGTTGCTGGCTGGGGATAAACAATGACACAGGTAAAAGTAGTTAGACCAATGATTACTAATTACAAATTATAACTCAGATGTCTATCAAAGAGTAAAGCCACTCCATAATACTCAATGTGCTGCATTTAGCACTTTAGATCCACATATTCTTACTGGTGTGAAGTTCTGTTTTGTAGCATTAGCTAGCACTTTCTGCCTTAGTAATAAGAGCCACATCCAGAAAATCTGATGTCTTCCTCACCCTTTTATAATAACAACATGCTGAAATGCAACTCTATGCAGATTATATAAATATAGACAGGTAAGTCCAGATTTTCACACTTGTTTCTCTATCTGCATAATTGTATCTTTGCACAAGATTTATTATTTACCTGTTTCTTTATTATTTACCTGTTTACCTTACAGCACATTAATTTTAAGACATGAATAACTGAGTTTTACTGGGTGAAATATGAAATGCCACCTTTATAAAATATCGTATTCTATAGTAATTACTGCAAACTGCATTATTGCTCTTATTACTTAGAGTGTCTGAAATCATTGCTACAGAAATCCTGTAGTATTTTTAAAGAAGGAGAAATGCTTGATTTGTGTAGGAACATAGGATTTTCAATCCAAAACATTTTTAACCCCCAGGAAAATTAACAATACTTAATTAATTTTACTTTCAAATTATACATACAATTATCAGGTATGTCTATCCTCTGCTTCAACTTTTATGCATGTCTATTTATTCAACAATATATTATTGTCAATTACTGAAAATACAGCTGGCAGCTTCGAAGACATAAACAGAAAGTAAATTTTTCTGAAGACTTGCTTCACTGCTTTTCTAACCTGCCAGTTATTGGCATTATAACAATGAGAGATTATCTTACCTTTTAAAATAAGTACACATTTTTTTGGATAAGAAACAGTTTGAATGAACAGAATCTTTTAAGAGTGAGGGGCAGATTTGACTAGACCTTCTTCACTTACAAATGAAACAGATACGCTGCAAAGACTTAAAAATTTCAAATCAAAATTGTTCCATTAAGTGATCAGTGACTGTAAAAGAACAGATGTGTGATTTTCATTTTATTTCATTATTTAATGGATCTTCCTTCATTTTATTTTATAAATCATCTAAAACTTTGTGTTGATATCCTACCTTTGCCACTACTTTTACTAGACATGTGGTGTCATGATGTGTCTTCATGTATGTGAATAAAGGATCTGAGATGAATGTTTCTTGACTAAATCTTTCCTGGGAAGAACAAAATATGTGATTTTTGCTTACCTTCCTTGTGGATATGACTGTGTCATAAGCTGTATGACCTGCTTTTCTGGGCATGCCTGCCAGTGTTTCTGTATGTTGTGCTGCCCTGTTTGCCTACTCCCATCTGTATGGACACTGAATTATGTCCCTCTTCAAAAGACACCATAAAAATACTGAGAAAAATATAGTAAGATAAACAGCAAAAACAAAGGACTGCTCTTTTAGGGAGAAGGTCCATATTGCTATGAGTTCAGGATAAACAAAAGTTTAGCTGTAATGAGGGAAAGAAACACCAATACTTGAAGGAAAACACAAGGCACAAGGAAGGAGAATTACCAGCTCATCAGAAACAAGCCAGGCAGCTGCCTGTATCTCACACCATTTTTTCAGCTCTTTATGTTGTTAAAATCTAGGTAGGATCTGTACACTGCCTGTATTTCATACACTCAGTCACCATATTTTTCTGCTATGATACTGTAAGAACATTTGCCAATTAATTTGCAACTGAGAAAAGAAAGGAATTCCTGATGGCTCCTGGGGAGCTTGTCTTTGTAAAGTCTTTCCTGGTTGGACAGCAGGGACCCAGCTGTCAGGGACTGGGCAGGGAAACTGCACGCTAAGGCTGAGTGCAGAGGCCAAAAGGCAGTGCCTGAACTCTGCTCAGGTTAGAGGGCAAGGATTCACTATGAGGCCTTGAGGAGAGTTCAGAGGCAAAGTTCACAGGGAGGACAAGAAAGCAGTTGTTAAAATTACAAAATTAGATGATTATAAGATTATAATGTAGGTCCTTATAAACCTACATTATGCAAGATTCTTAACCCTGACTTTATGTAAATTGTTATGGCAGACAAGACAGTTCTGCAAAATATCTTGGCTGAATCCTCCATACTAGGTTCTGGAGACCAGAAATTCCTCTCAACAAATCCAACACCAAGGACAGATGGATGCTGACATTACATTGTATCATTCAGGAGGAGTTAATGTTGAATTTCATTATGGACATTAGTTTCCAATCTGTCTAGCAGTAAACTCAAATTATTATCTTTCCTATTGCCATAATTCATCTCCCAGCTGGGCCATGTTACTAAAATACAATTTTACTTCAGTTTGTTCCTGTGTACTTAGCTCAAACTGTTTAAATAACATTGTTCAAAGAAATTATCATTAATCACACTGTAAGAACATCTATCTGGCAACACTTAAGGCAAAGCTGAAACTGATGTTGTTACATAAAGGTGATGGGCTGTTATAGAATCATAGCACCATAGAATGTTAAGGCTTGGGATGGACTTTAAAGATCACCTAGATCACAGCCATGGGCTGGGACTAGACCAGGTTGCCCAAAGCCTTATCCAGCCTGGTCTTGAACACTTCCAGGGATGGAGCATTCACAGCTTCTCTGAGCAACCTGTGTCAGCATATCACTACCTTCACAGTAAAGAATTTCTTCCTAAGAGCCAACCTAAATTTCCTTAAATTTTCTAAATTTCCTCCCACTGCAGTTCCCACCAAAGAGTCCCTCTCTGGCTTCCCTGTAGCCCTGCTTTAGCCTGAAAAGTTGCTACAACCTTGTCTTCTGCAGACTGAACAGCCCAAATTTTCTCAGCCCGTCTTCCTCCATGGGAGAGGTGCTCCAGCCCTCTTATCAACTTCATGTCCTTCCTCTGGACTTGCTCCAACAGTTCCATGTCCTTCTTATGTTAGCAGGACCAAAACTGTGTCAGTACTCCAAGTTATGAAGGTTTTGAGCTCATGGTCATGTCCCAAGAAAAGCCACTATTAATATCATCCTTTCCAGAGCTGAGAGATTTAAAATTCAGAACACCTGTAAATTTGTGGAAAATGGTGGTCAGGATAGAGCAAGATAGACAACATGCCTGAATTCTCTGCATGTGAGGAAGCTGTGGTGTAAAAAGGCCAGACAGATGTGTACTACAGTTACAATAGTGTGAAGCTTGTCCATAGAAGAATGCCAAAACCATCTGTTTTCAATAAACATGATCTCCCAAAGCCTAATTCATGACAAACTGACACAAATGTCTGTTTCACATTTTGGGGAGAACATGACTGAACAGTCTGGGCTTTGCAGCCACCACAAAACAAAGGCATTTACATCAAAGCCTACTGCAACTGCACGTAGATCCAAGTTCTGCTCTTAGCTTACTGATAATGCTGTTCTCAGGATTTATGGCCCCCAACTGTCACTTCCAGCTGCTGTCTTCTGTTTTATGCTCCAAAAGATTTTACTTTGACCAGATAAGCAAGCAAAATAAGGGTAAGGCCAGACTGGACCAGTATTACCTGGAATTACACTTGGACATCCCTGGAAACTGAGGGACAATAAATATCACCTTCAGCTGTGAACACTTGGTTTTGAGGCAGATCCATAAAGAATGAGTGAAGCCAGTGGCTTTTGCTGGGAAACTCCTGCTTCCCTGTTCTGGACATCTTGCAGGCAGCTAACAATCTTCCTCTTCTTTGCATGGTAGTGAAGAAAATCAGGGAAATGTTTCTGATTCCAGTAAAGTATCATTCCAACAGCAGCACTTCGCTGAATTCTCTGGCTTTATCAGTTCAGTTATTATTTTTGTATTATCTGTTAATTTTGATACAGTTATTGTGGATTCTTCAGCCTATGTTAGATATTCCCTGTACTCCCCAGAGTTTTGTATCCTGTTTTATACTTCTTCTCTTGTTTTAAACAGTTGTCACCTATTGTGCCTCAGTATTTTACTCCCGAGTACTTCAATTATATATGAATGTGATGTTCTTCACAGCAGCTAGTTTCCATTTGCCATCTAAGTATCTTTGTAGATGAAGGTAGTAACCTACATTTAACTTCACAGGCAGTTGTGCAAATCTACTGCATTTCAGCTTTTGTGTTTTGGTGTGGTTATTTAGTTTGCTTCCTTTTATTTCTAAATGTTTTGGGTTTTTTTATTCTCTCTTTCCAAATAAAAAATAAAATGGGAAAAGAGAAACAAAACAAGTGCTTAGGAAAGTCACAGAGCCTGTTCCTAAATCTGAAGGGAAAGAGGCCAGCTTGGGATATTAGAGGGCTCATCTCTAATGTTTAATCATATTGGCTGCCTTGGTGGTGCTCCTTTACTTAAGTTCAGCAATTTTTTAAGAAAAGTTCTATTACAAGACAAGGTAGCTTGTCTGGTTTCAATGTCTTAGCAGAAGAAGTAATTATTTGCAAAGCATTTGTAATGCCTCACCAGATTGATTTTCGGAAGTGCTTTTATCTCACAATTAAGCAGAATCTGTTTTCCCTGTACTCCTATAAACAAGACACTTTGAAAACAGAGAAGCAAGATCCCTGCTCTAGTATTACCTACAAAGATAAAAGCCAGGTAAAGAATGTGGCAGGCATATGAGCTGGCATTAACTTTTATAGAAATATCCTTTGACTTATTTCCAGAAAATATCTGTAATCTCTGAGACACAAATATTTGTATGATACTTTTGTAATTTTTTTAGGTAAATATAAACACACTGAAGGAAAATCAAGTATACCTCACATCATGCTGCCTTATGCTCCTTAAAAACTATCACGGGATAGTGAAATAGAATTTAGTATCAAGCTCTTATAACTTTGAGGTTGGGCTCTAAATCTTATTAATGGTATGAAATAAGAATCAGTGCACTACAGTATATAAACCTTTTTTATTTTTATTTTTATCAGGTTTGGGTTTTTTTCCTTGACTACTTGTAAGATATCTTTGCTTCAGTCTACAATATTTAGAAAATGTTCCAGGTAGAAAATATATGTGGAAAAAAAATTAACCTGCCCACAAATCTTATGGTTGACCACAAAGGTTTTAAGGGTGTTCTCAGTTCTTAAAGTCACGTCACAGAGCAGATAACGGTCTCCTCAAACTCATGAAAAGTAGGGGGCTTTTGTGGAAAACTGAATTTTAGACTAATATAACAGTTTCTTAAGCAGTCATCTTGCTGCTTGAATCTAAAAATACATTTAATATGCCACTATTCAGGAAAATATATAAAACAATAAGCATATATTCTTGCAGGAAAAAATATCTCAGTGCTAGAAGAACAGAAAATAGCTGCATTGAACAAAAATAATTCAAAAGAGAAGACTTCAATGTATAGCAATAATACACCACATTTGTATGGATTTTTGCTTTTCTGAATCCCATGAGTGCCTAACATATCTTTTAGACTATTTTGAAATAATTTTAAAAGTAAATAATTTGGTAGAATTTTTAAATCAATTGTTAACCCATGATTTGAGTGGCAGTCTGACTAATCAGGAAAACAGCATGAACAAATGGTAAGTAAATACAAATCAAAACACATAAAGAAATAAATGTCTGGGGAAAAAAAAAAAAACCAGAAATGCACTAGGGAATTCTCTGACTTCAAATGCTGTTCAAATACAGAATGAACTTTAGATGTGTTGTTTTTGGTTAAACAATTTTTAATGAAATATAAAGACCTATGTGCTCTTAAATGGATAATTTATGTGCAATGTTATTGTCTTTCAAGGTTTAATTAAATGTTTGCCTTGTGGCTAATCAGCTACAATTAATAAATGAAGCCTATATTCATGTCACTGATAGGGAATGTTAAAATGGCCTCCACTGTAATTTCAGTATCACTTTTGTGTCTGGTTGATAACAACAATCTAATGTACGAGAAACCTCCACAAAATAATTTGGTAGGGACACTATGACAAAGTTCCAGTCGTATAATGGACAGGTTTATCACAATGCCTAATTTCAAGTTTGGAGGTAAGTACCCAGTGGTACTGGATGTGGAAGTGCATAACAAAATGTTTTTCACCCCTAAAGTTTCCAAAATTCAATTTAAACACCAACTTTAAGGAGCATCATTTCTTAGTCTTGTGGATAGAAAGGAGTTAACACAGTCGAGCATAAACATCCATTAATCACCAGACCTACTGAACCCAAAGGATGGGAACTATCTCTGGCATGACACACCTAAATGTTGCCTTAGACTGTGTAAGAACACATTATTTTCCTAGACATGACCTTTCCACGCCTTTTCACTCCTGCTACTTTAAGTTATAAACCTCTGTAGGTAAGCCTTTAAAACGTAGGTGAAGCTCTACTGGGTATTCTCCCATCTTAACACATCCTATAAATCGTGGGCTAACAGAGAACAGGCCAAAGACAATGCTGGCTGTCACTGACACAGCTCCAGAAGTCATCTAGAAAGAGAATTTTAGATCTGCCAACCTCAAAAGTCATCTGTTCTCTGTAGTTAGCAAGTTGTTATTTGTTAGTTATCATTTACACTGCACTAGTGCACACAGGTCTCAGGGCTGGGCTCTATCACAGAAAGGGATCTGTTGCCTGTATCAGTGTTTTAGATGTTCTCTGCAATAATAATTGCTGTTGCCTGAATCAGTGTTTTAGATGAGACGCAATCAATGGGTGTGGCCAGAAATAGAAAATGATAATGAAAGAAGAGTTTAATAGCAATTAAGAGCAAACAATTTTCAGGGACCAAGTGCAAAACTTTGGAGTTTCAGCTTATTGGGAAAAAAAATAATTTATCTGCCAGCTGAATATGAGCATGTGTTGCTGGCAGTCTTTCTTATTATCTCAAATAATTTTTTTCACCAATTTAAGCATAATTTATCATACAAGGAACAGAACTGTACAGGATAATTCTACTGTCATGGCTTAAGTTATTCATTTTGATTGCACCTCCCTTGATTTAGTTAGATTCTCATTCAGCCACAAGCCATACCACGCACAGCATCATGAAATTCACTCAGAGGAGTGTGAAAGGATGCAAATACTGCTGTCTTCCATTAGGATAAAGAAAAGCATAATTAATTGCTGTACAGTAAGAATATTGGCTGCATATTTTGTCTCAGGAAATGAAAACTTATTTAAGAATAACTTATTTCTCTTGGGGTTGTAAAGACATCTTTATCTGTACATCACTGTTCTTTTACCCAGGCTTCCATTTATTACAGAATGAAGACTATACAAATTAATGTATTAGAACTATTTAGCTTAGTTTTTCAATGGAACAGCTTGTCCCAACATACACCAGAATAAACAGATAATCACAGACGGAATACTGAAAATACAATGGAGTTTTCTAAATGTGATTACAGTGGCTTTTTCTCTCAGTTACTGATATCAGTTCTACACATAAAACATTTTTTAAATGCTCTATAGGATAAACAGTCATAACCTAATTCTGATTACAATTTCCCATTCAGTCATGAAGGAGACCTTCAAACTCACTTGCCTGAGGCACTGAGAAGCTCCAGGTCTTTGACGCTCATGAAAGAAAGATAACAATCACTCTTCAGGGGAGAGAGATTTTATTATACATACCCCGTGGGTTTTTTTTATCCTTTATCAAACTGCACCTTTGTGGGCCTTTAATTTCTTAATGGGTTGTTTATCCTTTCCCCCATAATTCATGATGATAAGCTAGATGTCACAAAGATATTGTTATGGTGATGAAAAAGTTGCTCTGATGAGCTGAGTCAGTGATGTAGTTTGATTAACTTTTTATATAAATCTTTCTAGACAGCTTTCAAAAGAAGGCCAAACAAGTCAGTTGGCATTGTAACAAATTTTTCAGTAGGTGAAAATCCATCTGATGCAGACCTATAAAAATACCTGAAATAAGTAAACAGAACCAGGAGGGGATATTGATGGCAAAAATTTCATTTTATCATAACATATAAAGTGCATGCTGGGGCACTTTTCTCTGTAATGCATGTAGAATATAGAGCTTACAATGGCATGATATAAAGACTTAAGAGCATGATTTTGCAAAGCTGTATTATTTGCAATTCCAACATTCACGACTAAGCTTATTAGGTGCTCTCAGGGAAATGCCAAGAAAATCTATGTGCACTGATTGCTACCTGGCAGCATGCTCAGTGTTGCCACCCTCCAGTTCCCTGGTTTTGTATTTTTAACAGTTTGGCCTTTCCTCCTTTTTTTTTTCCTTCATACTTTTCACCATGATACTTTAGTTTTCACCAAGTCTCTCCCTCTTCCCTCCCTTCTAAAGAAAAGGACTGGAGACACTTCAAGTTTGAGGCATTTTTGTGTCCTGGACAGGTAGATAAGTAACAGGAAAATCAGAACTATCAGGGACCAAAGATGAACAGGTAGGCAGGAATCAAAACACTTATTTTTTAAATGAGCAGTATTCAAGTACTCAGTATTCAGGAGTATCCAGATACGTCCTGGTAAGTTCTGGATATTGCCACATTTAAGCACAGCAATTTGTTTTCCATGTAACCATTAAAGGTGCACAAAGATATTTCCTAAGGGTAGCAGCTACTAATAGTAATCAATACATTGCACTTTTTGCCTAGCTAGGTTACATTTTTGAATAAGCCAATGTCTGAAATCAATTTTTTTTTCAAACAAATTAATTCTTCACACAGTTTTTGAAAAGAGTATCTGCTATAAAATACTGTCATTCCTTGGTCATTATCATTGCTTACAGAATTGGGAGAAAACCTACTCTAATTATAGGAACAAAGAAGTGCTAGCAACTGAATTTTTTTTTTCTATAAACCAACATCCTTTCTCTTCAGGACTTGCAGGCCAAACATTTCTAGGCAAATTAAATTGGTGCTAGAACGCAGCATTGTAATAGGAGCTGGTTTCATCCTTAACCAGAGAAAGGCTACTGCCTCTTTATATTACTATAGAGATGTAGACTGCCTTTGATTCTCTGCTAAAGAGTGTTCTCTCTAACTTACATATTGTTTGGCATGCAGGATCCTTTGAACACATCTCCATAAAAAAAAATTCTTACTTTGCTTCCAAGTAAAATGAATTATATATGTTTAACACAGGAGATGTAGCCATGGCATAAATGTCTGCTTGTGAAGTACTTCAGATATCATTCCAGAATATTAAGAGTAATTTTAAATCTGCTGGTTTATCTTTTCAGTTTTTACAAGTTTTCTTTGTAAGTTTATGTACAGGATGCAAACAATTATGTCATTGAAGTGTTTAATACAAAAAGCCAAATGATAATAAGTCAAATGCTTTACTAAAGTCAAATTAAATTGCATCAATAAGCAAAACCTGCAGCTTCACTAAGACAGCAAAGTCTGATTGCCAGACTCTATTTTTTCGCCAGGATATAAAGATTTTTTTTAGCAGGAGCCCACAGTAATTGGAAATGTCTGTCTTCTTTGAAATTATTTGTTAACTGAGTTAACAATGTTGTCTATTCCATATTTTGCCTGATCAATGTCACATTGGTAAACTATTATTATCCCATTTATTCTTTTAAAGTATTAGAACAATACTAGCTTCACCGTCCTTAAAAAAGTCTTAGTATTTCAAGAATTTCTGAATATGATTGATAGACATGTTCATTCCAAAAGCTTTAATGGAAGTTTTCTTTCAGTAACTGAACCATTCTCCTTCATCTTTGAATAGAAAAGAACTCTTCAACATATTTAACAACATATTTACAACAGCTGCCATCTTCCCAAATGACAGAACAAGTATATGTATCTTCAACGTTTGAAGTTTCTCACTGATTAAGGTTTAGGCCCTCATCTTTGGGTCTTAATAGGGTCTTCTTGCTATTCAGATAATTTCCTGTATCCTATACTTGCAACACCCCTCCAATTTCCTCATTTTAACTCAGTTGACCATATGTATATTTCCCTCATAACCTTTTAATTGCCACAGCAATTTTCTACAATTCCTGCCTTTCAGCGTACATGAATGACACCACATTCTTTCTCCAGTTTTGCAGATGTTTGCCTTGTAAATCACCCTGGCTTTTCAGCAAACATATTCCTCAGTTGTGGCATTCTGGCTGAGTGAGTATCTGCACTACCACCCTTAAACCACTTCCAATTACTATTCTCCCACTTCAGATTAAATTTCTTCTCCCAACAGACTTACCTTATAATAATATTCACCTTTATAAAATTAGCACTTCCAAAGCATTAAGTATATGCATTATTGGCTTGGACTTAATTCTGTTTGCACATATCAAATGTGATCAAATCATTATCAGTTATACCTAAGCTATGGCTAATTTTTAGTTCTGTGATCAATTCCTTTTCATCTGACAAGTTGAGGTCTAATATAGAATTCCTCTGTGTTGGATGCAACATTTTTTGAAGAATTAGGAAATTGACATTTTAAATATTTTGAAATTCCAAGTACATTTTAACACTGGCAGCACGAGACCTTCAAGCATATGTCACTCAGACTGAAATTCACTCAGTACAGCAGTGCTTTCCCTATGTCTTGTAGGTGGGTAAGGCATAGGTCATGCTGTTCTCTAGTGTGATTTGATATCAGCTAAGTACCCTGTCAGCTTCTGACTTATCCACTAGAACATTGACCCATAAACATGCAAGATTCTTTGTTTCCGATTGCCATCAACTCAGAAACAGGTAATGCCATTTTTAAGTGCTTTCTGTCCACTTGATCCTTCCAAAATAGATTATAGCAATTGATTCTGACATTCCTGTTTTCTGAACAGTTGTAGCAATAAAAACTAGGTCAAATCTGTGCTAATAAAATGATGTCCTGCCAGTGTCAAGTTTCCAACACAAAAAGAGAAGTCACTGACAAATCTCCGCTCTTTATATTCTGTAACATCCCAATTGGGTTTCTCTTACAGTTTTCATTTGCACTTAGCAAAATCTCATTGATTCCTTTCTCAGTATTTCCACTTCTGACCCCAGACATCCAAGCAGGCCAGCCCCTTAGAACAGCTCCTTTGTGACCATATGTGCATCTTTAACATTAAATTTAAATTAAGCAGCAAACCCTCATCAACAGAAGGTGAGGACATTTTCCACAAACCAAATGCCTTCATGTTGTCACTTACTCAGAGACTCTGTCTAGTGTTTTTTTCTACTTGCTCTTTCCCTTACTCAGAAGTCCTGAAGGACTTCAGGAAGGTTCAGAGGTCCTGAAAGGATGGAGGGCAACAAAGGTGATTCAGAGACTGGAGAATTTGTCTTACAAGTAAAGGCTGAGGGAGCTGAGCCTGTTCAGGCTTGATACGACTGGGAGGGGAACTCATGAAGGTCTGTCAGTATCTGTAGGAGGGATGCCAAGAGGATGGACCGGGCTCTGCTTGGTGCTCTGCTGAGCAATAGGACAAGAGGCAACAGCAGAAAATGATGCACAGGAAGTTCCACATGAATGTGAGGAAGAACTTCTTTACTGTGTAGACCACACACTGAAACTGATAATTCTGAAAGATTGTGGCCTTCCTCACTGAGATATTCATGGACCATCTGGGCACAATCCAGTGCTATGTGCCCTGGGACCACCCTGCTGAAGCAGGGAGGTTGGACCAGATGACCACTGTGGTCCCTTCCAACCCTAACCATTCTGTGATTCTGTGAAAGGAGAAAACCTGCTCACTGCAGGTGACCCTTTAGCATCAGAGAGGCTGCCCACACTCCCTTAGGTGTCCGTACGATCCTGGCTCTTTGCGTGCCAGCTTCAGAAACTCGCTCAGCTTTGAGGGACGCTCCCGTTTGAGGCAGCTCGTTCGGAGCTCACCTGAGCTCCTGGAAAGCACACCAGCACCTCGGGCCGTGCCGATTTCTCACAGCCCCCGCGCCTTCCAGGGTCTCACCGGGCTAAAGTGCCTCCTCAGCCCCGCAGGGAAGGGGTGGGATGGTCCGTGAGAGCTCCGGGAGCCCGGCCCTCAGCGCCGCCCGGCCCCAGCGCCGCCCGCCCCCGTCGCCATGGCGAGGCCGCGGCGTCCCGTTAAGGGCCGGGCCGCTGAGAGAGAGCCCGGCCTGCGGCCGCGCCATGAGCCCAGGTCTGTCCGCCGGGGAGCGCCGGCTGATGGGGGTACATTTATCGGTACCGGAGCCAAGGGCCAGGGGTGTAGCGGGACAGGTTAAGCACACGCTGAGGTGTCCCTGGGCGGTGGTGGGTGACGGGTGCAGCAGCAGCAGATGGCGGCTGAATTCCCAGCGCCGCAAGGACCGGTGGCATTGAGGAAACGGGTCAGGCTGAGGCCGTGACCTCGTCCGGGTCACTTGGAACAAATAACATCTATCACTCTGGCTGTAGATTTCAAAAATGTATGCTTCGTTTTTATTTTTTTAATCAATTTACACTGTTACTTTCAGTGTAGCAAAGCAGCGTGCCAGTAAGTCTGTCCTGTCACATTCTGATGTCCCTTTATCTTACGAGGTGCCAAGTAGCAGCACATAGGCCCACAAAGACAGCCGTGTGGTGTATCCATCCATCCCTGCTTCCTCTCCTCCTTCCCGGGGAGGGAAATCCTCAGCCTCCAGTTAATACCTCAGAAAATGTGTAGGAAGAGCAAAGGGGTTTCCCAAAAGGTGCCGGGAAAGGCACCATTGCTCTGGGCTATCAGCTGGTGTTTTACCTTCAGTACACCTTGGAGCAATTACAGTCCATGGGCAGATTCCCTCCATTGTGGGATTCAGTGAAGCACTTCTTTAGAAACAAACTGCACCACCTCATGTTTCACTGAATTCTGTGGGTGTTTGATTAAGTAAATGAGACGTGGCTTGGACTTTATCATAAAGGATGTAAAAAGATGTTAAGTAGTCTTTAAATGACCAACAATGAAATTTACACGACTGAAATAGCATGGGTTTCAGAAGAATGTGGCACCTTCTGTCATGTGTCTATGGTTGTAATTTACCTGTAAGAATTAGGTACCTTGGAAATGAGAGAAATACACCCTCCATTTCACTCTGAAAACAATCTCCCACATCTAAAATAAAAGTTCAGTTTGCATTATTATGAAGCATCTTGGGGGGTTTTTTTCCCTCTCCTAAGCTTTGACTTTGAAATAGGAACGAGGGCAGTATTTTAGTCCTTGTGAGGCAGAAACATGCTAAGAAAAATGTCTGCATATGTGCCTCATGTGAGACCTGTGTGCCTGATAGCCTCTTTTCCCATAGAGTTGATTTCATGGAGCGTGTGTGCCAGCAAGGACTTGTTATGTGCTCCAGCCAGGTGCTTTGTGGCAGTCCCCAAATTACAGCTCCCTGTCAATAGCTTTCCTTGGCTGCAGTGGCTCTGTGAGGGTCTCTTTTCAGCTGCTTCTCCCCCTTTTCTGCCTCACAGCTGCAGTCAGCCCCTCTGGCTTGCCAAATTCCTCAGCCTCCACTAAGGCATGGCTGTGTTCATTTTCCCACTTAACACCTCACAACAAAGAAGCTTGTAGAAAGCTTTGCATCTCCTCTGGGCTTCAGTATTGTTGTTCCAAAGTCCAGTTACTATTTGTCACAGAATAGCATCTTCCTAAAAAGGGGTTTTCCTTTCTATATAGTTTTGTATACAAACCTGTAATTCTCTGTGAGAAGTGTAATCTTTTATAGTGATGAATTACCCATATGTTTTTTGTTCTATTGCTTTTTTTTTATTTTCTAGGACACACTTCTGTTAAGCTTTGCTGCCTCTAATTGCAGATCAGTTTATCTATAAATAATATCTATTTTCTTTCAGTAAAAAATGTTATCATTAGTACGAGGTCCCAAAAGAATGACTTAGGAGAAATATCCTATCCTGTCATCCTTTCAAACTATAATTCTCCTTATTATTCAGTTCTAAGTAACAAAATTTAAAAATTACTTCAATATAACCACAGCAAAATACTGCATCAATGAAATGGCTTTTGATCCCAGAAAAGCTAATATATAAAATATCTGATGCTGATCGTTCAGTAACAAATTGATTCATATCTAATACCTATTTCCCAAAAAATAAATTTCCTTTCACTAAATGTAGCAAATAGTTAAATTCTTTCCCCCTTCTTATTATATTCTGTTTTTCCATCCCTATTAAAAGTTTATGCCTTCAGGCCTACCAGCAGGGCATGCAATACCTACATTAAACCAAATTTAAAAGTAAGGGTGCTCCTGCTGCTAACGTCCTCAGATCACAGACATGCAAAATGAAGGAACTGGCAGCTGAAACTTTAATGGTAGGAAGTGTAGACTGAATACTTGGGGAAAAAACACAGTAGCTCTATATGACAAAAAAGTCCTATTAGCATTTATGTACTTCAAGATGACAAGCTAGACGATTCTAAATAACTGTGAGGCTTTTGGCTTTTGTTTTAAGTAAAACCCTGTGTTGTAAGTATAGCATTACTTGCATTTTTTCCCTTCAAAAGCTTGTTTCTAGCATGATTATGTAGGATTTTGAACATTAACACAGTGCCTGTTGTTGCTTTGCACTCTGTGTATTCCATCATCTGTCCATGTTGTGTATTTACTTAAAATATTATCACTACTTGGACCTAGATAGCTTGGGGAAGTAAATGAGATAGCTCAAATGAATCCCATGCAGTTATTGGTTCCTGAATCAGCTATTCCTATGGAAATCAAAAGCACCTCAGTGAAAGAGAGAAATCCACAGAAAGTTAAATAATGACCATTCCAGTGCTATGTCCTACTGAAGTAATGCTGCAATTTGTGTGGAACTGCAGTTGGGTTTTAATGCACTGGAAATAACAGAGAGTGGCCCAGGAAGCAGCACAAGAAGGAAAAGAAACCACATTGCTGTGAAGGGGTTGTTTCAAGTAATGTTGGTTTTGTTTGTTTGTTTTAGTGAAAATGAATGTGTTGCCTCAAGCAGTCCTCCAAAGCCCAGGGGAGCATCCCAAGTTCATAAAGCAGGCTCTTTGCCCCCCATTAGAGTTTGCAAGGTAGGTACCTCTTCTTTTTCAAAGCATCATTTTTGCTGTGAACAGCTTCAATCAGCTGTGCCACAGTGAGAAATCATGTTTGCTTTTTTGCAATATTTAAAACTAGAAAAATCATAGGCAAGGAAATTCTCTCTTAGGAAAGTTCCACAATTCAAGGAGAAAAAAAAAAAAAAAAGGTGTCCATTGGATTAAAATGGATTTCTTGTTAGCAACTGAGTGATTTAAAATTAAATAGGAGCCAACTTACAGGTGAAGTAGACTCTTTTTGTACACTTTATTAAGTACTGTGAGTAATTATGGAAACACCAGAGAAAAAAGGTTAAAGTGCTTGGAAAAGGCAAGTGATGACCTCTGGAAGAAAATAAATGGTGTCTTTTAGCAAATGCCATCTTCAACTCAATTCTGTAAAAAGAAACAATGTCCATTGCAAGTCACAGTCTCTTTTCTTCACATTGATCAATTACTTAATTAATTTTAATGTTTTTAATTCTCATTGCATATAGGAAGCCATAATGATTTTCTTGAGCTGATGGAATTTCCTCGTGTATTTTTTCCTAAGTATCACCTGCCCATGTTTTCTGTGTTATTGCTATGCTAGAATAACAGCCTGGGTGAGATGAGTATTTGTTCTTTCCAGTAAGCTCAGCTCTTTATGATGGATGACCATGTTTGTAGTTGCATCAGTCCAATGCAGGTTATTACAGAACTTTGTAATACAGTAATTAGATTGCAAGTTTTTGCTTATGTTTTTTTTTTTTTTTCCTTGACTGTAGTTTTCTTTAAATTTGAGGGTGTTACCAATCAGAAGTCAAAAATTAATACTTTGGCTAGAAGGCAGGTAACATTTTAAACTGTATATGATTCTAAGGGCTTTCCCTCTGATTTTTAAAAATTTATTTATTAAGATACCTTTGTAAAGACAATGGAAAGGCATCAGGCTTTCCTTTGTTTCATTTTGAAATGTTTAACTGCAGTGTGGATCGAATTGCAGTAAGCTGATAGCAATTTGTTGCTGTAGTTCAGTGTTTCTGTTTGGGGGTTTTGACTTTCTCTCTTCTTCCAAAGATCTTCCTAAATGCTGATTATTCTGGTGTGAAAATTTTGATGTTGAAAACATTTTGTTGTTGATTATAAGTGAATTTTCATGGCAATATCCATAAGGTGTACATCAGCAGCCACTCCTATGGATTGTGTTAAGTGCAGCCTCGAAGCACAAGCCTCTGCTGGTGCCACTCAGCAGCAGCAACTTCTGGAACAAATCTAACGGCACTATTTGTGAGGGAAGTTTTCACTGTTACATTGTTTTAAATACAGATATGTCAAAATAACTCTGCTTTGCTTAGCTATTTTGTTTTCATTTAAATGAACTTTGTGAAGTGTCTTCAGTATTCTCAGAGCAATAAGGAGCATGACACTTATAATAGCTAACATTATGAAAAGAGTTTACTCTCATCACTGTAATGAAAGACAGCAGTGTAATACAGACAGAGAAAGAGCAAAGTAATGGATTTATGTGGAACACTAATGCTGAATTTCTTTTATCTTTGAGTGATTAACCAGACAATCTTTGTGCTCTTTCTCAGAAGGATGAAAATAAATTCACATTACTTTTATAAAGATAACATCCTTTAGCGTTGGGATATCAGATTCTATTTATATACACCTTATGGCCAGTAAGTGCATATTGCCCTTTCCAGGCCTCTCGTGTGTATCAGAGTGGAGATGCAAAGATATGGTGGCTGAAGTGAAAGCTGAAATGGTGCACAGTTCAAATTTTAAACCTAGATCCGTGCATCCTGAAATTTGCTCTTTATTTTGATGACCTTCAAATTATCCCCTCAGTGGAGCACCTTTTGCACTATGCTACTTAAACTGTGGAACCCAGGAGCAGTATTAAAAGATTGCATTGCACCAAGGAAAACTTTTTGAGTTGCATTTGGGAATTCTTTTCTTGATTTGTCCTTGTTTTTTAATTTTGAAGAAGCTAAATAGGAAATAGATTGGACCACTTTGGTCCGTACTGATACAAAAATGTAAGAGTTTTGATTTAGGAAACAGTTTAAATATGGATAGCTTAATCAATTATTACTGATTTACCTACTACACAATTTCTTCTAGTTTAGACAGAAATATCAGATAACCAGATCCCCTGAAAGCTTATATCACCTCTGTTTTCTTTCAGAAATGAAGATTTGAACTAGCTACTGACCAAAAAATTAAAGATATTTAGAATGCTTGTAGAATGTCTGATATATTACTTTGTCAATATTCCAGTGTTTAGCTCTACTTGGCAATGATAATACATTATACATGCTGCAGAAGTCTATGTTAGCACCTTACAGTATTTCTTTTAATTTTTTTTCATTTAAATTTAGGATTCATTTGATCAAAGACAAAGATGCCATAGATGATTATTTGGCGAAGAATATCAAAGGGGTGTCAACACAAGAAGCTGCTGCGTAAGTTGGCTTTTTTGAGGCATTTTAACATCCATAAGTTTATTGTTTCCTTTGTTTCTAGTCATCATAGTAATTTAAATTTAAAGTTCCCTAGGCCTTACCCTTTTTAGTGGAACTTGGCATTTAAAAATTGAAGTTGATATTAAATAATGATGTTTCATTTCTCCTGATGTTAAATATATCAAAGCATTTATCTCCTTGGTTTTACTAATTTGTATATTTATCAATGAGATCAGATTTGTAACATTATTGTTAAGATTGTGTCAGTAATTATATTGTTCTGCCTTTTTTTTTCTTTTTCCTTCTCTTTTTTTTCTGAGCCTTTGTGAAATATGTCCTTTGGGGTGGGAGCTGAGTGTACCGACATCCACGTTTCTCGTAATTTTGAATTACTATTTAGCCAAGCCCAAGTGCTGAATTCTGTGGTGAAGCATTTAATACCCCATTAGTTATTTAAAAACGCAGTGAATGAAAGAAATCTAGATAACTTGTGATTTTTTTACAGCTGAGGTATTTACATTTAGAAGTTACAAGAGACTATGACTGACTTATTCTTCCCGAGTCTTTTAACAGATCTGGGGTTCAGCACCATCAAAATTAATGAAAGAATTCTAACAAACTGGATTGCTGGTTGCTTAAGTGAGCTGATTTATTTATTTCAATATTTAAATAATAAAAGGATACATATACAAGGGCTCTAGGCACCTTAACAATGAATATTGCAAGATCACCCTTGCAGCATAAAAACATTCTATCAGTCAGACAGGAATTCCACCAGCTAGTTTCTTGCAAAACATGCTTCTTTTCTCCTTCTTAGCCTAAGAATATGCCTGCAAACCTTCCCTAAAAACTTCCACATTGAAATCTAGAAAATTATGCAAGTATCAGACCTCAGGGGGCAAGCACAGAAGTGAGCACCTTCCCTTACTGTCCCCCTGGTTCCACAGCAGTTCTGGAACTGGCTGCTCTGCTCATTACATTCCAACAATTGTCACAGGCTGAGTTGCCTTCCCAGGGAGCTGTTTCAGTCCTCAGCCCCAGTGGATTTCCATACACCATGCGAGGCACACAATTACTCTGAGGTAATACACAAGAGGTCACTGCTATTTTAGGAAGACCTTGGGACTTCAAAGTGCATTTTACAAACAAACAAAAAAACAATGCAAAAAATCCTCCTAAGTGATGTTTTTATATCCGAACCCTGAGTCTGAACGTTGTGGAAAAGGAAACCAGCAAGGACATCCACAATGAAGGAAGAATTTTATCATCTGTTCTGCAATACCTACACAAAGTGCAGTTCTCTTACAGTTTTGTAAGAGGATTTTTCCAAAGTTACCAAAGCCTCTTAGAAGATTAAACTGAAATATCATATGTATTCTGGTGTATTTCTGTGGAGATTTTTAAAGTACCTACTTTAAAAGGTTACATTCATGTTCTGTGTGTTTCATTCTCTTGGAATTTTAGCTTTTGATAATAAATCAGCAGTTACAAAATTTCTCTCTCTATGTATAATTTACTAATGCTCTTCCATAACCTTGATAAAATCATTTGAGAGCAAACAAAAGGTAGGAAACTAACTGCAGTTACATTAGTACTACACTAATATAGTTAGAAAAAGCTAAATGCATCAAATGTAACCTAAACCAAATTTATTATGTAAGGCAATGCCATGTCTGTAAATGATCTTACTAAAATCAGTGTAATGCTTGGTATATCTCAGCAGGCAACGGGTATTATTATTTTAAAAATATGAGAGATGGCTTGTAATATGCTGTGTAGTTTTTCAATATTGTTTCCATTCCAGAAGCAGATTATTACACTTCTTTATAAAAGGACTGAATTACCTTCCTCTGTCATATAAATATCTGTACTTTTGTTTAATATTGAGGTTAACTTTATATGCCAGTGATTATTGCACGAAGACAAATTCTTGTAGCCACACTTCTGCTTAATATTAAATACCCTTCTTTTAAGTGTACATTAGGCAAACAACAAATTTATTATCTTCTAAATAAAGGAGTGTATAGGTAGTATCACATTTATAGAAAAAAGCAATATTCTTTAAAATTTTCCCCTAAAATTCTATCCTTCTCAATATTCCTTAAAATTGAGATGAACTATTGAAGGAAAAAGGTTGCAGTTATTCTTGTATTGTAAAATATTGTCCTGTGTTCCAAACTTCAGAAAAAGAGAAGAATTCCATTAAGTGTCTTTATGATATAATCTTTTTTTTTCTGTGGAAAAATGAGGAGATGTTTTTCATTCTTTTTCTTTGTATTAATTTTTTGTCCCAGGTTGATATGATAGACGAGGGAGAAAAAATAGTGCTTAAGAAAGATAGTACTTTAATTATATTTAAACTGGATATTGTTATGTTTTTTCATTGATTTTGATTTGCTTCCTTCTGAAAGACTTTAAATAAGAAGTAATTGTGGTGCAAGGATCTGGAAATGGAAAAAAAAAGTAAAAGTTCATTAATGCAGAATGTGAGTGCTTTCTTGCCAAGGAAGCAGGCTTTTGTATGCGGAGGTTGGCTGACTCCTGTGGCCTTCAGTGTGCTTCCCTTGATACCTTCTGTTCTTAGTCCTGACTCCACCAAGTCATTAACAGCTCAAAATCAAATTGCAGTAAAAATTAAAAAATGCTCATATGACTGAACTAAGAGTCAAGAAGTTCACGATGAACTGTGAAATAAACCATTTTTCGTCAAGAGATTGATTTCAGGATTGAATCTTCAAATTAGTTTAGAGCCTAAAATGGGCCAGAATTTGATATTGTCATTCTTGTTTCCTGATCTTTTTGTCAGGGCCAGAAAGATCAAGTAACAGTTCTCTCCTCTTCATACAAATGAAAATTGTCAAAAGAGGAGCACGTCATCAGAAAAGAGTTGAAGACTAGAAAGAGAAGCTTTGCAATGTATTTGATTAGAGGAATAGCTTTGCTTAGCTGTAACTAAAAAAAATAATTCCATTAGTGATATTACTACATGTATTTTAAATACATTTGAGTTGGATGATGGAGTTCTACGGTCCTCAAGGCTCTGGTAGTCAAATGAAATGCAAATTGTTATACAGAGACGGTGAAGGCTTACCTAGGTATGTGGAAAATTTGAATTTGTGTTTTCTGTCTCATGAGTGGTGGATCAGTGTGTTGTGGAAAGCTTGCTTGATAAATCTGTGTCAGTAAAGACAGGCTCTGAGATGAATTTTTTCAGGCAGGTGATGACGTTCTTTTACATGCATTCTGTCAGATGTTTTTGCCCCACTTCAGGATTAGAAAAAGGCAAAGGCTTTAATTCTCAGGTGTGCTGTGTCTCCCAGAGCAGCTATTGGCCATCTCTGCCAATACTGGGAAGATGGATCATTAAACTACTTTTCAGATTGTTGGTTGCAAAATGGCCCATGAAATTTCTGCTCTAGCAGTGAGGAGTGATGAATATAGTGAAGCACAGCTTCTGTAAATTCCCTGCAAAAAGAGCAGAGGGACTTTCACCCAAGTTTGACTGATCCAGGTTAATAACACCAGCCTTGTGATTAGTTGAGCCCCATCTTTCAGGATCCAAACAAGTGCTTTAGAATAAGGTGATTGAGACTTTTGAAGCACCTGTTTCTACATTGCTTATAAAGAGATCATCGGGTGATCAGATCAGCTAGACACATAATTTACCACTCAATACCACACTGGAGAACTGTGGAATTTTGAAAGCTGTAAAAAGGATGAGGTAGAGGTGTTAGAGACTGATTCCTGAGGCAGCATTTTTACAGGAAGATGTCAACTGCGGAACAGAAGTGACATGGCATCCATTTTAAAACTTCTGTTGGTGCCATCTGATAAAAGATTATTTTTCCATTCTTCAGTCAGAGACTGAAAATTATTACTACCCTCCCCAGGTTTCTGCTCTTTTCAGTGTCAGCATTTAGCTAGGTAGAGTTAAGGAAAAAAGATGTGGGAAAACTTATGAGGGATTAAGTGTTAGAGGAGTTTGTGGAAATAAATTATTTCCTACATCCGTTTGTCTTCTACCAGTGATCTCTAAATACTGAGCCCTATTTGTCCTCCAGGACTAAAGAGGGAGAAACTTCCTCACCTGACTAGAGGGCGGGATGATCTGGAGAGTTCACTAAGGGAGAAAAATGGGATTTGTGGGCTGATGGGAGAGGAGAATGAATGAAACCTACAATGAAGGTTTGTTCTGCATTTTCATCATAGCCACGATGGACTAGTAAGCCTTACTATTAGACTGGGATTTTTCTGACCTTGTCCTTTGTTAGTTATTTCAATCATGAGAGTTTCAGTACTCAGGTTTTTATTTATGTGCTTCTTTATCTGTCTGTGTTCTGGTCTTTTGCATTGAAGGACCAGTGCTTTAAGGAAGCTGAACACAAATAGCTGATTGGGAATTTGATTAACCCATACTTTTAGTAGCTGTCACCTCTACTACATAAATTAAAAAGGTGGCTTCTTAGGTTGCTCAAAAAATAGATGGGGACCTTTGCTTCTTTGACATCATATTGCCATGTTGTCCTTTTCACTACCTGAATTTTTTACTAGGCTTCCCAATTTGAAGGGGCTTGGTCTAGGCACAGGGGTTTTATGTTGTAGGGTAGATTGACTATTTCTCTGTTAGTAAGCGAGGCTCTTGAGGAAGAGAAGCACTACCAGAAAAAAGGTGAGGAAAATATCTTGTTGGTATGGGATTAAGGCAAGGAAGCACAAGATGCATCTGCTATTACTAACAAGCTTTCAAAAGGCAATTTGAGATGCAGACAGATAATGTATAGGAGCAGATTCTGCCTTTCCCTTGTATTTCAGCCCTTGATTGGACTGATTGATTTGGTTCCAATGATGCACTGCTGTGGGCTGCTTCCATTTCTTCTGTGTAAAATGCTGTGGAGACAGAGGGAGGGAGGCAAGCTCAAGGACATAGCAGCAAACAGAGAAAGAAGTAAACTTCTTTCCCTTTCATGTTCAGTCCTAGCAAGACTTTGCTGTTCTTCCTGATGTCTGTCTTTGGACAGGACCTGTAAGCACCTTATGGCCTCTTTGTTCACATTACTCTGGTTGAAAACTCGTGGAATGTTGTGTCAACTCATTTACATTTTATGAGGGTATTTCTTCAATTTTAGATACTAAAAACTATGGAAGAGGGTAAATCAGAACCAAAGAAATTTATCCTTTCATGGTAAAAGAAATTTTAAATTAAGGCACTCTGTCCCAAACTCCCTGCTGGTTGTGGAAAGGGAGATGGCACAAGTCACTTAGTGAGCTAGATGATAAATTTTAAATTCCTTTCACAATATTATTTAAATATGTATTTTTTCAGTCTGAATAATTCCTAACAATCTCGCTTGCCATGACCAGGATTCAATGTTTATTAAACAACTTTCAAAAAGAGATTTTAGAACTTAGAGGCACACATTCTTTTTGGTCAAATGAATGATCTTTGTGAATTTTGGGCCTGATAAGCATATTATTTAGTGTAATTAGGCAGTGATCTGAAGAACAGAACTGTGTAGGAAGCGAATGGTTTGCCTTTCCTAAAGAAACTTCTCTGTGCATTTGTGTAATGTGGAAGATTTTTCTTGAAAAGGTTAAAAAAAGTTCTAATCAACTTCTGTACATTATGTAGAACTTCATTTTCTAAACTCTGCAAAAGAAAGTTTCATATTTAATGGGAAATCATGAATTATTCCATTTATTATCTACTTCCTCCTTTCAAAGACATGATCTGGATAAAAGGCGGGGTGAATAATTTCAAAAAATACAATACATTTTTAATGGGAAGGTGCAAACTACAGATTCTCATGACTATTAGCAAGTATAGAGGAAACAGAATTTTACTTGCAAAAACTCATCAAACTCTTGCAAAGATAAAATACATGACATACTTTAATAAAGAAGAACACAGCGAGCTGAAGTTTTTCTTTTTTTATGTAACTTGTTGTTTTTACTAAGTTTGGTCTTACAGTTTTTTAGTGCTTTCATTTCTCAGTAGTTCAACAATATTTACTACTGAAGATAATACACAAGCAGTACACAACTGACTTCTATTTTTTAAAACACTCCATAAAGGTGAAGCATCTCTAACACACAAAAAGAGGCTGAGACAAAGAAAGAATGTCTAATCTGCCTTGGTACAGTCATGACTTCCTAATAACTTTTACAATGAATCCTGCATTGTGTAAAATCCTCACCTTTCCTTTCTTCTCAATCTCTGTGTGGTCTATTTGTCTTTATCCTACTGAGTAAATTCAGCTGGGGACTTAAACAAGAGATCCCCTAAACAAAAGCAAAAGTACTGTGGGAATTGTTCATGTCAACACTGCAATAAATGCAGAACATTGTAGGGGGTTTTATGAAATTTCATAACAGCAGCTTGAGAGGATACAGAAAGTACATAATTATGTTTATCTGTAAAAAAAACTTGCAGAGAAATTTAACAACTGCTTTGATATCATGCAAGTCGAATGGAATGGATTCCAAACTCACATGTTTCTAGCTCTCAGACCGTCAGGTGAGCTCTGAAATAAAAGATGGAAGTTGAGAAATACTTCATTTTGATAAATAGTAGTCCATAAAATATGGTTGGAATTACTTTTGGTTAAGGAACATCATTAATTTAGAAAGAAAAGCGGAAAGATTAATGGAGATAATGTTTTTTTCTGATTATTCTGGAAATAATCAGAGGTGTGTGTACTTTTGTAAGACAAACATTTTTAAAAGGGTAGAACTTTTATCTTTAGTTTTAGTGTTTTCTTTGCATTTATGTTTAGGGATAGAATGTTTCAAAAGTTCATTCCTAAATTTATATTTCCATTTTCTGGGTTAATGAGGCTTCTTAATTATTACAGTGCTTACATTCATTTTAAAACACTTTTTGTGTGTCATCTTTTGATGTTTATAATTGATTAATTTTTCATTTTATGTAGCTTTGAACAAAAGGAAGTGAGTTCAATATATGTGTTCTTTGCAGGATCTACTGACAGGGTGTGCATCTCCCTCTGATTGCATGATTTAGGTTAAAGTGTGGTTTGACAACAATCCAGTGACTGAGGCAGCAGATGAAAAACACTGTTTTCATCAGCTGTTAAAGCTGAAAGTTCTTGTACCTATATATATATATTTAGTTAAAAGTACCTAAACCTCTTTTTATTAATATATGCTTTATTTTCATCTTTCTGTTAATAGTTCTGGATACATAGCTCCATAAAGCTTTTCTTCTTTAAAAAATCTGTATTGTTACAAGTCAATTCCAAGTGCTGTTTTTCCCTCCCATGGTGTGTACAAATTGTTGTACAATATTTTTTATTTATAATTAGAGTAGGGAATCCTTTCTGTAACATTTTGGGGGGTTGTGGATTTTATTCTTTTTTGTAATAAGATATTAGCTATTTCAAATTTGTAATTTGTAATTAAAAAGCAGGCACCTCACCCCAATGTAATTTAACACTCAGCCTTAGTAGTAAAATATTCTGAAGTGTAAGCTGTCTATTACTGCTTAATGGCATTTACTGTACTGTCATATCTTTTTTTAATGAGATTACTATAGTCTACAATTTAACATATTACCATGCAGTAAATATTTCATTAAAAGAAAAGTATTTAAATGGACAGTCTTTAAAGCAGGATTAAAGAGGCTGTGCCCTGATGCAGTTAAAAAGCTTTGTATCAGTAGCAGTACGTGGCATTGAAACGTGCTGAGTACCTGGACCATACGAGGGCTGACTTACCAAAATACTTGTGTGGGTAAATTTTCCCAGAGAACTGGGATAGCACAGGACATGGGTGTATTTTGAGTTAGCTGTGTGCTCACCTTTGGTGGGTTACAGCCCAGGGACGTGGCAATGTAGACAGCAGCAGTGAGTACAGGGACTGACACCCCTGGAACCTGGGTGCTAAAGGCACCTCACCTTCCATATTTGCCAAGTGTTTGCATGAGCACTTTCTGTGTTCAACAATTCCCTGCATAAAATTTAGCTCATTTTGGGCACGGGTCACCAACCGTGTTGCAAAACTGTTCTTGTTTTTTGGCTGTCCAGCTATAATTAAATAATAATTCCTCTTTCAATTCCTAGGCAGAGCAGCCTGAATTTATAAATTCTTACAGCATATTTGGCTTTTTTGTATTTTATGTACTATATTTGTTTTTACTTAATGCATATATTTTTCAAATTTTAAGGAGTACATTTTGATATTCCCATGTTTATAATGTGGTTTTTTTGCATATAGGTTAAGCAAAAAGTAGCTAAGTATTCACATACTTTATGTAATTTTAATTTTCTTGTAGATTTATAGACAGAAAATAGGGGGGAAGTAAAATAAATTTGTTTAAATAAACATAAGCAAAAATATCTTTATTATTTTTTCATAATTTTGTGATGCTTATCTAAGGCATTTGTATCAGTCATTGGCTTTCCAACTGCAGAAGGAAATCCCAAGTGGATGAAACCTATTTGAATACAGTTTTTAAACATTATAATAATTGGTAGAGTAATTATTTTACACTGGAAGTACACTTTAATATTTTATATACTATCGTTGTTTAATCCGTGCCATTTTGTTCTTTACAAAATGGGATTGCTACAGTACAATACAACTACTTGTATTGTAATCAGCAGCTGGAATTAAGTGGAAATACTAATTAAGCCCTACAAAATCAAAATATATGAATCCTAATGTTAAATATATATATTTATAAATATATAAATCTGCCATCTGGACTTATTTTGCATGTCTGTAATTGACCACATCAGACAGGAGGCATAAAGAATTAAGCTCCTGATTAATGATTCTGTTATGCTATGCTGACTGTTTTGATTATTTCTAACACCAGTTCCTGCCTCTTGGCCTCTTAATTTCCTTTTTCTATCCTCTCTTTCAGTTTAAAGGGTAGAATGCAAATAGCCTTATTGTGGAGGATGTTAAGTTGGAGGGAATGGTGTGAAGTGCTGTGCTGATCTCCCAGCATTGCTTAAGGATCTTGTAAAAGCACAATACCATAATATAGGAAAGTCCTTGAGACTGGAACAACAGTGTAATTTCATTAATCTTACTGAACATTGCTATTTATTATTCTTCTACTGGTAAAAACAGATTAGAATCAGGTTTCTGTGATTTCTCAGCGTGACTCAAGATTGTTTTGAAATAGCAATGATAATACAAAAAGAAATCCATATAAGAAATTACTGAAGTAGCTGTATAGTTTAGGAAAAAATTTAAATGTCTGTAGCAATATCTGAGTACACTTAAATTAAACACAGTGTTAACAGCAGTGTCTTTTCAAGTTCACAGATCCACATTGCTTAAGTAGCTCCTTCCACACGTGTGATATTAAATGGCACAAAATCGTCACCTGTACCAAGGTGCCACTAAAATGGCAACTTTACCTTTTGGTTATTTATTTGGTGCTGAAAACTTTTGTGACACACAACCTCCATCATGACACAGAGACTCTCAGAAGCTCACAGAATTTTTCAGCACTTTCTAATGCTGCATCACCTTAACTGCTGGTGTAGGATCAGATCCACCTGGAGCTCCCTGCCCAGCCTGTGTAAATAAACATTTAGCAACATCATGGAGTAGCAGCAATGGCAGAAATGACTGCACAGGCAGAGGATTCTTAGAATCAGCTGGCTCTGTGGTAAGTGTGGTTCTGATCTCTTGAGTTACTTGGATGAGAAAAGCAAATCAATTCTGATTTCAATTAAAACCTGATTAATTGATATCTTTGTTTTAACCATTAATACATAGAGATGCTCCAAATTTCATTTAAAAATAGTTTGCTTTTTTAAAAAATATCCATCTGAAACCTTTTTCTCTGGCAAGATCTCCTGATCACCCTAGGAGAGGGAGGACCTTGGGTTTGCAGTCGCATCACATTCAGTATCAAAATGAAACCCGGCTGACCTGACGGAGCTGTCCGCTCGCTCTGGTCCGGCACATTCCGTGCCTTGCGAGCGCCCTGGTGGCCCCTGGCCCTGTGCCCTGTGCCCGGGCTCGGCCGGGCCCTTTGTTCCGCGCCGGGATCCGCGCGTCCTGCCTGCAGTTTCCCACATTTCCAGTAGATGCCCCCAGAGACCATTAAACCCCGAGAATGGCTCCATTCCGAGCGCTGCAAAGGGCAGGCAGTCTTCTCTCATTTCTCTCCTGGAAGTAACTTAATTGCTCAAAGGAAACCTCAAGTCAGCGCGGACCAATGCAGAAAAACAAACTCGCTTCTTTAACAATTAATCATAATTTATTAGGTAGCAAAGTTCGAAAGTGCGTAGTGTAAGGTTGCTTATCAATGTAGAAACATACTACGCTAATGCTAAGGGTGGGATTTTATAAAATAAATCACAGAATCATAATCTATCCTGAGTTGGAAGGAACCTTAGCTATGATGTTTTAACACTGATATTGGAAATCAAGTAATCTTGAGTTATCTAAAACATGAGTTGTTCTGCTTAACCTCAGATTTTATATGCTGCATGACATCGTAAAAAGCAGGATGGAAAGAGTTTTGAGGACTGAGGATTGAGGATTTATAGTTTATCTCAAGGTATCATGAAAAGTTTACTGCTCTCACCTACTCTATGCCTCTGTTCAAAAGGAATGTCTGATGGGGGGAAAAAGGATCCTGGAATTTTCATCTGGAAACACTGATAACTGTAACTATTTTAGATTTCATCGTCAAGATCTCTTAGGTGATACAGATACCATTTATCCCCATAATACCATTAATCTCTTGCCCAGTTTTACTATTTATGTGTGATCAGTCACTTGTAGCTTATGTATTACAGAAACTTAAGGAAACAATAGTATTATTATTGTGTGCTTTGTGCATAATAACTGACATGACTTTCATTTTTTAGCCACTAAATTTGAAGGGTTTTACAATAGATAGCTTCATTGCTTGTGTGCTAAAATCAGTCCTCTTTTCCTCAGAAAAAAAAAAAATGTGCTCTGCACAGTAGGATTACCTCAGCATTATTTCAATTTCTGCATTAATTGGGATTGGATTTATTAAAACACTCTTGGTTTTTAAAAATTCCATGTTTTACTATATGCTTTGTTTTCTGTACTGGTTTGCTAATAATGCTTTCTTGTGGGGAAAATGTGCTTTGAATTCAAGTAAAATACATCAGTCTTCAGAAAATAACATGGGCACAGTTTTTCTATTGGTATGAATACTGGTTCTGTGCCCAGTGAGTGTTAAACATTACCTGAATTACATTTTGGGTAGCGACTGCTGAGACCTTTTAGCACTGCTTCCTTGTTTACTTCCAATACATCTCCTGATCTAATGCATGCACACACAAACATATATAGATCCCATTGTATAAATAAATAGGCATGTGTGTGCCTGCTATGCAGATTGTTATTCCACTCCTCTGAGTTAGATTACTGTAGGATTCAGTCCTAGGCCTTTGGAGGTTGGTAGGAATTTTTTACCTATGCTTTTCAGGTTTTTGTTTTTTAATTACGTAGAGTTTTTAAACAGAAAAAAAAAAAAAAAAAAAAAAAAGGTATTCCATACAAAAAATAGTGAATACATTGCATGGTATTAGCATAGTATCGTTACAGTATTTTGAAGCTATATATTGTACTTTGGTATATGTCAAATGTAGCATATCCTAGCAAATGAAAACTTAAATGTTTAAGCATATTTTTCATATACATTTATAAGACAAATGTTGCAATTTTTTATGGTCCAGAATAGTTATATCTTTTCCCTTATCTGTGTGAGAAATGTGTGATGTTCAATCTCAAAAAACATCTATTTATATATTAAATACAAATTCAGTACTGTCTGGTCTAAATTGCATCAGGATTATTTAATATTTTTATGCTCAGTTCTGCAACTGAAATGTGAAAAGTACATGTTAAGGATTAATGTGCATCTGTGTAGTAAGAGATTTTATTTTAATTATGTCAAATATGAAATAATGCAGATTATTTGCTTCCAACATCTTACATTGCTGTCTATTTTATTGGCATCTAGCTAAGAAGTTTTTCACATTACTTCCATCTTATCAACATTGTTAAAGAATTGCAGTAACTCTTTTAAGATCAAAGTATTAGTCTCATTGGGCTATTATTATTACACCTGAATTTATTACATACACTATAAATCTCATTTTTCAGAAGTCGCTATTTATTTTAAAGCTGAGGTAATTTGAATTTAAATAGTTTTTAATCTAAAAGGACAGTCTTGAAAACAGTTTGGTAACTTCATGGAATATACAAGATAAAGGTAACACATCTGTGGCCTGACATTTAACTGGGTTAAAGGTTGGTTTTCTCAGACTGGACAACCATCCCTGCAAGCCTTTACATCCGTACCTTTGTGTTGCAGTCCCATTGGACTCATATTTTTCTCCAGAATAGGACACAATATGATTGTTTCATGCCATATAAAAGAAATATTTTGATTATTTCCATAAATAATACCTCCAAAGGTATTACCACTTGAGAATATTTGATTCCACAACTTTTTGATATCAATATCTTATCAGAGTTTATGAAAGCACTAAATTCAATAAGAATTCATCATAGCATCACTTTGTAAAATTAGGGAGAAATTATCAAACTTTTGCATCAGTAAACCAGCTGAAGTTATATGCTAAATGGAAGGAAAATAATATCTAATGATTCTGGCATATGTTTCCAGCATAGCATTTGTTTGACATTTTTAAGCCAAGCCATTCTGTCCTACCGCAAAACTATTTAATGTATATATATAACAACATATACATATAACTACATATATATATAAAATATATTACAACAATGTTATATGTAACAACATATGCGTTGTTTTGACATGAGCCCTAATTTTCCCTGTGCACTGTCTTAATAATGTAAACATGGAGGGGGTTCCCTCATGTTTACATTATTTTTATGTTTATCAGTCAGCCTTTTCTACCAAATATCAGCTAAAGAATACCAGTGTATTTTTGACCGTGTTTTCAATGTATATATCGGTATTTATTGATTATTGTCATGTTTGCTTCCCTAGGGTATGGCATTTGCAAGCAGATTTTAGCAGATCTCTTTTTGAGTGGAGGAAATAATACTCACTCCCTGCTGCTGAACTGCAGAGGTCTCTTCCTGAAAGCTGTTGTAGTTATCTGCACTTATTTGGTAAGGTGGAGAACAGAATACAAGTTTAAAAGCTTAAAATCTCCCTTTCTTATTCCCAGTTACAGGAATTCATACAAGAAGAACATCTGCATAGACATGCTGCGCCGGGGTTATCACAAGTCCTTCTCTGAGCTCCTCACTCTGATCCAGAAGTGGAATGCCTTCAGGGAGGCTGCAGGGCCTGGGTCAGCCATATGGCATGAGAAGTCCCTGGAGGAGCAGCCTGATAAGCTGGATCAGCTTTACCACTTCCTGACCGGGGCTGAGGCAGCCCGGCGAGCAGGTAAATGGGGGGATTGTGGGTAGCGAAGCAGCGGGAGCCGCAGCCGCCAGTGCCTGGGGGAAGCTTCCAAATTGTTTCATGTATGAATTTGAAACGCTACTGCATCTTAGCACATTGCAGCCTTAGTCAACTGAGCTGTATTTATAGAATAAATGATTAGGAGCTGCAGATATCAGGAGAGGTATTGTGAAGGAAGGAAAAAAAAGGGAAAAACATGTAGAGTGCATTTTGATAGCATCAGAAATGTTTTATGAATTTATAGCTTTGATAACATCTCAATTATTTCTTCATAGTTTCATTATTTATTGTTTTTCTTCCTGTATTGATTTGAGTAGCTGGTTTTGTATTAGAAAAATTTAATAGGTGAAATACTGTTTCACACAGTAATACTTTTATAAATCTGTTTTTATTAAAAACCCTGCTAACTGTGTTTGGATTTGTGACTGACTTAAAAAGGATTGTGAACATGTCAAATAAAATACAGCACACAGATGTAACATGCCACCTGTGAATTACTAGATATTAGTGAAGACATAACTCCAAATTACTGTATTTTCTCAATAGCCTACTATTTACTAAGCACTTACATTTATCATTTCCTTTTACTATAAATAGTAACATAACTTACTCCATCTTTTTTCTTTGGAATAATTGCAGGGATGGAGGCAGACAAAGCTCTACCTGCAATCTTGTGTCATAGCTGAGTTGAAATCGGTGTAGTTGTGTTGTTTCAAGTTGCATTTTGATCATTACAAATATGAAAACCTACAGTAAAGCTTGTGAATCTGGAATCTGAGCTTTTTGACTGAAATTTAGAAACAGATAGCTTCATTTCAAAAGAAAGGAACAGCAAAATAAACCCTTTTGGCACTTAAAAAATATTAATTTTAAATGTTTATTTGATGCTTTCTATGAAAGCCAAAAGTTGTGTTTCTTTATTTAATTCACTGTAATTCTTGATAGGAAGTCCAGCCAGCCATAATTGGAAGGAATCTTTAGCTTTGATTGGAGTATGACTAAAACCTGAATAGGCACCCCTGAATCTTGCAGAATATAAGAGAGAAGTCTTGGCTTGGACTGGCCTGGCAGAAACATTCTGCCAATAGCTGATGGTCAAAAAGTACTAGACATGGCTTATCTCAATGGTCCTGCTTCCTGCAGCCACTTGAGGAGAACAGTTTGCCTGCCTTCAGTGAATGACATTTTTCAGTGTTACAGGCTGATGAGTGACAAGAGGTGGCAAACATGAAAGGCAAGGCATTCCCAAATGTGCAGTTCCTGCCCTTCTCTCACTGAACCTGGCATTTCTTGTGTGCCGGTCTCTGCAAGTCTTTCACCTCTCCCAGGGACAAGGTACCACCACCAGCTGCCTGATTGCACCTGGCCTCTAGGAGAGAGTATCTCCCAACTTTGCCCATTGATTAAAAAGAAGAAAAAATAACGAGGACTTAAGAGTTGGCAAGTGTTGTTACTGAATTGCTGGATCAGGGCATAAATTGTGTTGATGTTTTTTTACCAGTTTCAATGCAAATCTTTGCACAAATATCTTGTTTGTATAAAATGAGGTTTGAGTTGCCAGGCACATGAAGGAGTGGATGGTAATTCCTGTTGCAGGTCTGAGAGCCAGCAGTGCTGTGAAGATTCACATGAATTGTGCAGCTCATCAAACACTAATTCAGTGGTTCTGCTAATCCGGTTACTCTCTGATTCTAATCAAATTGCTTGGGGCTCTGGCTTATGATCTCCTGACAACTCCAGTTGACACCGTTTAAGAATCATTCAGCAGTTCACCACAGCTACAACTTACCATGATGTAGCAGCTGACCTGCATTTGCTCTTCAGCTGCCACAGTTCAAGCTTAAAAGGGTGAAGGAAATATTTGGGTCAGCAAATGGTGAGTTTCATAGTGTGGTTGATGTTGCTAACATTAGGTTGGCTGAAATTTTACCTATTTCTGGTAACAATTGTATTGAAAAAGATAGCAGCTATAAATGATGACCATAAAAAATTCATTGCTTGAAAGTTTTTTTTATTAATTGAAACTTCACAAAGTGTTGGGGTTTGAACCTGGAGTGGCATATGGAAAACAAAACACTTTGTCAGTAAATAATTTTCTTATTGGTTATTTCATTTTTCTCATCTGTTATTTTTGGATAATAGGGTATTATTGTCTTAATTTTGGGTATAACTTAGAACTTCTCATTTTAGAGTTTTATGGTACTTACCATAGTGTACAGAGCAAGCTATGTACACATTCAGTTTTCATATTTATTGGTGGAAAGTGTTAATATTGTAATGGTTTCCACAGCTTACATTCTAGGACACTACAATTCTGGACATAAATAATTTGCTTGAACTGAATCAGAGCCATCCATCACAATGTGCAGGCTGATATCAAAGAGCAATTGCTTTCTTTACTGCTGGGTTTGAAAATAGTAACATTTTGTTTACCAGCATTACACTGATTGCCTTTATACACACCCGTAAATGTTCTCTCTGTTTTCATTTTTAATAGAATATTTTGGTTGAACTTCAAATTATAAAGGAGTTGTCTTTTTTTTTTTTTTTTAATTGCCTATTACCTGTACTTTACTGTGTGCAAAGAAAACAGCTCTTCTGGCCATCTTAAGCTCATTTTTGTTGCATTTGAATATCTCCCAAGTATTTTAAAAATAGAGAAGGAACTTTAATCCTTGCAGCTTCTCAGAAAAATGACTGATGGAGTTATTTTGCCCTGAGTTCAGCATTATTCTGAAAGCACTGGCAGAAATATTGCCAATGCTTGACTATATTTTTATCTTGCCTTCTTTATACAAGTAAAGTAAATGTTTCTGACTTCAAAATTGAGGAAGTTTTAATTATTCTTTGATGTTCCTTTATCCTGGACTAACCTCTTTTTTTTACTAGTTCTGGTTTCAGGAGCTTAGAGGGAAAAAAAAAGGAGGTAGTTGAGCTGTTTAAATATGCAAAGTTGTAGGGCTTTTTACAGAAGAATGCAGGATAAATGCCAGAGTAATGGATCTGCATAGCTCAGCATTTGATGTATACAGTGATTTCTTGGCACATACGTGGAAATACTGGGGGTTCCTTCAAAAGGCAAGCTGTATTTTGTATTTATCAGTACTGATAGTACTCTATCAGTATAGAGTGAGCTGGTTTGCTTGTAGATGTTGAAAGCAATGCAAAGCAAGTTCCAGCTCAAGAACAATTAAATGAAGAGCTGTCCCAGCTGTTAACTCTGCTTTAAATATAATAAACCAGGGAAAGTGCCACAGTTCAGTGGCTGCAACGTGTGTTGGGCACGCAGCACTGGAGTGGCAGATCACTGTGCCAAAGCCAGAGGATGGAATCCACGGGTATGAACACACCTTCAGAAGGGCAAGACACTGCTTATTAGCTGATTGCTGGAGCAGCTGCTGGAAACCAGGAGTTAAAACCTGGGAGCTACTGCCCTTCTGAGGTTCCACCTGCTCCTGGTTCCTGACCCCTCTCAACCTTTGTGCTGTGCTGTGTGCTAAATGCTGAATCTGTGCATGTGCTGTAGGCTGCTGACCCTTGTTCTAGACAGTACCAGACTCACAATTAGAAAGAAGTGACAACTTGGCTTTCTTTCATTCACTTCAGTGTAGAGAAAAAATTTGACAGTATGAGTTAACGTTAGTTTTTGTTGTAAAAGATGTCTTTTCATAAAGTGTGTGAAGAAAGCATGAGTATTTGATGTGCATGCACTGGAAAATCTTTGTCCAGCATACTCAAGGTTGAAAACAGAGTTTAGCATTTTACAGGAGAAAGCTTTTCTGTAAGGTTTCCCACTTATGCCCTAGGCTTGGACTAGAAACATTGCAATAACCATATTGCCCATGCTATTTTGGAAAAAAAAATGGAAATAGCTTATGCCTTAAAACAAAAAATATATAACAAACCCTCTTTTAATATTTGTTTGGATGAGGCATAGTTTTGTTTGCTTTTGAGGGGCTGGACAGGGGAACACTGTTTTATTTTCTAAGCAGGTTTGTTACTCCCTACTTAATATTTTATTGCAGGAAAAAATGCAGAAGTTGCTGGAGACCAGTGGAGGATTTTATTATTTTTGTAGTTATCTTACAAAAAGTTATCTTACAAAGAAGTGATTCTGTGCAGGAAAGAAAGCAAACCATCTCAAAATACAGCCACTTGTAATACTGCCATTGACTTCAACAGAAGCAGAACTTTTTAGAAAATTTCTGTAGTACATTTTTGTGCAATAGCTTGGAGTTCCCTTTTAGCATTCCAGATTACCAGTTAATTGACTCATATTATTATCATTAGCTGGTTTTATCCTTTACCCAGTAAAATTATACCCTGACCATTTCCTTAGCATTTTTTTAATAGACTGTGCATTGATTAAGCATTTTCCCTATACGTACCTGGCAGTGTTGGGAGTGGTGTTCTCTGTGTACACTCTAGGAAACAGTCTTTGCCTGAAACTTGGTGTCATCATGCTCACAACTCACATTTTCACTTTATTCCTTTGTGGACTTACAGCTAAACATTCAGGAAAAAAAAAATTCCATTTATGAATAAACTCTGGAAAAAGGAGTGATTGAGGAGTCTTCTACCTATAGATGTAGAGGCATCTTTTTTCTGAACAAGCAAAAGGGACTGATTCTTTGCCATGTATAGATCCAGGTGGAAATAACTGATTGCAGCACCATATTCAACTGAAGTTTGTGCTTCTTTTCTGGATGTGCTTCCATCCTGGATCTTTCTCTGTGTGAATTCTTCACAGCATCAGTCTTGCTACTAAGTCACTGATTTTGATCTTCCTGGCAAAAGAAAAATTAGTCTTCCAGCACTGTGTGTGGTTCTGACATAAAAAATTACTCCTAGTGACTTAATTGACCTTAGACCACACCTTTATGTGCCTTCAAGAGTGAAGAGTCAGTTATAATCCAGTAATGCACAATTTAAACCACTAACTGGATCATGAGTGTTAACACCTGTTGAAATGTTTCCATATGGCCTTTGTCTGGCAGGAACAAAGCACTGACTGGTGGCTTTTTGAGTGAGAAATAAGGACTTGTAGCTGAATATTGAAAGATTTCTTTCTGATACCTGTAGTTTAAAAATCAGTGCAAGTTCTTGTTAACAGAAAATGGAACACCTGCCTCTTTTATTCTTCAAAGGAAACACCAAGCCAGGAGCTCTTCCTGGTGTTTTCATCTGTTCTCTAAAGACCATTCCTGTACTTCTTTCCCTTTCTTCCATGCATCCTGTCACAAAGGAGATCATAGAGATATGGCAGCAAGTTGTACTTGAGTCACACTAGGATGGCTTGCTGACTTTCTGTGTGTTTCTTTCCTCTCATTTTAGCCCTGTTGGGGTTCTCAAACTGCACCTCACTATCCCTTGCATTGCACTGCTTAGTAGTGGTCTAGCTGAGCACAGCAAACATGCAGATATGGATTTGAGTGATCCTCTGTTCTGTGCACAGCCTTGCAGTTCTTGAGAAGAGTCCAGGAGCAAAGATATTGTGAAGTGGGCTGATCAGGGTCTATGGCTTGAGCACAAGAGGAGATGCTGCTTGGCAGCTGAGGTGCATCTAAAGAGATCCTGATACACAGCAGGGAATACCCTGTGTGTTTAATATATGGTGTTTAATGTTTAAGCTCAAGTTGAAGGGTTGGTTTTTTCTTTAATTTCTGTTTACCAGAAAGATCTCAGGAAGGTTTGATAGCTCAACTCTCCATTTGTACATAAACACTCAATTAGGGAGTTGCTTTTCATTTTTTGATCAACAGATGCCTAAAGATGACTTGTCTACATGTATTTTATAATCAGTTGTAGAGTATGTACTCTACAAAATCAGAGAGTTCAAAGTTTGAATATCCAAACTACTTGGAGATTTTATAGAAGAGAGTATTTACCTATTTCTGTATTCCTCTCCTGGGGATGTAAAAGTTCACTTTCACTAATTCTGACACTAGCTTTGCCACTGTCAGAACAACATCGGTTAACTTCTTGATTGGTAACTCAGACTTTGGAGCGAATCTAAATCAGTTGTAAAAATCTGGGCTTTGGGGCTTTGTTTTATGGCATGGGTGTCCGGTCAGCCACTGTCCAAGTCAGTGTCGGAGACAAGGTTATCTTTGTGCACTTCTCGTTGTTATGCACCGGCAGGATCCTCATCAGAGGGTCACATTACAGTTCATTCAATCAAAGCCGTGGCAGTAGCTGGAGTCTGCCTCAGGTCACTTCCGTCCCTTGGGATTTGTAGGGCACTACCTGCAGTTATTTGCGTAATTTTATGTCACATAAGTGCCTTGATACTTTGTAGCAGTGATTTCAGAGGAGCAAATCTGTATCCAGTGTGTCTGTATCCAATGATGATCCAATTATCTCTTCACTTTCTGTCTTATTGCAACCATTTTTATGCATCCTCTGGTGTCTTGGAGTTCATTTTCACTGAGCTGTGATCTAATGTGTATTATTATCTTTATGTTAGTTGTTATAATTAGGTGTTGTATTTTGCTGCTCATGTGGTCGTGTGCTTGTAACAGTGGGAAGCTCTGCCTCTACTTCTGAGGTAATCTCCAAAAGCATTCCCTTGTGCTGCAAGCATTGTTCAAGTCAGGATGAGATAAATCTTATCCAAGAAGCATCTGCTTTTTTTCACTGAGAGGAAAGGAATCCTAGGTAACTCCTATCCATATCTAAATTGGTTAGTTTGGTTGAATCCCAACTGGGTGTTGACTTTGTCTGTGAATGTTGTCCTGGTTTTGGCTAGGATAGAATTAATTTTCTTCTTAGTAGCTGGTACACTGCAGTGGATTTAGTATAATATGTGTGTGTGATAGATAATGATGCTGCATAGATGTATAAATATATGTTATAAACATATACAAATACAGGCATGTATATATGTGTGTGTGTGCATGTACACAGGTAAATATATGTATATTAAGCCAAACCCAGTTTTGTTATTTCCATTCCAGAATCATTTGAAGAGATTTTTATGAGGCTATTGTACCAAAATATTCTTAATTTCTAATGTATAAATATGTTTTATACGATGCAGACTCCAGGATATTCTGAAAAGGAGGCACCTAAGAGGTGCTTTTTCAGTCCTGAGGAGAAACAAAAGGCATGAAAACTCACAGCCATGAAGAATATTCGGATTAGGAATACTTGAAGTCTGTATGTTGATAATTATTCCTCTCAAAGATGAATTTCAAAATTTAAGCTGATGTTTTGGTTTAAAACCTTAGATGCAAATGATGAGATGATAATCTAAATGTAATTTCTGAGCTATTTCTTTTTTGGTGATTTTAAAGAGATTGTGAATCACTCATTTCTTGGAAGGGAGTGATTCACAATCTCTTTTAAAATACTAGAAATAGAAATTTATATAATACACATTGCTTCAAAATCATAATTTTATATATTTTAATGGGAATCATTAGAAAGATAGAAATCTGAGGTTGCAACTTCATGGAAGGCAAAATTCTGAGAAAATAGGTAAGAAAGCAAAATAATAAATAAAATAAAAAACACAAGGAGTAAAAAAGTATTATTTACCATTAGAGAAATGAATTTTTAAATCAAAATATAAAAAAGAGTGTTCAAGAGTGGGGTAAAGGTTTCAGCTTGATTTCAAAAAAACTTTAAGCAGGAAGAATTCAGACAATGTTCTTTGAAATTACCAAGCTGGAGAAAAAAAGGAAGAGAAACAACTAGTAGATGAACATCTTGAAGAATACAGAGATGATTAGGTGGGTAACCCTTTTTCTCAAAAGATTGAAGTCTTTACTGTGTTGTGCAACACACTGAAGAACTTTATCAGGATATTCATTGTAGAGCTGGCTGTTTGGCTCATATTCATTTAACAGCCACAAACACACGAAGTAGCCCACCAAAACTGCAATGGAATTTTAGCTAATTATTCAATTTCACATCTGACAGGAGTAGAGTTTGCACAGGAAATTAATTTATATTAGCCATGAAACATATAGGTTCATGCTCTACTTTATTATTTCATAGATTTTTTCAGCACCATATAAGAAAGAGATCTTTCAAATTCACTTTAGGGTGGAACAGTATGATAAGATTTGTCAAGAAAGTTTTAGGTTTCTACTCCAAATTAGTAAAGTTTTGGAATAATTCAAGGCTGATATCTTGTAGGGTGTTTTTTAAAGGTGCTTTTCCAAGGGAAATAAGTTGTTATTCTGTAACTTTAAATTGTAGATAATTTTGTATTGCTACTCAGATTTAGGACTTGCAGGTTTTTTGTAAATTTTAGGGATAATATGTGTTCATTCAGCTGTCTGAGATGATAAAGAGTAGAATCCAAACTTCAGGCTGTGGAGAAAATCTGTGACTTAGAATCCACTGCTTTCCACATTTGTTCTGAGAACAATTCCTGGTGAACTGGGTGGAGGATTCCTAGGGAAATGGGTGTAATTTCAGTTTGTCTTTAATTTCTAAGAGTGCTAAGGTGCTAAATATGGGAATATACATGGAAACTCAAAGCCTCTCTTGTAAGTCATACTTTGAACATGTAAAATTATATTAACTAATGGATTGTGTTTGCAGAGTGTTCTTTTTTGGTTCTTAATCTCCATCAACACAGGTACAAGGTTTGGAAAGCTCTTATGCCTTTTCAGGGCCCAGAGGCTCAGACAAATGTTTCTCCGGTCTCACTCTGACTTCTCTTTTGACTAGCCAGCGTTTTATCCAGGTTCTGTGTGTTTTATTGAACTGAATTCTGGTTTTGCACACAGAAAGGAGAACAAAAATATGTTTCCAATTGTGCCTAATTTGTAAGGTTATAATTTTCCTCTTCAATTTCTCTGAGTGAACGCACAGCAGAACTTGATGGTATTTGAATGGTGGAAATAGAAATAGCTCTTAATTTTCATTGTGATTATTGCTGTAACATGCAAAATTTCTGAACACTGATGATAATATAATGTTTTTATTTTGATTTTTGTTTTTAAAGGGCACTATGAGAAGGTGTATGATAACCAGCTTAGCTTGGCCTGCTTTTTCAATGACCCTGAGGACAAATGGTTAAGTAACTACTTTTACGAGCAAAGCTATAACACTGCTCAATTAGTAGAAATTGATGGTGGGAAGAGAAAGGCACAAGCATATGTAAATATGGGCATCATCGAAGAGGGAGAAGGTAAGGCACTGACATCACAAAGCTGCTTTGGATGGCATCTCTAGTTATACAAACTAGGCTGAAATAAAAGAGCTGGGGACATGTAGTTCTGTAATGTTTAATCCTGCTTCCAGTTTACACTTACATCCTGTATTTTTGTTCTTTTTAAAATGACCTTCTGGTTCTCTTGACCGTAAGTGACACCCTCTTTGTTTGTTCCTGACTGTCACATTGGTGTTTGCTTCAGACTTAGGCCTCACCACCAGCTCCCTTTCTCCATGTACATCCTTAAACTGTGAGTCTCTGAAATCAAAAGATATTAATAGAAGTGACTAGAATCATAGAGCAGCCCATGCTCTGAGGGACCTTGACAGATCATCTGATCCCACTTTTCTTGGGAAAGGGAGCCTAAATGAGATTCTTTTAGCACCCTGTCAATCGCATCTTAAAAACCTCCAGTGATGGGGACTCTACCACATCCCTGGGGAGCCTGTTGCAGTGAACAGTTGTTCTCACTGTAAACAATATTGCTTTCTTATATCAAGGTGAACCTTGTTTCTGTATGTAAGAGCAGATATTACCTTTCATGGCAGAGGGGTTTGTGTGTGGATAGCAGTCTGAGTATAAAAAAGGCAATTTCCTCTGCCTAAAATCCTTTCATGGTGTGGGAGGGCAAGCAATAAGTAAGCCCCAAGTAATTGAATAAAGCCTGTTTTCCAGTTCTAATTTGTAAGTGTACTGCTGCTGCATGCCTAACTATTGCTTAAAATATGTGATTTGTGTAGCCGCTATGGTTTTGTTTCTAAATTTCACTGTGGGTTGAAACAATTCCAACTCTGAACTCAACTTGTGGCTGGTTCCTCATATAAAGTGGCTTCTCTTAAAAAAAAAAAAAAAAAAAAAAAAAAAGACAGTCAGAAATTGAAATATTTTGTGGAAATAGTCTAATTCCATTAAATGTCTGGTGGAATGGATGTGCTTTGAAAGATGGCCCCATTTCCCAGCAAAAGCCTGGACATAAAACAAAAAGTCTGCAGCTCCTTTTTTTTTTTTTTTTTTTTTTTTTTAATTTTTTTTTTTTTTATTGAAAGGGTGTTGTCCTATTTTTCCTCTTGCTCTCTTACAGCTGACACATGGCACCTTTTTTTATATTTCCTCACATCTTTCTGGACTGATGGTCATTCATACTGTTTTCCTGTGAGCTGTTGCTTTATCTTTCTTGCCTGCAGCAGCCAGACCTGGATTCAATTTTAAAATTTGAGCATGTACCAATAATCAGTAAAATGGAAGGATTACTTTTCCTACACATGGTATCATCCAGGTTCCCAGTTGATAAGATAGCAGTTGCTTAAAGCCCAGCCAGTCACAACCAAGTCATTTTCATTTTGAATGAAAAATGCTTAGGTCGGTTATCTACCTCTTACTCAGTAGAACATTACTAAAACTTTGCTGGATTTTTTTTTTTTTTTTTTTTTTTGCAACCTTTTTACTTGGTCCTTTAGTTACTAAAAAATAAAATTTTAAGAAGGTGCAGACAAGCAAACATTCATGTCTACTTGTAACTTCAAAGGCTCTTACTGAGTGTGACTCACTGCTGTTACCCAAGCACTGCCCAAAAAAAAAAAAAAATTAACATTTTCTACTTTATGATGTCTTAAGCAAAAGTTGTTGAATACTTAAATATCTTCAGGCCCATTATAAAGGCACATAAGTAAAGTTATGAAATAGCCTGAGATGATCAGAGAAGCAGAAATTTTATTTTCCTACTGAAAAATATTAGAAACTTTTAGAAGAGAAGCTTCTTATTAACCTTATTAATGAGAGATAAAGCAAAGTGGATTTTCAGTGCCCAGGGTAAAACTCCACTGAATCGTGGGCTCTGTCTGTTGAAAGTATTTTATTTCCAGAGAGAGAGAGGTAAAAAAAACCAAAGACGCTGAGAAAGTAAGCATAGAATTTGCTTTGAGGGACCACTGAGAAAAAAGACAGCAGATGTATTCCTTGCACTTTGTATTTTCAAGGGTGAAAAATTGATTCAAGGGCAAGTTCTGATTGGAGAAAAAGTGTGAGAGGACATATTGGGTTGGCATTCTATAATATTCCATCAGTTTTAATGATGTTATAAGTAAAATTTTAATTCTGCCTTTTTTTTTTTTTTTGTTCAGTTATTTATAATTTGATAATTAATTTGTGAACCAAATTAGTCAGATTCCCTCTTCTCTGGGGGTGTATCTACAGGAATAAATGAAAACATCTGATCCCAGTTATTTTCAGTTCTCTTATCCAATAGTGTATTTTTCATTACTTGGGAAAGGAAGCTGTCTGTGTATGCTTAGGACTGATTGCTTGGGAGTATAAAGTTAAACATGGACTTGTAAAGATTGCTGTTTGCCTTGGAAGAAAATCAATAAATTTGCTGGGTAATTTTTGTGTAATCAAATTTAAAGTTCTTTGACTTTCAGCCTGGTCCCTGTCCTAGAGGCTGGATATAACCTGATGTTCATTAATCTTCAAAGCTAAATATTTGTGGTGTTGGTGGTGTAGACTTCAGTCATGATATTTGGATGCAGGTCATTAGTAGCTGCCAGTAAGGGAAAGAAAACACTAAGAAGTGAGTAGCCTGCTACAGAAACAAATGGAATGTTCTGCTTGGAGCAAACATGATTTTAATGGCATTTCTTCACAGAATGAGATTTTTAAGTGCTTCCCTAAAATACTCTGCCTGTAGAATAAGGTCTGAAGCATTCACTGATTATTGGAGGGGTGTTCAGATTTTGATGCTGTTCAATTAGCTGTGCTATCCCCCTAGTTTGTCTTTCCTCAGAGGGCTGATAATAAGTCACTTTATTACTTTTTGTTACTCATCATTTTACTTTATTTACTCATTTATTACTTATTTTTTCACATAGCTCTTTAATGTGCTGATGTTACTTTGCAGACACTGAAAATGCAGTGACCTAACACATTTTTCTCATGTTGAATCCAGAATTACTTGTTGACCAAGTAAGCACAGGCTTTGTGATAGAATCTCTTAAGAAATGTAAGTTTAAAAAAAAAAAAAAAAACTTCCTGTACTTTCAATGCATTTTCAAAAGTAATATCAGTCATTATAAGCATATCAGAGAGTAAGATTATAATCATAGTTTATGATAGATTATTATTGTGCTTTCTGCTGAAGTTAATTTTGAACCTGAGGTTTACACTGTTGTATCTTGCAGAAGAAACAGTTGGAGTCCACTGAAAAACACAATGTCTAGTATTGTTTTGTACAGGTTCTTATGTCATTGCAATATTTGAGTGCTTTCTGTTTTGTGCTAGATGCTTGCTGCCTATCATACATGAAGTGATATGCACCTTAAATATATGCATCCCAAAGTTTAAAATAACTTATATCGATAAAAAGAGCAGAATGAGGGAAAACCAGGAGTTTGTACTTGTAGGAGCTCTTTGCTTCAAATATGTTACAACAAAACCAGATAAATTTCTATATTATTCAAAAGCATAGCTCAACCAAGCATCTGAAATTAGGGTACCTGTCAGTTGCAGTGCTTTGGGAACATTTCTTTAAATAATTGCTTGAGAAAACATATAAGTATCACAGTAGAGTCCAGTGAATAAAACTTTCACAGTTAATTACGAATGTGTGTCAGTGCCACTCCAGAACCTGGATCTCCCCTGCTATGAGAGCTGTAAGATGTGTGGAAATGATGCCATTTTTCTCAAGGCAGTGGTGGCTTTGAATTAGTCATCAGATTTATATTCTGCTAGCACATAAGGATCAACAAAAGTGGAGGTAATACTTCATCTGAAGTCTTTACAGGCTGAAAAGATTAAAGCCAGTCAGAACTAGTGAGAGAAAGGGAGCAAGAGCAAAGCAATGTTGGGAATCTCAGAGCTGATTCCCACAACATACACCTAATCCAGAAGCTCAGTTTTGTCCGTGTGTGTTTTTTTTTTAGATTGCAAGCCTTACGAGAGCCTTCCTCAATAAGGAATTCCTTTAGTCCTTTCTAAAATAGCTTCAATATTTCAAAAATCTGCCATGTCCTGCAAATTGATGAAGAGTTTGTAAGTGCTCAGTCTTAATCCAGCTCTGCCTTGATTATAAGCAATGTTAAGATCTGATTGCTTTTCAAACAGAGCAATATTATGCCAGAGTTGATCACTTCTGATCACTTTGCACCTAGCCCAAAAACATTAATTAGTTGAACCTGATTTATTTGAAATGGTGTAATTGTTTTGTCTGTGATCATGGATAAAATATGGTCTATTTCATGTGTTGATAGAAATTTTTTGATAGAAACTTTTCTGGTTGAAAGACCTACTAAACAGGAGGGACTTAGAAGTTTAATTAATTTGTTAGGAAAGAAACCACCACAGGATTCTTGCAGATTTTAACAATCTCGATTAAAACTCATGTGTAGGATTTTCCCTGTCACTTTGCCATTTTGTTGAAATGCAGGTTTTTATTAAGGAATTGCAGAAATTGATGGAAAGGTTCTGATTGTTTAAGGGGCATTTCACAGAATGGCTGGATTGGAAGGAACCTCTGAAGATCACCTAGTCCAATTGCCCTGCTAAAGCAGGTTTCACCTGAAACAAGTTGCACAGGATAGCTTTGAGTTATGAAGCTTAACTATTAATTACTGGATATATTTGCTGAACAACAACTTAAAGATGGTTCATGGCATCTTTGGTTTTGGAACATAAAAAGTCTCAACTGTTTATTTTCTTGTTCTTAGTCAAGAAATTCTTGCTAAGAATCCATTCTTACTAAGAAATTGTTGATTTTGTATTTTGAATTGTTTATGACAAATGCATTTTAATTGAAAACTGTAATGTATAAATAATTGAGAGAAACTCAGCATAAATTCATGAGTATCTATGCAGAGGAAATATGCACATTTAAGCAGAATTTCCCCAATTGGTTTGCCTTCAGGCAGAAATAATTTATATTCAGATATAAAAAAGAGAATGTTAATATTGCAAAATGAAGTACTAAAAAGGTTTAAAAAGGCAAAAGTTAAAATTGCTTGTGAAATTTCATATGCTTTTGTGTGTGCACAATTTGCAACTTCATTTTAATTACATAAAAATATAGTTTCTTTTTAAGAGATTCCTAAGTATAGCCAGAATGAAATTTATCTGTGGGATAGGTGTCCCACATACACCTTCTACGTTAATAGAGCTTTATGTTGTTATCTGTGCTGCAAGTCTGCCAAGCCCCCTTAAATAGCAAATCCTCCATAGTATAGTCTAGAAACGTTCTCCTTTACAATCTGATTGCATAATTGCAAACAGCTGGTAAATAAAACAAACCAGGGGGACAGCATTTGTGAAGAGAGATTAAATTCCTCCTCACTGCATGTGGAGTGCAGAGCTGTCATTAATAACAGAATTGCTGTGTTTGAACGATCCAGCCTGTCTGTTTAACTGTGTTATGTTTCCCCCATAAGGTGTATGGCCAGTAGCTGAGATCTCTTTACCATTGTATCCACAAGCCCAGGTTAGACACTGCAAGAAGGCAACCTAAAATGAATCCAATCTCTTCATTCAGGAACAAAAGCAATTCAGAAAATCTATCTTTTAGATGATCATTTATCCTTTTGTCCGTGTTGGAGATTCTGTTCAGTAAGCAACTTGTCTTGGTACCCAGTTACCTTTGTGATTTTTGATAAAACATAACGCTGATTATCTTCCTCCTTTTTATAATTACATTTGTCATTGTGTGGACCAAAAAGAGGAAAAGTATTCAAAGATATATATTCCTATGTAATTTTTTTATAGGAAGCTTTTGTGCTAGTTAAAACATGACAGTGGCCTAAAAGAGAGTTGTAGTTCTAGAGATTTAGAGATTATCTATCCTTTCAGACAGGTTTGTTCTGCATTTGTACAGTACCCTTTCCTCTGTGCTTCTACAGCACTTGTACTAGGTGAGGTTTGGTGTGTGCTGTGATAAACTAAAGCTGGATGAGAACATGCTGCTCCCTGGCCAAGCAGAATGCTGCTGTCTCAACATGTGTGGCAAGTTCTGTCTGCCTTTTTGTCTATTTGGAGTTTGGATCAACGTCTGTCCTCAAGATACTAATTTTCTAAAAACATGGTGGGAACTCAATGTCCTATTGACATCTTACCAAATTTGGTTGAAACTCACTCCAAAAGTAGTTAAAGAACGGGATGATCATATAGATTTGTTCCCTGTGGAGACTACCCTGAAAGTGTTCATTGTCTGGAGAGAACATACCTATTTATATAACAGACCAAATCCAGTAGTAACAAAATATAATTGGTTAGTCATGGTATTCCTCCCTCCTCGCCCCAGGTTGCATGTCCCAAACTATAAACTTCTCAGATTTATTCCGAGTTGTGACTATATTTTTTTTTCCAAACAGCTTATTCAGGAAAAGGCATGTAGGAATAGTTTAGACCTAGGAACATACTCGCTTGTTTCCAAATCCTTTGTCGTTAACTACATAAACCTGTTCCTAAATTTTAAGTTATAAAGAGTCTCCACATCATGCAACTTTAAAGACAGAAAGAATGGGACCTGAAATTCTGCAGTTTGACCATTTAAGGTACTTCCAGTCACTGATTTTCACCATATCAGCTGAAGCTAATTCTCCTTTGTTATTCTGCATTTACTCTGTCTCACTAAGTGTTTATATTGTTTTCTGATTGCTTAAGAATTGAATATATAAGTTGGCTGGGAAGAACTTAATTGTAGAGCATAATTTAAAATATTTACACAGCAAATTGGTAGGAGTTACTCTTTGGATATTCTGCTTTTCTCTGTCAGTCAGAAGCAGCCATAAATCCTTCTAGATTCTTGGGAGAACAGATTGATCAGGTTTATTAAATAATTGAGCTCATCCTCCTGCAAGTGTGCGAAGTAGTTCCCCAGCAAATGACATCTTATTATTACAGGGCTGTTACTGGTATTGAACTAACAAGTACTGTCTTGAATTGCTGTTATAGAGATTAGGAATATTTTCAGCTCAAATTAGCAGTCTTAAAGTCTGAAAAAGGCTTCAGAACATGCAACATGAAAGAAAAAGGGGCCTGTTAAGTTCATAAAAATATTCTTCATAAAATTATTTTTTTGTTCTTATTTTTAAAAGGTTTTGGTTGGTAATGAGGGTATTTTGAATAAGAGAACTCAGGAAAAATTCTGTTGTGATCCTACTTCTGAAAAGAAATCCTGTGAAAATGTAATACTTTCTACATGATTTTACTTCACTTGATTTAAAGCAAGGTTTATTATTAAGCACAGGGAAGTAACAATGTTCTTTACACTAAGAAAAAGTAAGTTTCTTTAAGCCTTTCGTGGTCACTCCCACTTTCCTGGCCTAACTCTTCAAATGGAGAATCTTTTAGTTCTTCTATAACACCTGGGCTCCAATCTGTGTTCTTGCTTTCCAATAAGCTCTTCAAAATATTCACAGCAGTGCACAGGTGCTGATTCTAAATTCTGTCATTTGCATTGTCATTAAAAGTTTTGACATATGAAAAAAATATCATAAATTAGTTTCCATTCCTAGGTATTCAGTGATTGTAAAGTTCGTTTTTAAGTCATAAAACTACTGTAAAAAAGCTATGGCTATTTACTTGAACTATGAAAGATGTATCAGGAATATTTTAGAAAATATTTGATGTGTGCTTGAATATAATGTGTTACACTCAGGTGAACTGTTTATATGGGTACTTCTGTATGAAACACATTCTAAATGTTTTTGGTGTCCAATATTGTTCTGTTTGCTTTATGTGCATGTTCATAAGACGATGACATTTAATGAAGAGATCTTTTTTAAAGTATTGATAGCCATGAGTAAATTATACTGTGTTTGATCTGTATTAAAGATTCAAAGTCCAAGATATTTGAATAGAACTTAGAATAAAAATGTAATTAGGTTACATCCCTAAAGTCTGATATATCTTTAAACAAGACTGCAAATGAAACTTTATTAAAACTTCAAATGAATTATTTCTTTGCTTTTTTAAATTCTTTTCCCCTCTCTTCCCTTTCATGTCTATTACTGACATTGCTGCTTGTATTTTACCTGTCTTTTCCAGGGTATTTTAATTATTTACTGCTTAATGACTAGTACTGAGATGAAGCTGCCCTCTCACAGAGATTTTTTGTTTCCTTTGCTTCAAAGCTTTGAGTGGTCTCGGAATACTGTAGCTGGACCAGCAGTTGTCATCATAAACTTTCCTGGAGGCAGTGTTTCCTTTCAGTAATTGACAAAGGAGGCTGTTTCCAGAGGTGCCTTTCCAGTGTCACTGAGAGCTGTTAGGGTTGCATGTCCTCAGCCATTACCAATAATCTGGAGAAGCCATAGGTAAAGCAAACACGAAGCTGTTAATAAAAATATATCTTGCTCTTCAGAGAATCCTCCAGGTTGCCTGGGATCTTAGCAGGTCATTAATCCAACTGCTCTTCTGAAGTAAATCATCTGCACCACAGAATAGCTCCAGTGTTGGAGTACTGCATCTGTTAATAAATTTATTGTTGGAAGCTATGGAAAGTAAAGGGAACTGGGTGGAATCTGAATAAAATGTAAACACTGCCAAAAAAAAGTATTTAAACCAAGGCAAGCATTTAACACAACTTAGCAAAAAAATTAATTTAGTGAAACTAATCTGCTTCAGTGTCACTCTCTCTATTTAAAAGATAATGATAATATTAATCTGTGAGGTTGAAAATTAATATAACTTGTTTTCATTATTTCTGTTGAGCTTAAAAGCGTCCTAAGCTCTGAAAAACAGAATTGCAAAGTATGTGCCATTCATCCCTGAGTTCTCTGTTCTCTTCCCTTTTTGCGTTTAGATATCCACCCAGAGACATTGAAATATTTGTGAAACCTGAAATGGGAGCATCCCACTGAGTGTGGGCCTGCTCTTATCCAGAGCCTGGAGTCTTGCAGTGTGAGCTTCCTGAATGCGTTTTGCATCTTGGGTAGCCTTTGCATATTGAAAGCACTTTGATGCTCTGCAAGTGTGAAAGAAGGCTTGAATAATACTGTGATGCAAGAATTCCGTTGTCTCTAAAATGGGTGTGTGATCATTCAGTTCATGTTCAACATTGTTTGAAATGTTGTCCTCCAGATTAAAATGGATATATATCAAAAAGTGCTTATTTATATATAATCAAAAAAGTCAGAAGGTGGCATGTGACAAATGCTGCTTTCATAAAATGTGTTAACCTAAAAAGATAAAGGAATTTTAATTGTAAACCAGAATTTTGCATGTTGGTTCATTTGAATGTGAATGTAAGACTGACAAGTTAGTGGAATTTTCATGTGGGACCCATTTGGTTGTCTTTTCTTTTCCCCTTGCTGGTCCACAGTGCACCATTCCCAAAGCAGCTGTCATTTCAGCTGCCTGGGGGAAAACCCTCCTGTTTGCAGCTCAGGAGTGCTGGCAGCAGAAGGGGAAAGGATTAGAGAGCAGCCAGGCAGCCAGAAAAGCCAGCATTATCCCTACCTTGTGAGGTGTCTCTGGGAGAACCCTTAAATAAGCCCTTTTTAGAAGAGGTTTGATATCCCAGTGTGCTGGTGGTGTGATACAGAATCTGTGAACTGTCCTGCTGCGGGTTCTACAGTCTGCACTGCCCTCTAGGTTTGTGTAGGTGTATTTTGAGTGCTTGAGTTTTAAGGCAAGTAATATGGGTCCTCAGAGGACAAGACTACATATGCTCTAATGCTCACTGGATTACTACAGTTATGATTTTCTTTTCAGACAACACACATTTGTTTAAGTAACGTAAACAGAAATAATGCATCATCCTCTAAGGTGCAGTACCTAAGACTAGCCTGGCAGTCCTTCACCCAGAGAAGGAAAGATAAAAAACTGTCCTTTTGCACTGCAGTCAGTCCACCAATGCTACATCTCAGGTTGTGTGAAGCTCAACTTTCCTTTTCTCTCTTCCTCTCTCCTTTGTGTCCTCAAGTGCACTACTTCTCAGGCATGGCTTCAGCTGGCCTTGGGCTACTTGGACTCCAGGCGAGATCTACTGGTGTATTGTCAAACTGGAGGAATGGTCAGAATACGCCCCAATGAGCCAGCATGTTCATTGCAATATTCTTATTAACTGCCTACGTCATTTTGCTTAAGCTCATGGTGGAATCTTTCTTTAAAAAAATTTAAAAATCAGCTTCTCTAAAGCAAATTCATATAAGTTTTTTCCCATTATCTTAAAAATACCCACTTTGATTGTTGTCTGATGATTGGTTTTGTTTGAGATGGATCTTGGAGAGTTATGAAACCACAAAATTTCATCTTAAATCCTTTCTGCAGTTTGTTTTTTCAGCTGGCACATGAATTCAGGTTATTGAATGTAGGAGCCGTCCAAGTGGCTTCTTTGCATTTCTTTTTACCTCAGGAGTCCAAGGTGGTTCAAGTGAATGAGAGGTGTTTGCTGAATGAGAGCCTTGTTTTATGTTTCTTGTGAACCCACCTCTGTTAAACACTTTTATAACAATCTCTGTGGCAGACTTAAGTATTTCAGCAGGAGTAGTGCTGTCATAATTGAACATAGAAACTGAGCTTAATACAAGTAGTTCAAGCAGTTAGACTAGAATCTAAGAATTTATCTTTTGAAAGACAATAGCATTTTTGGTTTTCCTTACCATTAACTGATGGCAGAAGACTCTCTAGATTAAAATATACTACATTATACTCAAAGTTTATTTTACCTTTAAGTTGTTTTAATCTACAGTGGAATATTTTCTGAAGCCCTCAACAACTGTTTGCAATTTAGAATTAAATGTGCTTCCTGCTTCTAGTGGTGCTGCTGGGGCAGGTTACCTAACAGACCTGTCACTTTTCTTGTGTAGTTGTTTCTGTGGCATTATTTTCATTGGCAAATACGCGAGCTGATAGAAAAGGAAATCATTAGGTGCTCTCAGTATTGCTGAGGCATGGAGCTTGAGCAGGTCAGTCACTGCATTTTGCAGATTGTGACATTTTAAATTACCTGTACACTACTGGAAGCAATCTGTGGACCTAATTAACATCACACCTAATTAAAGTCAGGAATGTATGCATAGAATTCTAGATATTTTTGCACTGCCTTTATTTGTTAAATACCACATTATTCAAATTTGAGTCTCTAATTTCAGTATTGAAAACTTCAGGTTTGTGTGCTGTTTTCTTAAGTGGGAGTAACTTTTTTTTTCCTTCTTCAAGTAATCAATGCACTGCTGAATGAGTTCATTTTAATGCACTCAATCATGCCTCTAATGTTTGTAGCTTACGGGCGCAAGCATCAGTAATGCAGGAATGTTATATGGCTTTAGTTTGGGCCATTTCATAAAATATTCATGGAATCAAAAATGTGCATCAAAATAGCGGCTGGGAGAATTACATTTATGTGCCTGCTTTTATGGCAGCTTCACATTTAAACCCATTTGTGTTAATATCTAGTCAATCTTTCTACTTAAAAAAAAGGCAAAATAGTAGTCTCCATATATACCCCTTTTGGTTTGGTATCTATTTCGTTATAAGAAATCTGTATTTTTGAATTGGATTTTAAGAAGGAGAATTATAAATTAACTTTTAGATGACCTAAAACATTTCTATATTTACAAAATTGCATTGAGTTATTTTGCTTGAATGAATAGATTTAATTTTTTAATTTGAAGCAATTCAGTGAAAACTGTAGCACAAATCTGTCAGAATTTCTTATATTGATATATGACTATTTAAAATTGATTTTCTACTTCCAAAATTATATTGTGACAATTTTAGCCTCCCATATTTAAGATTAAGCTGTTGCTGATGGGACTTCCTTTGTTATGCCCTGAGTTATATTAAACTATAAAAAATTATTAAAGTGTAAAATTTTGGTAGTGGTAGTACATATGCTGTAAGAGTTACCTTTCTGGTTTTTGATTCCTTTTATAAGAAGAGAAGAGAGACATCAGAGATTCTACAAGTCCATTTGGTATCCACTGAGATGAATTCTGCATGGCAGTATGAAAATAAATATGCAATTCCTATTAATGTTGCCAACTGAAAATAGCTTTACTGCTTTGTGTAATATTCTGCAAATAGATTTTTCAAACATGGATTTCTTAGAAACACCTTCTTGTTTTTCTCTTTGAATTCCTGAACCTATGAAAATACATTTCTGCAAGCTGTTTCAAGTGATTTTCTTACTGCATTGTTTTTTCTTTTCATTTTTCTTTTTTTGGTCTTTGGTTTTTTTCAGTTCATAATATAAGTAATTTAAAACTCTGCCTTTTCACTGCCTAAGTGAGATAAAAATGCTCTTATTCTCAGAAATGTTCTGCAATTGGCTAATTGCTTTCTTTTAATGTTTTTTCAAGATTTTCACATGGTGTTGTATGTGTGTCTGTAGCCAACACTTGCAGCAGTTCAGTGTTTAAAAATTAGAATGCACTGGCCTGATCAGTTCCAGCTGAACTGACGCATGACAGGGAGTAAACTCACCAGCCCTCTGAAAATATGATTTTCCCACAACATTTGAGTTTCACAGAAGCATTATGGATTAAATAAATAAGCTGATGTGTCATTTGCCAGTGGCAACAAAAGATTTCAGTTTATTTTCATGGAAGAATAAGTTCCAAAGTCTTAAATGTTTTACCTTCCATGAATTTGAGAAATCTCCAAATAGCTCTTCTTATTTGAATGAAACTTCAGCAAGCAAATTCCTAGCCATGTAAGGGCTTTCATGTCAGGAATTCCATCTCTTCCTTGTTTAGGAAATGAGCAGGTATTTTGGCTTTCTGTGCATCACTTACTTTTTAGTATTTCTGTGAACAGATTGTTTTACATTTTACTGTGTAATCTTTCTTGGTAATTCAGTGAAGCCAGATGTAATATAGATCCATTTGAATATTACCAAAAAAATCATATTACTTTATCATTTTGAAGCTTGATGTAGATGGATTGTTTCCAAAGAGGTTTCACTGAGATCTGGCATAAGGAGTGTGGGGTCACAGCTCTTAGGGTTAGGTCAGCTCCTGAAAACTAGGCGGGGTATGGAATGTATGAGTTCCATTTTTAGTCTGGTAGAAACTTTCTTAACTTATCAAGGAGATACTGCAAGAAGGGAACTTGGGTAAGAATCACCACACCTAATAGTTCTAACAACCTGAACAATAGTCGTTAAGATTGCAAGTTTTATTTGCCTAAACAATGTGTCCTGTTAAGTTATCATGTTACAGTGTCCAGAGAAACTCAGATACTGTTCAGCTTCATGGTAATACCACTTATTTGTTTGCTGCTTCCCATTCTTACTGAAAGTTTTTGAGTTACACATGATCAAATTCTAGTAAAGAATCCAGTATACATGTAGTTTATCCCAATGACTCAAATGTATGATAATACCCTTTCAGAAGAACAATCCATTTATTAATGAACTTCGGGAGAATTCCAAGGAAGAGTGGATGTGCTTATGGGAAACCAAGTGAACAAAATGCTGGCTCTACCTATTAGCATTACATTTTAACTTAACTTTCAATCATTTGTCACAAACCCAACATGAGCTTCTTCAATATCTTAAATCTGTCTTTAGCAACTTGGATAGCTGGAATTCTGTTGACTTCAGCGTTGACTGTTCCCTAAGAAGTTAGCTGAACTGGATAGACATAAACTCAGATTGGAAGCCTCTTGAGAATGGACAGGGGTTTTCATCTGGCTTTAGCAACTCTACATGTCTATTTTCTGTTACATCTACTGTCAGGGAGTCTGTTAACAGCTTGTACTAGTTGTGATAATTTCCCTTTGCCTTTCTATTTATGCAGTCTGATGTCAAGCGTGTGATATTTTGGAAAGAACATATAGAATTTTTCCTGTTTTCCCAGTGTTTTGGGCCATCTCTCCAATACCTGTCCCTAGGTAGAATGGAACTGAATAAAGCCTGCTGACTCCCCTTTCACCTGGCACTGCACTCTTCAGCACCTGTTGTCTCCTGTGGGATTCTTACGTGAATTTTAGGCTGTAGAACCATAAAATTATTTGTCTATGACACTCATTTAATTCGTTGCATTTTTGAAAGAGGAGTTTCTACTTGTCAGTTTTAGTTGAACTCGTTTCAATCATCAGGGAAACTTAATATGAAAATAAATTTAATTCTAATAAAGATGACTTATGTTTTATATTGCAAAGTTGAAAGCATGGTTATAAAGGGGTAACATATGCAAAAGACAAATCTAAATTGAGTTAATAAGAGATATCTGTCATAGGTGTTCTGCTGCTTCTAGGTTGGCTGGAGGCCTGGGGAGATAACCTCATTTTCTCAAGGAATGCTTAAAGAAGATTCTTCTCCAAGCTTTTCTCCTTTCCTTCCCTATGACTGGGAAACAACTTCTCTCCTTCCTGGTTTCTTTTTGCAGTTTAAATTCAGCACTGTAAAAAAGACAGCAAAACAGTAATAGTTCCTTGTGACTCACATCTCAGAAGAGGTGAAAACTACAAACATATAAATCAACGTATTTTATGGGGTTTTTTCAGCTCTTAATAGAAATACAGTTAATATATTGATGATCTATGGGACAAGATTCCTCCATCACACACAAACTTATGAAGGCAGGGTCACATTCACAGTTCTTCCTGCTACAGAATAGTATTTGCTAAACAAGATATTGTGACCGGAATGCTTTCTTTAGAATTATTTTTACTGTAAATAGTCTTATCTTACCTGCTTCCCAGCAATACCCATTATGTATGAGAAAAAGCTTTTCTGTTCTTTCCAAGAGCTTTGAATTTTCATTGTCCAGCAGGTATGGAAATCTCCTGGACAGAATTTTATGCAGAGGTAAATCCAGCTGAAGGTAGAGGAAAACTACTTGAATGTTGAAAATTAATTGAATTCTATCTTCAAACTTTCCTTTGCCTTAAAAATGTTTGAGTAACTTACATTTGAAGACCTTGGAGTATATTACTTCAGGCTCAATAATTGATGTATCAATGGTTAATGCTCTTGCAGTAAATCTACTAGATAAACTCACCAGAGTTGGCCTTGCAATAACTGTTGAATAAATTACTTTGCATGATAAATTCTTTTTTTCATTGATTAATTTGTTTGAATGAAGTTTTTTAGTTTTTCCCCACAGTTCTGATTCCTTTATCCCCCACACTTCAAATCTTTCACCACAGGTTTTCATTATGGAAAAAGAAACTTGAGGAATGGTTTCAGTTGTGATTATTTATGCATAGATGCAATTTTGATGTATGAGGACCACAAAGGCTTTATGAATCTAGAATAAATTTATTTTCTAGAAGATCCTGACATTGCATCCATGGAATCACACCCCTTCAACATTGGGAATTTACAAAGCAAAGCTAATTAAAAATGTGATAAATTTAAATTAGAGCCTTACTGGGTACTGTGAAATTTGATTGTATTTTCCAGTGATCTGTGGGTTATGTATTGAAGAGTCATGAAAAATCTGTGGAATCTTTGACTGCAACTTACTTATAATGATAAAATTATTATAGACTACAAACTTTAACAATTTTTGATGATTGCACTGATTTTAATTATGAATGATGTTTTCCAGGTCATGTCATGAAGGCTGCGGAGCATTTTGAAACATTTTATGAGCTAACAGAGGGCACATCATGGAAGGATGAGACAGGCTGCACTTACACTTCACTGGCATGTCAGCATCTCTGGAGAATTTATACATTGCTAGCAGACAAAATGCTGGAAAATAGACAACACCAAGAGGCCATCAAAATGCTAATAAAAGCTTTAAAGATGGCAAAAGAAGGTAGGTGGAAAACAGTGCTTTCCCATTCCTTGATTCAATGTGCAGATCATGATTTTCCCAAGAGTAAAGTAGAAATTGTCAAGGGTTTGAATGGGTGATTGTTTCCTATGAAACTCAAATGCTATCTGTACTCTTGCAGATCTCTGTGAAGCAGAAATGCCTTCTTGCTGACTACAAAGAAACTTTGTGGTTCCTCAAAGGTTTATCTCCAAAAAAAAACCCTGACAACCTTATGGGAACAATAATATAAAACACTGAACCCATCATCAGAAAGTGAAGTCACTGATGGAAGCTGAGGTCACTGATTTTGATTGGCTAGTCACTGTTGATTTGGCAGTTTTTGACTGATATTATCTGCTGGAAAAGTTACCTTTTCATGCTACATAGTTGCTTTATACTTGAAAAAGACAGGTTTTTATCGTAAGCAAACAAAATTTTCTATCTTAGTATACATAAATGCTTTTAAACATAAAGTAAAAAAATTACAGAATCACAGAACAATAGAGGTAGGAAGAGAAACCTCTGGAAATCATATGGTGGTCCTGAGCAGGCTGCTCAGGACTACGTCCCGTCACGTTTTAGTATTTCCACAGGTAGAGCCTCCATAACTACTCTGGAAAGATTTACCACTGTTCAAACACCCTCACAATGAAGAAGGTTTTTGTTTAAATACATATTAATTCAATATTTATCAGCAGATCCATTAGTTTTTTTAATTTAATAATGTATGCCAAACATATAATCTGTGACCCAGTCTTTGACTAGTAGTTGGAATAGATGAACTGAAAAAATGAAAATACTTTCCAAATTTAAAAATAAGTTCTGCAGCAAATAACATTGTGACTGTATAGGTCATAATACAAGCTTGTAGTGTTTTCTACTGATATTTTCTATAATATATGCTTAAATTACTGCTACAGTTTCACTCCTCTTACTATTAGGTACATTAACTAGAAGATCTGCTATGGATTTACATATGAATGTCTTCTTAATGCTAGTGAAAACTGCTGGATATTAGGTGATTGTCAAAATGGATCTTACATCTTTACAAAACTTTTTTTGACCAGGCACGTGTTCTGGTTCTCTTTTTTCAAATTTCAAACCAATCACTTTCACAGCTTCCTGAGGCATGTAGCACATATGCAATATATGTAGCTCATGTGCAATATATGAGCTGTTGTTCTCTTTAAATTTAAGTTTTAGGAACTTCTTTCTGAGGAGTTCTCCAGTCCCCATTCCAGAGCCACACTGGCTACTGGATGTTATCTGCAATGTCCATTCTTGTCCTTCTGGACCATCATCTGTGTTTATGCACTTTAGGAATTAGGATCAGGTATTACCTGCTTCGGACTGTCAAATCCTCTTAAGCGAGGAAGAAAGTTCTTTATGTCCCTAGCAACTTTTAACTACTATTCTTCTGTGAAATTGTATTTCTGTATCCTTTTCTCTTATTATGCCTTTTAAGGAATATTGAGTATTGGAAAAGACCATCAGGTTTTTGAGTTACAGGCTTTTAATCATTGTAAGTAAAATATTAAATGCTATAGATAGAGCACTGCTGTGGCCTCAGTAATTATTATCATTCAGAGAGTTTCAGAACTAGGTGTAGGCTTCTGTGTGTTTGGACTGAAAAGGCTACAACTGTAAGCAGACAATCTCCCTTTTCATTGTAACTGTATTTATTTATGCATTTTACAAAATACTTTGATATGCATTTATTCTTCAGGTTGATTTTTCACTACTTATTGTGTTGGAGTAGAAGGTTATTGAGCAACAGAGAAATTGGATTTTTGGCTATTTTTAATATCATTTCATCAACAGGGTTTTTTTTTATGGCTACTCATGTTCTGGAGTGAATTTTTTGAATATAGTGTGATAATTTAAGAACTACATAATTACCTTATATTTATTTTGGTATCAAATAGATTATTTTCTCTTGAAGGAGCCATGCAAAAGAACCAGCAAGCAGTGTTTGTTAGACTGGTATCAGTGAAATAAAGCCTGGCATGGAAAGGTGGGATGCACCTTAGCAACAGCCTGTCCAGGATTTTCTATAAGTACTGCTTGCAAGTATGAGTTAATTTTTTTTTTTTTTCTTTTTTTTTTTTTTTTTTAGCTCTTTTACCCTACAGTAGCTAGTAAAACAAACAGGAGAATGGTCAACTGGTGGTTCTCTCTTGGTGTTTCACCAAGATTCACATTAGCAAAATATGTGGATTGAGACACATTTTGAGCTTTTATATTAAGGTTTATTATCTATTTGTACCCACTTTTAGTTTATATGGAGTATATATAGAGAGTCTAGTATAATTTTCTAATGTGAAGACATTAGGACCATGATTAAACAATTAATGCCAGAGAACCTTACACATGTTAATTTGATTGTACTGTATTACTGGAACATATTTTCTCTGACTTTGCTGAACTTCCCTGGTGAACTCCATAGCCTTTATTTTTAATTACTACTGTATGTTTTCAGAAAGAGACACATGTTGGGATAAGGAAAGGGAAAAATTTACTACAGTATTTTAACATCTGTGTCTTGTTTAGGAACCTGCAAGAACTTTCTGCACCAATGTCATTTTGTCCAGATCATGCTGGTAACTCTGCCTTTTACCCTTCCTTTAGGAGGTGATATAAAGATGCATGGAGAAGCAGCCTATTGCTTAAGTCTAGCATATCATCTTTCTGGAGAACATGAGACAGCATTAGCAGTAAGTTTATTCTTTGCTTTAGCTTCCTAAATGTCTTCCTCTCTCTCCTCAGCATGTTTGGCATTTGCAGAGTGGAAAAAACTTGGAGAGACTTGGCTCATGGACCCTTTTGTAACTTTATCCAGTTCTGTAGGCAGGGACCCATGTGGCTCTAGCATTTGTGCTTCCAGTAAATTCCAGAACTGATTGAGTCCAGGTTTTCATGCTTGGATCTGTAGAAATTGAACATAAATTGACAGTTCAGGTTATATGTGACTAGCCTTCCTTTTCTTGTATATGTGTGAATATCAAACAGTCTCTTTTGTTAGGTTTTTAAAACACCAGTTTTGCAAATTAGTTTGGTACAGAGTATTTGTGAGAAACAATGAAAAATATATCAGTTCACACACTGATCCGTTCAGTAATTTAGAAGAAATATTAATTGCTCTTGAAAAGCTGTAATGCTGATGTAATTCCTGCTGTGGATACTTGATTTCAAACTCCTCTTCTGATGTTTCCCTTGAGCCTTAATAATTCTAAGACAGTGAGAGCTTTGCATGTGGAATTCTAATCTAGAAGGAGGGTTTCCTTGCTTCCTCATAGGTCAGGGTGAGAGGAAAGGTAAGCAGAAACTTGATTCTTTTGTGCCAGTCATCAGTCACAGTCCTCCATGATCCTCTTAGAAATGTGGAAAATAAATTTGAATATTTTGTTCATAATTATTGAAATTAATCAGGTGAATAATTTCTCTTTCTGTTTGTTCTTGTAACTGCAGAATGACTGAGTATTCTATTAATGAACTTGTTTTATAGGGGTCATTCATTGTGGGTATTTGTTGTGATGGTTTTTGTTTCATTTGTTTTTCTCAAAAGTAGACCAGTAGAAGTCCCAGAATGAATTCACCATGTATATCAATATTGCTTGCTTGGCTCTTGCAGTGTAGGATGTGTTCTAGATTTCTGTCTGATTTCATTTCTGTTATGATTTTTTTAGAAGTTATTGACCACCTTTATGCATTATTCTTCAATGCTGAAAGTCCTATCTTCTGCATAAATCAGTTGAATGCTGGAAAGGGGGAGCCTGTTCTCAGTGAATTGCAGTTAAACCTGCAGCTGAATGTAAAAATACTTCAAAACTAAAAAGCTCCAAATAATTTTACAAAATTCTATCTAATATTTGCAACAGCAATGAGAATATGGTATTTGATCTTTTACAAGAAGGCAGTGTGATAGATTAGACAAGAATATTTTGTACTTCAGTTTACCTGCAATTGTTTTTTGCCTGACAAGCATGCTGGCATTCTTACCTGAGCAACTTTTCTCAGACTCTCAGAAAATTAATATAACTTTTAATTTCACATAATATACTTTGTGAATTCTGAAGACTAGCAAGATAAACAAATGTGCTAAATGAAGATCTTAATCTCTGAAGAATATACAAAGGATCAAACTACCCTTGAAAATGTCAAAAGTGTTAGTTGTCCTGGCATTGTTTCCTCAGAATCAATTTTGACTACATTTTGTAGCTATTCCCTTCTCTTCATTGTTCTCACATGTCTCTTGTCAAAAAGTTACAGAAATCATTTGGAAGTTGCATTTCTTTTTGTTGCATGCAGATTTTTTTTAAGCAAACTTCTGAAACCATGAATTTTTTAATGTACTGATACTCATTTTAAATATGTAACCAATAGGTAGTACCTAATGTTTTCAGTCCTACAAAAACACCTGACAGTTAAGGAAAGCAATGTGCAAGGACAATATGGTCTCTGTAGTACAAAAACAAGTTATACATTATGTTGAAAGTATAAAATATTATTGTAACAGTAATGGAAATACTAATATTTTCAGTGGTAATAATACAGTGGCATTTTCTAATATAATAGCATTGCCAATAATATTACATGAAAAACTTGTAAAGTACTTTTGTTCAAAAAATGCACTGTGTTCTCTGGGATGAAGAAAAAGGGGTACAGTTTTAGCTCCTTTTGTCCTTTGCGGTGATCAATACAGACAGCAGTAAAATATCCATGGTTGACAGTACTGTTGAGCAGAAGTTGTCTTCATTCTCCAGTTGGAAATCATTGCCTGAAATTTCCCCTTCTGTTCTCACTTTAATGGTCTCTGTATCCAAGGGGAGCTCAGATGCTTACGGAGATGAAATCATTGCCTCCTGTTCCCAGGGGCCCACTGGTTATCATTACACATAACATGCAGACAATACTGCTAGGAGCCAGTTTGCCTCATGGTAATATGTAGTTCATCACCAGCTTCTGTAGCATGCTAAAGAGGTCTTGCCACACAGCTTGGGACTATTCGGATGTAGACTCAGGGGTCTCAGCAGTTATTTCCCTGCTTTGCATCAGTTTTCATCTTCTTTATCCCTTTGTGCCGTGGTCCACCTCAGGCAGTCTCCTTCTAGGGGAATCTGAAAGGAGCAGCTGTTACAGGCATCATTTCCTCCAATTGTTGCCACTTGGTTCCTTTTGCTCTTTAGCCTCCCTCCCCCAACATGCACAGGCAGGATCATGCATATGAACTTGTTTCTCTCTCATTCATGTCTTCTAGCAGGGCAGAGAAGCATATGTTCAAAATAGTCATTATCTGATGCAGTAATTAAAGACTGAAATGATTAAGCTGCAGCCTATTCTATAAAAAAATGGAGTCCCTTTGTATCCAATGGGCTGATTTTGTTAGAGAAGGTTTTTATTTGCTAGGGACTTGGTGTTTAACATGATTTGATTTGGTTTATAATCTGTATAATAAGTTAAATTTGATTTGATATATATGATTGATTTCAGTGGAGCTACTCAGATGTAAAAATATAAATGTGTGCTAGTTTAAAAACTTGAGAACTAATTACGTTCAATAACAGTGGGGTATGTTCATAATATTTTTCATATCATCTGGTTTCTGATTTTATAATCAAGCCTAATGGTTTTACAACAAAATATTAATAGTTCACATTATATAGATCTCATCTTAAACATTATAGATTTTGTCATGGAGACTTCTCCATCTGGGCTAATTTTAAAGTAAAAGTTGCTGTTTACTTGTTTTTTCCTCAGACTCATTATACAAGCAGAATATTAAGTGAAATATTTCTGTGTCACTAGAAATATTGCATAAGGTATTATAATCTAATGCTTGATGTGAGATTTTTTTTTTTCTTAGACTGGGCTTTCAAGAATTCTTCAAAGTGTAGGGTATCATGGATTTTTCTCTTTCAATGAAAGTTGCATGCCAGGTCATTAGGAAAAATCCAGTCTTCGTTCCTCATCCAAGTGTTAGGGTTTTTTCTAAGTGTTCCTTTATTTTGGATATTGAATCCTGTGCCTCAGATATGTTACACGTTTAAATAATAGAGGCAATGTTCATGAGTACTGAGACTCATGCCAAGCTAAATGTGGTAATTTATGACATAATGCTGTCTGCATGAATTGTCAGAATTACAATACACAAGCCACAGGCATAAAATTATCAAGAAAATTTATGAACTTGCATAGACATCTTCCCATTCAAAATGACCCTGTTACAGGAATCAGAGGTGATTAATGGCCATAAACTTAATTTCAGAAAAATTAAGAAAAATTCCCAGTCAAAACAACTGGGAATTTTGTGTCCTGTGATGCAGCTGGAGAGAATATGAGAGGGGTGCAGATATTCTGAATTTGGTTTGTACTGTCCATTTTATGTGATTACAACTGTTATATCTCATTATATGGATTATGCCCATGTGGATGGATGGATGGATTTGGTATATCAAGGAGGATCTTAGCAAGTAAAAGAACTCCAAAAAGTAGAGTGAATATTATTCTCTTTTCTCTCAAACATTGAGTAAGGTTGTTGAGAAGAATGAGCATGTGAAGTTAGAAGGCTGAACTTTAAGTCAGTGGTGTCTGAATAGACCACTGAATTTGGGTTTCAGCTTTCATTATTGTTACCTAAATAAAAAAACCCTCTCAAATGCGGACTTACAATACACATCCAAAGATACTGCTCAATGGAAATTATTTCAAACTTCCTTCTTTTAAATCAGACATATTGTCCTTTATTCATGTCTAAGTGATCTTTAGCCATTAATAATGAAGTGTAACATTTTCAGCTTAGCAAATAGCATCACATGCTTGGAAAAGCATGTTAGCATACCAGTTTAAGAAGAAGTCTCATCATTCCTAGAGGCTCCACTTTCATTGAAGTGATTTTTAAACTGTTTTAAAACTGTATTCATATAGGAATTTAGTGGTTTTCTTATCTGAGGAATAAAACCCCAAAACTTTGAGCCTTCTTAGAAGGTAGGCACTTCTGATTGATCTTGAGACTAATAGATTATGCACAGAGAAAGGAGTGGCCCAATTTTGAAACTGGTTAAATTTCATGTTCCTGAAGGGTCCCACTGCTGGTGAAGATAATACAAACAAAATTATGTGAGAGAATTGATATTGGGAGGGAGCTTTGTCCTGATAAAATATACTGACTCAAATGCTGAGGGAATTAAGAAATTAAAAATTATTTGTGTTGACAGTATTAAAGAAGACCTAGAACTTCAGGAAAGAGATGAATGTCTGATCATTCAACTAAATCGTTGTTGTTAATTTAGCACTTAATTCTTGAAGTGAAGGACAGTTCTAACTTTTTATTTGGAAAGCTAACAGTCTCTTAGTGAAGGAAGGAGTTCTTTTGTTGATTTAAGGTAAATAAGATTTTTTTCCTATTTTAACCAGTTTCTTGAAAATCGGTGAGGAAAAGGTTTCTAATTATGAAAAGCAGCAATGCTACTTTCCTTCAATACTTCTCTGCACACCACACAGTTTTGCACCTTGGTGTTATGGTGTCCAGTACACTTGCCTTGAAACATGGTGTCATTTTCCTTTTCAGCCTATGGTTCAGGTTGAATTTTGCTTGGTTAATGGCAGCACAAAAACCCCCTTCAGTTGTGTAGATTTTTGTCCAGATAAATGGGCCACAAGAACATCCTCTGTAAGAAAACACTCGTAAATGCAGTCCTGCTGCAGAATTGCAGTAGTCGATTTATACAAAAAATATAGAGCAGAAGAAACAAAAAATATTAAATACATTAAAAATCTATTACATGATGATAAGAAAAATCACAATTCCATGTTTTCCCACAGCAACAATGAATGTTCTAGCTACTTGTTGATATTGACCCTACTCTTCAAGGGTCTCATGTCCCATAAGAACAGCTACCAAAACACCATGAATGGCTGGATTTCCATCTCATCCATTGCAGTTTTCAATTTATTCATTCATACACCCCAAAAGAGTAACAATACTGCAGTGAGTTGGAAGTTTGAGTGCTCAATCCATTACATAAATCTATAGCACTTTTTCAGAATGTTAGAATTATCTGACCACTGGCGTTCTCAAGAATCTGAATACAAGTTGGTGAAAAAAAGTTTAAAACCTCAGTTTTAAACAGAGCTATGCCCGGATGACATTGTTTTGTTTTGCTTGTTTCTACTTCTGAAACTTTATATATATTTATAAGATTATGTAGCCTTACTTAAAATATATGTATTAAACATCCTGCATTTAGAAGTTCTGCTATTTAACATATCAAATGTGGTTTCCCAAACTCCAAAACCTATTTTTGGTAATATTTTGACTCTACTTTAAAATAATAAATTGTAATATTTTATCATTATTTATTTGTTATTTTATTATTGCCTTACACACACATGCAGGCACTTAGACACACTTTCTGTATGAGTATAGAAAAGAATTGGAGGGGAGTGCAGTGCAGCACTAGTTAAAGTATATTTACATCATAATAGAGATTCTAAGATCAAGAGAATTGTTTTCATAACTCTGAATTTTTTTTGAGACATTGTTCTAACTGTTATGTTTGAACTCAGAAAAAGCAAACTGCCCTTACTGGGAGTCTGCTCAGTTCTGATATCTTGAAAAATTGAGGACAAAGCCATAAAAATTCCTTAAACTGCTCTGCTAGGCAATAAGAGTATCTTTACATCTGGTTTTCACTAGGCATGGTGGGCAGAGCACTTGGCAGTCATGGAGCCTCAGCTCAGGTCTCACCTTTTTGGTGTTGCTGCTGGGATGGAGTAACCTCTGCGTGCTCTCCACTGGTGTGCCCAGTGCAGGTGGCTCTTCCTTGTGCTGTCCCAGGCAGGCTGGCAGCGAGACTGGGGACACAACTAGACTGGGTCTGCTTCTGGGAAAGAAGGTTACAGTTAGCTTGTCCTGACTGAGATTTCTGAAACTCCGATAACTGTCTTCTGTCTGTTAGAGGATGCGATTTAGGCATTTTCTCTGGAATCTATTGAAATGTTTTTTAGAGTAGCTAATAAAATATGCTCCTTTTTTTTCTGTTACCCTGCTTTTCCTTTTTTTTTTTTTTTTTTTTTTAAGCACCTGCCAATGTAAAATTTCCCCTCATTTCATTCCCACATTGGATTTCTAGCTTAGGTCTAGCTCAGAACCTAAATGCTGTACATAATTGAGGGAAAGGTGTAGCTACAGCATGTCTAAGTCCATAGTTTGTCATCTGATAACGATAACATACAAGATCTTGGGAACTGCCAGCCCATTAGTGAACTTCCATTAGTGGAACTGCACATTCTATACCCAGGGCTGTAGCAAATGGCTGAGGAACTGCAAGAGAAATTTTCTAACTTTGTTGGATAATCTACTTAAAGACTCTTAATGTGTTGTGAGAAAAGAAACATTTGTAGCCACACTGTACAAATTCAGGAATTTCAGTACTTAAATGCAAATGTATTCATAATCTGGGAGGTTTTGTTTTCCATTGTATAGTTAATTCTAATGAACAGATTATAAAAAAAATTCAGTAAAGGAAGGCTTTTAAAATTAGATTGGTTTCTCAAATTGGTATAGTTCAAGCTACAGCAATTGACTTATTGTTTAAATTTCAATTCAGTTCTTCTCAATGACTTTGGGAGTACAAGTCATACATTCAGGTATTAACAAATGCTTAACAACTTTGCTTGATCAGAGCCATCAGTGGCTAAATTGGAGAGTAGGTCTTGATGCAGGCATTAGATCTTGAGGAATTTAAAATTTATCATTTGATAGATAAATAACCTGAGAAGTTAAAACACTGAGGCACGTTTGTGTAAAACTGAGAGCTTGATGCCTCCTTGCTAGAAGCAATTTGTTTTGCTGTTTTGCTTTCAGCTTATGTATTATTTCAGAGCTGATCAAAAGAATTGGTAGCAAAGTGTGAAATAAATTGTACTTTGAAAGAAATCGATTTCACATTCCTTGGTGCTTTAAATTATTTTAGTAATATTAATATTTAAAATATTTCTGTCTGAAATCCTTTTATGACTGCATACACCAGTAAAGGTCCCCATTTCATTCAGCTGTTTTTCATACTAGTATATTACATAGTAAACATTGTAAAAATACTATACTTTTAGCACTGAAATAGATGCAAAAGATCTCAAGTGTCTATTTGCATCTACATAACTCAAGTTTTATTCAGTCAATAAGAACAGTGTATTAATCCTTTTAATGCATTACATGGGTTAAAATTTGAAGAATATAAGGTTTTCAGCTGAATAAGATCCCTTCTTGAACTTCGATATTGGTTTGCAGAAAAGTACCCACTACATTATCTAGTTTAAATTGGTTTTATACTTTCCTAGTTTATCTCTGCAGTTTTTACCATTGTTGTGCAAATTTAACTGTTTGCTTGCTTGCTTGCTTTTAGCTAGGAAAACTTTGTGTAGTTAAAAATATCTGTTCAAGATATTAGTAAGCATGAAGCAGAATATTTATAGGTGCTTTGTCAAAGAAGTAATGGGCATTTAAGCATGCAGGTATGTATATATATTGTGATACTAATAGCTTAGCAGGTTACAGTGAGTGATCTGACAGCCAGGTACATTCATGTAGACACAACAATCTTATAAAAGCAGTCCAGACATCTGGATCACAGTCCTGCTATACAAAAACATTTCTTAACCATTCACATTATTGCACTTACCGCAATTTCCATTCCTGTCCACCCCTTTCTCCTTGTTTCTTCCCCCGGCTCTGCCTTTGTCTTTTATGTGCTCGCAGAATCTCACTTTTCCTTTACAAGTCACCTCCATCTGCTTATGTGTCAGAGTGGCCCCTGTGCCACACAGCACATAGAGGAATTCTCAAGATGAAGGGCTGTATTCACATCACTACTTCTGTCTCAGCACTGTTTCATGCTTGTCACTGCTCAGCACTCAGCGCCACACTGCCTTGTTTTGTCAATAACCATTTATTTGTTGCTGGAATAGTAGCAACCATTACATCTGACCTCCCTGTTTCATCAATTATGAATAGATTATTGGATGTGAACATCTGCAAAAGCTTGCTGTTGAACTTACCTCCTGGCTGGGATTAGATAAAGTATTAAACTGTTGTTTATTGTCAGGCCAAAACTCTACTGGGAAGCCAGGGAATTCCAGGACTAGCAGACTCCCATCAGCAAGCACCAAAAATTGTTTAGTATTGCCACCGTTTCCCATAAGATCGTAGCCATTTATTATTTACACTTATTACTAGTTGTTATAACATACTTGATAAAAGCTCTTGGCAGGCACAGTGTTTCCAGCTATTGTCACATCTGTCAGGATGGAAAAGATAGATAAACTGTTTTTTCCTCTTATATTGCTGTTAAAGGGTAACAGATGAAGCTTCTTCACTCCAGACTGTTAAACCATGCTTTATTTTGAAGAAATATGTCAACAGTGGCTTGCTTGGAAAACATTACATTCCTGTCCTAAATATAGATTGCAGTAACCTTTACTAGGGCAATGTCTTTTGCAGTTGAAATTTCAAATTGTACGATAATAGTAAATGAAAGTACTTGGATTTGATGTTTGCATAGCTTTTTGCTCTGAAGGACCTGGATGACTTTTTGAAAATTTTTCAAATATGAATGAATAATAAAACCTTTTATTAGGTATAGGAAATAAGAAAATTATTACTTCATTCCTGCAAAGTTGTTGTTTAAAAAATCAGAATTAATATAATTATTGGTGACACAGAAGTCCAGAATTAAGGACAGTAAGGCAGAAACAAAAATTAACCTCTATTCAATCATTTGTACATTTCATCTCTTTAAGCTTTCTGTGCAGCAAAATGAAGCATACAGGGTGAACTCCTGACCTTGTGGAAGCCAATAGAAGTTTGAAATTACTCTAGGGAAAGGAACCTTTTCAATTAGTTACTTGTATTTACATATCATCCATTCAGAATCAAAGTGAAATGTACATGCCTTGAGTATTATATGAAGCAGACAAGACTTGATACAGGCAAAGAGCCTTAGGTCTGATCTTGATAGACTGTTAAGGAAGGAGTGAAATGTTTGCCATCCTCCCTTAATCCTTCAAGCAGATGCACACACAAGTAACCTGAAGCATGTATTGCTGAGTGTTTGTAGAGCATGAGGGTAAACACTGCACTTGATAGCCCAGTAGATCAGGGGAGGAGGAGTGTGTACTGGATTAGTTACCCGCAGGGAGAGTGGAGCCAAGCAGTATCTCAGTGGTAGCCATGTCCTAGCTCTGGAAAGTCTTCAACAAGGGTGTTCCCCTTTGACATTTGGCTTGGACAGACTTCTGGCTGGTTTCTTCTACTTCCTGACCCTGACCCTGACCCTGACCCCTTGCTCCAAGATGTGTCCTTATGCATTATCCAAATCAAGTCCCTGGAATAGGAGTTCTGGAACAGACCAATTTGACCAATTCCAGCTGAATTCTTCCTGTCTCTGTAAGGAGATTGACAACATTTGTGGATTTCTAGTAAATTATCGAAGACTATAGCCTGTGTAAGTGCATATGGCTCAGGGCAAGGAGTTAACAATCACAGGACTGAGTTGGTGAATTTTAGTTATGAGTAAAGAGGGAGAAGTAACAGTTCAGTCAAATCAGGGAGTGCTGTCTCTTTCCTGGGTGTGGCACCCAGTTTCTGTATCCCTGAGCTGTGAGCATGCAGATGGAATATGTGCAGCTTCTACCCTGGATGCTCACTATGCCTGAGCACATTTAGCATTGCACAAAGTGTGGCCTGCCATTCAGTTACTGGTGTGTAATATTCCTGGGATCAATGAGCTCTGCACATTGTGATCAATACATTTCATGAACAATACCCTTTTCTTTTGCTGTCCAACCTCTCCTATGCTGTGTTTTGGCAAAAAAATAAGAATACATCTGGGTTTGTATTGTGAAACTTCTTTGATCTTACTCGGCATGGCCACAGGTGTGTAACCACTCAAATTATGGTAATAAAGACTGCACTTTTTGGTCATTTTTAAATATGCATTTTTGGGGCAGCTACTGGTCAGAGTTCATTGAACTGGAGAGTGCCTATGCATACAATTCTATTGTCTCTTATTTTCACTGGACTATATCAGTGTGATTATTTAGTAACCATCAGAACTATATGTTTTTTCCTGAAAGTATTTAAGAGGTACAAAGTGGTATGAGTCCTGTACTCTCACTTGACTGCATTGTCTGTCTACCAACACCTATTGTTGGCTTCAGAAAAATACTGTCAGATGCTGCTAGCCAGGCTGGGCCTTGGCCTGCCACTGCAGTGCCTGTCAGGAATCATTAGCAACTGATCTCTTTGACTAATGGTCCAGTTGATTGTCTGATTCATGTTCAAGATCTGTAAATGAGGCAGAAGCATCTTTCCTGCTCACCAGCTGTGAAATGGCTAAACACAGCTAGATTTGCAGAAATCAAAATAAATGTATTTCCAATAAAGTTTGGCAACAATATCTAATCTAAAGCTGAAAGCAGAACTTATGTTTTCGTGTTTTTTAAAGTTACAGTATTATAAATCAATGTTATCTCATGATGTGCTTGTCAGAGAAATGTATTTTACCAAAACAGTGAAATGCTGGTAGTAGCATTAATCTTGTGTTGAGTTGGATAGATGTTCTTTATTCAACATAAATTCATACTTTCAATATTTTCTCTTTTGTCCATTATCCCCAGATGTACCAGTGTTCAACAGAGCCTCTGTGCTTTTGTCTGAGTCCTCTGTATGCTAATAGGGTGGGTGTGCGTGTTTTTGTTTCATATAAAAGAATTACAGATGTGACAACAATAAAAAATAAAGGGTGGGATTTTGGATGGAGGGGGTTCCTGGGGGAGGAGCTCCTTAATCTGTTTTATATTAATGGAATAAGCCCTGGAGGGTCAGCCTGGCATAATGTTGAGATAACTGAGAAGTAAATCTGGGTCTGAGAGCTCACTACTATTTTTCTTGGAAAAGCAGGTTAATATGAAATTTAGCTAGAGAATTAGTGTAAGAGCCATGCCACAAACAGGCTCTACTTTGTGGATTTAAGCAGAGCTTAAGACTTTATTTTTACACTGTAATTGTAGACACAACAGACTTACAAAGACACTGAAAAAGAGTTGTTTTTGTGAATGGAAGCTCCCGCGGGAGCTATCCTGTGGTCTGTTATGTGGAAGACAAAGCTGAAGTCCACCTTCCACTTCTACCTTCCCACATCCTGCACAAAGGAGAAAAAGTGATTGAAACCCACTGTTCATTTCTGTATTAGACTTTGACTTTCATGTTGTTTGGGTTTTTTAAGCTAGTGTTTCCACAGACCCACAGAAGTAAAAAGTTTGAGATAGTCAATGTGCATTATCGCATTGATCCAAAAAATAATCTGTGACCAGAATCAGTGTGTTTTTGTAATTGTTATGTTGTTAATATTAGGCTACATTTTTATATAGAGGTAGAAAGAGCTGTACATTATTCTAGGCTGTTCAACCTCATATACAATCTTTTCACACTAGTTACTAGGAGTATCAAACCGTCTTTGAAACAATATGAAAATTTTATAATTTTATAATGGAGTCTAGCATGATCAAGACAAATCTATTGTAACAGCTTCCTTCCTCAGAATTCTTTGTACATGGCTAATTCTAAAAAAACCAACCAAACAAAAGAAAATATAAAGGAAAAAACAGACATTTTACTCCTTCAGTAACTCTAAATCTCTGGAAACTTAGTCTAACTTTTGAGAAGGAAATTTGGCTAAATATGTGTAATACCCAAAGTAGTTTTTATTATACATTACCAGTATAGATTCTTATATAGTTCCATTCAATATCTATTTGCACATTGTTATATATTTTTATTAATGAATAATTACAAAGGATATTACCAAGATGATGTTTTCAAATGCAGTATTTTCTATAGAATACTGCAGCAGAAGCATCTTACCTTAATCAGATGGTTTTTCTTTTGTTGTCTGATTTTTTCCCATCCAGTAGAACTTCACATTTGTGTAGATGTTTTCAGCATTAATTATTAATTATTCCACCTCTTCCTTGGATGTCATTTTCCCCTGTGCAGAATGGCCAATATGTGTGTGTGTGTGTATATATATATTTATATAAAATACAGTTTTCTGGCTATGCTTCTGTCTAAAGGCACACTTTTCATTGGGAACCTATAAATTCCATTAGATCCAAATGGTAATCAGTATTCTCAATATTTATCCACTTCCCAGAGAACTGATAGATGAGTAGCAGAGCCCTGCCCACTCAATACTGTCTGCCACATGCATGTCTTTTCTTATGTGGTATCCACAGGAAGCCAATTAGATGGATAGGTTGTTCCTATCCCGTAAAAATAATCAGGAAAGTTTTCATGCTTATTTGTTGATTTTAGGCTTTTTACAGATTCTGGCAGGCATCACTGTGCTGATTCCACTTGATTTTTCAGCATGGAAACTTTATAATTTTCTTGTTTTAATTTAATTTCAAGAGACTCTGGGTGAAATCCTGTAATGCTTATGTGTTTAACCATCATTTTAGTCTGTTCTATCTGTTCCTCTTTTTTATATCCTGAAATGTTTCTGGCCTGAAATGTTTCTATCCTGAGTGTTGAAGGTTGGACATACATCACAGAAGAGAAGAGCCCACTTCCCTTCTTTCATATAAATGGATACTGGGCAGTTGTGGCATCCAGGGGTGCACAGCTCCTTTCCATCAAGCACCTGTGTCCCTTTCTGTGTCCCCATGTCTTACCTGAAGCTGGAGGAGTCATTTGAAATATAGACATAAAGAGTAAATTTTCTATGGTATCAAGATTTCCTCCCTTTCATGGAGATGATTTAATTAATGTTATTTCCTCATTATTTAGAATGAAATATCTGATTTGTGAAGAGCAGTAGTAACCTGGGACCAAAATGAGCACTTTTCATCAATATGAATAAGGGGCTTTATTTATTTACTTACTTCTTTCTTGCAGCTGTTGCAGCAATGCAATGAACCAACTTTTTATTTCAGCTATGCTTTGTATGATTTTTCCTTGGGTTTATCTGTACTTTTCAGGCCTTTTGATGTCTTTAATAGAAAAAAAATGTACAGTAACCAAAGCCTTAGGTTTCTAAGTAACCTTTCTGTGTCAGATAGTAATGACTGCAGGCCCTGTATCCAAGTTTAATATTGTAGAGGCCAGTTTAAAGTAGGAACTATTTCAGTCCAGCACATAACATTTGTGACACCTTCTGACACTCTAATAGCAGGTTTTCTAATATGGGCACGATTATTACAAGAAATGCTGTAGGTCCCCTGAGTTAAATGCAATACCAGGAATTATTTCTCAGACACCTGTGTGTTTCTGCTACCATCCTGGATTATTAGAAGGATGTACTGCAGGCACTGACAACATCATGTATGTATTCAGTTTAGGGAAGCTTCTAAGCTGATGTGACAACTTCCTAACTGAGGTGCCTCTGTACTCTTTCTGTCACACCTAATGCATTGATAACTCAATTGGCTGTGACCTGCAAGGATAGGATGCAACATTAGAACACTACTGATAAGAAAGCACTTGAGGGATGATAAATAGGGCAGTGCACATTAATAAATGCTACTTTTGGTGCACACAGAGCTTGTGTAGCTAAAGAATAAGAGCCGTGTCCAGGGATGCTGCTGCAAAACTCTTGAAAGAGTAAAACTCTTTCAGAACTGGGAAATCTGAGTGGTGGAAACAGCAGCAGAAATTGTGTCACCCGCAGCATTAGCACACACAGGTTGTCTTCTTCTGAACCACGCACTTTGCCAGTGACATGGATGCACTCTGAGTAGAAAATGCCCAATCTTTTACCTCAGTATAAATAGGCATATGTCCCTGAGCATCTCCCATCCTCCTTCAGAACTGGTAAATGACATTCACTACTCCTTTCTTGGAAATGTGCAAAAAGGATTTCCATATAGAGTCTTTGGAGATTTCCTGTTTTCTCATGTGTGTAATAGAATGGGTCAAGCAACAAAGAGGAGGGATGAAAGAATAAGATTTAATTTTATATGCACTCTCCTGTCATCGCCATTGAAAAAAAAAATGGATGAAAAGAGAAATTCTGCAATACAGGTGATGTCAGTTTTAAATTAAATTAAGATCATATGATTTTATGCAGCAGCTGTAAGCCTTCAGTTATGGCAGCGTTCATAATAATGGAGTAGATTCCAAGATAATGTTAACAAACTTCTCATGTGTGAATAATTAATCAGAAAAATAGCAGCATTATCTACAGTACTTTAAGCCAACATAGATTAAACGTATAATCTAATTTATTCAGTATAACATAATGTATTCTGTTTTGGGGCATTTGAATTGTGCCAAGATAAGTTGTGACAGATTAGAGAAAGAAAAATAATACTGAGTTGTATTTCAGCATATCATTCTAAAATAGTATGGATGCAAAGGACACCATCTTAAGTTGTTGATTATCAGAAACTCATAAAAGCACAGGCTCTTAAAATATTTTAAATTATGGATAAGGAAATTTATGCTGCAAATCGGGGAGTACCTCTTTGGTTTTCTGCAAATTGCCAAAATACACAGATATAATTGGAAGTTACATCCTTTTGATTTGTAATTATTGAGTAGTTTCAAACAACTATCAATAATGATCAAAACCTTAGTCCCATCCTGGCTAATTAAACAGTTGTAGAAGTGGGAAAGCTTTAATTTTGTGTTCTATGTGGGCAGAGAGATTAGTAGGGGAAGAAAAAGTGGAAATTCCTATTGGGGTATTTACTGTTTTTATCTTCCTGTTTCACAGGTTTTGAACACCTCTGTAGAAATCTTCACAACCCTTTGTGATTCTGCTGGCCTGGGCAGAGCATATGCAGCTGTAGCCAAGATCCTGGCAAGGTAGGTTAGCACATCCTTGTCTGACTGTCAGTGCAGATTCACTCAGCTGTGAAAGACTTCAATTGTTAGAGGTCTGTCGCTTTCCATTACTGACTGCTTAAATTTTAAGCAGTGCCCTTCTAGCAGTAAGTGACCCTTTCATCGAAAGTTATTTTAAACTGTTACACATTTTTAAAAGTGTATGGTTCTAGTTTTTCTTTGCCTGTAAACTATAACGTCCTTTTACTTCCACATTTTGAGGGCTTTTAAAATGTTTTGTTTGGTGTTTTTTTGGTTTGTGGAGGACCTTACCTTACTGGAAAATAGAAATACAGACCTATTTTCCATGTTGAGAAAGAAAGAAAATCTGGAAGAATGTAGCAAGCTTCAGTAGGTGTCTCAGTATAATATTTTCTGAACTGTAAGTTTCCATTTATTGCACTCACTTCTTCTGTGGAGGCATTTCTGGTTTGTGCATGTGTAACTAGGTACAAATTTGTTGCAAATATAATGCTTGTGTTCAGTATTTTTATTTCAGCATCTGGCATTAAAATCGTCCTCTGGGTGAATAGTTCAGATACAAATAATTTTGACATAAAGTCGTCTAATGAAATTATCATATGAGATAGGGAAAAAAGAGATTAAAGTGAAGGTTGCAGCTTATTCTTGACTTATCCTATGTTTGAAGACCTCAGTGTATATGATGTATGATAGAGCTTGGCAATTGTTTATGGAGAGGGACTTGTCACTCAGTTTATTTCAGTGTGCAGAACAAATTCTCCTCTTTGAGTCAGATCCCTTGTCTCTTGGCCTTATCCTGCATGTAGGGATCAGCCACAGCCACAGTCTTCTTCAGCTCTCTGATGCATAATTCATGTCTACATGTATTTTGAGCATCCTAAATAAGGACAGGAGAAAATATATTCAAAAAGACACAGAACAGACGAAGAATACCAGGTCCCAGTTTTAAAACTCTCTTAAAGCCTAAACGAGAAAGATTTAGTAGCTAAATCACCAGCTGTTGCAATGAGTGGCTTTGCAATGAGTACACAGTTTTCTGAGCTCTCAGTAGTATTCATGAGCTCCTCATATTCTCAAAAAGCAGCAGTCTGGGTAGAGGCTGGATTAAGATAGTCAAGAGAGCATCCCTGGTAAACCATGTATGTTAATTTCCTTTCTGTGATTTAGGCATTCTGGATTGAGGGCACATGCATTTATTTACTCAGAAGTTTCAGATTTTGAGGTCTTTATGAAGTTAGTTTGCTAAACCCTTGATCTGAAAGATCATGCCAATGCAATTCTTTTCTTAAAAGCAGACCTAAACACGGAGTGGCTAGTGATTTTCTTCTGTATCAAATCTGTATTCCACACCTTCTGGGAGCATTCTTTAGCTACCCAGGAATGGACAGTCCCAGTGCTATCCAGTTGTTGCAATTTGAAAAAGAAGGAAAACAGATGAGGAGCAATGGAAGCAGATACTAAGAGCAGTAAGACACTTCAGTTTAGTATTTAAGGCATTCTCCTGGAAGAGGAATATTCTGATTAATTTAGGTGAAGGAGTAGTTCAATCTCATGTGTAGGATCAGGAATTTAATCTGTTGAAGAATAGATTAGAGAGTAGAATGGGTCTTGGTGAAGACCCAACCATAAACCCTTTCTCTGGAAAATGGCTGTTGTTTTACTTTTTATAAAACCCATCTGGTAGTTATGCCATGAGAGCATTTACCAAATTAAACACCTTATATATATACCTGCTCTGAAGAGCTTTGGGTATGTGATAGGCATTAACTGTTCAACCCTGTAAAATGTTAAAATGGTTCTCAGCAACTTTCAGTTGTTTGAGAAATTTACATGTGGAAAAGTCTGGGCACCTATGAATCATAGAATGATAGAATCATAAAATAGTTTAAGTTGGAAAGGATCTTTACAGGTCAGCTAGTCCATCCCCTGCAGTGAGTAGGGACATCTTCAACTAGATCAAGTTGCTCAAAGCCCCATCCTGGCTGCCTTGAATATTTCTAGGGATGGGGCACCAACGCCCTCTCTGGGCAACCTGTTCCAGTGTTTTGCCATTCTCATTGTAAAACATTTCTTCCATATATCTAATCTAAATCAACACTCCTTCAGTTTAGAGCCTTGCCCCTTGTCCTGTTGCAGCAGGCCCAACATTTGCTCAACAGTTTGTCTCTTTCTTTATTATAAGTTGACATTAGATACTGTAAGGTCTCCCTGGTGACTTCCCCGAGCTGCACAACCCCAGGTCTCTCACCTGTCTTCACAGGAGAGGTGCTCCAGCCCTCTGAGCATCTTGGTGGCCTCCTCTGCATCCACTCCAATAGGTCCATATCCCTCCTGTGCTGGGGATGCCAGAGCTGGACACAGAACACTTTGGTTAAATGCACCAATAATTACTGCTGGTGACAGAATCCCCATATTCAGCTTGTTCAATTTTCCTTTACTTGTATTGTTACCTGATCTAGGCTAGATTTGTGTAAATAATTTTAAATTTGTTGGATAACATCTTCACAGGAAGATGACTGTCTCCCAAAACTAATGCATTATAACCATAATGTCTGTGAGAATTTGCACTTATTTCCTCATGACAGATTGGAGAAAGTGCCTGAGCCCTCCTGAATGGCTCAGAACCTCTCTATGGCTTTGGAATATTTTGTGAAATCTTTGCTGCAGATGTTTCCAGAGACTATGGGAAACTGAAAATCTTTATCATATGCATTTAGTCATGTCATTTTCCACGGGAAAGAATCTGACATAATAGCATCATGTTCTTGACTTATTCTGCCAGTGTCCACCATGGTAATGACTTCTTGTGGACACATGATTTATACATCCAATTCCATCACATGAGCAATCCTATAAAAGGTGCATATTTTCATAAAAGTCTAATAGGGGTAAAAATCTCATAGGGCATTTTAGCATGAAACTGGAAAATGAGTTGCTGTAGATGTGTAATCTCTTCTGCTGAAGTCATCATAACTGTTCTGTGGGATCATGAATGACTATATCTTTAGGAAATTGCATTTTATGCATTTAGGAAGGTGATGTCTAAGGAGATAGAAAGTATATGGCTGTATAAAATAACATGTAGATTTTTGAAGGAACTATAAAATATTAGCCCTTTGAGTAGGAAAGACCTGTTTATCATGTTATCAGGTCTTGTGCAGGATAAAGTATTTCAGTAATCCTTCTAGCATGCTTTAAATATCTCAAGCTGTAGTGCTTCTAAAAGTACTTCCTTTGAAAAATTGTTAAACTGTACCAACTGATTTCTAGCTGGCATAAGTGAAGTCCTAACAGTGAGAAATATCTTTCTGATATGTATCAAATTGATTCCTGTTTTCCTCAAAGAGGTTATATGGCCTAGCAGTTTTCATGTTTTCTATATGTGGAGCAGAAGTTTTGATGTGAAAAGTAAAAAATGGCCAAAAATACATCAAAACATTTCTATTAATTCATGAAATTAAGAAAACCTTTTTACATTTTCTCCTGTCACTGATTCCATTTGCTTTATTACTTTCAGCCTCTAGCCCACAAACTTGGTGGTACAATCAACAAACCCCTTAGTGGCTGTTTCATCTCTGCTCTATTTGATTTCTCCACTCTGAGTAAATGATTAAGTTTTCATGCATTGGTTCAACCAAAATCTATGTTCACTCAACCACATCCTTTATTGATTACTTCTACTGCAAACAGTAGGCCAAGTGTGATATACATAATTGGACAGTTGTCAGGGGATGTGGGTGTTAACAGTCCTGTTTTCCCAATTGGAAACTGGAATCACCTTGATACACAAATATTCTGCACTGTTTCATTCTCATTCCTTGGACCAAGGAGTCCTTTTCCTCAGAATATATGTTTTTAACTCTCAAAGGTCTGGTTGAATGGATTTAATGATTATACCATATAATATGCTCTTCAAGTTGCACCTGTGCACTGCATATAGAAAACTAGAAAAACTGGAATTAATATTTGTCTAACACTTTAACCTTGTCCTTTAACTAATATAAATCATATGCTGTATTTCTGTAGGGAAACGTTTGATTTCCTTTTCTTTGGAAAAAAAAAAAAAAAAAACAAGTTAAAAAAAATATGTTTCTAATTCTGAAATTTAGATGCCTTTTGACATTTGGTAAATGTTTACAGTCCAATATGTTTGATATTCTCATGATAATAAAATACTTAACTTGGGAAAGTTTAGTAAATCCAAGTCTGCTAATTGACATCTAAGCTTTACAGTAGCATATACTTGAGCATTTCAAGAATGTTAGTTTGCAGTGATTTAGCATCCTTTTGTAGTAATCTCACCTTCTTAGTCACATGCAGATAATCACTGCGATATTTTAAATCTGCAGCTAAGCTTTGCTGTGTTTCCTGTTTCATGGCAGGCTGTTGTAATTATTCCAACAGCATAAAAGAGGCAAATTCAGAGTTCTGCCAGATTTTGAAAGTACATATCCCTATTATAGTTTATAATAAAAACTGTATTGTAAATAAATGCCAGGCCATGATTTCCTGCAGGAATTTAGTAGTTGAAGGTAGTTTAAGATGGTGAGAAAATAAATCACAATTCTTTATCACTTACAGAAACTCCTTTTTTTGTGAATTTCTTAATTAAGACTGGATTTTCTGTCTTGCTTGGTGCCTTGACATTTAGCATGCTACACTCCTACATTAGTGACTCAAGTTCATGGCTAATATTGAGGTCAGCTGGAATAACATTCCAGCCTTAAAGGGAAAAAGGGCACCAAGCTTTATTCACAAGAAACTCAGATGTCTGTCTTATATCTTGCAGTCACACTGCTGAGGTCTTATATTGTTGATATGACTGGCTTTATTAAAAAAAAAAAAAAAAAAAAAAGGAAATCTGCAAATGTTATTGTCAAAGTATGTTAGCCAATTTTCAAGTTAGATGCAGCTGTGACCTCAGGTTGCTCTGAGCTCACTGGGATTTGGGGCTGGCACCCGCAATCCATAGTTTATAGGTTTGCCTGTGTGACCCTGGCTACCTTTGATCCTCCCAGCCAAAGGGCAGTATTATGCTCAGGGAAAGGCTGTCACCCCAGAACTGAGATAGAGCACTTTTATGGAGCTGCTGCTGCACCACCAGGTTCTAGAGCAGCTCTGAATGACAGAAAGCCTTACTGAAAAAAACACCTTCATACCTCCTTCCCCTATTTTGTCAGGATGTGAGGTCCAGCTGAATTGAAAATATTATCTGCAGTTCAGTAGAAAGAAAAAATAAAATAATGGAGGGTTCAAAAGCCCTGTTAAATCATCCACCTGTGTTTTTATTCATGACCTTAAAATATGGCACAGTATTCTGAAAGAAAGTTTTGTTCTATTTTGCTGAAAGGATCCAGTTTTGCCCTCAGACATTCTGTGTGAGGTAGTCTCACTGGGCTCAGCACAGGTAGTGCTGGAGGCCATTTGGAAATAAAATCCAGTCGTGGATGAGTCATCACAAAATAAAGTTGCTTCAGAACAAGAGGGAAGATCTTCAGCATTTGAAGAAGCCATCTGACTAAATATTTCATTTTGTCCCTGTCCTTTGCTTCAGTCAGGGAAAATCAAATGAGTCTGTGAAGTATTTGGGAGAGTTTATGAAGGATGCTGAGAGCGCTAATCTAAGCCAAAGCCTGGTGGATGCAAATGTCCTTCTTGGAAAAGTTCACAATGACAGAGTAAGTACTGTTTGTAGTAATGATCTCAAACAACTTGATTTACTTCTTGGTAAAATCTGGTTTTGCCTATGAGATGACAGAGGAGGATTTGATCCAGGTTTTGCATATTGCAGAAGTTACCCAAGGAGAAGTCACTGTGTGACTAAATGAAATGTGCCTTAATTTTCTGAGAAAGGTGAAAATTTCACATCAAATTTAACACAGAGAGTTTTGTTCTAAAATAGATGAATAAAAAACTCCAAATTCAGATCAGGACAGACTTTACATGCTGTGAATAATCTGCATCCAGATCACCATTGGCACCATATATGCCCATAAAGAGTCATTGGTTAATGCAAATGAAATTTTATTGCACTATACATGAATGTATACTGCATTGCATATTAATGGGATGTTTACAGTCTTAGCTACATTTTTTCTCTACATTCTCTCAGCCAAATTTATGAAATGGGTTCTAGCAGCAAGTAGTTTGTCAAAGGTCTGTTAGCAGTGAAGGACTTTCTCTTGCCTCCACTTGCACTGCAGTGACACTTGGGTTTTGAAATCAAAAGGGTTAAAGACATTGCTGCAAAAGTGGAAGATTCATGCTTTAGCACCTTTTTTAGATCTGAATTGCTACAAAAAATATTTAGATACAATAAGTAATAAAAAGAATTTGTTCTGTATGCTGGATAATATGGAACTTAGGAAACATTTCCACTACAAATAAAATAAAAATAGAAATAACCTTTCTATGTTCTGTTGCATATTTTTTTTGTCATCAGTTGTGTGTGTAATATATTGAGCAGAATACTTTCGCCTTTTCACTTACACTATCCCTAAATACCCCTTTTTTTTTTTTCCTGGGTTCCTCTTACAGAGAATTCTCACTACCAAAATTGCTGTCCTGTTTGTCCTGCTTTTATTTCATAAGCAGTAGAAATTTTTTTACTCTATAATCTCTAAATTAGCCTGAGAGTATTCTGTTTACATGTGTTCTTAATATAAATGCTGAATTTCCCATTGAAAACTAAGTTGTAAGTTCTTTGACAACTTGATGAAGTAACTGTAAAATGGGTCTGAAACTTAGAAGGTCATATGACACTGTGCTGAATTATTCTCCTCCAAATTTGAAAAATAATTAAATAAATTCTGTTTAGCTACTTCTGTATTTCATTTCTTCTTCCACCATTGCTAATAATCAATTAAATAGAACTGGTATTTTAATAACTAATCTCTGTCTGATTATTCTTCAAATTCTCTTTTTCAGTTCAGAATTTTCTGCCTTGAGGTGTAGAATGGCACAAGTGCAGTAACTTAATTGTATAAATGTATATAAAATATTTAGTTTAAACATATATTTAAAAATCTTGAAATTTGCAATTCCCTGTTTTCTATTTTTTTTTTTTTTCTGCAAGGTCAGAAGTGTTTACCAAAACTGAGTGTGAATTAACATTCCCTCTTTTGGATCACTGCCTGCTGGTGTCAGTTGTCATCACCAGTATTCTCCAGGTTAAGTCATTATTAGGGTCTTTTTATTCAACTATATACATCCCCCAGTGAAAAAATTTGCAGAAGTATTGTCCATCAAATTAAAGATATTTCTGTTTATATCCACATCTATCCATGGGGACCTTTAGTAAACCTGGGATATAACTCTTCCTGTTCTTCCAAACACAAATCACTTTGACCAAATTCACTTTGCTCTGTCCATACTGTTGCTGTATCTTTCCAGTTCTCTCATCTCACTATTCCTTTACCAGCACTGTCTTTCTTTAATGCTGTACACACAGTTTGCTTTTTAGTCACAATTGTTTTACCCAGATGTTTCTTGTTTCCCAACATGCCTGGGTTTGTGTTATGCAGGAGTAGTAGGTCTCATTTCCCCCAGTTCAATAAGCAGGTTGGTTACGTAATATGTACACTCTGAAGTTTGCATGATAACTCTGTCATTTCTCATTTCACTTTTTCTGAGTTTCTTAGTCTGATTTGCTACATTCCTCTCACTAATTGTGTCACTTAACCTGCTATAGTTCTCATGAGTATGGTAAGTAGGTGTTTCTGCTTTTTATTATATTACAGCTTATCATTCTTTATTCATTGCCATGTTCTCATAGGTCTAATACAGCTCTTCTGCAGTATTAAACAAAGCTGAAAGACTACCAGAATTGCTATTACTCTTTTTTTCCTTTTTTAATCATAAGCACATTTTAGCAGTTATAGGAGTTTTCATCCCAAAAAGTGGTAGCAAGTGAAACAGGTACCAGTTGGAGTCTCGGCTCCCAGTCTCCATACAAAAGAGAATTTCAATCTTATTAAATCAAGGTGAGAGTGAAAGGATAAAACAAAATGAAAATGCCTGAAACTGTTTTCAGCCAGGAAGTTTCTGCCATCAGAGCAGCAGAATTCCATGCCAATGGTAGGATAGAGTAAGTTATTTGAGTTTTCAATTCAGCAACAGTTGGACGATATTTTTCCTACATTTTCTCTTTTGTGATTAGGAATATCCCTGGGGTTTGTATACCCCTTTCTTCCCCCATAAATGAGTAAGTTTAAATTTCTGTTCTTTTTTTGTGCTTTAAGTCTATCACTTCATTATCCTCTTTTTTTTTTTTTTCCATTTTTAGGATTTATTTTTTAAGATTTATTACTACCATAAATTAGGACCTTTTCTCACTCAGATGTGTTGAATGCAGGGAAACAATAATTCCTAAACAGCCTGGTTACAATCTGTATTAATACTTGGCATTGGTGTACTTGGATTTGTATGCTCAAAATGTACAGAAATAACCAAAAAACTGTTCAATTCAAATATATGAGCAGTGTTATTTGGATTTTAGAGGTTAGGAAAATGCAAGGGAGAGTGATTTCCTTAATGCCTGCCATGAGTCACTCCACGGGCTGCCACCATCTCTGAGGTGGCAGAGGAGCAGGCTCTGATGTCAAAATAAAATACAGGTGACTACAAGTAGCTTTTAACATAATTTTCTTTTTTTCTCTCTTCTTTACCAGGGGAACTATAACGAAGCTCTGGAATATTTCAGTCAGGCCTCTGAGGCAGCGAAAGCTTTGAACAATTTGCCCTTGGTGGCTGAAACAGAGAGTTACTGTGGCATCGCCAAGGCTCATCAGCTGATGGTGCCGTTCAACAGCCACGTAGCAGCAGCAGCCGATCCCCTCAGCCTGCAGTGCCTGCTGGCATGGAAGCAAAACAGAAGTGACATGTGCGCTGACCCTCTTCCAGCCGGTAAGGCAGTGCTTATGAAACACATTAGTGCTGCATTGTCCTCAACACTTAAGTCATTTTTCTTGTAGAGTTTTATTAAATTATTTCCCGGGTTTAATCCTTGTACGGAACAGAGGTTGGGCTTTATTCCTTTTTGCACTTGTTTTAGAGGCTGAATTATACAAGTTAAAATATAACTGGGACAAGTGGATAGTAGTAGTTGCTCTGGATGGTACTTAGATTTTTTTCAGTGCTGTTTGTCAGAACATCACAGTTACATGTTTTAGTCAAAACATAATTGTTTTAGTCTTCAAAGATAATAACAATAATAATAATAATAATAATAATAATAATAATCTCCATTTGCAGTACACTTTTCAAGTGCATCCAAAAATAAGATCCCTCTTACTAAAAGTGAGAAGTAATTTCTGCTTGACATAGTTCTGAATCCAGAAAAACATGCTGCTTTATTTTTGGTATCCTTGTACTTGACATTAGAGAGAAAGGGAAAAAAATAAAAGAAAGTATGCTTACTTTACTATGTTTCCTTATCTCAGAAAGAGCAGAGGAGGACTTCGTGTGGAGTAGCCCTCTTTCTTCATGGGTTAAATTTTCTTTGCTCTTTTTTCCTTGTACAGTACATTAATACAAGACAAACTGAATTATGCATTATCTCCAAGTAGTGATAGTAGTAAACTGTGTTGTACTGAGGACAGGGGAGAGGTATGTGTCTACTCTACCTAAAAACTTCCTGCTCTGCATTCCTGTGAAGAGTGTGACTCTGGACTGCAGTGGAAATAAATGACAACTGGGGCAGTCGCAATATGGAGCTTCAGGGTTACTTTGTTATTCCCTCAATTATCCTACTCCTAAAGACAAAGAACTGCCTGGCTGCTGCTTTCTTGTGTATCTCACCCTCTCACAGAAGTGGAAAATTAAGTATAACTTCAGTGGTGAATTTTGTGTATAAAATAAGTGGTAATTGAAGATATTAGCAGTTTAAGAGGATCCAGGATGCCAGAGGCAACACTGGGAGCTACTGAGAATTATGGAACAAGGGCATACATTTGGAGGCTGAAGAGATAAATCAGATAGCATTCTGTTTAAAGTTCTAGTGATGGTAACAATTTTTCAATAGCTATACATATCTCTATTTGTGATTTGTGTCTCAATAAGTGAACATCTAGCACACTGAGAGATTTTGTTGACTGTCAGAGTTATTTGGGTGTATGTCTCCTGTCTAGAGCGGTAGTGCAAATGCCAAGGATTCCAACAGAGATGGTCAGAAAAAAATAACTCATAAAGGAATTTTATATACATCTCATATATAAGGACTACTAACTGTAGCTGATAAAAATAGGAGGCAAACAAAAATCAACAGTGGCAACAGCAAAAAAACCCCAAAACACAGGAACCTCAAAGACATAGAATGAACTTTGTATCTCCAATATGAGTTTTAGTTCTTGCACCTAAAGGGGTTTTCTGTTCAACTTTTATATATGGCTTTTCCCAGTCAGTTGTGAAACTCATTTATATCCTGAACTGATATGTTCCCCTTTAAGCTCGAGAATCCTGCTCCTCTTTAACAGTACTTCAGGGATAAACAGAGTATGATTAGAAAAGCCCTTTATGTCCTGGCAAGCGTGGTACCACAAACAAGTTTTGCCTGCTGAGATTCTCTTCCTTCTGTATTTCTGCCTAGTTTACCCTCTGTTACTTTCAGTATTGCAGTTTTCATTTCAGTTCCAGTTCACTCCAGGAACCCTGTGGCTACTGCATATTTAGCAGCTCTTCCAGTTCAATATCATTCTTCTCATTAGTGCTCCAAGCTTACTCTCATGATACCCAGATTACATCCAGGAAAACATAGTGTCACACTGTCAGCACAATCTGTAACATTTCTCATGTTTCGTGTGCCAAATCTCTCGTTAGTACTGGCATTACATTTTTAATATCTTTGTCTGGCAAAACATGACCTGGCACCAATTCAAGATTAGGATTTGCTGGCTTTGAGTTTCAGGTACAGCTTTTATTCTACCTTCCAGGAGAATGTCTGTGCATCCTATGATGAACTCATCACTTAGGAAATTCCTGCTGTGATAATAGAGCAGTATTTCTAGCTCTTTCAAACAGCTCAGTGTTGATAATCTACTAGATTTTTCTCAGTCTTTTTGAGGATAGAACAGAGAAAGACAAGATACAATGGTGGTTCTTAATCAGCAGGGAAATTTTATAAAAGGGAGAAGAAAGGCAGTAAGTTTTTATTTCTAACTCTTCTGACTGAAAAATTTTTCTGTGTCAAAAAAATAAGAGTAGTTTCTGTATTCGTAGGCAAAAGAAATACTTCAGCTAGTGGGGGAACAATTGCAATTAAATTCAAGTACTGCCATATTACCTTATGTCTTTCAACCAAGACTTATTTTCTAAATCAATCATTTCAATAACCAGACAGGAAGAACCATTAATTACTCCATTTACCTCAACATTTATTAATAAAATAGATGTTTTGACCAGAGTTGTCATGGACAAAAGGGATGGGATTGTCACAAGACAATGTTTAAAAATGCAAAGGAGAATGTGTTTCTATCTGCTGTCTTTGACTCAGTCACCTGACTTCACTTACAGGAGAGTTATTTATATCATTGTGAGATGCCACTGCAACAACAAATACGGTTTTATTGTTCTTTTTATGTTTAGTAAAGTGGATAAAAAACATTATCAGCAGAATCAGTAGGTAAAAAGGATTGTGACTCCACATAAAATGCTAAAAAGGAGCCTACAGCCTAACATGGTCTGATGAGAAAACATTTCACAGGTCTTTCAATAAATAATCACCTGACTTGCCGCCTTTCTGAAGGAAAGAAGACTAATTAAAGGCGCTGAAGGCAGGAAATTTTTGAATCAGATTTTGCATGTTGATTACATAAAATGCTGACCAGAAATTGTTTTCTGTGAATCTGGCAACTCTCAGTCCAGGTTTTTGCATCTGGCAGGGCTGTGCCTCAGCAAGAGCCCTTGAATGCTTGAAATCATCTGAACACTTTCAAGGGTAGACTGAAAATGCATTGTTTTCCTCATCCTACAAAGTCTTCAGCTGTTTTCTTGAGAAATAGTATGTGCTTTTGACAAAAATTTAGATTTACATTCCTATACTTTGGAGAACTTGGCAAAATTGACGCGTTTTACTATAGATTTCCTGTCTTTATTTTGTTGGAGTTTTTTTTTTTAATGATAGCTTTAAATATTGCATATTGTTATCAATTCTGAAGTCTTATGATCAATGGAATTATCTGGTACCATCAACTTCAGCATGATCAGCATGATATTTCTAGTATTCCACACCTGAGCAACTTTCAATATAATTTAAAATGCATGTACCATCTAAGCCTATAGCTTGGAAAATACAATCCAATGAGCTTTTGTTCTTACTCCTAAATATGTAGTCCTTCGATATTCTTTCTCCATGGATGTAAGGAATGGTACATTCCATGGTGTTACTGTGTCCTTTTGTGTTGTTTAAAAAATTACATTTTTGTCCTACTGATTCACATTTTTGAAAGCTCTTTAAGATCTTTTTGGTCATTTTTCTGTAAGAGATAGGGCTAGCACAAAATTTCTAATGTTTTGGAAAACAGCGATCTGACCAGGTGCATTTTAGATTGAACGTGTGTGTACCTTTGTCATTTGTTAATAAAAGGATTATCCATAAAGGATGGGAGAGTCAGAAGTCAGATGTGAGATCAAGGATTATGCTAGATAAATTTAGGTAACATTTTTCTACTGTAACTTACCAGAACTGTGTAATTTATGGGTCATTTTGGTAATCATGTCCAACAGCAGAACAGACTGCTTCATAGTGTGATAAACTGCTTTTTTTTTACTGTCTCTTTTGTCTAAAGTACACTAATTGCAAGAAAACTTCTAATGTTACCTCCTCCCTCTCAGCAGTCTGTGCACTGTGTGCTTGTTTGGAGATAGGGAGAAACTGAAAGGATTTTAGAGACAGATTTTGGGGTTTCTCAGAAAATGCAGCTGAACATGAAGGGAATTATGCACACTATTGTTCATCATATATAGTGTGTATATAATGGCAGACATTATTGTTCACACTGGCAAATAAGAACTGTGACTTTAAATTGTACAGAGGAGGTGTGTGACCAAGTACAGACTCCAAGGCTGTCCCTGTGCCAGAGGCACAAAGGCTCACTTCTTAATAAGCCCGTTTTGAAAGGAGTTCAAATGCTTCAGTCCCCTACTGAAATTCACAGGATGCTTTCTGTACCTTTTTATGGGGTTTCTCAAACAGAATCATTTTCTCCCTTCTGGAAAAATACAGTGGCTGAAAAACGTTTAATATATGCATTTAGGAAAATTATTAGGAAAACAAAAAGTCAAGAGGTGATTCTGTCTTTTTTTCTTTAAAATTTGGTAAACTTGTGCTGCCTTTTCTTTATTCACATCACCTAGCACTCATTGCTTTCTAAATTTTATCTTGTCTCACCTTTAGCTTTTAAAAATGTCAGTATTTTTTTATATTCATGCTAGACACACTCTTAAAACATTCTTAACTAAGTCTTAATGCAGTCTTAACTAAGTGTTGAAATAGACCATGCATGTGTATAGATGTTTATGGCTTGGAACAGGTGTGTTTCTGAAAATCAGCTTAAGTGGTTCTTATATGTTATATTATTTATTATTAGTTGGGATTTGTTTATTAAGTATGTGTTAAGTGCGCTTAGAGATACACTGATATTTTTAGCAAGTGAGATTAATTACTTCTTGGACTACAGAAAGAATCAAGTGTGAAGAGAAGAGCTGAGGGTGACAGGGAGGTTTTTCAGCACATTGTGGTCAGTGGCTGGATGCACCAGATTCTCAGTGAAAAGCCTGAGAACACGGTATAAACATCTGTGTCAGTTTTGCCAGGAGTGCAGTAGCTTGTTCTATTTTCTGTTGGTGGCTGAAGTTTGTCTGAAAAGAGGGGAGTGCTGATATTCAGTGTTCTCATGCTTTGTACAAATGTAATATCCCGGGGGTTTTACTGTGATTTCTTTTAAATACCAGTGTAAATAATTGGGAATTGCTAGACAGGATCAGATCTAGGTCAGGTGTGTGGGTTGCCTGTACCATATTTAAGAGGAGGGTTCATGGAACATTTTCATGTTTAACCATGGATTAATGCATTAGAAGTTTCTTCATAGTTTTTGCTGAGAGATGGCAGTTTTTTATGACTAAATGGTGTTATAGGCTAAAAAAAATCATTATCACCCTATGATTGTGCGTGTTCTTGTCATCAATAGTTATATAAAAACATTTTACCCAGAGGAGAATTTGGATCTTATCTAGGCTTTTTGCCATCTGATGTTTCATTTGGAACCATCTAAATCTTGCCACACATTTCTTTTAGACACATCCTGTGCTAAATATTGTTGGCATCCAGCTGTGTTTTCTCAGACAAGCTCCCTAGATCAGCAGAAAATGGTTTCCTAAATAAGGTGAATTGTTCTTTCTTGTGGAAAAAAAAAAGTTGGAAGTGATGTTCAAGCTGCAGTATATTGTCAGACCCTTTAGTGTAGCTTTATGCACTGAACTAGCATAGTTTTGTGCACTGCACTGTCAGTACTTCTACATAAGTGGAGTTCCTTTCCAGTTTAAAAAGCAAAAATTCTCAGGGTAGAAGTTCAGTGCTGCTTAATTTTATACAATGGTGCAAAAGAAATTCAATCTCTTGCCCAGCTTTGTTAGGCCACTTCTGGAGAAATCTTTGATTTGAGGCATCTAGAAGTTTTTTGTTTGGCTGCAGCATTGATGAAGAGTCGCAAAACGAAACAGCTGGCAGGAGTTGTGCTCTGGCAGTGCCCTGATGGTGGCAGGGCCAAAGTAGGAACAGCCAGTTGGAAAACTTCTGAAGTGGCCCTAGGGCCTCTCCATGTGCCCATCCTTTCCTTTCCTTTGCTGCATACATGAGCAGAGGTGTATCTAGTGGGCTTGTGCTCAGAAAGGAGAATGGATCCTCATAAAGAGCCAGAGATAAAATTTTTGTGGGTTTGTTTAATATTGAGGTGGTTGTTGTCATTAGACTTCGTAAAGAATCTTTTATTGGTGCTGTCTGCAAAAGTGCCAACCAGTCTAGACCTCAGGCCAACATGAAAACAGCTCTCTGCTGCAAACCCATCCTTACCCAAAGCTCCCCAACAATCTTTGGACACAGATAATCAAAGCCAAGACAAAGAAACTGTGTTCAGTGCATATGTTCTGTAACAGAGCCCTTAGGTCATCTCAGGAGTCACAGGCAGTGTATCAAACAGCTTCCTTCTCCTCGGTTTCCCAAGCTAGCTTTCTTTTCTGCATCCTTGAGAGTTTTTTTCTGAGATCCTTTTCCCTGCCTAGATACATTCTTTTGTGTTTCTATTATAAGTAACAAATTGCTGTTTTTATTAAGACTCTGTGGTCTGAAGATAGTCAAAATTTATATTATTTACATTTAGAATAAGCCAATCTATTTTGAAAAGTGAAGTGTTGTACTTCCACAATTTTATGTATTTATGAAACCATGTTTCTTTCACCAAAAAATCCACATCTCTTTATTTTTTTCTGTAATCACCAGAGATATTTTGTGATTTTTTTGAACTGGTTTTGAAACATTTATTATTTTTTTGTTTCTCTTCATTCCTTGTCTGCTCTCTTGTGTTTTCTTTCCTGTTCTTCACCTTTATACTGAAAATTATTCTTTCTCCTTTTTTAGCCTTACACCTTCACTCCGAATTGCAATTTTATATATGTTTATGCCAATGTTTAAATAGTGTAAGTCAGTTACCTCTATACCCACTAGCTGGCATCTCAACTTACATCTTCTTAGGTGTATCTTTTGTGCTTGTATTAGAATCAATAGGACAGTTTTGAGAGGTTTTTGAGTGTTTTCCTACTGTTTCCACACTGTTCTTCATGCTCAGTGTTTTTATTACATTGGGGTCAGAGAATGGAGTGGAAAGAATCACACTTCCTATTGAGTGTCTTGACAAGTTGGTTAATAGAAAGTTGTGAAGTATCAAAATGGCCTTTAAATAGATCTTAATCACCTGTGGGAATGGACTGATGAAGTTTAAGTACACAACTGGGTGATTAATTAGCTTGAAGATCCAAATGCATGCTTAAGTAGATGACCGTGCCTCCAGGCTCATCCACTCGTTCCTACTCACTCAGTTAAGCATTCAATATTATCTATAATATAGAATATTCTCATGGAAGGCCTCATACAGGTCTTGCCATAGAGCCAAGTAATTATTCAGTTTTTTCATGGTGTGTCATACAGGTATATCATTTTGAACATGGAGCTACTATCCTACAATATTGACATTAATAAGTATTCAATAGAGTAATTGATTTGGAGAGGATGATTTGAAATGGTTCTTGTTCAAGCTTTTTTTCCATGTTTCCTACACTGGTTTAATATAGTTCCTTTTCTTTACAATTCTGGCATATTTTTAATTTTGGGGATGTTGAGCTGCTGTGGATATTAGTCAAACATAATGTGGCTGGTGTCAGCTCCCTTAGGGGATTAATCTTCCACAGCAGTTTTTTAAATGGGAACTGCAAGTGCCCAACACCCCTCAGTAAGTAAACATTACGTTTATTCATCTGCTAATGCCAATGTCTATGAAAGCCAATACTCAAGCCCTGTCTTTCTTGTGAAGGTGGATTTCACTGTCTGGTGTATATAGGTCACATGAACAGAGTTGTGGAGCTGCCTGACTGGGTCTGTGCATCCCAACTGGGCATCTGCTAGCACTGTGCATTTCCATCATTGCTGATAAAAAACGAGCTGAAAACTGAAGGATGCCTGTGCTCTAGAGTAATCTTGCTCAGCTCATGTTGGGCACACAAGGAATTTGACCAATAGGAACTTCAGCCCATACCTAGGTGTCAAGGAAAACCAGTTTTAGGAACCAGGAGGGGAGAGGAATGGTATCCACTGACTTCTTATCCTGGGTGCAGCACTTCCAGCCCTCTGTTTACCTCACATTTCAGGCTCCTGCTGGAAATGTCACTTCAGAGTGTTATAGAGCCAAGTTCTGTGACTCCAGAACCTTTCAATTTGCCAAACAGTGCCTTGAAATATGAAATTCTCCAAGAGTGAGCTTGTACTCGCTGATACCTTTAGCTCAGTTCTGAGAATAATATTAAATCAAATTAAATTTCATTTTGTTGATATTCATACAAGTATGCACACTTAGGCTGCAGTAAGAAGAGAATTGAGATGAAACATTGACTATTTCAAACATTAAGAAATCAACTGTATATTGAAGAATAACTGGATTTTTGTTCTTGTCATCTCTTATAGATCTTGGAAAGGCTCATTGTTCATACAAGGAAAAATAAGACCTCAGTTGCTGTATTAAAAGTGTCAGTAATGACTGCAACAAGTTAACTGTGGTTACCAAAAACAGATAGCTCAGGCTAATGAGACAAAATTTGATTTAGATACATTTTATTTTTGTTTAGTTCAAAATAAAATATTTCTTTCTCTCACATACTTTGATAAGTTTTTAATGATTGTACTACAGTCCATTTGCCATTTGGAAGATGGATGTGTATTTGAAGTACATGAACATATTCATGTGTACCTACAGAGAGAGAAACTGTATGGCAGGAGAGGAGAATGTTGCATATCTATTAAAAATTGTGGACCAAATACTGCTTTTTTAATGCCCATGAAATCTTACTGTTTTAGGAGGGTGGCACAACTGTAACTATAAGTAGCTTTTGCCCCTTTGAACTGCATTATCAAAAACTTCAAGACAAGCAGAGGTTCAAATAATTGGGGGAGTTACAAGGTAGGATATTTATGCTGGAGAACATAACCTAAATAAGAAGAAGGTTCTGACTGAGGCTATTCTAATAACTGAATTTTAGTATGTTATGTTTTATATTTCTAAAGAATATTTTTGCTGGGAAATGCTGAAAAATATGTTACTCACTAATCATAGTTGTAGTATATTTAAGGAATGATCATGCAACTAAAATGTGGAAGATGCAGGAGGAGTCCTAATACGTCGTAGGAAAATATGGGGTTAAAGTGGACTATATTTTAAGCAGTGTTCAGTTGACTTGCTGTGTGGGGAGAGACTGAGCAGTCCTGGCTAATGACTTGTAGGTACTGAATCCTCAGGTCTCTCAGGTGGTTTCACTCGACCAGTTTCAGCAGGATGATGAAAAGGTTGAGATAAAATAAACTGACAGTTGCTACTCATCGCAGGCAGCAAGCTGTACCCTGGCAGATGAGACCCTGGGAGCCCTCTTTTTTAAACAAAGGCTTTCACTGCAGTGAGCAATGAACTCCACACAAAAAAGGAAAAGGAGAGAGAGATTGGCAGCTGGTGACCGACAGGAGGAGGGAAGGGAGGGAAACTGAGAAACACAGCAATTGTTGGCTAATTAGAAGCTATTCCCACCTACTTAATACCAACCCATTAAGCAGAAAACACTTTTCATCTTACTCTCGCTGCTACACATGACATTATACTCCAATCAATACCCTCCCACTGGCTGCCCCACTGCCCACAAATGAATACATTGCAGTTCAAGAATGCAGTAATTGAGTTGGGGCAGTGAAACTGCAGCTCACAGTCAAGAACTTTTTCTGAAGATATGAATGTAATGTTTGATGCTTGGATAAAGAAATCAAATCCCTGTATTGACAGCTGTCAGCAATTGGCAAATGGATGAAGTCAGCAATGGATCCATTTTGTATTGAAGTGACAATAAGAGTTTATTTTCAAACTGGGGTTTTTCTCCTCATTTGAATAAGAAATCTAGAGGGTTTGCACCCAGGTGTATAGATTTTTAAGGGCATTTTTAACTCTCTTCTTCAGTTATACCTACAAAATGTATCGGTACACATATCATTATGTGCATGCAACAAGGCATCTCATATTTACAGCTGCTGGATTTGTATTTATTTTTAGTTTTGTAGGCTACATTTACTCAGGCTACTTTTTAATTTCATTTCATTAGATCTCCCTATGATTTTTAGACATCATCTTAAATTTTACAATTTGGTCCACAATAGTACCTTGTGCAGTAGATCTAGGCCTTACATTTCAATAGCTAGAACCTTGTATTTAAGTTCTGCATTTAGATTCTTGCAACATGTCTCTTTCAAATTAAATCCCTTGCTCCCTGAGCCATCTGGAATTGATAATACCATGCACAATCTGTAGCATAAAGTAATACTGTGCAAACTGCAGAGTAAGTCTTTCTTCATATCAGTTATGTTACCACAGAATCAAAACAGCAGGTCACTCTCCTCCTTGGCTGGACTGAAGACATCGGTGTTAGTCTTTTGGAACTGCTAGAAGGAGGTTCCAATAAAAGACATGACATCTCTCCATCCCTTTCAATTCCAGAGAGAATTGAGTATCAGTTCAGGAGCTAAGATTCTTTACAGTGCAAGTTTGAAAACATTTTTTGGATGCAGATAAATTGCGTGCTGTGACATCTGATATTTGCAGAAAGAGGCAGCCATCACTATTGATGCTATTCATTGTCATAGTGTTACTGTGGCATTTTCAGCATGGCATTTCTTCAGATGCTGTTTGCTCAAGAGCTTCTTACCTGCATAATTGTGGAATGTGCTGTTATCTTGCCAAGCTGAGCCTTGAACCCTCGAGTCAGACTTTATGTACATGAAATAATCTACTGGCTCTCACCATGTAACAGCCTGTCTATATCCAAGTAAGAACAGTGAAAGCTGAGTGAAGTCAGTAAGGCTGACACAACAAATGTTTTGCATCTTTTGAAATCGGAAGCCAGATAACCACAAACTGCTACTTTGTTGCTTCTTTCCAGTTGTATTGTAATATTTCAAGCTTATTAGTTAAATTATCATCGATGTTAACTCATCTAATTTGCTTCCCAGTATTGTAAAGCACCTCTCAGTCATGCTATTTGGTATACTCCCTGGGCTTCTTTTGATGCATGTTAATGGCACCATTAAAAATAGATTTGTCCTCAATAAAGTCTGGAAAGGGGAAATAATTGTCTTCTCATGGAGAGATTTGGGATCTTCACCACTTGTGAAGATGCAAGTGCCTCAGACATAGAAGTTGAATATGATAAGACATGGAGACAGAGATTTTCTTTACTTAGAGATACTTGGATAGGACAATCAAACCTACATATAGTTTCCATATAGGTATCATCTGCTATTTAAAGTAATCTGGTCCTAACATGTGTCTCTGTAAAATCTGGGACTTTGGTTCCTTTCAACACAGAAGTGTACAAGTTCAGTCTTACTTTGACCAGATGCCAGTGAGAAGGATCAGAGGCAGGCGAGGGGAAAAGCAGAGAGCAGTTGGCAATCTTTGTGTTTCTTGGTGCCAAAGCCTGTGGGGTTAATTTGAAGATGCCCAAATCACCTTGGCAGCATCATCTCCAGTCTTTTCCAAAATTGTGGAATTTAATGAGCCAGGACAATAAGCATAGGATCATAGAAAAACAGTAGTGGAAAGGACTTTAGGAAGTCATCTTCTTCATCCCCCATACAGCAGCAATGATACAAAGTATTTTTGTGATTTCCAAGAGAAGTTTGTCTTGTCTGTTCTTAGAAAAATCTGGCAATTGATTTTCCACGGCATCCACAAGCATCTGTTCTAAAGGATAAAATTAAGCAGAAAAAAAGGAATAAACCAGGAAATTTTTCACTTGTCTAAAGTTTTCTGTAATTGAAACTCTGTGTCTGTTCTTCAAATTCATCCCTTCCATATTTGCAGTAACATCAGAGGCAGGAATTATCTGGCACATACTGGTGTTTAGAATAAAATTCTCTAGTGATTTCTGAAGAGGATGGTTATGAGGATTACTTAGTCTAAGTATAAATTATATATGATGGAATGTAGTTCTTCCTTATGAGCACAACTGATGGAAGGAGGTAGAGAGCAGGTACAAGGGTCCTGTTTCCCTTTTTGTTTATTTTCCAGTTAAAATGCCCAGTAGGACTAGTCCATATCACTCAGCTGAGCACAGAAGGTTGGTATCCCCTCCAAAAGGGCAGGAAGAGCCAGGGCTTCACGCCCAAGAAATAAACCAGTGCAGAGGGAAGGGTTGCTACATATTCTTAAATGATCTCCCTAAGTACTGTGAAGCTTTGTTATTCAAAGTCTCTTACATAATTCAGGACTCTTCTTACACAAGTTTCTGAAGCAGGAAAGCAGCGAGATTTCTCCATTCATTTTACGAAGTTAATCCACTCACACTTCAACTCTTCCAAGAGATGCAACTGATCTTAAATAAAATACTTTAGATCCTTATTTGTGATTGAGGACTTTTTTTCCTATAAACGCAAATAGGAGAACTGAACAGACTCTTTGTCCATTCTAGATTGGGTGTTTTGATACTTCAAAACCATAGACTGATTTTTCTCTAGTTTCCAAGTTCACTATTTCAATCCATATCCTCTAAAAATAAAATTACAGTACTGCTTTGTGCCTTCACAACTTTGGATTGTCATAAAGCTATACCAAGTCCTGTTTGCCAGTCTTCTGCAATGAAAAATCCAAATATTTACAAGCCAGATAGCTCACCTTTTGAGCTCTTGTCAAATGCTTTTATTCCCTTTTCGTTTATTCTTTTTTCCCATTCCATAGCAATTTAATTAAGAGTTTGGGTTTTTTTTCTCATCTTGGAATCTATTTTAAAACTATCTGCCATAGCTCCCTTGCTCCAGTTTCTCAACTCACATTAATTTCTAAATGTTGCTCCTTTTTCTATCCTAAGGTTTAACAATAGCTACCTTCATTAGTAAAAGTTTCCTACAGAGACACTTCAGCCTAAGTTAGAAGCTGGCAAGGCTCTTGTTTGCTTAGGATTCATTCATGGAAAAGAAAATCTGAGGCTGTGTTTGTCTTTTGCAGAAGTTATAAGTAAGGGAAGAGAGTACAAAAAGCATCAATCTTCAACTAGATCAAATGATCAATAAAACCCACTCAAATTGCAACCAGCAAACATTCTGCTCAAGGAGACTGTGCTTCAGAAAAATGACTTCATCATAGCTGAACAGAAAGTGTATCCTGTGGAAATAGTTATGGCCGGGCAGTGAGCTGATCTTCCATACATTCTTTCACTCCATGTGAAATAGAGGTGTGTTTGATTTTCGTCTACCAATTTCAGTTGTCTCACTGTGCTCTGAAATCTCCAGATTGATTAATGGAGCTTCTCTGGAGAAAAAGGATGTTTCTCTCTCCTACTTACATGTACCCTGTGCACTGCAGAGGCACACACTGGTGTGGTTGTTATATTGTGTTTGGGGACGTGTGTTCTTAATGGAAAAAAAGAAGAAAATTGTCAGACTTAAAATGAAATACGTTCTCCATCATTGATTTCCATAAACTTGTTCAAGTTTTTGTAACCATTGAGTCTCCAATGCCTTTCCATCTGTAAACATTTTCAAGTATTTGTCTCTGAGGATGCATGTGGGAGATCTGCTCATGTCTGACACAGTCTCAGTTAAGAAGAAAACTTTTTTTCCCCTGACCTTGTGAACACTGTGTACACAGAACTTTGTGGTCTAGATATTAAGGAGGCTGTTGCATTTAATTTTACTAGACTGCGGTTTCCTGCGTGCCTGAGAATCTCAGTTTCCATGGATAAAGCAAGGGCTTAAGAGCTTTTGAAGTAATCATTACTTAGAAGACTGAAGGATTGTGCTCTTACAGCACCTCTTACCTTGTTTTCCTGGAAATAGATGAAAAAAGTTTTCCTCCATCAGTGTTGTTTTAATTGTGATTCTGATAGGTCTGCAGCTGATAAGTTTGGTTGCTGCAGGAGTTAGCTGAAACTTTATATTTTCTTTAATATTTTAAATAATAGTTTTAACTTTAAAAGTGATTATTCACAGGCACACTCCCCAGTAAATTCAATTTTTCTTTTGTTTTATTAACCCTAGCTCTTCATAGATCTTTCCTTATTCCAGAGTTGTCTCCACTGGCTGATTTTGGTGGAGTGCTCTGCTCTGTACATCCTGACTGCAGGAAACATATATAACACACCACATCTCTGCATGGTGTAACTCCAGTGTGTGCTTCTCTCTATTGGCACAGTGTGAGACAGAAGTGAGCAACACTTCCCTGTTGCAAAGTCACTCTTTATCCTCGTTTTCCTGTCATATGAGCAGTGCTGTAAGCAGAAATACTTGATACTACAAAGTGCCTGCCTTAAATCAGTTTTAACTGAAACTGCAGCCACTAATGGTAATTTTTTATGTATTGCATGTCACTGCAAGGAAACTGAGAGTGTTTCTGAACCTTCAACAGCAATCTCTCTGTAAATGGGAGATTCTTTTCAATTTAACCTTAAGGTAATTCAGAATTTCACGGCTTTATTATGCTCACTAGGGGGATAATTGCTGTTATCATTTTACTGCATTTACACACAAAATCGTGACACAAGCTCAGTCTTGTTTACAACAATGCAGTTATATGCATGTGGAATTGCAAACTTTAACCTAAAAATTTGGTCTGTCTTGATGACCAGAGGAAACCATGAAACAATTCAACATCTAGTTACAGCCAGTCCATGGTATCCTTTTGAAAAATCACAATTCTTATTAATCGTTATGAAAAGTAAGATATTTAATAGAAAATTGTTTCTTAATGAACAGAATTATGTGTTGGAGAGCAAAGTGTAAGAGATTTAACACAACAATATTGTTCTGAGGGGAATTTTGGTGCTTTTAGGTGAATTCTTGAAGTAATTTATATCAGAAAAATAGCTTAATACTGTTCTTACCCCCAATTAAATGAAACTGGTATTCTTTGACACAGGTGCTTGCTTTAGCAGGATATGAAATATGAGAAAAAAAGCAATAATTTCATTGTAAGCTGAAGAAAAAGGTCCACAAGCATAAGGCTTTACAAGTACCTTTGTCTTACTTAAATGGCATTTACAGAACAGTTAATTTCCATTCAGCAGTGGCTCTCCATCATTTAATTGGAAATATTCTATACTAAGAAATTGTCTTTCAGTAAGGACCACTGATTATTGCTTTCAGCTCTGGGATCCTCAGCATAGGGAAGGTGTGGACCTGTTGGAGGGAGTCCAGAGGATGGTCACAAGCATTATCAGAGGGCTGGAGCACTTCTCGTGGAGAAGGGCTGAGAGAACTGGATGTGTTCAGCCTGGAAAAGAGAAGGCTCCTGGAGACCTCATTGCAGTCTTTCAGTACTTGAAGGGAACCTCTAAGAAAAGTGGGGACAAACTGTTCAGCAGGACCTGCTGAGATGAGTGGCAGTGGTTTTGAGTAGAAATTGCATAGATTTAGACTGGATATAAATGAGAAGGTTTTTATAATAAAAGTGGTGAAACTCTGGAACAGGTTGCCCAGAGTGGTAGTGGATGCCCCATCCCTGGAGGCATCCCAGGTCAGACTGGATGGGCCTCTGAGCAACTTGATCTGGTTGGAGAAGTCCCTGCTCATTGGACTGGATGACCTTTAAAGGTCCTCTCCAACCCAAACCATTGTGTGACTCTGATTATTGAATTTAGTACCCTTTTCCATGAAACTGGGGGAATGTGTCTTTTGACTGCACTTCACTTCCTCTACATTTCCTTGAAGCTGTGATAAGTTTCATGATGGAGTCCAGCCTGAGCAAAGCATGACCCTTTTACTGTAGGCAGGAGTAAAAAAAAAAATTGTCACTCTTCAATGAATTTCCATGCCTCTACAGTCCTGGACAGCAATGCCATGCAGGGTGCACTCACAAAAGAGCACTCCTTCCCTTCTAGCATTTGACATCAAGACACCAAGGCAAAGCTGATATTTTTAATACCCTCTGACTACTGACTGTGGTCATTTTGTTTGCAAGAGGTGGTGAGAGAGCCCCGGGTGCAGGCAGGGGAGCGTGGGTGCCGTGCCGGGGCCGGGGCTTGTCTTTAGCCTCTAGAGGGTGCGCTTTGATCCCTCTTGATCACACAACAATTTGCTGTGACAAAAGCGACGAGCGGGTGAGTGCAGCCACTTATGCATGAGCAGCAGCATCACCCGGCAGCACACACTGCCGAGGCGAGGCTCCCGGCTTATGTAATAAACCATTCCAGCTCGTGTGTGCCCGCCAGAGATGGAACCTGCCTCTTTTTTTGTCACTGAATGGGGCGTTAGATATTCAATCAGCATTCAGATTTATGCTTCAGATGCTCATGAAAGAGGATGCTCTCCTTGGCGTGCCTGTCAGCGGTGATGCTTGTGTGCAGGTTTTTGTATTTTTGGAGGGTTTTTTCTGAAAATATTAACACAAGCATCCTGCCACATAAACAGATCTGGGGAGATGTGAAGAGTTAAGAGATTTGCAATATTTTATTTTTATCCTTTGGCTTCCTCATAAATCTTTTTCTTTTTTTTTTTTATGTGAAAGGTGTCTTCAGGAACATAGCTTATCATCTTCCTGTGATATATGTGAGCTTTAAAATGTAGTCTAAATTTGCTGGGAGAAAATAGTATTCAGGATCCAGTAATACAGTTGGATTCAAGACAGAATAAAAGGCTCATATTGCTACATTTGATTCAAAACAATGGCTTAATTGGCCAGGAAAATGTAGTTATCAGATGATAAAGATATGAAGTCAAGGGCAAGATATGCCTGAAAACAAGCTTTTTCCTGCCTAAAATTAGGCAAAGTTAATAGGTTAAATTTTGTTTATTGAATAAGAGAACCCAAAGTTGATTGATATAGTAATTTCTGTGTTTGCTATGGCAAATATTTAGCTCATTATCAGTTTTAATAGCATTTTGCAGAACAAGCCTTTTCTTGACATGCAGAAAATACTATTAAATTTCCCTGCATAGATACATTGTTATGACATGCAATAACTACTTGAATATAAAGGGGATTAATAATTTAAAAGGTGTTAACAAATTAGGGCCATCATTAAAAATAGACTTTGAACCATTTTGTAGAAAAATCAGATTGAGGTAATGCTCTGCTCTTATGATAAAGAATTACAGCATTAATTCTGCAAAGTGAACTTATTGCTCCTATTCGTCTCCAAAACCCTGGAGCATTAAAAGACAGGAAGAATGAAATGATCACTGCGTTTTTTCAGGCACAACAGCTCTAATATTTCCATCACAGTTTCACAGCTCAGCTTGCATGGTTGTGCTGGAGGAAAAACCCATAAACGTCATGCTTCCCTTTGTTTTGTTTTTGCTGGTCTTATGGAATCGGGTCGAATTTTTTCAGACAGTTTATATTAATATACTGGGAATTTTGCTTGTACAGCATCTGTGCAGAGTATAAAGCAAACATTTCTTCTGTATAGAAGCTGTTCTTTTCTTGGTTTTTAAATTTAATCCCCATGTTTCTTTTGCATTTTGTTTTTCCTTTCTTGCAACAATTGATGACCAGAGGCATTTCAAGGTTGAATTCTTGTTGCTTTGCAAATTATTAATTTGTTTTCTTTCCAACTTGAGATAAACAGAAATAAGATACCTTTTGAAGCCTTTTCTTCATTGTTTCAAATTGCATCTATGAAATATGCAGAAAAATGGACCCTTTTTTTTTTTTTGTGCAAGTGTATTAGTAAATGCATTTGCGATTCTTACTCATGTGAGTAATCCATGCCCATATAGTTTCCCTCACTGCAGTGAGGGTCAGGTGTGGACCCTTATTTTAGAAATAGCTCAGTCTAAAGATTTAAATAAGATTTAAAAGGCTAACCTTTAATTAGTGTTTATTTGCTTGTTGTTTACTTTCATATGCAAGTTGGAGAAGAAAAAAAAGTAATTTATGGAATTTAAGTAATAAATTTCACATCTGAAAGACAGAGATACAAGGAGTTCTTACGCCCCCAAAGGAAGCAAAACATTTGTTCTCCCCCTCTCTCTTATTCTCACTTGCCATGGCAGTCATCTCCCTTCATAATATTTCCCTCTCATCCCCCTTCCTGAGTTTTCCCTCCCCTTCCCCTTGCACTTTCTGAGACCACAGAACCCAGATGGTGCCCTCACTGTTGCCAGACCCTGGGGGAACTGCTTCTGTTATACCCACCTCTCAGTAGCTGTACTAAGAAGCATGCCAAAAGTCCAGTGCTGAGATATGTTTGATATTATTTCCTTTCCAGTGAATTTGTTTGTCAGCACCAATTTTTATCCCTAAGCTCAAGTCTCTGATATTGGCAGTGGTGCAACATCGAGTTTAAATAAAACAATGAGTTTCTAGACATCTGGTTGTGATTTTAGCAGAGTCAGATGTTGTTAAAGCACCAATCAATAAATGGTTAAAGCATTGTTTATATAACACCTCTATTCCTGCTAATACTGAAAAATTCATAACATCAGGACATTTTTCAGATGTGTGTTTTGGTGCATTCAAGAAGTACATCTCCTTTTATATACCATTATAACAATGTTTGGGATTTTTTAATTGCACAGAATGAAGACATGGATGGAGAAAGTAGAATATGTGGCAGAGGAGAAAAGATTCGTGTTCTGATAAAATATAAAATAAGAGTAGCTGTGCTAGAGATACAGTTAACAAGGACCATCAATGATAACAAACTATTAGCATGTTATTAGCCACTGGAAAATCAAGGACAGTATTAGTCTGCTCTATGACAGAGGGGAGAAACTCTTAATAGATGACCTAGGGGAGGCCAGTGTGCTTTAATGCTTTTTTGGCTTTAGTCTTCACTGAAAAGGTCAGCTGGGATCATGTGGCAAACAGAGTTTATGTGTGCAACAAGAAAAAAATCAGCAAGATCCTAGGCCAGAACAGGAGAAAGTAGGCTAGAGAGTACTTAGAGGAGATAGATCTTCAAATCAGATGGGCTGCAGAAACTTGATCCTACAACCCTTAAAGAACTGGCTGGAACAATCTCGAGGTCATTAGCCATTTCTGAAAACTGATGAAGTTCAAGTCAGGTTCCAGAGTAATGGAAAAAGGCAAACCTGATGCCTGTTTTTAGAGAGGGAAAAAGGAGGAGTCATCATGGAATTTTGGATAGATCAAATTAAGATCCAGTCTTGGAAAAATACCAGAACCTACAACCTGATGTTTAATAGATATGTGGAAGAAAAAAAAGGAAATCTGCAACAGCCAACATGGGTTTGCTAATGCTAATTGTGTCAAGCCAAAATAATTACCAAGCAACAGGACTGCCAGGTAAAGAAGTTAAAATAAGGAGAATATATCTGATGTAATCTGTCTGGAGCTTTTGATATAGTGTTATATGCAACATTTATAAGCAAGAAAGGAAGTCTAAACTGCATGAATCTACTATCAAGTGGGTGAATAATGATTATTAAAAATAGCTCTGACAAATAAAAGCTATCTGTGCCTGTTGTTAGAAATGGAAAGCTGTTTAGCTTGCTATTCTACAAGAATCTGAGTGTGTACTACTCCTTATCTGGAGACTGGAATAAAAAGTATGCTTTACCTTGGAAGAGAACACAAACTAGGGAAGGACCATAAGCATTCTGTTCATGGTGGTGCAATTCTAAAGGATCTTGGCAAACTGAGAAACACATGTAATGATTTCAGCCTTATATGTGTGTTTGTGTGAGTATAGATAATCAGGAGTAATCAAAGGCAGAATTACAAAAAACGAGCAAGTAGCAGTTCTGTAGAGGTGGGAAAAAAGCAGGACTAGCAGTAAATCACAAGCTGAACCTGAATGAACAGTGTGAAAGCTGTTGTGAAATGTGCAGACATCTTCCTGGGGTATTAAAAAATGATGACTCCTCAAGTAATCCTTCCGCTCTACTCAACACCAGTAAGGCCTCAGCTTGGTATCATAGCAGTGCTGGGTTTAATGCTTTATGGAGTATGCAGAACAACTGGAGAAGGTGCAGGAAGGATGAAAAGGAGCTAAGAATCATGACCAAAAGAAAATATTGATTTAAGGGTAGATTTGAGCATCTGTGTCTATAGAAGAGACTCAGGGTAGAACAAAATTGCAGGTCTGAACTTTGCAGAACTTGAAGAGGGGCATAAAATAATTAATGATTTTTCTCTTTGTCCATGATAGGTTGAACTAAAAGTAGTGGACTGAAAAATTGCAGGATGCTTCTGATTAGCCTCTTTACAACATTGTAGGAACTTTTTTTCCAGTGGTTTATAAATTGTCATTATGATGAGAGTGATTTATATATGTATTTGACATTCATATCAGAATACAGACAGATGCTGTAATTCAGGAGATAAGCCTGTGAAATGCCCGTGACAGGATCTCATGGCCTAGAAAAGATAAAAAGGAATGATTTTCTGTGAACAAAAATCTGCATTTTATTTGGCAATAAAGACTCATTTGCTAAAAAAGAGTGGATAATAAATTTCATTTCTGTGTGCCCATCTGTGAAGTCAGCTTTAAGATGTTGATATTTTTTGTAAAACAGTTTTCCAAAATACTCCTTGGCTTAAGGATATTGAAAGATATTCCTTACCTACTCAGTTCATCCCCTCATCTTTTCCTTTCTGGAAGTTTTCCAGCTCTTTCTTTTATTCTTATCCATGCTCTTCTCCTTTGCAGAGATCATTCCAAGACTACCAAAGCATCAATTTTTTCTATCCCATTGATTCTGATGGCAACAATATTCATTTTTGCTGGTTGTTGGAAAGCCTGGAATCAGTTTCCTATTCAGGTTTAATGTGAGGGAGGGGTATGAAGACTGAGAGTGAAAACTACTTATTGGAGCAAAGTATTGTGCAGTTTAGACTCATCACTCCTTCCATTGCCTGTTTCTTCTCTCTCTGGCTAAAATAACAGACCAGCCTTTTTCACCTCCTCTTTCCAGCCCAGGACCATTTCATCTCTTCCCATTGCTGGAGTCTTAGAACCCCTAATTAGCACTCAAAGACGAGCACATGCTGCAAGTGAAATGCCTGTTTCCCCCATACCTGGGTTCAGCCAAGAGATCCATTTCCTCATTCAGCATTTTGTGTGTGCTCACAAGACTGCTTCTCTTGCTGCCAAGTCCTCTGATATAGTATGATGTTAAAGAAATTTTATTTTTTTCAATTTAAATATGTTTCCATGTAAACTCAAGGTTAGCCATAGGTAGCTAACAAGTAATTTGAATTTGACAGAAATTCTATTAGGTCTGTAGTGTTTTCTTCCTCTACTCAGTATTAAGGAATCTATAACCCAAGAAAGGGCCTTGCAAGGGGAAACTAAGCAAATAGAAAATTGGTTCATAGGGCGTGTATTGTAACATATTAAATATTCGAGTATTTTTCCATTTTTGGCCTCTAGAAATTAAAAATACTTATAGATTTGAAATTCAGACAACTATTTTAAAAAAATTAATTGTATGCAATGCCTTATGGCTAAACTATATCTATAATTTTTGCATTTTCCTACAAGCATTTAAATTATTTGCTTACATTTTGGAGGAAGATTAGAAAGAGAAAAGGGCTGCAGATTGATGGAAGTTTTTTCAGAGTCTGACTTAATAAATGTGACAATCAAATATGAGGATTTTTGGAAAGAGAGATAAGCGACGCTAGCCTGAAGGCTGAACTTAATGTCAAAGAGGGTGTTCATGCAAAGCAAAACAGTGTATCTAGTAAACTAGAGAAATATCATCTTTGGAGGAAAAAAATCTCTAAAGATTTTATGCCACTTCTAACAGGCAACAACAAAAAAGCCCTAGCTGTACCTCAGGATATGATCAGTCTTTTTGAACTGGATTTGTTCAGTGCTTTTTTGTTCTTCAGTGCTGTCTGCAAGCATTCCCTGTCTCAGTCATAAGGCTCAGAGTTTGGCAGTTTTATTTCTTTGTTATATTTTCATCATGTGAGATAAAAAGTCACGGATGAGTGATATAATGGAAACAAATGTTACCTGTGTCTGAGCAGGAGAAAAAAGCCCTCAGTTGCACTGAATCCATGCTCTTATTCTTTCATAAAATTGTTTGAAATTTTTTTTAAATGATAGGTGATTTTTTTTTTGCCTTCTCTGCTCAGCCAAACTGCTTCTCTATGAGAAGGGGAGTTCAGTAAGAACCTTAGGAATAGCATTTCTCAGGATAGTTGAGGTTGAGGCTGTTGTAGGCATGATCTGTTCAGACTCTGTAGGAGGGGATGAAGGCTGCATCACTCTCGAGTAGCCCCTGGAGGTTAGCTCAGAGCAGCAGTACAGCTTTGGAGGGAGCTGTCAGCCCTCTGGGCTACAGGGATGTGCTCTTTTTAATAAGTACATTGCACAAGACAGTACCTACGAGGTAAAGGGCATTAAAGGGCATTTTTTTGCAAGAAAGTATTTTTTAAAATAATGATTAATAAGTCCAATGCTGTACAGTTAATTTGTGAAAAATACAGTGTGTTCAAAATGCCAAGCAGTCCTAGATGTTTTCCATGTGAATAGAGCCTAAACAAAGTACATTCTGCAGAGGGCAAGTTTGGTTCATCCCTTGCTCAGAGATTTGAATTTGAGCTCTATTTGTTTTCACCAGTTGTGAAGAAGGGGATAAGTAATATGAAGATCATTTAATTCAATAGTGTCTCTTCAGGTAAACAGTATTTAATTTGATTAGTCAGCATATTCGTTTCTGTGGTGGAGGAACTGGGAGAACTCCTTGTTTAAAAATAGGGAATTATAGTAGGTATGCATTTGCTAGGTATCACAATGCCATGTATCTTCCAATCAATTGCTTTTCAGAATGTGAGATGCAGCAGATTTTGAGGGTATTGTATGTAATTTACACTTCCATTTGGTTTTTTTTAGTATGTGGTTATGGCAAACACTATATATCATGGGGTTTTTTTCAAGTTTAGCTACTTCATTTGGTTTCTGAAAGGTTAGTCTCTTTTCTTGGACACATATTAGGTAAACATATCTAAATGTTGCTCAAAAATTAAAATGGAGCATAATGTTATCAACACATTGAGCAAAACTCAAATGTTCATGACCAGCAATTGAGTGAGCTAAATCAGACAATATTTTAAATATAAAATAACATTACAAAGAGTCCCTTAGATTTTCTTTTACATATTTTTCATTAATATAAAATCTTGAAATCTGGTGTTCACAGACATGATTCACTGACTTGCTCACTGAATTTGGGCAGTGGTAATCAAAACATCACTGATGAACTGGTCTCAAATGAAACTGCAAGATTGCCTAGGTTTTTATTTCAAGAGAAATGCACATCTGCCAGAAATGAAGGATGAGGTTCTGGTTGTCCTAGAGTTATTATGAGTGGGAGATTATACGGACATATATGGTAGTGATGAACAGAGATCAGAGAGACCAGAACATCAAGGGGAAGGAGAAATGGGAATTAAGAGATCAAAGACTGTAGAGGAACTGGAGGGAGAGTTGGCTTTGTCTTCACTGCCAAAAGAGGTGTGCTTTTGGTGTGAAAAAACTAACAGTAGCTGTATTTATTTTGCTGTGGAAGACAACAAAAGCCTTGTAGCTTTTACTGTGATCTGGCTGAACAAGTTCAAGTGCAGAAGTGAACTGTAACACCTCTGTCCTTTGAATCCATTTTACTTAACAGTAAGGTAATTTTTATGAGTGAACAGGGAAAGAATTACTCTTTGCTTTATTTTATTGAACACTATTCAGAGAGGAAATGCATAACAATAAAGAGCAGCATAAATTGGACAAAAGTCTGACTTTCATAGTAAGCAAAATTTGTCACCACAAGAAGGACTCAGACTACCAGAAAAGCACATGGAGAATAATGTCTGGAGAAGATAAGGCACTGAGGGTGTGCACCATGAGATAGGAATTTATTTCACTCCATGCCACTGATTTGCTTTGCAAATGTTTGACTCACCTTTTCTCTCTGATGCACCTTTTTCTCTTGTTTTTTCAATAATCACAGAAAAGCACAGCTGTTAATTAATTCTGCTCTTAATCTTTCAGGAAAGAGATCACTGAAAACCTAAGGTCATATCTCTTTAATACTGGCTATTTATAATTAGGCAGTGAAAACCATACCTAAATATTTAAAGCAGTTTGAGATGTTGATTACCCAGAACTCCCAATGGAAATATACACTTTATTTATAAGAAGCCTAGGGAGAGAAGGAAATGTGTGTGATTTTTGGAAGTTTTGAAAGTCTATGTTAAAAAATTGTCTGACCAAAATGCTCCAGGTACAGTTGATTCTGATTCTGAACAGCAGTATTATATCAGGACCATTCTTTATTATCTTGCACTTCCTGGATTTCAGTCAAAGATGTGGAATTAAATGCTTAAATGGAGCAATCCAGTTTTAAAGACAATTTCCATAAATTATAGCTTTTCATATACTTTCTCATATAAAATTAATTGAGACTTTTAGGAAACTTGTCTACAATTTCCTCCACCTCCTCAGTAGCAGACAAGACTTTGACAGAATGCTTTGTATAAAGAAGAACCTGTGAGAGCACAGCTATGCTGGGTCATATCCTAAGTTTCCTTTATCATAGAAGTTTCTGTGGAAAAAATTTGCACAATAAGAATACTTTCATGACAGTAAATCCACTAGAAGTAAAATCTATCATGCTTGAGTTACGTTGGAAAAGTTGGTTCAGTTTGGGAAGTATTTTAGCTCTATTAAATTTCCATCTACAAATGTGTACTGGAAGGCAACGTATCTACCACCAGAGAACATAGTGTATAATTCTCACTTTTAATACCTGAAAATGATTAAGATAAAAATATCCTCATCCCTGATGTTAAAAAGCAATAGCAATACAGCTAAGCTGTAATAACTTTGTCTTCTGTTCTTTGGGATAGACCTCCGAGTAGCATCCTCTTGAATTCACAGCAAAATAATAAGTTTTTTAATAGAGTAAATTTTCCTCTAGGATTATGTACTTATGTCTACTGCCTACCTTATCGAGGGACTTGATTCTTTGTTTAGTATAAGTAGCATTGGGATCACAATAAAAGAGAAGGCTGGTCTCCTTTGCTGTCTGCAGACTAGATTGCCTTAAGAGACATTGAGACCAGTAGAGAAAAAAGAAATTACACTGATCCAATAGATACACTGCTGAGAGGTTTCTATTATATTCTTACCTCAGACATTGTACCACCATTAAATTCACACTTTCAGGCCCTGGGAATCAGGTCAGCATGACAGAGAAGTTTGGCTAAAATGAATCTGCTATATTAGTTTTTGTGAAAATGATTAAGCTCCACAGGTTCAAGATCAGGACTATTTTTCAAGCAGTCATTGTTTCAAAGCTAGGCAAATAAACCCTGATAGAAAAGAGAAAATCATAGGGAGTCAGACCAAGATGAAATTGAGTATCAGAGTAAACAAACTACCTGAATACATGATCTCGAGTCAGAAAACAACACAGAGTCATTCATTTGGCACAGTTAAAAATCAGCTGGGAGGCAAATATTTTTTAAGTATTTTAAGTAGACTGCCCATCAAATAAGCATAATTATAATCAAAATTCTTACAACGTTCTCAAAATTCCTAAAGGCAATCAGCTCCACTCAAATTAGTAACTTGGATAAATCACCATTAATTAGCTAATATAAGCCAGCAGGTGGTTTTGAGCCCAGAGAGATTCCCTGGTTATTTAAATTATGTATACTATACTACACCAAAGATAGAATAAGTGAAACGCAAAAAACAGGCACAAGTCTGCTAAAAAATAAACAACAACAAAAACACTCTGTAGGGAGGATGCCTACCTAAGGTCTTCTCCAACTCCTACACCCTACCCAAAGCAATACAAGATGTTTTTGACTCTCAGCTCAGATATTGTCATCTACGAATGTTCTGTATGGCTCCTATTTCAGCTCTGAAATATATGCAGGAAACAAAATCTGCAGTGGAAGCTTGCTTGGAAAGGTTAGTTCTGAAGAATTTGTGATTACTAGAAGGACAGAGAGAGCAGTGACTCTGTTTTACAGAAATGCACCACTGAAACCGCAGGGATAGCCTTGTCCCACACACATTCATCCAAAAAACAGTGGGAGACTTTTTTTGTGAGCTTTGTAGGCATTTCCTATTAATAAATAAAATTACATAATTTTAAAAGATTAATGTCCAAGTCTTCTGTGACCAATGCTGTTGTGGTCAGTTGTGGACAATAACTGTTAGGAACCAAACCAAACACTTTCATATTAGTATGTCAGAAGAAAATGAGATTCTTTTTTAAAAAACTGGTACCAATAGCATAATGAAATCCAGAAATTCTTTGAGAAATGTGGCTCAAACCTTCCTACAAAACTATTGTCTTTCAATAACTCCTACTTGCACGGTGTTTTATCCTAAAAATCTCAGGGATTGCCATAAAATTCTGTCATAATTTACTGTCATGTGTATGCTTGGCAGTCATGCAAAATTGAGGCTCAATTGTATTTTACAGTCTCTGATTGAAGAAAATTATATTGTGTAGGGAGAAACAGCAAGATAATCCAGCTACTTGTATTTGTCCCACTGAAAATCTGGACAGTGATGCAGTAATAATACTTTAAAGAATTAAAACCCCTGCCAGTTTTTACTGAATGATCTGCAGGTCTGGTAAGTAATATTTAGCCCCAAATCATGCTCTGGGATCACCTATGCCTTTCACATCAATCAGCTCAGTGTGATGTTCTGTTTACAAAGAACTGAGACTGTGTATCTCATTGTATTCCTGCCTCTGTGTCTGCCAGATACTCTGTGTTGCTGATATTTTCTTCAGGCTGAGTGATGTATTTTGATGAACTTCTTTTCATACATTTATGCAGGTTTCTAGTCTATCCTACTTTTTTTTCAATGCAAATGATAAATGTATTATAAACCTGTTATCCAATAACTGTTTAGCATTTTCATTCAAACACAAGTTACAGTAAATTGAGTCTGTTCAATATGACAAATAGCAGAAGAAGGTTTTTCATTGCCATATTACAACCCAAATCCTAAAGTTATTTTTTTCTAAGCAGAGAAAACATGAAGCCTGTACCTGCCTAAGCCTTCCCACCTCAGCAATAAACACATAGGAATTTGGCTTATTCCCACATCAATGGGGAGTCAAGGCAGTTCCTGTGTTACCTGAAAAAACCTTAAGACATGCTAGCAAAATATGTAAAAATGGTAACAACCGTAGGTAGTTGTGTAGATAAAATTAATTCCATGTGTACACAAAAGTAATACCACCAGTTTTTAAAAAAATATGTCTTGCATTTTGTTTTAAAGTACCTTTAAAATGCTGGTTTTCTGTGCACAGTACAGAAGTATAGAGCTGTTCAGGGAAAAAAAATCCTGCAGACTTGTTGTTCAACACATGCAACACTGCCCTTTGATATCTTTTTTTGGACTTTGTAATAATGCTATAACTACCACTGTTCCCAAATATTTTATTTATAAAAACTGTCCTCCCACAGGGCAGCTGCAGATGATCTGCAAGCTGAAGACCAGTCTGCAAACTCCTCTCGCTCTAGGAAATGGTGCTCCTATTTGTAATATCAGTGCTTGCCTTGGGATTTTTAACAACTGGTGTGCTCCCAATTTCAGTATATACAGCACAAGATCCAGCTCTTGGTTAAAGAGTGGAGGTGACAGTTTAGCATCCAGTCTTTCCATGACAATGCTGATATGTTCTATTGTTGCTAAAACCATAAAAAACCAGTCTGAGTGCCTTTATGTTAGCACCACAGGCAAATTTGTGTTATTCTCTCGAGAAAAAATAGTCATCATATCTTGGAGGGATCAGCACTCACAAACCATCATTTGTTAGTAGCTTTTAAATGAAAGTCAAATAGCTGTTAATGTTCAGAAAATGTCAAGTTTGATAGAATGAGTTTTAGTCACCAAAAATATGAAATTGAGAGAGTGATGAAAACCCCTGGTAATGTTTAGCAGAGGTCATTTAAGTCTTGTTTCCTGCATGGAACAATTGGAAGAGTTTCTCTGTAGGTTTTTTATGCTAACCCTTCTCTAGTCTGCATGATTAAAGATCATGCTTTTCTAATACTCACATGATATATGGAAAAAAAGACTGTAGTAAGCTGAATCAAAGGCCTCTTTAGCCTGGTGTCTGTTCAGCAGTGGTTAATAGATTAGGGGAAAATATAAAACCAGGAAATTTGGAAGGAAGACCTCTGCGTGGTATTCTCTCCATATCTTCAGCAAGAAGTCAGGGACTTCTTGAAGAAGTTGAATCTAGATCCCATCATATTTAATAGACTTTCCTGTGTTTGTTCATGAGCTTATCCAGTGCATTTCTGTTACATAACTGGCAGCCAAGGCATCCCATTGAATTTGGCTGCTAAAATGCAGATTCCTTGGATCTGCCCTTAACCCATTTTTTGCAGCTTCAGTTGTTTCAACTTTTGCTCTGTAAGAAATTAAGTTATAATTTCTCACTCCTTTTCTTCATGGCACTCATGAAAATAGATACATCTCTTTATATCCTGCTATCAGTCATCTTTCTATCAAGCTGCAGTTTCCAATCTCCTTGTGCATAAAAGACATTTTACATACATGCATCAATTTGCATTTATCAACACTGAATTTTATCTGACGCTTTATTGCCCAGTCATAAACTCTTTTTGAAGTTCTTTAAAGATTTGATTTTGATCACCCAGTACAATTTTTTTTTTGTCAGCAGTAGGTTCTGTCACTTTGCTGTTCACCAACGTTTTGAATTGTTTGGTTTATTTGAATGTTTACAGAACAAATTCTGCCTTAGATCCCTGTTGAATTCACTACTGATGTTTTTCCATAATGAAAATCAATCCATCTATTTTTATCTTTCTTTTCTGCCTTTAAATAGTTATATTTAATCCAGGGAAGATATCTGAAGCATTCTGGGATTCTAATCAACCAGGTAATAGTCGTCCAGATCTCTTGTATTCCTCAAGAGAAAATAACCTCAGGAGACCTCTGCAGAAGTGATCTTGATTTCTTTTATTCATTATAACATTTTAATTTACTTATCTATCATTATATCCTTTATTAGAGTTGTAGCTAATTTGCCTGGTATGAAAGTCAGATTTTTACTGGTCTCTCCTCCCATGGCACATTCTTGGTTTTAATTAATGTCTTGTTCAGCACTTCATGTCACTCTTTTACTGAGGCTGATTTAAGCAATACTTTTGTACATGTCCTTTAAACCTCTTGAGCAAATACTACTTTCTTGCCTGATTGATTTCTCAGCTTGTTCTAATCCTACTCTGGCAATGTTTTGGTTTGAGACTGTTCCTCTCTTACCTAAAAAATAAAAATGCTGATCTCTGCTGGAGGTCTTCATTAGTGACCACTGACCCAATAATACATTTCACCTTTCTGCTGTTATCTTCTGTTCCATGAGTTCTCATTCAGCTTTTGTGTGTGTTTTTCTGGGGGAAAAAAAAAAATGTAATTGTGCTTCTCCCCACTATTTCATTCTTAGGGACACAAATAGAAATAGGAGAACAATGCAATCTGTGGAGATGTGATGCTTGATATCAGTGCTCTGTTGTTTTTGTGTGGTCATCATAAATTAAACCACTGGGTTAAGCTGTACTTTTATGCCCATACACTGAAAACTTCCAGCTGTTGTGTTTTCAAAAATTCTCTCTGATATCTTGGCACCATGAAATTTCACACTGGAGTGCAGTTTAAAGCCAGGCCGTCATCAGCTGTTCCTAGGTGCAGTGAGGGGATCGAGTTGATGTTCATGTGCTACAGCAGAGAGCAGCTTTCTGTGTCAGTGGCAAATGAGCAGGACACAGGGTGATTGCAAAACAGCTGCAACCTCCTGGGCTATCCAGGGGAATTTCTGACAGGCATGTCAACCTACAGAGGTCCTGATGCTGCTTTTAATTGAGAGCTATATAGTAGAGACACCTGTACCTTCTTGCATTTTCAAAGTTCAAGGAAGCTTCCCCAGTAATCAGTGTCAGAATACAATATCATGTGGTTACTAAACTTTTTGTCACTTAGTGATTTTCCCTGCATTGTCTTGTTCATTACTTTTTTGGGAAAAAAATCTGTATTGTTAATGACTATTTCCACTCTTTTTTCCTTCATCATCTTTTCACATTTTTGCTGTCTTCAGGATTTTCTTTTATCTTTTCCTTGCAATGCTTTTCTGATAGGGACTTCACTCCTTTTTCTCTCCTCACAGCACTGGTTAAATGATCAGAGATGAAGTTTGATTTGATAGTGAAGTGCTGTTATTTGAATTTAGAGATAACACCCTAATTGAAATGGGAGTAGGAAAAGAGGTTTATTCAAGGATATTGCTTTAACTTGTCTGCAGAATCAGGCAAATACCACAGCATTTGATACTGGAAGAACATTCAAACCTCTTTGGGGAAACGAATGGAGGGAATAGTTCAGTGAAAGTGTCCTGGAAAGCTTTGGGTACTTGAGAGAAAGGGAGAGACAGAAATTGTTTGGAATGCATAAATGTGGTGAAACAGTAGAAAGCTCCAGCATTCAGAAGGAAAGAGTTGTATCTTCTGAAAGTTTTACCTGATAGCCCAAAAAGTAGGGACAGGGATTTGAAAGAAAAAAAAAGAATTCTGTTTGTGATCCTTTGTGGTTCATTTTTGCCTGGTCTTCACTTTGTACAGGAGTTCTGAAAGGTTCTAAGCCTGCTGGCTTGTTTTGGAAATTTCAGAAGATGCAATGTGTGCTCTGTGGTGTCTTGTGTGAGCTTTTCAAAATTAGCTTCAAAGCTGGTATATTACATTTTTGCCAAGTCATATTTTCTCTCAAGTGTGTGATGTATGCTTGAATTAAGATGTCATGATTTATTTAAATGTCTGCAAAAAAAAAAAATTACAAAAAAATAATTTCCTTTTTTCAACAGCCTAACTTTTAACCCTTTGTTTCACAGTGTGAAAACTGCTGTTTTTTCTGTTTGCTTTCTATATATAGTGAAGACCTACATTTATTTTAAAAAAATACATAAAAGTACTTAGGTATAAATGTAAACTTTAATATTGTACCTCCTGTGGTTAATGAAGTAACTTGGGAAAGTCAGAATTTAATCCAGACCTGGACCAGTACTTTGGCTTGTATTAGGTTGTTTGTTTACACTTATTTTTGGTGAATAGATATGTCCTTAGCAAATATATTATATACAAAACTATGAATTAGCATTGTCTTACTAAATTTAGTTGTCCATTAACAAATCCAGAACTCTTCAAAATAAATCTCTTGTTTCATAATTTAAACTTCTCTACTAAAACTACTTTTAAGATGCCAGTAGCTGTTGTCTGCATTGAACTGTAAATCATTTGTGTGTGAGATTAAACTTCAAATGAAGTTATAAAAAAGTATTGTGTTTTGCTAAAGCATTACTTAAAAGCTCTTGGGGAGTTGTGTTGTAACTATTTCTATCTGTGACGTGTTGTTCCTATAAAATCAGAAAACAAATTTCATACTAAATTTGCCTTTTCACATAATTGTTAATTGTGAAGCTACTTTGCCATTACAAATAATAATTTGAATGTAAATATATACAAGAAATGTGTATTTGAGATGTCTATACTTTTGATTTAGGTGAACTTGGTGATCTCTAAACTAACAATGTCCTAGAACACAGAATGATTCCTCTTTCTGAATGCCATAGTATACCAACTCTTGAAAGAAAAGTACAAATAATGGATGCAAGATTGAGATCCTTAGTGTCAGAAAAAAGTAGAAGAAAATATTCCTTTTTTTGAAGTGGTATTGTGTCTCACCTCTGCACTCAGGAAGGAGTGAAACCATACAGAACTAAATACTCATCACAATGGTTTAATTAGTTTGCATATGGTGCACAAATTTGGACAACGTGCATAAATTAATACTTAGATTTGGATTAGTAGTTGAAAACTAATCTGAAAGTTATTTTATTAGCATATTAAACAATTATATTAACGAATAACACTACTGGTAAACAAACATGCAGTTTGAAGTTCTTACCCAGAAGTAGAATGCACAAAAACTGATTTCTCACTTCTTTCAAGTAAGCAAACCTGCACATAGGTTCAAAGTGTTTAATTTAATTACTATTAAAATTTAAGTCAATGACTAGAAAGGGAATCTAGAGCAAACGTGCACTGCAGCTTACCCTAAAGGAAGAAATATTGGGCCAATGAAAGCAACCTATAGAGAATGGGAAATAACAGGCATGTGCTGGCATATTAGGAATGTCTCTTCATAGATGTGCAAGTTTTATTTCAAGTTGTCCTCACCCTTCTCAATAAGAATGACTGATAGCTTCACTTTGTGATTTCCCAGCTTTTAAGAGTCTATTTTTATTTATTTTTTATGACCAACCTTGCACTTGTTAAATGTAATTTTTGCTTTATGTAGCATAGAAAAAAGCACATCTGCAGGATGCTATCCCATGAATTAACAAGAATGACTGGACATAAGACAAGAAATCCTTTAAAAACATATGTTCACATTAAATATCTGGGCTAGCTCAGTAAAGGAGGTCTTATGGGGTCATTTTTGATGCAGTACAAGTAAACCATTTCTGCTCTTCTGAAATAGTTTCTTTCAGGTTTATATTGAGCTTGTATAATGACGCATTACATAAATAAGGGCTTAGTTGGTACATTAGTCTTTTACATCTTGGATTCTTACTAAATCCTTGTTTTTACTAACTTGATGCTTAAGAGATATTGATTTCTGCTCCGCATGCCAATGGTGTTTATTTTGATATGGCTGGGATTAAAAACTAAATTAACAGGCATAATCAGTTTTCTTAGAGTCAAAAAGGGTGCTTTGGTACCTTTGGTTACATTCCTCTGAAGAAAAAGGAGAGCAGAAGAGATGTGATAAAAAAGGGATCAATTTATTCAATCACTGGGTATAAAAACATTAGCCCTGGGAAAGGCCCTTCCTCTAAGAGCTTTAGCTGCCCAGTCTCACTTGTGTGGCACAAAATAATTTGCATTTTTAGAGAAAATTCACGTCTTCTGCGAGCTCTAGTGAAACATGAATAAATTGCTTTCTTTTCCTCTTTTTCTGATTTTATAAAGCTGAATCCATTAGGGGCTGAGTCAAACTGTAATGAAAGAAAGGCAACAACTGAGATGATGGAAACCCTGGATTAGATTTCTTAGTAGTCCAAGCCCAGCTGTCATGGCCTACGTGTCAAGTTAGTACTCTTTGGGGAGGCCTGGCAGTACATGTGAATATTTTTTTTTAACTGCTGTGTTACAACAGGTCTCTAAAGCAGCTAGGAATTAAACAGAGATGCAGAGATTAAGAATTAAATAGAGCCACAGCAAACATTCCACCAGGGAGACTTGTAGTGGGGCAAGTAAACCTTCCCAGGGCTATTGTCCCACTGCCGTGCCTGGCAGGCTCACCTGTGACCTGGAGACTTTGAGACCTCCAAGTGGAGCTGTCTTATTCCAATTTATAGCAATGAATTTTGTCTATTACACTTTGTGAGCTTTGTTGTGAGGTAAGACTGTGGTTTGATCAGAACATACAGATCCCAGCATGGATTTTATGCCAGTTACTGTTTTTATAAGGAAGACCTGGTGTCAAAGCACCAAACATTCCTCTGAGTACAGACTGATGTTAAATTATCAAATTACTGGTGCCCAGAGTCTTCTGCCTAGTGCTTGGAATTTATCCAGCTTCCAAAGAGACTCTCACATCCTCCCATGGAGGGGCATGATGACACAGTCAAGTGCACAGTCAAGTGCCCTGGTCTGTAAAAGATTCAGACACCTGAAATCATCTCAAGTTCACCATTCACTTTGTGAATTTGGGGAAATCATTGTATTTTCAACCCTAAGATAATCTCATATCAGATTTCCTTAACTGTGGGAACAGTTTATAAAAAAAATAAAATCTGCTAGAATCCCTATCAGACTTGTGCCCTGGGGGAAAATCCCTTCTTTATTTCTCAGCTTTGTATGATTTCTCTCATCTTAGGAAAGCATCTCAAACCAGCAGCAGCTGGTGTCTGCCTGCACTTCCACTGCTGCCTTTGTGAGGGACAGAACTGAGCAGCAACACCTAAATAACCCTGTTTCCTTTTCTCCCCTTGCATTGTGGTTGTGGAAAAGATCCAAAAGAAGCCAGGTCACCCATTGCTGCTCCCCTTCCCTTGAACCTAGAAGTCCCTGCCTCCCCTCAGCTCTGTTAAGTGTCTGCCACACTGGGAGTACCTGCTGGTGACTCTCATCACTGTGGTCAAGGAGTGGAATAGGAGGGTGACATTTTTTGCTTCATGAAGGCATTTTGCTTTCCTGCTGCGTGCTTCTAATCTCTGCTGTTCCTTGAGCAAAACAGTGTGACTGGTATGGCATAATTCAAAGTGAATTTAAAATTTCTGAAGTCAAATGTTTTCTAAAAAGATCTGTTTTGAAGCAATTTGGCAAAGCTGACATAACCATGCTAACTTCAGTGAACCTGCATTGCCTGCATCAGTTGAGAATTGGGCCCAGACTAGCCAGAGCATTTATTTTTAAATTCTAGCTTCTGCTGGCTTTTTCTTAAAAGTCTCTGTAGTTCTATAACTTTCTAAAGTAGCTCACAAGTCTTGTGCTACTGCTAATAAAACAGAAAATCCATTTCCATTTTTCAGTGTAATCTTTTTTTCATGTGAATCTATTTCTCATCAAAAGAAGCGAGTGACTGGCGTGAAAGCTGGAGCTCTCTGCTTAGCTGTAAAGACAAGTCTTGGTCTTTCAAGTTGTCACACGTTGTCTGGGAGAACATGGCCATAAATTCAAAAACTAGGAGGGAGAAACTAAACACCCTGTGTTGCTGTGGCCAGCAAAAGTATTGTTCCCAATGCCTGGCGAAGAGAATTAGGTTTGATTTCTGATTCTGTGTTCTCAACCTATTGGTAAAATCAGCAACAAAAGCTGAGACAAAGAGGATTCTCCCAAGTGCCCATGGGAGAGGTATGTCCTATAGCACACCAGTGTCAGCACATGTCACTGCAAGGACCCTGCATAAACTAGGACCTTCATTTCCAGCAGTTATTTTTGTTGGTTATTTTTTAAAGATAAGTAGGAGCACTTTTCTTCAGTCTTAGAGGGGAGCAATATTCTCCCCAGACAAGCTTAGTCACAAGAAAATTGATACTTCCATAAGGGATTCCATACCTTCTTTTTAAAGAACATTATCTTCCAGACACTTCCCTACATCTCCTCAGGCAGAGAGGATGCACTCATGCCTGGGGTGCCTTAGAAGATATAAAGCTAAAGTCAGGTAAGGAGAAAAAAATCTCCATGGCATTCCTTTTTTTTTCTTGTAGCAGATGCATTGCTGGGATTTCTCTGCTTCACTGGCTTCTGCTTCTGTACCCAGGTGATACCTTTGGCTAAGTTCTTGGAAGACAGTTTCCCAGGCAAAAAAAACCTGCATTATAGAGACCTTAGATGACAAACAGTTTGCAAGCTACCAGGCAGAGTCGTCACTGGAGATGCTCTCAGCCATGAAAAAGTGCTCTTACAAGTGTAATTATAGAAGGGCAGGCAAACTTTTAGAGACCAGAAAACAGCAGAGCCAAACTCTCAACATAAGAAATGAGAGCTGCAGAATGAGAAACTCTTAACAAAATTAGATAGGACACTCATGTCAAAATACAGAGGTAAAGCAGAAAGAACTAAAATCAGAGATAGTTTCAGTCTAAGCAGTCTGATACTGTATTTGAACCTCAGTATGATGATGGCATACAGTTAAGCAAGAGGACGTGCTTAAGTAATCTGTGTTTCCCAGCTTTCCTCCCCTGGGACACCTTTAAGGAACCTGAATTTCAGAGAAAGGAGTGCTAACCACTCTGTGACAGCTAGGTCCTTTGAAGACACATCAAGCTGCATATTCAGAAATAAATATTACACACTGCCAGTGAGCAGCTCTTCTGCTCAGTGTTTTGCTCAGTGGGTAGAAGGTGGTATTCACAAAAAGCAGGCACATGAACTGTCCTGCTGTGCAGGTTTTAACTGTGTTTTAACACCAAATATTTAACAGACAAAATGCACTATATCTGAGTAAATGAAAAAGGATGAGGCTTTATGTGTAGTCATATACAAAAGTTGCACAGTAAATGCAAAAAATGCAAAAAGTAGATTCTCCAGCAGAGTATTTAAATTTACAGTAGAGACTGTAGTGAATTGGGGGAAGACAGCAAGAATTTTTCAGGGTAGTGGCTTTGTTATGAATTGGTGTCAGAATTGTCACTGTGTCTGAAATCTGTGTTTTCACAGCTACTGTACTTTATTTATTTACTGAGCACCCAATATACCTGACTTCGCATTTTTTTTTAAGTGAAGTAGTCATGATAGTTCTGCACACAATTTAGGAACAAATATACTGCTTCTGTTGTGATCAATAAGTTGTCAGAAACATCACCTTGCTTACTGCTTCTTTGCCCTTCACAAAAAAAAAAAAAAAAAAAAAAAAAAAAAAAAAAAAAAAAAAAAAAGTAGATTTCATTCATACTCTAAAGATGTGGGTTGAAACTTTGATGCAATATCATTGAGACAGACACATTTCTGTAAAAGTCTATAGGAATGCCTCTAAAAATACTGGTAAGTGTTCTGTGAGACAATAAACTGTCTCTTCTGTGAGCAAGGTAAGGGTTTCCTTTCATATGGATTTCTGAGTAGATTTCAGGCTCAGTCTTTAGTGATAAGCAAAGATAGAGGTAATAGAAGTGTTTTTATACTCCTTGTTCTCACCAGCTCCTCAGGGTAGACAAGAGCAAGTTTGGCTTCTACCACAAGAGAAAGCAGACACCCTTTGCTCAGAAGTTTGCTTTCTCAGCAGGTCCCCCCAGGACTTTTCTTGTCTTTAGGAGACAGCAAGTAGGTTGCAGTTGTGATCATTCTGCATCTGGATGGGGACTGAAAGAAAAGAAACCCTTCTCTAGGCCATTTGGGAATTCTACTTTGCACTGTGGAAACTTTGATTAACCAGCTGGGCAGACGCTCAGCTGCTTTCTGCTGCTGGAAAACTTTGCCTTTGATTGAGAATATTTCAAGACACTAAATGGCAAATATGAAATCGAGCCAGAGACAAAATGCTGTACTGAAATTTTAGGCTAATAGTTTGGATTTAATGTAGAATTTATTGACAGTAAAGGTAAAACTATAAGCTAAAAACTGGCAGCAATTTTGTTCAGGTTTCTTCATGTTTGAAGTGATCTTCTTGATGATTGTTTTCCAAAGCTGATTTTTCTGTGTCACCAATATTTGTCTAGAATTTTTGTGATCTCTAACTTCCAGATACACAAAAGACACAGTGTCATATTTTGGCCTTGAGAAAAATCCCTGGTTTTCTATCTACCGTCAACAATTTGGCCTGATAGAGCTGTTATTTAAAATTTATATTCAACAAATGGTTTGAGCAAAAGATGTCACAGATGAATGTATAACAATGCACAGAAGTGAAAAAGGTAAGATCAAGAGAAATTTCCATTGTACAAATGTCTGGAACATGGCCAAACTATGTAAGAGAGGAAGATTAAATTTTCTGAGAACTGTTGAATATGAGTTAGTAAACAATGGAAGTTATTAGTTAGGGAAAAATTTATATTCCTGTTAGATTTTCTCACCCAAACCAAAAAAACCTTTCACTTTCATTATAGTGCCATAGTCTGAGTAGGCTCTTCAAAAGCTTATAAAATAAATTCTGCTTCTCATTCATAAACTTGCCCATCTGTGAAGTCTTTATTCCTAGAAACCTACCTGCTCAAGTGCAGGCTGTAGTTCATTAAAGATTCCCATTTGTACTCATAAAGACTCGTTCATTTCCCTGAATAATGTATATGGTGTGCTGAAAGAGAACTAACTCTTGCTTTTACAATCTAAATTAAACAACTTTGTCGAATAAAAGAAGCACTGTCTCACTTCCACTAGGCCATAAGCCCTAAGGGTCTTGTATTTGCGTGTTCTTTATTTATTTTTGCCAAATTGTCCTTCAAGGATCTGACAGCTGAGAACTGAGCCAGTTTAATTGTTTCTTTCTCTGCCTGCTTAGAAAGACAGAGGCAAGCATGGTCACAACTCTGCTGAAGCAAATACACATCCATAAATTTATTCTAAAATGCAATTGGATGATCTTCTGTCTTTTTCTCAGTCCCACCTTCTAAGCTTCCTCATCTTGAGAGTCCATCTCTGTTATGTGTGGCTTTTCCAAATGCCCATGATTAATAACTGCTGTGATTCATTAGCCTGTGTTGTTGGCAATGTTTCCCCAATGGGAGCATTTGCTATCTAGGGATAGTCCATGATTGCTCTGCCTCCTGGAACAGTAAGATGCTTTCAATCTAATGCGCTGTCCATGTTTTAGCATAAAATAATATTAAGGCATCCACATAATGGAACCATCTGAAGATCCATTTTATTAAGCACTGGAAGAAAATGTGTGTGTGTTTGCATGTGCAAGGGAAGCATGACCAGCAAACCTATTTCACCAGAAACGGCGTTTCCATGAGGGTTTCACGTAAAGACACAGCTATTTTGAGGTGTAGTTCTTCAGCTGTGAGCATGAAAAAATACTCCATAGCCAATATCTCACCTGGTGCAATTAACTTACTCAAATTATATACAGCCTATTCGAAGAAGGAAAAATAGGAAACAGAGGTAGGTTTATTGTACTTATTCCATTTTGAGGATATTTATTTTAAATGCAATCTACCTTCAAATACAGAGCTGTACTGCTCTAAAAGATTGCTGCTTCAAGTTGCTCCACATACCTTAACATAGCATGGACCCTTTTTACATTATACGATCAACTTTTTGACAGTGCAGGGCCAGCACAGCTAATGGAATAATAGCCTGCAGGGTCCAGCTAAATGATATACGAATATAATCAACCTTTGTGATGACTATTCAAAAGTAATCCCTTTAGCTTTCAACTGCAACTTATATTTCAACCAGGCAAAGCCATATGAAGAAAATCTCTGCAGACTCCACTGATACAATATGGCCTTCATATCCCCACAGTGTGTTTGCTGCTCACAGTAAGTTTTAAATTTAAGGTAATGGCTACTGTATATTCATGTGAGCATAGAACAATACCTTTGATTTGTTGGAGAAATGTTACATTAGCTACCAAGGGCCCTATTCAGTAAACTTTGACACAACTCTTATATAAGGCTTACTGTTTATTCTAAATGGAATATGCCTGATAGAAATGGTTTGCATGCCCAAATTGTACAAATTCATTAATCTTTATATTAATAAAACCTCCAAGTACAACTGCCTCCCTTCCAAGTTAACCAAGTCAGGATACATGGTTAAACAGGTAGGCCCAACATGCTTCTAAAAGGCATTGCATCAGTTTTCATTTATCAAGACAGAAAAATACTTCGGAAGATCATCTACAAGTATGGGATGAACATGTTGTTTGCAGCCGTATTATTTTCTGATCTATCTCTATTCCTACACCATTACATCATTCTTCAGACTATATAACTCAAAGCAGCTGTGTGACCTTTAAAAATGCAAGTAAATTTTAAAATACAATAATGGGTTCTATCTCATCAGCTGTGTATCACCGACATGGTAATACATCGAGATAGTCTTGCTTTCTCTCCCTTTGGTGACAAAAACATGCAGTATTGGCTAGTGGTGGATCTGAATACATGGAAGTAATTCTGTTAAAAGGAAAATAGATGTAATGAAAATGCTGTGTTGCCTTACAGTACAACTTTTGTACGTACACTAGTTCAGGCTCATCAGCAGGAGGTACAAATAGGGCCTTGCTTGTGTACAGGCACTTGAAACCATGTGAGAACATAAGAGCATGTTACCATATCTTGATGGAGGATTCTGCTTAAGCAGGTGAGCTATAGTGGAGGAGTAGGAGAGCGTGTGGGCTTTCCTTCTATTTGTTTTCCATGGCACTTCTTGAGCCCACAGGAAACTACTGCATCCTCAGCATCCTGCAGCAGGGAGTTCCAGTGATGAGATGGCAGTGCACAAAGAAGCCCTTGCTTTGTATCCAAGCCCACCACCTCCCACTTTCAGTAGATCCTACCTCATTTTTTTATTTGGAAAACACAGTGAAAAATTATTTCTGGGTCACCTCGTGCTTGCTACACTCACTGTTACTTTTGTCATCTTCTCTAAAAAATTTCTTTTTTTTTTTTTTCCAAACTAGTTTCAGCTGAAACTATATACCTGAAACAATAATCCTCTTATGACTTTTATCACTTTATGGAGCTTTCAGTGGAATTCTTGTTTAATAAAGTCCAACAGTCTTTGAATAATGCAAACTTTGGATTTTAATGGATTCCCATCACACGGGCATGCAGTCTCAGCTGTTGTCTGTTTCATTTTCTTTATAATCTTTTGAGAGAATGTTGCCTAAAATTCCTGTCCTTTCTGGAATTAGTCGTAGCTTCAGTCTTTGTGGGTGCGGCCTTCTTTCTTTTTTACGGCTTTTCACTAATCATATAATGTAAAGGAGTTGCAGCCCTGCATTGTTTTCTACAAAACCATCACGAAATAATGGATTTTTAGAAGTATAGCATTCTGTAGATACACACACGGAAACAGAAGGAACAGAGATGCCAATTCTAGCTGCACTGAAAATCCAACCAGACAATTTTAATTATATTTTATCAACAGCAGTGGTAATCTGTCAGGGACATCCTATTATGATTAATTATATTTACATTGTATTAATACATATTAATGTTATCCCCACATTTTGCACAATAAGATGGAAGGAGAATGCTTGATGGTGTGATCTGTGGTGGTATATATGTATTATCATTATGAATATGAGATGCTTTTATTGTTTCCAAATAGCATAGGCCAAACAAATGCCAAGAAAACATTTATGGCTCAGTATTCCATCAGTTATCCTTGATATGCTTAATATGTGCTGGGAGGGCAAAGCTGTTAATCAGCCAATAATAGCTTGGTGCCCAAGTGTGAAGGCAAAAGGCTGAAAGGTGCACAAGAAAAGCAATTTCTGCTGTAACTCCCCATCTGTCATGTGCACATCCCCCCTGTCTCTTGCACGTGTCAGTGTCTGCAGCTGTCAGAGACACACTTTTCTGTGTTTTTTCCTGGAAATACAGATGTTGCTGTACCCAGCCACATTCTGGGCTTGAGTCACTCACTTTACACCACTTTTCCACCAAAGCGCATTCACTGGAAAGAGCAGCAACACTGCATTGGTGTGAAGCTGGGGTGGGACAGCACAGTTCTGATGCCTTGGAGAAGTGAGCACTTCTGACCATCTGGGGCTCGGGGCTGCTTGCCACTGGCTGAGTTTCCAAGTCAAGCTGAGCTGTGCAGGTTTCATTAGATTGTTTTCATTTAAGCCTTGATCTGCTAGGAAAGGAATTCCCATTCATTTACTTTAGGCCTGGTTTCAGAACGTGTCACCTGGAATAACTACATTGTTAATAAACCACTAACACACACCTTGCCCCCATACAACATGAGATTCCATATGGGAATGCCAATTCTCAGATATTCTTCATAGATTTACTTATCCTGTTCTTACTTGCATACAACTATGGATAAAGTCCTAATTAGCAGCTATACTTAATAAAAGCCCGTGAAATTACAAAACAGAAATTTTATTGAGTCATGAGTGGTACAGTAGTTTTAATCTGTTCCAGACATTGTACCGGCGGAGACACTGCTTTGAACATTATTTTTAACTCTCACCAGAACTGGATTATTTATTTTGGCCACGAGTTAAACTATGATGCCAAACAAACACCATTGGTATTGCTGTGACTGAAAGCTAAAGTCCAGTTTTAGGCATCACAGTACAAAGAGGTAGTGACAAATTGAGGAGGATCCAGTTAAGAAAACATGACTTCCTTTCAAATATTGAAGAGACTGTGTTTTCTTAGCCTCCAAAAGAGAAGATTACAGAAAGGAAAACAGTCTCTCAAGCTCTAAGGAGTTATTCTGAAAGAGGGCTGTTCCATTGCTCTTTGTGTCTGCAAAAGGTAGAACAAGAGAAAAATCAGTTTAATTTGCAATAAATATTTATCTTAAGTATTAGGGAAGAAACAGAGCAATAAGGCTGTGAAGCACTGAAACAGAGAGATTAGGGATGTTGGGAAACAGCCTTCATCAGAAGCCTTGGAGAATGGATGTCAGGGGTGGACTAGATATAATGTGCACTTTCTTCATTTGAGGAGGCGAAGCAGATCAGTGGTTCCCAAAATAAGGAACAATGCCCCAGGGATGTTGTAGGTGGAACAAGGCAGAGGGAAGTGTGTTGCTGGAGAGTCCCTGGGAACAGAGCAGAAAGTGCAGCCAGGAGGAGGGAGTTTGGTGTGGAAACGGAGTGAGGAAGGAATGAGACAGCATCACTGGAGCAAATGGACTCTGTGGCTGTCAAGAACTGCAGAGTCAAGCCATGGCCTCCCAGCCACCTGTTCCCTGATCACATCCCATGAGGAAGACGCCACTGAGAAGTCGCAGCCTTCTCTTGCTTCCTGCCCTGCTCAATTCCTCCCCTGCATGGTGTTCCTCCTGCCTGCCATCTTTCAGTGCTGTCTTGGCCATCGTCTTCTCCCAAATGTATCTCCCTTGTTGGCTCCCCAGCTGGTCCCACCCAGACCTGTCCTGTTGGAGAACTGCTGCACAGGAGGGCAAGAAATGAGACCAGAAACCCCTGTCAGTTCTGTGTTTCTAGAATTATATCTTATGTGACTCACCTCTGTGTTTTTTAGATTTCCTTTTCTTGTGACTTTTTTTCAGTAGGTCATGTTTTTCAATTGAACCATTTAGGCCTTTTAACCATTAAAACTGTTGCAAGTCTAAAACACTCATGCTTTTTTTTTTTTTTTTTTTTTTAATAACAGAACCTGGTGAAGAAATAAGTGCCTCAAAGCCTCTGTGAGCCTCTGTCCAAGACAGTTCAAGATCTTCCTGGTACAGCATTTGCTCTTAATCTGCAGACTTTATATCAATGTGCTGATTTTTACAAAATGTCATTGCTATCAATACTTAACCTGATTTTGACAGGCAATTACACATCATCTCTGTATTACTATGTCTAAATAATTATATTTTTCCTGCTCATAAATGAATGAATTCACACTTCCCTCAGTTTTTTTGCACATGTTCCCAGTTTTAGAATTTAATTGCCTTTGATCGTGTAATTACTTCTAATTTACAGAAATAAGCCTTTGAGACAGAAACAAATCTGATTAATTAGATGCCAACCCCAAATATAAAACATGTAGATACCGATGTATATACATAAACTTCTGACATTTTAACATTTTTCTATTTGCTGGTTTTTGTTCTAGAGGATGCCTGCTTATTGACAGAGAAGCTGAAGTATGAGTACCAGAAGAGTGGTGTAACAAAGTAGGAATTTCAGCAAAGGTTTTGTCATTAAAATTTTTTTATCTTAAAAGTATCTGTCATTTAAATAATTTAAAAAAAAAAAAAAAAAGAGTAGTAGAATATAAAGTTTTTACTTTGTGCCCCCATTTCTTAATGTCTTCCAAAGTGTCAAGATCCTCTTGTTAAGATATTAAACATGAATGGGAATCCAAGATGCTCAATGCCTTGTAAGATCAGGCTCCAAATGTGTCTGGAGAGTTTTCTGTAAATCCCAGATTGTGGTCCCTCTCAGAAAAACTTATTCATAGAGCTACCAGTGATTTAGCATGTCTGTAATGGTTGGGGTTCAGCTGTAGCTGAAACAGAATAGATCCAGCCTGGGTGGGACACTATGGTACAACCTGCAATTTTGATCCAACCTATATCACAGGTTGGACTCAAAACACGACCAGGTTTGTTTAAAATCCATCTGGATGCAATCCAGTTCCATGTGCTGTGGGATAACCCTGCCTGGAGGTGGGACCAGATGTGGTCCCCTCCCAACCTGACCCATTCTGTGACTCTGTGCTTCACACCATCAGGTAAACTAAAATTCTGCTTAGGTTCTTTCTGGTAAATAATCTGAAGCACTGATTTTGGAGTCTGTGTAAAAAATTGTGTCCCACTTTGAGCTGATGAAACTCCTGACAGTGGGTTCCCCACATGACCCACTGACATCTGTGGTCTTCACAGTCCTCAGAGAACTCCAAGTCCTCAGAGCCTGCTGCTATCACTGTTGGCATTAGGAAGAGTTAGAGGAGAGAAGATGGAAGTTATCACTTTGCAAAATACACGTAAAACCAGGATTTGGAATCTTTGAATTTTATTTAGGAAAATTGATGATTCATAATTTCACATATTAGAAAACCCCCTCTTTTAAGCTAAACAAAGAAAGCTTTATCACTCCCAATAGCCAACCGTTCCTTTCTTTAAATGGAGGTTTCCAGACTCAGAGTTTGTAGCGAGGTCCATTAGACCTATAATCAGGTTTTATGATGGTGTTTGAGCAAGCATTAGCTTTTGCCATAGTAATAACTCAAGTCACAGTTTTCCTCTGATTGTAATCCAAGTATTTGGTTGACATGTGACAACAGGGTTTCTCCCTGTTAAAGGATAGTAAAAATGTATCATTAACCAGCTTTTATTAGACTATTTTTGATCCAAAATGCTGTATACATGCAATTTAAATACAAATAGCTCAATAATTTTATTCTTTTGTTTATATGTCTTTATTGTCTGAACACCATGCTTATTATAACAATGTTAATTTAGAAGGCTTTTGCAAGGCTGAAAAGTTGTATAGAAATATTCCCACGTGCAATTATGCACACACAAGGCAACAAATCTCTTTGCTGAGTGTTAAAATGAGGTAAACATTTTATGGAAACCAGAAAGAGAAACTGGACTACAAATTAAATATAAACATATGTATTGTTTACCCCTTAATTTTCCCCCCTATATTTTAGTAGTATTGGTATGAAATAAGAAAAACATTCTAAAATCAGCACAATTTTTCAAATAATATCTTAAAATCCTGTTATTCTCCAAGCTCTTCTAATCTTTGTAAATCTAGCATGACAGCTAATTTTAGATATTTGGAATTTTTTTGTCAAAATATTGTCAAACGAAATTACATAATTGAATTTGACCTTCATAGTTAAAAAAAAAAAAGTACGTAACATAAACTATGCCAAGATTCTAGAAAAGACAATTATCAATTTATCAAGGGCAAGTTTCTAAATACCTAATGACTTTTAACCCCATGTACATTTCTACAGGAACTGAACATTCTGGTTTTGTGTCTCAAAAGTTATTGTGTAGTTATGTTAAACAGCTTCCATTATTTTCACTATTTTTTGCCAGTTATACTCGTTACTACATGATAACTCTGATACGCTTGTGAAAAATGGTCATGAATTAATCCCCTAGAGCATTAACTCTCCCATACTTTTTAACACTTTTTCATCATGCAGCTTTTAATAAAAATAAGGGGAAATCCATCATCCTATAGCAATGTGTGTTCTATTCTTGAAAGTCAGTAAGCTTTGGGAGCAAATTGTGTTTATTGTGCTAAATATACCTGTCTTCCGTCCCTGGAACAATTTGTCTGATGAGTAACTCTCAGTCTGGCAGAATGCAGGTGTTGTTCAGCCCCTTGCAGACCTTTTCAGTGGGAAAACTAAGGCACATCCCCCTTCAAATTAATGGGGCCAGGAGGTTGGGCAGGATGTTGTTCCCTGCGTCATTGTTTGGACAGGATCCTGGAATAAAGCTCTCCGCTGCTGGGAGCAGTCAGAGCTGCACGGGTCACGGCAGCCCCGGTGAGCACCTCCTCCACCCCAGCTGAAAGCACAGTGCTCACTGCACTTGGCTGAAGTGCCCACCCCCAGTGCTGCTGCAGAAGAAAAGTCACCGCTCTGAATTAGCAATGCTCTCCCAACATCACTTCTCTTTGCTGATCTCTCGTCAGACACAGCCCTGCCTGTAAGGTCTGTGGGGATCAGAGCTCACATTGGTGTCATGGAGCTTCTTTTGTCTCTTGCCATGAGAGGTGCTTTAATTGCTTTAAGGAACTCTTGTGAAACACAGTTATTCTCCACCCTGACTCCTTCTTTGTCCTTACAATCCTTCCTCCAAGTTTTACCAGAAAGCACCTGATCTCCTGACCCTTCATTTGCAATCAGGAAGGAGGACTCGTGAGCATACGGATTGCAGTTTACAATTTTCTCTCTGCTCTCGAAAATCATAGGCAGAGTTGACTTTACTTAGGAAAGCAAGCAGGGCAATTTAGCCTGTAATGCCAGTCCATTTCAAACCAGAGATTTGTCAAACATATTACAGCAGATGAATATCTGAATGGTTCTGAAGTGTAATGTCTCTAAAATCTACATTTTGTGGGTGTCTAGGATATGTTCGGTTGGCAATTAAGGTTGCTTTTTTGAGTAGGGCTATAATAGGTTTTGCTGTGCATGTATCCAGTGGTATTGACTAACAATTTGTAGCAGAGAGGAAGATTGTATCTCAGAAAGGATTCTGTCTATAATTATGAAAAGCATGTTTTCTGAACATTAATAGGGTGTATCTTGTTAATTATGATGATGTATAAGGTATTTCACCTGTGATGCCATTTAGAAAATTAATGTTTGAGTCACAGAAAGGTCATTGCCATTCTGGAAGGAATTCATTCATCTCTAAATAGGCCATCCGAATATAGACTAAGAAATACTCTATATATAATTACCTGGAAATAGATGGAATAAATAAGATTGATGATAGGTATTACTAAAGCCACATCTTAGTTTCCTGCTAGGAAAAAGTAGATTGTAACTGGAAGAAGCAATAACATACATGTAAAAATGCAAGAAATGGGTTAAAATCTTGAGTAGTTCTATGAGGTTCAGCTATTACTCATAAGGTAAGAACTCAGCCCTCAGAAATGGTGTGCACCAAGGACTTTATCCTGAGACTCAGGCAGGTATTTCTGAAGACAGCTCCTACAAAGAAGAAAATGAGGACTTTTTTTTTTTTTTTAACCTGTGTCTTTTTTGACAACATAATTTCATAATACCTCTATATTTGCCACATAAATGCTTACAAGTAGATAAAATGTGTGTGCTGTCTTCGAAGATAAACATGTTAATGGGTATTTCCATGTGTGATCCCTCTTTTGACACAGCCTGGAGTCTCCAGGAGCTGGGGAGGATCCTGGTGGGGGGAAGGCGGGGGACAAAACTCAAATAGTCCCAGTAGCTGCTCATTCTCCAGCCCAGTTCTGCAACTTGTTCTCCCAACATGGGAGACATGGGACAGGAAACCAGTGCCCAGCAGATTTTCACTAGCACATGGATGAGCCAGAGACTGGGAGCTTGAGCATCCTAAGAGGAGTGTCTGGGAGTGGCAGTAGCTCCTGACTCCTACTCGGCTCCAAACCCAGCTAGGATTGAGATCTCCTATACCAGACAGACAGATGAGAGGTAGCCCTTGTTTCTGGGAGGCAGCTTTTCTAACTGGCACATCCAGCCCCTCATTTGGGACATACTTGTCCATACACAGAGGTAAATCAGCTTGGAAAGGCTGCTGCCTCCTGCACTGAGCTGTTCTATCCCTGGCAACACTGGTCCTGGTCTTCCTGGACTGTCAGAAAACATTGTCCCTTCTGGCCACAGGTTCACAGTTTACAATTGTAGTGACTTAAATCTGGACTTAACCATAGCAATGCCTTTAAAAACATCAAAGAGCCCTCCCTGAAGCCCAGTGGTCACTGTTATTTTTTGCTGTTTGCTTTCATAAGAGCTGTCTGCCTCTCAGCTCCTCAGTGTCACTTGGCTGAGGAAATTGGACAGTCTCTTTCCACACAAGTACCAGGAAAAAATGTTTCCTTGACACTGATGGCTGCTTGCAATACAGATTAAACCAAATTTTATTTATGGTAAGGGAAGTTCAGGATTACTTGCTTTCCACCTCCTGGTTGCTTCTCTCTCAAAACAACCCCTTTAACATTCTGAATTGCAATGAGCTTTCACATCTGCTGAGCCTTGATACTCTCAGAGGAGCTCTGTGATATTAGAATATTTTTATAAATTAGGGCTTTGCTTTTACTTTGCCTCTACAAACCTCTGTTCTTGGAGGGCAACATCACTGACACATTCAGGTTCTGCACTGCTTTTGGCAGAAACATGAACGCCTGCTCAAGACTGCGCTTCTACACACACACACCAAACCACCTTGGAACAGGTGATATTCAATCAGTGTCCCTGGGTGGGGTCACTCACACCAGTCATGCTCTAGGGTTTTTATCTCCTTCTTCCTGACTACAAAATTCAGGATAGTGTAACCTGCCTAGAAAATAACTTTCTGAAATTATCTGTGCCACAAAACTTCATAGTTTATACAAAGTACATAAAAAAAAAACAAGCTGTAAAGGTGAGGAAAGTAAAATATTAAAAAAACTAAATAATATATTTGCAAGAAGTATGCTTGCCTCAGTCACCCTCTCTGTTTCTCCCAGATCCCATATCCCACTGTAGGGAGCTGGGTTATTTCCATCAGTGAGACAATGCACTTTCCCTTGAAAGCTGCTGGGTTTAATCTCACCATCAGATGTTGTGATTCATTTCTGCAGTCCCTGTTGTACATGTCTTAATATCAGACAAGAGTGAAATATCTTCAGGACTGTGAGACTGAAGTTAACTATTTTTTCAAAGGAAAAAGGTGCTGGAAATATATAGTGGTCTTCATCAGCTAAAAGACTGAGGAACCAAACCCAGACTCCTGAGCCTGTCGTGGTAGTGACTACATGAGCCAGGAAGAGGCTTTTGCACCTCTGAAATAGAGTGAGCTTGCTTCAGTCTAATCTCAGGCACAGGTCAGATCTGTTGTTCAAGGAAGATAAGAGGAAGCTCTAATACTTTTCCCTCTGATTTCTCAGCCTTTGAAGAGCATTCCAAGAGTATGCTAAAGCTCCTTCCTGTGACAGCTCTCCTGTAACAGAAGGACAGGTCAGCTCTTGACTTCTGAAGCAAAGGCATCAATGTCTTCACAAGTATTGCAAGCTGAAGTAAAAATCTGCATGTGGCAACCCTGAATTATGGGTCATCTTTCCTTTCCTGATCTCTCTACTGGGGCCTTTTGAATTTCTACCTGGGAATCATCTTCAGCACCATTGAAGCGCAGGTGTTGGTAGCAGCACTATGAGCTAAAAAGGTTTATTTCATAGTTTGATGTGATCCTGCCATCTTTAGCTGGTTTTTTGCCTCCTTGCATGATGATCACTCATTTGTGGTAAATACTTTCCGTATTTTGTCTTGTTTGCCATGGCCAGTCCTTGGTTAGGAGCTTGATCCTATTTTCTCACCATTTTCCACATACAGCATTGCATCATTAAAAAGAAATAAATTTTTCTTCAGGTAGGTGGATATTCATAGCAGAACTAAGTCACAATCTCATCCCCCAGATAAAAGGTTTTCAGTTGACACACAAATACAAATGACAGTAAATCTGATCTTTTCGAGCCTACTGTATCCTTTCCCCATTTGCTCTTTCTTCCCCACTTTTCCTTAGACGCATTTTTTTCCTTCTTCACCTTCATTCAAAGTCTCCTCTGCCTCCACAGTTCCAATGCTTCACAGCCTTCCTTCATTTTATCCTTGCTGCTGAATGAAGATGTGATACAGATAAGAAGTAAAAATGAGGAGCCTTTCAAATTAAGCTTTGCTGCAAACATCTTGCCTGTAAAAATTCCATTACAGCCTCAAGAGAAACAAAGGTACTTAAGCCTGGAATGTCACTGATCTCTGGACACCAGCCTGCTGCTGAATGCCTTCCAAACTCTGCCATTCCACAACCTGATTGGACCTCCCACAACTTCCCCTTCAGGCCTGGCTGTGGACTGTGTAGGCCTGTGTACTGGAACTACCCCAAATGGCAGTGTTTTTATCCAGAATCATCCACAACTGCTTCCCCATTAATTCCCTCTGTCTGGAAGCACCCTGATGTCTCTTTAATAGGGCTTAGCATTATTTATAGAAATTTACAGGTATGCTGCTAAAAGATGGAACTGTAAATCACCTCAGATGTTGTTCCATGATGAAGTGCCTCTACATTATTTAAGGAATTGTCCCAACATGACTGAACAACACATGATGGAAAAACTTGCCACAGAAATGTAATATTGAAATGAACACATAAATACCGCGTATTAAGTTAAGGTTTGTAATTGCAATTTTTATTCTTCTGGCAGTTTTCTACTCCAGGAGGATTTTCAGCTCCAGAAAAGCAGGGTACTTCTAACCAGGGGGTGTCAGCAGGGCAATACAATGACTTATATATGTGACACTGTCGTGCAGCTGGCTTTGCAGAGGAGTTTGGCAGAAAAAAATACCAGGTTGCACGTGTGCATCTTAGTTACAGCTCACTGCCTAGGGTGTAAGGTAGCAAGCAATGTTGTTTCACAGTATCAGAGTGATTCTGCCTCAGTAGAAAGAAGACTGAGATCTGATGAAATGCCAGCCAAAAGTGCCTACAGGTACCTCAAAATAAAGAACTACACATGTTCTGAGATGTTGGTTTATCGTATTTGCCCGTAATCTGAGCACAGTGCTTTCCCAGATCAAGGCAAGGCAGGCAATTTTGTAGTGAGAGGAAAGGTGGAACAACATCTTCTTCCTAGAAAGCCTGGACTGAAAATGAACCACAATCAGTGTTATATTTCTCCTGTAATTGCAGGTGGTTTTCCTCCTTCAGATATAAGGTACCATTATGTGAGAAAAGCTTCTGATTTTTCTCTATTCAATCAGGGATAGTTCAAAGATTGTCATGCCTAAAACATGCACATGGTTGAGATCTCACTGAGATCTGACACAAAACCCAAGGAAGCAGCCCAGCCACCTGGTGATTTCCTCTGGGCAAGAAGGAAAGAAGAAGACTTGGCTCACAAACATCCATAGGGCAAAGAAGGGAAGTGATCTGGAGGGGTGAAGGGAGGGTTGGTGTCAGCACTGCCCAGGGATTCAGTTTGGAGGTGTATGAGTCAAAGAGTCTTTTCCAAAGTTGAGAAATTAACAGTCCCAGCAATTCCTCTGTTGCTTTTCAAGGAGTAATTTAATTTTTTTTTAATTTAACCTTTTGGGTTTTCCCAGTTAAATTTTTAACATGTCAGGGCTCTCTTAATGTGAAGCCCAAGACCTTCTGAAACTGTTGCTGAGAATGTTTAAAATATTTCTACAGAAATGAGTTGTCCTGCTTCCATGTGGGCAACAGGGCTGTTTGTGTTCACATGTGTCCGTGGACAGGAGGACCCACGTAAAAAATGCCAGCCTCAGCCATCAGAGCTGCATTCAGGCTGCTGCTGCACTGGGAGGATAAGGATTGTTGGAACAGAAGCTGTCTGGGAGGCAGGAAAGGGTGAAGGAGGTGCCCCAAGTGCTGAAATGTCCACACGCGCAGCATCTCTTCCTCAGGTGGCTCAGTCATGGATGGGACCTGGCTTCCTGGCTTCCCCTTCCCTTCCTGGGGGAACCACGCTCCACACGGCTGTCCCTGTCTGTTTGTGCCTCTGTTTGTACCTCCCCAAGCCTCAAACCAGTTTTAAAATTGTTTTAAGCCCACTTCAGGCCAATGGAACAGACAGGGAAGTGGTTTAGCTGTGGCTCTATCCCCAGGGGTTTTGTGCAGCAGAGGTGACAGACCCCATGTCTGTCCCACACAAGGGAAAAGGCAGAAAATCACATGTACTGAAATCCCCACACAAAAGGATTTATTGATGCTCCATCCTCTAATGTCAGCCAGAGTTTGTGCCTTATCTGACACCAGAGAACCCAACATAAAGGCCCAAATTCAGGGAAGTCAGCTTTCACCTCCCCACTGCAGTGCATCTGATGCTGAGCTTTAAAAAAACTGCTGTGCTTCTAGGGGAAATGAGTATTTCATGATGTATCTCATACTGCCAGTGTCCTGGGAGTGAGATATTGAAGGGAGGTATTGGTTCAGCCTTTTGGAGGTGTTGTCAGATGGGGCAGGGTTGGTTCTAAGAGCCCTCTTAGGACTTGGGAAACCTCTTTCCATTTCCTTATCCATCCTGAACTTCTCTGTATTTCTCTGCTGTAGGGTTGGATAGCAGTACATCCCTACTTCCTGGGAATGTTGTGGGGATCAGTACACTGCTATCAGGGAAGGGTAAAAGTACTGAGTTGCCATAATGACCCTGAAAGACTTGAAAAACTCTAGAAAAATGCATCCTTATAAAACTAAAACACAATCCATTGGAATGAAGCGTTAAATACACTGTCACTCACCCCCAAGCTGGTTTTTCCTTTTCCTGCATGAGCTCTTCCACTCTTTGCCACTGCTCCTGCCATTGGAGCCTGTGACTTGTATAAAAAAGGACTCTTGGAGCACATGCTGGAGTTTTGGTCTGTGTGTTTTCCTTCAGAGAGCATCTCTGCCTCGGCACTAGAAACCTTGTCAGTGCTGTGTTTTGCAGAAATAAATAAATAAAGGAGCGAAAGAAAATGTCATATACATAAATATGCCACAATAAGTTTAGTCTCTGGATCAAAGTGCTGAAAACGACACAGCTTTGAAACAGAAAGGTAGGAATCAAAATTACACATCCCTGCGCATCAGCCTGCGTGCCAGCTGTTTTACTGAGCTGTGCGTGCTGTGGCTGATTAAATGAAAACATTTTAACAGCTGTCTAAAAGAAGGCAAACCCACCTTCCCAGGCTGCTTCATGCTCCATCCCCATGAACTGCCTGGGAGAGCAGCCCTGTGGCCCCATCCCATGCCTGACCCATCCCTGTTCATCAGCAGAACATGTGGGGTCACTGGGATGCAGGGCTGCTCTGGGATCATCCAAAGGACAGGCAGTAGGGTCCTTGGAGAGGTCAGAACCTCACAAAGTCCTGGTGCCATTGCCTGGCAAACCTGCATGGGGGCAAGAGCCCAGCAGCTGTCTGGCTCTAATCCAGACTATTCCACGAGCTGGAAGTGCTGCTGCCTGGGGCAGGGAGACAAAGCAGCTCAGCTTGCTGGGGGAAGCAACTCTGGTCTTCATATCCAGGCCAAACACAGCCTGACCTCCCAGCAGGGAAGAAAAAGGCTTTACAGAAGAGAGAAAGCTTTGGGTAAGTGGTGGGTGGTCTCTGGTGGCTGCATCCCTGCCAGTCTGCAGAACCAGCTGGGAGCCGAGCTCCAGCCGGGGGCCAAGCAGCACTGTGTGACAGCTGATTCCCTTCCTCTATTCCCCTATTCCCTTGCCTCCCCAGAACAGCGTGGGCACCACTGAACAGCCTGCTTGGGGCAGACCCTGTCCCCAGCCCATGGCCAGGCACTGCTTGGGCGGGTGTTCATCGGCCCCAGCCAGCACAGCCGCGGCAGAGCTGTCTGTGGCCAGCCTGGTGCCCTGCCCTGCCTCGTTCCCTGGTGCAGGCACAGCCCGGAGCTGCTGACCTGTGCTGCTGGCCCAGGCTCCAGCGGGGCTGAACTGGGAGGCCTCCAAGGTTCCCATGCCCTCGGCTTCACTGGGAGGGTGGTGAGACACTTTTTGTAGTAGAAATTTGGGAGGGTTAGTATCAAGCACCAGATGTGTCCATTCACAGTCATTTTAAAAGATGCCGCATTTTAAGACTCTATTCTTAAAGAATCTGTATTTCTAAAAAGAAGACCAATCAGGAAAGAAATTTTGCAACTCAGGATGTAAAAACTATTTCAAAAGGTGACACTTTTTGCTTTGTTTTACCTAACATCTGCTGTGTCTGTATGTTTGTGTGTACCTGTGGGGTGGAGGCTTTTATTATGCCGAGGTTTGCCCAAGCCCTGCTCATCACACCCTTCTTTGGCCCAGCGGGCATTGCCACATGTGTTACTGCCAGAACCCCCCCACAAGGGTGTCCAGGGTGAGAACAGGACATGGTTCATTTGCTGCTGCACATCCACAAGTTCTGCCCACAAAATTTCACAAGAAACTGAGCTGCTTTTTACTTTTGTAAAAGCTGCAGCCACTGCTGCTATAAAATGTTGGCGTGGTCATACCATGAGACTCTTCCATAGGTTTCCCTCCCCACCTGGCATGGGCAAAGTCTGTGTTTGACATCCTGATTTGGAATGGCTTTGTTCAATGCAGATAAAGGTATCTCCCTGTAATTGTCCTCCCTAAAATTGTGCATTCTCAGTTTATCCCACCTAGTTCATGGTTTTCTCCGCAAAATAATGTAGTACCACAGGCAAGAGAAAATCTATGAGTGAGTGAAAAGATGAGTAAGAAAGGGCTTCCCGTCACGCAGCGAGCCTTCCTCAAATCCAGCAGGCCACCCACGTGTGCCCACACAAACCCTGGGAGGATTCTGTCCCCAGGTGCCACATGCAGACGGACACAGCCAACAGAGGCCGGCTCAGGGCCATGTGCCACTCTGCTGCAGCTCCTGCGTGCTCCTGGTGACAATCACTAAGGGCACATCTGCAAGGACAACTCATCACATCACCCTCGGGCTGCCTGGTGGCTCCTTGTGCCTCATGCTTCTGCCCACCCACAGCGGTGTTTTCCCTCACTCCCTTGAGGGTATTTTTCTCTTCCTCTGTGCAGAGAGTTTTGGGGACCAATATAGAAGTGGTGGCTCTAGGACATGTCATCTCCAGACTCTAGGACTAGGACACCTCATGCTAGAGCATGCAAAGTGCAGAAGATGTGCCCAGCTGGTCAGAAGCAGCCGTCTGTCATGTGAGGGCTGGATGCTCCCCTCACCCTGCTCTGATGGGGAGCACCCCTGGGCTCACTGCCTGAGAGCTGAGCAGGACTGGATCACACATGTGGCTGTTTACACATCACGCTTCTAGGATAAACACCTGAGGAGACACCCCTTTGACAGAAGCCTCTGTGAAATGAGCCCCTGCGCGGGGGCTGCCGCGGGGTTTGAAAGGCTGCTGATACCTGCAGCAGCCCCCCCAGCGCAGCCCTCTGCCCTGGGGGTCCCGGGGCCAGGGGGACCCTGATGGGCGGTGAGTCCCTCCTGAATTGCCGGTGCCCTCCGGCCGCTGGGGCAGCGCGCAGCCCTCACAGAGCCTCGGGGCGGGCACCGCGGGGCTCCTTTCCTCATGCCCGGGGGCAGCGGCCCCGTCGCACGCCTGTCACCGCCGCCTCCTCCCCGTTATTTACATCCGTCTTTAGCACTCTAATTACCCGCTTTATTGCTTTTGCCCGAGGGAAGCCCGGGGACGGCGGCGCGGAGGAGGACCCTCCTCTCCAGCCCCCGCGCTGCCCGGGGGAGGGGGGACACGGAGCTCAGCCGGGCTTGCCTCCACAAGCACCTGGTTTCGGCAGGATTTGGGGCGGGGAGGGGCCGAGCCGGGCCCCGGAGCCCCCCGGGGGAGCCGGAGGGCGCTGCCCCACAGCTCGTCCTCGAGGGGCGGCTTCAGCGTGTTGCACAAACGCGACCTCCTCCAGCGGAGGGGGAAAAAAAAGGCGACAGGATAGATGGATTTTCAGATAAGCAGCGGAGGTAATTTATTGGCCTTTATGCTCTTCCGATGGAGTGGGGGAGAGGCGGCGGAGTCACGTCTGCACATCATTAACCGGGTTTACTCCGCCTCGGCCCGGAGAGGCTGCCCCGGCCCGGCACGGAGCGGGCCCGGCGCCGCCGTGAGGGGCGACCGTGAGGGGACACCGCGCCCGGGGTGCTGCTCCCCGGCCCCCCCGGGCTGCCCCAGCCTCTTCCCGCTCATCCGGGTTGTCCGCGGCGCACTCGCTCCTCCAAACTCATCTAAATTACATCAATAACAGAGCGCACTCTTTAATGAGCTCTCAACTTTAAAGACTTGAAGGATATTAACAAGCCGCTTGACAAATGGTGCTTAGAAGCACATTAAAGACGCTGCTAATGGAGCGCATAATGACGGCTAATTTTCGATCAGATATAAATTAGAGCCCCAACAGTTATTTGCCTTAAGGACTTTATGTAAATGACCCTGTTCTGTATAAACGGGGAGGCGAGCCCAGCCCAGCCCCGCCGCGCCGCCGAGCGATGCCGCAGCCCGAAGGGGCGCGCAGCCCCCGGGCCCAGCGCCACCCGCGCAAACTCCGCGGGGCTCCGCGCCCGCTCCGCCAGCCGCGCACGGCGGCACAGCTCCGCCTGCCCCGGGGCCGCTCGGCTTCCCCGGGGAGGAGGAGGAGGAGGCCGAAGGATCGTCCCGCTGGGGCTGGCGGCGGGCAGGGGGCGGCTGTGCCGCTGCGGGACACAGTGCCCAGCGCCCGCAGGGGTCCAGACCGACCCGGCCGGGCAGCGCTGACCCCGCGGAGAGCTGGGCAGGGCGGGGGCCCATCTGCGGAGCCGAATCCCGCACACACACTCGCTCCAGGGGTGTCCCAGCTGCCGCCCAGCGCGCTGCGAGCGCCTCTTTTTTCTCTCCGCTGTTTTCGTTCGAGGGTCGTGGCCAGTTTGGGGATAGGGTTTTTGGTTGGTTTCTTTCTATTTCTTGCTTTTAATTTTTTTTTTCTCTTGTTTTGTCAACAAGTGCCAGCTGAGGGCCCGGCCCCGGGCCAGGGAAGGCGTGACCTACCCCGCGCAGCGGCCGCGGCTCCTGCCCGCCCACCCCCGGCCCTGCCCGGCCTCCCGGAGGCTCCGGCACGGAGGAGCCGAGTCAGCAGGTCAGGATCTGCCCCGCCCTGGGGAGGGGGTCCCGGCTGTCCGGGGGAAACCGCGGGTTTTCCTGGGGGATTTTTTGGCTGGTGGGATGTGATTCTTTTTCTGTCCCCCCACCCGCCGCCCCGCTGCCTTGCGAAGTGTCGTCTTCCCCCCGCGCCCCTCCTTTACCTTTGCGGGGCGCGCTGAGCCGCAGCCGCCGGGCAGGTTTCCCTCCTGCGCCGCAGGGCTCCCTCCTCCGGGAGGGCTCGGGGGTCTCACCTGCCAAAATAACAACCGTAAAGGAGGGAGGGAGGGAGGGGAACCTTGTCCCCCCATCTTCCCCACCCCGGGTCACCGCGCCGGGATCACAATCCAGCCGCGCTGTCCCAGGAGTGGGCGCTGCTGGGGTTTCCCCCGAGAGAGCATTCGGGGAGGGAAAACGAGGACTCGCCCCCATCCTCAGCGGGCCGGGGCGGGAAGGGGCGCGGGGGCTGCGCGGGCGCGGAGGGCCCCGCTGGAGGCCGTACTCACCCGGGCGGCCCCAGGGCTGCGCCTCCTGCTCCGCGCTCGCCGCCCCGATCCATCGATTTGTTCCTGGAAAAACGCGGCGCATTCTTATAGCAGCTACGAGCAATTAATATTGCATTAACCCTATTAAAAAAAAAAAAAAAAAAAAAAAAGGAAAAGAAAGGGGGGAAACCCGCACCCCGGCAAAGCCATTTATTATTAAAGCGAGGGTAATTGGAGACCCGAGACGCGGATGTGTGCGTGTCGTGGGGCAAGGCAGGCGAACACAGGCGTGACCGTGTGGCGGGAAGGAAGGGGAGCCGAGGGTGGCTAATATTTAATTTCAGGTCTGTGGTTTTCTAATTCGAGATTAAAAGCAGTCACGTCTTTGAAGCCAGACACTTGGTGTAAATGTACAGTTAAAATATTCTATTCCACAGTCCCCAGACAGAGCTCTGCTACTCCCAGGCTTCATTAAATTTTAATTATCATCCCAGACTGGAGCAAGGAAAGAGGGGGAAGACTGTCCACCTAATTGCAATTGATAAAGGCAAAGAAGCCGAGATATTTTTCCTCGCCGTGCACGCACAGCAGTTGTTGTTTTTGTTGTTGTTGTTTTAATGCGGGCAAAGCCCGGCGAGAGCAGCGCGAGCATCTCCGCCTCTAGATCTGCTTACAAAAGATGCACGTGAAGGAAAGCCGGGAAGTGATGCTGTGGATGGGTGTTGGGGGAGAGGGGGGGCTCCTGGAGGATCTGGCGAAAGATCAACGGAAGAGACGAGGACCCTCATTAGAGCTCGTCAGCTTATTGTCTCCCAAAACAAAGCACGCTGGTGCCTCGGCCCTGCTCGGCCCGGGCAGCGGAGGGGCTGCCCTGGCACCCGGCCCGGTTCTCCCTGATCCCGGGCACCTCTGCACCCCCACACACCCCTCAGCCCCCCGGCTCTTCCGTGCCTTTTCGTTTGTTAATCATCCGCAAGTGCGGGACCGGCAGGTACTGGGAGAAGTCGGCTAATTGCCCCGGGTTTTTAATTTGGCAAACTAGAGAGCGATCTATCTCCAGGCAGTAAAAGGTAAAAAATAAAACCCACCGCGTTTGCTTTCTAGGCAGCTTCCTATTATCACATCGCCACTTAATTTTATTTCCATTCTCTCCAAGTTAAATAGAAAGCCGAGCTCACAGGGGAGCTGCCATGTGCCTACAGACTGGGGATGTCAAGCAGAGAGACTCACAGTGCAAAGTTAATTTCAATTCCCGAGGAGGATTTCACATTCTCGCTCGCTCTGACCCACAGTAATTAGCTGAGATAACTAATGATTACTTACTTATTCCTTGTAATTATCTGGATTTAATAATTCGCTGTGTAATTTATTAATTCGCCCGTAATAGCCTTTAAGTGAATGGCTCATTTAAGAGGGCGCAGCGGCGGTTCGGGGGCTGTTCGCCGCTCGCCTTCTCCTGCTCACGGTCTGGGGGCTCTGCCGCCTCCGGGGGCTGCCCAACCCTGCTCCCCTGCCCTCCCTCACCTCAGAACGAGCCCCGCGCCCGCGGAGGTTGCGCGGCAGCCCAGCCCACGGGGCAGGGGGCACTTCCCGCGTGGGGGGTCCCGGCGGGGCGCGCGGGACAGCGCCACCCCCTCCCAAAAAGTTGGGAGCCTCGGCGGGGGATGGAGGAGCAGGCGGGCCCCCTGCGCCCCGCGGGGCTGCGCCGTGACCCCGCGACAGCGAGGACAGCGACAAGGGCTGGCAGGGCCGGTGCGGGCGCCGCGGGGACACGGAGCTGAGCCCGCCGGACCGCGGGACACCAGGCTCTGCCTCCGCGCCCGCGGAGCCGCCGGCACCCTCGGCGTGCCCGGGCGGCTTTGAAGCTGCAGCTGGAGCTGGTGGCTGGGCGGAAATATGAATATTTAATCGCGTGTATGATCTCCCTCCCCCTCGCCCGCCGCCGTCGGTTTTTTTCCCCCGGCTTTTGTGAGCGCCGCGCGGGGAAATTACTTTTCCCTTTTCAGATTTGGGGGCTATTTCCGCGCCTTAGCCTGCGGGGCACCCTCGGCTCCCCCTTGCCGGGGGGGGACAGAGCATCTCGGGGGGCGGGGACAGCCCACGGCCCCGTGTCCCGCGCACGCCGGCCGCGGAGCTCTCCCTGGTGCTGCCGGCGCTGCCCCTGCCCGGAGGCGGCGCGGAGCTCGGGCAGAGGCTGGCAGTGGAAAAACAAGAAGCAGCAAACGCGCTTTGCCAATGAAACGTAAAAATTCTGTTTTCTTTTTTTTTTAATGAAAGACGATTTTAACAACATTTAAAAATAACTTATTACATTACTAGAATAAATAAACCTCCTATTAACAAAACAAAACCAACAAAATAATAAAAAAAATAAAAAACTAACAAAAACCAACGAAATCGCGTCATGTACAGAACTTAAGACTTCAAACAGTCTCGGATAGAATAGCGATACAGCGAAATCTGTAAGAATATATCTATATGTGCGTCAACGCCAATGAAATATTTACAATACATACAGGTACCCAACAGAGTACCTTCAGTTTATTGTTGTTGTTCCAAAAAGAAGTGTACCAAATCGGTTGTGAATTTACAAGCCGTGCAGCCTCGCTCGCTCGCTCCCCTTCCCTACAAATTTTAATTTGGCTTTTCTACAAACATACTTCCAAAAAGGGACTTTCCTCTGTGGAAAAGTATTGCAATTAAAGGTAATAAATAACAGAACAAATAAATAAATAAATAAATAAGCCATCGGATAATTAAATAAATAACCGAGCCGGTCTGAATACCGTCGCGATACACCTTTGAAATCGAGAAAGACGGATATTGTGCTGGCAAGAAACCCGAAGCGACAATCCCACCCCCCTCCCTCCCCACCCCCCCCAGCGCTGTCACCTACGCGGCCACGTCCTTTCTCACTTCGGGAGCAGCGTGTGGTGGGGACAATATGGGAATCCCCATTAAATATGTAACGCGGTAAACAAATACCTCGGACAGTGAATCAGGCTACACAAATAACGTAGGACATCTACTATAGGGTGCCGACGCCGTACGAATAAGAATACTCGCCAGAGAAATACTTTAGGTTCAGGTGACAATTTACAAATGGCCAAAAGGGACATTCAGAAGAAGAAAAGCTCACGTTCATAAATCCTACCAACACAAAATATTTGATTCTCACTAACAATTTTTTTTTTTACTTTTATCAAGACTTAGATTAAAGAGGTGTAATTAATTAGAATGAGCACAAAATGAAGTTGCTAGAGAGATAAATTAATAATTTACAAGGGGTTGTTTGGCAGTAATCTAATAATAGCTTTTGAAGACCAGTGAACACAGCAGGATCAGCTCTTTCCCTAAGCGTTATAACTTCAGAGAAGGAAAAGGATAATAACCACAGTAAAAATATATATATATTTATATATTTATAATACGCAGTGTAAATGCAGAAAAATCTGCCATCTGTTTTTTTTAATCATTATTATTATTATTATTATTTAAATCAAAATATTTTTAGACGTCTCTCGCGGTGCGAAGCCTCAACTCTAGATTCAAGTTTGGGTCCCGAGAAAGCCATGACATCGTGGCCACCCCGCTGCCACCCGGGCGAGGTCTGTTAGGAATAAAAACCAGCGGTACTTGCCGGGGCGGGTCCGGGCGCGGCTCCGCGGGGAAGTTCCCCCGAAAGTTGGGCGTGGGGCGGGCGGCGGGGTGGGCTGGGGTTGTTTGGGGTTGTTTTCCTCCTTTCCTTGTCGTTGTTGTCGTTGTTGATGGGATTTTCTGTCGGTGACGGTGGCGCTGATGCTGTCGGCGCGGCTCCGGGCCGGCTCAGATGCCCGCCGAGTACTTCATGCGCTTCTGCTTCTGGCGCTGGTTGCAGAACCAGACGCGGACCACGTTCTTCTTGAGGTCCAGCTTCTCGGCGATGGCGGCGATCTTCTCGGAGGAAGGCCGGGGCTGCAGGGCGAAATAGGCCTCCAGCGAGCGCTTCTCGGGGGCGGCGATGGAGGTCCGCTTGCGCTTCTTCTCCGCGCCGCTGAAGAGCTCGGGCTTGGCCAGTTTCTCGCGGTGCGACTTCTCGGCCTCCTCCAGCCACGCCTGCAGGATGGGTTTGAGGGCGATCATGTTGTTGTGGGAGAGGGTGAGGGACTCGAAGCGGCAGATGGTGCTCTGGCTGAGGGAGCCCACCCCCGGGATCTTCAGGTTGGCCAGCGCCGAGCCCACGTCGGCCTGGGTCACCCCCAGCTTGATGCGGCGCTGCTTGAAGCGCTCGGCAAAGGCCTCCAAGTCGCGGGGGTCGGCGTCCACGTCGCTCATGCAGCCCATGTGGGCCGGCAGCCCGTGGGCGTGGGCCATGCCCAGCGCCGCCGGGTGCATGGGGTTCATGCCGGCCATGTGCGGAGCGTGGCCCGGCGTGGAGACCACGGCGCCGTCGGGGGCCGCCATGGCCCCCAGCGCCAGCCCCGGCGTCAGGTGCTCCAAGAGTTCCCCCTCCAGCGCCTGGTGCGGCTGGTGGTGGTGGTGGTGGTGGTGGTGATGGTGGTGGTGGGTGCCCGACAGGGCGGACGGGTGGGAGATGGGCACGGAGGAGGAGGAGGCGGCCGAGGTGCAGGGAATGGTGTTCATGGTGTGGTACGTGGCGTCCGGCTTGAAGGGGCTGTGGTGCGGCGGGTGGTGGTGGTGGCTCTTGCTCGGGGAGACGATGTCCACCGCTGCCAGGGCTTCGGCGCGGGCCAGCAGGCTCTCGTCCAGACCGCCGAATATATTGCTCTGCAATTGCAAATAGAAGGCACACATAACGCTCAGCAGGGAATTCGCCTCCCCGCGCACTCCGCCGTGCCACTAAAACCTTCCCAGCATGTTCACGGCGGGCGGGCGGGCGGGCGGACGGACGGACGGACACACGCACCAGCCGCACGCAGCATCCCAGGTCATAAAAATTAATACGAGCGGCAAGAGCCGCCGCATGCATAAGTTGGGCGAGCGCCCGGCGGCGCCGGGTGATTTGCTGCACGGCCATGAAAAAATCATCAGGCGGATCCGGGGGGCCGCCGAGGGGCTCCCCTTAAAGCGGGGCGGCGGGCGGCGGGCACCTACCGGAGGGGCGGGCAGCACAGTGAACAGTGATAAATTTAAAAAAAAAAAAAAAATTCCCACTCTCCCCCCAGCCGGCTGCCCGAGCCCCGCCGGGGACGAGAGGGAGAGGCGGCTCCGGCGAGCCGGGGATGCGCGGGGGATGCGCGGGATGCGCGGGATGCCTCCCGCCCGCCCGCCTGCCCGCCCTCCGCCCGGGCGCTCGCCGCTGTCCGCCGCCGCCTCCGCTCCGGCGCCGGCCCTCGCCTCTCGCGAAGTGCCCTCCCCGCCGCCGCGCCGGTGGGTTTTACTCTCTCCCCTCCCTCCCCTCCCCTCTCGCCTGTCACTACAGCCCAACTCCTCGGGAAGGGCCCTCCGCGCCTGCCTCCTCGGCCCCGGCCCCCTCCTCCGCCGCTCCCTGCCCGCCCCCCGCCGCTCCCACGCCCACGCGTGCTCCCACACTCACCGCCGCGCCGCGCCCCGTCGCCTCCCGGAAAGGGGAGGGAAAAAGCCAAAAAGGAAAAAAAAAAAAAAAAAAGGAAAGGAGGGGGGAATCGACGACCCCACCGTCTCAAATCCACCTTCCATGAAAAGAAAAAATAATTTTTTAAAAGGGGGAAAAAAAGTCCCGTCCGGGCTCACCACGCACCTACAGCCAGAGTGTCCCGCCGCTGCTCCGGCAGCGCTCCGGGGGGAGGGGGATGCGCCGGGAGCTGCGCGGGGACAGCGCGGGGCAAGGCCGGGAGCGGCGGCCAGGAGCTGCCCCCGCCGGCGTCCCCCATCGGCGGGGAACCGGAGGGATCCTCCTGCAAAAGTCACCGCTATCCCGCCAATTTCCCACGCTTGTCTAATAGGAAAAGAAGAAAGGGAAAAGGGGAAAAAAAAAAAGAAAAGAGAGAGAAGAGAAATCGGGGAAAGTCAGTTTTCCTGGAGGTGGTCGGGTTTATTTCCATGAATTTCACTTTTCAGCAGAAAGGTTAAAATAAGTGCTTAGGTGTTTAATTTCTCACCTAAACAGCAGACTTGGTAATTTTAAGGGAAATAAAAAAAAAATTACATTGTATCAGCTCTCACTGTCGCCAGCTCGGAGAAATGAAATAAATCAAAGTTAAAAGCTTGAGTATCATTTAATTATGGTGTGAATAGCGCTTGGAAAGAAGTAGAACAACATCTCTAAACAAATTATGGCCGGGCCAGGAAGGAATTATTAGATTGAAATTTCATTTAGGCTCGGGAGACACGGCGCTTCAATATGTAATCTGTTATGCCTCATCTGATTTGTATGCTTAATTCAGCTTGACGAATTTATTAGTTTTCATAATAGTAAAAAAATTGAGCAGCACTATGGGCTAATGCATTGTGTGTACTATAAATTGTGTGTCACCGTTGAAAGGCTGAAGTCTATAGAAATCTTTTATTAATGACAACATAGGAAAGAGGATTTTCTTGCAAGCCTTTAAGGAGTTCATGCCAAACCTCCGCGCTTCGTGTCTCGGTAGGCTATTAACATATCGTCATACTAATTAGGCTACTTCATGAGTGATATAATTTCAAACTTTAAATTATGTTCTAATTAACAAGGGTTGTCCAATTTGCTTAATCTTCAAAAGGCTTTTGGCTTGTCTAATTAGTCTAAAGCATCGAGCATCTCCAACGCCCAAGAAAGAGCCATCAATAATATTTTGCGCGTTTTGAGGCGATCGCGGGCCGAGCCCAGGCGGGGTGCGGCCCGCCCGTGGCGGGCAGGGCTGGCGGGGCTGGCGGGGAGGCCGCTGTCCCCCGCCTCCCTGCTCGGGGTCCCCGCAGCGCGCTCGGCCGCTCCTGCCCCCGCCTCCGCCTCCCCGGCAGCGGCCGCAGCGCTGCGCGCCTCGGCGCGGGCGTGCCGGGAGGGCTGCGGGAGAACGAGGGAAAGCGCCCGCTTCCCGGGGAAGAGGGAAAAAAATTAAAAAAAAAAAAAAAAAGAAAAGAAAGAAAGAAAAAGAAAGGGAATGAGGAAAGCTGTAAGATGTCAGAGAGGAAAACATTAAAAAAAAAAAAAAAGAAAAAATAAAAAGAAAGGGAATGAGGAAAAAAGAAGAAGAGAATACCTCGTTGGCACGGGGAGGTCCGAGGGCAGCCAGCCTGCTCGGTGCGCGGAGCCGGGGAAGGGGCTCTGCCCGCCCGGCTCTCCGGCTCAACTTTGGCGGAGAGAAATGCGAGGAGGAACCCCCCCCGCGCTATACATTTAACCCCTCCCGCACTGAGTTTAATTACTCGCAATAGTTGTTCTAATGTATGCTGTCACACGGGAGAATTGAGAACGCATATCGTTAATATGAATTAATCTTGATTTTAATAGCAACTGACAACCGATCTCCAAAACGCCGAGCGCTCATCGCCGTCCCGAACGGCCGCCACCGGGACGCGGAGCGCCGCGGCCGCAAAGCTGGGCCAACTTTCCTCGGTGCCGGGCCCGGGGGTGCCCCGGGGGTCCCCGCGGTGGCTCTCCGCGCTGCAGGGACTCCTGCGGCTCTGGCCCCGCGCAGCTCCGCTGTGCCCGCTGCCGGCATCGCCTTGCCCGCGGCTCCACCGCCCAGCACCTTCCCATTCCCCCGCCTTTTCTGGGTGATTTTTTAAAAAATTTGTTTATGTTTGGGTGTTGGGTTTTTCGTGGAGCCCCCGCGCTGCCCATCCGCACCCCCCGCCCGCAGGCGGGAGGGGCGCCGGGGGGAGCCGCGGCAGCCGCGGAGGCTCCGCCGCCCCCCGGCACCTCGGCGGCCCCGCGGGCCCCGCAGCCGGCTCTGCGCGCCGCTGGGCTGCCTAAATAAAGGGAGAGCCCCCCCGCAACTTACCCACGCCCACACCCTGACCCACGCAGACATCTGGGGAGAAATCACTGTCGCCTCTCATGTATCTATGTTCTGATTTACGATTAAAATTTAAAGACACGCATTCATATTTTACCGAACCTAATGCGCCCTATGAATTTTTAATCCATTAAGATGCGGGCTACACTTTGAGCAAACTCTACCTTTGTTTTGAGGGCAGGGCAGCGCCGGTCCCAGCCCTGCCACCCGGTGTCCCACACCTCCGGGACGCTCCCCCGGGGCTCCAGGCACGGGGGGCGACCCGGCCCCGCCGCCGCGGATCCTCCGCGGCTGCGGACAGATGCACCGGCCCGGCACGCCCCGCTGGGGCATCCCCCCACGCCGGCGGTGCCTCGGCATCCCCGGCCCCTTCGGTGCCTCCCGCATCGCCGCCCGCACCGGCCCCTGCTCCCCCTCTCCCAAATTTCCTCCCCCGCTCCAAATCTGCGGCCGCGTCGCCGCCGCGAGCCGAGTCAAGTCACGAAGTCAAACTTCAAGCCCGGAACGATCAATGAAGAGTTTTGCCGTCCGTGGCGCCTCGTGCTTCCTGGCACTAAAATAAATGCAAGAAATCGAAACTTAATTACTTGAAAGAAATCCAGAAATCCCTCTGCATAATTTATCCAGGCATTTTTTCGTGGCGTTTGTGTTGAACGCACGCGTTTGACTCCGCACGCTCCCCTCGGCAGGAGCGGGGCGCCGGCCGCGCGGGGGGTGCGGACCCCCGCCTGAGGGGCGAGGAGGGAAGGGGAATCCGCGTTTGTGCCCCTCTCTTTTCCCCCATCCGAGAGCATCTCCTGGGGCAGGGTGGCAAGAGGGAACCTCTCCTCCCTGCCTCCAGGGTGTGAACCCTGAGCCAGGCACCCCGCAGATATTTTCTGACCAGGAGTGCCTGGTGTAACAAGCGGCGTCTCCTAAGCACGGTGGAAAGTGCCAATAAAGAAACTCAGCTATTCTGACAAATTCCCCCCCTGCATTTGATGGTCCTCCTGTGGATCCCATACTCCTTCTCACGGATGGGGTAAGACACCTGGAAGCTGAGGGTGGGACCCTGACTGGCGATGCAGCCGTGGCCTCCTCATTTGCCATCCAGCCCGGCTGATGAGAGCCCTGCCTGGTGAGCCTTTCGCTGAATTTATTAGGACTGAAAGTCTGCTGGCTCGGGAGCAAACTTTATCATAGACACCTCATCGAGAACTTGAAGTAATGTTATGAAAGAATGAAAAATACATTTGGGAGCTGCCTGGAAACTGAAGTACATTTTGATTTAACTTACATTAACAGAAACCTAATGTAGAAGTGAAGGGATCTAACAAAACCATTAATAATTTAAAAATAATTACAGATAGTCTATCCTTACTATTCACAACCACTCAACATTTTAGACAAAGAAAGCTGAATATTCTTCGTGGGAGAACGATGTGAGCAGACTGCTAAGCAGGAGCTGTCCAGCTTTCACTGCCTCTCCTCTGCTCACACACACTGCACATTCCCCACGGCACCCAGGACACCATTCCAAAACTGCTTTTTCAAGAGGGAGGGTGGAGGTGGAGGCAGGGCCTGTCTTTGTACAGGGTTTTTTGGCATTCATTTTGGCATATTCATTTTGGCATATTCATTTTGGATTTCAACCCCTCCTCTTTGTTGGGGCTTCTGTTTGAGGTGGGCCAAGTGTGGCAGGGGAGACCAAGAACATTTCCATACCTCAGGCTTTTCCAAGGCTCTGCAAGCCCTGGAGACTTCAGGAAAGGCCTTTTCCATCCATAGCCTTGGCTAACACCAGTGGCAGTGGTGACTCTCCTGCCCTGTGTTGTGTAGCTCGTATCGGCACAGAGATCACCTGCTTGGCTTGCCATGGTGCTGTGCAAAAGTTATTTTTGATACATTAATTTTAATTCAAGTTTCCATTGTATGCTTTATAGCTCAAGGGCCGTGAGTGTCCTGCAAGGCTGTGATTTTGCCTTGTATTTCTGATTGTTTGGGTTGGGTTTGGGGTTTTTCTTTTTGAGATATACCTGCTGTGCAAACACTGTAAAATCAGAGCAGCTCCATATGCAGCGGACTTCACTGCTCTTCCTTACAGGTTAAGATAAAATTGTAAAGGGGAAAATGAAGACATAAAGTGGCTTCTAAAGGAAAAGAAACACTGGATCATACAAAGCAGATAAATTCAGATCTAACTCTCACAGCAACACAGGACCCACCTTACAAACAGTCTCACAGGTGGGATCTCTCCCTAACCACACCCCCAGCTCCTACTTGTATTGAAAACATTAAGACCGCATGGATCATTAAAAAAAAATTCCTATAAATCACACTGTGAATGTCCTTGGGACTCTACTCTTGCTGATTTAGACAAAACCCTGGTATCTTAGATTAGCCTTCATTAATTATTTTCATTAATTCTCCTTGTTATGGATGTATTATCACAAATCATATTCCAAACACATTCCCTAATTAAGCATGAAATTCCTCTCTCCCTCCCTCCGTATGCCATTTAACTGGAGCAATGAGGACGCCTGCGTTCAGCCTGGTGCCTGGAGGCTGGTGCCAGCCACTCAATGCAACCAAAGATGGTGCTTGCATTTCAGATATCTTTCAGGGCTTGCTCTAACCTAGGGAAAATGTTGTGGTTTTTAATTTGATCACCAGCATGGGCACATCCTCAGCTCGGAGCTCTTAGCACTTGTAAATTTTCAGTGTCTTCCATCTATTTCTTCAGTGTTTTCAAGAAAAATATTACCTGCTTTTCTCCCCCTTCTGCCATGCAAGTTGTTGGATCTCTTTACAGGTCCCCAGGATTCACCAGGCAGCCTTCTCCTTCGAGCCAGAAAGAAAAAACTGTGACAGCTGATGCACATTGGAAAAGGTGATGAAAACCCTTTGTTTCTGAGCAGGCACAGTTGTGTCAGTGGGGCGGTGTTGTACCTCTGAGCCACTAAATAGTGTGTTAAAATACTTATGTAGGGAGACAGGGCCATGTATTTGGTGTGTGCCATGCCATGGACTGTGCTTTCACAGTCTCTGTAGTTTTGGTGAGGACTGGCATGGACTCATCCATGAATGTGTGGTGGAAAATGTCTGGGAATTATTCTGTTTTCTCCCTTTGATTCAATATTCACACACACAGAGCATGGTGGGACTGGAAGCTGACTGGTGGGGAAGCCCCACTAGGACCAGCATCTCCTGGAAATATCAGATGTGTGCTGGAGCATCCCTCCCTGCAAGGCCAGGCACACTGAGCTCAGACCTAGTCCTTGAAAACCAGGCTTTAATTCCCAGTAAATGAATCTGTGCATAACAGCAATGACAATGCTGGGAGGTGTCCACCTTACACGTGGGCCCACTCACTTGGCCAAGTTTTATTCAAAGCTAATCACAAATCATTTTATATTGCTTAAAATTCAGCTTAAAAATCTTTCCACCTTTTGTCCAACCTCTGGGCACACATCAAAGCCCCTTCCCTTCCCTTCCCTTCCCTTCCCTTCCCTTCCCTCACAGAGCGTGGACAGGCATCCATTCACCTGTGCTCCCTATCCCTTTTAATAAATGAAGTATTGTACGTTTTGAAGACTGTTAATAAAATGAAATCAAGTAGTGAAATACATCTGCAGCTTGCATCAACATTTCCTGTTGGAAGCAGCAGGTTAGGAGTGTGTTGTCACGTGTCTTCCCCAGTCCTAAGACAGCCATCGAATTCCAGTGAAATCTCTTACAAAGGCAATCAAGACGATCAATGGGAGTTTTGCCAGAAACATCAAAGCTTATTAAATGGTTCTGTGTTAAGAACTGCAAACACACAGACACTCAGGAAAGAAGACAGCTCAGAAAATGGTACTTATGAAGGTAAAGAAAAACTGAAGAAAGAAAAAAAATGATGCCCAGAAAAGAAAAATTGCAGGAGATTAATAATTGACAGATGTATGTACAGCCAATCCAAAGCAGAGTTTAAAATGCAGACAACTCAGTCCATAGCATGTAACACAAACTTCTGTAGAGGAATTTACTCACAAGAGCTTCTATTCACACATCCTACTTTAAATATGCTGAATTGGAGTGAATTAAATTAATGTTTAACTGCTTTACTGTTTGTTTGATGGGGGAGACCTGGGACAACCCAAAGTGCTGTCATTTGAAACCTTTCAAATCATCAAGCTGCATGTGTGTGACTCTGTGTCTGTTGCTGTGAATATATAGAAAATGTAGAATCAAATAATATTTTTACTTGTTAAACCCTTAGCAGTTCTGTTGCCTGGTAGGTGCCATGGCATGCTGAACTTATTTGAGTAAAATGCATTTTACTTTCCTGGTTTAGGCCAGCATGTTTCCTTGGGTAAGTGAATTTGTTGCTGCACACCCATGAGAGGAGGAAACACTTCCTAACAGGTCCCAGCATCCCTGTTTTCCCAGTGACCTGGGCACCCAGCACACTTGCCTGCCTCTGACAATGTTCCTGCTGGCTCCAGACACTCTAGCCCAAAGAAGGCCAAATTGATGGGGAGGTTTTTGGCCTTTTGTTGGGGCTTTTTTGTCTTTTTTTTTTTTTTTTTTTTTTTTTTTTTTTTTTGGTTGGTTGTGTTTTTTTGGTTGGTTGGTTCATTTTTTGTTTGGTTTTTTGTTAGTTTTTTTGTGGATAATTAGTTTTTTTATTAAGGATAGAGTTTCTGGGTTTTTTGCTTGATATAATTTTTAATAACGTTCATGCACATTTCTGAATGAGGAGGTTGGGTCTGAAGAAGCTTTTACAACCATTTGAAGTTGCCTGCTGTAAGTGCTGACAGCTGTGCCATGGCTTTTAGTGAGGGGGGATGCACTCGGGAGTGCCCTGCCTGGAGTCAGGCGGGGGTTTCCAAGGAAGAGTCAGGAGGGTGGGATAGGATGGGATGGGATGGGATGGGATGCGCCGCCCCCTCCCATCCATATAAACACAGATGGGGCAATCAGAAAATTAAATGCAGATTGTGGTAGTGAGTGGAAGGTTTGGGGCTTTTGGGGGGGGTTTGTTTTGTTTTGCTTTTTTTGTGTGGGGTTTTTGTTTGTTTGTTTTGTTTTTTTGTTTTGTTTTGTTTTCCCTGGGAGGTCGAGGCAGCCCAGGCGCTGGAGAGGTGAGTTCATGACCAGGATTCCCCCGGCCCTTCCTTTTCTCCCTCTTCTCCCTCCATGATCCCAGTGATACTTTAGGGCCCCAAGGGCCAGTGACAGCCACAGCCCGTCTGTGTTCCCATGACCCTGGGGAGCCCTGAAAGTTTGCTCTGGGAAGGGTGACTCCTGGAAGTGCTTCCAGAGGGTAGGGCTGGGTGTCCAGGTGTTGGCATCTTCTGGGTGCCTGGCCTTACTGCCTGTTTCTAGGGAATTGGGAAAATTCCTCTCCTCAACCAGAGTCAGAAGCAAATCGTCCTTCAGGTGCCTAGCAGAGTTTTGGGACTCACCTACTGCAGGGATCATGCAAGAGGTGTATCTCGGCATGAAATGTGGTTAGTTCTTACTTCACACCTCTGTAATACCTGGTGCCCTTCCGTGTCCCCAGGAGGATGCTTCATGGCATGTCCCAGTATTTTGCAGGGCTTGTGTCAAGTGCAAAAGAAGGTTTTTGCTTGAAATACTTTTTAAGTTCTGGACCGGAAGACTAGAAATTGTCAGGAAGCTGACAAGGAAGGGTTACATGCTTGCAGGTCAAAGCCACTGAAGTTCATCAATTAGCAAGGCCCAGCTACTTTAGATACTAAAAAGGTGGTGGTGAGTAAAGCCCAGAACAGGTGGGTAGAAAGGATATCTTCCTGCAGGCAAGTGAGGGAAAGGAAGTGATGGAAAGAGTTTTGCTCTGTTTGATTCACAGTTGTGCTCCAGCTGTGGGTGGGAGCCTGGCTTGGGAAGGGAGGCAGGCAGGGGTAGTTTGGGAGCTGCTGCAGAGGTCAGAGGACTTGTGTGGGGTTTGATGCTCAGTATTCATACATCTGTGCTTTAGCAGGGTGAGCTCTCTACATGTGGCTGTCATTTTCAGAATCTTGTAGATAAGCTGTGTCAGCACAGCTTTTATAAATCCCATTTTTACCAAAGATTTATGATGTAGCTGTAAATGTGTGCTCTGGACTGGTATCTTCTACAGAGGGTTTTAGCGAGGAATCTTATTTTTAGAGTGTTAGTGCATTTATTTTCCATGCCTAAGATACACAATGAAAAATGTAATTTATAATGTGGCATAATAAAAATGGATGATGTTGCAGGGGATAGCAGACTTTATTCTGTACCTGCACAATATATCTTTTTGGTAACATTTTGACAGTGATTTTACATGTGTACTGAGGTGGTGACAACCTTGACCCTAACCAAAACCACTGTCCATATATAAAGAAGCCAGTCTGGTTGAAGGGGGACAGAAGAAACATTAATTCAGCAAAGGTACATGAGTAGGTTTTGCTTTTATTTATTCCACTTTAAGTCAGAAAAAAACTGAGTGAACTGGAAGCATCTTTGCTGCATTAATACACATGTGAGTGCTCCAAACATTTCAGTGTTCTTTAAAAATTCAGCCAGACCTGGGAATAGCTGGGTAGCTTTCTTCTGAGAGCTGAGATGTGCTGCTCTTTGGCAAGACTATCGCAGTGCAATGTTCCATTTGGCTTCAAAACAGACTGGAATTCACTGTTTGAGTTTGTGTGGTGTTGCCTTACCTGTTGTAAGGTAAGGTTTCATTGTAATAATCAACATTTAAAAAAAAAAATATTTTCATAAATTGAGTTGTTCTCTGTGAAATGGTAGAAAACAACAGATCTCTGTATCTGTATGAACAGTTGCTGGTTTTCCTTAAACTCAGGGACTTAAGGTGCCACTGGCCTCTGCAGAGCAATAGGAAATGAAAGATGAAAGCAGGACTGGTGCATTTTTGGTGGGCAAGGCTCCTGCCAAGTCAAACACCAGCTATCAAATCAGAGTTTGAGCTGAGCCTAGAGGAGAGACAAGCTGTACTAGTAGTATTAAAACTAAGGAACTGTTAAGTGGAGTTTGCAGTCTTATTTTGGTAGGAAAGTTTGCTTGTTACTTTTTGTTTATTTTTCCCATTAAAGAAACTGCTGATGAACCAGAGACTACGAAAACTCAGTCCTTTAGTGTATGCATACAGCTACTTCTTGAAATTGCCATCCCTCTATGTTATGCAAGCATAAATTCCTATGTAAGTTAGCACTTCCCTAGTTTGTTAATAAATGTATGTATGAATTGGACATTAAATCCTATACTGGCACAGAATATTCAGAATATTAAAATTTCAGGTGATAGCATAGCTCAGGTTAGGGCTGTAACAAAATTTTTTGAAACCTTTCCAGTAGTAAAGAAGCCTACCCCTGACTTTAAGTTAACAAAGAAATTATTTCAGTTTTCGTGATATCCTTGCCAACTCCTTTCTTCCCCCTCTTTGACACTTTGTCTAAGTAGGAGCAAGGAAGAGGAAATATCCCCTTTTAGGTAAATCACCACCAACAGTTTTGCACAGGCCATAAATGAGAAATTTAGCCTTTATCTGAAAGAGAAGCAACTTTGTCTTTATGTCTCTTTTAGATTGCTAAAATTTTGCTGTTCAGAACTTGCTTGAAGTCTGCCAATAGTTTATGTTTATGTGCAAATAACTTTTTAAAAAATCTGCTCCTGATTGCCATGATCTGTCATGAAAAGTGAGAACAGCATTTTAAAGCAGGTAGAGGATGGTGGGATCACAGGTGATGGCAGTGCAGGATGTGAGAAGGAAGCAGATGCCTTCTGAGGGTAACTTTTGTTATTTAGGATGGTCTGTGTTTCATAGGAGAAGCAGTAGAGGACAGAGTACTCGGTGTGAGAGGGTAAAAAGTAAACCACTGCTTCTTCAGGATGAAGGCTTTTTGTTCCTCTGGTATGGTGAGGGTTAGTGATGTAAGAGGTGAGGTTTTTAAGCTTTTTGTGAATCCTTGACTCTGCAGAAGGAAAATCTTCCTTCAGGACTGGTCCAAGGTACGGAAGAAGCACATCCAAGAACTGGGGACTGATGCTTACTGTCTTCTACCTCCGGTCTCAATCACTCTTCTGACTTGTTGGTACAAAAATCTTGTGCTCATCACCAAAACAAAGTGAAATAGGGGAGGGCTATACAAACATGAAAATCTAAGCAGGAAAAAAAAAATAAATCTAAGCATTAAGAAAATATGATGAGTGGCTGGGATGAGGATAAGGGAGCAGAGTGACCCCATGGTAGTCATTACTTGAACAGCTTAACTTAGCCCCCATAGCAGCACCTGGATGCTCCAGTCCTGAGCATTGACAGCTGGAGAGAAGGGAGAGGTCCCAACAGGCCATGGATACAGGCAGGGTATGAGGAGTGCTTGCTGCTCCTGTGTGCTGCCAGGACCTCATGAGGAGGCAGAGCTGTCAAGCAGGAGGATGAGTTTGTTCTGGGTCAACATGCTGGTTCTGTTATCATAAACTCAGCTGGTAGTGAAGAAAGTCTGGGTTTGCATAACTGCAAGGGAGAGTCCTAAGAGAAGGTGTTGGGTGTTCAGGCTCAGTCTGTCACACACCCAGACTGTGGGTGGTTGGAGTCTGCAATTTTTAGAAGCAATTAACACAAGCAAAAAATACCTCTGACTTAGTCAGGTGAAGCAAATATATATTTCAGTGCTAATTCAAAAGACTTTTTTTGTCTTTGCACTTAGCTAATGCAGTCCAGGAGTTTTTTTCCTCAATTGGATTTGATCAATATTTTAACCCCATCTCTTTCAAGATCATCCTCCAGAAAATCCTAAACAAAAATGCTGTGGCTACTGACTGATAAACAATGGCTTCCGGATTTAGAAACCAGCCACTGATAGCTGTTTTCTGTTTGGAATTTCTTACAGGATCCAAGTCTTGGGAAGTTCAGGCTTCCTAGGCTCAGCTGCTATCCAGCCTGGTAACCACCACAAACTCATTTTTCCTGTTATTACTCTGTCGTGTTCAGTGAGAGTCCAATTGCAGACAGCTGAAATCAGATATAATTCCCTTTGTGTGGGGCATCCTGCTGGTCTTGGAGTGAATTGAACACAGAAGATTTGGCAGTAGGTGGACTTGATAATTTTGATTTTCGTAAGAAGCTGCTCAACTTCTTATGTCAGTGGAGGACAGCTCCTCTTAATTATTTTAAATCATCAAGCAGCTTTAGTCAGGAGGGTGACACATAAGCATGAGGCTGCCTTTTCTTTTCCATGCAGGAGTGGGTCCTGGCAGAGCCCATCCCTGGCTCCTGGAGCTCAGCTGTGGGATGGTGCTGAGCTCTCAGCTCTTCAGAGTGATGCTGTCCTTTGGTGCACATTTACGTGCTGAGAAGCACAAGTGCTGGCTTCTGGCCGGGGTCTTCGGAGGCCACTATGACACCAATAAGTAAAAGTTAATTGCAAATTTATTTCCACACAGCAAAAAGGGAAAAACACTTGGGGCCAGTTTCCTTTAAAGAAAAAAGGAGGAAAAGCCTGTTCTACACCCATTTGATTAACCTGTGCTGTTAATTACTGCCAGGTTTATGAACCTCTATTATAAACTTGTTACTCTAAGGGCTTTCAGTTCAGTGATTGAAAAACAGCTTTAGGGCCTGGGTAGGTAAGAGTAGCAAGAAGTACAAGTAGCAGCACTGAGCCTTTGAAGAGGTGTATAAATAATTAGCAACATATTTCACGTGGACTCTTTAGTCAAGATATCCTGTCAGAGCTGGGATTTTATCAGAACATGACAAAAATGTAGAAAGAGCTCTACATTTATTCCAGCATAACAATGTCGGTATCTAAAATAATTTTCTGCATTAGAAGCTATTTCAGGTCAGAGGTAACAGCTCTGCACTCCTGAACTGCTCTGTTTGCTGAGGCTTCTTCAGAAAGCAGAAGGTGTCTGAAAGGTTCTTTACACTCTTGTGTCTTTTGAATTTTTAGATCCTTATTTCATGGTTGCAAAACATACAACGTAGATGAAAACCTGAGCTGTGTCTTAATAAAGCAAAATGATGAATAAATAGCAACCCAGTGCAACTTCAGGAGATGGAGGGTAATATAGCAGGTAAAGTAGAAAACAAAGGTGGGAACTTCTCAAAACCCTCTGGTAGGTCGGCAGAGATGGGAACACAAATGATCAACCTCTAGGACACAGCCTGCCATACCCATCCCTGCCCACGGCAGGGCGGTTGGAACCAGATGATCTTCAACGTCACTTTCCATCTCAAACCATTCCATGATTCTGATACCCATGTATCTCACTCAAAGGTGACAAAAACTTTCTTCTTATTAGTAAACAATTAACACAAAGCCTAATGAAAAATACCTATCTGGAAGCTGATGGTATTGCAAGTGTCTTACATACCAAGCCCAACACTGGTTAATCATAGCTTCATTTAGCATCATTCCAGTTGGTTTAAATTTGCTGTTTATCTGTTGTTTTGGTTTTTTTCCTGCTTATGTGGAAAAGCAATTTGTTTTTTAGGACAATTCCTCCTGCTCTCCCATTTTCAAACACTAATCCTAATCTCTTGGGAACATCCCCACCTCCTTGCATATGGCTTTGCTCACTCCTACCTGCAGGAGCTCAGTGGGCTTCAGTGCATGTTTTGTTCAAGGGAAAATTAATTTAATTCACTCAGCATCACCCAGCACCTGCTGGTATGTGTGGGCAATGTGAGCAATGCCTGCACTCAGATGCAGAGGATATTTTAGCAGAAGTGTGTTGGTCTCTGACACTTTCAGAAGTGCTAATGGGACTTCCATGAGGTCAGGACTTGGAATTTGGAACCTAAATCCAGGATTAACTTCAGTTGTCGAGAATACCTTCTCTATTAACCTGAATAGAATCAAGATTTCACTTTTTCTACCAAGGCTTTCTGCTCAGCTTTGAAATCTGGAAGAATAAATCAAATTCAAAGAATGAATTTCATTTTTACCTACAGTTCAAATGCTTGGGCTGAGTGGTGGTAATCCAAGTGTGAGACCACAGGTCAGTGAATTTCTAAGTCATGGGCATGAGGCATTTTCTGCCCCTTCTACTTGCTTCAGGAATTACACAGACCTGTTTAAATAACAACTACAGTTAGTTTTTTAATCTTTTTCGTGCTTGTGTGCATTTGTATTTATAAGACTAGCACTTAGGCATCAGGCAAAACACCCAGATAGACACAAAGACAGCTTTTCTCCTTAACAAAGCTCATCCTTCTCACCCTGCTTTTAACCTGGAAGAAATGCTGTAGAAATCCATGCGCATCCAAGGCAAAGTGTGTGATAGAAAAAGCAGGTCTGTATTTTTTGGTCTTGCTTCAGTCTTTTCTGCTGAAAGCTGGCATTAACTTGTGTTTTTCGTACCCCCCCCGTCAGACTGACTTATTTGGTAGCCACCTCCATGGTGAGTTTGGGTGTTATTTCCACAGCAGCCCACAGGGCAGGTATTACCCTTGACAAGTGAGTGGAAGCAGTGCCACTCAGCCATTACTTTTTAATCTGCTAACCAGGGAAATGAGCCTTTTAAGTGCCTGACTTGCAGGAGGTCATCATTAGTCTGTCAAGGTATCCCTTTGCTGCCATCTTCTATAAATGTATTTGATATGGCAACTCCCAGTTATGCTGTTTTGAGCAGACAAGACGTACTGTTTATGAAAACAGACTTCTTAAAAGCAAGCTGTGGTGGTGGGAAAAGGAGGAGAGGTTGTTTACAATATTTTAAGCCAAACGGTTCTTTTGGCAGGAGGTTTTCTGTAACAAGTGAGAACAAGAAGAATTAGCTCTCTCAGCACTTCAACAAGCAGAGATTTTTGTCTGTAATGAGAAGAATGAGACTTGTTTGACATAAACTACAAAACAACACAGCAAAGATGAAGAAGGAGGGCAGAAATACATTACTGAAGGTGAGAAGAAACAACTTCACTGCTCTACTGTGAATTCAAGATTCTTGCTCATTATAATGTATAATTACAGCTGGCATCATTCCAGAGGAGGGGTTGAAAGAAGGTAGGTCTTACCAACTGTGCTAAATCCTGTTGGGGAACTGACCACAGCAGCATCCCACCTGAGTTTGTGTAATCCAAAAGATTCCTGTTTTATTCTTCTGCACCAGGTCCTTCTTTATGCAGATATGCAAATTATCTTTGGACTCCTGAGATTTGAAAACTGATTAGAATTTTTATGTTCCTTCATTAAGGGTAAAAATAGGCTATCCCAAGACAGACAGCCCCCCAAATTATACACTGATCTGAGAAAATGGGAATAGCTTACTTTTGCCATTAAATGAATAACGTCTTTCAGCAACCATAGCTTGGTTGTGCCTCTTCTGAAGTCTTTGCTGTCTGTCGGAAATTTTTAGCTGTTTAGTGACAGGTTTGGAGAAAAGGAGGCTCAGGGGAGACCTTACCACTCTCTACACTCCCTGGAAGAAGGTTGTGGCTCAGTAGGGGTCAGTCTCTTCTCCCAGGTAACAAGTGCCTGGACCAGAGAAAATGGCTTCAGGTTGCACCACGTGAGGTTTAGGTTGGCTGTTAGGAAAAATTTCTTCTCCAAAAGTGTTGTCAGGCACTGGAACAGGCTGCCCAGGGTGGTGGTGGAGTCACCATTCCTGTAGGTGTTTAAAAGATGTGTAAATGTGACACGTAGGGACATGTTTTAGTGATGCAACTTGCAGTGCTGGGTTAAGGGTTGCACTCGATCCTTCAGGTATTTTCCAACCTAAATAATTGAGTGATTCTGTGATTCTAAGTCTTATCTGTGGGGCTTTCCTTCTGTTTGGACACAACTGTGTGCTGCTTATTAATATTTCATTTGTGCACATGCATGCTGCTAAGAGTGGTGCTTATCTATGCATAAAAAGGCTATTAATAACTGATCCTGTATGTACCTATTATTTGCCAGCATCTTATTACAGAAGCAATTATTTTTGCCCAATTCCACCCTGGTGCTAGAGGCTCCACCTACTTAGACTTATCTCCATGCCAGCCCATAATTTTTTGATTATGCATATGAGAATAGCTAAGGAAATCAAGATGCCTAAGGATCTAAAAGCAACTAAATAATTTTTTTAAGAGTTTATGGAGAATTACTTGGAACTATTTATTCCTTTTATTTCCTATTAGCAATGCTATTTTCTTCCCTAGAGATACCTGGGGAGAATAAAAATGTGAGCATTTGCAGCTGGGAGCTGCCCAGAACTATTTGCATTTCATTGAACTTTACCTACAGTTTTTAGTGTAGACCCTGGTCTGTAATGAAGCCATAAAAAGGGTTAATGGGATTGTAATCAAAGATGAAAAACAATGTTAGGTCTTCTAAGCAAAAAATGAGAATTATATTGAAGTAAATGTTTATGGGATTATTCCTATTTATAGAGGAGAAAACCATGCATGCCTTGTGTGAGCATATGGATATATATTTTAAAAAATGAGGTTATATATGGTCTACTGGACTTTATTTTTTGTCTATATAATAAAAGATTTATTACAATCATCAGGAGGAAAATTAAGAGAGTTCTTGCAATTTCAGGTGTATAGTGTCAGGTTGGAAAACAGGGTATTTTTTTGTTATTGTTGGATGTTTTTCCCCTCAACACTGATATGAACTTTAATTAAACTAGGTTTACCATATGTTTACACAGAAAGACAAATAGTCTATTTATTTCAGCAGCTGTTCAACAAGCCACCAGCACAATCAATTAGATTAATCCCAGGAAATAAAACTTGAAATAAAGATGATATCTGAAATCATTTTTATTCATGGTTAGAGACCATGCAGATTCTTTTGACAAGTGGAAAAATCTTATGGGTGATGTTGAAAACTTCAATGTACAAGTGCTAATTCAATTTGAGGGCAAAAAAACCCTGTCTTGATAGAAGAGTTTCTGTAGAGATATTACAGGAATGGCAAACCCCCAAGCAATACAAAGGCAGCCTGAGTATTGTATGCTCATTACCTGAATTTTCAAACACTTAACAACTGCGAGAAGTATGAATATGCAAAGCTTCCAGACTCTGACCAACGTTTTCCTTTTTCCCTTCAGTTCCTGGAATGCAAAAGCCAGTGGTTTATGTCAGTGCATATATCTACAACTGCCATTACCTCAGTTTAAAGTTGCATATGATAGAAGGTCACAGGTCTCTAACTCAGCAGAGCATTTAAGTAAATCAGCCTCTTCACCAGCTGCAGCACCTGAAATATGTGTGTGACTGCTCTGTTGAACTGGGGCTAAAATTTCAGTTCCTGTGTCTTCACAGCTGTTCTGCAGGGGAGATAAAAGGTGGACCTTGCATAGACAGTGTGCTATTAAGAATGGATTGAATCACAACTGTGGAGATTTAAAAATACTAAAATGGGAATGAATTCTTGCCTTTAATGGTGAGGATCCTAAACACTCCTCTCTAGAAGAAAAGAGAGACTTACAATGAGTGTCTTATATGAGGGAATGGTTTGAATAAGAATTGCCATCCCATGTGGAAGACCTCTTGACCTCCTTGAGGATTTCAGGGACTCACTGCCAGGCTGAGTCTGAAGGCTGCAAAGGCAGTGTTAATTTGCCTAATTTTAAGTTCTGCGCCAGATCATTCAAGCTCTTGTTTGCAAATCTAGTCCATTATGTCTGAATATTTTGTGACAGGATTTTATGACAGATAATATCAGCCCTGATGCTGTAACTGGAAATGAGAAATACCACAAAGTGCCCATCACACTTACACTGGCATTGTTGCCTGACCCTTATCTTTTGCTTTTTGTCACGCAAGCAGTGCCACAAAATAGTGATAGACAAAAAAACCCCCTGAGAATTCTGTGCAAGTCTTGGAGTCCTGTGCTTACTGATGAATGCTCAAATCTTTAGTATCTAATCTTGAACAAGGGTCTGTGTTTTTTCTTAAAAGCTAAAATCATGTTGCTATAAATAAAAAACACCAGACTCTGCAGGTTAAGGCTAACAGGTCAATAACAAATCTGTTTATATTAGATTGTCTCTTAAATATAAGAAAAACATGTTCTAAAAATTAAAAAGCTGAGGAATGGTGCATTTAAAAACAGTGATACACAATTAATGCTTTTATTTTTACAGAATAAGTTTTCATTCTGTATAGGCATTAAAGGATTTATTCTGGGCATTTTTTTCCATGATAATTGCCATCTTTCCCCTCCTTGCTAATTCTTGCCGGTGCTGTTTGTGACTTCTCAGCTGCTTGAGTTCCTTGATCACAGAATCATTTGGGTTGGAAAACCCCTCTAAGATCATCCAGCCCAACTGTTCTCCTGCCAAGCCCACCACTAAACCATACCCTAAAGTGCCACTTCTACATGTCTTTTATGTACCTTTAGGGATGGTGACTCCACCACTTCCCTGGGCAGCCTGTTCCAGTACTTGGCAACAGCTTTGGTGAAGAAATTTTTCCTAATATCCAATCTCAGCCTTCCCTTACACAACCTGAGGCCATTTCTTCTTGTCACCTGGGAGATGAGTGACCCCCACCTGACTACAACCTCCTTTCAGGTAACTGTAGAGGGTGGCAAGTAGATAAACATTCTAGGTGACAAAACATTATTGTGACAAAAGTTTTGAGGCTCCAAGCAAAGAGCTGGGAACAGCTCTGTTTTTTCCAGGCTCCCAAAGTCCATTGTCTGGATGCTCACATTGCTGGGACCTCTTAGAGCATGTGTTTGCACCTTTTTTTCAGTCTGAATGCTCCTGTTGTCTTTCTGTGGAAACCAAGAGTCCAGTTGAGCACCTTGGGGTTGTGTTTCATTGTGGAGAGAGGTGGTGATGTACCCTGGGAGCAGAGAAATGCTTCCTGGTCCTTAGAGTACACTAAATGACAGTGGAGGAGTGGAGGGGGAATGTCACTGAAGTCTGGAAGCGTGGTTGGGATTTGAAAGGAGACTTGCTAAAAGCACAGCTGCTTGCTCCAGCATCTCCACAGTGAATTTTCTCAATGGACAAATTTTTACTGCAGTTTTTCATGTCTGCATAACTTTAATCTAAAATGTGAAAATCAGCTCAAGTTTCTGCTTAAATGTTGTCTAAAAAATGTGTGTACTTACTTGCTCGCTGTAAATGTATAATAATGTAAGTATAGCAAGCACATACACATTTTACTGAGCTCAAGAAATTAGATTATGAGAAAAGAAACCTGGTGGGTTTAGAGCACTAAATAATTTGTAAAAAAAGCATCTGGTGAATGAAAAGTATGGGGGAGGAATGGTGTTACTTTTATGTACCCAAGGTTCAGAGCATGCCTCAGTCTTAACTGTGGTGGACACTGCTAACTACTGACTACTGAGGGATTTAAGGGTTTAGCTGCTGTGTGGCTTCCTAGCTGAGAAATGACAAGTAAAATGAGTAGTAATCAATATGCTGCTGCTTTCTGGAGTTGTATGCATTTCCTAATAATTCAAATTTCTGCATGCCTGTCATTGCTAAAGAGGACCAGAAAAAAAGGGCTTGTGAGAATAAATGAAGCATCCTATTGCTTCAGACTGTGCTATGTCTGACTTGTGCAAAGACTTAGTGTTAACTCTGTAGCTTTCCTTTTGCAAAAGAAGGCTGTCTCTGTACTTTGGCATGCTGAATAGAAAATTAAAAATGCAGGCCAGTCTTCGGGAACATTTTACTTACTGTTTTAATAAACTTTTGTTTATGCCTAGAGGTGCCATTAAATTACCAGCCAGACATTAATATACAGTACACAAGGGATCTTGTATATAAGCAATGATTATTACTCAGTGACTCAGATGGAGCTTGCTGTGCACCCAGAGAGCTGCTGGACGGGAGGTGAACAGGGAATACCTGTTTGGATGGAGAGTGCTGCTGCTTAGGCAGTACTGGATGTGCCAGTGGGTTGGGCAAGTTTAGAGGAAACCTATTTTCCCAGAGCAGGAGCATGACTCGAGGGGAGAGTGGTCTGTCATGGTAGAAACACCTCTGCTTTGTTTCACAAAATAACAGAAGGCAAGCACACAGTATGGATGATCCTGGAGCTCAAAGTGCCAAGAAATTCTAAGCTGACTATTACTCTGGACCCCTTTAAAAAAGGAGTCTTATTCCCCCACCAAGCAGCTGCTGATTCTGGCTGCACAGGGTTGCTGGAAATGGTTAATTCCAACATGGCTTTCTTTCTGTGCCACTGTCTCCAGAGTGAGAACAGCACCTACAGAAGCAAAGACTTCAAGAATGAGCTGGAGTTAAATGTGGGCTATGGGCACCACACTGGGCAGCCTCTGAGTAACAGGGTGGAGAGGTAAAATCAGGGTGCTGTGCCTTGCTGCAGGTCTTGTGATTGCCTCCTTCCACAGACAGCTACAACATGCAGGAGTGTTGTAAGTTCATCTAGATGGAAGAAATTCAAAATCCCTCCAGCTCCTGAAAAAATGTATGCCAATTAATTCTGAATTGGGATTTTCCTTTACATTTGATCTACTTAAGAATGCACCACAAGGAAAGCTTCCTATGAGGAAAGCTTAGAAATGCTCTCAGGGAAAAGGCACCATCGTAACTCTCCCACTTCCTAAAGGGATCAGGGTAGAGCTCTGCTTAATACACATGTTTTAAAGGAAATATAAGGCCCTACCTCATGCAGCCTCTTTAAGTTCTGCTGAAAAAAAACCCAACCAGATGATCCCTCCCTATCTCTGGTTTAACTTCCCTACTGCGCTTGCTGACTGACTTGTACCTCCTAAAAAAGTAAAATAGTTCCTTCCCTCACTTATGCAGCTCAAGGCTGTGGCATTAAAGCCACTTACACGGAAGGGAATGGGGGAGATTGGATGAGACCTGTGAAAGGAACAATACAAAATTTCCCAAGGATGGCTTGTGTGGCATAAGCTAGATAGATGTCAAGCAGGGCATAGTGCTGCTTGGAAGTCTTTGTCAGGCCCTGTTTATGTTGTAGGAATATTTCAGTTTGACAAAAGAATAACTCTTTGCTTTCCCTGGGAACAGGAATGAGAAGGCAGAGTGTCTCAGGAGTAGACCTATTCAGTAATGTCCTGGTGCAGGTGTGGGGCAGATGCTGAACATGATAGAGGGTATAGCAGCTGTGTTTGCTTTGCCAAAAAATAAATTTAAAAAAAAAAAAAAAAAGTGGGGGATATTTGAGCCCTGCATGTGACAGAGGAGTAAAAGTCTTGTCTTGTGGTTAGTGAGGTAGCAGTAAGGGAAATGAATTCACAGTGGAAGGAGAGCAGCAGGACAGGAGGCTTGGATAAAAATGGCTTTCCCTTCAGGCTCTGTCCCTCATGGTGCTGTTTACCTTGGGATAGTTTGGATCCCAAAGCTCCTATCTCAGTGTCACTTTAATCCTCTGCTCCCCTGCCACCTCCTTCTCATTGTTTAAATAAGCAGTCTGGGCTGAACACTTCTGGAATAACAAATGCATCCAAAACTTTTGTCAGATAGTGCTGACTTCATGATTTGTATCTGATTAACTGCCAAAGAACCGCAGCAGTCATGTTTCCCTCTATTTGATGGTTGGAGGGGTTGTGTTTGTTTCCATGGTTTTGTTTTTCATTTATGTCATTATTTGCCAGCAAAACACAATCATGTCTTTTGTTTTACTTCAGCTTTATTTCCTTGTCCTCGTGTGATACTGTTTTAGGCACAAAGTGTCCCAGTTTTTTTAATACTTCATAACTTATTAATGCTGCAGACTGTGGGATGAAGAGTTGTCAGCAACCTCATTTTTTATGTATTGACAGATATAATATCTGATTTGTTATTAAATAGCTTTTAAAGGATTTCTTCCTCTCTGGTTATACTTTTCCTAATTATTTAACGTATTTCCCCATAGCTTATCTCCCTTCCTGGCTCCACTTTTTTTTTTTTTTTTTCCCCTTCTGCATCTGCTTTATCATTTGACATTTTTTCATTTAAACGTGAACCTGATCAACATCAGACATGTCAGACCCCATCTATTAATGTGCTCTCGTGCACATATCTATGAAAGAGATGTGCATTATGTGCACATCTAGGAAAGGATGTGTGGGAACATTCCAGGACATTTCAGGATTGAGATATGCAACATTTGGAAGCACTCAGTGCTCCTGTGACATCACTTCCTAGTCCATTTAAAATCAAGGCCAGATAGGCTGGGATCAAATGAATATATTTGCAAAGAGTGTGGAATTTACTTCAATGGAGGTAAATGATGGCACTGTCCAGTTTTGTGGCTGTAAGTTTCCTGTGGAATGTACTTTGCTTTTCTCCAGGCTGATGGAATGCTGGGTCCTGGCCTGTGTGAAGACAGGATACAGCAATGACCTCCAAAGGTCCAAGAGGTGTAACAACAGGTGCCAATGTTGAGAGGAAGTCAATGTGACAAATCTCAGGAAGTGTGAAGCCTTCTCTGGCATTCTCCCTCGGTGAAGCTGGTGAATTGGCCCTGTTTCTTTGAATCTTTAAACTCCTTAGTAATATTAAAATCAAATGGGACAGATGCAAGAGAAATAAGGCTCCACCTTCTTTCCAGGTAAGAGAATGCAAAATTTGGAGCATGGGCTGTCCTTCCTTCTGGACGTTCTAGAAGATTAAGCTGAAGCTCCTCAAAACCTTAAGACAAACATCCTAGAAACTTCTAGCAGCTGATTTCTCTGATGGCTGCTCCTTCCAAACTCAACCTTTGTGACAGGTTCCTGATTTCAGCACTAGAGGGGCTGGTGTGACTGCTCTTCTCTTTCTGCTTCCTATGATTTACACACTCTTCCCATTATGAGTGGTTAATTACCTTAAAAGCATTAAAACAAAGTAAAACTTCTGCACCTGCACATCTGTGTATCCACACCCAGGAATAAATCCCCTGCTTCTCCCCTGTAAAAATGCAGCAAACTTTTGTAGTGAAAATTCTCATGCTGTAGGTATTTTGGTATGATTATCATAATATTAGAAGGTCATTTTTATAAGCATAAGGAGAAAAATATATGAAGATATCCCCCTGTTGTCTCTGAAGTCTTTTATTTAATAGGTTAAATGCAGTTGTTCATTGTGAAATTATCCAGGGAAGCTATTTCCTGTTCTTGCTCTCATTTTTCTGGTTTAAATATGTATAGCTTTTCACATTTTTTTTAAATTTTTGTCTCCTGCTTTTGAATTGCAGTTGAAGAAGCCCATAATTTGAATGAAGAGCAACAGCTTTATTATGCCAATAGCTTTTATTTTCCTTTTTAATTTTTTTAATGCAACCTTCTGAATACATTATAGCTCTGCTGTCTACTGGGAAACTGTATTTCTGTGAAAAAGTGCTAAACATGAAAATTTCTCTAAATTTATATGGTCTCTTTGTAGACTAGGTGGAGAAGTAAGTCAAGAGAATATAATGAGTGGAGCATGAGTAAACCAGGTTCTGTTTTTGGTAAGAACAAGCAGGTTCTAGGAAAGGGATCAGCAAAACCCCCACTTGCTGTCTTTTAAGTTTTCTTCCTAATGCCTGAAATTATCTCATGAAAATTTCACACTGAGCTCTTAAGTAAAACAAAAATCACTTATTTGTTGAATAACTAAATATGCAAGAGGACCTTTTATTACAAATTAAAAACATAAAAAGTATTCTGCATTTACAGTCCCCGGGGAAAAAAAAGATCATAGCATTATAATAAACCCAAAGATTCACAAAACCTTTAATCATCTCATAGCTTTTATTTAGAAAAGCACATTTATATATGTGTGTTTAAGTCACATTAAGTACTATTCTAAATTGAACTTGTACGTAATTCCTGCTACTGCATTATGCTAAGGGTAGTAAGTCCTGCAGCTGGCGATACCTAAGCGATTAAAGGTATTCAGTAACATTCACTAACAAGAACAAAAGATCCCTTGCAGGTGCCTAAAGCAGTATAAGCACCTAGGCCAAGGCACAATAAAGACTTGTAAATTTCCTCTTCCAGGAGGAAATCCAGCTACTGGGATCAGTACAGAATCTCTTCAATTTTCTCTGAGAAAATCTGAGATCATGCCGCTAAGTGCTTGTGAGAAATATAAATGTGTTGTAAACCGCCTCCCATATATTTCCACTTTTTCTCCTCAACTTTCCTATTTATAATTAACACCTCTCTTTATCTTGTTCATTCTGAATATCTTTGTTCTTTTCAAGCTAAATTATTTAATACTATCTCTTCCTCTCATTTAAGCTCCCTTTATCTGGTGATCCCCTCTCCTTTATATTAAAATCTCTCCTGTCTAAACGCATAATCAGATGACATCTGCTACTCAGGGGCATGAAAATCCTTGCACATTCAATGAAATTGCTGCGCAGTTATCAGGCAGCGAGGTGAGTGGTGCAGATCAGAGGCTGGGCACACAAAGGGAATGGGCTCAAATCACACGAGTGGTTGTTCAAAATGTGAAGCCCAGAAAAGTCCAGTCCACTCCTGCGTCTTTGCAGACATGAAATCCAGTCCCTGCTCACATGAACAGCCCTGTTGGTTTCAGCAGGCTACCTGTGAGCAACAAAGACCTGGTGCCACGTAGCTACACATGTCACAGAGCTTTTGTATTATGCAGAAGGAAGCACAAGAGCCTTTGGAGGCAGGAAAGCATCTGGAAGCCCCGAGGTATGTTTGCAGTGGAACAAAAATGAAAATTTGGTCATGTGAAATCAGAGACAAGCTAAATTCTTGTTCCTGTACTATGTCTAAGCCACAGCTAAATATACCCCAAAATGTTTTTGTACAATGTAACAGAGAATAAACACACACATGTACCAGACCATTCCAGATCTGTTTGAGTCCTGGTGTTTATTAGAATATAAGTATTATCAGTACAGGAACATGAGGAGGAATGTGAAATGGTGCAGGAGGCAGTTTTGGATGACAGGGTGAACACTGGATTGTCTCTCTCTACTAGGGACCAAATGCCTCCATATGGATGATAAATTCCCTGATAGCAACAGTGATGCTGCCTTGCAGACAGGTTTAGGATGTGTGAGTGTCCTGCCAATTATAAAATTGACATGTAGTGTTTTCTTCCCTTCTGCTCCACTCTGGTGGGACATGGCAGAGCTTACAGAGCTCTCTCTTATTTAAAAGCAGGAACAGTTTCATCTACTTAATCTGAGAGACATATATGCTTACCACAGTTCTACCAGGACAGGTTAAAAAAACCAAAAAAACCCACCAGCTAAAATGTCTTTCTACAAGTCCTTCAACACACAGCTTAGAATATCTGCATATAATTTTAAAGACTACAGAAGCAGAGAGCCTCAAGAACCAGGGTATTTTCTAACTCAGATGGCAAAAGTTATTTATTACAAACTTCAGATCTCTTGGAAAAAATTAAAGGCAAAGTGTCCACTCGAAGCAAGAGAGCCTCATTAAAGCTTATCTTTTTTTGTTTTGAGTGTAGAGAGAAGTTCTGGTATATCTAATAATCATTTGATTTTGGGGGCTTTTCTTGTTTGTTTGTGGTTTTTAATATATATTTTCTTAACTGTTCTAAATGTAGTACCCAGTGAGCTATCTCATCCTTCTTTAGAGAAGGAGAAACAAGCTTGGGAAGTGCACAGGAAGTGACCCTTTGGAGGGGAAATTGAGAAGCACCTTCTAGAGCCTAGGACTGAACCTGAGGTTTCTAACCTTTGCCAGCTGGATCTGCTATGAGCAAATATCTGAAACCTGATGGCAAAATTAACTGAAACTAACTTGAACACTAAACAATATTAGAAATGTATTATTAGGATCCACCTGCAAAGAGTGAGGGGCAGAATTACTACCATGAAAAAAGTATGCAAAAGCAGGGTGAGGCTGCTTTATTGCACGATTGAATTTTTATTGCCAGACTGAGCAAGACTGACTTACCTGCCCCTTCTTTGCATCCCTCTGCAGCTTCTACAGGAATACTGCAGCATTTTCATTCACTGTTTATGAAATTCAGCTGCTTCTAACTTCTGAGTCCATAACTTTTGACCTAAGATTATTATTATAATTTTTCCTGAATTATGCTGGATCTGCTCCTGCCTTCTAGCCCTGCTAGTGCAGTGTGAGGTCTCTGCATCTTGCAACTCATCAGCCTGGCTGGAACCACTAGGAACAGGGTGCAAAGTCTCTTTCCCATCTCTCTTAGAAGCTCCATGACTATGTACAGATTCACAAGAAAACTACCAGGGAAACCATGGACATCTTCCTGATCTCCTGCTGTGCTCAGATCAGAGGGCCTGTGCCCTTGCTGGTGTGTGGCTTTCAGAGCCACACAGGGAAAGATGTGCATGCTCTGATCCACGAATGGTGCAGAGGTCCTGGAACTAGGGCCACCTGTGAGTGAGTACCCACAGAGATTTAGTACAGTTTATATGATAAACATTGACTGTACATCTGCATCTGATTTATCTCTCCTGTGCAGCAATCAAATCCTCCAATAATCAAATCCTACACTTGTTATACTCACAGCTTGCTTTAGATGAACACATTATGCATTTATTTTCTCCCAAAACCCCCAACCTGCAGTGGTTGCGCAGGGTAAGCTCAGCGAGGTTTTGCAATCCGTCTCTCCCTCCTGAGAAGGGAGCAGGGATCAACACATACTCCAGCAAACTTCAGTAAATGTACAAGTGAAATGTACAATCCCGTTAAACCTCACAGTTCGGATCTGCTCGCGAGTGGGAGAAGGCACGTTCCCTCCAACATCCAAACACTTCGGCTCTGATGTATCCCTATTTACACAAGCGAACCGCCCAGGACACGCAGGGATATACACATCTTGGAGATCAGCTGAGCTTTCGGCTATAAACATTTCTTTCCTTGGTAGCAGAAAGGCAGGGCCAGGGGTGTTCCTTGAAGCTCGAATACATCGGCAGAGACTGTGCAGGACGAAACTTGCCCGAAATGTTCAGGAGTGAAGCAGCAGAGAGGGAGAGCCCCGCGGGACGGGGCAGCGGCGGTGGGAGCCGCTGGAAGACAGAGCGTCTCCTGCTTTTTTATCTCCCTGCTCGTGGACCTGCAGCGGGTGCCCCTGGCCGGGCAGGATGACGGATCCATCGGGGAAGCGCCGCAAGAGGGGAATAGGGAATGGAAAGCGCGGGTGGAGCGCCAGGGTGAGGTTCTAGGATACTGTTTTAATGGAAGTGGTTCTAGCACAGAGGCAAGCCAGGGAACCGCCCGCCGCCGGGAAGTGGCTGGCCCGGCTCGGGCGATGCTGTCGCCATGTCGCGACAGGGGCTGAGCAGGTGCCTTTGGGTCTGCCCAGAACGGACAGGCAGGCGCTCAGTGGGAACTCCCGGGCGATCCCGATCCACGTGTGCCTGGCGGCGGCGGCGCAGCGCCGGGACGTGCGGGCGTGAGGGCACACCGCGAACAGGCGCGTGACGCGGCTGCGGCCCCCGCCCTCCCGGCGCTCCTGGCTCCCGCGGCTGCGGGGAGCGCCGCTGTCAGTGCTCACCCTGCCAGCCCCGGCCCGCGCCCGCCCTCACGGAGCGATCCCGGATCCCGCCCCGGCGCTTCCCGGCCCGCGCCCGCCCCCTCCCCGCGCGTCAAACGCCGGCCGTCACGCGGGCGTTGTAATGCACCAAAGCAGCGCGCACCCTCGCGCTGCGCCCGCCTGCCTCGACCGCCCGGCCCCGCCGGCGCCGTGCCCGCGCTCTCCCCGACCCGCCCTACGACGACAGCCACGGAGCTGTCCCGTTCCCGCCACCGCCACCTGCGGTGTCCGCCTCAGCAGGGGATGCGGGGCGGGGGCGGCCGGAGCCGGCCGGGGGCCCCGGTTGCTCGTAGCCGTGCGGGCGGCATCGCGGAGTTGCGCGCCTATTAGGAGGTGCGTGGTAGCGATGGCGGCGGTGGGTGAGACTTTTGCCGTCAGCGGATCCGGCTGGCCCTGCCGGCGGGCGGTGGGGCCGCGCCCCGCCCCGCGCCCGCAGCAGCCCCGAGCAGCCGAGCGGAACCGGACCGAGCCCGGCCGAACCGGACCGAGCGGCGCCGGGCGGAGCCGATCCGCGCCGCGCCGGGCAGCGCCATGGGGCTGCTGGAGCGGCTGCGGAAGGAGTGGTTCATCCTCGGCATCGTGCTGGTCATCGCTGTGGCGCGGCTGGAGCCCGGCGTCGGCGTCAAAGGCGGTGAGTGCGGGCGCTGTGCCCCGGCAGCCCGGCGCGGGCACCGCGAGCCCCGGGACTCCGGCAACTCCCGGCGGCCGCGCTGCCCCCGCGCCCCGTCCCGCCCGGGAGGGGTCCCTGCCCTCCATCGGCTCCTCTTCTTCCCGGCTCCCAGCCACGGCTCCGCAGGAATCCGGGAACTGCTCCCGCGTGGGTTCCCGTGTGTTTGCTCGGCACTGTACCAGTGGCTGGAGGAGCGTCCTGCTCTTTTGGGATTAGGAGTGATGGAAGCCAAGCGGTGACTGGCTCTGAATGTGCTCCTGTTCAACTAAGTCATAACTTCCAGAGCTGTGGACATGAAGTCCCGGCAGCTCAGGGTATGGATTTCTGCCGTCCGGGAGCTTCCCCCGGAGGTGCGGCTGAAGCAGTATTGTGGTAAACTCTCAGGTGCTGCGTTTCGGCCAGACCTTTTCTTTCGCTTTATAGTAGAAGACTTGTGTTTTAAAGTTTGGATTTTTTTTTTTTTTTGGTCTTGTTGTTCCTTCTTACTTCCTCATGCAAGGTGGGGGAAAACAGGGAAACTGATCCTGTGGAATGTGGTGGTGTAAAAAATGCGTACACGGGGCAAAGCAGATCTGTCCCTTGCAAAGCAGGGAGGGCTTGTGTGTTTCCCGGAACAAGAGCTGATGAAATAGCCACTGTTATTTAAACATAAACAATGTATCTTTAAATATAAACGCCGGAGTTGGTTCCTGGTCACTTTCCTTTGGAACTTCAGCTCCAGGCGTTCACAAATTTCAAGAACAAATTAGTATTTCTTCTTCCTAATTGTTCTCTGATGGCTTGAGAAAAGGGATGTAGAATATTTCCATAGAATTCCTCTAGCAGCTCCATGTTATGTGAGAGGAGATAGATTCTATCTGTGCTTTTATAGGCACAGGGGTTTTTTTAATTTTTTTTTTTTTTTTCTTAACAGTGCTGAAGTTTGAGAATAGCTTCTCACTGAGGAGCCAAACTTTTCCCACCTCTTAGGTTCTGGGAAAAAAAGAAAGTAATTTAAAAACATGTGGCTCTGACCACATGCTGTGGCAACTAAGGCTCCGGTACTTCAGGGAGTTCAGGGTAGGCAAATTCCTGCTGTGCAAGGATCCCTTCTAACATCGGTGTGCTGTTCTGCACGGGTGAATAGAACCCACGTGGAGCTTCTTGCAGGATCCGTGCTGTGTTTTCTGCAGACCTTAGAGACGACTTGAAATTGATAGTATCAGGTGTTTTGTCCCTTTCTGCTTTCAGTGCCGTGTTAATTGTTAGCAGCCGTGTGGGAGGTCCTTTTCACTGGAATAGGAGATAATTGTTCCTCGGCTCACTTCCTGCATGGAAGCACTATGATGGAGCACTACGTTAAATTATCCTGCTGCAAAGAGGTGTCAAGCTTTGACACTGTATTTTTCCTGGGACAACTTGCTTGAAAAATCTTGGAAGCATTGATTGAAAGTAGCGAGCACATGTTCCCCATAGTGGTATCCCCTCCTCTGAAACTGTGGGATCTCAGAGCTCTGAGGAAGAAAAATATTTATTTTTAAAAGCAGAAAGAGGTGAGGGGTGGGAAGTATCAACACATGAAAAAGCCTGAGTTTGTCATCTTCCAGCTGACAAAGCCGTGCATGGTAATTTTCAGGGCTTTAGCGAATGGTATGGATGGTCCAGCATCCATAGCCGTGGAAGATTGTGCCATAAATAACAAAGATTTGTTTTGTTGTCACCTTCATGACATAAGCCAAGCCATTTTTTTTGTGTTTTCCTGTTTGATAAATGAGCCCATTTAGTTCCTTTGTGAAAAAAATGTTTCTGTTGTGACCAGAGTTCCCTGTGCTCCTCGAGTGTGTGGCTGCTCTGGTGGTAGAGGCTTCTCCTGGGGGAAGGAGTTCAGGTAGTCCAGTGAAAAACCAGAAAAAAACTGAAGAACCCCTGTTTTAGCCAAATTAATCCACTGCCTGTCTGCTGTATGTGCATGTATGTAGAGACTCTAATCTTCTAAAGGATTAGAAAAAAGAGGTAACAGTGCCTATAAAATACAGTTTTCTGTAGAGGTATATATATTTGTATAATCCTTTGGGTTTTTTCCCCCCCATCTATTCAGTTAACGTGCCAGAATTTTGCAACTGGTCATGGGCTTTGTTGCAACTGTAACTCTTGCATTTCCTGTCTTATTTTTACCTTAGTCTTTGTATGTGTAGCTTGGTGGGGGGATTTTTTTTTGTTTGTTTGGGGGTTTTGTTTGTTTGTTTTCAGGTTTTGTTTTTTTTTTTTTTTTTTTTTTTTTGGTGTTTGGCAAACACAGTTTTAGTGTCTTGTCAGCAGAGTTCCCTCTGAGAGTAGGATTTATGTTGAAATGACTTGAGATGCAAATTTGACTTGTACAGTCAAGTCCCTCTGATTTAAGGACCGTTGACCTTACTCCAGTGTGACCATCAATGTATCATTCATCCTGGGAGCAGAAGGGTTCTTCTCTTCTGCAGTGTTGAGTCAAGGCTGGCTTGTTTCCTGCTGCAGTTTTGCTCAGGACGACTTAGCATCACTTGTAGAGTGAGGATATTACTTTGGTCCTAAGTAGACTGCTAATATTTTCTTTCTAACCTAATATCTGGTTGAATGCTCATGAAAAAATGAGCACATACATTTTATGCCTGGTGGCCTCTGAAGGCAAAGAGTATTAAGAGAATTTGTCATTTTTATAGAAGTGTAAAAAAAAAGACTATATTTTAATCTCCCTGAAAAAAGTATTTAAATATACACAAACATAAGCCTTCAATACAACCCTTGATGGTGCAGGCATCTGCATCACCTTGCTGCTGTCACTGCAGCAGCGTCTGAAATGCATTATTGTGGGGCTGAATGAGCCATTTTGAACAAAATTCTGTTGTGAATGGAGTAACACAGAATTGTATTGCCCTGAGGAAATAATTGCAAGGTGTGATTTGGGTTCTTCTGTGCAGGCAGCCAGACAGGTATGTGTCTTGTAGGGAAAGAAGTGAGAGGTAGCTGTGTGAGGGATGTCAATGGCCCTGTAAAGGTACCAGCTAATGTTTTTATTGGAGGGTATGGTTTGAGTTTGCTGATGCTGTAGGGGTAGTCTGATGGCAGAACTGTGAAAGGCTCCCCATTTTCAAATTTCCAGAATTTGCCTGTCAGTTCCCAGTGGCCTCTAATCATGGAAGTCAAATCTATATTATGACCTAACTCACTCTGCATACTCACTGGTTTACACTTATTTAAAAATGAATAGCATGCTTTCTGTAACTTGATAGAAATGCCATTCTTTTTATTAGAGGCTTTACTGATTAGACTTTCTACAGGTATTTTTTAAGTATTCTCATTTACTCTGATATAGTATATGTGCATCATTATCCCTTTGACTGTAGTTCACTTTGTTCTCTATGTCTGTATTTTTTAGGACCTCTGAAACCAGAAATTACCATAACTTACATTGCTGTTTCAGCTATATTCTTTAACAGTGGACTCTCCTTAAAAACTGAGGTACTGTAATTTCTCATTTCTTCATTCCTGTTATGCTCTAAAAAAATCTTGTCTTCCTTTGGATCAGATTTGAATGTAATTGGGATGGTGGTGGTACCGGGAGGATGGCTAGCAAGAGAAGATAAATATTAGATGTTTAAGGAATAACCCTCCTTGATTTCAGAAAGTGCTTCACAAGGTGATGAAGATGATGAGGGGGATAGTGTGAATAAATGTCACCCATCCACAGAGGGTGGTTGGTTTGTCTCTGCACAGCTTTAACTAAATGGAAGTGATGAGCACAATTTGGAGACTGGATCTACACCCTCATTGTGGCCCAAACCCAAATCAGGGTGAAATGCAGCTGTTCACAGCTGGATTGATGGAAGCAAAGACCTGGTGGCTGTAAGTTACCTTGTTTGGTAGAGCCAGGGCAGCAGCTAGGATCAGCACAAAAGGGTTCCTGTGCAGATGTAATGTCAATATACAAGGGCAAAGTCTTGGTAATCTTTTCCCATAGGATTTGGTTGTGGACAGGTGGATTTGAGCTACCTACACTCTGGTGCATATCACAGGCACTGAGATTTGTTTAAAATTTTGTGTCATTTGTTATTCAAAGAGGAGCAGTCTGGGACTCAGAAGAGATGAATGGGCCTGTAAAGGAATCATGGAGAAAGGAAATGATGGCTATGTGCCAAGAAGAGATGGAGCAGCCAGAGTTGAAATGAAACCCTGCACGTCTCTGCTAGTCTAGTCTTCTGATTCCTTTGTGCTGTTGACTAACAGGGGATGCCATCCATAAGATGCATTATATTAATGCCTGAAAGAATAATCACAATTTTGTCCAGTTGTTTCTTGGTGGACTGGGATTTGAGTGAACACTGTGCACTGAACAACAAAAAGTCTCTCCACCTGTGTCGTGGTTATAGTGGTGAACTTTCATCTCTTCAACTTTAATGGAAATAAGCTGTGGAGAGGCGCTCTCTTCCACAGAGAAGAGAACTCAAAACACAAACCTGAGTAGTATTAATAAAGTGGAGTCTTTCTCTTTCAGGCTTAGGAATCTTTGCATGCAGAGAAAAAAAAAAAAGTAATTGTTTTCCCCCTTTCACTAGTTTGTATCCTTGAAACCTTGTATCGATTAGCAGCTGTGAGAAATCGGTAGCATTGTCAAAGTCTTGATTAGATTCTCCATGCTAGTTTACATCTAACTTCTTCCAGTTAAGGTGATGTGACTGCCAGTTTTCTGGACAATGTGTCATGTCTTACTTTGAACTTATATAACTTTTTCCCATCTATGATATTAAAAGCAATATATTGACGTAAATGAAGCTTTTACAGGAGCTTGTTTATGTCCAGGTAGCTGATCTCAGATTGTTTTGGGAGCAGCAGTTAGGGCTGGTGCTGTTATCCAGCTTCATGAAGAAGCTAGGCCTTTCCTGAATTTCTGCTGTGGGGGTAGAAGACAGAAGAAGAAAATAATTTCTCACATTGTAGCTTGTGCTGTTACTTTGTAAAGTGTATGTTCAAAACAATCCTTACATGTGTTAGGTTTCCAGGTCATGTTTTTATTAAAATACTTCGAAGCATGTTTTAGCTGTTTAAGGCACAACCTAAAGTTGGTATTATTACTCAGTATGCTTTTTTATTGGATTGCAAAGTATATGGTTTTTGCTTTTGGATTTATTTGTTCTTGACCTATGTATCAGCTGCTCTGTCTTAGATACTGTATTAGTTAGATGGAAACTAGTGTTTGGTATGCTTTATGACAGAATGAAAACTTTGTAAGTGTTAACAGAGGCCTTCTGATAAATCTGACAAATTAGAAATCACTGATGCTCTTTTAAGGTTACACTTCTGGTTTAATCTGCTGTGTAAGTGCATGCTCAAAAATTTTTGCTAGTGTGTTCAGAAAGCATTTTACAGAATAATTGGCAACATTCAAGGAGAGCCTGCCTGTGCGTGGCCTTGTTACACTTTCAGAACCAGAGGTGACCAAGGTCCTCTTACATTTGTAGAAATACTCAGTGTTCTCTGACAAGAACATTTCATTCCACCTTAATATAATGCTATTTCAGTTTGCAGTGACTGGCTAGCTTGCTCTTTTAAAGCAAATACCTCCCATAGGGCTCCAGAAATTAAATCACATACTTGAGTTATCCATTTCAACGAGGAATTTGGCAAGCCACTGAGAACACTGTTTGCTCTGTGTGGGTATTTGCTCAGAGGAGTCCAGCTGTGACTATTGGAGGAGTGGCTGGATAGCAACAGGGACCGACAGCAGCCAGGGAGAGGCTGGGATGAGCTCCCTAAAGGGTGTGAAATACTGGGGAAGACAAGGTAACCTGTTCTGTCTGCTGTGCAGAAACAGAGTCCTGACTAGCAGCTTCCAGCAACTTTTTTGAGGTGGCAGATGTATTTTTGGATAAGCTCTTGTAAATTGTTTAGGAGGGTGAAGGCTGTTTGCCTCAGCTTTTATGCTGTGATCATCCAATCTAAGGCATAATATTATAATAATAACTATTCTAAATAACTGTTACTATTCTCAAAGGCAATCACTGGAGACGTTTTCAAGACTGGTAATTTAGGTCTGCAAAGATTTGTTCCATCAATACAACATTCCTCCATGCAGTAGTTGTATCACCTTCCTTGCTCCCCGGAGGTTACAATGAGGCTTTCTTTCTGTCTTGAGTTTTGGTGTTGGAAGTATCACAGAGTCTTCTTAAAACCCCCTGGTTGTGAGGCATTTTCTTTTCTGATTTTAAAAGTATGAAATTAGAAGGGTACTTCTATATGTGAGATACAGATAGATAGATATGTTCAATGCATCTGGAGTGTCAGCTGGAGAATCCCAGCAAATTAGATTTTGAATAAGAGTGCCATCAGTTCTTTTGCATTGTTTACATGGGAAGACTGTGAGTTATTGTGAGAGAAAGGAAGAGGAATTTTTATTCTCAGTCTGCAAGATTTGAAATTAATTGAAATGTGCAAGGCTCTTTTGTTGTACTCAAATACTGTGTAGAAGGTCCTTGAAATGTCTGAAAAGGCAGAAACAGGGAGACACAGAGCTAGCTGAAGAGTTTTTTTCTTTAAGGGTACTTGATCACCACTCTGGAGTGCTCTTACACTATTTAAAATTAAGTTTTTCCCTGTTGTTTTCTGAGTCTCCAGTGGTATTTTAGACTTTATTTCTCTGAGATTTATGGCTTAACAGCTTTTAGCTTGTTATGTTCCTGGTATTCTTTCTTTGTTATTCTTCATCAGCCAAATTTCTTTTTCCTATAAATTTCCTGTTGATACAATAAATAATCAAAGTCTGCTACTTTGCTTTTAGGGAAAAAATAACAAACACAAAAAGACCCCAACACCACAAATGAATGGTTGGTAATATAAACATCCATAAACTTTTCTCTTTTTTTTAATAGTATAAATGAGAATCCCCATTTGTGGCTGTCTTTAGACAGAGGAACCTGAAATCATGTACTCACTACAAGTTTTCATGCTTTTTCATATCAAAAGTCAGTAAACAGCCATCAGTACAGTTAACACAGGTTTTGAAGCCGTGACAAAGTGCTAAGGCTGCCTGCTGAAAAGCTGCTGTTTTGAGAGCTACACTGTTATGGAAGTGGTGGACAATTCTTGTGGAAAAATGCCCAGGAGCAGACAGCTTTTATGTTGTCTGGATGTACTTCATTATTAAAGAGATCAGATGATCCCTAAAGGTGACTTTTTGACATGAACTCCTTTTGTATGATAAAGCTGGTCCTAGTTTTAAAAGCACAAATGTGATCTTACTTCAGCTGTTGTGACTGCAACTTCCTCTCTTCTTTTTCTTTTGCAGGAGCTGACAAGTGCTTTGATGCATGTGAAACTACACCTTTTTGTCCAGATTTTTACACTTGTGTTCTTCCCAACAGCAATATGGGTCTTTCTTCAGCTGTTATCAATCACACCTATAAATGAATGGCTTTTAAAAGGGTATGTTTAAGTATAATGGAGTGAAGTATATTTGTAGCTGTTGTCTTAAAGGGCTGCTTATCCTGCAACTGGTGTTTTGTTGTATTGTGAACAGATCTTGCTTGTTGTTTTTTGTGCTTCAGCACTTTGCTGTTGAAAACAAAGTTCATGCTCAAGATTATCCCTTCAGGAACCTGGTCTCATTCTCAGAAGGTCTGGACAGTCTTATGTGTAGGGAGATTGCAACAGGTTAGCTTTCTTTTTCGAAAAACACAGCCGAAGTGATGTGTTTGGTCTCAAGGAAGGTGGGGAGGAATGCTGAAGGAAAAGCATAAATCAGTGAATAAATGTTGTGTATGCCACATACTGGTCTTCTGTTTTTAAGTAGTATGTGTTGAGCATTTCTTGCATGGGTTCAGTATCTGCTTCCAGCTAAATTTTGGAGGAAAAAAAAGAGTAAAGTTTTTGTAGGACAAGAACTTTGTGATGAGCCAAAACAAAGTTACCATGAAAACAGTGTGTTTAAATCTTGTCAATGTGCAAAGCTGCATGGATGGTGTACTAGGGATAGATGCTATGTAAAAAAGGTGGTTTTTTTTTTTTTTTTTTTGAAATGGGAGTCAATACTTGGTGCCATGCAGGTATACTGGAATGTTGATTTGAATGTTAAAAATCAATTATTTCAGAAAACTGCTGAAAGAATCCCCATTGTTTCTTACTGCTTGGTGAAACATGGCTTGGGGAGTTCCTTGTCTTAAAAGTTTAATGAAAAAGCTGCTCATGTTTGTGTTTCTACAAGGCCTAAACCTAAAGGAGCATTTCATTTTGTTTGTAAGAGGCTTCTCCTGATGCTCCATCAAGTGTGAATTGGTCCAAATGATAGTGAAAAGGTGACACTAAGACAACAACAATTAAAAGTCAACACTTTTTTGCTTAACAGCGTCAGTAAAGCAAGGAAATAATAAGATTGATATATGATGTTCATTTGTATTTAAGTATTTGTAGTAAAGGGTATTCTTTAAAATAATTGTGAAGTTTTTGTTCTCAGCTAGGAGAAATATGTGATTTTCCACAGTAGCCAAAATTCCTTCCTAATTCATGGAGTTTCAGTTTCTGAAGTGCAAGGTGAAAGAGCTTTTAGTGGGGTTTTTGGTTCCATGAAGCATGTCTCGTTCCTTCTTTCCCATGAGTCTTATGCCCCTTTGGTTCTTAGTACTTAAGTGATGTAATCTGTTGCATGCATGAGTGTAATTATATGTATATGCATGCACAGCTGTAAAACTGGTTGTAAAACTTGGGATGTATGTATTTTTGTAAAGAAAATAAATACTTGTGCATTTATCTCCCTAAATGTGGAGCCTAAACCAGGCTCATTTGTCATGTGAGTGTGTCTGTGTCTTACTACTGAGCTGCTGTACTTCTGTATGCTTCAAGCTGCCTTTCAAGCGCTTCTTCCTTGAGTACTGCTTCTGATTTGGCTTTTTTATATTTTAGTGCTGTTAACTCTGTTGTATTGAGTCTTCATTGAAGGAATGATCAGATTGAGGAGTTTAATTAAGTTGCGTTAGTAGGGTTTTTTAAGAGTGCTTTCTTGAGGAAACTGCTGTTCAGGACGTGCTCAGAGCAGCAGCCACTGCACTGGGAGCTGTACAGTGTGATGCGGGTGCAGAAGGTACTGAGCTCTGTCCTAATTCTAGAATAACACATTTCAAAGCAGGTCCCTGTGTGTGTGTGAGGAGCTGACTGTGTTGTGGCAGCTCTGTGTAAACAAAAGTTCATCATAATGCCCCGCAGCTGTAGTTTTTATTCCCTTAGAAACACTATAGTACCTAAGGAAAACAGGGAAGGGAAGAAGACAGGTTTGGGAAAGTTACTTCCTTATCACACATTTAGCACAGCATGGGGTGGAGGCTGCTTGATAGCCCTCAAAAAGCCTGGAAAAACAGGCATGTGCTCCCAAGGGCATGCAGCACCCTTTGGCAGGGTGGCTCCCTGGGCACTGCAGTTCTCCACTGCTCCCTACACAAGGTTATGCCTGAAGAGCACAGCCCACAGAACCTTTTCCATCTTGCATCAGAATGAAAGATTCTCCCATCCTCCCTAATGGTCAGTTTTGCTGTAAGTGTTATTTGAGAGGCAGATTTGGGTGGTACCAGCTTTTCAACTGTGTTTCTACAGCTGAGTGGGATTTTTTTCTTTCTGCTCCTCTCTCTCTGGAATAATATTAGGAGGTTTTTTGCTTTGCAATTTTTTTGAAATTTATAAAACAGAGGAGAAACTGACATCCTCCCAAGCATCTTATAAGTTAATTCTTTTGTTAGCTGCCCAGGTTTTACATTGACAACATCTTTTTGAAAAGGAGCATGAAGCAGGTTATTAATGTATGCACAGATTCACCTCTTCTCCACTTTTAGCATGTAACATTTACAGCACAGGTGGTAAGCCATGAGATGCAGAGATTGGGTATAGGGTATGACTTTGGAGCTTTCATGTCTAAAACATGTGACTTCAGACTCTATTTCTCAGTTGTCTGTAGTGATATCAGCAGAACAGCAAGTGTCTGGACCCCTGATGTCATCAGGGGTACTCATAGCATGGCCTGCTCCAGTGGAACATATGGGTTGGTTGGTTGTTATTTCTAGAAGTCTGTTGGCCCTTAGAGGAATCTGTTTCTGTATTGGTAGAATTGTGTAGTTGATACAAACTGAAAAACAGTTTACCGGTGCGTGTTTCAATACACTCAATCAAGAGTGTGTCCATTTAGTATGTACCGGTTTTTAGATTAATATTACTTGATAGAGGTTTTTATTTTTAATCTCAAATATGTTATTTTCAATTTGAGAGGGTTAACAGAGATTGTATGATTAAGTCTTTCCCTTATAGTGTGGAAAATTCCTGCCAGCTGGAATGAATGCCCTTGCACACATTTTGTACCTGTCTGGATAACTCTGAATTTAATCCACTCCTTATTAGAGCAGGTGAGAAGTTTGAGGAGCTGCCTGCCACATAGGAGAGATAACAGTATCACAGTGTAGGAGATGGACATCAGGATTGCCATGTGTTTGTTTGTGTGCTGTATATTTTCCTATATGTTTCCAAACTTTCCTGCAGTTTCTTTTCCCTGTATTTCTTTTCTTTTCAATGTTAGCTTATTCTGCCATGTGCTGACAACTCTCTGCTGCTTATTTCACTGTAAGCTTGCTCTGTGCTTCCAAGATGGTGCTTGGCACCTTGTGGTTGGATTTATATAATGCTTACATTGGTTGCATCTTTCTTCTCCCACAGAGTCTGTAGCTGACAGAGGGAACGCTGTCATTGTCACTTACCTTTTTCTTCTCTTTAAGCTTTTTGTATATTTGCAGAATATCAGTTGCACTGTAATGTGCACCCTGGTGCCTGGATTTAATACTTCTGCTTGCTGCAGCTTTTTGACACTGCCTTTCTCAGGGGTTCTACTGACAGGATTACGAATGCAAAGTATTTCACCACTAGTAATTGATTGTTCTGAATTAGAATCTCAAGCTCTGATACTTGAAAACATATGCAGATTCCACACTTTTGGGGATTTTGCAATCTATTTTATTCCACTCATTACTGTTCCTTCCAAGTCAACACAGTTTTTCTTCAGAAGCCCTGTTTTACTTAGCCCCAAATTTAATTTATTGTGGTGTGATTTTGTGGACTGTCTTTGAAAACAAAGGAAACTTCACCACTTTTTTCTTACTTTGCAGCAGCATTTACTGGGCACTTCAATAACTTTGCTGCACAAACAATGCTGAAAATGACAATAATAATAGGGTATCTTGGATTTCTAAAGTGTAAGAGAAAGCTGTTGATGCTTTAATGGCAGCCAGATGATTTTGTCTGGAAGTCTGTGATAGATGTATAGAGACCTTTGTGAATGAGAGGTGCAGTACTACAGATGGGGAAGAGAAGTCGCAGAGAGGTTAAGTGTTTGTGCTTTTTGCATGGTGACATGACTTCACCGTGCTGACTAGGGAGAGATGGTGTAGAAATGCTGCCAGCAGCAGTGCCTTTCCTGATGCAGGGCTGTAGCTGATGGGAAACTGATTGCACTGCACAGGTGATAAGACTTTCTACTTGGCTATCTGGTATTTTAAGGTAGGAGGTTGCTTACTGTGTACCTCCTGTAAGGAATGTAACATTCTTTTTGTTGTTTTCAGCTTGCAGACAGTGGGCTGCATGCCACCTCCTGTGTCTTCAGCTGTAATTTTAACCAAAGCTGTTGGTGGGAATGAGGTGAGTTTGCATCTTGGCTTTTTTAAACAGGTGTTCAAACAAGTATTTATTGATGATGAACTCAAGTGCCAAAGCACAGACAGAAATGTGATGCTAATGTAAAGCATTTTGGAATTAGGGGTTGGATGTTGACTTGGTGTCAAACAAGGAAAACAGTGATATGTCACGTGCTGGCATTGGTGAAACTGAAAGAAACTCACTTTTCTGAGGTGATACAAAGGTTTCTGATAGAAATTAGTGTTGAGAGATCTCTGGTGTTCACTACACTGGAAGTCCTAACCCTGTGATGTTCATGTGCTGTGTTGTAGTTATGGCATAGACCCATAGATTTGCAGTGAAGTTGTGCCCTTGCAGAGATTCTTTGGATGTGTTCAGTATTAAGAGGTCCTGTAGTAGGAGTTTCTCAAGCTTGAAGTTGCAAATGTATCAAGTGACATGGCAATACAAATATGGATTTAAATCTTTGATTGTTATTTGAGACTGCATGAAGTGAAAATTCAGGGAATGTGGCGTTCTCTGACAGTGATGCAATGCAATGTTCTCAACAGATAGGAAATGCTGGAATAGAAGTTTTTGGTGTAAACTCAGCTTGGTTGTGACAAATTTTTTGCCTTAAAATGGTATCTTCTGGTGTAATTTCAGACTCTTTATCCACAAAGCACTTGCTGTTTTCAGGAAGGCCAGATAAATGACATTTAGAAAATTAATCCAGCTGTGCTAATTAATGATTAGATTTGCTTCCTTGTAGCTGCTGAAGGTGGAGGAGACCTGGTAGGTGAAGAAAGGGAATTAACATTGACAGATGGGATTTACACCTGGGGCTGTTGGATGCTATTCTGAAGGGTTAAAGGCAAATCTTAATTCAGCCATAGAACTCCTGTGTGAGGTTGGGTGGTTCACTTCAACCACATGTTTTAAATATGGCCATTAGTTGTGAACTTCTCATTTTCTGAGTTCAGGCTCTTGGGACCGATTAATGTCAGCTTTGAAAACACATGATAGCACTGAAAGAGATTGAAGTTGTACTTTGTACTGACAAAGTGCTCTTTAATTGCTTTATCCTCTGAAGAGAGACCCAAAGTATTTCAAGTCAACCATCTCTAATTATGGGCAATCCTGATGCACATCACTGTCTGCCAGTTTGCTACCTTGAAAAAAGAACCATAAAATTGTCTGATGGAGGTGCTGGGGAGCAGTTACTATAAAGAAATAATTCAAGTACCTAATAGTGATCAACAGAGAAATGAGAGGTTTTCCAGTTATGATTCTACATGTAGATGCTGTGAATTACAGCAAGAGACCACATAGTGAACAGTGAGCATTAATTGAGTGAGTGCTCATTCAGCACTGTTTGTACTATCCTTAGAACAGGGTAAAGATCCTCTGGAAAAAACTGCAGTAAGATTGGTTAGTTGAAAGCCATCTAACACAGTGTACAGGAGGGAGAGAGGTACTTTAGTTTCCTGACCATTAGAAAGCACTTTCTTATGGTGGTGTCCTTCAGGGGTGGTGAGGGTGTGTGCATTTTATACCTGAAAAAGCTGAAAAATGGCTGCTTTCTGTGACTTGATTGTATAAATCACTGACAAGGCAAGCTTTGAACTCTGATTCTTCTGTGCCAAACTGGCATTAGAGGAATGTAAAAATGCATACCCTGTAGTAAGTTTTACAGATAGTTGCTGACAGCAGAGAGGGTGAATCAAGAATTGGGCCTTGGGAATTGGGGGTTCTCAGTCAGGCTCTAAGAGAGTCTGTAAAGGAAAAACTCCCTTTAAACAAGCTCAGTGTAGATGAAGCCTGTGGTGAGGTTATTGCCAAACTTGAGCATGTTTCCAATGCAAGCATATTTTTGGAATTTGATGTTTCTTTGTTGTTCAGACTAATTTTTCTTCTGAGGATGAGCAAATCACATCCCTTGTGCTGAGGGAGGAAAATTTCGCATCTCTCCTTGCCAGACTTCACCTGAGCTGTTGCTGATCTATTTCTTGCTCTGATATGAGCAGAACACTGCATTTTTCCCCATTTCAGTTTGAATCAGCTCTGATATACGAAGAATTTAAACCTGGGATTGGAAATACAAATGGTTATACTGTGAGAGCATTTGTTCATTATAATGCTTCTTAAACTGGTTTTTGCCTCAACAAATGTGTATCCCTTACCTAGAGAAATTGAGTTGTCTGAGGATGTATCTACACTGCATAATGTGATATGAAGATAAATGAGCTTGCTCAGAAGGACTATAGCAAGGAAGCTCCATGTGAAGTAATTAGTCTGAGAAGTGTCCTGCTGCTGTAGAGTACTGGCACACCCTCAATAGCTGCTCTGAATACCTTTTTGGATGTCTTGAAACACAGCACTTAGGAGCTGTGGTGGTTGCCTGTGTTATGACAGTGTAGAGGAGTTTAGGTTTCTTTGTCTAAGTAGAAGTAACTGTTAATTGTCAGTTTGGACTTGGGGTATTCTCAAAGAAATATCAGGCCCTGTGTCATAGTAGAAGTAGTACCCCTGGGGCTGGGGAAACATGGTCTCTATTTTTAGTTCTCTCATCAACCTTTTGGGTGAAGCAGGGTGAGCTGTTGTGTTTCTGGGGTTGGCTGTGATGCATAATAGCACATTTGTGAAGTGTTTGAACATCAGTGCTGAAAAACATCTGATAAAAGATCTATATTTTATTGACCTGGGACAGGGTATTTAAGTATTTGGTCAAGTGCTTCAAAAGTGACCTACATCATTGGAGGCTACTTGGGTGGTGGATTTTGCTGCATATTTATTGGAAAATTTGGTTGTGAGATAATAAAAGGGACACTTTCTTCTCTGTTTCTCCTTCATCCTGATTTCCATCATTGCTCCTGTGATCTTTTCCTGTGTTGCTTTCATTAACCCTGCAAGGAACTTTCTAAACCAGCCTATTCCTAAGTTTTAATGAACTAAGTGCACTTAGTTCATTAGCAAGGCCAGTTTCAAGTACTGAATGTTAGTTTGATACATATGAAGGCCTGTATGAACAAAAGAAAGTTTCATGTGTTAACTGGTGACAAATGAGGAAGGATCACCATAGGAATGAAAATCTAATTTTTAATTTGTTGACGTTTCTCAATTATTTAGTTGTTTCTGTCAGTCAGTCTCATGTTTTGTGTAGAGGACAGTCCATGAAGCTAAAAAAAAATTGGAATGAAAACCAGAATGTCTCATTTGTTCTTTGCTCTTGTGCTATGAAGGGTCAGGATTTTGATGGTGTAGCTTTGACAGCACTGAAGGCTTTGTTGTGTCATTTTTTTTCAACAAGTCTTGTAGTTTTTCACTGAAATTATAAAAACAATTTCTTTAAAAGTCTGCAATAGAGACAAATTATTATGTCATCATTTCAAGGAACTGTTAAGACAAACCTATTAAAAGCTCAGAGATACTCAGACAGAAGTGCTGTAGAGAGATGCCAGATATTACTACAAAGTATTCAGTCAGCAAATGTCATACTCTCCTTAAGAATCAAAGTAATGAAGAAAAGAGATTGAAAATTAGATCTATAAGTCTATTATCAGTTTGGGAGAAAAAGCAATTTGTGATGACTTTTATGGCAGCTTAATGACATACTTTTGAAAAGTGTAACATAACAGGCAGGAGCTGTGATGGAATTGTACAGATAAATCGTGGCAGACAGCTCATTTTGTTGAAGAATACTTTGGTTATTTTGCTATCTCATACACCACACAACCACTGAGGATTTTTTTTTTTTGTTATTTTTCAGTTGAGCTATAGCTTGTACAAAACCTCTTAATCAACGTACTACTTTATTTTTTTTTTTCAACTTTCATGTGGCTCTGCTATGCCCTTTTGTAAAACAAGGTGTTGCACATGCAAGACAAGATTTTGAAATATGAAATAAGCTGAAATGAAGAAAGCCAGAAAGGTGTTAATGAAGTAAGATATATAGTAAAGAAATAGTTCTGTTATTGATTTTTAGATTTGTTTTTTGAAGAAGATGTAGAATTAAAACTGAGTACAAATTTGCAAGATCCACAGCTAGCCTTCTGAGAAAGAATCAAGGGAGAGCATCAACATTTACCCAACAAATTATATACAATAGTTTTAAATTATATTTTTAAAAACATAGCACATTAATAGTTTCTGAGAAATGAAGACTGGAAAATTCCTTTGTTTGTCTCTGTGTTTTTGTGTTTTTTTTTTTAGTAGAAATGAAGAAAAACTGAACTCTAACACTACTGTAAAGTCACAGGAAAGATATTGATTTCTCTAAAAATATCTGAAGTTCTTTGAACTGTATATCCATGTACATGAACCTTTTAGAAAACAAAATAAAGTGAATAAAAAGAAGTACAATCTCTAATGGTTTGTGATTCATACACTGACTGATGCACCAGAGTACCATGAGTGTTTACTCTTGTAAGGTAACACATGAACACTATGAAACAAAGATTTTTTAAGGTCTTCAAATAAACTGTGTCATGATGTTTAGTTATCTTCTATAATATAGTTTTTCCTCTCTAAATATGAGTCACTGGTGTTGTCTAAAATTTTATTTCCAGGTTACACTTAAAATATTCATGTGACCAGGTTTTGTTTATGAAAGGGTAATTTAATTCTATTGTTTTTTAAATGTGATAATGTAAAAGAAATATCGTGATTCTTTTTCCTTTCCTAAGTACTAAATTTTTCTGCCTGCACAGATTAAAAATTCTAGATGAAAATGAAATAATTCTGCTATTAGATACTACACTGAATTCACTTGGAAGTATGAGAGTGTTGGAGGACAAATTTAGGCAAGATGTCTGTACTTCACATGTACAAATACAAAGAACTGTGTCAGCCTAAGCTTTGTATGTACATAGGAGCTGTTGTGCTATTAAACTCTATTCTAGTATTACAGTCTAATTTTTTATGTATCCTAAGAGTTTACTTTTCTTTTATCATTGCTGTGCTTTGAGCAGATGGTTTTTATTGAGCTATTTATTGATACTTAGGGTTTTTTCCTTCCCTGAGTGGTGAGTGCATTTTATATCCATCAATGCATAGGAGGAGCCGAAATTATTCCTTACAATATGAATTTCATCACTGTAATGTGTCCCAGTCATGCAGCTCCATTAGCTATCTCTAGAGTTCCTCATGTCTTCTCAAGTCTTCCATAACCCAAAGCAATTGGGAGTCTTAGGGGTTTTTCCCTTCTCTCACTGATCTCCTTTTGTTTATCAATAGTAGTTGTAATACGAACCCACTAGTCAAGCTGCTGAGGGGGAAGGGGATTTTCAAAGGCATACAGCTCTGCTCCCAATTCAGTGGAGCAAATCCAGACTGATGTGAGGTGTGTGAAATCCCCAGTCAAGCACTTCAGCTCCAAGCTCTTTACTTTGTACAAGGTTTCAGATTCTCCAGCACCTTTCCAAAGCAGCTGATTTACTAACCCAAGGTGTCAGTGGTTGAGTTAGACTTGGGATAAGATTTAATTTTGTTTCTGGTTGCCGTTACCTGTAACTGAGGGTCTTTCATAAGGTGTGAAAAAAATCCTGGGAGTGCAAGACTCTTAGAGCTGTGCAGTTAAGATGTATGAAACAGAGCTTGCAGTCTTGTGCATGTTCAGCCTTCCCTTGTAGCAGTTCTGCCATAATCTAGAATGCTGTAAAATAGCCCATTTAAATTGCACGAAACTGGGCTGTGGCTGGAAGCTACCTGGAATCATCACAGCCTTGTGTTTTTACAGCTGTGTTTGTACAACTGTCCTAGATCTGACTTTGTGAAAGTGTTTTTAGAAGCTTTGCTGTTGCTGTTCTGCAGCTCTCGGCTGGGAAGCCAGTTGTTTTTGTCTGCTGTGGCACAGTCACTGACCCTGAAAGCTGTTTGTGGCATAAAGAAGCCAGGACAGAGGGAGAGTCTTGCTCTCACGCTTGACAAATGTGGCTTTTAAAGAAAGGTGGTTTTGAATTTGTCTTGCTCTGCAGGTTAATTCAGTGTGAAGTTATACTGTGCAGAAGCTTCCTTTATTTAGTGAGTGCTGTATGAAATGCATTGTGTATGCAAAGCAAGCATTTTTAAATATGAGCAATTCAGAAATAGTTATATTAAAGTATTTGCAGAGAGTGGGGTCTAGTGCTCTAAAATTCAGGCTCTGTACTCATTGCTGTTTAATTTTATGCCTGTTTGAGAGAGAGCAGGTATTTTGCTAGCAAGGAGAGTGTTATCCACTCTCCCTAACTCAACCTTTGAAGATAAATATGTTTTGGAGGGCAGTGAAAATTAGAAAGATGGCTCAAAAAGTTACAAGTGATTTGTTTGCAGTGGAGTGTTTTTTGCAGTCTAAATTCCATTAAGCACCTGCATTCATTGTGTGAGGGTGGTTTTCTAATGAAAACCTTTCTTTGGCAGAGGTGCAGTTGTTTGCTGGCACTGGAACCCAGGGATGTGCTGGGTTCTGGTTCCACTGTCCCTCACCTATTGCCTTACAGCTCAGTGCAGATAGATCAAAATCAAACAAATGTATTGAGAACAAAACATGCCATTTAGGAATTTCTTTGATGGATTTGGTCAAGGAGCATTGCTGTTAGAGTTCTGAACACTGACTTGTAAATAGATAATGTTACATTGTTTAGTCTTTTTCGATTTTACCTTTTTTGTGTTACAATCAAAACTTTAGCATATTGCACTTGGAAAATATTTTCTTCTATTCAGGCACTGTTTTAGCTGGCATGAATATTTTTGCTTAGTGGCTAATAAGAATATATAGAAAATAAAGCAAATTAAACATTTACGTAATTTCTTTTCTTTATCTGTCTTTTTGGGTGTGCAGTATTAAGTTCGGATTTGTGGAAATCAAAGCTGTGAAACATGAAGCAGGATTTTCAGTTAAAATTATTATTCTCTTTAAATTTCATTCATTTTCAAGGAAATTAAATATATTTTTTATCATTATGGTTATGAAAGAACATTGTGAATGTTTTTGTCTTCTAAGTAGTTTGTAAATTTATTCAAGATGTGTGAAGAAAATGTGTTTTACATTGTATGAGGAAAACCTCATTTGTGTGAAGACATAACAAACTCCTAGGTTACTTTATACACAACTAAATAAGCCCAAATTTATTTAAAATTCTTCCATAGGAGAAGTTTGGATATTTTAGAACTGTTTTCCATTTCTACTTTTCTGTTAAACTGACTTTTTGTTCATTTGTTAGTTACAGCATGTGGCAATAAGTGTGGAGATCAGTAGAGCAGCAAATTTTTTGTCCTCCAGCTTCTGGAAAATATTGGTTCTATGGTGAAGTCTGAAAAGAACAAGCTGCTGATAAACTATTTCTGGACATGTTGAAGTAAAGCCATGTGTTTCCTGGGACCCCTTTTTCAGACATGCAGACCCCATGCTCAGGTGCTTTCCTGCTCAGCCAGGATTTTTGTTCAGGTTCCCTTGTGAATGTGTCCTTTCCTATTTGAAATCCAGTACTTTGCTGCCACTTTTAAATTAGCAGATGGAGGGGAAACAGCGGCACTTCTGCACTTAAGCTGGTGCAGAAGCTTAAACTCTTGTACTCACCTGGGAAGCCCCTATGAGAAGATGGAAGTTTTGAGGGGCAGGAGACTGGTGAAGGAGTGCCCTGGAAGCACAGCAGCCCTGATAATTCATCTATGTGATGGGGAAAAGAAGTTTTCCTGTTAAACATAATCTTTGCCAACCCATCCAGTTCCTCATAGTATGTACTCCCTATACAAACTGCATTTGCAGGCTATTTGCTTCTCTGGCACTGGGGGTCCCCTCACCAGCCTCAGCCTGACCCCCCAGGTCTGTGCTGTCTGCCTCCACATCCTGCCCTGCCCCGGGCCCTTGGATGCATCCCCAGGGAGCTGGTGCCAGGAGGAATTTTCCCCAAGATTCAGAGGAATAAAAACTTGCCTTTAATTGAGGTGGATACAGTAGGTCTGACTTTGTCTATTTGTTTTCAATAGTAAAGGCATGTTTAGTAAGACCTGCCTAAGCAAACAGAGTTTTGCTTATCAGCAAAGAAGTCAGCAGCCATATGCTAACCAAGTAATCTAATGCAATAATTCTGGTGATTATATGGCACATGAGCTAAAGAGAATATTACTGGTCTTGAACTGAGCTGCGTTTGAGCTGGTAAGTTGAGAGCAAGAGCATATTTCCTGAATTAGTGTACCAATTTATGTATGTTACTTCAGTGAAATTTTGCAACTTCCTGTTCTAGCAGATATTGTGGATTATTGCAATAGCATTCCCAAAATGTTGAATTTCTAGCGTGTAGATGACTTTGTTTAGTTAGAGCTTTTTTTTTTTTTTGTTATATTTTTTAATGATCTAAATTCGTTTTGTTTAATGATATGGTTGCAAAATGTCTGTAATGTATATGGTGATGTATATTTGAGGCATGCTGTGTGAGTGCTCCAGCTCCAACTGCATATCCAAAACCTTTTAAAAGGAAATCTCAATGAGCCCTTTGGGACAAAGTAAATTATTACATGTGGTGAACTCTTAAGTCATAGACCAAGGTCATGGCAGTGAAAGTGTATTTCAAAAAGGTTTTATCTGTGCTTGGAAAGCAAATGAAATCTCTCATCATTAACTTTAGAATTATAGTTGTAAGAGGATTTTCACTAGAGGTGAAAGATCAAGTTCATGGCGGACATAATGGAGTCTGAAAAGTTATTTCTGAGCCATAATACTGGGGCGTGAAACATTCACTGAGGTTTTCACATTATTGAGTTTACAGTCTGTAATCTGGATACTGAAGATCAGAATGGTTGTCATTATTGCTACTGTTATGGCTTTATTTCAACCTTTGCAAAGGGAAAAAATTGTAAATTTTTTTAGAATTATATTGTAAAGACTTTTCAAAAATTATCCTAGATTTTAAGGTGTGTCAGCCTCTGCCATTGCTACCTTAATAATAGTGGTAATAATCCTTCTACAGGAAGACAATTTAGTAAACCTGAACGATCTTAATGAATCTATGAAAGCACATGTGCATGCAGTGATGTGATCTCTGTCCTTAGTTGCTGATAGCTCACATAAATCAGAAAGAACAAATGGTGAAGGGAAATAAGGCAGAAGAGCATAAGTAGAACTAAGGTTCTTAGAGACCCAGATTTTTATCCTGTCAATGGAAATGGATATTTGTTTGTCTGTTTATTCTACACAGTGTTCTATTTGGCTAAACTTTGCATGTGTACACACATTCCAGTGACACCAGTGAGCAATAGAAACCTGCCCAAGAGTAGAGTCTGAGCTCTGTGCCTGTGCCTTGGGACTGGTTTTGCAAATATCCCTGCCTGTAGCAGCACTTACTTGCTTATAGAGTTTATAGTGCTCAGCCTGTTTGCTTGCAGAAGTGATGAAATCTGCCAGTGATGTTTAAAAGACGAGCATTGAACAATCATCACCAAAAATGAATTGGCTTGTGCTTTTGCTGGCATGAGGGTGATTCCATTTACAGGAAAGTTTCAGCTGTTGCAGTTTTATTCAGAATAGTCTGCTTAGCCCTCTTTTCATGCCATTTCACTTTTGGGTTAAAATTCAATGTTTTTCTGTTTTGTTTTCTTAAATCCTTCTATGTCCTTAAAAAAAGGTATTTGTTCCTCAAGTCACAACTGCAAATGACAAGCACATTACATATTCTTGGCAAGTGTTATTTTAATTTCTTTGAATTAAAAATTTAAAAAGTAAAAATTAAATAAAATTAAAGTAAAAATTTCTTTGAGCTAATTCTACAGTAGTAAGATTTTGTAACTGGAACTACAAGCAAGTAGCTCTAAGATGGGCTATCGAGTTGTATTCTGCTTGAGCAAAGTATTTTGTTTCAAAATGAATGTGTTTTTTGGAAAACCTGTCATATATTCAATGCTTACAAGATTGCTTAAAAGTCATATAAGAAGAGGAAGCATAAACTGGCTTGATAGGTTATCTGTAATTCAAGAAATGGCAGCATTAAAATTAGACAAAATCTCAGTTCTCACCTATGCATGTGTTTTATGCTTCTGTGTGTTTTATGCTTCTGTTTTAAAATTGTCATCCTGCAATTTAGGAAATATGTCCTATAATATTTTTTTCCTCTACTGTTAGTATCATGTATGTTATCTCAAAGACACTTGCTGTACTTTCATTATCCAAATGGCCTGGAATATCAGTGTTGAGTAAGACTTCCTGTGTAGATTATGTCCTCTAAGGAATACATTTAAATAATTTAGTTGATGGCCTCTCTTATACCTTTTCTTCTCAACCAGCAGTGTGTGTGCAGTTGTGAGGCATTTCTGTTTCTGAGCCTGGTCACAAATGTCTGTGACCTATTGATGCTGGGACGTTTCTGCTGCTTGCAGCACCCGTGCTGACAGCTTCTGCATGGCTTGGTTCTCTGTAATTTATGATTTGAGGAACTCAGAACAACAGATGATGTTTGTAGGTATGAAATACACAGAAAAATACACAGTATTGTACAGTCCTGTCCTCAAATCCCTTCTGTGAACAAGTCACTCTGGGTCATCTCTGCTTCAGAAGGGGTCTGCTGTCATTACCCCTTGAGTAACAAATGCCTCTGTTGCTACATTTGAGTTTCCAAACCTTCCTGAAACTCCCAGTAGATAAAACTCAATTTTACCTCATCTTCTGCAAATAACAAAATACATACCTTATAACCTTGATTTCTTTTAGTTAATTCCTCAGCATTTTCATTCCATTTTCCTGAAATGTAATGATTCCATTAAATTAGCTCAATTCTATAGGTAACAATGTATACATGTATACAAATGTAAGCCACTAGCCTATGCAGTTTTGTGTAACTTTGTTTTATGTAAATACGAACTGTTAGAACATAAGGATACTTTATAACTGAGGTGCTTTGTGAGTCTGACAGCTGTGCTCTCTCTGTGATCAGGATTGGGACGTGCATGTTTGCCTTAAAAATGTGTAAAATCTTCCTCATTGTCTTAGTAGCACAGTTATGCTTACCAGCCTCCCAGTTCTTCCCCTCTCTGGGATTTTTGCATAGTGTAAGTCCTTGTGCACATTGTGTAAGCATTCTGTCATATCTCTAAGTGATCAGACTGATTTTAATTGCTTTCCTCTTCCAAATCATTAGCCAGTTGCAGCATGCTGTTTGTCATCTTCCCTACTAGTATAAAACCACAGTGTAAACCTGTAGCAGCATTCTGTTTCCCTCGCTGTCAGGTTTTAATATCAGTCAGTGTTTCTTCCAAATTGCAAGAGGATTTCACACTCAGACGAATGACTTGTCACGCTAACTTATCATACAGTGTCTTGTGAGGTGGATGGCTCATTTAGCAACACTTCCAGCAGGCTGTGTTCATAGTTTCTTTATCAGCTTGTGGGTGGTTTTGTTTGGTTTGTGAGTAGTGGGAGGCAAGAGTATGTTTTAATACTTTTATTTTTAATAATTTTTTGCAGCCTAATGCAGATCTGCCATACAAACAGATTTGAAAGAGATTTCCTGTCTTTCAGGCTTCAATTTCCTTCTAAATTGTGTGATGCAAGGCAATGGAAAATTTAATTTTGTCAGGTTATTTCCTCCTGTGGAGCATATTGTAATATACTGAGACTTTATTCTGAGCCATCTCATTTCTTAGATGTTTTTACAAAACTAAAAATAGTTGAGTTGGGTTTTCCTTCTAATTAGCACATGCCAGCTGCTTCCAGCAAAAGAACACCTGTGCTGCTAGTGAAGGTACCTGGAAACTTGGGCATGATTCTTCTCCTTTATGCTAGTATAAATCAGGCATTCTTCTGTTGGAGTCAAAGTAATGGGGTGGATTAGTGTAGGTGAGAGTCACAATGGAAAACTGGATCAATGTGATTTCTACTAGGTGGATTCCAGAGGCAGTAATTGGTCTGAAGTGGTGTCCTTATGCAAAAGTGTGCAGCTGACATAAATGCCAAGTAGATGCAAAAATAAGTAGAGCACCACATTTTTTCCACTGTATTCTCATGCTAAATACCATGTTTTTTAAAATATGGTCTTTATTTCAAATAACTGAAACTGCCTGTAATTTTAAAATAAAGAAGTAAAAGCAAGCATCAGTATTGTTCATGCTATAAACGGTTCTAAAGATGGGGCTTTATTTATGGGCTAAGTTTATGTCATTATCTTGAAGTTAGAGTAATTGTACTTATCTCTAGGAAGCGTGTTCCTCAGGAAACATCACTAAGCTTTCCCTCTACTATCTCCTTATGCAGATATTACAGGACTGTAAAGTGATTTTATTTGCTGGCAAACTGCTTAATTACAAGATAAGAAGTAGAGCCTTGCTCAGTGGAAGAAATGTGTATTTCTTCCATCTATTCAGAAGCCTGTTTCCTCCAGCTTTCATTGGAGGCAAAGGCAGCCTCCAAAACCCAGGAGAATTTAATCAAAGTGGTTTATGGGTGTTTTTTCCTGGGTTAGTTCATACAGGCAGAAATGAAACTCAGAAATAAAATACCTAAACCATGAAGAAGTGCACAGTATACATGTAGTCAGCAGTGAAGTGTAGAGCTATACTCTTAAATGCCCTGGACTGGGAAAGAGGAAATGTACCAGTTGTACAGATACCTTTCAAATATGTAGGTTGAATCCTAGCTAGGATTTAGTACTTGGGGGAGATTAATGGTTCTGCAGTGAGATGAATGCTTGAACTATATGCCATTTAAAATATTACTCATTAAACCTTTTTTGGTGTAGACTGACTAGGTTCTTGAAGGAGTTCTTGTTCCTGGTGGTGTTACTAATGTCCAGAATGGCTTTGCCTCTCTCTGTTCCACTGTAATGACAGAAAAATGGGAACTATTCCATTTCCAAATTAGGAGAAGTGTTAACTTGGATTTTGTTTGAAGAAGTTTTTTCTCTGAAGTTTGTTTTCCTATTTGATTTGCTTTTGTATGGACATCTTGGCATTCCTGCCATGCTACAGTGCTTTCTGCTTCCAGCTGTGGAGCTTTTGGGTAAGGGCTGTGTGGAGCTTTATTCACTATTAGAAAGCGTCACTGAAGAACTGTAATAGATAGTGCCAGGCAGCATTAGCTACCAATGTTTGGATACCCACAAAACATAAATCAATACTTAGAGTCAACAGAGGAGTATTTATGTTCTGGAGCATTTGCTCATTTGCTGTTGGAGTCCTGGTGATGGCATATGGTCCTGCAAATAAGGCTGTACTACTTATGTCTAGACTGTAACTGCAGTATTTAACACAATCTTACAAAAACGTGCCTTTAGGCACTGTGAGAAATGTTCATTAGAATACGTATATAGTTTGAATTTGACTGTATTTGATATGTAGAATTCATGTGAGATTTCTTTGCTTTTTGACTACCTTGTGAGTTTTTGTGGTGTAGATGATGTGGTTTTTTTTGTGGAGTTCTGTTTATTGTTCATTTAAAAGGAGTAGAGAGAAAGATAAGTGTGTGGGATGCAGCATTTGAATTCTATGGCTGGTGAAGTCAGAAGGTATTGGGCATCTAAAGTGCATAAAATGCCAAAATTAAAATTCTGCCTAGTTTGCACTTCATTTTTCGTTGCTTGTATTGATGCCAACTCACCAATAAAGTCACATGATTGTTTAAAACACATTAGTTTGACCTGTTCTGCCTTACAGCACTTTTCTTGTTACACTGCAGTCTGGATTTTTCTGCAGTAGCTGATGTATTGATAAGTACAATACAAGTTTTTACTGTGATGGTGTGGAATATTTTATGACTTTTTCTTGTTTCTGTTGTGTGAAGCATCATAGCTGCTTGCAAGATACAGCAGTCACAGAAGTCATCAATTAAACTCTAACAGGCTGATATCATAGCAAAGCTTTTAAGACAAGCATTTGTTCAGCACACGTTACGTAGAGCATAAAAACCAGTTTATGTTGTCCTTGTGCTGCCAGTATTTTAAAATTTAATTATTTGGACTAATCCACATTCACTCTAACAACATACCATACAAGCAGAGGAGAATTTGCTTAGTTCGTATTCAGAAAGAAATAGCTTAGCATCTTTCTGAATATCTCACAACTGTGCTGAATTTTTCAGGAGTTAATTTACTGTTGATATAATGCAACTAAAGCCAGTGGTGGCCGGGTTCTTTTCTTATTGGTCCAGCTGTTACAGTGCATTAGGAAAGTGCCTAAATACTTTGGGGTAACTTTTTTTTGTGTTGTTTGTCCCACTGGGAGGGGAATGTTGTGGCTGGAAGGAAGCAGGATAGCTGTGGTGTGAGAAATGAGAAAATAAAGAGAGTAGGATGCTCTGTAACAGCAGCATCACCAGTAAAGCACATGATTTTCAAACTGCTTCTGTCTGTAGCACTTGCTAAAGGTTTTCTTTGGGAGCTGGTATGATATGACAGATTATTCAGAGGTTTTTCCATAGCTTTGTTCTGATCACTTTGAAAATATCCTGAAATTAGGAAAAGTTCAATCATATGGGCCTGCCTTTAGAAAAGCATTAGAGTCTGCCTTTATTTTGTGTCCATTCTTTTTAGCTTGTTCTTTCCAATAGAAGAGGAAAAAAAAGGTGTGGTGGCTGATTTGAAACAGAAGGACACCCACACAGAAGCGAATTCTTGCTGTTATGTGCCACCCTTGGATTTTAAAAGCAAAGCCTATTGGAAGTACATGGCTCAGATAATGTTCATAGTTACAGGCATGTTTAATTGCTCTCAGGAAAACACATGGGATTTCTGTTTATTCCAGGTCTAAGTGCTCTGGTTCCTCATGTTGCTGAGTGCAAGCAGTAAGTGAGCACTGGGAACACCTAGGATGTAGGAGGTCTGCTGTAGGAACAGGAAAAAGAGCCCTCTGCAGGGATCCCTGCAAGAGCTCTTGTCCAGCTGCCAGCAGCTCATCTGATGTGACCCGCAGCAATTTGGGCAGGGTGGGAGTCTGGAGTAGAGACTGTGGCAAAACTTAGGTATCCTCTAATGGTGAGAGAGCTGGCCTTGGACTTAAAGCTTCCTGTGTCCATGTTTGCTGCCTATTTGACCCCTGTGGGCTCCCTGCATCATGGACTGCTCATGTCTAAGCCCAGAGCAGCCAGTCAGGCACTCAGCTGGATCTGTTGTAGTTGTCTGAGGGTCATTCTTCAGGGATAACACTGCTGGCAGCTAAAACCTATGAATGACTCAAAAATAGAGTGTTTGAGTTGTTGGAGTATTTTTTTTAATAGGTTTGAAAAACATTGTTTGATCATGCAGCATGTGTTGGTCTTTCAATAAAATCTTCATTAAATCCACCCATTCCTTACAGGATTTTTTTTTTTTTTTTTACTTCTGTTTGCCTTTGTCACATGTTCTTGCTTGGATTACCATTCATTAGCTTCTCCAAAGAGATTAACAGTTCTTAAAACAGGATCACGGGCATTCTGGTGTTCTGTGTGAAAGCAGTGCTGGAGAGCAGAGAAGCTCTGGGATCCCTATAGAAATTTGCAGACAATTTTGATACTCTAGTCCACTCAAAAAATCTGCTGATACCGTAATGTTTTTTCCCTTGCCAGGACCCTCCTTGCCTGGTGTCATTTCTTGAGCTCTCCTGGGATGAGATTAGTCTAAAACAACAAAGTAGCCAGATGTCTGGTTCTGAGAGAGTCCCAGAGGCCAGGGTATGGTAGGCAACAGTAATCGCTAGGGGCTGAAGATCAAAGATACCTGAGAATTACTTATGGGCTCATACTATGTGTCATTCCCATTATTAGCAGTCTGAAAAAATTTGTATCCCTAATTAACCCTTTTGTTGGTTAAATTTTCTTGCCAGTACTGTCCTGTCTGTAAGAACTATTTGTTCTTTTTGATACCTTTTTGATATCTTTCTGATATATGTTAAAAAAAAAAGAAAAAAAGTGAATTAAATACTCTCATAATAGCAAATTTATGTAACTTATTCAGATGTTTTTTATCATGTCACTTGTAAATGTCAGAAGTGAGCATGATTTCTCTTTGTTTACTGTGCCATCCTTTGGGCTGGTGTCATTCCTACCCAGAACTGTGTAAATAATGATACTTAACTTAATCAGGGTGGTAATTTTAGTTTATTGCTTCCTAATAATCTAAAATGAGTTAATATCTAATTCCAGGAACGGGGTGTCTGCATATCATTGCTTTCCCCCTTATTGGTATTGCTAATTAAATACTAATTAATATTTTTAGTGATCAACACTTGCTTGTATTATACATTTTGAAAAAATTAACTGAGACTGTAAGGGCTGACTCTGAATTCTTGTAGTGCTTTAAGAATAAGTGAGTCCTAGAGAGAGAGAAAAGAGAGGGCAAAATCTGATCGTGGCTTTCTGTGCTTCTCTTTTTTATCCTCAGGTGAAAATAGCAAGCTGAATATCTATTTTACTAAGTAATAACATTCTCTGTTGTTGTAGAATTGAAGACTAAACAATTTCCCCTGACTTTTGAGTAATAATATATAGTTATCGGAGATATCTGTTGTTTGTTCTGATCACTACAATTTCACTATCTTTAATATTATACAATATTTTGTGTGGCAAATACTCTATGTGCATGTTTGAGTGTGAGTTTCTGGTCACACTAGGTTTGTGTGTGGTTTAATGTCTATATTGCAGGTGTTTAACAATTATAACGGGCATTTTTGAGTGAGCAGTAAGTGAAGACCCCTGGAGTGCTTTAAAGGGTTGAATTGATTTGTCTGTTTCAGCCTTGACAGTCTCACTTCAAACCCTTTTATTTGAGCAGGAAACCCCAAAAGTTGACCTGTCTGAAAGTCTATTGTGTTTTTTTGTACTTTCACTTCTGTCACAGGTGGTGTGAGAAGGTGCAGTCTGCAACTTCCAGCACAGCCATGGCTGCTGCTCCACTGTCCCCATCCCTGTTCAGCTGCACACCCAAAGCTTTGTTCAAAGCAAATTGCCATCTAAAGAGATGTGAGGGAAAAGCTTTCCTGTGAGCCAGGGTTGTTTAATCTGTGGCTACCAGCAGGTATAGCCCATCATCATCTGAAAACTTCACTGAGGTTCATAACATGAATAGGATGGAAAGAGGTACTGTGCATCTTGGAGGTGCGTGGGAAGGGGGAGCTGCACAGGAGTGGTTTGCAGGCAGTAGCTGTTTTCGTAAGGATGCTGACACCTTGGATTTTGAATCATTTCTTGCCATTCATGTGGCATAATCCAGGCATAAACTTGGCAACTACCTGCTGCTCAAAAGATTCTCCTTGGCTATCCTCACAGAAAGAAATTAGGTCTTCATGACATTTCAATTCTATTTTGCACAATCCTTGTTGAGTTGCTTTTTTCTTATTTTTCCTTCTCTGTTGTTCCTTTGGGAGGTGTTGCAGCATTTTTGTTTGTCTGCACTGCTCTCTTGAAGGTTACAGTCAGAACTGGAGTAGGTAAAATCGAGGTGGAATCCACCATGAAGTGGTGTCTGTGAAGGCCACTCAGTATAAATCCCTGTGAGTTACCTCTCACAGGCAGCAGGGTGCTTCTCAGGAAGGTAGAATCCCTAGGTGAGGTTTTGGGGAGAGCCCTACTGGATGGATTTGCAAGTATCTGAAACAGAATTCCTTTCACTTCATTCTCTTTTATCTGCCTAGAGTCTTGGAAGCCATTCCACTACTGCTGACAAGCAAGAATGTGACACAGTCAGTAAGTACTAGATGAGTTTGTAGAAGCAGAAGCACAGCCATCTTCCTGTGTTTTCAGGCTGGTAAAATTCATATATTTTGACCACTAGTGCCACCTCACCAGTTTAAGTAAAAAGGTGACTGGATCTGAGGTGATGTGGGAGATTTCAATGCAGTGCAGGAGCAGAGCAAAGCACTGCAGAACTACTTCTCCCTGACAAGCTAGCAACTTTTTCTGTTGAGAGTTGGAGTTAGGAGACACTAGCTTTTATTAAACAAGTACTTGGAGTTTGGCACTAGTGAAATTACTGATATCTTCTGCAAGTAGATTGTCCCCCACTTTCCTGTTCATGTGGCATGTTTCTGTACCATAGAATGTAATAAGGACCTGTAAAGCAGTTCTTTATTTGGATTTACAGAAAACTGACTTTAGAGCAATGCAGATCCTCGAGTGGGCTCAGAAACAGGTGTAAATGCCACACAAGTCCAATACACTTGTGTAAGGTAAAGCCAGGGGCTACAGGGTGTAGTCTGTGAGAATCTGCTGGAAGTTTCTCCTACATCCAATGAAGCCAATGCCAGCTGGCTCCAAGGTGGACCAGCCACTGACCAAGGCCCATCAGCAGGTGCTTGCTGGTTGTGCCTCTGGGATAATGTTGTTAAGAAGGGGCAGAAATCTCTGCACAACAACAGCCAGGAGAGAGAAGTGAGAACATGTGAGAGGAGCAGCCCTGCAGACAGCCATGCCATGAAGAAGGAGGGGCAGGAGGTGCTCCAGGTGCCAGAGCTGAGGTTCCCCTGCAGCCCATGGTGAGGCAGCTGTGCCCCTGCAGCCATGGAGGTCCACAGCCACGGAGAGATCCATCTGCAGCCCATGGACAAACCCAACTGGAGCAGATGGGTGCCTCAGGGAAGATGTGACTTTGGGGCAAGGCTGCACTGGAGCAGGCTCCTGGCAAAACTTTCAGATCTGTGGAGAGAGGAGCCCATGCTGGAGCAGGACTTGTGACCCTGGGAGGGACCCATCCTGGAGCAGCCTGTTCCTGAAGGACTGCACCCATGGAAAAGGATCCAGGCTGGAGCAGTTTGTGAAGAACTGCAGCCTGTGAGGACCTTTTGGATACCCCATGCCAGAGCAGGGGAGAAGAGTGTGAGGAGGCAGTGTATGATGAACTGACTATAAGCCCTGTTTCTCATCACCCTGCACCTCTGGTGGGTAGGAGATAGAGAATTTGGGAGTCAAGTTAAGCCTGGAAAGAAAGGAGGGGTGAGGGGAAGGTGTTTTTAAGATTTGATTTAATTTCTTGTTATCCTGCTCTCATTTGATAGAGGAAAAAAAATATTTCTTCCCAAAATCAGAGTTGTTTTGCCCATGACAGTAAATGGGTGATCTCCCTCTGTCCTGGTATCAATCCACCAGTGTTGTGTTATATTTTTCTCTCCCCTGTCTTTCTGAAGAGGAGAGTGATAAAGTGGCTTTGGTAGGACCCTGGCATCCAGCCAAGGTCAACCCACCACAACAAGCTGAATAAATTTGAGTACATTAAGGTGTTACATTGCATATTAATGAATATTGCTTCATTCTGGGTGCTTCTATTACCAGAGAGTCTATGCATTTGAAATAACATTTTTGAAGGAAAAACCATAGGAAGTAAAGACACAGTCCTCTAGAATTCTGTGGGAACAGTGTTTTCTGGTTAGGGCTGTTGGGTATCTAGGGATGACAGGGATGCCCTGCTGGCACAGCTAGGTAGGGATCAAAACAGTTGTGTCACTAGAGTGCTCCTGTCTGGTATTTAAGAATAAAGCCTTAGGAACTATGAAAGAGGAAGGGCTCTATAAACAGTCAGCAAGAGTGAGCATTGTAAAAGAAAAGAAATTTAGGGTTGAATTGAAGGGCAAATTATGCATAAAATTAAAACACAACATCTGCAGGGACCTAGTAGTTTGTTACTTCAAGGGAATATATAGAAGTTTTATGGTTATGTTGTCAAATAAAATGTATCTCTGTATATATTTTGCTCTATAATGCAGTTGTTATATTTAGAGGATTTGGGGTTGTTTTGAGCAGCCCATAACAGCCCAAGCTGCATGAGAAACTTAAGCCACAGTTTCCCTTTTTACTTACCTCAGCCATTATGACCTTGGGGTGTGTGAAATCAAATTAAAAAAATCTCATATTGACATAACTGAGGCAGGGACATGATCTAAAGCTCATGTAATGAGATAAATAGGAAAATCTTTATTTCCATTCACAAGTTTATTTCCAGTCTCATGGTCCATTCACAACACTGGAATTTGTAGGAAAAATGAGGAATGTAAATAACATGGAAACTTTTTGAAAGGTGTCTGCACATGTGAGTAATCACAAGCAAAAGCTGCTTGGTGACTTGATTATACTCAAATTCTTGGCAGAGAATTCTTGCTGTAGAATATCTGATTTTCCAGCATGTCAACAACAACTTGCTGTTACTTTAGTTTGTGGGGCTTTTGATTTCTAATGTAGGGAAGAAAGGAAATTAATTAAAACAAACTCCAGAAAGCTGTGAGTGTTATGATCTCTTGTAATAAAAAATGTCCGCTCCTTTGCCTGGTTTTTGGATGAGCAAAGCCATCTCTGTTTAGAGGTGTTGAAGGAGAAAAGCTGTAGTGAATTTTCCAAGTGCTGTTCAGTTTTATGCTAACAATGATGGGAATTTGCTTGTGTGGCAGAGGAGATGATGGAAGGATCAGAAGCTGGTTGACAAAGCCCTTCCTCTCTAAATTGCAGATCCTAAAAAAATCTAAATCAAGTCATAGTAATATATGAGCTTGTGGTTGTGTAAGAAGTCTCCTGACTATATAATGTGCTTAGCAAAGCCCTGGGTTATCCTGGTGTTTTATTGGTGACCCTGTGACCCAGCATAAATTCAAGGCAAAGGGCTGTTTTAACTGTGTCCCCTTCCCAGCTCAGAGGGGTGTGCTGCTAACAAGTTATGGCTGTGATGGCAGAAAATAATGTCTGTGGTGGGAAAATTAATTGCTTTTAAGCAAATGTTTTTAAAATGTGACATGGTTTTCATAATGTGTACTTTTTGTTAGTGTTTTATATTCCAGGAATAGTTATAGACAGAGCTTGCCTAAGGATTGCTTTCTAAAATATTTAAATTATATAGCTAATGTTGTTTTCTGTGGTATTTCTCTGACATCCATTGTGACATGGATTACTATGCTTAACACTTCTTTGTACTGATAATATAACAACCAAGCATTTAAAATAAAATGCACATTGCCTGCTGAATATTTCCTTCTTTGAGAGGGGTAGATTAATGAAAATTAATGAGGTTAGGGAAATTTTGCTTCACAAGTGATCAAGTAAATTGGGCTTTGCACAGTCTGCAAAACGTTATTTTAACAAGACTGTATTACATTTCTGTTGTGCCTTCCATTGTTAAGGGTAATTAGGGAATATGTATGTTTCAATGAGAATAAAAGTTATATTATAACCAAAAGCTTTTCTCCTAGTGTTCTCTAAGGTTGTCTTGTATAATATGAGGAAAATACTGGGTTTCACTGGCAAGTGTGTTTATTTTTCTTTTTGTTAAGTACTTTGTACAAGTAGCATATATACTGTAAATAAAGGGTTTTTACAGAATTATACTGAAATACACCGCATGATACATTTATTTAAGGGCTTTTTTTAAAGGCTTGATAGAGGGTATGTGCAAATTAATATTCTGAGTTGTAGTTTGCTACCAAAAGCATTTGAAATGTGGGAATATTTTTTAGGTGTTAAGAAATGTTAGTTGGGAAGAGTAGTACTATTCTAAGCCTTCTTTAAATTGGACGTTTTCATAGGACTTGTGTCTGAAATCAGCATTATAGTGATTCTTGGAAATATATGGGTGCTTGTATGCTGAAATCTTGATATGGGCTCTGCTCCTTAATCAGTAGCTATGTCCTGTGGGGTGGCAGGCCTTGTACCAAAGACTGTGAAATAACTTTACTGCAGAAAATCCTCCAGCATTCCAAATCCCAGCAAGAACAAGCGAGCCCACCTAAACTGGTCTCCTTGGATGGCACGGCACAGCAGTAACAAAGGCACGTCTCTTTAGTTTTTCCTGCTTTCTTTCAGGGAAGAGTCCAGAGGATAGGTAGAGCTGAAAGTTGCATCTGGAGAGCAGTACTTTGTATTTGAATTCGCGTTCCAAGGTCTGGATCCTGCTGGCAGCAGCAGTAGGTCCTGTTCCAATCCCCAGAATTTCCAGAAGTTAAAAGGCAGGGAGCGAGTCGGCTGGAATTGGCACGGCAAGGTGCATTCGAGTGGAGTGAGTGAGGAGGGGCAGCAGGCACGTTGAGACGTGGAGATGTGTGTTTTGTGGGAAGGTAATTGGGATGGGGGCTTGGCAGGAGCTGGATCGGCCGAGGTGGGGGCGGCTGCCACAGGTTGATGGGCAGGTGATCCGGCGGGCTCGGCCGGGCGGCGCAGGAGGGCTGCCTAATATGCTGTGTGCCCTGAGGGCCTGGGGGAACACAGTTGGATTATTATGTTAATGCCTGAGCCTGCTGCCCTCTTCCTATCCCAGCTGGGCTCCCTGTTGTTAGGAACTGCTTTGCTCTGACAGTGGAGTAATATACTTCATGATTGAAAGGGCAAAGGGGCTCGCAAGGAAAGAGAGCAGGCCTGCACAGATATGTAAATGAAGGGGGGAAGGCTGTAGGAGGGTTTGCGTGTAGGTGTGGGTAGGAAGTTTATTAGGAAATGAGTAATATAAATCTGCTAATTGAATTGTTATTTACACGTCCCCTTCCCTGATTTGTTTCTTTGTGCATTACCCCCCTAATGCTGATGTACAGTGAATTTGAAGTGCTTACCAAAGCAGGCACTTAGGTTGATTTATTTGAAACCGAGGTGCTATAACACGCTGGTACCAGTGTACAGTGCTGACAATGGTGTATTTTTCAGGACTTTGATTACTGTTTCATGCTCTGCCACTCTATTGCTACACTACAGCTTATAGTGGTGATATGATTCTTTTATATATTGTAGATAAGTATATCACTCTGAATTTTGTTGATACTTCAAGAGTAGGATATAGATACAGATTACAGGAATACATTTGTTATGGTGTTAGAGCAAATTGAGCTTTGATTCAATGAGATGGTGACGATGTTGTGATATTTTTCTGAGATATTTCCTGCAGTACAATTGACTAAACAGCGACTGGGTTTTAGAATGAATGTATGTGAGGGATGAAAATGTGTTCCATAGACAGATGTGGGGGGGCTTGGTGTTTGTTTGGTGGGGTTTTTTTTCCTTATGATGATATGGCCTGATGTCCTGAGTCTTTCTCTGTCTTTTATCAAGCTTCTATCAGTGGCAAAATGTGATTCAAAATACCAGTCAGATGGGATTTCTAACATCCTTATTTGTCTGTTTTACATCCCAAAGTGCTGATCACTGACTCGTCAAAGAAACTGGTGTTCTCTATACTGAACTTTTGAAAGTGAAAGCCATTTTTACAAAATGCAGCTAGAGTGTCATATATGCAGTTGTTTGATAGATGAGGTGCTGCTCATGGAGCTGGTACTTGGTGTTTGTCAAAGATGTGATTTTTGATTGCCCCTGGCATATAAGGTGTCTTTTTCTACTCTTCACATATCCATGTATCCCAGTTCTGCTTCTTATCTTTGTGTTTTGCTGCTCTGGCTTGCTCTTAAGAAGGTCTTGGCATGGGTACCTCCTGCTGTGCAGCCAAATTGGCAGCTCTCACACTTCTGACCTGGCAGCTGTGAATGTTCTTCTTGCACAGTGTTGTCCACTTATGCACCTTATGCTACTGAAGTATTGTGTGGTGGAAAAGAACTCTGGATCTAGGTTGCTTCTGCAGACTTAGTGCAGATACAGGATGTCCCGTGCACGACTGAGAATTTCTGTAGCCCTTGCCTCACTGGGTGCCCATGAATAACCATCACAGAACAGGCAGTAACATTCCGTGTCCTGCTGGAGCCTTTGTACTTAACACAAAATTATTGATTTCTTTGTCGAGGTGTCCTTGCTGTTCTTTGTAGGCAAGTCAGAATGTGTTGTACCTGTCTCTACAGCTTATGAGTTAAGGTAAGAACATAGTTTTCACCACAAAATGGTGAAAAATAGGAGCATTGATATAAAATAATTGCTTTCTTGTTGTAGGAGTGTATTTTTCAAAAATTGTATTTTTGGTTTTCTTTCACATTGTATCTGCACATAGTTCTTGAGTAACATCTTTGGGAATATGGAACTTCAGCTACATACTCTCTCAAATTGGCAATGTTTCCATTCTTGTGGTTTTTGTTGGCTTTTTTTACCTTCTTCCCCCTGTTTATGCAATTTAGACTTTGCAGAAATGCTTCCTGATTCTTTCTGTTTGTAAATATTTTGTTCCAGGTCAGGTTGACTTTGGTCAGTTTGGTCAGTTTTGCAAACAAATAATTTTCACGTGGTCCACATTTTTCAGGAAAACTTAGGTGTTCCATATTTCCATTTCTCATGGTAAACTGATCTCCCTCACTGTGTCTTCTCGGTGCACTGTAAGAATTTGATAACAGAGCTGCATTGTAGATCAGCTGGGAAACTTTGTGTGGCAACAGTCACAGAGGCCATTTTCCACTAGGTATGGGAGAAATTCAGCTGAAAGTAGGAAAATGACAAAATGAAATTATTAAAACAGAAAATGTCAAACATGTGTCCAAAAGTAATGATTCGAAAGGGGGACCTTAGGGTTAAAGCACGTTTAAATACTGCAGTATCCCTTATGCTGCATATTCCAGTTTTCAGCCAGCTCTGGATGTCAATGGAAAATTTGGTGAGTGCTGCCGCAAAGTGCATGTTCAGTGTTGTCGCTGTTGATTCAGGGACAGAAAGAAAGACTTTAGTCTCCAGGTGGATTAGAAGGTTTAAGAAGAAATTTTATTAGTAAGAAGTAGTGAGTTTTTATCATTTTACTCACTAAGTGGGATCAGATTGGTTTCAAAGTAGAAACATCTCACAGCAGGCTGTGAAGAACCATAACTATAAACAATGGTTACAGAAAGAGAGATAATAATTGTTTGAATTCTTTTGTCTAGGATTCCCAGGCTCAGCCTGGGAGAAATTGTCTCTGTTCTCTCTTCGACTGAACTGAAAATATCTGCACAATGTGAATGGCAAGTTTTTAACTTTTTGAAGTAAAACAAACTCACATCCATCACAGCTTTTGGTGATCCTCTGCTCTCCACAGAGCACGAGTAGAATTCTGTACATGAAACCCATAGGTTTTAGAGTTTTCTCTCCACCTTTAGAGAAGTAGTGGTTGTATAGTAGTCTATATGACCCATTAGAGAATCAAGTAAATTACTTTAAGGAAGTAATAAAAATATCTTCAAATTAGTTGCTAATGAGTTGCTGTGTATTTTGTTTATATGTTTACATAATAAATGCAGACATATATGAAGGAAAATGTTAAAGAACAGTTTCAGCGCCTTTGTAGTTCATTATGTGCTCGTGCTGCTTGTCAAGTAGTTGAGAAACCAAGTTCCTGACCTAGACTTGAGTGGCATTGGGGTTTAATCCTTGCACTGCATGGAAGACAAGCCCCTTCTATCCTCTTTGGATTAGAGGATGTAGCAGTCCACTTGAAAAATGGGAGCAACCATCTGAGTAGAATTTAAAGATGTTTTGGGCATGATTCAGAAGAAGGGTGATGGTAAATGCCAATGCTGTAGTTAATTTGTTGTCAGAGAAAAGAAACTTGGAGCTTCAGTTGTTACTGATCCACCACTGAATTCTTTGGGCATATTTTGGGGATATGTAATATATAAAGATGTACATTTAAGCACTTTCTCACTCTGTGCTTGTGTAAGTTGTAGTTATATGAATTGCTAATATAGAGGGTGAAAGTAGCTGAGCAGAATTTCAGAGTGCAGTTGCATGCATCAAGATTGTTCCTTTATGTCTTTCATGCAGTGGCTGTTATGTTGGTCTCTTGTTTATTGTATACAACTTTTCCTTCTCTCTCTGCCCCTGCCACAGTGTTGCAGTGTGCAGAGCTTTGGCTGGCTTATAAAAAGGGAATTTCCAGTACCAAATAATACTGGTTTATAGTAAAGCCTAACCTTTGGGCTAGGTTAAGGAAAAATAAATTATTCTTCTTTGAAATATGGACATTTGTTGATGAGATGACAAATTCTGGCATTCTCCAGAGCTCAGGATTCATGGATCTGTGCAGAGGACCACACTTAATTTATATTTTACAAAGCTGCTGTTTCAGCCAGCCTCCCCATGCTGTGGCCTTCCTTGCACTACTGTTACGTTTCCCATCTCCTGGAATTGCACAACTGATAGTGAAGCTGTTGCCAGTGGTAGTAGTGACAAGGACTTTCATAACAATGCTATTCTGAGCTGGTTTTGAAGGCATAGCAGTTAAAATGTCTGGTTCTGCTACTAACTGCCCAGAAAGCAATATGAGTGGGATATTTATAGAAAAATACTGGTGCAGGCACAGCCTTACAGTAAATGCAAAGGGCACCTTTTAAAAAGTGGCCTTGTGCTTTCATTTCACTTCAACAGGGAAGTAATACTCTTTGGAGTTGGGGGATGTATTGTTTAACTAGACCTCTAATCATGTTATGGATGATGTGTCTCCAGGAGAATCAGGGGACAAGACCTTTAAGTGTTTTATCACAGCTTAAGATCTCAGAAAATGTGAACTTAAATAAAAGTATGTTCGGGAGGTTGTTATTGCTCTATATCCTTTTGAGGATACCTTCCACAGTCATTTTTTTTTAAGAGAGAAAGTCTCTTACAGTTATGAAGTGTTTGACCATAAGAGAGGAACAAGTTGGCAGTACTTGTTTACCACTGCTCAGCTGAGCCTCCTTTATTAAATTATTGTTCAACAATCTGTCCTGGTGTGAGACCCAGTGTCTTCACTGCTAAGGTGAAAAACCTAGAGTCCCTAAGAAATGCATGATGTGTATAAGGGTTGTGGATAATTTTGATACCAGTGCCAGTGACTGGTTAAATTCTTAACCTTTTGCCCTCTAATCATGTTTCACAGGCCAAATGTATGGCAGGTAAGGCTTATACTTCACAATATGTTAGTGCAAGGGAGAAGTTACCTTGTTTTTCCCTGATTAGGAAAATGATGGAAATGGGCTTTCCATTTGGGGAAAAATACATACAGAAAGTTTGGCTAGATGGCTTTCCAGGAACTCAGAGCTTTCTGGTGTGTCAGAGCCACATGAAGTTTATGCAGGACTAAATCAGATGCTGGAGCATGGTGTTTATGCACGTGTATATTTGCTATGAGAAAGCCTGTGTTGCAGCAAGCCTGTCAGCTTTAAATCACTGCTTGTGCCAATGTTTACACTGGCACTAGGCAGTCATCTCAATGTTTGTATTTGCAATTTTTAAGTAGAAGAGGAAAAAAAGAGAAACTGCCTCTGTTTATTCATGTTGGTATTCAAGAGTCCACTGTAGGTGCTCAGGTCACTGCCCCGTTGGGGTGTGTGACATGGGAGCCAACAGCAGAAGGCACAATTGTGTCCTGTGAGTGTGGTTTTGTGTTTTGAGCTGCAGCTTACAGCAGGATGGGAAAATTAAATTAGATCTTCAGGCTACTGCTGGGCTTGGGGTATGACTGTCACACAAGATGAGGTGAGAGTATTGGTGCTGTCTCTACGTACAGCCCTTCTCATTGTAGAAAGGAAGAGGATCATGGTTGCTAGAAAGAGGAAGACTCCCTTAACCTTGGCAACCTGAAGGGATAGACAAGGCTTTGAATAAATTGTGTGTTACCTAAATGTGTGTTTCTGAATATGGCCTAGATGGCTTTTTTTCTGCTTTTCTTGTGAACATCACACAAATTTTGTTTGCCACACAGCCACAGTATCATCTGGTGTGGGTAAATCTTTGTCATTTAGGATAAAGCAAAGAAACTAGGAACAAATTGACAACATTGTACAGCTGATGGCATGGGCTAGTCAGGCACTGTGCATTGTTTATGAAGCCTCTCATCTCTCCTCTATCTGAGGAGACCAAATCTTGGATCTTTCAATGTGAAAATGGACATTGCAACTTCTGACAGAGGTTCTTTCCTCCTAGCTTCATTCATGTGATCTTTCTAATGACAAAAGTCTTTATTTTCATTGAGCTCAGTTATACAAGTAATCTCAAGTAGAATAAGATAGTGTTGCTTTCCAACCTTTGCTAAACATGGATTTCCTGTTGCTCATCTATATATTAGAATTGGTGGAAATTTGTAGAGTGACACATAAACATTCCTGAAACCTGCATGATTAATGTTTGCCATTTGAATTGTTAGCAAATGTTTACATTCTGGTTTTACTCTCTAAAAAAACCATCCCACTTTAATGCATATACTCTCCTGGTTTTTAGTCTTTCTTCGCCTTCTCCTGCCTCTGAGTGAGAAACACCATGCTGGCACTCCAGAACTCCCTTGAGTCATCCCAGTTGCTGTCAGTAGACACAAGTTAGCATTTCCAACAAAAATAAAGTGAGCAGGGTAGTTTTCTTTGTCTGCCTCAGCATTGCTAAAATTATTGGTGAAACAGAGAAATCCTTCAATAGGAAGAACCATATAACTTAAGTGTGTCCAAAAAGCTTTCCTTTTACCAGATGTTTTTGTATTTGTAAATATTATTTACCAAAAGGTGGTGATGGATATGAGGAACTACAAAAATTGGGGAATGAAAGACTGATTTTCAACAGTAAGAATTTTGCTGGTAAGAGGCAATAACTGCCAGCAGAGGCCCCAGCTTGTTTCTTTTCTGCTTGTGGCAGAGTGCTGTGCCTGCCTGAAACAGCACCAACTTCTACTCCAGTGATGGCAACCTCTGGCAGCCTGGAACAGAGGGCTCAGCGCTGTCTTTTAGAGAGCATCATTCTCTGGATGATGTTTCCCTGCTGAAATGCAAAAGAACAAGAGATTAATTATTCTGTTTTCATTTTCTGGTGCCTTTTCAGTGTCATTTCCAGAGAACTGATGATTCTTGAACATGGTTGAAATAAAACAATGTTTTCATGTTGTCAGCACAGCTCTAGGGGCGGGTTGGGGATTAGGTGACATCTTTGCTGTTTTTCCCAGTCAGCAAATTGTGTTGGACCACAGGGGACATGGCAGTGGATAAATACATAATCCCCTCCATACTTTGGGATTTTTTTGTTGGTATACTGGAGGCTTCTTGGTTGGTAGGTATAGTTTTTGTGTGTGTGTATTTGTGATTCTCTGGATTTTTTTTTTTTTTTTTAATAAGAGCATAAGATTATGTACATTTCTACTCTACTAAAATAATTAGCATAATTTGGTATTTTTATAAGAGACTTTTTGAACATCAGTACACTTTTTAAGGAAGATTTCTTCAGACTCAAAATTTAGTTGATATCAAAGTTTTGTGGTGTTTAGTTTTTGTTTTGTGGGGATTTTGTGTTTTTCATATTTTGTGTGTTTGGATGGTTTGGGGGGTTTGTGTGTTTTTTGTTTTGTTGTAAACATAATTCAACTGCTGTGGTGCCCTATCACATGTACAGCACATTGGCTGGAGTCATGTGTAAAATGTATTCTTCAGCTTCTGTGAACTCAGTATGGAGTGTACATACATCAGAGTCAAATCTAGACCCTATTTGTTTCCCAGAGATGATGCTGGAGTGTTACAAAGGCATGTGCTTTGCCTTGGAGGGGGCACCTGGGCTTCTGGAGATTTGGTTGAGCAGTTAACACTGCCTCTTTCATTTTTGCTATGCTGGAGCAGGATTTTTATATGCATTTTAACAGTTATTTAAGAGTCCCCATATGCTTAGAAAGGAATCTGAATATATGTGCCTTTTTTAAAGCTGCATCATAACCAGGTTATTCCATCAATACAGTAGAACGACTGGGAGCTGCAGTTGGAACAATATGTAAAAATACAGCTTGTAAAAGATTTCCTTTATTAACTGTCATCATCCACAGAATATATGTTCAAATAAACGTTGTGTAATAACTAAATTTGAGATTAATAGGCCCCTTAAGAAACAGCGAAGTCATTCAGGATAGTCAGTGAAAAATAGCCTGTAAGACTGTAACATGCACATATTGTCCTGCTTACATGCTCTCTCTGGTGTCATTCCCATTTATCAATGTCGGCAGGCTCTGTTCTCATTAAAACACTCTTGCACAAAAGCAACTTAATTTTCTTAAGAGAAGAGGACACCTGATTCAATTTAGTGCTCAAAACCAGGAACTTGAATATATTTTTTTTTCGTGTCTGAACTCAGATGAATAGTTATGAACAGCAACACAGATTAAACCTTATTAGGTATATTTATATTCTGGTTGCAGTAACAGTGCTGTGGCAAATAGGCTTCTACAGAGATGTAACATCTTGTTATTGGAAACAGCAGTTAAGACATGAGCTGTGGTAACACTTACATGAGATTTTATTTTTAAATAGAAGATTGAAGGAGTTGTTTAAAGGGACTCTGCCAACTCATTCAAGTTACTTCTGATGTCCTGCCTTCTTACACCTTTTCAAACTACACTGATCTTTTTGGGTACATAAAATTTCCTTTTCTGTCCTGTTTAATCAAATAATTTCCATCACTTTCTTCAGTCTTTCTCTTTTTTTTTTTTCCCCCTTTCTTCTGTCAAATAGGAGACATGGTTGTATTAATTTGCAATGGTAGTATGGATGCTGTAAAATCTTACACTACCACATTATGTTCTCTGTCTTCTACTGCATAATCCTGCACTAGAACTGCGAGAGTCCTTGTCTCTTCCCAGTTCTTTTCTTCTCTTCTGGGTTTTCTTTCTCCTTCATTGTGTCTTGTGTGTTAAATAGGATAATTAGTCTTATTGCTGCTGCTTGAGCTGTATATCCCACTAGTGTGCAGTGCATCCCCCTAGTGCTCAGGTTTTAACTGCAGGGAATGGCAGACAGGCACACAACAGCTCTGTGTGATACCCAGGCTGCTTCCTTCCAGGATGTTCTGGGACTGTTTGGTTTCATTACTCTGCATCTGTGGCCTTGACCCTGGAATGTCCTTTCCTCAGAGCAGGGATGACTTGGGGCCAGCCCAGCCCTGGGGTCCATGGGGTGTGCTGTCCCAGCTGTGGGGTGCCTGGGGGTAAGTGTAGGCTTAAATACATCTGGAAGGTTTTCTCCCTAAGGACTGCCAAATGACACTGGAGAATCAAATGTTTTGATGTTGAAGCAGTATACACATATTGATGAGGAAATCTCTTACTTTTTTCTCTGAGGTCCACATACAAAGCTGTGAGGGACTGCTCTTTCCCTGTATTCTGCAGGAAAGTTCCAGTTTAGCTGTGCATAAAAATTTCTTTGAAATCCTGCTGATAATGATGAAATGTTGCTGTTTGACTCAGGTGTTCCAAATGTAGCCAGGGTGTCTTTTCCTGTTGTTTAATGTAGTCTGGCTATGTTATCAAAATAAATTCCAAGATATTTAGCTTGGTACCAAAAACAAGGCAATGGAACAAAATTCAAAATGTGTTCTATATTTAATTATTGAATTCTGAGCACGCTTGTTTGATTTGCTGCCCAGTCACATGTACTTGCCTACTGCATGTACTTGATGCTGTTTTTGAATACACACCTGAAGTGACAGGCTCAGCCCCTTGGTAGTGGCTTTGCCCTTTTCTTCCATCTTTTCCCAGCCTTTGTGGCCAGGAGAACTGTCTTAGATCTTGTTGCTGCCACTGTAGAAATCTAAGCAGTGTTTTCCATACATATATTCCAGGAAAAGGTGAGAGATGAAGGGCTGGAGCTTTGTGCTAGACTCTGGTATGAGAAAAGTTTCTGCCAAGTGCTGCCAGATAGACGTCCCTCTGAGGTGGCCTGGTCATTTCTCATTTGGAATTCTCCTTGGAAATGCAGACCCTCAGCATTCCCTCAAGCCCAGTGCCATGCAGAGTTGACTGAAATTGCACCTGCCCAGTAATAAGTGAATTTGTTATTTAATGGAGCTAATATGTACAATTGTTAACTCGAGTGATGCTGTCCATGCTCTTGTACTTGCCCTGTTCAGAGTCCTGGCAGTGACTTTCAGTCATGTTTCTTGAGCTGATGCAAACCTAGAAAATTTGTCTTGTTGATTCTGCTGCTTTTGAACATGGTCTGACCTTACATGTCAATACATGGCTATGTATTTACCTTTTCAAAGGACTTCACTGTGGATTTTATAGAGAGCTCTCCCCTCATACTAATGGCAAATGCAATTAATGGTTTGCAAACACATGCAAATCAGAATTTGGAGTATTATAAAGGCATCCAAATGTTTTCGTGTCTTATTGTTTCATTTAAACTGGCTGCAGACAGTCTGATATCTGCCGAAGCACAAAAAGAGCAAACACTAAAAAAAAATTATGCATTAATAGTGACTAATAAATGTTTCAAATAGAAAATGAAGAGCCTGGCTGTATCGTGTGTCAGCACTAATGTTTATTTGTATCATCTCTCTAAGGATTTCAGAGTGCTTTTTAAGGAATGAATTAATTTTGACAATGCCCTGTGAGGTATGTATCCCTTTGATAGAAAGGAGCACGAAAGTGTTTAAATTCTACAGGGTTATGCTACTAGGTATGTTTAATTACAAACTGGGGCAGTTGATTCAGTTTACTACCAGTTTGTTTAAACTGAACCAGAATCACAAATATAAGCCCCAGGTTTGTGAGTATGAGAAGAAATTACTTCTAACTTTATTTTGCAGAGAAAATGTTTACATAGAAAACTGCAGATAGAGTAATTGACATCCCTCACTCAGGCAAATAATCTGGATGATTGTATCTTAATATGCAGTCTTCCTGGTTTGTTTGTTTGGTTTTTTTCCCTCTCCTTTTGCCTGTAATGAGTGTTTAATCATCTGCTCTGGATAATTTCTGACACTTCAGAGAAAGGGAGTTAAAAATTGTAAACTTGTGTACTCCAGAACTGGTTGTGAATTATGACTTTTTCACATGACTGGCTAAACAACTGAAGCATGAAATTTATCCAGCGTTGTTGTCTTAGTCCCTGTTATGTGCTTGAGATTATTTGAAAAAAATAAATATCTTTCAGATGGAATAGGAAGGAATAAAAGAAGTTTGATAATGGACAAAATACCACCATCTAGTATCGCTCCTTAACACCTTTCCAGACACAGAATTTCTACTGAAAGTGTAATTGCAGCCTGTTTTAAGTAAAATAATGTGATATCTCTAGATGATCCCCAAATCAGGACTGGTAGCCATGTTCTGTGTTTGTGTGGATGAGTATAGTGTTTCATGCTACATGAAAGCATCAGTTGCACAGTTTCAAATACAAGTAAAAAATTCTGATTTAATTCACACTTGTTGAAGAATTGTTTATACTACTCACACTTCCTTTCAGCTATGATCTCTGGCGAGAGCAGCTATTTGGACTTGTGCCTCTTTTTTTTTAATGTTAAAAAAAATGCTGATGAGGAAGAGGTGTTAAAATATGTTACTGTAGTTTACAACTGTCATCTGTAATGTTTTATTTAGCTGTATCTATTCAGATGCTCCTTCCACAACATGGAGTGCCATATGCCATTGTCCCTGTTAGTGAGCAAGTCAGCCAGGGTTTCCCAATCTGCATTTGTTTTTGTATTTGGGCCACTGAAGAGCTGTGGTCCAGTGCCATCTTTTATTGATAGGGCCAGCAGAGGAGGAATCTAATGAAATTATCAAAGCTTTGAATTAATTATGAACTTGAATAAGAAAGCTAAGCTCTCTAGAGCCAAGGATCTCATTACCCATTCATTTTCATTGCATTCTCTTATGGAGCAGAAGGCAGGTTCAGCTACTGCTCCTACCCTGATTTTGGACTTTATTCAAACTTGCTCAACTCACTAGCAGCCTCTTGTTATTAATCTGTGGGTGGAAGTGTCCAGGGTGATTAATTGGACTCTAAACCGGCACGTAAATGGTAGATTTCCCTCCTCCCTTTCCTCTTACCTTTGCTGTGTGGCTTTTCATCATCAGACTGGCTGCCATACAAGAGTTTCTCTTCTTTCTTGGTAATTGGGGAAAGCTATGCAAGACTCAAGTTTTAACTTCCTGGAATTTAATGAGTTCATATTAAGAAATAATACTGCTATCTTATATTTCCTGGATATTTAGGTAAGCACAAGCACTTCTTAAGTCATTATCAAAACTGTTTATTTTCCTATTTTGAAAGACTGTGGAGTGAAAAGTAATGACATTTTGGCCTCAGAAGTATGGGAGATTGTGGGATTTCTTTTTGTTGTGTTTTTTGCTATTCCTATTTTAAATTTGTTTGTCAAGCTACAGGAAATTCTCTCTGTCAATACTTTATTATGATGAACTATTAAAATAGATTATTTACCAGACTAATATTTCATTAAATTTTTAAAAAGTGTATGAAAATGCAGTATTTTAGTTAAATCAGGTAACGTTTAGTTTAATTACTAAGTCAGTATATGAAAATGTTCCTGGCAAATTAGAGCACGAGCAGTGAGACTAAGCTTCTGTGTAATATTCTTAGTTCTTGTGGATATTCCTTTTCAGTCTATCAGCAAGGATTTTCTTCTCCTCCTGCTTTTGTCCCTTTCAGCACATTATTTATGAATGCATAAACCAGAATCCATCACTCTTCATAAGTTACAGGCGACTGGCAATTTTTTAAGCAGTGGCTAACTGCCTAATGGTCTCTGCGTACGTGTGTATTTGGGGAATCTAATAGCTTGGTGGGTGGGGGAAGGACATTTTGTTCTTGCACTGTAGCTATTGCACCATTGGTGATATTTATCCTTTTTTTCATTCTAGGCAGCCGCTATATTTAATTCCGCTTTTGGAAGTTTTTTGGTAAGTAACACAGGATTTATAACAAGTGCTTTAATAGTCTCATTTTTAACAGTGTCATTGGTGTGTTTGGATTTTTTCACATTATTGTTGGTGGAATTTTGCCATTCAAATGGCAAAAATTTGAATCATCTTTCAGTTTATGTCACCGTGCCCTTAAATAGGGATATTGCAATTTCTTTTCTTTTTGTTAAACTCTTGAGAAAGGTAGTGAATAAATTGTCTCTGCTCATGGTAAATTAATAATGTGTAAACACATCTTAATTTTCTCCTTAATGGGTTAACAGAATCTATTATTATGCAGATGTTTCAGACATGGGCATCAATATATTGATTTTTCTAATAAGGCCCATCAAATACTCATTATTTTCTATCAAGAGGCCATGGATTTTGAAAAGAAAACATGACCCAGCTGATCAGAGAGTAGATGCTAATTTACTCAGTGACTTGTCATTTGTTTAGCATATTTTACTGTCAGTGAAGCCACTCGATGTCTCTGAGGAACCCACTAAAATAGCTGGATATGGGAAAGCAATCAATCCAGCTGGAAATATAACTGTTTCTTTAAAAAGCGAAAGCAGTATTTGTGGTCCTGATGGTCTACAAACATTTGGAAAGGACACAGTAAATAACACTAAATATATTTATGAAGAAAGGAAGAACAGATTTCTTTTACTGATGTGTCGCTTAGAGAGATACTAATGAATGTTAAGTAAAAAATTATTTTATGTTTTGACTGATTGTTTATTTAGGCAGCTAATAATTGAATTTGCTCGTACTTTATGCGTGTTCAGAAGTAAGTGTTTATGATGCCAGTCTTGTGTCCCAATTTTATACTGTGATGTATAAAATGAATGAATGATAAAAGAATCCAAATTAAAAAATTCAAATAAAAACTGTGAGTACAAAATAACTCACTTTTTATTCATGGGGTTTTTTTTTAATTTTATGAAAAGCTGGCTTTTAGAATCTCAAGTATATGGAACTGTACGAGCAAGAGACAAAGTCACATGAAATAACTCACTTTTTATTCATAGGGTTTTTTTTTAAATTTTATGAAAAGGCTTTTAGAATCTTAAGTATATGGAACTGTACGAGCAAGACACCAAGTCACATAGCATTTTGAAGTTGTGTTGTGCTGCTGCATTTTTGAGGGACTAGGCTGAAGTTAGGAAGATGGATATAAGTTTTTTGGGGTATGGACAACCTCTCACATATTTAAAATTCCCAAGTACTTGTCCTTTTTGTTACCTGTAATATTCTTCATCCATGGGGCTGCCTCAAACTGTGGAAGTGTTGGAAAAACTCTGTAGTCTGTGTATGTATGTGTGTGATATTTTTCTTGTCACTGGGCACGAGCTCCTGGTTTCCCTGCTGTCTCCAGCTTTCAGTTCAAGAGGTTTCTGTGAATACCCAAAGGCTCAGTTCAGCTGCTATTTGGAGATACTTTTTGGCTTCAAGTAAGAATTTAGGCTCCACTGCATCTGACTACAATGCTGGCTCCTAGTAAATCAGCAGAGACATATTTTCAATTTCTAGTAGCTGTTTGCAGCTCTTTGAAGAAATCTGAGCTCAAGAAGCTGGGTTAGTTTTTGTTTTCATGTAATACTCCTAATTTTGGTTTTGGTCTTAGTTCATGATCCTTGGTAAGTTCTGCTTACATGTAATTACCTCATTTCACTTTTTGTTCCCTTCAGGTCTTTTTGCAAATGCTGGAGCAGCATTGCAGTAGACATTACTCTTGCAAAGTTCCCAGAAAAGACTTTTCAAAAAATATTAAAGATCAGCTAGAATGAAACCATAATACCAGCTGACTTTTTTTTTTTTTTTTAGAATAACATGGCAAAGATACTGGTTACTATTAAATTACAAATATATCCACATATTTAAACATTTGTTATGGTAATTCTACTTTGAAGTCATGATTATGTAGGGAATACATGTGTATGTGTGTATGACAAAGCAAATCATAAGTCATGATTATGTAGGGAATACATGTGTATGACAAAGCAAATCACAAATATGTGTACTGAGTGCTTTGTTCTGACAAACTCTTCCAGTTATGAAGTTGATAGGATAAACCTGGTGATTGACATGTGATGGTAGGCCAGGTGCAGTAGTAAGCAGACAGAGTTGTTTAGCAGTGGTTTCACAGTGGTGTGAGTCTACGTGACCTTGAATTGAGCTGTTCCAGGTATGGTGTGCTGGTAAGTATGTGGTCACTTACAAAGAAAGTTTGCTGTTGAAAAACTGGAAAAGCATTAAATACCTATGTGTTTAGTGTGTGTGTATATACTTGTTTGAAGTCAAAACTGTTCTATAAATTGTAAAAATAATTTGCTTGTTTCTGAGAACAAAATGGAAGGTCCTGGTAGAAGTGGTTTTGGGAATCCATAAGTTTATATTGGTGCCTAACTTATGGATTTGGCTATGGGCAGAGAACCTATGTCCTGTGTATTCAATTCAGGATGAATCTAAATCACATCTGCATTTTTCTTACGAGTGTCCAATGATGAGCGGTATGTGGACAGGCTTAGATGGAGTTACAGACCTTTGTGACCAAAACTTTCTGGAGATTATTTAGAAGGCTCTGACCTTAGCAAGGCTGAAGTTTTTCTTATGTTCCTTTCCTTACCACGTGGGCAGGTTGTGGCGCTTGTGACAAAGCCAGGACAGTGTTTTCTCTTTTCAGACTATGCCCTGTGGGCCAGTGCCTGTGCGTGATAGTGTCAAACAGGCTGATTTAAAAGGGCTGAAAGATGTGCTCTGCTAATTACTCTCCTGCCCCCACCAGGTTTTGGTTTTTGTTTTTGTTTTTTTTTTTCCTTAAGACTAGGAAATAGTGCTTGAGAAGTTAAATTAAAGTAAGTTGTGGAACAAAATGGTTGCAGGGAAATACTTGCTATAATGTTAGAATGATACTGAGATCAGCTTATTCAGATGAAATGGAACATCTTGTGGTATACAAGATGTAGAAATGACAAATATGTCTTGATGAGCAGAAATGCACTTAGATTAAGGACCTGGGGGTGTTTTCACTGGTAAAGACATTTACAAAATCTGCCAGCCAACCACAAAGTAATTCCTTTTTAACTCCACCAAAGTCCGTATTCCCATAAATATACAGACAAAAAGTACATGGAATGATACACTACATATTTACATTATTTTGTTGACTTAGTTTAATAATGTCTCAGGTCTAATTAAAACTCAGTGTTTGAAAAAAATAATTGTTACAGAAAAGTGTTTTTATATAGCTAGATTAGTAATAACTAGCGATAGATGAATTCAATTTACATAAATTTCAGCCAAGAGAATATTTAGGCTCATACCACAGAGGATTGCTCTGAGCTGGGTAGTTAATATCATTATCTCCTCCCCTCATTTAAGCAGTTTGCTTTACAATAATTGTGCAACATAAGAAGTGATTTCAGATTTTCCTCTTAATGGGATTTTAATATAATCTGCTAGGGTTTTACTCATACAGAGTGGTTGGTTATTCCAAGATTGCATGCACATGTTAAGATAGAAAGCACTGTGTAGCCACTTCCACTTGGAGGATAGGATACTTTTGCACCTTAAGGCTGAAGAAATTGCCTGGAATGTGAAGTGTAGGTCTACTGGAATTCTTAATGTTGTATGCATTGCCATGCTTCCTAAGCATTTCTATTCTGCTTCTAAAAGACAAATACTTGCAAATGTACAAATCACAGAGCAATAGGCAGGAAGCTGCAAAACACGCTGTACTGATGGTTGTTCCGTAGTGTTTGCTGAGTGGTTCAGATCCTTTGACTTTGTCCACCTGTCACTGAGGCTGCTCCTGCACTGGAGACGTGTTTGGCTGAGAGCTGCACTCAGTTTGCAGTGACAATGTAATGCCTTGTGTGTGGGACATGGACTTCCAGAACACTGTGTCCTCACAAAATGCTCTGCACTGCTGGACTGGACCAGTCTTGTCCAATCTTTCTGTCTCTCATGAATCTCCTTTCTGCTTGAGACTCTGTGCTGGGAATCCTGTAAGAATATCCAGTTTGTGGTTGAGTCAGTGTAGGCTGGTTCTTCTATGAACAGTTAGTGTGAAAGGAACAGCCATCAGCTTCACCTTCAGCAAAGAACTGAAACTGAGATCTGAAGGCCTGTGGTGACAGGAAGTCAAGAGGAAAATAGAATATTCTGGGGACTCTGCTCTGGTGACCGCTGGACTCCTGAGCAAACAGCAAAGCCTTGTTTAAGACTTCCTCAGTGCTGTCTTGGATTAGTTTTTCTTTCTCTGTTGAAACATAATAGATGAAATGAGACACATGTCAGGTACCCATCATTCTTTGTCCAAACTAAATATGTGTGGGTTTTTTCTGTTATCTGACCATCTCTCAGAGGGGACAGAGCTGGTTCATGCTGTTCAAAAAGCTCAAATAATTTTTGTAGCCTCCACATGGCTCATCAAATCAAGGTTAGTGTTTTTGTTTACATTGTCTTCCAAATGCAAGCTAAAGCTAGCAGAGAATAAAGTTAGCTTCTCACATACACCCAAAGCTTAGTTGGTTAATGAAAATGTATGGAATTCTTATCTAGTCTGCTTTAGCAGGCATAATGATTTACACAGCCTGACAGCACTAGTGCTGCAAGTAAATGCATTAGTCATAGTGTCCATTTTTCTTGCAAATTTGTGACACAGATTTAATTATGGGAATGACCAGCAACTTACAAATCTAATTTTGGTAGGCTGAGCCAACTTTTTTATTTTAATAACAATGGATTTTTTAGCAATGATTTCATTACCATTTAAAGAAATCCAACCATATGGAAATAACCAATTGACTGAAATTATTTATTTTATTTTACCTTAATGGATGTTGAATGGTTTAGGTTTATCTGGGGCTTTTTTACTATCACTTGTTAAATCTTAGTTATTTTTAGGATAAATAGATCCTTATCTGTCTTAAGCATTTCTAGTATAAACATTGTAAATATTTTCCTAAAATCAGACTCATGTTTGTATATCCCTTTGTTCCATCTTAATTGTGTCTTTGCAGTATGAAAAGGGGCAGAGCAGTCATCTGGGATTCCCTTTTTACTCTGCTAGCTGTTTACAAGGAAATCTTGCCAGGAAGTCTGTTCACAACAGGTGCTGAATTCTAGATTCAGTCCTGTTTAATTTCAAAGTGGAGCTGCTTTATGGAGAACCACTGCACTCTCAGAAGTGGTCTCCTCTTGCTCTGTGAGCAGTACAGAGGTGCTGCTGGTCTGTGCTCCGAATTTGATCGGGGTAGTTCTCCAAGTCCTGAGCAAGTTCTCCCTCTTAATCAGCCACTAGGGAAGGCATCTTATCCTTGAAGGATTGTTTTTTGCATGAGTGGAAGGGGATGGCAGATCTCTGCAGCAGTGAGTGTTTGGGCCAGATAGTATGGACCAGGCAGGAAAATCTGGTATTCCATGGAATTTAATCTTGGGAGCCACTTATGTTGCTTTACTGTAACTTATTTCATGGTTGATGCTCAGATCTCTTGTTGTTGTTTAATATCCTAATTTTGATTTCTGCTAGCTGGAGCTGAAATCTCAAAGTAAGCCTGGGCATCATTGGCTGTTTCCTTGTTTGCCAAGTAATTTCTCAAAGTGTGTAGGCCTTCACTCTCACCAGGCACTCAGACTTCCAGGGTACAGTATGCTCAGATGAATACCTAAACTTGAGTTTGTTTGTACTATTTTGGTGCAAGCAAGGGAGAATAACAAAGCTTCCTATGGAAGACACCCTTTAGCACAGGCTTGAAGACATACATTATTATTTTCAGGGATTGCTGGGCATGTGCACCCATTCCAGTATTCCTTTATTGATCATCTCTCTCCCTCCCAAAGCCAAACTGACAGAGTGGTTATCAGATAGAATGAGCTGTAGATTTTTTTACTAAATAAAACAATAATAAAAAAATCTGCCTGTCTATGACTAATGCTGAACTCCTTTAAAAAAAATTTAAAAGTATAAAGGTGCAGTCTTCCAAAAGGAGTAAATGGGATCTTGCTTCCAAGGGATTGAGAGAAATTGGGTAGAGGGATAACTGGAAATGTGGGTATCGTAACACCCACTGTGTGGTCTCACTCATGACACAGCTGGTCTGAAAAGAGATTTAAGTCAGTAGGGATTTGCAGAGCCAGCCAGCTCGGAGAACCAGTTAACAAATAACACTGCTGGTAACATATCTTTGATATGTTGCAGAGAAGGAGGGTAGGTAACAGTAACCGAGAGGAAAGAAAATGTGCTGGCAAGGTCTCAAAAAAGACTGTCCTCTAGAAGGCCAATGATTAGTCCCTGGTTTTTTGGTCGTTTTTTTTTTTTTTTTTTTACAGTGGTCAAGAGGAAAATGCCTTGAAATCTACCTAATAACAAAAATTGAAACCATTAGCTGTCAAATGTGTAGAAATTATGTGGGCTGTAGCTTGTCTCAGGGCTTTCTCAGTTTTCCCATTAGCTTTTGCTACTGATCATTTAATTCATCTGCTTGGTCTTATGGGACTCAAGCAGTCAGTTCTGCCAAAAAAAAGTTTGTTTAAAGACAGCATTAAGTAGGCCATTAAATACATCTCTTTGTGTTATCTTTGAGGCCAAAAAATAAGCCACTGCTACCTTTCTAAAGATAAATATTCTGCTTCTCCCACTTCCTCATACGACAGCTGACAGGTAGGATTTTTTTTTTTTCCTTGCACCTACTTTTTTTGGTCAGAAACCTCATCTAGTGTACCTGCTAGGCATGGTACTCAGTGATGGCTTTTGAGACAGAAGGTTGAATCCTGCCCCCATCATTACTGTTTCCATGGATTAGGATTTTAGGAAAAGAGAGAACTGAGGGTATTTGTGTCAGTAGCATTTCTTGAGTTAGTGAAACAAACAGCAAAAGTGGATGTTTCTGGAGAAAATTCAGAGGCAGAACTCAAGGTGTTTGTTGTGCTTTGGAAAGGTAGTGTGAGAGTTGAAGCAGCGTCACTCTTCCAGTCCAATTGTCACTTGAGGAATTGCAAGGTAGAAGGGTGAGAAGGTTCTGTAGCCAAGACTGGACGCTCAAAGTATCTTAAACTTTGTGATCTGGCATATTTCTTCTGATCACATAGCGTGGGGAAAATGAAATATCTCTGTCACTGTGGTGCGATCATCACCACTGTCAACATTTTTAATGGAAATTTACAATAAGCTTGATTCCATTTGAAGTGGAAGCTAATGAATTAGAGAAACAAGAGTGCCTCTCTTTGGAAACTACTATTTGGAGAACATCTAGAGACGGAAATATATGTGTTTAATATTATATATTAATATTATATAATCAGGTGATTGCTTGGATTAGTATGTAAATCAAATCTGATGGAAATTTACAATAAGCTTGATTCCATTTGAAGTGGAAGCTAATGAATTAGAGAAACAAGAGTGCCTCTCTTTGGAAACTACTATTTGGAGAACATCTAGAGACGGAAATATATGTGTTTAATATTATATAATCAGGTGATTGCTTGGATTAGTATGTAAATCAAATCTGTGCTGATACAGTTTTAGCATACCATCAGTTTGTCTAAGATTACTTACGTCATAATTAGCAATTATTACTTATGTCATAATTAGCAATTTTTCATTGTCCCCTCTGGTATGAAAATATCACATTTTTGTAAAAAGAATCTTCTTGTTTTGGGCTGGTTTTTTTCTGGTTTTGCCTACTATAGTCATTGGTTAGAACGTGAAAGGAAAAAAAAAACCAAAAACCACAAATAAAAACAAATGTCCCAGGGTTGAAATTGTGTATAATTGAAAGGTCCTGGGTTTAGTTTGTGATGTTTTCTTGTCTTCTGTATTAGAATGGTTTCCTATTTTTCACTCCAAAATAAAGTGAAATTAACAGAAAGAAATATCAAAGTAAGATCAAGGTGTCTGACTTCTAATTAAGTCACTGAACTTTATATCATGGAACAGTGCCATATAATTTAAAATTAGTTTTAAAAAATGTTTGCATTGAAAAGCTGCTTTATTTGCCTCTGACAACTACTTGGAGAAATGTGTGTATTCTTTTTAAAAAAAATGTGAAAATGTACACTACAAAACTTTGAACAGTTTATTCATAAAGCAAGAGATTTGAAATTCTTGCAAGAATTTAGTTGTGTCTGTGAGAACCATATGTTTGAATTTATTGGTTCTTTATGTTAGGCAGTTTGGTGCATCAAGTAGAAATTGAGAAGGAAGGCACTCTGGAAGACAATTTGGTTTTTATTTTGCCCTCTCTAGTATCTTTTAATACTAGAAGAAGCATTCCTCTGCATTCCTCTAGGGCTGTGGTTGTACACAAACATGTAGTCATTTGGCCTGATTTAAGGGTAAATGTTCCCTGCAGACAGATTTGGAAATGCACAAAATATATAATTTTCTCCCTCACTTTTAAAAAATTCATCAAAAGGAAATGAAAATGTTTTTAGAATCTGCTGTTAATGTTCTCCCCCAAAGTTTTAGCTTCTGATTGAAATGGAGCAATGTTCTTTTCTCTGTGCTGCAGTTTTTAGTCACCTGCATAAGAAAAGTATGTGTGGGGTGAGAGGGAGTGAAGAGAAATCATCCTTTCCTTGAGAATAGGGATATTTAAGCCTCTGTTTTGTGCTTGATTAGGACTTTGAACTAGTGCTGCTGCAAGGAGTTGTTTCACCCAGCAGCTCTGTGTGTGTGTGCTGTAAAACATGAGCTGGTGTGCTGAGCAGTCACCTCCACTGATCCATCAGGGAGCATGGAGCTCTTTTTCCTTCTCTGGCCACCAAACATGGATTCAGTAGCTAGCAAGAGTTGAGTTCTAGCATGTAGTACAAACAGCAGTACCAGTGCTGCATTGTTCTATACAAACCTTCTTTTACCTTTAGTTAACTCTTTATGGAAGGAAAATTTCCAAAACACATTAATTTATTCAGCTTTTTGGTCCAGAACAGGTTAAACCTCTGCCTGGATTTTTTTTTGCTGTAGTTCTTCTCTATCTGGCTGAACAGTGCCTGTTTAAAACTCGGCAGTCCTCAGTCTCTAGGGGTGAAAACAAGACTGATGTCATTATTACTCTAAGTTGAGGGGCTGGAAATCATTCCCCTTGCTGTCAGGGTGACAAATACTGTCTTAGTGGAGGTGCCAGAGGTTAGGTCAAAAGCTCTCGCAAAGTCTTTAGCTCAACTAGCAAGCAAGGCATGGTTATGAAACTGGAGCTTCCTTTGGAAATTGTGTTTGCTCTTCATTGTGGGCTTTTAAAAGTCAGTTTTGGGAAAAAATCATGACCTTCAGTATGAGCCAGGAGTAGTTCATGGGGTTTTTTTAATAGCTGTACTTGTGTTGTTGTGGAAAGGCTCCTTTCATTATTATTTTGCCTTATCTTCTTTGTAGGTATCAAAACAATCTTCAGCTTTCATCCTTAATGGCACACACTTGAAAAGACTGGTGATTGTGGAGGAGGGAGGGAACTGTTTTAGTTCAGGATCTGTCATTATTTGGCTTTTTTAACACTGTTCTGTCAGTGGCATAGAGTTTTCATTTTAACTTCTTGTAAAAAAAACAAAACAAAACAAAACAACAAACAAACATAAATGCCCAACAAAAAAATAACACTCCAAAACACCAGCCCAGCAACATCCAAACCATCTTGGAGGTAATGAGGTTCAGGTTTGTTTATACAGTTTATCACCTTTTGGGCATGGCATGTGAGCAAATGCACTTCCCAGCATCTTGTTTCCTCCACCTTCATTCCAATTCTCCACCCAATTCTCCTCCAGATTACTTTCCTACATGATAAGTCAATTATTGTATTTGTTGTTTCTACTTCCTGAAAAAAGATTGTATGACAAAATTCCTTTCCTAAATTATTTTCTGATGGTACCTTCTTGGTTGCTCCAGCGTAACTTGTTGCAAGGATGTTTATGTGCTGTAAAGGAGAGCTGGTGGAAGATCAGACTAGATGAACATCTGAATTTATCTATGACAAACTCAGTTTGCTCTACAAAGGGTGAAACTATGGAAAACTTGTCATTTTTTGCTTTGCAAGAAAAAGAATTATTTATACTTGTATCTAAATTAGGTGATCGTGTCAGATAGAAAATTTTGCCCATTGATTTATGAAGATAGGTTTTTCATATTATCTTCTGTCTTTCAGCCAGTGTACTGAAAGCTCAACATGGGACACTTTCCTTGGATATATTTATTGGTATCAAGTGTTTAATTTGGCTAAGACTGTGCATGATTGGGAACAGCTTTTTGCCTCACATAAACTTGCTGGATGAAAGCTGCATGTGGTTTCACCCCCTCTGCCTACCCTTTCCACATACCCTTGTACTGTGGTAGCTACAGGTGCCAGCATTGATGCCCATCTGAGTGGAAAAGTCATTCTGGCTTCTTCCTTCTGGTGCATTTGAGGCAAGCTCGCATAGTCTGAAAATGCACACCTTGCTATGCCTCATTGCTTAGTTGTAGTCTGCTTTCTTAACCACATTTTTACTACTATATGGAAAGCAAACATTAACTATTTGGAAGAGAACTATATTACATAGAATTAGATAACATGAATAATGGGAAAGGGTTTTTGAAAAACTCAAACCTTTTAATAAAATGGAATGTCAAATATATGAGCGTGTCTTTCAAGCAGTTTCATATCCTTTTAAAAGTCAAATTATTATCCAATATCATAATTTTTTTTGTTGGATGGGCAGTACAAAGATGAAAGAAAATTTTATAGATAACATTGCATTTCACAGCTGACTGAAGCAGGTGTTAGAAATGCAGATTAAGTATACTGACTAAAGACTATGTAAATTTGAAGTGAAAATGCCACTGGTCTACTTGCAGCACCCTGAACATGTGAAGTTTCAGATAGTTAAATTATTCATTTTATTGTGTGAGATAGTGCACCAGTTAGGGAGAAGGTCCTTGTGCATTTATGATTTAACTTTTCCCTTGTAATCTTTTTCATATTAAGTGATGAGCAGCTGACAGAATTTGATTCCATGTTGAGTTTTGCTTGGAAAGAGAATACATAATGCAGGTAGATAAATCCACACTGTAGGTTTATTTTCCAGTTAGGTGTTTTACAGGAACATGCAGTACAAATACACAGTTGTGGGTAAGTGCAATTTCTGTAAAGAAGGAGACAGAATGTTAGCAGTGTGTTGCTGTACAAATCTGCAGACATTGCAAGATCTGAATCTGGTCCTTCCACACAAAGTGACATAAGGTGTCAATGTGCAGGTCAGTCTTCTTTGGACTTTGCAGGCTTTGTGTAGACATTATTCTCCATGTTGTACAGGTGCCTTGTTGTGTGAGTGGTGTGAAGCATGGGAGGAAGGCATTGGGAGAGGAGTGAGGTTGTTTCCTTCTAACAGCTCAGTAACCTGCTAATAAACTGTACTAGACTGTGAATTTAATTTTGTCATGACTTATCAGGTGCCTGGAGCTAGTAATCAATCTGTAAGAGGTCTAATTCTTGGATAAATTAAAATTGGAAGTGGATTGGAAGATGGAGTGTCTTAAAGTGAGGAGCAGTACTGAGGCCCCTGCTCAGCACACAGACTGCCAGGGTTGTTCTCACCCTGGACTGCTGCTAGAAGAGTCTGGTGGGACCCCACAGTAGACCAGCATCTGACTAGCAGGGGAGACAGCAACAGGGACATGGTGCTGTCCTTTGTCACCCAGAGTGACTGTGAGGGAAGGAGAGCTTTTGCAGGATTTATTTCTTATGTAGTCCATGGATCTGCTGGTTCTGAAGGTATGCTGTTATGCAAGAACTGCCCTTTTTGATTTTGGTTTTTTGTTTGTTATGTTTTGGAGTTTTTTTACATAGACAGTACTGTTTTGTCCATCAGCTCACAGGTCATGGTATTTATATTGGCAGCAGTTCTGCTCTGACTGGAGGAACTAGTCCATGGTGTGTAAATACTCTGTATATGGTTGTGAAAGCTTGGTTGTAATGAGTGAAGCTGATATTCAAGAGTGTGTCCAGTGCATCCTGGGAAGTAGACAGCATGCAGCTGGAAAACCAGTCTTTGGAAATTTGAAAAGGCTACAAATGGGTCTAAGATTTTTACATGAATGTACTTAATTTTTTCTGTAAGAGCGAATAAATCCCAGAGGTTGCACTGCCTTCCATGAGCACCTAGACATAGCTCAATTTCTTTCTTGTTTCTGATAACTGGTGCTTAGATACGCATGCTTTTGTTCCTTCAGTGGTGATCACTGGATCTTTCCCTGTGCTACAGAATGGAGTTCCCTACAGTGGATACAAAATCACATGGAGTTGTATTCAGTCCCCAGAAAGGCCACTTGGTGCACTTGTAACACAGATAATGCACTACAATGAAGCATTTAGCAAAATAACAGTGTCAATTTTACTGTAGCCTTAACTCGTTTAGCATTTTGGTAAGGTTTTTGTGGTCATTGACTTGAGATATAGCTTCTACCCGTTCCTGACTTTGAAGGCCAATTAACACAGAGTAAAAGAATACAGATTCATTTTATAGACTGTGTATGTCCCCAACAAAGAACTGGTACATGAACTCATGTATAAAATATATTTATTACTATTGCTTTCCATATTTTTAGTAGGTAGTTAAAATACAAGCTAAGAGCATCACTGTAACACAAACAGCTTGCAAAATAATAAAATCTAGATGAAGCCTAATATTTATAGAGTACTGCCTTACTGCCTAGTTTAGTAACTCAGTTAATAAAAGTATGGTTTTGCTGCATGCTATTTCTTTTTCCTCTTGCCCCCTCCCTTCCTAATTACAGTGTGGGCTTCCCAGCTAAGCTGGCCCATCTACCATTTTGTCTTGCAATTTCAAAATCCAGTCAGCGCGTATATGAATTCAAGTCAGAGAACTAAAATAGAATTTCATCATTATTATCATTTCAGTTTGCTTACCCCGAAGCAGAGTTAGTGGAGGGCTGTTCCTCCCCATGTACATGCAAGTCTGTCAAATTGGGATATGTCACTCCAAAGACATTTGGAAAAATATATTATGAGAGTCTTACTACATCAAGCTGTGGCATAATTATTGCACCATAAATGCTTACAAAGCATTATGCTGGATCCTTTTTTATTTTTCAATCTGATTTCTCTTAACTCTTGGGATTAAAATTGTTATGCTAATTCAGACAACAGCACAGTCCAGTGCCAGCTGAACTTGTATTGAGACCATCCCAAGCCAGTGTTATCAAATAATACACAGAAAACTATAAAGTCTGTAATATATAGTAGGAGGTATAATTTGTTTTATTTGCTGTTGGTATTATTTTGTAGCTGTTAGAAACCCTCCACAGCCTCTTCCAAATAATTACTGTGCTTTCCTGTAGGAGCAGTAAAGGACCATGGCTGATAAAAAAAAAACCACTACAATCTTAACAATAAAGCTGTTCAAACACTCATAGTGAGATATACATTAGGACTTGTAGGAGTGTCTTTTTCTGCAGGGACACTTGCTGTCCCTAGGCTGTCCAGTTAATGTTTTGGTCATGTACTTGGGTCATGGATTCCTAAAACCCTGTCAGAGTAAAAAGTTTCTTTCTCTTTGGAGAACTAGCGAGGGGGTGATCCATCAGGTATCAGAGCTCGGTCAAGCACTGAGATGTCCAAGCAGATTAAAAAGAGGTTTGTGACAAAGAGGGATTTGGGGACAGGGGAGCCCTGGAGAGCAGGAGGTCTAAATTAAGGTGATCCACTGGATAAGCAAGAGAGGATGGGCAGATCTCTGGGGATTGTGCTGGCTTCCATGCAGAAGAAGCAACAGCAAATTCTGGCTCAGCCTGAACCAGGGTTGTCCTGAGGCAGCCCTGACCTGGGTGCTCCTATTTCAGCAGCAGGGTGCACACACCTCAGCTGTCCTGCAGATTTATTCCCTCTGCACCATTGCCACACATCCTCTGCCTACCTGTTGTTCTCACTCCTGAGGTTTCTTCTTCTTTTTTTCATCAGAAACACAGAAGGCTTCATCCAAATAATCATTTGAGAGCCAGCACTAGCTTAACTTGTTCATGCTGGGATGGGAACATAATTCTTCAGGGTGTTATTAACATCAAGTAAAAGCTTCTATGAAAAACTTTTGAATTACTTTTTCCATACTGATTCTGTTTACAAATATCCCAACAGAAAAACAATTTGTTTATGACATTACATGGTGAAGTTCAGTTTTCATGGGCAATCAGGCAATAATCTTGTAGAGGATTTGGATGCTGTTCTCTAGGTTTTACAGGGACTATCTTAAATCATGGTGAAAAGCTAATCAGCTGGACTAAGATGTTGAGGCATTCCTTGTGTCATTAAAATTCTTTATGATCACCTATATATTCATATTATTTCAATGCAAATGTAGCAAATTAAGGAATTAATTTGAGGTCCTCACCTGCACTAGCTTCCCTAGTGCCTGATCTTTTTAGGGGAACATTTGTCCTTCTGCCACTCAGGAACTGTGGTGCACATCAGATTGTACATTCCTGGCATAGTGAAGATACAATGTGGGTACACACAAGCGTGTGGACAGAAATGTTTTTGAAGTTTTTTTCTGCAAACTGTAGTCTTAAAAATTAGGGCTTGGTTGCAAAAGGAAGGTTTTTCTTGTCTAATTATTTCAAAGCCTGTTTGAGTGAATGTGCCCATGTCTAGAGTTTACCTTAGATTGGCTACTGCAGAAATGCCTGAATTTACTCTGTATTGCATATATATGTACCACAAGCATTTCAAAAGGATTTGTTCTTTCCATGCTTTCCACGGACATGTGCAAAAGGGGATTTTTGTTCTGCCACCCAGTAGTTGTACATGTAACTGAGTGTATTATATACAGAACTATTAGCTTTGCACTGGTGTAAATATTTGAGTCATACAGCTTTATTTCTTAGGCCATAAGCTCATACTGTCTGTGCTGGCAGTAGCATCTTGCATAGACAGCATTACTCTCAGGAGCTGGATTCCTTTCTTCCATCCATTTTATAATGTGTTGAAAACGCCACTGTACATGCACAAGTAATAGAGAGGGGGAGAAAAGAAACCTTTCAGTGTAATTCTTACAATAATGTCTTTTTAGGACCTGGGATTTTTTTTTTTTTTTATTAGAAATGCTCACAGTTTTTGTTGTGTAAATTACAGAAGAAACATTCCTGAAGTCCTTAAGAAGGAACCATTTTCCTCTGCATCATGATAAATGTAGCAATTGTGTGTGTATACTAGAATAGATCATATTGAACATCCCCTGAGCTCCGTTTGCAGACAAGTCCTATCTCCACCATGACAAAATTCCCAGAAGAGTTTAAATTATTAATGCTCTGGAATCTGCGGGGTTCAGCAGATATGTTCAGCGTTATTGATGGCAAACTTTATCCCTTTATTCCTAAGACATATAATGAAATAGGGAGTCCCTCAAATAACTGCATTTCATGTTTAGGCTAATTTTGTAGAGGCCAGTGGGCTCTGCCTTAATGTGTGTAAATAGAATTTTTCTGGTTTACAGCAGATTGTGTGGTAGCTGGGAATGAGACTGATTTGGCACTAATTTATGAATTCTTCCAGCATTCTCTGTGTGCTGCACCCTGTGAGGGCAAGATGCTCTAATTACACCTACTCTGTATAATGAGAGCTTTTAATGACAATTACTGATTGTAATTACGGATGTTTAGGGACCATTCTTTTCTAGCTTAAGATGATGTATTGACTTTTATAAGAGAAGACTTGTATTTTCACTTTATGCAATATCTCTCCTTCCTCCCTCCAGCCTTCTCTACTGATAGGCTGACTGGTGAGGCTGCTAAAGTATTGCCACAGAGTATTTTTGTTCAGTTAATTTCACTTCAGCAGATATAATTTTTCACTCTTTTTTATTTCTGGATTCATATAGGCACTTTCACATGTTCTTTTTCATAGCAATTTAGTATTGGGAGTGATGTTATACAAGTTGCATTTGTTTTAGGTAACAAGATAAAAGTGCTTCATTCTGAATATTTCACTGCCATGTTAAGCAAGCCCATTTACAAAAACTTCATTTTTCTCTTAATATACTGGTATAAATGGCATTTTAACATGAGACTGTTGATTTTATATAGGAGTAGGTTTTATATTTGTTCCAGATTTCAATTGGATTAAATTACTGTTCACTGTTGAAATCACTACTGAAAAACAGTCATTCCACTTGTGGTCCCAGATTGCAAACTTGCTTTGCGAGGGGCCTGCTCACATTTTTTAAGTAAGTCTCAGTGGCTGTTGTCTTGAAATACAAATAAAGATCTGGACAGCTTCCAGCTTAGTGGCCACTCGAGAAAGCGAGGTATCAATAATTGAAAGATAAGTTTAACACTCGTGCTGGAGAGACGGTTTAAAGATTTTTTTTTTCCCTTTCACTTTCATTTGCTAGTTTTTAGGTGGTTTAGTAATATTTTTCTTTGCCTTGGCTTCTGCTGCTGGCAGTCTTGTTTTAATATGGGAAGTGAAGCCTTCTTGTAATTCCAGGGAAGCAAAAGCAGAGTTGTTGTAATGCAATTAGCAGTGGGATGGGGTTGGGAGACAGACTCGGTCTGAGTATTAAAATCTCCCTTTCCATGCTTGCATGACTTTCTTGTTCTTTGTTCTGTTTTTAAATCCTGACCATGGCAGCAGTCTAGTTTATCAGACAGCTGTCTTAGTGAGAACATGGTATTCCAGATCATGGGAACAGAAGTAAGAGGATAGATAGAAAAGAGAATGCTCTAGGCTATGCTTGATCCTCGTGAGTAGAGGAAACCTGAGTCCTGGGCCATGGAACCAGGATCTTAGTCCAGGGAACAACAATACACCACACAGGTGCCAGGGAAAATGGCAAACATAAGGGAAGGTGCTGGCAGGTACAGCCTCTCAAGAGCTGTCTGCGAAAAGTGGCATCTCTCAGTTTCCTGGTAAAACTCACAATTAGTTGAAACTGCAAGAACCTCACACAAGAATAGGAAAGGGATAGAACAGGACTGCTGAGTTTCTGAATGGGCTTGTATCTCTGCAAGTAAGCTTAGTCTCTGGTGGAAATTCAGCCTCAGAGAACAAGGACTTTTTCCTAGGCTTAGCCAATCTGTTCTCTATGCTGATTATTTTTAGTTTATCTTACCTCTCTACCTCTCCCCCTCTAACTTGGTGATGAGCTGGGACTTTGATTTTCTCATTACCCTTAGCAGGAAACACTTTTCAGGAAAGGTAAGAATCACAGACTTCAGAAAATGAGTTTATTTTTCAGAAGTCTTACGCAGCAAGAGATTTAACCTCAGTAAAATCACAAACTCCTGTTCCTTTGTTCTTCTGTTGCTGCTTTTGAGTGTTGCATTTGTGCCAAACCATTTTTCCTGCCTTCTTGGCTCAGTGGGCTTATTTTTTGGCATTCTTTGACTTCTCTTGCTTACAAAAGAACCAGCCCTTTCAAAACTGATTGATTCTCAAGACTCTTTATGTGCCACAAAAGATGCGGAGTGGTGGTTTCAACTCCTACCCCGTGTCTCTTCAGTTCCAGTATTCTCTTCCCAAGCCTTCCGCATCTTAGTAATTCAAAGTCCATGCCGCAATTAGTGGAAAATATGCTGTTGTAGGGGAGAGGAGTCACCCTGGTGTGTCTTCTTTGCTTGGTGGCCACACCATCCACTTGGTGTCAGCCCCTGGGAGCAGAGGGAGGTTTCTGGTTCTGTTGGCAGAAGGCTGTGGTGGAGGTCAGTGTAGCAGTGGATCATCAATGGAAGTTCTCTTCACTGTCATCTCTAATGGACAGGCAGAAAAATTGTATCACAAGGACTAGAGATCCACTAGGAGAATGGCAAATTGCTGTATAGGGCAACATAATATTAGGAAGGAAATAAACTTTTGAACTTACATGTGTACTTATGGGGGTTTTTTTCTTGATTAATGGATGTTTTCTTCTTAAGAAACACTGAAAATGTGTCTGAAAAAGTAAAACTGGGCGCAAAGAGTAGGCAGAGGTTTTCTGTTTGACCAAAAAGAAACACTTTGGAATAAGCCAGTAAGTGGAGTTAGTAAATTTGCTTGCTGGAAGTTACACCTTGGATGTCTAATGCCTTTTTAAGAGAGCTGTCAAATTTTTCCCTGTAACTGGAAGGATAAAAATCTGGTTTTGTCTAACAAAGATGTGGTAGCCTTTTCAGAAATCAAGCTGCTGAGCAGGTTTGAGAGTCTCTCCTTTGCTTGTCAGTGTAACTGGAGACTGTTAGGCCAGATATTGTTGCTGTTATGGTGCAGGTCACAGTAAGTTCTTTCTCTGGAGTCCTGCAGGAGGCTTGAGTGGCGCATGTATTATTTTGTACAGCCCTGAACAGTGAAGAAATGGCTGGGAGAGAGGTATTTCATGGAATGCTTTGGATAGTCAAACCAGAGTCACTTAAAGATGAATTTGGGATCATTAGAGCTGCATTGATTTCTACAGGTTGTTCAGGTGACTGGAATTACAAAAGCAAAAAACCATCAAGCAAGTCAAAAAGCAAACTTGGCCTTTTAAAGGAAATGTTATGAATTTGGAACTAACCTGGTTTGGATAAAAAAATGTGGCAGTAGAATGGGTGCTAATGTGGCTCCAAATGGGCATTTGGCAGTTCTGTGTGTTTTGGTGAGGACATCCCAGTGGGTCACAGCCCTCTGCTGATGCCTGGAAGCATTGAAGATCACTAAACTTCTTGCTTTGCTGCTTACAGCAAGAAATGTGCTTTAAATACTGCAGTTTTGAGGGATTATGTTTCAAATAAAGCATATATATTCCTAAATGTGAAATTTAGGAAAATTAAGATTAATTTGCTAATTAATAGTTCACTTCTAATGAACCTGGTTTTGAGGGTCTTTTGGTAGACAGTAGCAGGTAGCAGGGTGCTCAGAAGGACAAATGTTCTTGTCCAGCAACTGTCAGAGTTTTTTTGTAGACACTTTTGGTTTGGTTTTTTTTTTTTTTTTACAGCACTTTCAAAAGCAAAGTGTGATCCAGCAAAATGGGATTTTTTTCTTTTTTTTCCTCCTTTTTTAATCTGAGGTGCAATTCCTCACAGACTTCTCTGGTGACAAAGTCAGTTTAAGAGGTGACAACCTTGCTTTATGTTCCTCTCATGCTGCAAAAAAAAAGGTGCCAACATGTTGGTTTATTGGGCCGTGTTTCAGATGAGAACAGTGAAATGAGCTGAGTTCTAAAACAAAAACCGTGGGGGTTTATTTCCCCCACTCGGTCATGTCTGTGATCCATTTTAGAAATGGTCTCATGTGTGACTGAAGAAGAGAAGATGGTCAACTGTGGCCAAAGGAGAGGAGGCTAAAGATGACAATTTGTGCTGGAGGAGATTGAAATGAAACTGTGCCTTGTGTAAACTTAAAAGGTGGAATTCTGCCCTGAAGAAAATCAATGGAAAGGACTGGTCTGGTGCCAAAGTGCAATGTTTCTTAAAGCAATGTTTTGCTGCAAAACAGAGGGATTAGAAGAAGCAGTTACTTTTTTTGGTAGAATTGTTCTTCTGGGGTTTTTTTGGTAGTGTATTTTGAAGTTTACTTGTCAAGTATTGAAGTGCTCCAAGCTACAACCAGAAAAAAAACAATTGCTTTCATATCGACCTTATCTCTCTACAGCTACCTGAAAGGAGGTTATAGCCAGGTAGGGGTCAGTCCCTTCTGCCGAGAAACAAGCAATAGGATGAGAAGAAACGGCCTCAAGTTGCACCAGGGGAGGTTTAGGTGGATATTAGGAGAAAGTTCTTGGAAAGGGTGGTTGGGTACTAGAACAGGCTGCCCAGGGAAGTGCTGGAGTCACCATCCCTGGAGGCAGATGTGGTACTGAGGGAGAGGATTTAGTGGTGGATGTTGCTGTGCTGGGTTTATGGTTGGACTCCATGAACTTAGTGGTCTTTTCCAAACTAAAGGATTCTATAATTAATTCCATTCTTATGGTTAAAAAAGTAGAAATTCTGTAAGTTGATACACTTATCCTTACACAGTCTTTCTGATAATGTCCTTCTCATGATTCTACTGGGTTCCCTCCCTGGTCCAAATAACAAATCATGTACACAATATTCTGCCTTTTTATAAATAGGATGAGTACCTTCTGGCTGGATAAATGTTACTGCTTTCAAACCCCTTTTGCTTGAATGGAACAACTGCAAATATTTTTAAGATAAAGTTACATGAAATCATTTACTTTTCAAATGCTGAAGTTAAGAGCTTAGGTAAAATATGTATAGTACCAAATGGAGGTATAAGTAGTACTTAATATATTATTGACATTGCCTATTTTTTTTAGCTGTTTAAGCCTTCCAGATTAGTTTTTGAATATATGTGAAATACTCCTTTGATAGCAAAGTTAAGACGTGGTAGTGTTTCTGAAAAGTACAAATATTACAAGAAAGAACCCAAAGAAAAGTCTACTAGAGTACCCAAACGAGATGGAGCCTGGACTCTTCTGCTACTCTTTTTGTGTAAGAAATTGGAGGCGAAATGCCCTTTGTGGGTACCAGTGATGTAGCAGTTGATTGTGGGCTACACTGCTCAAGAGGACCTGTGTTCTACCTGATCTGCTCGATGAAGCAAAGTGGAAGAATTCTCAGTCCTTATTTATTTACAGCCAGGTCTTCTTATTCCCTAAAATTAAATAAAGGAATAATCACCTCTGTATTTTTCATTGCGGGTATGAGCTGTGGCATGTGTGTGACACAGATGGAATGTTCTTTGTTACTTCTGGTAACCAGCTTTGTCAAATGCCACTTCCTGATGATCAAGCAGTGGCAGTCAGCACAACAGTAACATTTTGTATTTAATGCTTCCTTTTAATCCGTTGTCTTTGCCAGCCTGTTACATGATTTTGTGTTAAATGCTTTGAATGCTCTGGATGTGCACTTTACAAAGCTCTGTCTCAATTCCTTGAACTCTGTCTATGAATATCTACTTAATCCATTCTATTCTGGAGCCCAAGAGCAGATAGGTGTGCTTGTTCACTTTGTGCCATCACTTGTAACTTCTGTGGCTCTTAAGGGATCTTTATTAAACACCCAGAATGAAAAAAAAGCAGGGGGAGGGGGAATCAACAAAACCAGACAAACCCCATCATATATCTATCTGTCTCTTGGCTTCCTTTTCTGTCCTCTGGGGTTTTTTAATGTGTGTCTCATAAGCCAGGTTATAGACTTGGGGAGGAAGAGACTGCCTGATAAATACATGCAGTTCACTGCACATTGGTTCATCTAACCATTTAGTGCTATTGTAAAACAAATAATATAAATAACTGTTCTAGTGCTGAGTCTTCCTCAGTAATTTGTAGGTGAGCACTTATCTGGGTGTTTTCAGTTTTTGTTTCTCCTGTATGTGTGTATGAAGGTTGCATACAGATGAAATAGGAGACTGATTAACTGGCAGTGTAGAAAAATCAGTGCAACCAGCTACTCTGGCAGTTTGACAACCATTTGCATACTAAACTGAACAAAAAGGAGAGGTGCTCTTTAGCCTGTTTCAGTCACAGCAGCCTAATGAATTGTCCATAGCTATAGAGGTTATTAAACATAATTTGTGCTCAAGCTTTTTAAAAAAGAGTTTCTAGTATTCCCTTTAAAGATAATCTATTGGTACAAAAAGGAGGATTTATGTTTTCACTGTACTGTTAAATAATTTGAGCTTATGCCATTTTTTGAATGCACTTGCATAATATTCCTGTCTGGCATTTCATTATACAGAAGATTTGAGGTGGGTGAGAGAATGTTAAAATTGTGTATGAGAAGAGCATTTAAGAAACCTCATTCACTTGTTTGATTAACATTTAGCTGCCTGTGTTCTCTCCATATGCAATCATGGCAACATTTAAGAAAATACTGTGTTCAAAGATGCCATTTCATAGAGGAAAGACAAAGAGAGTTTGCCAGGGCAAAGGGGCAAGGTTATCAATTTGTATTCACTGAATGTGACATATATTGCATAGAGAGGATTTGATCAAACCTTTTTAATGTACTTTCTTCAAGAGGTTGAAAGGAATACTGCCATAATTGTCTACATTGCATTGGCATAAGAAGGACAGATGGCTACTAGAGAGCTCTTCACAGTCTTCCTTTCAAAGGATTGCAAGTATATGATAAGTGAAATCATGGTTTTGGATGGGAATATGTTGATACTAGTAAGATAAATACAACCATCTACAGAACTTCACCTCATCCAGATGCCTTAATGTAGAACTAATTGATACCATAACTCATGTACTTGGGGTTGTTTGGATTTAAAAAAAAAAAAAAAAAACAAAAAACAGCCCAAGTTTTTATTGTCCTTAATTTTGAGACTAAACACATTGCAAGATGGGGATAAATAATTTCAACACACAGATGACCAAGTTTTTTATATCTTGTTGACTGCTGATGCCCATACTATTTCAAAATGCATGTTTTGTCATGTCTCATTCACAATGCCATTTTCAAAAACTCTGTCAGCTTGGGTTTATTGTCTTGCATATATCCATTAACTGGATAGTTAGCTTTTCAGGCCACTTGGAACAAGATTTTATGTTTATACTGGTGAATTTTCTCTTTCCAAGTTTTCCACGCTTTATGAAAGTTGGATGCATTTGTGTTTATTGTGCCTGTGTCCTGGCCATCTGAAATTGTGCAGAATGTTGCAGTGCCTGAAAACCTTTCCCTGTTGAACAGCTTTATTATTCCACTGGGCATCGGATTTTGTTCTACAATTTATTTTTCTGTCCTCTTTGTCCAAAAGAATAACTTCCATGTACAGGAGAATCTGGTACATTCTGCTAGCAGGCCTGTAATGCCGGACCGCATCATTTGGGAAGAGCTTGAGGCTGTTCTCCTGGCCCTTGGACATCTTACATCCCTCAGCCACCAGCAGTACATCCTGATTCATTCGGACACAGTGCAGGGCCAGGCTTTGTTCCCTCTGTAGCCTGGGAATGTTCACTCTGTGCCCACTGTGGTTCTTGGCAGTGCAAGAGGCGGGTGCTCTGTGCCGAGGCCCTAATTGTTACCAGAGCTGGCATCTCTGTTAACTGAGATGGCATTAATCCACACTGACCCAGCAGTCCTGGAGGGGGCAGCTGCAGATGTGGTCACTGAGGCTCCTGCTGTGGAGGTGTTTATTTCTGCATTCTGAGAACTTCAGTGGAAAGGGAGATTCTATACCATTTTGGCCTTTTAGTCTGTTTTTTGAACTCGTTGTTCCTTCACAGTTTTATCATGCTATTACAGAGCTTTCTGCTGGATCCATTATTCTTCAAAGACTTAATTAAATTGTAGAGTGTAATTAATCTGTCTTCTTAATTTCTGAAATTCTCCTAGTCTGTAGGTAATAAAACAACAGGGAGAAATTCTGTGGCTGCTCAGTTATATTATGAGTCTGGGGGGAAACAATGTATATTTCTTCAATGAAAATAACTTTATATATGGATGGCTGCAACTTGATTGCAGCAAACAAAATCTGCTATGCTGGAACTGATTGAATATTCCTTCTCTATCAGTGGCCTAGAGCAGATAGTTAACAAGCACTGTATTTACAGTTCAGATTATTCTTATATGTCACCTTTCCCTGAAGTTCTTACACTCTCCAGCTCTGTATTTCCTAAATTACTTATAATTTTTGTATATGTAATGAATATCAACAGGTTTATCATCTGTGACCTTGTCCTGTTTTCTCTTCAACCCCTTATACATGCATCCAGTTGTAAAATAATTTAAGGAAAGAGATGTCTGGAATGAAGGTTCTTCCATTAGATTTTACCAGAAGATTCTGTAATTTCTCCCATATGTTAGCTGTGCTTACATGCTGCTACTTGAGGCATTGCATTGCAATATTAGGGCATTGGTATCTCTGTGTCTCACACATCAAGTGGAAAACAGGTAACTGAGTGCACATCTTTGGAAATAAACAATACTGCATGCAGGATAAAGGCACAGCTATAATAGTTTGATAGAGAGAGGCATCAGAAAAACTTGCATTGGTTTGCTGCCTGGTTAGGACTGTCATTTACTGAGATCACTCACTTCAGGAGACCTGTCTAAAGTTTGGCTTTTGGGTAAGGAACAGAAGGAACAGGTTGAGCAAAGCCTTCTGTATGTAACCTGTCCTTTGTCCATTTGTTCCTTGTAACACTCCATTGTGACTCTGCTGTGTCCATTTGTTCCTTTATCTATATCCCTTCTGATATTTTAGTCATATATCTTGATTTTGCAAACAAAACTTCTGTACAAAACTGTATCTGTCAGCAGTCAAAAGCATGTAATTTCAATTATAGCTTTAAAAAAGGTCCTAGGATGCTTGTGTGCATTGACAGGCTTATCTCATAAGGTTCAAAATATGTGGGGGGTTGCTTTCGTTTTTTAATGTAGTTAGTGATAGAGAGGAATACAAATGCAACAAAGAATAACTGAACAGGCTCTTTGAGTCTGACTTCACAACAAACATCAAAGAAAACTGCACTGCCACCTGTTAACATGGTATGAAAGGTTAGCAAATGTGCATTGTTCTCTGCTAAATTATTTTGCTCAATTAAATCAAAGTTAGCTGGTTGAGAGATGATGTTATTTTAACAGGTGTCTCCTTTAATTGCATTACTTCTGACGTTCTTCATGCAGTTGTTGGGCTGGAGATACTTTTCAGTTTTGTGCTCATTTAGTCTTTCTGAGGCGCTGAGCAAGCTGAGGTAATAGCTTTGTTTTGTTGGTTTTGGGGTTTTTTTTATCCAGTAGTATAAAAAAAGTAAGATATAATTAAACACAGTGCTTGTAAAAACTGTTGCTGATCCTTTCTGTGCTCACTATTTTGAGCATGTGCTTGCTCACAGAATTCATAAATATCTTGTATGATCTGTGGGGAAGGGCAGGAAGGATGACATACCTGAAATGCCTCAGGCCAACATAAAGTTTGTTTAGTCTGCACATTCTTTAGTTCAAAGACAACTGTTTTTATTGATATATTTCCTTTGTTTCATTGTATTGTCAGCTCAGTTTTCGTCACTTTAGGTTAGACATTAAAAGCCTGAGGTGTGGAAGCTCTTCATTGGCTGGCTCTGGGTTCTGTATTACAAACCTGTGTGTAATTCTGAGGTCTTTGCAGGATAAAGGAACAATGCCACTGATAGGCTCAGGAAAGATGGGCAAAGCCCGTAGCATGACACCAGCACAGTGCTTTGACCCGGAATTACCATGGATGTCAGGTAGAGAGCTGGGATGAAGGGTTGTCCAAGCGTCAGAGCCAAGCTGTGGCTCCAGGGGCCCAAGGTTCAGGACAGGGGGAATCTTCTTTTCTGAAGAGTAGGCAGGACTGAAACTCCCTTTACTTGCTGACTCACAAGTGTCCAAACTCCTAAACTAGAGGTACTCTGTATTCCATGTCTGGTGTCTGTAGGCAGATGTTCTGTCACAGCTGAGAGTTAGTTATTCACTTTGCACAGTTTGGACATAAATGAACGTGAGCTTTCATGTGAAACACTCCTGTTTCTTCCCCTTTTAATTCCTCTGAACAATGCAAGGTTGCATCACGTTGCCTATCTGTACTTTCAGCATCTGTGTGAAATGAATGTGTTTGCAGAGAGCACTGTGATAAAGACAAGCTGCTTTCTCTCTCCCTCCCTGCACCTGAAGTGCAGGTGGGTGAATCTCTAATGCAAACATGAGCTACAGAAGCCAAGAACAGCAGCTTCTCCTAAGCAGAATCTCAAGATAAGCTGGAAGATAAATGGATCTCTTTCTGTGGCCACACTTGGCAGCACAGTAGAGATAGCAAATGACTTGAAGCATAGGAAGAAAACACAGGTTCTGCTTGCAAATATAACTTGAATCACCATGTAAATTAAGGTTTTTACTTTTCATACCTTTTCATGAATGAAATACTTCATTCATGAAAAGGTATGAAAAGTAAAAACCTTAATTTATATGGTGATTCAAGTTATATTAACAGGATAGTGAAGAGAAAAACTGACGTTTATCTTATGTCTGCAAACCTCCCATTGTTTTCCTCATTAGCCCCATGTAATTTTAAAGTGGCAACACACAAGTTGCATCCTGATTTGACCTTAGGAGCCTCGCTGTTCAGCTCAGTGGTTTCCCTGTAGAAACAGAAACTGACACTGCCTCGCTGGAGTTTTCTTCAATCAATATAGTGTGGCACAGTACAAATTATACAACAAAATGGTATTAAAGAAAAGCTCATCTATTGATAAAGCTGGCTAGAGAAACAGATTTTTATTTAAGAGCTTTCAAAATATTTTTTACAAGTGAAATGGGACCCTGTAGAATGAATGGTGTATTTTTTTACTTTTAACATGCAGACATTCTTTTCAGCTGGTTTTAGCAGTGTAGAATTCCTTTGTATTAGAGCCTGTGTAGTAAATAACTGTTGTTGTACATCTCAGATGTAGCTATATAACAGTATTTATGCATATATGTCTGTAATTTTTAGAACAAACCCTCAGAGGTTATATATTGTGTGAGTGCAAGTCAACAGCAGCCAAACTGTTAATTTGCCTGACTAGGAATATTAACCATACTATATCAAATAACTGCCAGGAACAATTCCCCACCATTCCCTGTGACTTCATTTTAATTGATTTTTTTTTTTTTTTTTTTTTTACTTCCAGCTTCTGAGATTTTGTTTACTCTGACAGAATGCTTATTAAATGTATAAAAAGAAAATTGTTTTGTAAATTGTTTCTGAGAGTGCTTTTATCTTGCATAAATTGGTGGCTCATTCAACATTTTCTACCTGCCTTTGTTTTCCACCCCTGTGCTCTGCCTCATTTGTTTCCTTATTGGATTTGGTGATTAAATACTGATCAGCTGCTGGTCTGATCAGCTGTGCATATTGCTGCCTTTTAAACATTGTTCATAAACACCCTGAGGACAGGGTGATAAACGGGGTGGGGGTGTTGAGTGGGACCATTTGATCTGTTTTACAAATGATGAGGAGCTTCACAGTGGTCATTTGCAAAAGTGGTCATTGAACACAGACCTCTGTGTTACAGCAGAAATTCGTGACACCCAACTGTCCAAAAGGGCTCTCAGTTGGGAGATTTACATTGCAGAGGTGTAGATTGTGTTCAGGCCTCTGATGCTAAACAGAGAATTGGTAATGATTTTATTAGGATTTTTTTCTGTCTTGTTCTCTTTTATTTTTCCTTTAAGATACTTTATTTTCAGTGATAATACTGTACAGTCTGTCATGCATTGCTGTGACAATCCATGAAGGAACATGGAATTTGCATATGAATCTAAATTATTATTTTCTCTTTGAAAAGCAGAGATAACATATGCAAGTGCTACCTCTGAACAAAAAGAAAAAATCAGGATAGTAAAGGAAATTGTGTAAGGATTTAGACTGTACTTCAGTTGAAATATCAGACTATTTGCTGGAAGATATCATAATATTTTATTTCCGCTCAAAACAATTATTTCTGAGTAACCAAGTCCTATGAAATCACTGGAAGTGCAACAGGAACAAAAGACATGTTAAAAGCTGGTATTTTGTACAGTGAATCCATACCTTTTGGTAGACCTCTTCCAAGGACAATTTAAATCTCTTTGTTTCTGGCTTGGGTACAGTAATGTTGGTCTGATAGCACTAAGCTCTTTTGTTGTCAAGATTTCAATATATTGAGATTTTTTGCACATATTTACAGTATGTGTGATAATGAATATTATTTCAGGAGTACAGTTGTCTGTTGAAGCACACAATTAGCTTTTTCCGTGCTTTGTAAAGTCATGATAGGTACTTTTCAAACTTTTCCAAGTACCTAATTTGGTTTCAAGGGGAGTTTAGCTTCTAAGCTCCTTATTCTATTTTTGTTTGTATGTTTTAAATATTTCTAGGCACCTCTGTCTGTCTTTAGTGAATTGGGTAGCTTCAAGAAATCTAGTTGGTGGGAAATCTAGTTATGCATTTAAGCCACTTGATAACCTAAGGAGCAAGGTGTAGTCATGATTAACATAATTTCACTTCATTTTGAAGTGCTTGGATCTGTTGCAGATGCTTGAAGGCATTGCCTGACTCTTGCTTTCAGCTGCTGATGAGTTGAGTTTTTTTATTGTTTCTGTTATCAGGTTCTGGAACATGATATCCAGTCACTGGTAAATGACCTGCTTTTTATTTACCAAAAATTTACCAAGCCCAAAATTTACTAGATTTTGGTAAGTGACTTGCTTATCACTATGTGTAGAAAGTAAACACAGAGCTGCTGTTCTCTGTCAGGATGGCAGCAGCTGTAGGCATGCAGAATAGAGGAATATTAGGCACCCCTGGTATTTTACTGACATGTTATTTAGCAGCTACAGACTTGTTCACACTTAGATGATGAGACTTTATTAAATACCACTTCAGTTTCAGAAAAGTCAATTCTGCTCTGGTAGTGCTGTGAGCACTGGAACAGTTATGGCATTACCATTTGCTTGTCTTTGGTAATGTTGTTATTTTCTTTTTTCTTTTGGTGGTTGTTTGTTTGTTTAGACTTTACTCATCCTATGATGTTTAGAAAATGCAAAAATTCTAGGTAACTCTAGGTTCGTCTTGCCTACTGTTCTATCTGGCTGTTCATTCTGAGCCAGGCAGAACAGGTGGATGCAAACAAGGACTGAAAACTTCAAAACTTCAACTTGACAATGGGATCTTGAAGGTCTTTTCTAACCTGAAAGATTCTGTGGTAATAGGGTTTTTCTGTGTGCTGTGGTAAGAACCATTTACACCTTCTAACTTCAGAGCCCAAATTAGTTCTCTCATGGGCTTTAAATACAGAACCTTCCTAACCTATGTGCTTAAATTATGTTGAGGGATTGAATATCTTCCTCACCAGCACGTGTTTAATAGAGTAGGTTCTACCATAGCATAAATTGCTTATTTTACACATGCTATTATAGTTGTAGAAATAGGCTCAAATTATTTGGGTTTTTTTCTGTAGTTTAAGCAGCTTTTCAGATTTTTTTGCATTCCTAATTTCTCCAGCACAATAGTATTTGACAGTTATATCCTGAAAATTATTTCCTGCCTTTTTTTTTTTTTTATTTTGTTTGTTTGACTGGTAGAAAACTAGCCATGGGAACCACAAGAAACATGTTTGTGTAGCAACTGGTAAAAGTTGAATTGAGTGGGGTTTGTGTCATCAGCTGTCAGGGCTGGAGAAGATGAGTAGTTAACTGAGTAAGTAAAGTGTAGCATTACCACTGACGGAACATTTCTTACCATTAAGCCTTCAAACTCTTATTCAGCTGTCAACACATGGGCACTTTCTGGAGCCAAATTCTCTCACGCTGTGCACTGCCTGCAGCTCGCCTGGAGCTCAACTTTGACTAAAAGTGTCGATTTCGCTCCTTTTAGCCTTGTTCCCATTTAACGTTAAAACCTGCTCCGAGTCTGCCTTTTATTCTGCAAAGTACACACGGATGTATCATCCCTCGCACACTTCTGATGTGGAGTTAAGGCACTCAAAAGATATGCTAGTAATCTTAATGAATAATTGATTAGAGAGGAGTCTGGCAGTGTTAATTGTGAGGTGCAGCTGAGTGAATGCCAAAACAAAAGCTTCTCTAAATGTTTCCGAAAACCTTGTAAAGTCTTTAGCATTGAGCAACAGGGTCAGTGCACTGAAGTGGAATTTAAAGGAGGTTCTTGAATGTAATGGATTTTGACTTCCCTTTGTCATGTGCCTCAGTGCATCATTGATTGATCACTCATTTGTTAAATCAGCTGTATTTTTTGCCGTTTGTCAGAGCATAGACACTTACTGCAGCCTTTTTCCTTCTAAACACAAGTTTCTTAATAAATCAAGGTGTAAATTAGTTTTTATCTAAGGTGATCAATTTTTCAAGCAGAAAGACATGTGAAGATGGTCACAGAGAAAAATATTGTGAGTTTTTATTTTCTTAACTATTAGGAGGAAAGGGAAAGACCAGGGATACATTTTAGCTGAAGCATTGATAATTCATGTCATTAAATTCAGCTTCCAGAAAAATACTCAGAAATTATTTTATGTGGAAAGCTCTAAATTGTGTGCATTGAAAGAGTAGTTCAAGGTACCCAGTGTTGAGTCAGTTCTTCGAGAAATGAGCAAAGGAAAGCTCAGGGTTAAGGAACAAACAGTGTCCTCTGCGTTTGCGGCAATGAGCGATGCTCTCTGATTAGTGGCAAGGCTAATTACCTGGAGTATGCAGGACCACTATAGGTGCTGTGCATACCTGATTAGAGTTCAGACAGCAGGGCAGAAGAAAGAAGACCTTGAGAATGTGCCAAAAATACCCCTTTATGTAAGCAGATGCTATTACCCTTAGAAGAGAATAGTCTCCCAGAATGGTTATTGCTGCTAATTATAAGAATTTTGTGGATGGGCCATGAACTTCTGAGAAATGTACTTTTATGGTATTTAATACAGCAATTACTTGTCAAATCTGGAACTGTTCATCTTGATAATCACTGCTTGCTGGATAAATGACCAAAGCAGATTTATTTGCCAGTTGTCTGAGTGAGTTGCCAGTAGTTGTGACTGGAGACAAGCTAATGTTGGGAGTTTTTTCAATGTTGATACTAGTAATGGAGTCAGAAGGTGTACCTTGGTCTCATGATTAAGTAAGAGTTATTGAAAAAACATGTATATGACAAAAATGCAGAGAACCTCTGTGTCCTGCTGGGTATAGGCTTAAATGTTAGGTACTTGGAAGTCAGCTCCTTAAAAGGTTATAGTTTTAATCTTTTTGGAAAAGATTTTGAGGCAAGACAGAAAGGAATAGAAAAGAATGAGCCTCAAGAAGGTAGAGAAGGGAAAAGTCAGTCATGTTGACAGAAGAATTTAAAGCTTCTCATTAGCACAGAGTTTAGCACTGTTACTGCCTAGGTGTAATTAGAGTGAGAAAAGGTGGAGAAAAAATCCTCAGCTCTGACAACACCTCTTTTAAAAACCAAACTTTCCTACTAGGAGCAGAATGCCTCCTTTCTCTGGGAGGAGCTGTAGTTGCTCAGCAGCATGGTCAGGCTTGGGTCCCTCATGAGCAGGGACCCTGTAAATTTACTACAGGGTGAATTTAGATGTAGATTTGCTGGTGAGTAGAATGACAGTGTATTTTCAGTGTATCATGATAAGCAATGGAATTATGGCTGTGATTTGGCAGGTATGCTTTGTTTTGCTGGGAAGTGCACTGCACTGACGCTGTAGAGGTTGTTGCCCCCCCAGCAGAGCCCCTTGCTCCTAGAGCCACTCTGCAGGTAGCGCAAGCAGCTGTTTTCACTTTTGTTCCTGTCAGGCACTGGGGACAGTTTCCTTTTTTCTCTCTCTGGCTCCCTAGGCTCTATCAAAAGTGTGAATCTGAAACAAAATAAAGCTTCAGTCCACATCTTTGCTCAGCCTTTACATGTACATTTTCCTGTTTTGAGCTCTTTTAAACTGCAGCTATCAGAAAGAATAAAATAGTGCATCACCTAGTAGAGTATTGAAGTGATCATCCAAGCAATTTTCTTCTCCCTGAAGCCAGACAGCCAAAGCTTTTTATTACTGACTGACTGAACTTCCTGTGTCTGTCTGTCTAGGTTGCTAGGCCACCTCGTTGTCATGATTTGTGATGTTAGAGGCTTTTGATTGCAGACAAACCAGAAATGCTAATTTAAGTATAATATTTACATTTGAAAACACCTCTTACATAAGTTATATAAAAAAATAACTCAGCAGTTTTATCTTTTAGGTGTGTGCATGTAAAGCTCTAGTAGGCATCTGGCAAGCAATCTTTCAACTCTTTACTTCATGTAAGTGAAGTAAAACAGCACGGCTTAAAAAAAAAAAAGAGTATGTCTTCAGATAGTTTGCAGCTTGGGAACAATCATCCCAAGTTATTGTTACTTTTTGCCTTACAGGATGGTTATTTTTGCTGTGTGTATGAGGTAGCCTGATATCCTTTTTGTCTGATCCAGAAATGAGTGGGATGATGGCATTGTGGCCTTTTAGTAATAGGGCCTTGATTTGCCCATGGGGGTGTTGTGTCAACCTGTATTATGTGCATTTGCATTGCCTGAAACTACTTTGGAAAATAAATTAAATAGCTGTGTGTAATTGAAAATAACAAAACCAGTTATTTTTGGCTTTGTCACTTGTGCGAGAGTATACAGTAAGACTTCAGTACAAAAACCCCCATTAAATTGTGGCTTTTTCAAATGGAAATTACACTTAAAATGAAAAGGGCTGACAAACTAGTAGTGAGGGAACTGGTGGGTATGGATCTGTTCTCTGAAGAAAAATACTTTTCACACCTAGGCAGACAGGAGGTGTGTTTCTCTTTTCAATCAGAGGCAATATTTAACACCAAGATGAGGCTGTTTAACTCCTCCCTGTTGTGGGTATTGAAACTGCCCTGTAATGGGTAACTTAGTTATTATCAGGTAATATTGAGCTGAGTAATGAGTTGGTTTTGTGATTTTCTGAGTGGTAGATGGCAATGATGTGTTATTAGGTTGCATATCACTGGTTTATGTTAGATCAGTGAGGCAAACAGAGCATCTGAGAACTGCTTGGAAAAACGTGTCAGTTGTTTATCTTAGTATGAGTTAAATCTTGCTGCTCTCCCTGCAATTCCCATGTTCAGGTAGGGATGCAAGTGATTCAGTTCAGTGTTGCACAACTTCTGTGGAGAAGTCCAGTCTGCCACCCACCAGGTGAAACAGTTCATGGAAAGTTTTAGGCACACAAAATAGGCACAAATAAATCTCTTGTTGGTTAAAAAATCCTAGAAACCCTCAGTAAAACTCAAAGGCCGTGGGGTACGTTTTGTCCCTTCAGCTAATGAGGCTCTGTGAATGTGTGGCATGTCATGTCACTGAGAAATTACAAGGGATTCCACTTTTTAAAGGAATATATTCTTCTTGTAGAATGAGAATTATTCTGCATCCAGAGGACTCAGGCTTTTGTAAATTTAAGTACACAAATGATCTAATTCCATACTGTGAAATTCCAGCCTTGGCAGTGGTTCTTTGGGAAGAGCTGGGGCAAAGCCTGAGAAGGAGTCACAAAGGAGCCACCTTTGGAGCTGTTGTTCCCTGAGGACAAAGTAGACTGAAAACGCTTGCTCTGAGAAGAGGAAGGTAGAAATATTGGATAACATCTTTTAGTTGTTCTCTAGTTTTACCTCCTGTAAAATAGAAACACCTTCCAAGTTTACACTGTCTTGCCATTTGAGCTCTTAGGAGTTGAAATGAAAAAAAAGCCTTTGTTGTGGGGCTGTGAGGGAAATATTTTCTCTTCCTTTAGTTCCAGTCTCACACACCAGCTCCCTTCCCTGCCTACACAGTCTCTGCTAGACTAGGACTGTTTTGTTTTCAGAAAAGATTTTCCCCCTCTGGAAATATTCTGTTATGTTACTGAATCAAAGACCCACATTTCAGGGCAGAATTTAAATACAAAACCAGTATTCAAGTCAGAGAGGGGAAAAGCAGCCTCCTTCTGATGGCAAGTTGGAGTGGCACAACCCATACAGGAAATGTACAAAACCAAGTACAAAACCATGTACAAAATGTACAAAACCAAGCTTTATTTGGTGCTCTCCTCCCTTTTTTTTATTATTTTTCTTTTCCTCTTTGTTTTCTTGTTTGGGTTTTTTTGTTGTTGTGTTTTTCCAAAGCAGTTCTTTAGGATGCTTCTGCCTGACTTTTTTACCTTTCCACTGTCACTTGAGCAATAGTGTCATACTGAAACAAGGCATTGGGCTTTTCCTGAATGTGAGATCTGTATCTAGTGAAAAACACACCAAAAAATGATTTTCATGTTTGAAGCAGATGCATTAAAAAAAAAATCCACAAGATGCTCCAAGGGTCATAGGGCATTGATAACAAGAATGAGGTTTTGGCCCATTCTACCACATATGAGACACCCCCCCCCCCCCCTACATTTTCTTGTTGCAGATGTGCATATTCAGCACATTAAAATGTGTGCTAAGTGGATTGTGTATTCCATGGGGATATTCAAAATAAGCTGAAGTTTTGTGTTGCCAAACCCATGTTTTGGCAGTAGGCTGGAGGAAGGGATCTGAGTACTCACAAAACCACTAAAAGATGTCACTAGGAGAAAATAACTTTTTACTGACTGTATAGAATTTGCAAAATGAAATATATTTAGTGTAGTCATGCTGAAGGGCATTAGGAATTAGAATTGAGAAGCAACTTTTTCTGCTATGAAATAATTTTGGGATTCTTTAAATGGGATAAAGTTTCTTTTGTAAGTAAATGATCTCAATTTAATCAATTTAAACAGAATCACATTTCTGTGGTTTGGGGTTTGTTTTTTTTTAACTTTAGTGTGCTGGAGTGTGTACTTATGATTTTGAGGCAGTTATTTTATTATCTGCCACAGAAAGGTGGTTTATGGTCCTTTTTCCTTATTCACACTCATTAATAACATATTCAACCCACGAATGAACGTTCAGCGATTTATGCCCACTTGAGCTCAGCTGAATACTGTAATATCTCACTGCAGCCATTAAAAACAGTTATCACAAGATAATGTTGGGTCAGAACGCAGAGCAGCCTGCTTAAATTGTGTTATTGATTGCTGCTTTCTGAAGATTTTCCTCAGTTGTGTTTAAACCATGTGCTTATTCTTGTTACTGGCTTCTAGAAAAGAAGGCCTGGCAATGTAATCTGAATTGAGATGTCTTGCATTTGATGCCAGGTTGGAAGTTCATGTTTATATAGTTTAATTTCTTCTATAAATTATCTCAATTTGTCTAGTTCCAGGTTGTTTGAAGACAAGGGTGCATCTTCAGTTGAGTCTTCCAAAGTGGAGAATATGTACTCATCTACTACAGAAGTTAATGTTTCTATTCATTAAATATATTAATGCAGGACTTTTTCTGGAATTTATACAGATGTAGAAAGCAAGAAAGATTTGGGTTTACTACTGGGCTTTCAATCAGTTTAGTTTTTGTGTTCTGTAGACATTTTGTAGTCTGCCACCCACCCTCCCCAGGGGGTGGATTGGTAGTGTACCAGCTGGTGTGTTCCGTTTGTAAAATGTGAGATAATCACTCCTGTAAGACCACAGTCATAATGGCTGTAGAAATGTATTTTGGAATATTTGAAAAGAAATAATAAATACATGTACCACCTTTTTTTTTTCTTCATGGTTTCTAGCCCATTCATGAGGATCTGCATATTTTTTAATAATGTAATTGCTTTTCCTGACTGTGTGTATATGTTTGTGTGCATTAAGTTTCTTCTTCAAGAACAAAATTTATTTGATACTGAACTTGCTGGATTCCTAAGAAAAGAAATCCTTTCTCCCTCTATGTAAACTGTGGCATTTGACTCCTCTTGAGGATGTATTCATTATCTTAAAATAGAAAAAAACCTCTCCTCCCTGGGCTCAGAATCAACATTATTGTTGAATTCTCAGGCCTAGGAGAATACTGGTTGCACTGCAAGCAATGATTTTCTAATCTAGATGGCTGAGGAAAACTGTTCATTTCATACAAAAAGGGTTAATCATATTACCCCTTTTTAAACACCCCTTTGCTTTGCCCTTCCTGCATTTGCAGAAGAAGACAAAATCAAATGGCAGACCTGTGTTTTTGTTCCTTTTCAAAAATCCCTGACAAGCCCATGACACAGGCTACTGCTGTAGCTGTACATTTCTATTCATTATTGATGACTTGGGGCCTGGCAGGCAGCACAGAACACAAGCAATATAGATTACCATATTGGGGGCTGGGTTTGGGGGGTTTGTGTCTATGCATGGGCTTCTGTGCATTTGGGTTGGGTTTGGCCTTGGAAATACTCAGTGCTGAGTGGAAATCCTACCTGAGAATAACAGTGGAAACAGATTAAATGAGCTTTGTCATACATTTTATTAAAACAATTGAGGGCATTTATACTAAAGATAAAAAAGGGAATGTATCAGTGAGCTTTCTCTCAAACTAATTGATAATAGCTTAACTTTCCAACAGACTTGGAAATGATCTTGAAGGATCCTGGGGGATTTGGAGGGCATTTCTCACCTTACAGAGTGCAGGTAGCGCTTTGGCTGATGAGACATTTCCTCTGATAAAGCCAGTGTAACCTATCTAATTCATAACAGTAATTACAGACAAACTGTGCTGTTGGTTTGATTTGAGGGGTTTGGTGAGGGGGTTAGAATCTCATTTCATGGATACTGCAGATAAAATCCATCTTTTGCAGGAGTGGAGAATTATGCCAGCACTTGAGTGATAAGTTTTAGGAGGTATTTCTGAATAGCAGGTCACCAAGAGACCTTTGCAATGCTAAGGAAGTCTTTTACTACTACTGATGTGTAATTAACCCTTATGGGTTTTTATTATAACAATGCTTCTGCCCATTGTATAAAGTTTTCTTGCATATGTCAAGGAGGATCTTTACAGTGTTTATAGTTGCACTGTTTGAGGTTCTTGGCTTGAAGAAGAATGAAGGAGATCAGAGTTTATTTAAACATAGTGTTTGTGTTAACAAAATGAGCTTTGCTTTGTATGTTAGTGGTGTCTTTATACAGAACCTGTTCTACTTGAATAGTTTTCAATTACATAACAAGCTATAGAAAGAAATAGGTAGAATCAATTTTGATAACAGCTTAAAACTGCTCATTTCTATAGAATTTGCCATAGCTTTTCTCTCAGGTTTCTATAATCATTCCTTTATGCTTCTGGCTTTTTTAACACAACTGATCATTATGGCAGGAAAAGTAAATGCACAGATTAGTTCATTCAAAGTTTCATTGATTCAAAGCTTATTATGTCAAAATAACTTCTTAAGCATTGACTGGAATAAAATGGTGTCTGTTAAAGGATGGTGAGGTCCAGTCCCAAAGAATGATAGCCTTGTGAGGACCTTGCCTGTTGGAGCTGTGACTTGGGACTGTTTCAATTCTGTTTTATATGTAGAACCCTTTAAAGCAAGGCTGGTGTAGAGCATAAAAACTGCATCCTTTTCCTTTGGGAAGGAGAGGCAAGAAGCCTTCCAGTGGAACAGTGGCACTTAGCTACTCCAAAAAGCAGTGTCATTCAAAGCAGAATGTTTACTTAGTGTCTTCCTTCCATTTCTGTGGCTCTGGTTTCTTTTGTTGAGACTTAGTACTCTTCAGTGTGTCTCAAAATACAGAATCAACTCTCTGGCAAATTGAACAATACAAGAACTTCTGTTTTATGAGGAGATTGTTTTCCCTGGAAGGTCCCACAGCACCATCTAGTGCCATGCTGTCCTTGTGCCACATGGCTTTGAGGGAGCAGAGGTGCTCAGGCTGGCATGCTGGGAGTGGCTTCTTAGTAATTTAAATTAAGATTTGCCTGTGACTTGGCATAGATCCAAATACAGGGGAAATTTAGATTATTTTTAACTTTCTTCTTCAAGAAAACAGACTTTAAAATTTGGTTAAAATTTACCTTTTCTCGTGAAACATATTTGTTACTTCTACTGCATTTTTATTTCTCTGTACAAAATAAAGGAGAAATAGTGGTGCATCCTTAACACTGCACTAATATACTTTGCACTGAAAGTACACCCCAACATATGTGATTATGTTTATTATATGCTTATTATATCTTAAACCCTTTTTCAAGGAAGGGCTGTGCTTACAGCTACAGACACCCTAAACCTAAAAGCTCTGTGCCTTTCCTCCTCAGTCCCACTGAGGTCATGCTCATATGCTGTGGAACCTGCCTGCAGTTGTAGAAATTACAGGATTACAGTGTCCAAGTGATTTTTGCAAAGACAAAGGGGTCACTCTGAAAAGAATAATGGTGTTTATGATTGACAAGTTCCTTTCTCACTTTTATGTCTCCTCTAACCAAGGTCCACTTAATGCCAGTGTATAAACCTCTATCCTGACATACAGAGCCTTAGTGAGCTTGTTCTCTGCAGACACCCCATGTGAAATTTATTTGAGTAGGAACAGACAGTGGTTCAATCAGCTGGAATCAGAAAAAATATTTGCATAGGATGAAGTTTTAAAAGGCTCCATTGGGGTGGAAAGTAAAGGAGAGGAATAAAGTCTTGAGGCCAGGAGTGATGGTCAGCAAAATCAGCTGAAGAGAAAATGGGAAGAGGAAAATGTAGTTCCAGCAGGCTGGACAGTATCCTTGAACTCACTGAAGATAGCAACAAGACAGCTGAGTTAAATGCATTGCATAAGAGTGAGGCAAGAAAAAATTGCAGGAAGGTTTTACAAGTGTGGTGGATATGGCTTGATCCTATTCCAGAAATGTGAGTAAAAGCCCCCTGGAACCTCCTTGGTCACACACAGAGCTGTGGAGCTGCTGCAGAGAGGTTGCAGCACTTGCAAAGTGTGGCCAGAAGCAGCACCCAGGATCCCATCTGTTGTAGAAGCTATTCCACACCTGCCAGCCAGCTCCCACCTAACTGATGGTTTCAGGTCTTTTGATGGAAGTGGTCATTTCCACCTCTGATTGAGACTTGTGTTGTATTTTGTGCATAATTTCAGATATTACTCCTGTATTACTTGTGAAACACCAAGAAGTTTTCCTAGGTGCTTTCAAACTTCAGGGTCCTGAATGCTGTGTTCTGAACTATTCTGTTGCTGTGTAAGAATCACATTTCTAATGTGTTTAAGATGCCCTCTGCTGGGAATGCCAGGCAAACTGGCTTATCTCTAGTTTTACCTTTCTAAAATGCTCTTATTTTTGGCTTAACACTCAATCTGATACCAGAAACTCCCCCCTCAACCTTACTGGAAAAAAAAAGCTCTCTCCTTTTGGTTTTATTCTTTACACTTCATCTGTGACAAGTGTGGTAGTGTTACTGCTGGAAGTTCAGATCACGGCATTTCTTGTTTCTCTGATCTGTTTTGTTGAAAGGACTGAACTCTGGCTGCTCACATTCCTTTGATTCCATTTTTTCATGCTTATATAAAATGTAGGCAAGAGGAACATCTGCAAATAGTAATTATTAATAAATACCAGAAATTCTTGTGATTTCTGCTGTTATCTGATGCTGGTAAGGTTTTTAATATCACCTCATCGTTCTTTTTTTTTTTTTTTCCCAAAATTAATGTCCATTCCTCCAACTGGGGGCACTAGATTAATATAACAGAACAAAGGTGGTGCAATGTCTGAAACAGCTGACAAAGTTCTCTGCATAATCTCATAGTTGATATGAAATCTGGTTTATTTTGCCGCCACTGATAAATCAAAAGCCATTTTGACATAGTGCTTCTAATTTCACAGTTTTGTTATTAAAATCTAATATTGGCCTAATTAGATGAGTTACAGCTATTGCTGTGGTGTTTATGTCTAATTATAGTTGAATTAGGGTTACATAGAATTTATGTATTTTTGATTTCATATTGTAGTTTGTTGTCTTGATAGAGTAAGATATTTATCATTTTACCAAAACTGCATGAATTTAACTCCATAGTCTTTTCCATATCTTTTCAGATTTTCCTATTATTTATTATGGGGAGAATGGGTGTATTAAATATCCTAAAAAGCATCAGTTCATAAGCCTTTGTTCTCCCCAGCTTTCAGAATAGTCATTTCATATAGAGCAAGACAAAGAGCTTAATTACATATTTTGTATTAAATAATTGCAGTTGTATAAGCCATCTCAGAACCAGCAATGTCATTAGAGTTGTTGACAGAAAAGGGATGTTTTACACTCGAAATTGTTTTGAAAATAATTGAATTGAATTGAAAACAAAAGGCAAATGGTTATCTGACACCAGGAGCTTTTGTGATGTCCATGGGGGAGCAACACAGGGACACAAGTTGCATCTTGGGGAAATTACTGAAATTACAAGAATATTAGAAAGCTGTAATTTAATCTCTGAGATTGCAAGAGATAAATTCAAACATTTATGTCATTTACATGGGGACAAAGTTAGAAACAGGGGGCAAACATGTTTTATTGTGAAAATCAATTTCAACATCTCAATCAACAGAAATTTATCATCTCTGCTGCCATCTTTAAGTAAGTCAAATGAACAACAAAGATTGTATAGCCATGCTTACAAAAATATTAAAAGCTATTTAAAGAACCTATAAAAAGATAGTGTCTCAAGGAGGTTCCTGCAGCCACTGGATCCAAATACTAAGGCACTGAAATGTTTTTGGGATAATTTCAGTTACAAACTTGAAATCTTCATCCTCAAATGACTTAGTACTTAAAAACTGAGATATGTAAAATTCACAGTTGCCTCTACAGACAACTGTGAATTTTACAGGCCCTTTTCTGTTATGCCACTTCTGCATCCAGTGCCTACTTGTGGTTTCACAACAAAACTCGACTTTTAGTGGGTTTTGCCCGTCTGGTTTGGAACCAAGTGTGTCTGTTTAGCATAGGGGTTTTTTTTCTTGATCTGTGGTGTCTGTCAAGAGGTTCTGCATAGTTCTAAAGCTGTGTGGGGACAGGAGGAAAAAGGAAGAAGACAGCTAATTGCTAAGAATTTTGGTGTGTGAAGGCCTTGTTTTAGCAGATAGAATCATTCTGTATATGATATCTAAAGTTCAGATTACTGCAAAACAGTATGACATGGGAGTACACTTTTAATCAGTTTATTTGAGATGATGAATAATATGGTATCACAGGTAATAAACAGTGTATTTACTCAGGGGTGATGCTGTGAAGTGGAACTGTGGAGTTGTGACCAGGGGTGAGGATAGTGGGAGTCTGGTGCTCCTTGATTTCAATAGACTGAGAGTTGGCTCTGAGTGCTGCTGTGCTCTTTACCATTTCTGTCATGTTAGTGAAAACACTGAACAAGCAGTTTTTCCATCTTTAGGAGTGCCCACTTTCTTTTTTTTGTGATTTTTTTTAAGAGAATATCTGTATTCTCTCAGAACTTCAGTATTAGCTGTTCTGTTGCTCACAAACATGCCTAATTCAGACCTAGAAGCATTTTTCTAGAGGCAGGGTTCTTTTTTTTTAAATGTGAAACATTATAAAGTTGTTTGCAAACTTATTAAAAATAAAGGAAAAAAAATTTGAAACCACACTTCCACACACTAAATCAAGGTGGGAAAAAAGACATAAGAAATAGAAATAGCACATATTTTGACATAAAGTTTCACTCTCATTGTAATCATAAAAACTATGGTTTTGTGTTTGGAAAATTTTTGTATTTGTTTGTTGGGTGGTGAGGTGGCATGTGCAGGCTGGGGATTTTGATGTTAATAACTCCATATTCTAACCAACTGAGCTTCTATTTATTTTGATTAATCTTTTTTTTTTTTTTTTTCTAAAAGTGTCAGAAACTCTTTAAATAAATACTTTAAAAATTTGAGAAATACTGTGGTACAGAGAAGAAGACTGAGTTTCATTTCTCATTTATGCTTGTCTCTGATGAAATTATCCAGTGTTGATAAGCTTTTCTCTCACACCTTACCCTATCAGTAGCATGGAAATGCTGCCCTGTAAGTTTTGATGTAACCCTGCTTACCCTTCTGCTTGTTTTGTGTCCTGCTCTGATGGAGCATTCAGGAACCTCTGCAGCATTAAGCACGAGTAGGTAATAGATGTCAGAAAATACACATTTGTTCAGGGCCTTGATTACAAACCCCTTTTTTTCCTTTCTAGCCCTGGTCCTTTAGGCAAATCAGACATGACTTTGGTTGAGGTTTTTCTCACTAGCAGTTGCCACATGCGTGTCGTACTGATGACCTGTAAGAATGATGAAAAATTGCATGGAAAATTTGTGGGTAAAGGAAACTAAGGAAAGTTCACATGTATTTCATGCCTCATTACAATAATCCTTACTTGTCTTCTACCATGTGTCCCTCTGGATCTGTGCCCACCTCCCTCTTCCTATTTGCATAATTTCTTTCTTAATGATTTGCCACCATAGTTTCAAATTCATTAGGTGACTTCCCTTCCCTGTCTGATTTGGCAGCCAATTCCATGTATTGATTTTATATATTCTTTTGGAGGATAAACACCTCTTAATATCTGCTCTACAGCAAGGCTCTACTGGATGAAACCTATAGAAAACCCCTTAGCAACTTTATCTAGTCAAAGCAAATAACAATTAAATGGATCTACAAGTACATCCTTGCTGTTTACATGTATGTTTATGTACATGCTTGCACACACAAACCCGTATTTAAACTGTCTTAAATAAAATCTGTTTCATGATCTTTACTGTGGGGAGATGTTTCCAAGTATCTGACTCTTGAGACTCCGATGTTGTACCAGTGTCTCATGTCAAGCTGAGATTTTTTCGTGCCCTTTCCACTAAAATCATTGAAATATATTCAGTCAGTCTTTCACATCAGAGGTGTAAATGGATTTCTTGAAAGTTTTTCTGCAGATAGCAAACGGCAGTCACTTTACAACTTTGACTCCATTGTGGGCAGCAGTTGGAAAGCCTAACACTCCACCCGAACTTTGAAGATGCTAAAACTGTGTAATGACCTTGCATTCTCAAGGGCAGATGCTCAGCTTTTGCTGGAAGTGCTAATCTACAATCTGTTTATCTCCATACACTATGTACTTGACAGCACTTGCTTGAAAAGCAAGGCAGAGAAGAGCGTTGTCAAATTTAGTTCCGTTTTCTTCTCTGATGGTCTCAGTGTCCAATGGACTTAGAAATGGTCATACTTATTTTAATTTTTAGCTTCCTTTGTGCTTCTCAGCCAGTGGCAATCTTAGAAAGTAGCTACAGTGCCGGTGTCAGAATATTCTCATCTTTGTGAAGCCTCTGCTGTTGAGTGAGCTGGGCTCTGGAATAATTGTTTTCTTCCACATTTTCTTTATTCTTAGTGAATCAGACTTTGGGCTTTACTTTCAAAATGTAAATTGTCTCCTGTATTTTCTGTCAGTAGGCTTTAGACTCAAAGTGCTCTATTTATTATTCTTTAGTGGATATGAATTGAGATGCATCACATAGTGCTCAGGAGCACATTGAGGAGCATGTTCCTAATGAAGAGGTAACATGTCCAAGCTAGGTGCTGTGTGCAGGGAAAGGTAATGCCTTTTGTTAGACACATACACCATGGTCAGGTAAGCCCTTCTTCACATCTGGGGCAGGAACCTGAAGAGAGGGGCTTCAGTTCATTAAAGCACATCAGTGTTTTCAGGTTAACCTATAGATAGGCTTTACACCCCCAAAGTCTGTTCTTCAGGAGTTCCATCAGTTGGTTGGGTAACAGAGGTTCCCTCCCTGAATAAATCGTGCTTTGCTTGCCTCTGTAAACCATCAGCCACCACTGCACTACTGACTGAAGAAAAAAAACCCCTTTGGTTTTCATTTAAACCCTATGGTTTTTCAAACTGGCACTCCTTATCAAAATAAAACATTAACATCAAATTACACTGATTCAGCAACAGCATCTATTTTTGAATATGAACTTGTCTGTTCTGTCAGGTAATTGTTTAGCTTCCCAGGGAATCGTGTGTGTGTTGCAAATGGAAAAGTTCAACCTTCTGTGGTGAGGCAACAGGAAACCCACTTCTGATTATTAAGATCACCAGGTTTAATAGCAAAATTTAATAACAAATTGCTAAAATTGACCTTTTGAATGCTAGATTTGCAGCCTGCTCATTCAGGAATCTCTTTACGATGTATAGGAGGATTCTCTTGCTCTCCACTTAGAGAATTACAAGAAGTGTTACTGCTACAGAAGTGCGGTTTCCTTTTGTGGCACATGCTTTGAATTAGCAGTGGCTGTTGCCCACTGTGTTAATATCAGCAAGCTTCTGAAGTAATTAAACAGCAGGTCACAGCTCCCATCCCAAGGAGGAAGAGCACAATCTTGATTTATCAACAGGATAGAGAGAAAGGTTGGTTTGGTTTGATTTGGTATTTTACCTTTGCTTTTTTTTTAGTAACATATAAAACCACACTGAGGCACGAAGCACGTAAGAAATAGCTAATGGTGCTGAATCAATGAGTTTGTTCAGGTTCAGAGGAGAGCTGGCTGTGCTCTCAGGCTGGCACTGTGCTCTTTTCTCCCTACACTCAGTGCTCAGCAGGAGTATGGGATGCTTTCAGATCACTTCCTGCTCCGTCCATGCTCCTCCTCACTTGTGCAAAAGCCTGAAGGTGGAACCCTGCTGCAGTGGTGTTCTGCCATCCAAAAATTAGAGGGCTAAGGGAACACTCAGGTACTTGGTAATGTCTGGTAGCATTTGAAGTGTGCAGCATAGCTGTCAGTGGGGAAGGGGAGGAAGGGCAAGGTCTGGCTCAGGCACTCGTAGCAGCCATCCCTAAAAGCTGGAGTTTGGTCACAGATCCAGTGACTGGGTTGTCCCTGCATTACACAGATCTTGCAGACAGTTCTTCCTCACAGATTCTGCTGTATGCAAGTGTCAGTTCAGCCCTTGATGCCTCCTCCCTTCCCCAACTTTTGTTTCTTCCTCTCCAGCTGCTGTACTTGAACACCTATATTTCTTCATATCTGTTATCTGCATTTTGGTCTAGACCTCCTGTAAATAGTGAGTGACTCCCTGAAGCAATTCTTACTGCTTCTACTTCTCTTTTCAGTCTTTTATGATCTATCTCAATTGTCACATTTGCAAAAAGATAAATTATTATTGATATCTGGGCTGTGGGGCAGTCAGATATGGCATATATTATTTATTTTGAAATATGTTTTTAAATTCTGCAGAGGCTTCAAGTTGCACAGCTTAACTGTTGCCTTCTTGATCCTTCCTGTCTGCTATAATTTGTGGCATTTATTTGTTGCATTTTATTTTAGGAACATAATAGGAACTCTCTGTGGCTGATTGTCTGAATCTGTGATTTTTTTGTAGACCCAGAAAGCAAACACAAAACTAGTTTTTTCAGGTGTTTCTTATATTTTCTTCCAAGAGATTGAAGTAAAGCCATGTTACTCAAGGTTAAGTGAAAAGTAGGGGACAGCTGGGGGTTTTTTTTCAGTTGTTTTTCACTTGTAGCTAAATAAAATATAAAGTAATATATATTTTCAGATAAATGTGGCGTGTTTTGGACCTTTGTCCAAATTTTTTTTGAAAATAAAGTTTGTGAATAGCTGAAAAGCTAGCTATTCTTGTGACCTATGTGGATGAAGAATAGTCCTGGCCTAGAGAAGTTCTGGGCCAGCTCTGTGAATTAGCATGCAGTCAATGATGGAATCATTTTATTGAGCAATAATAAAATATTGAAGTCAGATGGAAGGATGATGGGGAATTGCTGTTTGCAGCTATGAAAGTGATGCATGTCATGTTAACTCCCAACCCAAACAACTCATTCTAAGATTTGCTTTCATGAAACTTAAAATCCTTTATTTTGTCCAATCATCAGCTTTAAACCTGTTCCTTGTCAGTGAAGACAACAAATCTTTTTGCTTGCATCTGCCTGGGGGATGTGGAAAGCTGAGGTGGTCCTGTGTGATTAAATTAGATGAAAGACTTGCCTTCTACCAGTGAGACATGAAGTCTAATCAAGTGAAATGAGTTTTGAGATCTCAGCTCATTTCCTTGGGGAATATCTGCTTACATTACACAGTCACGACACCTAATTCATCACAGTTGATGCAGCTTCTGCTCAGAAGAGGACCTGGGACTGGGTGCCATGGGACTTGATCAAGTCTTTCCCTAAGGAGGAGCTGCTTAGTGAAGTTAAGATACAGCACACTAAGGGGAGAGCTTTAATATGTTTTTTTTTTTTAAATAAATGATCCATATTTCTGTATATCAGAATATATATCTGTATATTTTAGAACACAGGGACTTAGATGCAAAAAGGTAAAAAAGGTACTTGGTACTGAGTATAGTTTATAAAATGATTGCTGCATAAATGTTAAAGAACATGCTCAGTGAAGAGTAAAGTTGAGCTTGTTACTTAATTTCTGTGATGTTAAATGATGCTTGTGTATTTCCATGTACTAAGCTAAGAAAGTAAAGATTTTTCTGCCTCCCTGACTAACAGACTGTTTTTGTTTGTTTCTTACAGGGCATTGTTATAACTCCACTTCTGCTTTTGCTTTTTGTAAGTATCGTGATATTAATATATCTTTTACTGGGTAATCTTGCACCTAATAGACATTATGTTTAAGACACAAGTTTGGATGTTTGGATGGTTTTCACAATGCATAAATAGTGAAGATGATTTTTCTGGTGAATATTTGAAATTCGCTGCCTCCCAGGTAGGCCATCAAAATGTATCATAGTGTATGCAAACACCACCTACGCTTCATTCTATGACCAAAAGCTGTTGCTCTTACAGAAGTGTAAAATCATATGCTGTTAGGCTGAGTAAAATACAAACACTTGCCAGGTAAGGAGGTAACTTGGTTAGGAGAGCTCTTGGAGAGCTTTCATTTGCAGGAGCTGGACAGGATTGCACTGATCTGAAGGGGATGAGAACAAGTGGAAAAGCACTACTCAGATAAACAGAGCCTTGCTTTTGGGCAACTAATACCCATGGTATTTTTGTGGTAGAGACAAGACGGATTACTGGAGCCTCTGTGCATCACTAAATGTAATGCTGCTTCCTTCCTGCTAGTTCAATTGTTACCCTTCAGTGAGGGCCTTGGATCCTGGCAGCTTGTGGTGGAGAGCAAGGGAGGAGAACAAGCTTTATCTTCATGTTTTCTAAAGGCATGGATATTAGCATACAATGGGGTGGCTTTGGCAGGTGTGTGGTGGTGTTTAGTAAATTCCTAGTCAGACAGAAACTCTTGGTGCTTGAGGATTTGCTGGCATAGCTGGTGTGGTGTGGTGCGGTGCAAGCTGCTGAGAGCTGTGGCTTTGTGAAGAGCAGGGAGCATAGGCTGAAGCACTTCAAGAATTTCAAGGAAGACATACATTTTCTTTTATGTTTGTCTTACTGATGGCTTTGTTTGTAAGTCAGCACACTGGAAAGAAGGGGAAGTTGGAAGTTGGTCTGAGACAATTTGTAAGTGGCATGCAAGGGGTGCACTGTTTATAGCAGGGATGCTTAAGCAACATATGGGCTATATACAAATATAGCTGTATAAACTGGGATAAATAGTACTGTGAGAGTGGCTGTAACATAACTACTGCCTCGGAATAAGTGTGTGGGAAGAGTTTTATTTTACTAGAACAAATTGTAATTCACTGATGTAGCTGTGTTTACACACAAACTGCTTTGACCATATTGTATATTTTGATAAACACCAGCAAAACTTTCTCAGTACACCTGGGACCATAGACTTACTGAGGGTTGAAACAGATGACTTTCCTTTAAAAAAAGACAGTTGTTTTGTTATTCTTGCACTGAATATGTTGATTCATATGTTGATGGTCTACCTCACTGTTTTCCAATCCTCTTCTCTCTTGTATGTAGAAAGTGTTTCTTCCATAGGCATTCATTCAGAGACCTGTGCCCTTGTTTCTAAGTGAAACTTCAGCTCTTTTTACTTTTGCTCACTGGTAGCTTTCCCTGTGTTTTACCTCACTGAGTTTGGTGCATTGAATAGTCAAAATGGGTATTTTCTGCAGAAACTGAGATGTTAAGGAAAGATCTGTATATATTTTTCAGGCAAGATAAAGTTGTTTTCTTTGCTGTCTTTATAGGCAGATAACAAAATATTCTGCCCCATAAATTGCATTTTCAGAGGAGGTGGTAAAACTTCATGTGTACAAGAATAGGAAGGCAAATTATGTCTCTGTTCTTCCTACCAGCCCTGGTAACACTTGTATGAGAAGTGTGTAAAATTCCCATTAATTATTGGGTGGTTTGTAACATCACTTGGACTTGTTATTCTTGAGGAAGATACACACATGAATTGCTTTGTCATCAGAGTGATAAACAAACTACTCTGGGCATGAGGGGAGTTACAAGAACTGTGGGGTTTTGTCACAGAGCCCAAAACTTGAAGACTTCTCTTGTGCTATGTAAATATTTAAAACTTCTTGAGGTCTTTGTTGAGGGTTTCACAGATGAAGAGCAGTATTCTGGTCAGTCCTGCTAAAGGTTCAGTTTATAGGTATTTAGGACAGCTGAACATGCACAACCTGAATTCCCATGTCCTATGACAGTCTGTGGTTTGGACTGCTGAAACCCTGTTTTCATGTGAACCTCTCTGGTTTTCCTCTGAGTTTCCTTGATGCATCTGGCCTGGTGAACACATAGTGGTGGAATCAAGCACACAGTTCACATGTTTCTGTATGCTTGCTTACAACCTGCAGCTTCATCATTTCATGTGGTAGTGTGGAGTGAGAAACACAGACTAGAAAAGTCCTGTTTTTTTTCTCTGAGCCATTCAGCAGTTTAGTCATGCAACTTAGCCTTGATGCCTAATTAATACAGGATGGAATTTTCAACTTTCAAAATAAAAATTCTATTTACATCTACAATAACAGAGCTGAGCTGCTGAATGCTGTTCATGGGCCTTTCAAGTCAAGATCATCAATGAATTTTAGTTCCTGAATCTGGTACCCATGAGCATTAACTCTTCCATCAAGTTGTGCTATGATAATCTGAATGCTCTGTGGCATTGGTGTTCATGTTTGTTGTTCTCCCTGTGTACAGTTCCCCAGCATAAAATACCTTTAGTGCTGCCAGAAATAAAATACATTGTTGTCTATTAGCTTGTTTTTGTTATATAGCTTAACCTGAGGTAGCAGTTATTGTTTATATTTTGCCCTGTGTGCACCAGAGAATATAATGTTCTGAGCTGTCTTTTTGTTCATAATTGCCCAGTAATGTAAATATAAATTCTCTAAACAACATTGATAAAGGCATGTTGAAGCTATAATAAATAATGCATTTAATGCAAATAATTTATCATCTTAAGTGAATAGTGTTGAAGAGGAAGTCAGTTACATTTCTGAAAAGTACATTTCTGCTGTGAAACTTCTGGTGTAAAGCTTACTCAAAATTAACATTCTAAGAGGTTCAGATTAATTTAATGAAGCCTTAAATACTGTAATTACTGGACTGTATGAGGATGCTTAGCTAAACTTCATAAGGAATATCTGACTTTGTCACAGATACCTCTGATTAACATTTTGCTTAATAAGAAGCTATTGAATCTTTCTTCCCAGATATGTTAATCAGCAATATCATCATCCTCATGTTAACCATTGTTATTAACAGTTAATATGCCATATTCCCAGCAAAGATGTTACAAATGGCCAATGTCCCATAAACTGTATGTAACTGGAGCTCATATATGTAGTGAGCAGAGACAAAGCAAGTCAAATCAGTTTCAAGTTAGCATGTTTGATATTTCTTTGCAGCATTCTGCAATGCTTCATTAGCAATGATTAGGAGGCTGTGTACCAAAGCATTCAGAGGGTGAGGCTGTCTATCTCCCTCTTGTCACTTTGCACTTAGAGAGTAACAGATCGATCATGAAAGTTTTTAAAGCAGAAAAAGAAGTTTTGTTTTCTCCAAGGTTAGTTATCAAAGTAGCAGAAGTCTTAAGTGTGTGAATCTATATACTTCCATTGAAAGCCATAAAAAATGTTAGAGATAAGTCAGTATTTTACATTTTTATATACTTCACATTCTTCAGAAGCATGCCTGCAGAGCAGTTAAAGACCCGCTACAAAATTCATGTGTGTTTTAAAGATACACTTGGCAAACCCTCTGTGTGACTGTCAGACATTACTCCCCCATTAGCTCCTTTGCCAATAAAACTACCAGGACATTTGTGTCAAAACAGAATCTTTCCAAGGCTTTATCAGCTTGCTCCTGTTCTTGATTTCTTAATTTTTATGTTGGTGTTGTAGTGGTGATGTCATAAGTACTAGAAAGTAACACTGCTGAAATAATTCAGGAGTAGACAAGTGAAAGAAATTTGGTGCAAGTAGCACAGAGAAAAGTGAAATAAAGTGAGTGAAATTCGAAGCTGATTTAAATGCTGAAGAGCTTTCCCTTGTACTCACAATCTTTAAATTAAAATATGAGTCCAAAAGTTGTTGATACTTCTCTGATTTTTACCAAGTCTACTCCAATCCCATTAATTCAGATAAATCTGTTTATTGAAAGGAGCTGTCAGTGCTTTTTTGTTTTTAAACAGGACTTCTACACACTATGCCTTGTTTTTCTTCTCAAGCACTTGGTAAATGAGAGCTGATACCAGTGAAATGAATTGTTAAATATGCAAATATCTTAGTAGCTGGAGAGCCTTGGAAGTTGATAAGGAAGTTGCAGCTAATGGATTTCACTGGTATGTGACAAAAGGCTGATTACAGTGCGGGGGAAGGGAGGGGGAGCAGCACAGTGCATTAGCTATTAACAGATCAACTTATTCATGTGGAAGATTTAAAGTGCATCATTATTTCTACCTGGTTATTTACCTCACTGTTTCCTTTCTTCTTTAATCATTGGGAAAACCGAATTCTCTGATCTAATCCAAATTCTTTACAATTAACTGGAACTTTTCAGTGACTGCTGTGAAATATTTACTTAATCATTTTATTGCTTTTTTTCACATGCACCTTTTATGGCTTTGTTGTTTAAATTGGAACAAGTAACAGAGAATAATATGAGCCCTCCTTGTTCCTGACTCACACACAAAATACTGTATGTTTTTCTAGGTGCTTTTCTAAGTGTCACTGCTTTGAGATTTTCATCTATGTAAAACTAGGGGAGCCTTTTGAGTGCACAACCTGCTCCAACATGGGCAGAAATTAACCACACATCTTTAACAAGGTCATAGAACCAGGCTATTAGGGAAATCCCATTCTGACTTACCCAATCCACCTCTTTTCCTGCAATTCGCCTCAGAACTGAGCATAAGCCAACCTAAACATAAGAATTTTTGCTCTCCTTCCACACTTGAGGTACTAGAAACTTGTGTCTGATGAACAGAAAACTAATTTCCAGTAAGTACTGGTTAAAGATGTGTAATCCATTTGTCTTTGTTGCCCGTGTTATACATCTGAATAGCACTTCTCTGAAATTTATCACCCTGGCTCTTTCTCTTTTCCAGTCTTCACTCAGCTAGGCTAAACAAGCCATGCATTTCTAATATCTAAATTCATAAAACAAATCCCTTAATCCGAGGTGTTTTGTGCACCTGCTCCAGTCTGAATTCCTTCTTCAGCCCAGGTAATACAAATCCTGCACAGTTGTGCAATTTGCTTCACCAAGGGCTTATCCAGGCCTCGTGCAACGTCTCCAGTATCCCCTGCCTCGACTGATTTATTTCTTCTGGTACATCACAGTTTTCTTTTTCATGGATAAAAAATATTCATAGTTCTTAACTACCCTGTCTTGACTAATCTATGTCTTTCCAGCTAGTCAGGCCCTTGTTTGCAGCAGAATTTTTGGATGCTAGTCATTAAGTCCCTGATCTCCAAGGCTATTAATCTAATTCCCATTTAGGTGTTTCTGGGCTGTAAACTTGATCTTGTTTCTGTATATTAACCCTCCAGATCATTGCACCACAGTTAAGTGGAAGAGTAGCTCTGGTGTATTTCAGATGAAGAATACCTATGGTTATTTTACAGCTCTATAAATGGCTTTAAAATCTACAGGTGTGTTTGGATTGGCTTACTATTTAATGTGTCATAGGGGAGTGCAAAGGGGATTAGGCATCTGTGATCACTTTAACAAGGGAAACCCAAAATATACAGTCTTATTGCCCAACCCAGGAAAAAAAAGTCAAGGTAGTCAGCTTTTGTTGTTCCATACTTCTGAATGCAAAACTTTGATTTTTATTGTTTATTATTTTATTTGGCAACAGAACTGGAGGATATATGTAGACAAATAGATACTTTTTCATTTGTGCCAAGTCAACTCCCACAGCCACACAAGCATATAGAATATGCAAGAATTTGCAAAATATATCTAGTTATTTAGCAGAACTGGGGGATTTAAGTTTGGTTTTTAAGAATAATAGTGAAAGATCTCTTTGTTGGAATGCATGACTGCCAAACCATTGGATGCCATCTTTGTTTGCCCCTTTCTGAGGCAAGAGACAATTTGCAGTTTTTCACAGGTGTAATTAAAACCTTTATTTTTAAGTTTAAACATGTCCTATAGAAACTCTATTCTCGGTGATATGCCTCCCCTTCCCTTCCACCCATTCCAGGTGGATTGTTTCAGTACCAGTCAATGACTGTGGGTCAGTGGCTGGGAGCTGGCATGTCTTGCATGGCTTCTTTGCCTTTCCTAGATGTCCAAATGCTGTGTGTGTGACTGCCTGTAAAGAGGGGGGTGGGGAGGACACCCCAGTGACCTTTCAGCTCTGCTTGGATGTTATGTGGGAATCACCTCTTCTGACCTCCTGCCTGAAATCTGGAGCTGGGCTCTGTGGAACTCACAGGAGCACATCCGTGCTCTTCCAAGTGCTCCCTGCTTCCCAGAGCCTCAGCATCATTACTGCCCATGGCAGTTCCCATCACAGCAGTTCCATTCCTGGGTTTCTGAGGGAGATGTGGTTATTTTCCTGCTGTACTGTAACATGCTGCCATGACTGGGTCAGGATAAGGGCTCTGGAAGGAGTCCAAAGCAAGAGAGGGCTTTGTTCAGCTGCTAACTCTTGTTCATTGCCCTTCATCACTAAACTGGATGCCATCCACCTCTTTTCCAGAAGTGCATTGCATTCTGTGGCCTTTCTGTAATGGGCCTGCCATCCCCAACAGGATGTAAAGGGATTGGGGCATGGGGTGCTCCAGAAAGGCCTCTGAGGCAGCTGGAGCTGGGCTGGATGAGGGGAACCAGAAGCGGTGACAATACAGCATTGAATGCAAAATTTAAAGGGGGTGTCAGAGTAGCCAGACCCTTCCACCAGAATGTAGAAAAGAAAAGCTTAAAACTTAATATCTTGTGTAAAAGAGCAGCCAGTAGTGCCCCTCCCCATCAGTTCTGCCCTCTTTTCACCCCTGCCTCGCTCTGTGCTCAGCAACTGGTGAGGCTGAAGCTGGTTGATGGTGTGTGAAGAGCACAGACACAACCTGAGGAAGCATTAATTGCAGGAGAGCACTGGGAGGGTAAAAGCTGCCCCCAAAGGACAGCCTGCTCCGAAGTGGACGCAATGTGTGCAGCACATGTGTCACTGGGCTGTAATTTGGTGGGACTGGGATGATGTGTTTCTTCTGAATCCATGGCAGTGTAGACATGGGAATACCTCCTGTGATACCTGCCTGGTCAGCCAGAAAGATGAGAATGGAACCTCTGGCTTGTGCAGACAGTCTAGGCTGGGAGATGGAATTGTCTTGTTTTTTATGCAAGGAAGTTTGGGTTTTGCTCTTTGTTTTTTTACCATATCCAGTTAAATATAGCCTTTTAATTAAGGATAAGCCAGTGTTTCTACCACAAACTCATAAAGAAACCCACTAAATTATTTGTTGGGTTTTTATAAAACAGGCAGTCTCTTGAGAAGAAAGGTCTAGGACTAAATTAGCATGAATGCTGCAGGTCAGGTTTGAAGTACTGCATGGTGACAGAATTGTTTGGGAAGATTTGCCTGGAATTATCTTTCTGCTTATCTGAGTTACCCTGCTGAAATCACTCAGATTATTTAAGTGAAAAGTGTCTTTGCCCAATCAAGAATTCTCAGGGTCTTTTCTTGAATAGTGAGTCCATTAAAGCAGGGCTGGCTTATTACTAAACTTTAACTGAAATGCTGCTAATCCGGAATGGTGTGTAACAATATTTTCACAATATCAAACTTTAAAAAATGTTCCTAAAGAAGCATGGACAATATGGTGGCATGAAATTTGTGATTCCTTTTTCATTACGTGATGCATTTTATCTTCCATACGTCATTCCAGTCAGGTAGTGATGGTGTTTTTTCAGCTATAAATCAGCAGTTTGATTTTATTATGTTTTTGTGGCAGTTCTTACAGTACATCTGTTTGCCATTGAAGAAAGGTTCATTTTTAGGCATAGAGATTATTGTAACAAGGAGGGCAGCCAAAGATAATCAGCCTACTAATAATTTCAGCCTAATAAAATCAGCCTAATACTAATTTCTGTACAATGCACATCATCTAGATAGTTAGTTCTTAAAAAAAAAAAAAAAAAAAAAAAAAAAAAAAACCCACAAAAAACAACTTTAATCACAGCAAATGGAGCACAGTTTAAAAAACCCAACAATTAAAAATTTTTTTTTTAAAAAAAAAAAAAAAAAAAAAAAAAAAAACCCACAAAAAACAACTTTAATCACAGCAAATGGAGCACAGAACTTAGCTTGATCCAACTAAAACCTGAGTGAAGTCCTATTTATTCATTTGGACAGAATATTTGCATTTTGTAAGTGTGTAAGAAGGTTTGATTAACATTATATCAAGGTTTTTGTTTCCTCAATTCTCACTTCTCTTTCTCAAAACAAGTGTGGCCAACATATCCAAAAGATAGTTCAAAGGAACCCTGGAGCCCAGGCAATGTCTGAGAGTCCATGGGACACTTAGAGCTGTGAGCCTGATGAGTTTTCATGCTAAAAATGTTGAGAAGGCCCTGGTCAAAGTATGCCTCTATTAGCTTTGGGTTCTTTAGTATTTTTGTTTCTTTGTGGTTAGCCACTGTATGTCCAGAGTCTGGTTTAAAAATGTCTTTATTTTCTGTGTGATTGAGAAGTTCATGCCTTCTCTTCAGCCTATATCTTCTGTCTTTCTCAGGAAATAGATTTAAGGGTGAGGTAATACAAGAGTTGATAGATATAATCTAACAGATTTTGATAAAAAGCAGCCCACTGAATATATTGTCAAAATATACAGAAAGGAAACGAAGTTTAGAAGTCTGTTTGAAGATGTAGCATCAGCCCCTTTAATTCAGTTTGTAATTATCTAAAAAACACAACAAAACAAATACCAAAAGCCCCACATCCAAAGCAGAACATATCCTTATATATACACAAAGTATATATAATTAAAAATTCCTAATAGTTTGAAGCAGCATTTTAAAAAGCCACCAAGACTATGCCTTTTTTGACAGTCTGTTGAGTCCTGTTGAATAGTTTTTCATTCTTGACTTAGAAACTGATTATGCATCCACTGAGCATAAAGCTTAAAAGTAGTGAGCAAAGTCCAATCAACATTTTTATAGAAAAGCACAGGAGTCAGTGCCAAAGTGTTGTAGTTCTGTGAAGCTGTTCAAGTGTCCTGGCTTGCTTAGACTGACTCCTCTGTGGCCCAGGCAGATTTTAAAGTTCAAAAATCTTCACTTTCACTTGAAAAGGCTTCCTGGAATACACAGTAAGTAATGCTTTTAGCTCCTCAGCACATAACAATAAGTCCAAATACAATTTGAAAAACTGAGAACTTTTTAAAATTTCAGAAGCTCCTTAACAAGAATTAAAACAACAAGGAGATGATGAGTGGGATGATGGAGGTCTGTGCTCTCTGTAGGGAAACACTCAGAATGCCCTGTGTCCCTTGGGAATGTGGCTGCTCTGCCAGACTTTGGGTATTTGTGGGTGGTCTGAATCTTCCTATGCAAGCTTTTACTTCTCTCTCATCTCCGTGGGGAATTTAGGCTCACTGAGTCCCTAGCTGCAGACCAAAATTCTCAGGTGCCCACGTCATTGAAGCTGGAGGTGAAGATGACGATGAGCTGCTGTCCTTTGTTAAGCGCTCAGACTGAGTCTTAGCTGATGTTGCCAGTTCAGGTAGCACATAGGAAACAGCCAGATCCTGCATGTTCCTCCTGAGACTCTCCACCCAGAGGGTGTTCAGCAAGGGACATGTGAAATCTGAGGCCATTTGCCTGCGCCAGAAGCTCAGTTTGCCCAGAGACATCCCGCACAGGTGTGTTTGCCCATTTCCCAAACGGTGCATGTACAAATGTACAGGTACAAAAAAAGCAGTGCAGTCATACATTTCTGCATAAATTAAAGTACTTCACTATATAAAATTTCTGATTTTTCTGTTCTTCAAATTCATGAAGAATCTTGTTTTATGCCAAACCCATTTGTATGGCCATGTGTTGATTTTTCAAGGCAGGCTTATAGAAAGTTAGTAGATTGCATGATCACCTTGTCTGTCAGGAAGGTAGCTTGGAAAAGGAAGGTAAGTGTGAAAAGTATAATTTATGAGAACAATGTTTGTAAGAATGCTTTAGGAAATCAGCGTCATTTAGATGGTGCCAAAAAGATGGTGTATTCTGTTGTCGTTTTGAGAATCTTTAAAGTGAAGTGTAAGATAGAAAATAGAGAGGATGTGTGAAAACCTTAATGCTGTGTCCTTTGCCTCATTGTGAAGCAAGTGGCTGTCTATGGGAGCTCTGACAATGCTATTCAGTCTCCTTAGTGTATGTTTCTTAATGTGTATTCCATTCCTGTTAAAGAGGTGTGAAATTACATTAAAGGAAACTTTCCAATTACCTAGCCTAAAACAAGTCCAGTCAGAATGTAAAAAATACTGTATATTTTCCTAAACTTTCTGAAGCAGGTTCCAAAATCCCTACTGACTGTGTGTGTTCCTGTTTTCTACCAACATCTTTAAAAATATATACTTGTAGCATTTACAGTTATTGTTAGAGAGATCACCTATTTGAAGACTAAGACTGTCAGTTCAGTTTTCTTAATGAAAGAATAGTTCTATACTTCTAGTATATCTCTTTTTAGACAGCACTGAAATAAAACATGTGAGTGTTTTCTTCACTATTTCGTTATTTTCATTTATTTATTGAAATAACTACACTGACTTCTGTTGTTTGATGTTTGCATAAATGGTAAAGTAAGTCAAGCTAACTGTTTAGTTAGGAGGATTCACTCCCTGTCTCTTTAGACTATCATCCTACAAATGCTTATATAATTTACTTGGCATATATGTGTAGCAGGTTTTCAATTAAATGAATATTGATGGAAATATTACCCTAGGTTATAAAATAATCAGAGATTGGTTTACCTCTGTTTTGTGGAACACTAAATGCTTTATTGTGACTTAACTCTTAAACATGTGCAGCTACTTCCAGTGCACATAGTTCCCAGTTTTTATGTGTAAAATAGAATGCATATTAATATGTGATATCTGTGCATGAAATTTGCAGATACTAAGAAAAAGTGCAATGTTAATGGTTTATCTTTTTTTTGTAGCTTGGATCATCCTCCTCTGTGCCTTTTACATCCATATTCTCGCAGCTCTTTATGACTGTTGTAGTCCCTCTTATTATTGGACAGGTATGTCTTTTAAATATACATTCTTATTTAAAAAAACAAGATAAAGAGAGCTATCTTAAAGACAGACTGGCAACCTGATAAGCTGCCACATAGGAACAGCCTCAGGATAGTGAAGTCTAATATCAGGAAAAAGATGCTACAGTGCTCCCTGGAGCCACATTGATCTTTGTTGAGATTGAGCATCTGTCCCTCACTACCACAAACACACGCTGCTGCAGAGTGAGGAGGGAGCTCCTGAACATAAAGTGGGAAAAATGGTAGCCCAGGCTGTGAGAAATTTCAGCCCCATACAAATGAGCTTTGAGAATATTACACAGTCCTTTTGTCACATACCCTTTGCCTGGGGGTGAAGGAAGTCCTTCCTCCCTGTGTAGTATCTACTAATAATTACAGGAATAAAAAAACCTCCACATTAATAAACATATAAAGGCTAAGTGGTCACAAGTTAAGAAATCATCAAATTAAGGCTATTCGAGCCATTTTGCTTATGCTTTGCAGTAAGGGGTTTAGTGGCACAACTGCCAACTATTTTTACATGATTTCTCTATCATGTTACACTGGGTGGAAGGTATTTGTGAAATGAACAGTTAATTTTGTACTCTTTGTTCATATGTTCACACAAAGCCTTATTTTCCATGGCTTATGATAGAAAACTTCCACTGAATGTAAAAAATGCTAATTGCATGTATAAGGTTTTCTGTGATCCTTGTCTCTGTAGTGTCTGTTTGTTCACAAGTGTTAATATTAGTTATTTTTTCTCCCATGTCATGGTGGGAAATCACAATAGTAAGACCAAAAGTTGTCATAATTGTTGTCACTGCTCTTGGACACTAAGACACCTCAAGTCTAATTTTTACTTATTTGTAAGTATTTGTTGTTCTCAGGCACTTGGGATGCACAGAGGGCACGTGAGTGGGACTTGTAGCTCATTCTAGTATCCAGCTGAGCTCCAGGTTCAGCTGGAACCTTCTGAATTTTGTCAGCCTAAAGCAGAGTTTGAAATGGAAGGCATGGTTAAAATACAGGCAAATGAGAGCAGAGTCTGTAAAGGAGCATCCTGGACAAGATTAAGCAGCAGGTTAAGAATGTCTGCCATTGCCTGTGCTACATAGGACAGTCAATCAGTGTTTTATCAAACTATAATTGCACATTTAAAAATCAGCATGTACTGAAACTTAACAAATTCCTGGTGAAGTTTCTTTTGATTAAAAACACACATTGAAGTCTAATAAAGGGACAAGCATGATAAGCATGACAGTAGTCATCAGCATCAGTACCTGTGTAACCTCTTGCAACCATATCATCTGGAAAATGGACATTAGCTCTGTGTCCCTGAAGGCTGTGGAACTGTTCTCATGCTTTGAATTAAATGCTAAAGAGCTTCCTTATTAATTAGGACAAAGTGTTGCAGATTATCCTATCTCTGTATTGCATTCATACCTCATCACAATTAAGTGCCCACCAAAAGCAGACAAGCAAAGTACTTGAATCCTCTTCTGAAAGGTCCAAACACTGGAAGCTGTTAGTTGGAAGCCTTAGGTGGGCATTTCTAGATAACAAATGCGCAGCAATTTAGCAATAAAGTGTCCTATAGCCATGGAGTATCAGCATGTGTGCTCCAGTGTAATAACCCCAAAGCTGATAGTAGACTGCTGGACAAAGTGTTGGCAAAATTTCAAGAGAACTTTCATCTGTGTATATAATGGAATGTTACTTTGGAAAGATGTTACAGGAAATTGATATGTCAGCTAATTGGAGGAGTTGGGTGTTCTTTCAGCTGATAGAAGTGATAAGGCTGAGTATCATGAATGGAGCAGTAGGCATACGAAATAAGTGCTCTGTGTGATCACAAGACCAAAATCAGAATTGTGATTCTGATTGAGATGAGATTTAGGAGTTCTGATAAAGACTGAAAGAAAAAAATAAAGCATCTTAAAGCTTGTGTAAACCCATGACAAATTAATAGCTTGTGTTTTTACAAATACACTTCAACAAGAAATAGGATGATTCTTCTTTAAAAGTCTTTGAAGCAATTTCTGGAAGTGAAAGATCAGCAAAAGTTGATTCTTCTAAGCATAAAGACTTTGTTTCTGGAGTTACTGCACTTGACTATATTTGTTCAGAGGATGTGGAAGAGAAGAAATGCTAATGAAAGCTACAGATCAGAAATGCCAGTACTTTACAGTGATTGTCTTGGTTAGACAGAGCTGTACAAAGGTAAACCAACCTGCCCAGAGAGGAATGAATAGAAGCCATTTCTGAAGGTGGATATCCAAAAGTAATGGGCAGGAGTCAGGGAAGACAATAAGGAAGAAAAGGACTGATGCCAAGAGATCCAATTATAGGTCTGCTTGCCCTTCATCTGCTCCAGTTAAATGGGAAGTTTTGCCCTTTGTTCATAGATCACCACTGACTCATCACTGAGATGTTGCCCGGCAGTGGCACAGGGACATATTTGTGAATCACAGGTCACTCCCTCTGGGCTTCCAGATGTGTTAGGGGATAATGGCCCACAATTCCTGAATGACGCCTTCAGCAATTAACTGGAATTTATAATTCCATGCCCACAACATCAATTCCTTACCACATGCAGCCATACTGTTCAGCAGAAAAGTCAGTGGAAGAATGCTTGGTAAGGTGTCCTGGTAACAAAGAGCTTGACTGGGAGGAAAAAAACCCTCAAGCTTGAAACCTGCCTGCTTGGAGGATTGCCTCTCCTCAGCCTTCCTAACTCATCTGTGATCAGTGGGGGCTTTATGCTCGAACCATATTACTGTAAAACAGAGGAGGCTGCTTAAATGAAGCATTCTCCAAGGGCTTTCTTTTCCTTTAAAAAAAATCTTGCCTCTGGGAAAACCTGTGTTACCTAAATGCTCATTTCCTGAGCAGGCTGCAGAGCTGGCTGTTTGAGCAGCCTCTGGGATATAAGCAAAGCACATAAAAAGGTGCTTTTAGATTTGTTTTGTTTGGAGTTTTTTGTTTGCTTTATGGCAAAACATATCAAGAGTTTTGGCTGCTTGGCTGCCTTGTCAGAATTTTTTATGATGGCTGGGAGAAAGAAGTCACAATAGTGTAATTGATGCTTATTTTCCTCTGTTTTTAGAACAGTTTTTTTAGCTTTTTAGGACTACTATTGACAGGAGTCAAACATGATCTTCTAACTGCTGACATTGAAATGTGTAAAGGGCTGCAGGTACGGGCTCTGCTCAGGTGGTGGATTATTCTTTAGGGAAAGAAAGCTGTTAAAGGAGGAAGAAGATACCATGTTATCAGAAAGGCACTGAGTCTCACAGATGGCAGTGATTGATAGATGGTCCCCAATAAGAATTGCTCTGTTCTTTGTCAGAGATGTGCAGGTTGTCTGAACCTAAAAAATGTTGTAGCCTGTGTCCTCAGTGTCTACAGATGTGTTCTGCTAATTGACAGGCTGCTGTTGCTCAAATCAGTATTGATAGTATAATATTGCATTTGTATTTGTAGAGTAATGGATAAGACCCCTCTGACAAGAGGTCTCGAAAAGGGACATAATCTATAGTATTTTATAAAGATCTAATTTCCTATAAGCCTTGAAGATCTGTAGTGGGTAAGAGCTTGTTATTTGTGCATCACTCTTGTATACCTCTAAGGGGAATTTGAGAATACTTGTTATACAATAAACATGGTAATAGATATTTCATGGAAAAGATTTTTGAATCTGCTCTGGCAACTTGAAGTTCTCATTATTTTTCATCTGGGTAGTGGAGTCCTGGGTAAGATTGCTGATCTTGAGCTGTTGTGCTTTTGCTACAATCATTGTTTCCCTGCCCATAGATATTGGTAATACTTTTAGCCATCAAAATGTACAATTTTGAGAAATATCCAAGCAGTTTCTTCATGACCAGTTGTGAGATTTAGCTGGAGACTGTTGTTTCTTTGCTTATTTTTTTCTTCTGAAGTGACAGATAACAGGAACAGTGAAACCCACCTCAATGTTTCCTTTCCCCTTTTTGCAGACTTTCTCTGTTCCCTACACCTAAGTGCTTATGACAGACTTTTATTTTATGTTTTATATTAAAGAGCGATTTATGATTAAATGTTAATGAAATAGAATTTTCACTGTGCTTTCATTATATTCTACTAGTTTGAACATTTTTCAAAGCAGCACACCAAAACCCACTGTTTTCTATGAATAAATAATAAAAAGCTTGTCTGTACATTATCATTCATGCATTCTCTAGTTGCCCCATTGGTAATTTGTCTGCCAGCGTAAAGTGGGCACTTCACATTAAACAGACCTTAACTAAAGCTAAAATTAATGTTATGATTCTATGTAGTTCTTCTTCCCAAATCTATAACATTAAACCAGTTGTACAGAAATCCACACTAAATCTGGTCACACACAAAAAAAACCTTGATGTCCTACAAGTAAAGGATCTTAAGTGCCTTCTGCATCGTTGCCCAGAATGTTCCAGAGGAGCCCTATCAGCATTTGGGAGCTGTGCTTATCAACACAAGTCTAAAAGGGTGCTAGGTTGCTATACAAGTTGTAAGTGAAATTGAAACTAAAAAGCTTAGCAAGGTATTTATTTTTAAAGAATGAGAAATGGAAAGGGGAAGATAGGTGGAAATTGATAGGAAGTAGAAGGAACTATTTAATTAAGGTGGGGGAAAGAAAAATTAACGGAACTGTTATCAAAAAAAGAGGGGGGAACAATGTCAAATCTGTCTCTTCTTGTAAATGAAATCCACATGGAAGGAAACCTTATTCTCTTCAAAGTCCAGGAGAGCTGCAGGGAGGAGAGGTACCCTGGAGATGAGCTCTCCAGGAGCTTTTTGCAGAGGACCAAAGAATGGATAAACAGCACTCAGAACACACTTCACTCCCTACTAAGACCTGACTCAGCAGGGAACAGAGCCTCCTTTCCACAGAATGCAAAATATGAAGGAAAGGTACTGATACTGCCAACACCCTTCACATTTTTACCACTTTACACCTGTTTATAAAGTTTTAAAACAACAGTTACAAATTGCTCCAAACTGTGAAACTTAATTTTGAAAATGACCTCATGTGGCTTTTATACCTTGCTTTAAAAGTGTATATGTGTCAGGAGCTACCTCTTGTGAGTAAGCTGACTGACATAATGGAGTAAGATAGCTTTTAGGGGAGTTTGCTAGGCTGAGGGGGAAAAAAGCAAGATGCTTATAGAAAAAGATTTTTCTTTCTCAGATTGCAAAAATGGTTTTTTCACACACTGTTTTCAGAAAACAAACATTAGATTGCACACTCTGTAGCGTAAGGATAGATTTGACATTTGATGATGTCCTAGGAAAGCAGGTGAGCCATCACAAAATCTGAACCTTTACAGCAGTATTCAGGAAAAGGTGGGAATTTATGCCTCCACAGAGGTAAAACCCCCTCTAAAAATATCAGGACAGGGTCTGGCTGAGGTGGTGCAAGTTTTGCTTTATAAAAGAGTCTGTGCATTTGAACTGGCATGCAGACCTTGTATATGTGGGGGCTGGTTATGCTGTAGAAATCTGTGAATGATGTCCATCTTAGCATCTTATTTCATTTATATTTTTATACAACCCAGTTAATCTCTCTTCCATTCCAGGATTTGATTCTTTACACTGGTTTTTACAGTTGCTGTCATCTTAGTTGATTTTCTTTCTTTTTTTTTTTTTTTTTGTTCAAATTTTCTCACCTTTCATATTTTACAGACTTCACTGACCTAGTTCCCAATATTCCCCGCAATTGTCTTTCTTGGTTTACCATCACTATATAAGAGATATGGAAAAATTACAGGACTGTTGAAAATATCTACCCTGACTCAAAGATTTTCAAAAGAAAATTTTGTATTTTAGACTTCATTGCATAAGTCTGTTGCTATAAGTAGTAATAATATTAATTAAGACTGACTTAAGAATCTTGCCCTAGAAGAAAAAATTTAGTAAGGTAACTGCTGCATTTAGGTGTGGTGATAATCCAGCAGTTTCAGCTTGTTTACTCATGTGTTTGAACACAAGGAAAAGGTGACTTGTGTTCCTTTGTTGAGATGGTAAAGTCCCAGGTGGTTTTCCAAGTATTTAGAATAACATACCAATACACAATAAAAAGGAGCAGAAGTGCAGTAAAACCACTATAAATTCTGTTAAAGGGGAGGTCAGTCCAAAATAATTGGTAGAATTAGGAAAAATCTATTTTACATAATGATGTAAATACCAAGAGAGGCTCTTGTGTATAATGGAAACAGAAAAGGTGATTCCTATCCATTTCCTTGGGGGGTTTTGGGTTTGGGCTCTTTGGGTTTGTTTTTTGGGTTTTTTTAAAATTCTTGGGTTTAATAAACAAATAAGTTACAGATGTAGATAATTTTTAGAAGTTGTACTGCATGACTAATGTCAGAAATTACTCCAGTCCGTACAAGGTTGGGGGGGGGGAGCTCCTTGCCCTATTTAGCTCAATTAATAATGAACATTAACGTATAACATTGTTTATTGCATTTTTTACCTTGTGTGTCCAGCACTTGGGCAGACAGGTAGAAACAGTCTAGCTGTATTTTACTGACAGATTCCTCTGGGCATACGGTGTGACTGTTTTGAAGGTACAATTAGAGAAGTGAACTGTTTTCCTGTAACACACCTACTGCTATTTTCATGTGTGATCTAATAACAGATGAGCACTGTTTGCCTGCTTTCCTGGAGCAGCAGATCATGTTTCTTTGCCCAAGGATGTTAAGTGGAATAAGCATTAGAGCAGTGAGCCTGTTTGCTTAGGAAGGTTGGTGTTTAGACAAGAAGGTTATGGCAGGATACAGAGCAGTCTGCAGGAAAAATACTGTGGATATAACTATTCTGGTAGGAGAACTCAATTGAAATGGGGACACTACTGTTAACTCAAGTGTAATTACATTTCTTTGTTGTTAAAAATTAAATCCTGGGCAAGAGGAAAGTTTGAGCCTGAAACTGTGTTTTGAAGCAAATTTGAGCTGATGCCTTTCCAAAACCTTTGGAGGTTGCCAGAATGTAGTCTTCAGGAGGTGCTTGCCTGCTGGACACATTTATGTTCTTTTATTGTCTAACTTTTCTGTGAGTTTATCAGGCAGATTATTTATAAAATATCACCTACTCCAAAGCTTTGCTTCTCTCCCGCTGTTTTCCCCACTAAACTGCAGTTTGAGGGAAGGATTCACCTTCATGTTCTTTCATGTGCAACCTCTGGGTCAGCCTTTCCCTGAGCTTTGGGGCTGGCATTTGAATCTGCATGAAGATCTGCAGAGCATCACTACCAGCATCACTGCTGAGCTCAGCCTTGGCCAGGGCTGGATCCACCTCGGAGCTGGCTACTGGCTCTACCAGTCACAAGGGAAGCTTCTGGCAGCTGCTACCAAACCTTGCCACAAAACCCAATGCATCACCTTTTTGCTCTTTTCCATTGACGGGATGCATCTATTTTGGATACCTGTGGTTTATATTAACGTTCAAACATGACTGTGTTAGCTTTTGCTGTGTTTCAGACAAGTGAAGCTTTAGTATCTCAGCCCAGGCTCTGAATGCATGTTGTCTTTCTTGTATTTGTGGCATTCATGATTATTTCCCTACAAATATTCACAATTTTGTTTTTTTTCTAGTTCCTTATTTACCCTGAAAAGTTATAGAATTGGGTTAAGAATTAAAAGGCTTTCAAAGCATCCTTGTCCTGAAGCAGCTCTGCCAGGCATGAATAACAAATGGATTGTTTTTCAGTCAAAGTGAATCAGCTGACATGAGCTTCTGTAGGGTTATATTTCTCCCATCAAGTTATACAATAATTTAGGTTACCTTGAATCAGTGATTATAAGCTGAATTGACCTCTGGAATTATAGATCATGTTGAACCTTGTGAGAAGATCAAAATGTATATTCTGTTTTAGAGAAAATGTATTTTATCTGTGTTTTGTGCACATTTAGCATGACACTGTGTTGATTAGATGATTTCCTGAAGTTACAATTTAGTTCTTCACGGTCTGACTATGTAATTTTAAAAAAAAAAAATATAATGTGCAGTAAGAAGCTGTACTGGTATTTATGGGAGTTGATTCACAAAAATTCCAGGGTAGATAGAGGTGAATATTTAAAGAAGATATCACTCAATTGAAGATTCTGAGGAAATACTTGCAGTTTCATTTTTAAAATATTTTTTATTTCTCTTCTATATCAGTCAAGGATAAATATGTGTATAATGTTATTGTCTTGTCTGTTATAATCAGTCCCTAAACAGGTACAGGTTTGTAGTTTTTGGATTAAATACTTCTACTAGAAATTGTACCATGGTATAATGAGCCATCTTTTTTTTTTCAACATCTCGTTACTTTCAGTATAAATCTTCTGGAAGGACCATAAATTAATAGGTGGCCTTAAGTAGTTTTTCTTTTTCCCCAATGTGACTATTTAAGGGATAATAGGATTTTTTTAAACTTTGTTAAAAAAAAAAAAACTGCTCACTTCAGAAGTGCAAGGCTTTACTTTTTGCTTCTGATAATTACAGTCCCAAATTTGCTCAGAATTAAACTTATCTGAACTTCCCATTGGATGTCTCTCACATTGGTCTCTGCATGTCTTCACTTTCTTGTGTCTCTTTCATCAGTGCAGTGTCTTATTCCTGCCCAGTGGCTGAAGGAGTTCCAGTGGAGGCTCTTTCAGAAGTCTGGCCTTATATTTTTTGTTATTTTCTCTCCTTAACATCTGGCAAGTTGACATTTTGAAGTTCAGTGCTTTCACTGGGGTGTTGAGCATTCCCTTAGATATTTTCCTGCAAATATGTTATTTTTCATCAGCAGGAAGCCCACAAGTGCTGGGAGGTGAGTGCTGATCTTCAGCCTGCTTAGCTTGGCATGAAGCCCATGTGCCAAAGTTTTAGTGTGTGCCCTGATGGAGTCTCACTGCTGTGGTGACTGGGATAGCTGCTTCAGGACTTCCCTGCTGAGAAGCTTGCAAACAAGCCAGGAAAGCAGTGAGGAAAACTGAGAGCAGCTTGATTCCATGGCTTTGGCATTTGTTGTGTGAAAGGGTCCTATGGTAGCATTGGTGATGATGGCCTGATATTAATCCTGAATACCTCTAAGATTTTCTGTGTTATTAAACCAATGGTGGTGATGTTTGCTAGTGGCACCACTAAGGGAAGGTCGCGAGAAACCTTTGGAGCCCTTTGGAAGAAGCGCTTCACGATCCTGAGCTGTGATTTCCAAAAGAGTGTGGTAACAGAGAACATCAGGAGGCCTCAGGAGAAATTAGGCAAGATAATGTGATTGCTGAAAAATTAACACAAGTTGCAGCTGTACAATTAAAGCTTTAAAAAGTTTTTTCAAACCATATAAAGTAAACAGAAAAACTAAAAGCGACTCCCCAGGCAGGACTAAAATAGATGCATTGTATTTGGTGAGGCTTAGTGCTATGGTATTCAGCATAATTTGAATGTTGAGGTTGCTTTAAAATTTATAGTTGTTTCTAAAAAATTCTTGAAAAACTGCTTCATATTCTATTTCCTGAAAGTGCAAAAGTTCTGCTAAGTACAATGGGTTTCCTTGTTTTCATGTGTTAATTCTGGTATTCTAAAAGCGCGCAAATGGCATTTGTCTTTGGATTTACAAAAACTCCAGATATTCAGAGTTTGAATTATTTAAACTCCCACAACACATGCACTTTTGCTTTTCAAGCTTGAGTTATAATTTAATTAAAAACTTCTGGTGCATCGCTGGCTATTTAAATATTAAAATGTTCCATGGATCACTTTCGATTATCCACCGTCATGAAATTCCTGAAGATGTCAGATTTTTAAGATTCCCAAAGTTGCACTTGGAATTGTCTGTTGATGCAAAGGGGACTGTGATAATTACATACATCCATTAGTATCAGCAGAGGAGATAAACTTTGGGGAGGCTTAATGGGCATGTCTCAGTGACAGCTAGCAAAGAACATTTGGCATGATTAAGGATGGATTTGAATGCACTTGAAAATATACTCTCATTATGGACGCCCAGTGGAAGTTGCACTACAAATGTTAAATTCCCCAGAAGAAGAGTTGTGTGGCAGGGAAGCTTTGAAATCCACTGTGGCCGTCATCCAAATTACTCTCTTCTCTTTGTGTCTTTCCGCTGTCAGATTCACTTTGTGATGCCCAACTTGGCTCCCTGCATCTTTGAAAAGAGACAACCTGTTGGTTTCTGTGTTTCAGATTGTCCGAAGATACATCAAGGACTGGCTTGAAAGGAAGAAGCCTCCATTTGGTGCTATCAGCAGCTGTGTGCTCCTGATGATCATCTACACAACCTTCTGCGATACTTTTGCCAATCCAAATATTGATCTGGATAAATTTAGCTTGATTATAATCGTGTTCATAAGTAAGTTCAGCCCTAAAGTGACTTTTTTTTTTTTTTGTTTCAGGTCTGTAACAAGCTACTTGTAGTGGGGGAGCTGTGTCCTGGCACGGTGTTAGAGTTTCTAAAGCATCTAGTAAACCAGATTGCCAAACTTCTTAGGAGCTGGATGCATTTAGGGATTTGAGTAAGCATTTAGAGAGGAAAGAACCCTGCTATTTAGGTGTGCCTGAGGTTGCTCTGTGGCCTGTTTCCTTTCTGAAAGGGCATAGTAGTACTTTACAAAGATTAATTGGCATTCTGGTTTTGCCTTCTTTGTTTTTGAACAGCCATAAAATACACAGATGTCGCATTCCAAACAGCAACAAAAGATTTGGGGTTGAGCTGTTACTCAGAAGCACTGTTATAATTTTTAAACTGCTCTTCCTTAGCATGTTATAACCCTAGAAACTAGTTGGGAGTTTGAATGTGTTGATCTGTTTCTGTGGATGAGCACATTTCTTAGAGTTTCTTTTAGAAGCACTCAGGTCATTCAGCCTTAAATAACATCCACGTGAGAATAGGCTGCTTGTATCCCTGCCATCAGCTGGAAACACACGCTTGCAGATCCCTCCCTCCCTCCCTCTAAGGGAAAGGCAGTGCTGTACAGGCACTGTCTCCTCTCCCAGCAGGGAATTCCCATCTTGCTTCAGACTGTCCACAGACAGGAGTTTCAATTTGCATGGAGGAGAGGTAACTACAGTATGCTTCAGTATAAATCACATCTCATACTCTAAAACTGTTAGATTTCAAGAGATCACACTATCACCTACTTTGGGTCGTGTGTCTGCATATGCTTCTGTCTAATAAAAATCATGTATCTTCTACAAATCTGACCTCTGCTATAGCCAGTAGGAAATTTGCCCCTGTCCTTTGTGCATCAGATCTTAATTCTCTCCTAAATGTGGGGTTTTTTTGGGATTATGAAACACTATACCTGTGTAAAATAATACATGGAATTATAAGTGGTACAATATAAATGTTTCATTCTGAAAGCAAAGGAGTAGGAAGCAATGCTATGGAGCTTTTTTCCAAAATGGAATAAATACTTTGCACTGGCACCCAAGAAGAATCTTGCACTTAAATCAGTGCAAAGTTGTCAGCAAAAAAGAATAGTACAGAGATTTTCAACTCAATGTGCAGAGAAACCCAGAATGAAGTAATTTTATGGCACTCTGCTGACCACTACTTTGGAAAAAAAAAAGTTCCTTTTTTATTTCAAGAAGACATGTTCTTCCTAGAACAGTTGAGGTATTGTGTTTGCTTCTGCTGCCTTGCTTGCCCTTTATTTCTCTTCAAGACAACTCTGTACTTGTGCCATGTGGAACGAAATGTTTGCTGTGGAATACACTGAAAGTCATATCTACGTGTTCATTGCCAGTGGGCATTACTGGAATTTCTTAGTAAGAGCATTAACATAAGCATTGGAACATATTAGACAATTGGTTGGGGATTTTTTTCTGGAATATTTATAAAACCAAGAACCAAGGAAGTTTTGGTGATGGGTATGCACATTGTATTCCAAAAGAAATTTCTGTATCACCATTGGATGTGTCAGCTGGATGTGTGTATTGTGTTACACCAGGAAGTGAAACTAGCATGAGGAGTTTGAGGTGAAACTGAGTTTGTTATTCTGCTGATTAATGTTTGTATGTAATTTTTATGCTAATATTCTAGCCACAGCAAAATATTCACGAGGAATAATTGGTAGCAACATATGCTTATTGCTTTACAGAATTATGTGTAATAAGGGATTGTTTTTTTCTGTGCATATTAAATTAATGTACTTCGTTGGAGAAAAATTATAATTCAGGAAAAATTGATTGGTCCTTTAGTTCATGAAGGAGGAATTAAGTGCATGCTGAGGTGACATTTATACATTCTAGGAAATGTATGTAGGAGAATAGAAAATGTCACTGGTAATAGCTAATATCCCTGCCATGTTTCCCAGTTGTAAACTGGGGTCAAAATCAAATGCATTGTCTTGACTTGCACTGCCCTATGGGGCATGTCAGCATTCACAAATTTTGCAAGGAGAAGGGAGAGGACCCACCCCAGATTCTGCTGCAAGTAAAAGCCTTTCCCCCAAAACCCTCAAACTCAGAAAAGGCCTGTGCAGTCACAGGGTCTCTCCTTCAGCCTTGTGGGGATTCCCCATGCTGATGCTCGGTCTCTGCAGCTACTCATGGAAGCTGCTCCTTGTATCTCTGCAGTCCAAGGGTGGGCTCTGTGCCCCCCAGAGCCCCTGTGGGTGTCAGCAGAGCTGGCAGAGAGAAGAGCTCCCCCTGGGATGCTCACAACCACCTGCACTTAGAGAGCTGACTGAGCTTGAAGGAAACGTCTGACACACAATGCCCAGCCCAGGAATTAGCCTTTGTCTCAGAGAGAATTCAAACATCTATGATGATCTTCTCTTCCTCTCCCCATGAATGATCATGATTTATATACCCAGTTCTGGGAATGGTTTTTTTGATCATCCTTACACACTGTGCTTTCTCCTGTAAAATAGCAAGTCTAAATGCCCAGGAACCAGAGCATGTCTGACAGATTTTATGTTGTCAACCCAATAAGCAAAACTTGTGCAAAGAGATGTGCAGCATATGCACTAATTCCTGCCATTCATTGTGTCAAGAAATACTTGATTCAGAGGATCTACCCCAGGAAGAACTTTTGCAGCCATAACATTAATTCTGGCTTCCCTGGATACAATGATCTGTGTTGTTCTTCCAGGCACTCTTTAAAGGTTGTCTGTCAGTGGCTTTCTCTGGATAGACTTGGTCCAGCCTCATTTCTGACCTGCAGTATGGGAACAAAAGGCATGGACATGGTAATTACAATTGTGGTCTAATTTTAGCTTGTTTCTCTTTCAGTATTTTCTGTTCAGATGAGCTTCATGTTTTTGACTTTCCTCTTCTCCACAAGGTAAATGAATGTGCTGAATCCCAACCTTTGAATATTTCTTTTGTGTGATGTCTTTGGTTTGGGTGACAAAGTTTATGCAAATGTATAAAGGCAGGTTTCTGAATAGGGGTGACCTCATTTTGATATTTCATATTGTCCTTACTGCATTTTCTCTGTTAGAGCATCATAGGCTAAGAGAGCAGGACCTGAATTCTGTCCTTTCTTGTGTGTTAATTACAGAGTTGTTAAATCTCAATCAATCACTGCTATACCTCATCCACTGAAAAAAATGGATTTGCACAGATGTCACTGAAGGTATAATTTGCCCTGCAGACATGCTGATGACATATGAGAGAGAGAACTCAGTTTGACTTTTTACATCTCAAGATACATTTGCTGTGCTGGCAATTCACTCTTCTCTATATATGTCAAATTTGCTACATTTGTATGGTGATTCTTAAAATACAGCTGTCCTGAACTGATGTTTGGTAGAGCTTTTTTTTTTTCTTTTCTTTTTTAAAGTATCAACCAGGAAAGGCAATTGTACATTCACTTCTCAAAAACTAGTACTGTAAGAATGGTGTTAGCCAGTGACTCAGGGCATCACTGGCGCTGGTTGGAATAGCCACAGCTGTCCTCTCACTTGGGCTTACTGGAATATTTGTTTAGCAGCACTCTGCTGAAAGGAGAGTGCCACAATACATCAGACTCCAAGCATATGCTTTATATAAATTAAACAATATCCATAAGGGAGAATCACAAAGAAGGGTACAGTGTCTTAGAGCTACTTAGGCTTTTTTAGTGCCACAAGAAAATTTCTCTGTGACAAGATCATATCCTGGCCTTAAAAGGCATTTTTAAATAACTTCTGGACTGCTAGACCTAACCTGGGTGGAAGATATGCCCCAACTGTGACATGTAAAATACCTTAAGCAGTAACCAACTCAGTATGGTAAATATTTAGGATCTCATAGAATTACTCCTAATTTAGAGCAAAGAGTGATCCATTGGCCAGTCATATCTCTCTCTCTCTCTCTACATATATATATGTCATTTTCCCAACCCTCCTGGCCTTAGTCCCGATGTTTAAACCCTTAGATATAGTTTTTCTCTGAAGTGGAAGCAAACTCCTTAGTGCAGACTCAATATATTGTCCAAACTGAGCATTTTGTTACTGTTCCATACTAGAAAAAGAAATAATAGGTCATTTTCTCTTCTTTTGTGGAGGCAAGTGGCTCCTGCTGTGACATTTTTGTGTGTTTGACAAAATAAACTTGGCTGGAATAAAGTTGTGTCCTACACACCATTTCTTCAAAATTTCTATCCTTCACATGGGAGTGTATTCATTAGAGAGCTTGCCACAACAGAGAAACAATTCTGCTAAAAAAAAAAAAAATAAATCAAGCACTACTGTTCATTTATGTGTGGAATTATTTCTGTCACCAGACTGATCAAAGTGATGTGAACGTGTGTATGGATCCTCAAAGTAATAATTTTGATAGATGCTGTTTTAAGAAGGTTTTTGCTATCAGAGGTTATTAAAACTCTTTTGTTTTGTAGGAATAACTCTACTTTCACACCAGCAGACACAGTGGCTATCGTTTTCTGTTCCACCCACAAATCCCTCACCCTGGGTAAGTCAGGAGATAAGCTTGTGAGCAAAACATTCATGCCTTGCTGTGTTGAAAAAAAAATTGGTTAAGTTGCTGGTTTTTCTGCTTAAATGGTTTTGGGTTTAATGTGACAAGTACTGCTACCAGTATGATACTAATAGTAGGACAATATTCTTGCACAGGTGAAATTAGTGCTTCCTACAGGGCAGAGAATGCAATCTTCTCAGCTGAGATTTTAGTAGTTGCAGAGTAAGACTGCCTGACTTGTGGAAAGCTGTCTTTTTCTTTCTGTTCTTATTCAGTTCTGTTGCCTAATCCAATGCTGATAAAATTTCAGGTTTGTTTCTGAAGACATGACTAGGTGTATCTGCCCAGTTTGACAGTAAAATCTTACATCTTAAAGCTGGGATGTACAATTAAAAATCAAAGGACATAGTGTATTCAGAAATCACAAATAGAGGACATAGTGTATTCAGAAATCACAAATAGACAATACTCTTTTGCTTAACATGAGCAAAATGTATGTGTTGAAGTCTGCAGATACTTTGGATAGCTTTATTTCTTGGCATTCATTTATCAAAACATCATAGAGATATTTGTCACTTATGACCCCATAGTGATAATAGAATGTTCTGATGGATATTCAGGAAATACTGTTAAATCAGAAATGCTTACAGCCACTTGCTATTGTTTCATCCATTATGCTCAGTCAGGGACACAAGTGGATTGTTTTCAGATTATAAAAACAGATGTTTGGTAAAGCCCATGTGACTGAATATCTGACTCTTTGCAAGAGTGTATCTGTGAAAGAGGAGCACAGCTAGTGTCAATGACAAAGGTAAGAGCTCAGCCAGAAACAGGGGAAGAACAAGTTGGGACTTAGATGTTTTCCAGGTTGGTTTGGTAGAGCAAAATTCACCTCAGGGCTCTTTGCTTCAGCCAAGCCTGTGCTGCAGAACTGTTAGCAAGTGCCTTTGAAAGTCTGTGGGAAGTGGAGGAGTTCCTGGAAGACAAGGAAAAGTCAAACAAAATGTCTCTTTTTACAGTGGAAATTAGGAGGGGATGAGGAATTATAGATCAGTGAGTTTGAACTTCATTTTGTAGAAGACTACTGAACCAAGTCATTAAATAAATTATTTTAAAAGTGGAGGAAGAACAAGGAAATGAGTAACAGTGCCATAGCTTTGTGAAATACATAGCATACTAAACTAAGCTACCTTCCTTTCAGACAGGGTCCTGTGGGTTGCAGGGAAGCAGCAAAAGTTGTGTGGCTTGAGAATGTTACGGCTTTTGATATTTGCACAAGGTATTGGGCTCCACAATTCAAAAATTATGTGGACTAACTGGAAAGAAATGAGAAGAGAGTGCCATGAATGATCATAGACCTCAAAAACATGACCCCAGAGGTAGATTGAGGCAGTTGGCATTGTTGAGGGAAGATAACTGAAATACTGCAGTGATCTTCAAATGCATAAAAGGAAGAAAGTGACTCTGTCACAGTGGACTTTGTAAAGGGAAGGACTTTGTTACAGTGATGATGATTTAAGCTAACAATCAGGGAAACCTGTCTAGTGTAAAACAGTTCAGCTTTGGAATATGTTGCCTATTGATGTCTTCAACCTCCTATCATTGTAGACAAGCCTCAGATGGGAATTAAATAGCTGGAGTTAATCCTGCCTTGGAGCAGAACATAGATTAAATGACATTGGTCTTTTCCAGCCAAATGTTCTACGAAACTGAGCTTGGACTAATAAATGAGCTTGCATTCAGGACAGTTACTCTTGTATTTGTAGAAAGCAACTTCCCACATAAGTCATAACACACTGCTGTGCTTTCTGTTGGAAGTGTATGAACTCAGGGCACAACTGTGATACTACAGAAGAAAAGCTGGAGAAGCTGGTTGTGTTTAACAGCACAAATGTGCAAGTTTCCCCTTCTCTCCCCGGAGAGAATACTTTTATATATGCTCTGTTGCATATTTCTGCCAGCTTGCCATGACACTAAGAAAATAAGCACAAAGCCTTTTTAAATATTTAAGTCCTAAAGGGGCTTGCCGTCACCCCCCAAAAATGAGGACTGTTCATTTCTTTTACTCATTCTACCAAGCATCCTTATGCAGCCTGTCTTGACCTGACTCTGTGCACACAGCTGAGTCAGTTCACTTTTCTTCTGCTACTACACTCTCAATTTTTTATGTTATTTTCTTTTTTAGAAGAACTTAGTTTGAAGTTCCTAGCTCCCTTGACCTTTTGGCTCACATTTTCCCAATTCCAAGTTACTGCTAATATTAGCATAGCCTCATGAGCCAGCTTTTGTATTCTGCAGCTTTCTTCGCCAAGTACACTGGCAAAAATACTTTGGCCACCTTGACTTCAAGGATTCCTGCAGCGTCTTCCCAGCCATAAATACCTTTTTCCCCTAGTCCAGATATCCCATGTCTAAATGTGCAGGTTGAAGTGAACAGGTAGACAGTGGAACACAGTATTGTGGGGCTGTTTCTGAGCTGTGGACTGTTCTGTCAGCTTTGGGGCAGACTGCTTTCCAGTCATCCTGGGAGAGGAATGGGGAAATGCTCCTTTTGGCAGTCCCCTAGGAGCCTGTCCCCTTGGTAAGCCTGAAGTACCTGCTGGTTTTGTGTGCACCCCTGCTCCATGGGTGTCCAGGTGTTCCTGCTGTGTATCAGACTCCAGCTGGCTGAGTTTGGAACCACTGATATTTTATTCTGTTTGGTGTTAGTAGCAGTTCCAGATAACGTAGAGCTGTATAAAAACAAATCTATGTGAAAATAAGGAGTATTGGGTTTTACAAAACCAGAGTGTGATATGAGGCATGTGCCTGAGCTGATGATGCAAACAGATATGTTAACAGAGCAGGCAGCATTTTTTCCTTCACTGAATGTGGGAGCAGAGTAGGTCCAATTGGTTTTTAAGGATTAGCTGTTTCTGAATGACACTTAAATCTTTCTGTGTCCACCCTGGTCTTAGCAGAAACAAGATAAACACAGGCATTTTGGCCCTTACTCTTTTGCCATTCTGGCACATTTCTGCTTGTCCTTAGGTGTTATAAACCTTGCAACAAGAGATCTTATGATAGAGAGAGCTTTTCCTTCCCCCTCTGTCACTGCAGTGCCTGAAAGCACAAACACGGCTCACGCTCTCATTTCACATCTGTTGTGGAGCTCTGCTTTGTTTGTCTTCAAGATCCAGTGGTAATGTATAAATGACCCCCCAACACTTGTACTTCTGCTTTGAAACTGATTTCTCTTAGCTTGGCAGGTGAAACTCCAAATAGGTATGTCTGGCCCATTCCCAGGGGAGCTGAGAATGGCACCAACTAAAGTGGGAGAAGAGCTGACAGCTTTAAAGCTTTAGAAGTGGTAATAGGAGAGGCATGAGAAGACTTTTGTAAGTCACTTTCTCCCACACCATATTATGAAACCAACTAATTCCCATGCAGTGCATGCTCATGAGGCCAACTGCCACTTCCACTGTTGCATCCATGAATAAGTGCTTGCTCTGCACGGAGATGAGTGCTGTTCCCATATGCTGGGTCTTATTTTGTAGACAGAACAGTTGACACACTTTTTGTCTCAAAGATCAGAGTGCAGGGCGTGTTTGTGTAAGGACAAATTACACAGGGTAGGTGCCTTTGTGTTCCTTAGTTGGGAGCACGAGCCAGTACCTCTGCGTGGAGGTGCTTCAGCAGGGTTTTGAATAAACGGCATCACACATGCAGAAAAACCAGTGTTTATTTCCATTTCACCTGAAGAGTGAAGCAAGATGTAAACTTGCAAGGAAGCCAAGATAAATATAGTATCCACAATGGCCTCTGGCATTTTCACCCCCACATTGTTCCCTTTCTCTCCTCCTCCCTGCTCACATATATGCACGGTACATGTGAGCACACACATATGCAGACATTTGATGCATGGCTTTTATTAGTGCATTTGCCATTGATTGATTAGTACTTACTATTAGTACTTCTTCTATTGATTGATTGCAGATGAAGTGACTATTTGACCTTTAATTATGAGCCTTGCTATTGAAAATGACATTGAGCTATGGCTTCACATAATCCATCTGGAAAGCCCGACATGATGCCATTCCCTGGAGTTCATTCAGTGAGAAGAGAAGAGGCCTCAAGGAAGTGCAAAGCTATCAGTGTGGCTCATTTAAAAAAATACTGCAGTTGTTGCTTGCACTTACACAAAAGTTGCAGCCAAATACAGAATGTTATTTGATTTTTTTTTTCAGAGAGTAAATTGCTAGCTAGAAGTTACAACTCTGAGAGGAAAATTCAGGATTGTCAAAAATATATATTTGCTTTAATTCTTGGTATTTACTATGTAAAATTATTTTATCAGCAGAAATCAAAGTACTGTTACCTATTTTGGCTGCCACAAGGGCAAATATTAATATTGGAGGTATGAACAGGAGATTAGTAAAACAGAACAGCAAAAATAACCCTACCTAATATTAATGTAGGGGTATTGTTTGTGATAGAGGATGTATTTTTCCTCATTTGGATTCAGCAATGTAGCAGTTCTCTCACCATGATGCCCTTCAAGTAATACAATCAAAGTTTCTAGCCTACCAAATACTTTCAGGCAAGAATACAGTTCATTCTAGAAATAAAAGCCAAAACACCAACTTTCTTTTGTCTTGTTTTGTTTTAATTCAATTCAAATTTATTTTTTTAAATACTCAGTTTCTTACTGCTCAAGTGTTTGAGCAATGGCCTGTACTTGAACAATTCTTAAAAGCCTGATGTGGTGCACAAGTAGATTGATTCAGAGGGGAATATCTGCGAGGGGATCATCCAGACTGTGGATTAATCAGCCCCTGCCTTCCCCCGAGCTGCCCAGCTGCACAGCGGGACAGAGGGCATCATGCTGACATACAGCTCCAATCTGCTCCCAGGTACCTATAGTTTTCTGTCATGCTTTCTACAGATATCACCTTATAAGATTTTTCAGGATAAAAAATATACTGAAATGCTGTACTAATCCATTGTAGACTCTTTTTTGTTGTATGGTGATAATTACCTCTCTCCTTTAAATAGAAAAATGCTAAAATGTTCTAACTTGTGCTAAGATAAAAGGTGGATGGTTTTATAAAGGAGGCATCTCTTAATCATTCTGTAATAGAAAGGTAAGATGGCAAAATCATGTGTGTTGCCCTAAGCGAGTATTGAGGCTATTCTCTGGTATTTTTGGAGTGTAGAGCTTTTTCTCTGCTCCTGGCAGAGAACTTTCCTCTAAGGCAGTTATTCATCAAGGTCCTCTGCCTTTCACATAAAGATATAGAAAATAATCCTGGTTAATTGCTCTCTGAAAGTTTTCAAGAGTAAGACTTTTCATGCTGTTTTTTACCTTCAAAATTTTCCCATGAGTGTTGGACAGGAAACTTTACTACATCCTGTCACACCTCTTGGTGTTGGTAGTGCTTGAATTTGCATTTGTGTCATTTACAGGCTTTTAGTCTCATTCCTTCCCCAGCTGTCTGATAGGGTGATGTAAGTAAAAATGATCCAGCTACTCCTCTGCCTGGAACTGGTGGGTGCTGTCCCTCGGGGCAGAAGGGAAGCTAATGGGAGGAGAAAGTTTCAAAGAATGAGTGCCTTCTAAAGGCTGTGTCTGGACCCCTCACTGCTGTCCAGAGACTTAGGCACTCTCCCATTTCTGCTTCTGAAATCCCTCAGGAGTGGGCTATGTGGCTGCTAGAACCGTTTTTAAGTTTTGATACGGTGATTCTTTGGGCCAAAATGAAATCTTCTTCTCATCACTTCAGTCTTTGCCCAGCATTTGCTTGGAAGGAACAGTGGGTTATTGTGTGGGCTTTTTTCCTCAACTCTGTGATTCTCTTCTCTGTCTCTGGAAAAATAAAAACCAAGGTATTTGTGTTACATGAGATGACAGTGGGGAGAACAAAAGCATCTTGATCTACTGCACTTTTCTCATGTTAGCATCTTCTTTTTGTAGGCAGGTGAGTCACATTTCTTAGCTTGGCAGTCTTCTAGAGCCAACATTTGGTTCTTACCCACCAGTGTTATCAGTCAGGTTATCACCAAGTACCTGTCATGTCTTCTCTCTCAGCAGACCTCAAAAAATGCCTAGGAAATGCTGTTACCTATTTCTAGTACAGCTGCAAAATCATGTATAGCTGCATATATATAATACAAGGTTTTATATAGATATGTTTACCTAGATCAGAATATTAGCAAGCTGAAATATATACAGAAGATTTCCGTAACTGGAGATAGTGTTTCCTGCTTGCACACACCAATCACCATCTTGCACATGAAAGCATTTCTGCAATACTTACACCATTCCTCACGTGGGGGGACTGCCTGCACAGGAAGTCAAACTGGCAGTTTTGGGTCGGCTGTGGTCACTGGGATCATTTGTGCCAGAGCATCAATCTTATTTTCTCTCATTACTCATATGTGGCTGACCTCTGTTTGTCTCCTTCGGAGCAGAGCATCCCTGGGTCTGAACTTTGCAGAGGGAAATGTGCTGGCAGGCCAGTCTGACAGTAGGAAATGGCATAATCCAGTGAGTTATGGTGGCTTTTGGGCGCACCTCAAATACCTGGCTCTCCCTTGTTTTTTTTAACCACAACTATCACAATCTAGTACATTTAATCTGTTGCAGTTTAGTCAATTTTGACCTCTCTGTGATTCTAGATGAGGAAATACTACAGCAAATTAGGGAATCTCCTTTCCTTTCTGACCTGAAACATATGTTTCTTTGATTAGACCTAGAATGTGGCAAGAAATTCTGTACCAGCTCCCAGGGCTTCCTTTTCATCTGTATAGGTTTTTTATTAATATTTAGAAAGTTTGCCTGCAGCAGTACTAAAATGTGCATCAGAGGACAACAGTTGTTTACTGTGTTTGAACTGAAGAATCTCTCCCAGGAGATCTCATTCACTTGAAGTTTACATCTCTCAATCTCGACTTGCAGAAAGAGATCGATGAATAACAATTGTCATTTCAGAGTTGCACCTCTCCAATTATTTATTTGGTTGTGTGTCTTTCCAGAAGCACACATAATTGGATCAGACACTAAAAACCAGATTGCAGGTTTTTAATGACAGCAAGCTCATACCTCTTTATAATGAAATAAAAAAAAGTAAACACACATATCCATCTGTAAAATGATAATGACACAAGAGCTCTCCCTCCCACCTAAAACAGTTAAAGTTAATTTATCTGCTTTAAGAAACTGCATTATATTCAGCAGACAGCTGACAGGTTGCCCTTGGGAAGATCTATGTTTGGACATGACTCAAGTTGTTGTTTTTTTTTTTTTTACCTCAAGCTGGCAGAGGCTACGAGTGTCACCCATACTAAAGCTGGTGACTATTGAAGATGATGTTGAGTCTCCCTGAGAGAGTTGTATCTACATTTGCTCTCTCAGTGCACCTTCTGGCAGCCAGTCTGAGCTGCTGACTCCAGACACTTCTAAAGCACTGGGTGCAAAGATGTGAGAAATCAACAGCAGCAGTGAAATCTGGAAATCTCCTGTTGCAGGAGAGTTTGGGAGTCTGGAGCAGGGATCCAGCTCTAAAAAAGCTGCCATGACCACTGCCAGCACATAACCCTGTCCACAGAGTTTTAGAATAGTAGATAGTGTCCCACAGGATTTCAAGGTGTAGGGAACTGTTTTCTCAAAATGCCTTCCCAAATCGAACAGTGCAATTTTCAGGCCTCATTTATTCTTTTTTTTTTTGGCTACAGAAATTAGATGAATAAAGGAAAAATTACAGGTTTTCCTTTACAAAAAGAAGTGTTTTCCTGGTTTACTATTTGTAATAAATTTGTGTATCATGTTTTCCTTTGCATCAAGGTTACAGGTGGAGAAAAAGCTTTAAAAAAAATCTGATGAAAAGATAGTATGAAACAGGTTAGAGCATAAACCTTTCCTTTAAGCATAAACCTTGCCTGTCTTTACAAACATAATAAGAAAAATGATAAAACATTATTTTAATGGGTTTTTTTTAAATAATATGTGTAGATATAATCACAACTTTAACACTGTGAAATCTTAGCCTCAGCTGTGTGTGAAAGGCAATAGTGTTCAAGGAAATAATCAAATTAATCAAATCTCAGCTTTGTGGGTTTAGGTTGCTTGTCCATCTCTTTGTCCAGAATTCCTTTCATTAGTTGGTTTCCTGTACTAAACCTCTAAAGAGGGTTTTAAATTCTATTAAATTTAGCTTTGTAGCTTAGTAATTCATAGGAAATTTGTAATTCATTATGAATTTTCTGTCTGTGCTTTGAGTAAGGGGTGTGTGTATGAAGAATCAGCTGGTATTCAAGCAATAAAAAAAGCACTGAAGTGTGAGTGTGGGCTTACAGCATGGCTACATCCACATTGTGGTGCCAAATTAAGAATAAGGCACATATGAAAAATGTCTTAAGGTGTTCAGATCGTTCCTGAATTCCCTGTTAACTAATTCCTACCACCATATTGTCAGCCAGGTGGAGGTGTTCTGGAGTCTCAGACACCAGTCTTCAGTTGTTGGTGTTAAATGTTTCATTGTTAGCTGCTGGTAAGATTGCCTATGCTGTTCATTAAACATCACTTCCAATCTGAATGCACCCACTGAAGCCCCAGAAATAGACAAACTGTACTTTCTTTCTCTTCCTCCCAGCTTTTGCAGTTTTAAGGAAATAAAACTTTGATGGTATCAAGATGTGCTGTTCCCTGGTAGCTGTACTTACATTGCACTTGAATTACTGATTTCTGTATGAGTATAGTGGGCCAGTTACCTGAAGAAAAAGAATGAGCAAAAGCATTCAAAGCATATTAGGTTTTCTTTTTTTTTTTAAATTCTTGTTAGAGTTACAGCAAAAGGAAAATCCTCTTTCACATTAATTTCTCTTCCTCTTCCTCCTTTACTTAAATATTAAACCAGTCTCTTATAGCATAGCATAAATTTTTGCATCCCACAGACTTCATGGCCACTATGTGGCCACATACTGATTAAGGGCAGAGCCTTCCCAGTAATTCTGGCCCTGCAAAGAGGTAAATCATTTAATGTAATGCAAGGGGATTGTTCTTTCCCAAAGAGAGGGAAATCATTTGAAGATTAGGGTCCACACCTCCAAACTGAGTGAGGACAGCCTCCGTTTTGCAGTTTTCCCCTCTAGTTCTTCCAGAGTCTCTTTACACAAGGGACTGTGGGATGTTATCGCCTCCTCAGATGTTTGTACCTCTCCATGAGCCTGGTTTTTGCTTTCCATTACACTTGTCACTGACCTGAAATATGAAAACATACTGGGAAAAAAAATAGTCTTTTTTTTCCCTGAGAACATTTTAGGCATGAGTCTTCTTCATACAGCATGTGTGTGGGCAAAAGGGCACAATTCTCCCTGCAATGTAATATGATCTCATATTACATTGGAAGGTGCTTTCTTTGGCTGGAATGGGAATACTCAGTAGCCAACAAATATTTGCATTGTTAGAGGTTGTCAGGTATCATTTAGCTATCCCCATACCTGCAAAAACTGGTCCTTAGGGAAAAGCATTTGACTTGAATTCAGGGTGTGCTTTGGAGAGGGCATAGATGTAGGAAAAAGATTCCAGTTAATTTGTCAAAAGCATCTTTTTCTGTCATGATCTCAGTAAGTCATAACACAGTCTGAATGAGGGCTAGAAACATCTATCCCTGGTTTGGCTTAACTGAGGACAGGCATAGTGTGTGACCTTCTGTCTCCTCAAAACTAACCACAGCAATGATTTGCCTGGGAAGAAACAGGGAAACCCTTAAGAAAGTTTTCAAGTGAGATGAGCAGTATCTTGCTGTTCTGGCAGCTCTCTGCATGAACAACTCTTTTCTAATCCTCTAAACTGGGCACTGACTGAATCTTACCAGCCCTTCCCACCACGCAGTGACTGGGCTCCATGCAGAGCTGCTCTGAAACTTGGCAGTCAGATTTCACGTGCTCATTTGGCGCTGTCTTTGCAGCATAAATTCAGACCCCCCTGCTCTGGCAGCCTGTGAGAGACTCAGCACAATATAAGCCTCTCTTTACAGGCCTTTTCTAAGATGAAAGAAGAAATAGCTGTTTGACCAATAAAGTTCCTTTCACATCAGTCCCTGAGAGGATCCTTCAGTAAGAGAGTAGTGTGGAGAGCATCAGAGAAGCTATCATCATGCACTTGATTCATTTTGTGTATTGCACTTGAAGATTGTAGCAATTGAGAGTTCTGAAATGCATCCACAAGTACAAGGGAAGAGGTAAAAATTCATTGGCTAAAGCTTTTCTTCCAAGTATTTCCACTGCCTCTTGGTGAAAGTTCTTTGGCATCCTGATTCCTGAATGCCTGATTGTTCCATAGCCCTCAGATGACCTCTCTGTTTTGCCCCAGATTTCTTTTCCTTAGAAGAAATGCTGCAGCGTTTTGTGATGTGGAATGTTTTTCAGTAATGTAGGCAATAAAGGTTTAGGATAAATTGTTTGTTATGAAGACACTGAAGGGAAAAAAACCTATACAGTGAAGTATGGAAGTAGAGCACTAGCAATAATTCTGCTTTGGGTGTGAGAGATAATGGCCTGTGTTTCAGTGGTAATAAAAATGTTCTATTAAGTTCTCTGAACCCATTGCAATATGATAGAAAACAGCAAATGATGAAACAGTGCTTTAAGGGGAGCTTACACATCCAGCGAGCATAAAATAAACATATTAAAATAGAAAAAAAGCCCTGATTTCCAGTACGTATTGTTTTATGATTTCCATCGTGGGTATAGGATAAAAGAAAACTCTTACTTGCTTGTTAGAAGAAGAAAGCTCCCACTTGAAGTTCTTACTTGGCAGATGTCAGTTGAAAGCTCTGCTAAGGAATATGCTGCAATGTCAAACTCTGTTGGGTAATTTTAGACAAATGTGTCATGTGTGACATGGAAATATGGCATGCTGTACATTAGTGATTTCCCAAGTGTTTGGATCAGGTAGTAATGTGCTGAGAAAGTGCTCTTTATCTCTCCACACTGTGTACTTGTATAGCAGTGGGGAAAGGCTTTTGGTAGAAATTACTTTAGTCAGAAAAAGAATCCATTTACAATATGTGCCTTCTAACATCTTTCAGACAATGCATTGTATTAAAGAGGCATTTTTTGATTAATGTTTTATAAACATTTTTCAGCATGACAGCTTAAAGTCCCTGTAAAATTGTAAATGCGTGCATAGTGCTCACTTCCATAAAGTCAAATGCCATCTCATAAAGTCTAGTTGGATCCTGTCAGTGACAGTGACACAGAATCAGAACCTTGGAGCATTAAAATTAATTTGCTTCATTTATATTACTGCAGTGATAGCTAGATGAAAAGAGTCCTATATTTAAATTATCTTTAAAATACCTTCAAATCTTTTAGGGTTTTTTATTATTATTATTTTACAGTTAACTAAATGTAGTGAAGTGCAGCATAATATTTTCATGGGCCTTTTAGGAAATGTGCAAATAGCAAAGGGGAAAGGAGAGGATGTGGGAGGCTGTACTGGGTGCAAAGTGGGAGAAGGATTAAGTAGCTTTCAGTTGAGCAAGTTATTAGAGAAGCAGTGCCCTTTGGCCAGGGCTGATAACCTACAGCCCTGGACCAAACTTGAAGCTCCAGCCTTGGAGCCAAACTGGAACACCCTGGAGCAATGGAGAGCAAAGAGGGCTTTTCCATGCTGCAAGAGCAGTGCTCTCACTCTTCCTTGCTGCTGTGGAAGGTCAAGGAGAAACAGTGTTTCCTTTGCTTTCCTCAGATTTGCAAAGTGCTTAATGTGGGAAAAAAAAGAGCTGAATGAGGACACAAAAAAGGGAGAAAACTGCAATGTGCTCCCTGTCACAGACCTGTGTTCTTCTCTCAGCTGCAGTGGGACTGTGATGTTGGTGCCCCTGCACTTAGTGGAGCTGAGTGATTTTAATGAAAGTACCCAAAACCTACATGGCTGCATGAGTAGAATCAAAGGTCTTGGGAAGCAAACACTTCCAAGTTTCAGCATGGGAAAGCAAGGGAGTGGAGGAAGGAAAAGGAGAAAGGGGGAAAACACAAATAGAAAAAGAACCCCTGAACACCAGGGCCAAAGAGCAAGGAGGAACATGGGAACATGGGGGAGCACTGATAGGAGAAACATACCCAAACAAAAGGGAAGAGGGAAATTTGGTTTAAAAAGCTGGGAATACCAATGGTCTTGTTTGAAAGGGATACCTGCAGAACAATCTTTGGTTTTTCTCCCTTCTGCTGCTGCTGCTACTCTCTGTAGTTCTAGTCAGGTGGGGTGCTGCTGTCTCATCCCACTCCTATCTTTGGAGGAAAACGGGAAGCTTGTTAAACCCCCCCTTTGAGCAAAGATGACCAACTGAGCACCAAAGCACAGAAGACAACTTTGTTATTCAGCTCTCATGATATTTAGCAAGTGAGGGTCTTTGGCAGAGAGTTGAACCAGATCGCTGGAAGCTTGTAATTCCATAAACCACAGCAGCATGAAGGGTGTTTGTGGCATGAGCCTTCAATGTTGTTTTTCTCCCATATATATATGTATTTATATACATATTTATATTCATATATACATATATATATGAGAAAAATGTAGTTGGTTTTGTGTCTCATTTTAAAAGAGGTAGAAGTAACTATTAGAAACTGTTTTCCCTAATTAGATATTTGCATTATATGTTTGGCAAACATTAACAGTCATACTGATGCTTGCAGCTACTACATATTGCTACTAAAAAGTTTAGATGGCGTTTTAAAAAATAAATAACTCTCATGCCGTTTAGTTTAGCTTTGTGGTACTGTTCCTGACACAAGCATTTGTGACTACACTATGGGGATCTCTGTCACAAAATATTTTCTGAGAGAGTTGCATACTGGCAGAGTTGGAATTGTAAAGATCAGAAAGTGCATGAAAAGGCAACAAGGTTGGGTTTCTTTTCTTTCCATTAGACCAGTCCTTACCTGCAAAAATGATTATTATTTCTTCTTTTCGCCAGTTAGCATTTCCTGGTAAATAATAGGAACTTTAATTGCACATTAGTAGCTTCCAGGAACCTGTTGTTGTGACATGTATTTAAACAAGCTGTGAATTAAGAAGCTCTTTCTACCCAGTGATCTAATTATATTGTCATGCTAATTATAGTACTTTGTATTTATATTTGACAACTTTAATTTTCTTTTCCTAGTTTACAGAAAGAGTTTTCCTCTAGAGAATTTACCTTTTAAGCTGGAATTTCTTTTATTTCTTTCAGAAAATGTACAGTTATCTAAAGCATGTCTCAGTCACTTTGGATGCATTCTGTTCACGTCTCTGCCATTAGTTTCTGTGTGATCTTAGGCTAGTCATTGTAGTGTTTCTGATTCTCTGTAGGAGCCCTCTTCAGCTTTCTAAAATGTTTTTGGATCTGTGGATGAAATTGCACTACCAAACACCAGGTACTGTCTTACAAACAGAAATACAGCATGTTCACAGCTTGGGACTCCAGTGTATTTTTCTGTGATTAGAAAATAGAAAAGGACCCACGAGGGTCAATTTGAGATGTAGAAACAGGCAATAAAACCTTTATCTGTTTACAAAAACAGTATGATGGGCATTTGAGGTAAAGTACCTGCCTTAATATAATACAAATGCCTATTTAATTTCTGTCTACATACTATTTACTCCCAAGCCCCAGAAATTAGTGTTAGTAATAAGCAATTGTGTGATAGGTCCATGATGTTTTGAAGGCAATTATAATACTGAAATAAAGCATGCAAGCCTTTATTTATCTGATTTAATCCATCCCTGCAAACATACGCATAGGTAAAGGCTACTAGCATAGGCATGAGATTTTTAGTGGTGTAATGTGATGAAGCTAATAATAATAATTACAAGAAATGGTGCTGTGAAACATCATGAAAATTTCAGCAAGCCCAGACACATGTCAGCAATAGTGGGGCACTGGTGAAGTGAGAATATTCAACGAATAAGCTGTTTGCTCACATAGGGAGGGGTCAATGTTATTAAAGGACATGGTTTTGAGAATGGGAGTTTATCCAAGATATAAAGAAAAGTTTCCATAAATATGACAGCTTTGGCTGATCTGAAGCATCTCCTCCAGGGGAAATGGAGGGTATGTGGCACAAAGCTCAGTGTTTTCTCATTGCTGAGAAAGGAGACAAGGTAGAGCCAGGCTGGATGGGGACTGGAGCAACCTGGTCTGGTGGAAGGTGTCCTTGTGGCAGGGGGCTGGAACAAGATGGTCTTTGAGGTCCCTTCCAGCCAAAACCACCCTGTGATTCTATAAGACACACAGATGAGCTCTGTGAAAAATGTGTGTAGTCTGCTTCACGTCAAGCTTGGTGCTGGCAGAGGACTCCTAGAGTGACATTTAAGATGAGAGAGAAAATAAGGTGCATTCTCAGGAGGCGCCTGAGGAATCACAGCTGCTCTTGTTGGCAGCTGTGCAAATATCTGGTCAGGCAAGACGGAACTGGTTGCAGGTTTTGTCCACACCTGCACTTTGTGGAGCATGGTAGCAAAGTTCCAAGATTTAAACAGATAATTTTGAACAGTAATATGTTCAAAGTAGCATAATTGGTTTCATTACTGCAGAAGTGAATAAAACTTATTTTTACATATCACATCATCAAGCAGGAAGATTGTGCATGGAGATGTCCAATAGAATTAGCACTGTTGAGTGCAAATTCCAGCTCTTGGAAAAAATGGCCCATCTCTAGGTCTTAGCACTCACTTCTTCCAGCATCTAGCAACTTCTGTACTCCAGCTGCTGCCTAACTCTTTGTGGGCAGAATCACTTCCTATTGCTCACCCAGCTGACTAAACCTTTTCTGTCTCATGGGTCAGCCAAAGCAGGGAAGGCTCTCATTTGGATGCTCACCAGCTGGAGGGAATGTACAAGCAAAATATGACCCTCCTCCAGTAGAGAACAGACCAAAGAAAGGTTGCAAACATTGCAAGCAGGTGTTGGGCAGGTTGGATGGAGGACAATCATGTGAACCCAAAGCAGCCCAGTGGGAGGAAGTAGTAAAGAAGCAGTACAGAACTGTGGTCAGCAACTGAACAGTCATGCTATAGCAGAATGTATCAAGTCTTCAGCAGCAGTTTTTATTTACTGCAATATTAGCATAGTTAAAAGAGATCTTTTATGGCATTCCCTACTTCAACCATTCTGCCACAGAACTTTCTCTGCCATGTATGTTTTGTATTCATGTTCTTGCTCATTTGGGTTGGATTTTTAATATATAGAACATTTCAGCTCATTTTGGGATTTCTTTTTTTTTTAATTGTGAAATGTCAGTGCAACATAAAATGCTTTGCTTTTATCTGGAGCTCAAAGTCTGAGGTGAGAGTCTGTCTCTTGTTTTTCTGCCTGCAGGGATTCCCATGCTGAAGATAGTATTTGCAGGTTATGAATATCTGTCCTTAATTTCCGTCCCTTTGCTCATCTATCATCCTGCTCAGATCCTTCTTGGCAGCCTGTTGGTACCAACGATAAAATCCTGGATGGTTTCTAGGCAAAAGGTAAGGATTGCTGGATTTGATTTATAATGACAAGTGTACTGTGAGGGGAAAAATACCAAAACACATGTCCTAAACTCCTGGAGTTCCTTCTATGGTTGGGATTTTTTTATTTCCTTGCTTCCTCTATAACAGTGGTAATCACAGCAGTATCAAAATAAAAGTGGAGAACTTTAACCCCCTGAAAAGGGGATTGAAGAGTCTCTGAAAAAGTTCAAAGCATGAAGTTAGACCTCTACAGTTAATTCAAGTTACAAATTCATTCAAATTATGAATTCAAAATATGCCCCATAAGAATGTCTCCATCCATTAGCTGACTAATAATCACAGCTTTGGATCTCCTTTGTGGAGAAGTGACAAAAATATGTTGGCTGGCATGGGAGCTGGGGAAATGAGGTAAAATAAGGACACTTTCTGAACTGGATTGAAGCAGGATGAAAACTTTTTTTTCCCACTTCCCCCCCCCTTTTGTGTCACCCTTTACAATAGCAAGAAGTCCACAGCAGTCTGCGTCATCCCATTTTGTGCCAAAATTAAGGCATGGGATAACTTGTAGGATTATAGATAACCTAAAGGGTTTGGAATCAACATCACTGATTCAAATTATGCTTATTTCAGTACAAATTGAAGGTATTAACATCTGACAGCCGTTCTGTGATCTATGTGAAATGATTGCAGTGGTTTTAGTCAGGTTCTCAGAATAACCACCCTGCAAAAAGCTAGTCCATGAAATTGAATTTAATGTTGTCTTTTAATGTTCTGACATAATAAAGATCAAGAAGCTGCAGCAACTGAAGCAACCTTTGGCAGCCGTTTTTGGTGATGGTTGAGGTCTACTATGAGAAGCCCAGCTCCATCAGCACCCTGCATTCTCCACTTAGCACGGAAGAAATTTTATTGCTAACACTCATATTTCCAATTTTCAGCAAAACCCAGTGGCTGTCATTTTACAGCTTCACACCACTAAAGTAACCTTGCTGTCTTGCATGCTAAAATCCCAAATCAGTGATTTTCATGTGTTATCTGAACTGTAAAAAGCAGGAAAACTCACAGTTTTCAGAATATACTGAAAATATATTTCATATACTGGTCTGAGTATCTGAAAGTTAAAATCTGAGAATCCAGTGGCAATTATCCATCAGTCTGAAAACATGGGGTTTTTTTAAATCAGAAATTATCAGGGCACTTTACAGGAGGTATAAAGAAAATTCCATGCTATTTCTGTAGAAAGACAGCCTAAAGTTTATGGTGCTGGTGACAGAACAATCCCTGCAATGCTGACTTCTCTTCAGCATCTCAGGAGTGGGGCTGCAGCTCATCCAGACCTCCCTGATTCTCAGGGCAGTAATGGCCTTTAGGGGCTCCTGTCAGCTGCTGCAAATTAAAACAGCCTTTAAACAGCATCAGAACAGTCAACCAGTACTGGAGAGATTTACAGTTCACCAGCACTAGTTTCTTATTCATTAAGCATCAAATAAACCTCCTGTGCTAAGCAGACTGTAATGCCACTGTAGAACCACTTTGGGGGATTGTTGTTCTGTTGCTGCAGCTTCTTCAGTTGGTCTTCTGTATTATTCACAAATGTTATTTTAATTACTCTTTGAAAAAAATCAATGAGGTTGGGTCTGGTACAGTTGCAATAAGTATAATAGAAGTGAATGTTGTGACTGGATAATGGTCTCCTGCTTTGAAAATAAACATGTCATCATCACCCTTGATGTTTATTTTCTACAAACACCTTGGCTTCATTTTGGCATCTCTCTTGCAGAGGGAGGCAGTTATCCAGTCACAGTACTCAACTGCAGTGACATTCTTACTTAATTATGATAGTACATGTGATCGGGTTGTATGAAATTGAATTTAAATATTTAGAGGTTCATCTACACTAAGGTATTTCTACTTTGTAAATATGGCAGCAGAATCTGCCAAACTACAAAGTTAAAAAATTGTTTCCCCAAACAAAGTGTGGAATGATGTCTCCCTCTCCAAAGTCTCTTGCTGAATAATATCCAAAAGACTAATCTCAAAGGGCTGGATTTAACAATAGTTAAATGCTGGTGTTTCTGAGGGGAATATATCCCATTTATTTTTAAAGGTTTGGGGTTTTTTTAAGGGTTTACATTTGTGCTGGAGTGATTTTCAAGCAGTGCTTACAAGCTTTAAGTGTACAATATTAAAGGTTAATATCTACAATAAGAAGCCCCATCAGGCATCTCTCAGACTGAAAATTGCTTGTTCAGCCAACCTGCTGGAAACAAGAAATCAGACAAATGCCAGTCTGTCAGGGCTGTTCTCCCAAAAGACTTTCTTCAGAAAAATGGAGGTTCCAAATTTCAGGAATTTGCTAATTTGTCTAAATTCCTCTCACTTGGGCCAATTTGTCCCACCTAAGAAGGCGCAGAGCTTTTTTTGCTGCTGAGCATACCAAGAGCCAGCATCCTTCCCAGTGCCCCCACTGCTGCACAGGAGCAGCTGAAAACCTAACACTTTCTGAGCCTATCATGTTTGTCTCCTTACTTAGAGAGGCTGCTTCCTGCCAAACTGGAAGCATGAGCACTGGGCTGAACTTCAGTGTCACACACTGAATAAATAGCTCAGCTGCCATAATTGGCCAGCCCTGTGAGGAACGCAGAGCTGGACCCTGCCGTCAAAAAAGAAAGGGGTTTCTTTCTTCCCCAGCAACAATGGAGCTACAAAGATGTCAGGTGTCCCCTGGCAAAGATCACCTCTGGACTGATGGACTTTGGCTTATTCTTACGTTTTCTCAGAAAGGAGGATATAAACTTCAAAGGTGCATGACATCCACCACTGCAGCAGTGATTATCCTCTGAGCAGGCTTTGAGCCATGTGGAAGGAAGCCAGGGACACAAAGATGTTGGCACACATTTTCTTCACTGTCTTTCCTTGAGTGGGTCTGAAGCTCTTCTGTCTGTGCCACGAGTGGTTTGAGTGGGGTCCAAATGGTCGCTTTGTAAAAGGCATCTGAGACCCATCTCTTCTTCCTTCACTGGCACAGCAGCCGTAGTCCTTGTGGTTCCTCTGTTAAGGCTCCCTGTGTGAGGGGAGGTTGTGGTGGGCTATAAGAGACACAAACATCATCTCAGAGCCCACAGCCTGTCAGCTGCACGCTGACTCCTCTCTCAGCTGCTCAGAGGTACACGCAGTGTTTTGTTGCCCTTTATAAATGAGACTCTTACCTTGTGCTGTTACTTGTCTTTTAAAGGTATAAAAAAGTGACTGTTTTGTTTCCTGTTCACAGGCACTGAAATTAACCAGGCAGCCCAAAGCACCCGTGAAGGTATAATTGTGGAGATGGCCTGTGTCACAGTGAATGTATATATGTACTATACTGTACACACGGACAATTGACACAGCTGGGTTTTGTGAATGTTGCTTTAGTGCATATTTTATTTTTTTATATATATCTATCTATATATATATATATATTAAAAGATACCTGTTAAGTGCCTTACAGATGCATTTTTGGCAAAAGCATTGTTTCCAGAAGCCACTTTGTTGGTTGCTGCAAGAAGTTGTACAGTATTTTGGAGTCCATTAGTTTATTTTTCTAACTGAGTGAATGGTCATGACTGACAGCTGGTTCTTCCATTGCCCCTGCTTTGAAGCCAGGGTGCACCAGCAGCAAGTCTCTGTTTTAAACTAGCCAAAATGACCAGGAGCCTATCCCACTGCTGGCTTACCAGCTCTTCTCTTGGGGAAGAGCTTTCTGAAGGTTTTTTTCTGAGATTGACTTGAATTTCTGTGTGACTCTGTTACACTCCCTAGTCATATGACTGTGACATGCCTTTTTCTTCTGAGTTTGTGTATACTCAGCATGGGGCCATCCAATGGATAGAAGCTGAAAAGCATGAATTATTTGCATTTGTTGACACTGTTGTCTAGACATTCCTTCAAAGTTAATGGTATCTCAAGAAAATTCTTTCAATTCCATTGTATGATATTGTGCCATTGTATATCTTAAATGCCTCATAAGCTTCTTCAAAGAAATGGTCTGGTGCTTGGGTTATGAGTGAAGTATTTGTGTTTGCAGCTATGAGATCTTTTTATCATTTACCCCTGAAGAACACGAATTTTTTGTTTTCTTTTTTTCTTCTCCTTCCCCCTGTGCAATGCACAGAGACCTGCACAGAGAATTTAGGATGCTGAAACAGAGCCTTTATTGTAGTAAGCCAAGCTATGTTTTCTCTCTTACTGCATTGGTAATGAATAGTAGCTTATGAGGATAAGAAAGTTGACGATTTATTATTTTTTTGCTAATTAAAAGGATCCTTATAGTAACAGAAACGCTATCTTAGCTCATTTGACAATCAATCACAACTTTTTAAAAAATAATATTACTCTTTTTAATAAACTTAGGTAAAAAAAGAATACAAGATACTATTTCTAGGCATTGAAGAGACAGGAATGCAGGCATATATTTACACATGCAGCCAGCACTACACCTTGTCTGGGAGATTAAGATTTCAGAAACATGCTTTAGTCCAGACTGGGGGGTGTGCCCATCTGCAAAAACTGTGCTGGCAATTGTGCATTAAAATATTAAGTAAGGAAAGGAATAGGTCAATGGGAGATCAATATAAATGCAGAGCTTCCATGTGTGTCATGGTTAACATTACAGCCTAAAGGTGTGGCTGAGTGCAAACACCTCAGAGTAAGTCTGTAGCAAATGGAGATTATCAGAGCTCTGATAAGGCTGAAAGCCTTTACACAAGCTGAAGATCTTCTATGTGACAATAAGCATGTGAAATTCATATCCTTTTGCCTTACTGAAAAACAAAAAATGTGTTTGGTTTACTTAGTCTGTTACTTCCAGTCCTGGGAACAACAGGAAAAAAATAATCTGGTACCAATCCTAGGTGCTTTATCTGATGGCCACTTCCTGTTGCCATCTGTATGAGAAACTGCAGGGAGCTGACATCATTACCCTGTTCAGAACCGGCACACCAAGAAAAGGACCATGTGACAAAGTTATGGGAGGTGGCACATGCTGAATTCTTTCCTTCCCTGGAGAAGGGGATCAAGCTCTCCCTGCTGAGTAGGCAAGAGGGTTGAGGGACACTGTCCACTGCCCATGTCTCCAGGGCTCTGCTCTCTTCCCACTGGGCAGTGGACAGTGAGTTCACAGTTTGATCAGTGCATCCCTAGATAGCACTAGGAAATAGAGAGTTCCTGGGCCAAATTCAAGGTTCCACTTCCTTAAATATTCTAAGTGATAACTGATTCCATATGGGAAAAAATTCCTCTGGGTTTAAAAAACCTACTTGTAGCAGGGGACAGCGTCTGGACTCAGGACAGTTTCTTTATGTTCTACTTCCATAAGCCTGAATTTCCAGAGAATATAAAGACTTAGTCCCAATCCCACTGAAATCAGTGACTCTTTGTGTTGGTTTTGAATGGTGAGACAGCAGGTCCAGAGGCAGTGTTCCCTTTTCAAAATACATAGCAGGAGTTCAAGCAGACAGTAGCTGACTGCGGTTGTGTCAACGCTAAATAATCAGAACACTGCAAGTACCCTTACTGAGCTACCTCTGTGTACTGAATCTCTGCCTTTCAGTACTTCCAACAACTTGCTTAGATTCCACTGAACACATCCTTTGTTTTTGGGGTTTTTTTTCAACATTTAAGATTATTTCAAAGTGTTTTACAATGTAGTTTTGTTAGTCTCTTTACAAAGTCCTTGTTGATTGCTTTGGGGCAGCTTAAATATTGTGTTTGAGTGTTGGAGGTGTTGGTCTAAAGGGAATATCAAGCTAAACTGAAATACATGTTTTAAATTCATACTAAATGAAACTGAATTGTGCACATCAATTCTGTTAAGACTGTTAAGATGTTTGTTTTATGACTTGCTATATGTCTTTAATAAACAGAATGGTTTTGAATTCAATTTTGTTAAAAGGAAAACACGATAAAATTATTTATCCTTCAGGTCACATTTTTACCTCTGTTATCTGTTTTATTCTTTTGTGGGTGAGCTGTTAAACTTTTTCCTTGTTTTTTTAAAACAAAAGCCCTTTAACTATCTGGAAATACTTTATGAACTTGGGGAAAGAAAGTCCTCAGAATGCTGCTAATTGTCATCAATTGAAAATTAATTCATTGAACCTATATAGGTTTTCAGTAAAAGGTTAGAACAACTCTGAATCTTTTCAACTTCCTAGCTGTAATTATAACTGTTATTAAACATATTCAGGCAAAACTGATGGCAAATGAGAACTTTGCCCATGTTACAACATGAAGATTTTCTTGATCATCAACGCTTTCTATTCCTGCATCTCTATAATCCCATCCAGCGACAGCAGAGGAAAAAACCCACCCAAACAATAAAACAGCACTTCAGAGGTCACGGGCAATGTTAGCACTTTGTGTTGAATTACTGAAATATTTTATTTCCCTTTTTGTGCATTAAATTGAAAAGCTTTTGATAACTCCAGTAACTTAGCAAGATAAACAATTTTTACTGTAGTTAAAATCAAAGATGTGGTGGTGTTTTTTCTTGTTGATCCTTTAGTCAGTGTGAGCAGGTTATGTGGTAGAAAGGCGGTCCCAGAGGAAGCTGCGCAGTTGTGCTTGTTCACAGAGCAGAAGGAACTTGGTTGTACAGAAGTAGTCCTACATTACACTGGCAGTCAAGGAAAAAGGAGCTGTTAGTTTTATTTGTTACATTTTTTTGTGGAAATATCTTGACAGCGGGAGGTTAGAAGGCAAGATGAAATATGGTCTGTCTGCAAGCACACTGATTTATGTGCAAGTGCATACGTGCATAAGAGATGAGCAGTTATATATGTAGAAATGACTAGAAAGGGCCAAGTCCCTGGGATACTTTTTTTTTTTTTTTGCAAGACTGCATATGGAGAAAGAGCTACTTTTTGATGTTATTCTGCCATTAAAAATGAAATTTCAGACACTGAATTGTGTTTTGTATTGAATCATAATCTCATACAGAACCCTTAAAGCAGACAATCACAGCATTATATTTGTAAACTGTAGACTGTTTTACACTTAAATAGATGTTGATGCATTTGGGAATTACAACACAGTACAGGGCTAAATCATAGTTTCTCCATTTGGTTATAATCCAAATGCATTTATAGTACTATTATTATAAAGTGCCAGGAACACATGCAGTCCCTAGCAAACACATTAAATAGACAAGAGACTAAATTCTGCCCTTGGTTACACTTGCACATCTCCAGTGCAAGGTTGTTAAGCTGCAGAGCAGTCTCCCCAGGGAAGCTATTTGAAGAGCCCTGCCATCGTTCTAACAAAGCTCAGGGATAATGTAGCACATGATGAGACTAAAGGAAGAGTATTTTACTTTAGATTTGATGGCCTGCCCTTTCCAGCATCTTACAAACCAAATATCTTTTGTCCCTATTTCCATGGGGTAGCTCCAGTCTCCCAGACCAAAACTTACAGCATCCTGCCAGAACAACGTCAGGAGAAGGATGAGGGATGTGGTCTCCTCTTTGCCATTTTCTTGCTTCAACCACACTATTGCTCGTGATCATTAGACTGCGGCTTCTATGAGGAGGCATTTTGACTTAAATTCCTCCAAGTTGATGTGTCCTGTTCCTGTAAAATTCTCATTCAAGAGAGAGCACCCTACGGGATGGTAAGGAATCTTCTGGAGTTGCATGGACAAGCTGTGAAGGACTAGAGAAAGCAATGCTGGGAAATGCAGGTTGGAGGCATTGCTCCAGGCAAGTATGCTTTGTGCTGGCATCTAAAGCTGCAGCAGAGGTCATGAAAGCAGCCTCTGGATTGTTCCTCTTGCCAGAAAGGTGGAGAGTGAGATCTTCAGTGAGAAGTGAAATTAAATTTATTAGTGATTAAAAGGACAAGAGAGATGGGTTGGAAACAATGAATGCCAATGAGGCCTCTCGGCTGCTCCCCTAAGCAAACTGCAGTCTCGGTGGAGCATCAGCGTCTCAGTCCCCCAAATTGCATTTATCAAGTCTGGAGCTGATGGGAGCATGAGTCACCACTTAATTTTCTCATCAGTGGAGGCCAAATTTTCAAAATATTTTTAGACGCATTTCCACAGAGATTTCTGCCAGCCAGTGACCTAAAGAGTGACAAGAAAATGAGCAATAGCTGCTGCTGAATCAGGCTTTGCTCCCTGCCGCCTACCCTTCTGATCATAGTCAGGGGCAGGGAGGGCAGGTAAATCAAAACCTTTTGGAATTATTACACAGAAAAGAGCCCTGCTGCGCTGATAGGAACACCTGAATTTGTTAAGTAACAAAATAACTTGTGAATTCTTAGGCTGCCTGGTAGGTTCAGATGAACTTTGACTGTATTGCTAGCCCCAGCCAGAAGCAGGTGAGATTAGGAATTGATTGTGATCCATCAGCTGAGGGACAGCCCACAGCCAGCAAGCAGCTGCAGCCCACGGAAGAGGCTGTGCATCTCCCAAGGATCCCGTGCTGCTGTGTCTCATCTGCTCTTGCCTGGGTTCAAAACTGCCACCTGGCACAACCATTTGTCACCCAGGTAAGAAAAAGGAAAGAAGCCTCTGGGTGGCATCCTGTGTGGGAGGGCTACACCTAGTATAACAGTCACAAAATCAAAGACCTGCAGATGTTGGCATGCTGGTGCTGGTTCATCTCTGTAAGAGAAAACTTACTATTCATGGTCAGTTTTCTTATGAAACAATTCCAACTTCTAAGGGAAATCAGGTGTCTGGAAAGGGAAGAAAATAGAAAGGAAAGACAATTGAAGGAAAGAATGAAACTGAAAGGAAATTGAATAAAATAATGAAACTGAAAGGAAATTGAAGGAAAGGCAATTTCATTGATAGGATTAAAAAATTATGGATATCATGTGAGAACTGGTATTCTGCCAGGAAAATGCAGGAAATAAAATTTGAGTCCTGTGACAATAATTGGGTATGAAATTCTATTGACAAAAGCTTTTGCAATTCTGTGCTCCCTCTGTTCTTTAGCATTGTGACTGCAGTTCTTCCCTGTTTCTATCCTTTCTCTGCTGCACAGCCCATACTCAAGATGTCACAAAATTGTTTTATTTCCCAATGCCTTCCCTGTGTAGTATTGCCACTTCTTGTCAACACTGCTTGATGAAGTAAGTGATAAACAGTCTTTTTTTCCTTTTTTTTTTTTTTTAAATTTTAGCTTCTCTCAGTTAGCTGTCCCTAACTGAACCTGGTGTCATCATCAAGATGATGCTCTCATCTGTTCTCCAAGCTCTCGTAGAGACCCTGTCCTGTAGCCAAGAAACCAGGGCAGCTTTCCAAGATGATGCTTGGGGAAGCAGAACTCAGCTTTTTGTGCTGACACTGAACAACTTAACCCATGCAAATTACAGTTCTTGTGTTCTTTGTTGAGACTCGCAGCTCCCCTGAAAGGGAACACCCACATGATGCAGACCTGAAGCTCACTGATGGATCCATTAGAGTCACTGTCAGTCCTTTGACAATCCCAAACTGCTGCTGACATATTTTGCCAAGTTCTCCAGCAAATTCTTCCTTGTTCTGTTTCCTGATATTGCTTCAAATTAGAGAAATGTTGGGAGAATCTCTATTTTTCTTATAAAAATTACAAAAACCCATTTTTTAATCTATTTTTGGTCTCTGTTTGCCTGAAAAATTAACTTTAATTTCCCAGAAGTGGCTCAGGACTACTATATTTGCCTCACACATTCACTCTGCCCCTTCTCCTAAACATACAGTCCTTCAGGTACCTCACAGCGAGTTGCATAAAGCCTTTTTTTTAGAAAACAGCTACAACATCTGTTTATCTGGTCCAATTCTCTGATAAATAAAATATATCCCAGAGGCATAATAGCATGCTAAAAATAAGAGTATGACACAATTTGAGCCAGCTAATCTGGTAACTCAGTTTGCTGCAGCTCACGGAGTGTTAATGTGAGAAGCCTGTATCTTTCCAGCCCGGCTGGCTGTGAGCATCGCGCATGGATCTCTCCCCGAGCCAGAGCCAAATCCCACAGTACTGTGCTGTCCTGTGCTCACAAACTTCCTCCCTCTGGCCTCTGCAGGTGTAAAAACCTGGGGGAATTGTGATATGTGAGATTTTGTGTGAGTCAGGGAGCAGAACAGAAGCGCCGCAGTCAGCGGAGCCTGACGTGTGTCGTGTTTGCGATCGTAGCGCCTGTTTGTGACCCAAAACGTGTAACCTCTCTGATTATAAACGGCATAAAGAGCTGTATGTACCTGCACTGTCACATATCAGTGTAGCAAATAATCTCATGTTAATTATCTATCAGGGCAATATCAAAAAACCCAACAAAATTCAAATCTTACTGGTATCAAGATGATTTTTCAGATGATTTTTGGTAGGGTTTTTTATGTTTTCTTTTAAAGTAAGGTGCATACTATGTGAGGAAAAACTCCTCCGTGTGTATCATTATGTATATTAAATCATTCTCCTCTATGTTCCATAATTTGATCACATATTTTTAGGAATGTATTTTGCTTATCTCTGCTTTCAACAGCAAACTCCCTCTGCTAACTCATCCCGTTTGGATTTTTATCTTTCAATTGAATAAGGACCTTGAATTTTGGCATATGCATAAATATGCTCCAGTATATGGCAAGCAGCAGCTTCCTATGTTTAAAAAATAAATATAGTGAAAAATTTCAATATTTTTTAATACTGGTGAAAATAAAATTTAGTCTGTCAAGATGGCACAGTGATAGTCTTTGAATAGATGCTACTTTGAATGTGTTTTAATTTTTTTTTCCAGAAGCCTCAGTTTAGGAGTTTATTTTCTTAGTAACAAAATATTTGCTCTGAACAATCCCGGAAGCATAATACATTAGTAGAAAGAAAAGAGTATTTATAGCCAGTAATTCAGCTGTTATAAATTATGACTGTAAAGAAAGAGAAAAGGGTTCCTTTTTAAAACTTGCTGCCAGATTCTGGTACAGCAATGCTGAGCAAGTTAAGTAATGTTCTTCTGATGAACAGTCAAGTCTGGAGCAGTTTTCATTTTTAAAAGACTTTATTAAGCATTTTTCTCAAACTCATCTTTTTTGTTCTGTTTTGAGCAGACTTCAATCTGAATAAAACTCTCAGTGACTTTTTAGCCTACATTAAATTCTCACTGACAAACAGATGAGAATTATTATTGATTTTCTCCAGAAAGAACTAATAGGCTTTGCCAAATGAATCATGCAGATCCTAAGTGTGCTATTCATCTATTCAAATCAGTCCTTTGACTTGAAGTGAAAAATTTGGACTGAATGTTGTCCTGGGCGTTACTATTGTTTGGTTTTTTTTACAGTTTGGAAAATGAGAGGGCTGGCAGGCATGGATTCTTGGTAAGTGTGGATTCTTAGTTTCTAGGGAACTCGACCACACCTGGAGACTGGAGCTAACTGGTTTGTGTTAATGAGTGGCTCAGTTATTTATCCCTCCCTGGTATTATGGAGCACCCCAAGTCTCCTGAGAAGCCAGAGCTGACAGTGGAGTTGATCTCCTTCAACTTGGACTCCCTTTGTGTCTGTGTGTCTGTCTGTGTGTCAGTGACGGCCCAGGGCCCTGACTAGCTTCTGAAATACTCCAGCATCTTCCACGGTTTCTGTTCCCTCTGTTCTGGAATTTGTAGATACTTGTGCCCCTCCTATCTTTCAAGAATACATTGTAGATAATTATTATGTTTATTTAATTAGCTTTTTGTTGATTTGAGCTTATTTGGTGCAGTCACTGGTGCTTTTGCAGCACACATTCCATCATCTGATTTTTTCCTAATTAATGGAAGAGTCTGATCACCCACTTCCAACTCGATTTTACATACCCTTGATAATTTTTTTTGTTGTTGTATCGGAATTGATTTAGAGTTGAAGCATGTCTCAACTAATTGCAAGACATAATACCACAAAACTGTATGAATAAACAAATATTAATATGTACTTAACATCTACACCTAGATACCAGTGTTTGTACCCACACACAGAGGATGCTGCTACTGGCTGAAATTAGAAGACAGGAACAATGTAGTTTATCCAAAGTCTGTATTTCTCTAATAAATTTCAAATCAGCATGAGACATATATCCCATTCAAATATTCATCTGTTTAGCATCTTCACCAAAAAAAGAACTGTCTAGATGACCCTCATGCCAGCAGAAGTTGTGGTTCTAGCTGATATTACTCAATTAACATTGTATGAGATTTCTCCAAATGTGTTGACTGCTGTATCCATCTTAAAGGGAAAAACAACCGGAAAAACAACCCAAAAAACACCCAAAAAACACCCAAACCACCACAAAACCCAAAAAACCCCCGACCCCACAACGCAAAACAAACCAAACAAAAAAATCCCCCAAAACAACAACAACAAAAAAACACCCATATCCTTTTAATTTCTCCTGTTTGTTACTAAAATAATGCATTATGAATCTGCCAAGTCTTGCAAGCCAGCACAGTTTCATATTCTGGGCACACCATTAATTTTCACAGGAAAATATGTGTTTAGAATCACTAGGTCTGCTCAAACATTGAATGCAGTTATTTTTCAGTATTTTCCATACATGAAATTTAGCTACCTTGTTGTATCAAAAATCCAGCTCTACTGGCAAACAAACACATTTTTTAAAAAAGCTGGAAGAGGAAAAGGGGAAGGAAGAAACCTATGTGTGACCTCTGGTGGTTTAAGACTTACTCAGAATACTGTACCTTCATCAATGATTAAATGGCTCTCCCTTTTAAAATGTATTGAGCCCTCATTTTTATGTAGGTGGATATTACTACCCCAGAAATTCAACCTCTCACTGAGAAAAAGGGTGATCATAAGAATGGGAAAACAACTCAGATAAGTAAAACCAATGCAAATGTTTCACCAACTCCTTAAAAGAGACTGACAATCTGAAGTGTAAACACATGGGGTCCATATTTCCAGAAATAAGAAATTATGGCAGATGCTCAACTGCCATTGACACATCAGGTAACCATCACTCTGGGAAGACAGGTACTCTCTGAAAACTGGGCACTTTTAATAAGATTGAAAAGAAAGTGCTTAAACACTAAGGTGTCCAAAAATTTAATTTGGTTTGCAAATACACATTTTGACTCTTTTTCAAGTTTCTCATTGTTTTCTTCTTTGTGTGTGTCTTTTCCTTGCTCTGTCTGAAAACAGAAAAAGGGGTAGAAAGCACTGTGTAACTAGAACAATATGTGTATATACACATATAAATTGTATACATCTGTATCAGTCAGCAGTTTAATATTTAGATACCATTTTGATTACATAGTTTATTTTTTGTTTGGTTAAGGATCTTCAGGAGGTTTTCAGAATATATGGGCTGGCACGGAAAGCAAAGCTAGATTTTATCAGATGTATCTCAATGCTTCCTAATACCATGTGCTTTCATCAGTTTTTTCTCTATGCCTTGTTCTTTGTAGGCAGCACTTAGTACTTCATAGTCCTTCAGAGAGAGTGCTGACTGGCTGAGAACTCATCCTGGAGAGCAGGGACACAGGTATTTTCCATTTTAGATACACAGGCCAAAATACCACACATGTATGATCAAACTGACTTTTACTTAGGTACTACATGATAGGAAAAGTCAGTCAAATTGTCATATTTTAAAGAATAAAAACAAAATTGTCCATCTTGCTGGCAAATGGATCTGTGCTTCCCGTGCTGTAGGGCCTGCACACCCTCATCCTGCAAGCAGAGGTGCCTACAAAAAAGTTGGAGAGGGATTTTCTATAAGGACAAGTAATGAGGGAATGATTTTAAGCTGAAAGAGAGGGAATAGTTTCCAGCTGAAAGAGAGCAGGTTTAGAATAGATATTAGGAAGAAATTCTTGACTGTGAGGGTGGTGAGGCACAGGCACAGGGTGCCCAGAGAAGCTGTGGCTGCCCCATCCCTGGAAAAGTTCAAGGCCCACTTGGATGGGGCTTTGAGCACCATCTGGTGTGAGGTGTCCCTGCCCAAAGCAGGGGCTGGAACTGGATGATTGTTAAGGCCCATTCCAACCTAAACCATTCCATGGTTCCATGTTGCTCCCTGTGCCCCTGTGCCAGAGTCTGCAGTGCCCAGACCATGGAACCGATTGCTCTGTGACATCAGCCCAGGGCCGCGGGCGCTGCAGTGCTGGTGGGCACTGCGGCTGTGCTGGCACACGGAGTTCTCGCTCCTGCAGCTGGCACGAGCCACGGGCAGCAATGCTGCTGTTCTGCTTCCTCGTGCTGCTGGCCGCGTTCAGGCCTGTGCAGGGTGTGTGGAACACCTGCGAGTAAGTGGCTCCAGGCTCTGGGAGGGAGCCTGGGCAGCACTTGGAGGCTGCCTGGAGAGGGCCTGCTTGTCCTTCATGGCCAGGCCACAGCCTCCCGAACCCCATGGGGAAGCCTCAGTGCCTTGGGGACAGGCACACACCCCGTGGCCTTCCCTGGCGTGCTGTCCCCACACACCTTGTGGGGAGCTTCTGCTGGAGCAGCAGCAAGCCATGGAGCAGATGGAAATGACTTTCTACTTGCAGAGGGAGCTGTGGGCTCCGGCCCTTGACTTCTGATGCTGAGCGAGGCATGACACGCGTCGTGGGTGGCAAAAGTGCTGAGTCAGGGGCCTGGCCCTGGCTTGTCAGCATCCAAGATCCCTCGGTTTCAGGCACGGGGCATCTGTGTGGAGGGTCCCTCATCAGCACACAGTGGGGCCTCACAGCAGCCCACTGCTTTGCTGAGTCCAGGTAAGCAGGAGCAAGAAACAGGGATATCCCCACAAAATCAGCGGTGCCCTATCATGGGTGCCCTACCAGCAAGTGCCGTACGCTTCTCCCATCTCATTTCTTTGCAGTATGCCCAGTGCCTGGGCAATGCAGAGCCCAGCTGAGAAATTGCTCAGGAGAAGGCTGGGCACATGCCACTGCTTCCTAGACATTCCCAGAGCCTGAGGCATGCTAGAGCAGTCACCGCCTCCACAGTGCTGCTTTCCTCTCTGCCTCAAGAAGCAGAAGGCTGGTCACTGCTGGGCTGCCACAGCTCCAGGCTCTGCTGCCTCTCACCCCTCTCTCCACGTGCCCTCAGGAACATCAGCGCCATGCGCCTGGTGATCGGGGCCACCCAGCTGACTGAGCCGGGCCCTGAGGCCCAGGTGCGCCTGATTAAGCGGCTGCTGATTCACAAGGAGTACGGTCCTGCCGACCAGAGCAACGACATCGCGCTGCTGGAACTCAACGAGCCTGTCCAGTGCAGCCCCTACATCCAGCTGGTCTGCGTGCCCAACGCCACGCTGAACGTGGCACAGCTGGAAACCTGCTATGTCGCTGGCTGGGGTGCCACCACTGCAAGATGTGAGTTTTCAAAAATAGAGGGCAAGCTCAATACACTGTGAAGATGGGTTGGGCTTCTTGACAGCAGAGGCCAAAGCCAGAATAAGGCTGCCCACTCTCTAAAAGCAGACGGCAGGGACAGAGAGCTTCAGCACCCCTGTAGAGGCACAGCCAAACCCTAGGGAAGGGGATCGCCTCCAGATGGGGAAAGTGGCAGGGAGCTGCCGGGTTCTCATTCCTTTCTGTGCTCACAGCTCAACAATCAAGTGATGTCCTGCAGGAGGCCAAGGTCCACCTTATCAATGTCCAGGTCTGCAACAGCAGTGAGTGGTACCAGGGGGATGTCCATACCCACAACTTGTGTGCTGGCTACCCAGAGGGTGGCATCGACACCTGCCAGGTAGGAATGTCACTCAGTGACAAGTCACTCAGCCCCCAGCAGCGCAGGCAGCACCACCCCAACACAGTCCAGCCCCTGCTTTCCCTGGCCAGTCACTCTCATCCCTGGCACCCCACCTTTGCTGGGGTTTCCCAGCCATTCCCCATGTGCAGGGCCTAGCCCAGGACCTCCCTTGTCCCAGAGGCCTGGCACTCTGCCCAAAAGGCCCTGCTAGTGCTCTTTGCAGTCTAGAGATCCAGATGCCAATGCTGGAACATCTGTCCTCTGCACATCCAGAAGCACTGTGCAGAGCTGAGAGAGAGCCTGACTTCATAGGCTCCCAACCCACTCCCAGCCAAGCTTCTGGAGGCTCCAGCACCTGAGCAGAAGCTTGCTCAGCTGAGAATACAGCTCTGTACAGGGCTGTGAGAGAGAAGGAGGCAGCACCAGTGCTGACAGGGGCCACCCAACACCCCCTTAATCCTCTCTGGTTCTCTGCAGGGTGACAGTGGGGGTCCACTCATGTGCCAAGACAACAGCGCTGACTTCTTCTGGCTTGTCGGAGTGACCAGTTGGGGAAGAGGCTGCGCCAGAGCAAAACGGCCTGGAATATACACTTCTGTTCAGCACTTCTATGACTGGATTCTGGTCCAGATGGAACTGCTTCCACAAGTAGAGGCTTCTCGGTCATGGAGTCATTATCCAACCACCTCACAACCGTGGATTCATCATACAAATGCCCCATGGCCCACTCAGAAGCCATGGCCAAGACCACCTCCCACTCAGAAGCCATGGCCGAGACCACCTCCCACTTATAAGCCATGGCCAACAACACTGCCTGCTCCAAAGCCATGGCCAACAACACTGCCCACTCCAAAGCCATGGCCAACAACACTGCCCACTCCAAAGCCATGGCCAACAACACTGCCCCCTCCAAAGCCATGGCCACCAACACTGCCCACTTCTAAGCCATGGCCAAAACCAACCCCCACTCAGAAGCCAAGTTCGATACCCGCACCAGTGGAAGAGATTAAGACCTGCCCATTTCCACTCAAGAAGCTGATGGAATTCTTCACTCAGATGCGGGACCTCCTGAAGAACCTACAGGGAATTGCAGGTTGAGCAGGAGAATGGACAGGATCCAGTGCAGGTTGCATCAGACCATGACTGTTTCCTGCTGAGGCAACGCCTGCTGATCCAAAGGCCGCCTCAGTGCCGAAGGCCTGCTCTGTCTTGCCCACGTTACTCCTCTACATGTATGCAAGTGCTAATGTTGACTTAGTTGCTGAAATAAAGTTGCCTATGTTTGTGGTTAACCATGCTTTCAGTCCAGTTTGGTCTCTTGGGCAAGGCAAGGACTTCCTTGCCCAGGACCTACAAAATGAGGTTGCCTCAGACCACTTGGGCACAAAGGGAGTCACTCTAAAGGGCTGGAACTGTGTCTGATCAGACAGAAGAGTGCTCAGAGTCACAAGATGGAGAAGACTGGCACATCAAGGCTAGGAAGAGGACAGGAGGAGACAATGCCACATGCAGGCACCTTGGGGCACATTGAGGCACACAAGCTGGTGACTAGGGCCTGGCAAAAGCCTTAGCTAACGGAGCAGACCTGGGAAGCTCCTGAGCATGACAAGCAAAATTTCTGACTGTCACAAAGACAGGGAGAAGCTGAAAGGAGCTACAGTGCCCTAAGGAAGAGCAAGATTTCACAGGTAGCAAAGGGACATTGATGTGTAAGGTGACCACACTTCAGAGTGTTTGAAGGAAGAGTTGGGGTCATTCTGGGGAGGAGAACCTGGTAGGAGCAGAAGGACCCAGGAAACTGCATCTGTATTGCCATGGAAGGCCAAGGTGAGCTAGTTAACAGCACCTGCAACACCAAGTCTGTCCACAGGTGGGACAAACCTTGGATTCAGGGGGAAAAGATAGCAGGGAGGAGAGAAGGTCAGAGAAAGAGAGGAGTCAAGGAAGATGAGGGGGATGTGTAAGCATGGCAGATAGGGAGAAGGGAGGATCGAGGAGCCAGTCTCACAGACACAAGCTGCGTCCTTGGCCTCACATTCCAGGTGCCACAACTGCCCTTGTCAGCGTGAGCCCAGAACAGCACTAGCCCTTGTAGACATCAAGGACAGGGAGCCTCCCAGAGGGTGTTGCTGTGGCTGACGTGGCCAGCATGGACCGTGCTGCATCCATGTCCCCCATGCTTTGCACAGGAAGGATGACACTGTGTGGATATCTCTGGCATATGTGACTTGTGCTGCACTGCTTGCCATGGCTGTAACCAGACTGCACGCGTGCATGCTGTCTGCAGGAGCCGTGTGCTCTAGTGGGTGTTTTTTGGGAAGGAGCTTCTGGCAAGCAGCTGCAGAGTTGGGTGGCAGTGAACCTCCTAAAGAGACCATGATACCACACAGGGTGTTTTCCTGCAAGCTGTTAACAGGAAGTTCTGTGAGCCCCTGCAAACAGAGGGGCTAAAATAAAGGTAGAGAGGGACTTTTTACAAAGGCAAGTAGTAATAGGACAAGGAGGAATGGCTTTACAGTGAAGGTAAGTTTAGAACAGATATTAGGAAGAAATTCTTCTCAACCAGAGAAATTCAGTGACTTCAAAGCTGCACTCAAAGCAAATGTCACAACCATCTCCTCCTCAGGAAATGGAAAAGGCCTGTCACAGTCATTACCATGACACGAGCACCTACCAGCAGCTTCCAACTGCTCATTCAAATGCCAAGTGACAGGCAGATGTTTCCAGTAAGAAATACAGTCCTCTCAGAGCCTTGGGTTTCATCATCCACCAGGACAGCATTGCCTCAGCCTTCTCTGGCCGGGGCTGTGACCTGCTGGAGTCACTTGAGCTCAGCCGGGCTCAGCTCTGACCATGGGGCCCAGACACACCACGTGGCACTGCTGGGACTGGAGAGAGGTTTGCTTTTCCTTGTCACAAACGTCCTTGTTAGCAGGAAGCTGTCAGGAGAAGGGGACATAAGACAACTTCCACCCTGCCTATTGTTTTCCCAGCAGCGTTTGTAGTGGATTTCTAAAAGAAGAAATCCCCACAAACTGCAGTTGGGAATTTAAAATAGCACTGGGGACAACGGTGTATGCTCTCTAGTGGCTTGATAATTAAGATAGAGTAGAAACCATTTAAGTAGAAATGCCACTGATAAGTGCAGGGAAGGATTACAAACCCTCCCTCCGCCCGAGCGCTCCCCGCCACGCCGGGACGGGCCCAGACCGCGGGGCCGCCATCGCCGCGACAACGCTGCCCCCTGGCGGCGGCCGGCGGGAGCGCGGGGCGGCCGGCGCTGCCCTGGGAATGCCTGGGGATGGATCCCTGAGCATGGATCCTGGGGATGGATCTCTGAGGATGGATCCCGCGGCGTGGGCCCGCACGGATCCGCCCGGGAACGCAGATACTGCACGATTCTTGCCCCGAGCCGCGCGGGCAGACACCGCTGCAGGCAGCTGCTGCCTCTGACACGTCGCGTTGGTGCTGCCTCAGACACTGGCAATTACTGGTGACCCCTCACTCCGACTGGGTTAAATATTTTCCCACTCCGGGCCGTGTGTTTGCACAGGAAGGATCAGCAAGTCACGTCTGCTGCCGTTCCCTCTGCACCAGCTGCCCGATGTCCTTGGTACCTGGCCATCAGTTCTTAATGTACATCAACATGCTCTGATATACAGCCAGCCTGATCTTTGACTCACCTTTGGAACAGCAACACATTTTCTCAACAACAAATTATACTTTGACATTAGAAGGTGGCAATCTGTAATGGATATTGCAATCTGAAGATTGAAAGAGACTATCTGTGATCTTTGTCCTCAGCCGAGCAAGCTGGAGTCTCTCTTCCCTCCTACACATTATTTGATTGTGGGACATAACCTTGGGATGTACTAATAATCATTAGTCAGAGCTGATGTATCCGTTACGGGCCTGCCCTGCTCGGGGAGGGAAACACTCTCTAGAACAGTAGTAAATCAGCAAAACATGCACTTAAATATACAGTAAAATGTGGTTTTAGACACGGTCCTTCATACATCATGTAGCAAAATGTTTTATTGAGAGAGTCACACACACACTAATGAGGAAAGAGGGCTACCAAGACAAGACCTGTGGAGGGGAAGCAGTTCGGTGGCAGGAAGGGGCTGGGAGAGATCTCTGAGCAGCTCCTGGTCCAGGGGAAGTTGTGACTCCCCAAGTCCTTCTCTGCCCTCTCCTAGCCTTGGACGAGCTGGCAGGAGAGAGAAGGGAAAGCAAAGGAAGGAAGAGAGTCCTGTAGAGCTGTCCAGACACAACGAGCCTTAAGAGCCTGGCAGGGGCAGTGAAAGGGTCCACCTTGCCAGGAGGAATGAGAGGTCTGTTCTGCTGTTCACCAGCTTTGCAGGTCAGGCTGCTACTTTGTCGTTTGGTTTTGCTGCTAAGCAGCTGTCTTTTTGGAGCTGAATGTTGCAGAAATTGTTAGAGCTTCTCCTTTGCTTTTTTACAGGCATTTGTCATTATTATTTAAATGTGAGTGAATAAATAACACATGTATCCGCTGAATGTTTTACTCTCTGGGTTCCTGACCTTGCTGCTTTGTCTTCCTTGCTTTTGTGGTCCTGACTATTTGCAGAAACTGTGCCAAAAGGGCTGGCCAAGCCAGTCAGCCAGATCTCTGAAATGCCTGGGGCCACATCCCACACTGATCTGGGAGAGCCTGAGCTCACACATCCCTGCTGACCTTGATTGCTGGGCCCACAGGGCCCTGGGGCTTCTCCTATGAGTCTTGTCACCCTTCTTGGAGCTGGCCAAATCGGTGCATGTCTGGCTTTTTTTGCTCACTATTGGCAATTCAACCAATGCTGGAAATGTCTGTGATGTCCAAGCTTTGGATCAGCTGTCTTGCTTAGTGCAACCTCTCCACATTACATTTTGTTATTTCTAATTTATTTTTTTCTTGAGTAAGTGTAGCTCAAGCATTGCACTAGTCATAGACATTTTTACTGCCGAAACTATGTTTGATGCCTGTTTGGCTGGTGGGGAGATAGGCTCAGGGGAGGTGTACATTAGCTGCTTTCAGTACTTCTGGCCCCAAACCATGTCACTTCGCTGAGGGATGACAGCCTGGCATGGCCCACAGGTGACTGCAGGCTGAGCTGCCCTGGAGGAACTGAAATCCCAATTCCAGCAGAATGTCTGTGACCAGCCCAGTCATGCACCTAGAGAGGGATATAGGGCAAATCTTTCACGTGTCTCTTCAGTAAATATTAGAGTGGTTTGTGCCTTTGTTTTCCTAATTCTGACATGTTTTTCTCAGAAATCTGTTACAAGAATGAGCACAGACTAATTTCCATATAAGGTAAGTCAGTTAAGAATGAGGATGATTGAATGATTTGCCTTTTAATAAATTAACCAGTGCTCATGTTTTTAACAGCATTAAGAAGAGATAAGACCTCCATTCCTCCTGTCATGGCAACTACAACAAACAGAACATCATTCAGAAGTCAAGAAAAAGACACAGGCACTTTAGGTCTCAGTCAAGAGAGCCACAAAGTAGCAAAACTCATTACTAATTCAGAGGAGCTGTATCCCTCAGAGCTCACCATTACTGGTCTTATTGTTAATAACACTGGAGCACATCAATTTAGCAGAACACAGAGTTTGGCAGAAGGCAGAATGGTGTTGAAGCGCCACTCTCCCAACCAAGCACCTCCATGAGGCCTTCCCTTGCTCTAGTCAGCCTAGAAAGAGGCAGTGCTGGGTTGTGGGGAAAGAGCTGAGAGGAAGGTTCTGGTTTTATAGCCAGAGCAGTCTAGTAACATTAATCCTAGAGAAACAGTGAAAGAGGCCATAGGTATTTGTAATTTATTCATAAAGAGCTATGCCATCATAAGAAACTTTTTAAAATAATATGTGATAGTTCTTTAAATATTTAAGAGTTTGTTGACCTATTTTCTCAGTTAATTAGGATTTTTTTTTTTGGCTGCATTAACAATGACTTGAATGCAGTCTGTTTTAGTCACTACACAGTTCAGCTACACTGGGTTACAGAAACATGATTTCTTTCTAAGGCACATGACACAGGAGTGCCATTGTAAGTGTCTAGATGTGTGCTTAAAAACCTGGAGACTTGCTAGTAGGTAGAGCATAAGCTCAATTAGTGAATATAAAACCATTCACCTGGCATCCTTCTAGTCCTAAACCAAACTTTGTCTTTTCAATTACAGCACTACCCTTGTTTTCTCTGCAGCAAAGGGCTATGGTGCAGTTGCCCTTCTCTTCAAAGTGCAGTGGTTGAGAACATCAAGCTCATCTCTGCAAGCTGCATTTGTGAGTACATTTATTTTCTTACTCATTTCTTTTGCCCAGGCCTAGAAGTGAAGTTGATAAAACCTTGTCCATGTGTACAGCACAAATCACAGTGCAGCAGTATGGTCAGAAACCAGATCTTTCTGAATGCTGGTAGAAGGCACTGTTAGGAAAAGCTGCACTCTGTGCATCATGCTGGAGCTGGAGCAGGAGAGCTCATGTCCCACCTGCCTCCTCTGAAGGCAGTGGTGAGATAAGGGAGGATGTAAGAGCAGGATGACTGACTATCCAGCATGGAGATAGGCAACTAGTGGGAGATGGCCACAGGGCCCTCCTGACAGAGGGGAAGTTGCCACCAGGAAGGCTGGGTGAACCGTCGGAGTCCTGTCATTATCTGCTTGGTTCAGGGGGATTGCTGTGGGCTGTGAATTAGCCTGCAGCACCAAAATGTACATTTGTCCTCCACTGCATGGCTTGGGAATGATCAGCTCTGAGCTGATCTACTCTAGAAAAGGTCACCAGAGGGGTCAATTCGTGCTCTCTGAAAGGCTCTAAAATGTACATCTCAAGAGGATCATTATCAGGTCTATTTCTGGCTCTTTTAAAGCTGCAGTAAAATAAAACTTTACCCTTGCTGTTATCACCTCTCCTTCTTAGGAGGTGTCCAGGATCATGCTGGTTTCCAAGAGTTGCTTTAGGGGTCTCCTGTGGAAAACCACATGGTCAGAGAGAAGTTAGCACAAACTCAGAACACAAGGGTGGTGTTAACTTCCCATGCAGCCTTTGCAGGGCATCTCCAAAGCGACCTGGGAAGGGTACTTGTCAGTCCATGTTTCTGCACAGTGTCACTGAACTGACTCAAAGTAAAAGACTAAATAAGTGTTAGCTGTCAGGCTTCAGCAAGCTTCTTCATCAGGTGCAAATGGACAGGAAAGATTTTCTTCCATTTGCACCTGATGAGGAGGCATGTTTCTCCCCCAAAAGCTGGTGTCTGCCATGCTGTGTTTCACTCCATGGATCAATTCAGAGTTCTTGGGATCAATGTTCTCTATTAATGAGTTATTGCTTTTTATTTTCAAATTGCAGCTTGAAATCTTATGGCAAATATTTGTCATCCAAGGGATACCAAGTGCACGTAATCAAACCTGTAAGCTCTTAAATGAGAATGGTTGGGTATGTGGTTCCTAGAAAGAAATATAACACTAGAAACTTTTTTTCTGAGATTAAACAGGAGTCAATACCACAGTGCAGAGGAAGAATTTCTATTTTTGGCTACACCCTTAAGGCAACAGAAGAAGTGTATGTCATTGCCACAGTGACAGCTAATGAGCAGATATACAATATTAATTGCAGTAAGTGTAACACACTGAGCAATCTATCAGCTTCAATTTTCTCAGCAGCTGTAGTTTAGATACTTTTGTCTAACACCTCTGTCTGAACTGGCTGCTTTGGGTTTGTTTGCCTATATGGCAGCACAAAGAGGGACTAAACCACCACAGTCTTCTTCGTGCTGCTCGAGGGGCTGACCCAGTTGCACTCAGCTGGCACCAGCACGAAGCTGTTGTCCCGGATCTTTTGGAAGTGCATCACCTTCCCATTCTCCGTGATGGCGATGATGTCGGGGTCGGGCTCGCTGAAGGACACCTCGGCCCGCTTGTGGCAGTGCTGGGCACAGACACAGCGCATGGCAGCTGCCAGCAGCAGGCCCAGCGCGGCCGTGCAGACCAGGAGGATGCCAAGTTGAGCTGCAAGGAGTCGGGTTCCTCTGCCAGGGCCTTCCCCTATCCCGGGAACAGCAGATTCGGGAGCTGGTCTGGTCACCCATGGCAGGGTATTTCCAGCTGCCTCCTGCTCATCCTTGTCCTCCTCAGCCCTGGTGCCTGCCTCCTCTGGCTGCGGTGCCAACTCTCTTTCTGCCATTTGCCTTGAGGCCGAGGACAAATTGCCAGCAGCGTTGGCATCGCCAAGCCTGGCTGTGGTCGCAGCAATTCCGCCCAGGTGAGTGCGTACGTGCAGGGCAGAGGGAGTCGCTGTCACACCTAGGGAGGCTTTCAGGATGGTCCCACTCTCAGTACTGCCCTTTGAAAGCAAAAATATGCCAAAATGTGCAGTGAGGGAAGAGAAAAGGAGGCTGATTAAGTTTTTACTACCTACCTCATGGAACACTTCAACTCTGTTTCTAATGCCCTTGTGTCCCTCTGGCTTTAGATTAACCCTTCTCTATTCCCTGTTTACTCAGTAGCTTTTAGAAAATGAAGCGGATGCAGCCCTCCATACCAGAATTGCCATGGGAGGAACAAGGCACCTGAGTTGGTCCCAGGGGCAAAGGCAGTGTGGGTTGGAGGGGCAAAGGTGAAGGGTGAAGGTGCAGAAGAAGGTCACTGCTTTGTCTAACTAAACGTCTGCAGTTCCTGTTGTGGTGGTAGTATTTTTCACAGGCATCATTATCACAAAATAATATCACTTAATAAACAATGTCCACCTTGAGTGGCACCAGGGTCACTATGAAAGGGCAGGTGTGATTTTCCCAGCCAAGCTGCATGTGTAGGCTCACATGGACCCACTGGGATTCAGTATTGCCCTTCTGAGGACAGACACGGGAGACTTGGGGTGGCCTTTGCCATCAGCAGTTTTGGGGCATTCACATACAACCTATAAACTCTCCCCAAAGCCTGTCTGGCTCTCTCAGTTCACAGCCAGTCTTATGCCCCTCTGTGTTGCTTAACCACCCATTTCAGTGGGAATGTCAGTTCCTGCCTGGCCCTGTTTCTGGGCACTGTCTGGTTCCATGCACCTTATTTTAACTGTCATAAAATGCCAGCTGCTCCACGCCAGTTCTGCAGCTCAGGCTTTGCTGCAGGTATCATCCAAGACTAACTGGGGAACAAGCATGCAATTTAGGAGGCCCCCAATAAATTTTTCCGTTCCCACTATGCACCTGAGCCCCCATCCAAAACCTGCAAAATGTACTGGAGTTTTTAATTTGGCTCCACTGAGATTTGGATCTGGCCCTCAGTAGCTGGCACCTCTCCAGCCTGTCCAGCCCAGCAGGCTTTTTCACACATCCATTAATTACACCAGAGAAACTCTCACCCTCTACCATCATTAGGGATTTCTAAAGCTTCCTGGGAAGACAGTGTGACAGGAGAACAAAGCTGAGGTAGGAGCCCTGGAAAGCTGTGAAGCAAAGTAGTGGAGGGTCAGAGCATCCTTTGTGGAAGGGATGGTTTCTGAAGGTGCTATTAAAATACAGTAGTAAATAGAAGATTTTCAGTGGCTGAACTGCAAACTACAAAGTAGCAGGCTGGCAAAGTGAGGTTTGCATGTGTATGGATCACTTGCCCTCAAAATGCAAATGCTGTACTGTAAGGATATGCTGCAGAACTTGGGACTTTGGGATAGAAAATGGAACTGCCTCAAGTCCTCAACTCATTTCTCCTTTCTTTTCATACTCCTCCCCATTCTTGCCTAATTTCTCAGTGTTTTTGTTTCATTATGCTCTTCTGATCTTGCCTTGTGAAATAACTCGTACTTCCCTTTGGTTTCCCTCTACTGCCAGTTCTCCACTTCTCTCCATGGCTATGCCAGGTGCTCATGGTACACATCTCTCCTTTACTTGTTCTATGTCCTCTGCTCCTTCCTAAATATTTTTGGCTCATTCTGTGCTGTACATCCCCTTTCTCTTTTATTTTCTGTGAGATAATTTCTCTTTCTCCTTTGGCAATTTGGAAACCAGATCTCGTTCTTTCTTCTCCTTTTATTTATCTTCTCTCCACCACCTGCATAGTGGACTTACCCTGTTAACTCTGTGTCCTGTACCTCTAAGCACACACATTTCCAGCAGCCTGTAGTCATATCTACATAACAGAAAGCAACTGTTTTTACAGTGGGCCTGTTAAAAACCCAGGCAGTGAGCTCAAAAGGAAAAAAAATCCTAGAAAAGAAAAAAAACCCAATGTCCAGTTAAGGAAAAAAAAATGTAAAACTTTCAACAGTCTCAATGTAGTTTTAGCTACTTATATCACCTACATGGGCTGCTAGGGTGTCCTTCCCACTCCTGGTGCTTACCTTCCTGTTGTCTGTACACATCAAACACAAGTGGAGGGTGGCAGTGCTGGCAATGCTTCCTACTCTGAAATATGGGCAGAGGAAAGACAGGGTTAGCAAGTGACACCTGTGGCTCACACCAAGAAGTGCTGCTCCTTAGAGCAGTTTTGGGATGCATACAGTCAATGTGGATCATACAACATGTATTTTGAATTATGCCTGATCATTAATTCCTATCCCCATCATTTTCACCCACAATATGAAATATTGTATGAAAGCTTATGCAGCCCAAACCTTCTAAAATTTCTGAGCAGACATCCTCAAGCCCAAATTTCATAATTGCTGTGCATCCTTTTTATTTCCTTTTCCCTGCAGATGGAGAAATAGGTCTGCTGAGTTCACTGTTTCACTGAATACTTGTATGCACTTTCAGAAAAATGTTATAGCAGTCGATAGTTTTTATCACATCTTTCCAACACCTGGCCAGTCCCCCACTGTGCTGAGCAACACAGCATTGAGTTCTTAGGAGTTTGGGATTTTCTCCCTGTTACTGTCTGCCATGTGCAATAACCAAAGGATTATTTCTCAAAATCTCAGCAAACAAACACCCTCTCACCTCCCCCAGACACCTTCCTACATACAGGCACCTTCCTACATTTTCCTTGTTCATCTGACTGGAGGCACAGCTTTTCCCACCACTTAGATTTACCCATTGAAGGTGCTGTAGCTGGAGGCATTGTCCTGGGAGAGGGAACCTTGCAAGGCATCCACCATTCCAACATCTTGGGTGGGCAAGGGCGGCTCCAGTCCCCGGCCTCTGGACCGGATACTCCTGCCGGACACAGCCCGCAAAGTCCGGGCTGGCTGCTTTGGCTCAGCATCGGGACGAGTCTCCGACCCCACACCAAAACCTGGCTCTGGTGCTGGTGTTGCCACGATGCCAGTGGGGCTGGCGGGCAGCAGGGAGCCAGTGGCAGCTGCAGGAGAGATGGGACCTTGGCCAGCAGGGAGACAAAACATAAAATCAGGGAGAGAGGAGCAGAAGTCTATTGTCTTCAGTTTGTTTATTTCAAATCCCACTCGGTGCCAAGGTTTGCCAGGAAGGTTTGTAACAATGATTCTTTTATTTTCATGTCACTTACTTTTAAGAGGGAACCCACATGGAAATTAAAGCAGCAAAGCTCACTGCCTATGTAACGGTCAAGTAAAATAATTAAAACTCAGCCTTGGTGCCATGCCAAAAATGCTGAGAAATACATCTGATTTAGGTATAAGTAAATTCTTAGAGCATCTTACTGATCAGAGGCTGCATAAATACAACTAAATATATACCTGGAGGGCAATAATCACATTTAGAGACAAATATATTCCTCTATTTAGGCAACATTGCTAACTGCACTTCCTTCTCTTCAACAGCTGAGATTTTAGGATGCATTGAGATCATAAGATCTGGCAACCCCATTTAACTTTCTGGTTCCCTCCTTGGAACTGGCTCCTCAAATACTGACCCACACCTCAAATACTGTCCCACAGCTTCACTTCAAGGAGCTCACCATGGCCATCACTGATCTCAATGAAAGACACAGGAATTAAATGGGTCCCCCAGCTTGTTTGGGCCACTTTTGTTGGACACTTGCCCAGACTAAGCTGTAATACTGTTCTGCAGGGGGTGTTGGTAAGAAACAGCAAGGTTTGCTCACCATACCTGCGGGGTGAGGGTCAGCTGGTCCCTGCAGGGGCGTGGGGGCTACAGCATTGGGCTTCTTGTCAGCAAGAGTCTTGTTTTGCCCTCCCTGAGCCACAACAGCAGATTCAATCTTTGCCCAGTAAACAAAGTATGACTGGACTATGGAGATGCTGTTAAAACATAATCAGGCAAGAATTTACTGGCTCTATAGCATTAATAAAACATCTGGTTTTTTAGACTGTTCAGCTAATCACAAAGGCTGCTTTAATTTGAAGAGAGTACCAATGCAAAAGTATTTGAAAGGATTAGCCTGTCCTAAGTTTTCTGTTACAAATAAAAGGTACCAGGTCCCATAAGAAAGATTTGGGGTGAAGAATCACCACTCAGTAAATAATTAAGTTCAGCCAAAAAATGTGTGGAAACTTAAACAGAAAAAAAAAAATTAAAAAGTTGTATTACATTCATCATGTTGATAGAAGTACATTTGTAAAACTTGGACTAGCTCTGCTTACAATCTTCTGTAGGCAGGGAAACAACAGTGGTATTTATTAATTAAAACAAGCCAATGTAACTTGTATAAACAGCAGAAATAGGTAAGGGGTAGAAAAAGTCTCTCTTCTCAGCCCTCTGATATTTGAGCTTGCCTAATCCTCTGCTTTTTGTCGGGTGCCAAAACTGTGTTGGCCAACCTTTAACTGCACCCCGAGAGCCTTATTTAAGCTGGAGACTTTGGTAAAATTTCAGCTCAAATTGCTCAGCTGCTTCTGAGAATTACCTAAGGGGAAACCAACCTGGATTTTCCTGTGCCAAATGACACTTAGAAGGCATTTTTAAGCCTAAAAAGGCATTTTTCCTGATGTTATGACAGCATAAAAAGGAAGAGACTGTCAGATATCAGCTCAGAGACTAAAAGGCCAGACTTGAAGGAAATGTCATCGTGGGTGGCTAGGACTAGGTCATGTTGGGATTTGTTTGGGTTTATTTGGGTTTTTTTGTGAGTTTAATAGTATTTCTTTAAACTGTAATAGTATTTTCTGATATAAAGCAATGGCCAAAAATTGGAAATTCCAAGCAGCAATATTTCTGTTTCAATGAATTTTTCTTGAATCACAATGAGATACTCAAGCCACAACACTCAACAGGACACTTAGGCTTTGGGAAGCAGCCAAGGATCTGGCCAAGCAGTTTCTAAGTGACTTTGTAAAGTTGAAATATAGCAATTTAATATCTTTTGAAATGAAATGTCACTGTGCTTCCTCTAAGGCAGTCAGTTAGAAGATGTTTAATTTCATTCCAAATCAGAACCAAGCCGCTTGAACAGTTCAGGACTTTGGTGCAAAACAGAGATGTCAAGTTTTGACACAGTGCTCCCTCTCTTTCTATTGTGAGTAATTCTGTTTGCATTTAACTTTTTTAAAACTACATATTTTTTCTTCTATTGGAAATTCCAAGCAGCAATATTTCTGTTTCAATGAATTTTTCTTGAATCACAATGAGATACTCAAGCCACAACACTCAACAGGACACTTAGGCTTTGGGAAGCAGCCAAGGATCTGGCCAAGCAGTTTCTAAGTGACTTTGTAAAGTTGAAATATAGCAATTTAATATCTTTTGAAATGAAATGTCACTGTGCTTCCTCTAAGGCAGTCAGTTAGAAGATGTTTAATTTCATTCCAAATCAGAACCAAGCCGCTTGAACAGTTCAGGACTTTGGTGCAAAACAGAGATGTCAAGTTTTGACACAGTGCTCCCTCTCTTTCTATTGTGAGTAATTCTGTTTGCATTTAACTTTTTTAAAACTACATATTTTTTCTTCTTTTTTTTTTTTTTTTTTTTTTTTTTAAAGAAGTGAGATACAAGATTAACCTTTAGACAGGGAAGTCCTATGGGCTGTGTTATTTACAAAGACAGGCAACATGGTCTCAGTTCTCTCTTTATGCCTTAATATTTCTGTTTCCTAAAATGCTTAAGCTGTCATCTTCCAGTGTGTGTATTCTGAGAAAACAGTGACCATGTAAATAAAAAGCAGCACTATGCAGCAGATATTAATGGTGATTTATGTACCAGCTGGGATACTGTTGCAGCGTTTGGTAAGTATTTAGCTATATTGGGTTCAAGATACATAAGTCACTGTGCTGGACAGCCTGTAACTGTGAAGACACAAATTCTGATTAGGAACCAGCATGTCCTTACAAAAACTTGACGTCTCCAATGGGTTGGTCTGGTGCTTTCCATACGAAGGACAGGTTTCTCTTCAGTGACTTGTCCGAGTGTGTGACAGTGTCACCATCTTCAAAACAAGTCAGCAGCTTGGAACCAGGGGGCAGGAAGATGAACGTGCCAGCGATTTCATTGTTGGACACCTTGCGAGCTTGCAGCATAAAGCCCATGTAATCCCGGGTGCTTCTTACTGTCACTTTTGGAAGACAAAACACGGGACACAAAGGGATTTGTCTTGATGTTATGGAGTGAATTGCCTGCAATGGAGTTCCCAGAAAAACCTTGGGCAACATTACTGAAAACACCTTACTGTCTTTGTCCTCACAGTGTGTCTTGGACATGCTGGATACAGAAGGCCAGACTTTTACCTTTAGTTTTGCAGTGTGTAATTGCACACAGGATTTGCCTGAGATTTCCCCCCAGTCCCTCCTTGATAATAAGCTGTTAACCACATTGGATCAGGAAACATGCAACCATTTTTACAGAAGGAGGTTTGGACACTGCTCTGTATGTGAGCGAAAGCTCATGTTGTGCTCTCAAAGGGGTTTTGTTTTACCCAGGGAAAAACGGGCAAGTGGCCAAGCTGGGGAATGGTGCCTCTCAGCTCTGTCTGCATCTGCTTGAGGAGCAGCAATGCAGGGATGTGAAGTGCTGCCAACCATGCCCAAGAGTCAGGTGAGTCACCCAGACCCCTTCGAGTGGTGCAGAGGGGCTGGAAAGGTGACTTTACCCACTGGAGCTTCCCTCTCATGGGCCATTGCATGTAATGAGGTCTGTCTGGTATGGTTGAGACACAATTGAGATAAATGAATCCCACCCAAAGCACCCATGCTGCAAAGAGAATTCTTCTGTAAATATGTCCTCATGACAAGGGAGGTGTTGTAGCTCACTTGGAGCAGTTTTCCCTCTTCCCAGACCTCGCAGAGATTAATTGCATCTCTTGAGATAAGTTACCCTGTATTTTTCAGATGCAGGAATGAGAAGCTGTTCCTTACCTGGCACCTTCTCTCCTGGGAAGAAGAAGGACATGTTGGTGTGCAGAGTGACATAGTTGCTGTTGGAGCTATGCAGCTGCACCCTCAGGTGCCTGGGCATCATGTCGCTGCAGGCGGAAAGGCTCGCGCCCTGCGAGAAGGCGGCAGCATAGGAGACCAAGCACAGGGTGGTGCAGGCCCAGCCAACAATGGCAGTGTGGGCTCTCCCACCATCCTCCATCCTACAGCAGGAAACAATGTGGAGTTCACTTCAAAGCAGTGGCTTCCCAAATGGTGCCATTGATTTATCTGATCTCCAGAGCTGCCCTCCCTGCTGTCTTTAAACAAAAGGGAATAAGTAATCTCTGTGGCACCTGGAGCCACTTTGGGAATTCATAGCATTTACATTCTGAAGTGAACTGTTCAGTCTGGGAGAGGGAAGAGCCCCACACAAGAGGACGTATTTCTTGTGAATCTGCCCATGGAGCTTGCAGCCAGAAAATATTTGCTCTAAGAAGTCTTGTGGGTTTTAGGAGGAGGAGCAGACTCTGTACAGCCACACTCAGCACCCCCCACCACTCCCAGCCCAAATGTACAGCCTGATCAATAGGGGAAACCTCTGCCCTTTGGAGCTGCAGAGCTGCTGCAGGCCCCATCACATATGGGGCTGGTGCCCAGGGCAGAGCCTGTCCCTGCCTGCCTGTCACCACAGAGCCGCATCCCTGTGGTGACAGTACAAAACACATTTCCAGATTGAACAGAGTATTGTGCCATTCTGCTTTTTCAAAATGCACTTTTCAAAGTGAAGATGAAGGATAAGTGTGTGGCATTTATTGTAATGGATATCGCAAAGCAGGTGCTTCTGATTTTAATGTAGCACTTTCTACCATCTTCTTTTCAACACGCCTGCCTTGGATGTCATTACACTTAGTCAATGAGTAAACGTAAATAAATCAGAGGCAACAGAGGCTGAGGAGGTCTAGCTTACACCTCCCTCTCAAGCATCTCTGAAACCTGCCAGCTGACTAACAAAGCACAACTGCAAGTGGAACAATTCACGCCCAGCCTAAAGCAGCAAGCAGATGGATGCAGTTTAACCTTCCACAGCCAATCCTGCCACTCCAACCAGTCGTGTGCCAGAAAATGCCCGTGAGAATCACAGGAGCCTTCGCTAACTCTTCCAGCCCTGCTGGACCAGCAGCAGGATGTCTCCTCTTCATGGAGCCAGCCTCCCTTCTGGCACACCTAAACAGTCCTTGCAGGATAAGATTTCTCGCAGGAGCTCATGGAAGTAGCCCTGAGCAGCAGCTCTTTGCCTGGGGTATTGCCCCGGCTGTGCCGTTTCCCATCCCGCCCTCCTGTGCCCATCCCCGCGGGGGAGCAGCGCTGTTCCCCGGGGCTGCCCGGGCTCAGGCTGCCGATGCCGCCGGCGCTTACCTTGGGACACGTTCGCTGCCGGGCTCGCTGCCACCACTGCCCTGCCAGCCTGCCCAAGACCCATCCTTTCAGGGACCTTCCTCGCCTGCTCCTCTAATGGGAAGCGCAGCAGCTGTTACTGCTAATACCCACCATCCACGGCAGCTCTCTGCCAGTGCCCAAATCTGCTTTAATCATATCATCCTACCCCTTTATTTCTTTTCTTTCTTTCTATCCATGTGTATGTGTCAGATGTCCAAGTTTCTTCAATGAAAACAAAGACAACTAGCAGGAAGGGAGGGGGAGACCCACAGCGAATCATGGGGTTTGTGTACGACACCCTGAAACTCCTTTGCAGAGGTGCAGGATGATGGGACATTTTCTCCTGTTACCTCCCCACACGCACATCCCCTCTTCCATGCTGAAGGAAAGCAAAGCCACATCAGCTCCCCAGCTTCCTCCGTGTGCCCCCAGCAGTGTGCCCTGCCTCTCATGCTTACATGGGATTAATTTTGGCAGTAAAAGCAGAATTTTGCTACAAAGGCTGGGAAGGTTCATCCCATGTGCCAGCCTTGCCAGAAGGCGCCATCAACACCCCACAGATCCCCCAAAGCTGGCACAGGGGACCAAACATGTGATAAGTGCCCCAGCACATGAGCTGTATTCATGCCCAGGCTGTCAGCCCTGCTCCTTGCCCAAGCCTTGCTGCAGCTGTGCTGGCAGTCGGTGGCAGAGCTGATCCTGTCTCTCGTCACTGCAGACTGCTCTGGTGATCAGGGCTCTCTGATGACCCTGGCCACCATCACCAGGCTCACCCTGCTCCCTGCCAGTGGCTCATTCCTGCCAGTCGTGCCTTATCTGTAATGCTGCTTGGGAACTGACTATTGTGTGTGTGTCCAGAGGGGGCATCCTGGTGACCTCTGCTTAAGGCAACCCCCGAAAACTGGGGGCAAGTTTGCAGATGCTTCACTTATTAGCACTGTTCCCATCAGCATGCCCTGCTCTACAGCCTGTCTTTTGGAAAAGACACAAAATGCCAGGCTGGCACTGAGGTTCTGCTGCTGACAGCCCAGCTCTCAGTGGAAAGTATGATTGGAAAGTATGGAAGCTGGTGGTACTGGGCTCTCATCAGCTTGCTCTCCTCTGCATTTGAAAGATGACTTAAAATCACTGAATTTCAAAATAAAATGTAAGTCTTGTAGTTTTCTTTCCTTTGCTCAGGGGAAGCAGAGCATAGGTCAGGGGGAGGGAGGACAAGTTTGCATTCTTGATTCTGTTCCAGCTTGTAATTGCCCATCCTTCATACACAAAAGAGAGTACCTTTATGCTGTATTCATGACTAATCCTTTCCTGAAACCAGCTACTCTCTTATGTTTTTTTCTTCCTAACTTATTCCTAAAATCAGTGAGGGCCATTTCTCCACTGACTCCCACCTGGAAAAGAGGGAAAAGCGGCCAAGTGTAGACCCTGAAAGAGCAACGTTTGGTGTTCCCTGGAGCATCATGCAGAGCTGTGGGGAGAAGAGGCTCAAACAGATCCAACCCATCTGTAACAGCAGAAGATGTAGAGCAGGATTGAACTGTCCATGCTCACATCCAAGGCTGCAGCAGCCTCTGGCAGGGCAGGCCATGCTGCTGTTCACAGGTTCAGCAGCACCAGTCAGATGGCATTGCCTGGACAGTGTTAATTGCTGGGCTGATCTGAAATACAGCCTTGCACAGCATTTATCCTCAAACACAGGAACTCCATGGCTTCAAAACCACAGTCAAAGCAAATGTCACAACCATCTCCTCCTCAGGAAATGGAAAAGGCCTGTCACAGTCATTACCATGACACGAGCACCTACCAGCAGCTTCCAACTGCTCATTCAAATGCCAAGTGACAGGCAGATGTTTCCAGTAAGAAATACAGTCCTCTCAGAGCCTTGGGTTTCATCATCCACCAGGACAGCATTGCCTCAGCCTTCTCTGGCCGGGGCTGTGACCTGCTGGAGTCACTTGAGCTCAGCCGGGCTCAGCTCTGACCATGGGGCCCAGACACACCACGTGGCACTGCTGGGACTGGAGAGAGGTTTGCTTTTCCTTGTCACAAACGTCCTTGTTAGCAGGAAGCTGTCAGGAGAAGGGGACATAAGACAACTTCCACCCTGCCTATTGTTTTCCCAGCAGCGTTTGTGTAGTGGATTTCTAAAAGAAAAAAAACCTCACAGACCACAGCTGGGAATTTGAAATAACACTAGGACAACTGTGCATGCTCTGTAATGACTTGATAATTAAGATAGAGTATAAACCATTTAAGTTGAAATGTCACTGATAAGTACACAGGAGGATTATAAACCCCATAACATTGCAGGTTCTCTGGTGCACAAACTCTATCCTTCTTGCAGGCTGCTTCTACATCTCCAACATCACCAGGGCACAACAGGGCCAGCAGATGGGGAGCAGGTGCAGTGGAGATCAGTGTGTAATATGGGCATGGACATAAACTCAGAGTTGACACTCCAGGGCAAGCTGGACAGGTCGGGAAATACTTTGCTGCTGCAAGATAATAAGGGTTTTAATGAGTTAGAAGTTCCTCCTGGTCAGCTGGCAGCCACCTGAGTCCTGTGAACAAAGTTTGAGGGGGCTTAGGGAAGAGTGGGCAGGTTGATGAAGAAGAGAGCTTGAAGGTGGCAAAAGTTGAGTTCAGATCACAAGGAACTGATCATTAAACCACCACAGCTGGCAACACCACCTTATTTAAGAATATTTCAAGACATCTTTAAAACAAAGAGCAGTGTCCAGCTATGAGATGAGTGATTAAAAACCCATGGTAGTCCCATAGGGAGAATGGATAACCATCTCCAAACTAGCATCTCGGGGTTGACCTATGCACGTCTGTGCCTCTGTGTTTGGGAGACCAGAATGTTTTTCTGATACTAGTTAGGCAAAACTAGGGTTGGCAAAAGTACTGGCTGGTCATTCCCCTTTTATCCAGTTGACTCTTCTTGCTGTTTTTCTGTCACTTACTGAAGTGTGACAGTGACTAAAATGTCACTGCTGGGAACAAAATGGCACATACACATGTATGCTACATGCATTGTGAGTCTCTTTCCCTTACAAATTCAAACCAAAATAACCTTTTATTTTATTTGGTAACTACTGCAAGCTGGGCAGCTGTTCTGCTCTAGAGGAAGGGTTGAGGGGAAGAAAAGGAGAGAAAGAGAGGTAAGGCCTAGCAACAAATAGCTTAATGATTGTTTTAATAATACTGTGAAGATGAGGAATACAGACAGCAGGTAAAATGAATGTGCCCTCAGATGCTGGGCTCCTCATGTGCACAGAGCATCAGTCAGAGCCCACATGGATTTTCCCACAGTGTGCTGCATAGAGCAGATACAAACCATCCATGGAGAGCTGGTCTCCCATTTTGCCACTTGAGCTGGAAATTTTATAATTTCTATACACAAAACCAACCTTTTATTCTAAAGGATGATCTCTTGTTGCTCCTCTGTTAGACAAAGGCAGGGCCAGGCAGGTGGTGTGATCATGGTTCTGAGTGGGAGCTGCCTGTGAGCTGTTAGGGTGACCTGGCAGAGGGATTCTGTGCCTGAGGGTCCCTCGCTCAGGGTCAATACAGCAGCCCAGGAAATGCCCCCTCCCATCTGATTTCAGGCCTTGGAGAACAGTTTGGCACAGGAATCCGAGAGTTTGAAACTGCTGACTCCAGAGCTTGCTTGCTTTCAAAACCACCTGGAGCTGGCCATGGCTGTGAGCTGGGATATGAAAGATCAGGCATTGCTGTGGCACCATCAGTCACACGTTGCAAGGCTGTCACTTTGCAAACACTTTCATGCTTTCTTATCTCCCAGGAACAACACAGCTGTGGGGCACAGCTGGTTTTCAGAGCTGTGAAAAAGCCTGAGGAACTGATGGCCAAGTCATAACCAGAAGGGCTCTCAGTAGCTGTTTTGTCATTGTAACACCACAAAAAAGATACAAAGAATTCAAATGAATGATGTTGAGCATAGTTTGCATTAGATTCCCTTTGAACTAGGAACCAGGTGGAAACAAATTGTAAAAGTGAGTGGTCATCAGGGTATACACCTTTTAAACAAAACCTTCCTAGCATGCTCTGCTCCCTTTACATAGGGCAACTCCAGGCACTCCAGGCTTTGGTAGAGACCTGGCTTGCTTCCTCCTCCTTCTTCCAGGCTTTCTCTAGTTTCCATGAGGTGTGCTGTGTTGCTGCTCCCAGCCAGGCTTTTGTTTAAGGAGATGTGGCTCGGTTTGGCTTTTCCAGTGCAAGAAACTTGCACTGGATGTGGGCGTATAGCAAATTTACAGTTACTGCTCTTCACAGAGTGTCTGTGAGCTGAATGTGTCACTGAGGGTGGGGGTAGTGGTTGAATGGCCAAGGTTTCACAGTGTGATCTCATTGCATAAAAGTACTGACTATCAACATGAGTGCAGCTTCAGTCTTTGAAATTCAGTAATTTTTGTTAGTTTTGGGTTACTTAATTTTGGGTACATTCTTCTAAGTAAAGTAGTGGACAAATGCTTGCAGGTTATTCAAGGTATTAATGTTTCATGGTCAGTTCTGTTCTCCACAAGTGAAACTGTTTTATACACAGGTATTGGGGCAAGAGCATCAGGATATGGTAAATATTATCATATGGAGAATTTGTAAAATAAACTGGAAGTCAGTGATTCTAGGAAGTAAATGCTTAATTTCTTTTGCTACTTTTGAAATTCAAATATGAATTAAAACAGCTGACCTTCAAAGCAAATCTGCCTGTCTACCTCACATACTAATAAAGACTTCATGACCTAGTATACATTAAAAAACCCCTTGGCATGTAAACTACATAGTATTTATATTTATATAGAGTTTAGTATGTGATTGGACCACCAAAAGTAGCAGATTACAACCGAAAAATGTTGAGTAACTAGACTTGTAGAAACTGAAACGCAGTTAAAAAGTTAGCAATGCAAACTCTACACATTAAATCAAAGTCTGCAAAATGTGTTGCTATACATGGGTAGGTGTGTGGAGGGAGAAGGTAGAGAGGGAAAAAAATTAGTCCTATATTAGAACAAAAACAAAAACCCAAAGAACAAAATCTAGACAGTCTCCAGGACTGAAAGCAGTTACCTGCCAGCTACATATAGATGACAAGGCAAATGAAAAATCGCATGCCCCACTTGGAGGTACATCTTCATTTTTAAAAAAAGTCACTTACAGGAGAGCAAGTTGGTGATTTGTCTTATATCCTGAACCTTTTTCAACCCTTGTCAGAAAATGATAAATTATTGAAGCATATTGTAGAGTAGCAACTCTATTTTGTGTTCTATCATGGCTTCTGAAGTGCTTAATGTGGAAAGGTCAACTACTGACTGCAAAATAATTTAGAATTATTTCTTCATCCTAAAAAACAGTAAAATTAAAATTTGCAGTTCACATTCTCTCCCTTTGATAACTGGAATGTTACTATTTCCTGCTTGCATCAGAGCTACTGGTACTTGGGAAGAATGGGACAGTGCTATACTCACACAGTTGTCTTGTGTTAATCCATCCAGAACTAGAAGTATTTTTGTTCCTGGAGGCATTATAAACTGTCCAAAGAATAAAGCCAGGCTTCAGAAAGCTCATGTAAAAAGTTGGCTCAATAGCCTCACCATGAGGTACATTACCCTAACTTGTAACTTCATCATGAAGAACAAGAAAACATTCTGAGTGTGTGATGTTAAGCAGGAACACTCAGGTGAAGAAGTGAATTTGAATTTTCAGAGTTGGTTTGGGTTTCTTCTTGGTTGACTGCATATAAAAGAAGATACACGCCATAAATTGAAATAAGTATCCATGTAAAATTGAGCTGCTTTTGTTCACTGTGCTTTGATTATTGGGGAGCATTGTTGCAAAATACACACAAACAGTTCCCTCTGGGAACAAAAAGTTCCCTCTCTGCTGTGGGCTCAGAGGTTCCCCCTCCCTAATGCATACCCCATACTCTAATGCACTTCTTCTCATTTCTGGCTAGACAAAGGGAATAGAGAGATGGTACCAGGCTGTGGGGGGAATGGACAGGAGAAAGAAGGAACTGGCTGGAGAGGACACATGTGGCATATTTATAAAACCTTTCAGATTCCTAGTGTATTTTCAGGAGCAGATTTAGGTATTAGTTAAAATTGCTTTTTGCTGAAGAAGTCCATTGTGTTTGGTAGAGAAGCACAAGAAAAAGGTCACCCCAAGCAGAGGAAGGGTGGGGGGTGCACAGGCAGGAGGTGAAGTAGCTACTAGGCTGTACTGACATACCAACTGAGAGCTCTTCACCTCTGACTGACTTCCTCAGCTGGCACAGAGCTTTCTTTTCACCCTTAAGGCTTTTCTTCCATTTGATTCAATTCCTTCCCCACCCCTAACTGTTGAAGTGTCACTGTTACATCCCTTGATTCAATCCACAATTCAAGATTTTTTGGACAGCTGAACTTTTTAGCCGGTGACTCTTACTAGCCTGGCATTTAAAGCTGACCCTGTGTTTTCCAAAAGGGACAGGTCATTGTCACCAAACCATTAGCATTTCCCTTCCCACCATCATCAGTTAAACTATTGTTCTGCCATCAATACAGAGCTCTAATTTGCAATTACTCCATGCCTGCTTACCTTCCAATGAGTACTTTTGTAACTGTTAGCATAATTAAATAAGCTGTTGCTTCAAATTAGTCTTGCAGCACTATTACATGCTTCCCTTTTATTTTTCTTTTGTACAATGGAACAAAGCAATGCTTTGAAACAAAAGCATTCAGGCAGTTTACACTCACATTTACATTTATTTAAAAAAATACTTAAACACTTGTGTATTTCACCTGTGGATTTTGAACTACAAATCAAATAGGGCTCATCACTTCAAAGAGGCTCACAAGTACAAAAAAACAGCCTCCTTCTGGCATCTTCACATCCTCCTCTTCTGGGTGCTTATGTACAACACTGTGAAAAAGAGAAAGTGGCACACAGAAGAGGGCCCTGGTAAATAACATGCAGAAGCCTTTTTATTTAAAACATCTTATTTCCATGGCATATAAATTGACACCGTAAGAGATCCCATTCAGCATGAACAAAGCCAGGCAACCTTTAAGTCCAAATTTCAAAAAATGCCATTAGCTCTAAACATTATGTATTACTTTGGTTCAATATTTATTTTATTCATAGCCCAACTAGGCTCCAGCAGATGTAGGTTGAACAGAGCAGGAACAAAGGCAGTGCCCTGCAGTATTACTGAAGGGAGCATGAGAGAGTTCCTCAGCAGCAGAATTACAGGTGTCAGACACTAATGCTGTGATCTTTCAATAAAAGCTGGAAATCCCAAGCACTTAAGGCAAAGCTAATGATTAGTTATGAAGGAAGAGACATCTTCCTCCTGCTTGGCTAATGATATTCCCAGAACAGATCCAGTCACAACATAAAATCATACTGTGCTCCTAAACCTGCCACGTCTTCAGTTCTCTGTTCAGCCTGTTCTTGAGCCTTCTGCCTCTCATCCCCTTGTTTTAACTTTCATAACAGATTATTTCCTTAATTGATTCTCCAGCTGAAATGTCACTCCAGTCCTTAGCATAATAGTCCAAATGCCTTGCAAAAAGCAAGGGTTGGCCTCATTTCAAGGATTATTTATCCACCCAAAATGCTCTTTTACACTGGTGCCACATTCTCTTCGACTCTTTCTCTAACATGGAGTTTGGTCCTTGTGTCTTTTTATTCCATCCCTCCTTGCTGAGCTCCATTTTCTTCACAAGTAACTTGGTCAAACTCTGCTTCATCTACCTCCTCTACAAGTCTCTTCACCTCCGACTTGTGAACCTTTTCTATTTTTAGATACTCTTCTCCCTGGCATGTCCTGCTATTACAGCCTGATACCAGAGTCATTTCAGGAGCCTGGGATTGTCCTTGAAGTGCACTAAAATCCACCTACTGCACTTGGATATTCAAAGGCTCGATATTAAAGCATGAGTGATTTTTTTGACTGGCGGTAAAATCTTTACTCAAAAGATGAAAATAGCCTCCAGGACTAAGGATAAGCACTCATTCAGTCCTGGAAAACTGCTTCACCAGAAAGCTGTGTCACTGTAATATCTGCACTGTAGCATAAATTTATGCAGTAGCTTACCTAAAAACACAAACTCTTATGGTGCAGAGGCCATCTAGGCAAGCAGTAAGTGCAAAAGAGTAAGCCTGTCAAACAGTAGAAAATACGCTCCAATAAGGCTAGAAAAGAGCATGGTTCTCTAAATGAACTTCAAGTTCAGAGGAAAAAAAGACCACAGGAATGCAGAAAAGCACAGACCTTGGAAAGAGAAACTGTAAAAAGCAAATATTGTAAAGACTTCCAAGAAAGAATATTAATTTTAGGCTTACAGGCTTACTTACTCCTTAGTCACCCCTCAAATTCAGAATATCAAAACACAATTTTCTAATCTGCAGTAGCAGAAGGAGTAGGAATTACCATTATTTCCTCGGATAAATGCATCTCCATACTTGTTCTTTAACTGTCCATTTACATATTCCTCAGTCTGCTCCAGAGCTATGTTCATATATCCATCCAGGCAAGCCAGGACACCTGAAAACAGTGGCAGTTTAAAAGAGAATCAGCTTGAACTTATTTTAAAATAAACAGAAATGCACGGTGTTTGAACAGTACAGGAAAAAAGCCCACGCTGTATCCTTATAACAAACTAAAAACCCAAGTGTGGACAGATGTTTTCAAGGAATTCAGCTGGAGAAAGGAATCCCAGGCACTCTGGTAGCAATGTTATCAGTTGTTGTAAGAGTTGTGGGAGTAAAAAAAAGAGGTTATTAAGGCATTAATTCAAAAGATGGACAATTTCCATTTTGAAAGTTCAAGCTGTCCCTTCTCACTTGTGTTTTAAGCACACACCAAAAAACACCTGGGGCATTAAGTGTAACTGGATAACCTAAGGACAAAGCTATGCAAACTGAGTTGTCACAAAACTTGTGAAGGATATAGCTGAAAAACAACCCTTTTAATACAGGACAGCATACACATATTTGTCTTCATGCTTACAGAGCTAGAAGAACACTGTCTGCAAGCCTCTGTTTTGATGTCAACAAAATTCTACACATTTTTCAACAAAGGCCACTGAAATCTTCCCACAAAAATAAAATTACAATGTTTTGATAATGCATTTAAAGAAAAAAAATCTGTCATTTGCAATATTAGATTATTTTTTTGGATCAGCAATATACACATTTTAGTAGCACAGAGGTAATACAGCTTTTTACAAGTTGTTTTGTCTTCCTCTTGCATGTGGGTCTTCCTGACTTTATCCTTGCACAGACAATACTATTTAAATAACTTTTTCCTCTGTCTGAAAAACACCTAGCTATTTACCTAGCAGTAAAACTTGAAATATAGTAAATTGGCTGTTCTTAGGAAGACAGAGAAAACTCAGGACACATTCTCATTTTTCACAAGCGTTACTGCAGGATCTTCTAGTTAATAATCAGGAATTCAACTACTTCTGTTAATTTGTCATGGCTTAAAGATTATTATTTTCCTTTCTGTTTTTCTCTCCTCTGTTTCCACAGACACAGAAAAACTGCTCACAAAGTGCCACTAAATGCATCAAAAAGACCCAAACCAAAGTCAGGATTCTTTTCCACTCTAGTAATCCTGAGGTATCCATACAGCAACAAAAACCAAAAATATGTTTGTACAAAATTAAAACTGGACCGTGTGGATTTACCTCAGTTATGTACAACTCAGTAGGCCATAAATGCAGTATTTTCTAACTCTTTTGCTCCTAGAGTGCATTCATGGCTGTTTCATTCTCTTCCTCCTTTTCTTTGTGCTTACTCTTACACCACTAATGGCATCAAATATGATCACTGCCCATCCCGGCTAGCATTTTATCTGTTTTATCTGTATGTAGAGATGTTTTAATGTACATATCCATATTTACACACAGAAACCACACATTAATGTATTGATCATTTCCCAGGGCTTCCTGACTTGGACATTTGCAGCTTGGCAATGGCTGAATACAGTTCATTCACAGATCAACGCTTGCATGAGGCCACGTTGGTGCTGGTGTGTGTGGGGCCTCCGAGGGTGGAGGCAACAAAAACATCAGCAGCACAGCCTGGGGGAGAATCTGGACAGTTCTGCAACAACAGCTCGAGATGCTGTTTTGTAAATGTTTGGCTTTTACAAATGCTGGTCACATTTCTGCAGAAAACAAACTAAGTGTGCATTTTTCAAACAAAAACACTACACGGATTTTCTGTCACAAGATCAAAGGAGTGCAGGGAATTAAGGAAGGGAAGAGGGGGAAAAAATCCAGTGACAAATAAGGTTGTTCAGGGAACTCTTGTTCAATTAATGTGGTAGGCATGTTAAACCAGCTCTGCTGAAGGGTAAATTGAGTGGTTCATTTACAAATGGATTTTACCAAGGGAGAGGTAGCAATGGTCTCAATGAAAATAGGAAGTGCAGCAAAACCCAAATCTGGTTTGGCCCTGCCTTGTGTGCACCCTCGGGTAAATGAGGACTTGCTTTAACTGACTTTAATGAGCTCTCTCTGCATTCTCCTGCACTGAAGAATTTACAGAGAGGCAACAAACTTCTTAAGCCCCCAACCCCACCTGAAGTGCTCAGACAATGTGGTTCTCAAAGAAATGAGAGACTGCAAATTTTGTCAGCTGAGCAACACTGCAGGGAAACAGGAAGGAGTAAGAAGCCACTGCTTGCTCTGTCAGTGAACAACAATTTAAAACTGTCCTAGCACAAAGATTCCTTGTCACAGCACAAACAAGTCTCCTGCCACAAATGCCAAGCTAAGCCACTTGAAGTAAACCTCTCTGAAGAAGGGGTCTGTTGCAGAACCATAATGTTTAAGTCAGTACAGAATAAAATTTCTTAACTGAGCACAGCAGAAGATACATGATTCATTTTGACTGAGTTTGGATACTGCTAAAAGATTGGTCAGGTTGATACTGTTACCTTAGTAACAGCAGGACCAGGACATTTCACTGCACAGAGAACTTTAATTTACTGATTAAAAAAAAATCTATAATCCTATATACATGAAAGTATACTGACAGACTTGGCAAAAGCTACACTAAACTTTTCCCAGTACCTCTGTGAGCCTTGATCTGACACAGATCTAGGCAGTTGTTTAACCAAGAATGTCAAGAATGCTTTTCATTGTGTAAGAATTCTATTATGACTGACAGCAGAGTTTACTCTGAAGCTTTCCTGGATCAAGATCTGTATTACCTAAATAGAGAATAAAAAGGTGAAGGAAAGTCTAGTTCCAACAAGGGGTGTTTCTGGCCATTTCAGGAGTTGTAATTCCAGACAATCTTTCCAAGTATCAGTTTAAAAACTCAGAATCATCCAGTTTAATCAGCTGTGACCACGGACACTAATGATTTAGATCAGTAATTTTAATCTCTAAACCCACTGCTGTTAGCCCCAACTTTTTATCACTTTCTCTAGAGCTGATTTTCTATTTTTACTGTCACTATTCTGAGATCTATATTCTCATACTCCACGATTCGGGATCACACTGCTTCTCTTTTCTAAATCAATGCATGTATTCCAGCCTCCTCAATGAATTACTTTACTCACTGTGAGAGACAGATGGAGAGCTTACCTCGATAATCAACTCCAGAGTTTAATTTTACAACAACTGGCCTTCCAATGATTTGTTTTAGGAAGTCACTGGGGGTTTGCTTCCGTAAACTCATCTTGATCTTCTCTGGTAAGCTGAGAAGTAAAGAGAGGACATTAGCATAAGAGACGTGCCTCCACATTGTTTTAAATACTCTGTACACACAGGCACACTCCTGATTTGTAATACTTTCAGTAGGAGAAAATACGGAAGGAAATGAAAGCAAAACTTTAAGGGTTGAGGTGAGGAGACAGAGCTCCTAAAGCCAGTGCATTCAACCTTCCCTTTGGCATTTTTATTACTTCTGAAAGTATTACTAAGAATCCTTGTTTGCCACACCGTGCATCTTGTAAATTTCAACAGGCCTCATAATCTCTAAAACCTTTGCTAAACATAATCTCTAAAACCTTTTGCTAAAATCCTTTTAGAGGGCTAAGCCATAAATAGGTGTTTCATGTCTTTAGGGGCGGAGGGAGCAGCACACCCATGCTCTACACACGGAAGTCTGTGCGAGAACAGCAAGAGTAATTTTGACCTCAGCTCACAAACAGAAGAAAAGCATAAATTTAAAAGCACGCCTTCAGATAATAAAGCAAACTAAGTTAAGGCTTGTGATTAAATGACAGAGGAAAGATGCTGTGATTTATAAACGCAGCAGGCGCACCCAGTTTGGTGCAGGACCCCTTCTCAGCACTCGCCTGACTTCTGCTCTAACATCGCTTTGTTCTGCGTCTGGAGCCAAGGCAGGAAACACCGCACGCTGCCCGCTTCATTTCGCTGCTTCCCGGGGCAAACCGCAACGGGCGGTTCCGGCCGTGAATCCAGGGATCCTCACCGCTTCCCTATCAACACCCACCGCCACCGCCCATGCCGGCGCCCCACGCCTGCGTCCCCTTCCCAGACCACACACGCGTTTGGAGCCGCTCCCTCCGCGCGGAACCCCCGCCTTCCAGCCCGGGCCCAGCCCCGGGGGAGGTCGCGGCCGGCGAGCGCGGCTCCATGACCCCCAGCCCGGGAGCACACGCACGGCCCCGGGCCGGGCCCGCACTCACCGCCGCCGCCTCTCCCGGCGCTTCCCGCGCCCGCCGCTCCCCGCCCCGCTACGGCGGCCGGGCGGGACAGCCCGCGCAGGGCCCGAACGCGGGGCGGGCCCGCGGCCCGCAGGGGACTCGTCCGAGCCGCGGGGGTGAGCCCGGCCCCTTCACGGAGATTGGGGGGTTTTATGGCTTGCTTGGGGTTCCACACAAAATAACACCCCATCGGAGAGAAATCTTACAGGATGTCTTGTGGGAAAAATCTTCCAGGATGTTATGAGGGGGAAAAAAACCCCACAGGATCAGTTAAGCTGGGCAAGGCCTCGGAGACCATCGAGTCCAAGCTATCAGCCAACACCACCGTGTCAGCCAGCCAGACCATCCACCGAGGGCCGCATCCAGGCCCTCCTTAAACACCTCCAGGGATGCTGGCACCTCCCTGAGCAGCCCATTCCAATGCCCAGCCACCCTTTCTGTGAAGGAATTCTTCCTGATGTCCAATACGGTACTCATTGTTGTATTCTACTCCAATGGGACCCTGTTAATTGCCAAATGATCTTGTCCTTATAGGAGACACGGTGAGCACCTCACAGGTGTCCTGTCCAGCAGCAGACAGGAAAGTGCTGAAGGTCATTTCACAGAGCAATCAGTGAACATAGAAACATAAGAGGTTTTTTGGTTTTTTTAAGTCACCTGGGAATAATTTGGCACAAGAAGAAACTGAACTCACCTTCTGCTCTTCTGCTTATCATCTCACTTGTTTTTCCTCCTTTCCCCCAGCTATCCCCTCATGTCTGGAAAATACTTATTTTTGTCTTTCTTTTTTTTTTTCTTTTTAGAATTTAGTACTGTGACAAGAGTTAATCATCTGTGAAAGCTTCTGGACTGTTTTGTTTTGTTGGGTTTTTTATCTGTCCGGTATTGATTTAGTATCTTGTCAAACCTCTCAGTTCTCATGATGCAAAGAAAATGTGGCTTTTCAGAACACAGATTTGTATTCTCGCTTCTTTCTAGAGTTGTTTATCTTCTCTTTTTGAACACGTGTCCAGTAACAATTTTTTCTCAAATGCTTAGACTAAAAGGCTTTTAAGAGGCAAGAGCTGCAAACCTGACCTTATTCACCTGCCTGTCCCAGAGTTCAAGCACAGGCAGGGACAGGGAAGTTTGGCCACACTGTGCCTGTGTTTCCAGGCAACCATCATGTTAATCAGGAGCATCCAACTGTGCTTGATTATATCTAGTATTTGAAGCAGAAAAGGAACATAAAATAGTTACTCCAGGGAGCAGACTTGCAAAGTTTTATTTGGCTTCCTGGCTTCAGTGAATAATGCTTTGATAAGGGAATATTCCTGTTTTCATTGTTATCAATCTCCAGTATAAAGATTGGGCAAATAAAACTTTCATGTCTGGGCTGGTTAATTTGCATGGCAATTTTGCAAATCCAACCAGGGACACTTTGTTTTTTGTGAGCCTTCCTCTTTGTTTTATTTCTTACAAGCTTGCCTTCAGAGCTTGTATTTTTTTTTTTCCCGGAGCCATCAGAAACTGATGAGCTGTTTTGCCTTCTGCTCAATAGGCTGCTTTCTAGCTAGCTGAGGCTTATACTTAATTACAGTTTCTACATGTATGGATACTTTGATTGTCTGCTGTCAGTCAACAAAATCCTTGTGCTTTCCTGCTTCACAGCCTGTGAACCTCAAACACATCCGAGTTGAATCATGGGCATTGAGATTGGCAAGTTCTGTATCCTTAGCTCCCTTCTTCCATGCTTTGAGACCAGGTCATGAACCCAAATCTTGGGTCATTTTCCTTGGTTTGCCAGAGGTCTCAAAGCAGTCTCATGCTGTTCCTAGAGGTAAATTAGCCTTAAATGGACTCCTTAAGGATTCCAAATCTCCAAGAGTGAAAATAGAATTCAGATATCATTGGCTAATGATTATGTTTTGTTTGTTTGTCCTCTAGATGAAAAAGTATTTTGATCTAAAATGTTGCATAGCTGGCTCTCAGTAGATTGTTTTAAATTCTGCATTGCTTTATCTTTTCCTAGTGTACCATGGTAGAGAATTTTCAGCTGTATAACTCATGGAAATCAGCGAGATGCTGCCCTTGTGTTTTAATCAAGATGAACTTGAAAGGTGAACATTGTAAGTGATAGAAATTATTTATAATTTGGTAATAAAAGTTTATGTCTAGCACTCCAAATTTCACACATCTGCTATGTGCTGGCCTTGAGATATAGAACAATTGCAATTGCCTTTACATTTGGCCTCAGATGAAAGGTCATAAATTACAATGATAGAGTTCGTAGTCGTTCCCAGCTCACAAAATTTCCATATTAACATCTTCACCTCAAACACAAATGGTTACAGAGTTACAAAGTAAAGAGTTGTGTTGGCCTTTGTCAACTGAACTTTAAGATGGAAGTCTGTGGATCGTGTACTATTGCTAACTCTTAAACATAAAGCATCACAGAATCCTTGTTCAGAGGACCTAATTAAAACTTTACAGTTAACTTTAAAAATGAAATGGGATTTCACTCTCACTCACTCTCTCTCTCCCCTATCAATGCAGTAAAACTCACTTCAAAGTTAGGAAGGTTTTTCTCTCCCAGCTACTTGAAATAAAAAGCATTTTCAGAGTGAGATGGCTACAGAACACAGAATGGGTCAGGAGTGTCCAGTTTCTCCTTTTCCTGTGAATTGCACATCGTTTATGTAAGTTAAGTGCACATCAGCAACAATCCAGATGACAAAAGAATGTCTGTGGCACATTTTGAATTCAGCCTGAACAATTCCCAGCTACACCCAGTAGAAGAATAAAAGCCTCAATCTTTCAGTTCTCATCTGAAACTTGTGTCAGAGAGAACAAATCCTTTCTGGCCCAAATCACAGCATATCACATGATTTTAACAATTAACTTTGGTGCCTTCTTAGGTTAGGAAAAAAAGAAAAAAGCGCTTTTAAAAATTATGCAATGAAGTAAGAGGCCAAGATCAAGTTCCAAATCCAGGGGAACATTTCTGATTCAGAGCCTCTGAGAATGGGGAGGTAGAAGGAGGTATCAGCCTCCATGAAATAGAGAAGCTCTGCAATTCAAGATTAGCACTGCTATTGCAGGGTTTCCTGAGGGCCCTGAAGTAAACATGATAGTGGATTTCTGGGGTTTCGGTGGAAGACAAAATTCTGCTCTCACTGAAGCCAGCAGAAATTTTGCTAATTACTCCTCCGTTACTTAGGGTGCCTCTGTAAGTTACTGAAAATACACCTGAGGTCTCAAAACCTTCCTTCTGGAGCTATGTTCTTTCACTGTGATTTATGCTTCTTAGAACTGTCTTCTGATGTTTTGGGTGTGAGGAATAGGACATTAAGGAAGTGAAGAGTGCATGAAGAAGCAAGAGAAAGAAGGGAGGTATTGGGACCTTCCTCCTTTTCCTCCTCTGCAAACTTCCTGGTGGACAAGGAGCTGTCAGCAGTTCTTCCAGGGAGCTGGGGAGAATAATGTAAGAACTCAACCTGAGGCTTTCTCTCTGTCTCCTACACTTTCAGTTCCCTGAAAAGGAAAGGAAGAGCCTCAGAAGCTTTCAGAGTTCACTTAACCCCCTCCAAGCTCCTGGGAATGCTTGGCTTCCCAAGGGCCTGGCTTTTTCATGAGCATTAGGAAGTCAGATGTTCCACTTTGCATGCATTTGGATGGGAGAGTTCAAGCCTCTCAGCATGTGAATGATTGTCTGTGTCTATACAGTAAAACTTCAAAGATGTTTTTCTCCTTAAACAGAGGCTTAGTTATCCAGCATTATTTCCCATCTGTGCTAGGATCATCAGAACTACTGATTTCTTTCCATGTTCTCAACTAAAAAGTTAACGTATTTTAGAATGGAACCTTACTCAAAAAAGTATTGGGTTTGAGCTATGGATTTTAGATAGAAGAGCCTAACAAAATTCTGTCATCTTCAACTTCTCACACTGTGCTCACCACCTTGGGATGTTCATCTCCTCCTCTATGGCATAAGTGACACAATGACCTTTTGTCACAAGTTTGTCTCTTCTATTTTCTGTCCAGTTAAAATATAGTGTGACAGATCATGTCAGGTTTGTGCTTTCTGTTAAGCAAAGGCTGGAAACCCCACTTGATTCCTTTTTTGCACCACTTAGCTAGATTTTTTTCTAAAATATGATGGACTTGGAGCAAAGCTTTTTGTGCTTAGACTCTATAAAATATTCACATCAGGGTAAAAACACATTCTATATCTTTTGCTTCAGGAGTATCAATTCCAGATGATATTTCCATGTAAACTTCCCCACATCCAGTTTGGTAAAGCTGATTCAGTGCTTCAGGTGGAAAAATCTGGTATCAATATCAAGTTTAAGCAAAGAAGGGGGTTGAAGTGGTCACTTTAAACTGACCTGCTGGTGCAAAACATCTGCAAATTGGTTCCCAGCTCCCTAGAAATGCTTCTGATGCAGACTTGGGGATATGAAGCAAACATGAGCCAGATTTGAAGTGTAGTAATAACAATACATACCTTGTCCTGAATTTCAGTGAAAAAGGAAGGTTAAAGTGTGTTCAGCCACCTTAAGCATGTAGAATAATGGGGATCATGTTACCATCACCATTTACTAACAGGAGAGCTGAATTTCTTTAGAAATAAAATGCAATTTAATGTCAATGTTAGGCCACTCCTATAGCATTTGTGACTTGGTATTTTCCAATAGGCCCAAATTTCTGGCTATTGACTAAAAAGTCATTATTTTGTGAGGGGAATGAAGGAGAATGCAATTATTTTGTTATATAACAACAAAAATGGGTAAAATCAAAAGGGAAGACTAGAAGGCTATATCTATATGAAATAAACTGTTGTATGCTAGGCATACAACAATAGCATAAAGTTCCACATTAAGTCACAAGTTAATTTTTCACACAATACATTTTACAACTCTCTTGTCTTTTTAACTAATATAAATTCAATGGGTACACTAGTGAAAATAAAGATTCTATCTATAAATAGAGGTCTGTCAGTCTGGTGTGACTGCCTGTGACCCAGTCCCTGGGGCCTGCAGTTTCTGAGGTAGTATAACCTCAAACACACTGTTCTGATCTGATCCCCTGGTGTTCACACATGCCAGAAAATATTCTTCTATACTTTAGTCTTGTCTGATTTTACAAGTAAAAATACATTCCTGTAAAAATTACATAAAACAATATTGAAGGTTAGGTACTAACTCTTCCAGATCTGCAATAACAGGTTTGGAGGAATGCTATCTTCTAGGAGAGGGGAATGATGCAGGGCAACTGACTCACTGTTCCACAGTCTGGTTCACACCTTTCAGGCAAAACTGCCATCTGTGCCATCAGTGCAGCTCCACCATTCCCAGGAATTGGAGGAGCTTTAGGGCAAAAAACAACACCCATCTTTTCTCACTCACCTGATCTTACCTGGAAAATGGAGAGGGCAGTAGCATAAAGTGCCTGTAGCCATCCAGACCACCTGGCATTAGAAATCTCACTCCTGCTGCTGCTGCTGGGCCTGCATGGATGTTGGAAACAGTGGAGAATGCTACAAAAGCACTCAACATAGACAGGGCTTGTGGCAGTGGAACTGCAAAGGTTCAAAAGCCTCTTGTGAGCAGAAGAGAGATGATACAGAAGCCTGATCAGTCCTTGCAGGCTTTTGTGGCCAGGAAGGTGTTGGCAACATTGCTGTAAAACGGGTTATAAATCCTTATGGCTTGGATCGTTAAAGAACTACAGCTCTCATTACTCTCTGCTCTGCTCCATAGCAGAGGATTTCATGCTACAAAGAGGAAGAAAATCCTCTCTGCTTCCAGGAGAAAGTGGAAGGTGAAGAAGCACACTGCATTCACATACTTTTCTTTGGTTCTTGTTTCATTTCACTTCCAGCTCCTTTGAGTGACACGTTCTTGGTTTCCTCCAAGGAAACGTGTGCAATCCTCTGGCCTTGCCTTATCAGCCCATGTCCCAACCGTGTCACCTCCTCAGCTGCTACTACATTTTTCCTATGCATTCACCTTCCTCATCCAAATTATTTCCTTTATTTTTTTTCTGTTTTTATTTATGTATTTATATATGTATTTCTGTATTTATCTCTGTATTTATCTGGGGTTCCCCCCCCCCCCCCCCCCCCCCATGGCTTTCACCTGCTTCTCTGCTTGGGACTGACATTACCAATTGATTTCACATAATGCACACAGGACAGCCTTAATATATATTCCTGTCTCTGGATGTAGGGTTTGGACATTAAAATCAATGCCTGGGAGGTGAAAGGCTTCATCACCCATAAATAACTGTTAAACTGCTCATTTTGGCTCCTCAAACAGAGTATCAACAATGGAGGATATAATTTGGAAGATGAAATGTGATACTACACGTTATGAAGTTTCCTCAGCTGGAGGGAATTCTGGTGGAAATGAGGAATAACAATGAATTAGTATTTTTGCACAGAATGGATAAGGAGTATCAACAGAGTATCAACAATGGAGGATATAATTTGGAAGATGAAATGTGAAACTACACATGCTGTGCTCACATGCTGAAGTTTCCTCAGCTGGAGGGAATTCTGGTGGAAATGAGGAATAACAATGAATTAGTATTTTTGCACAAAATGGCTAAGGAGATTTAAATTTTTTTTTATATAATAAAGAAATATCTGTGATAATTTATCCCTTTCTTGAACAGTGAATAATAAATTAATAATCACATGCTGCATAACCACCTCAGGGTTACACCAACAAACAGTGCAAATTTCCAGTTTGAAATTTTGAAATGAGCAAGTCAAGTGTGGGACAGGTTAGTCCAGAGAGGGAGAATCTGTTCTCAGTTCTGCTGCTGAGCTGCTCTCAAATGTTGAGGCAGCTCATCTCACCTCTCTGTGTCTCACCTTCTGCTCTGTAAAACAACAAGAATTATATATCTTAAGTGCTTTCAGATCAATGGATGAAAACTTTATGTAGTAGGAAGGTATTATTAAGATCCTAATGATGCCATGGGAGAAAATGATCAATAATTATTTCTATTTTTCTTTGCTGTTTAAGAGGTATTTTTCTACTGGCTGTATTTTCTACAGTCAAGTGCACAACAGCTGAGTGTTGTCACTGTCTTGCAGAACATACAAGTCTTTTTGTATCTATATTATATAAAGATGCAAAACAGGGTGAATTCTAGTATGTCATTTCTGTCAAGGCTGGAAGGCCAAAGTCAAAGGAAAATCTAATGATTTACTGCATGAACAAGTGTTGTGCATTATCTATGCATTAATAAATTCTACAGGACTGTATATGCATGCTTTACTCATATTTTCAGCTTGAATTTTTTTAGGAATTCAAATAAAAAAGATTGCTTTCAAAAATTGCCCCACATCAAGTAATCTCTGTTTAAGGAATTGTGTATTTATTTTTAAAGTAACCTCATTACCACTAGACTACTTCTTCCTTTTGACAGTAAAGCTGAGTGCTTATCTTCCATATTTTCATAATGAAAGCTCCCAAGCACGGGATACAGTGGCAGATTTACAGCCTGCGAGCAGCAGAACTGACAGGCATTTTAATATGAAAGGAGATATGATGTCTTTAATGTACAGTGATGTCACTTCTAACAAGGTAGAAGTGTGCTTTTTGCACTGCAATCACCATAAGAAGTGAAACCTGTCTGCTTCAGGAGTCACCTTTTAACCCAGGAAAAGGTCACAAATAATAGAAAAAAGACAGGACTCTGCTTACTCAGGTGGAAGGGCACTCTGACGTTGGAGGAGCAAGGCTATTGTGGATGTGCATTATCTCCAGGAAGCTGAAGCTACAAATAGTCTAGCTCAAGCTAACCTTGAGAACAGAAAAGGAAAGGATAATGAAAATCCTCAAGGGAGTGTTAAACTGAAAGCCAGATTGCCTGTTGACCACCCTTATTCCTTTTATCCAGCATTGATTGGACCTAATAACTTGAAAGTGATATTGACAGCAATATAGTCCACCATTACCTGCACACATGATTATTTCATTGAGAGAAAGGACAGGAACCCAGTACCAAAAACCTATTTCATTCTACATTAGACCGGAGAATTTACTACTTTGTCTAGGAAATATTTGCCAATGATTTTAAAGGCTGATTTAAAATGTGCATTTCTTAAATGTGCTCCCAGCTCCTGACTGAAAGCTTTTACCATGTCATTCTGAAGATGAACCATTCTTAAACATCATATACAAGAGCATGAGATTAAAAGGCCATAGAATGGCAAGAAATCTCAAGGTCCAATAAGTACATTGTGTTAGCATTGGGCTGGTGACTTTGATTAAAGACAGGAAATTAAAATACATTGTCATATATATAGATACAGTATCTCCTCAAGACAGTTGCTTCCTCCAAACTAAAATTTCAGAAAATCAACTTTGGATATTATGTCCTTTGGTATTTTGGCAGTTTGGTCTTGAATGGATTGCAATAAGGAGGAAAAGAACAACATAAGTAATTACGTTGTTTTCTGTTATCTTTGCAGAAATCCTGATTTTAAATGAAAATGGTTTTCAGGAGCCTCTGAACCATCATTTTCTCCTAACCAGGGTGCTGGGGCACAGAAACAGTGACAGTCAGGTAAGGTAAAACAAGGAGGAAATCACAGCATTGAACAATTAGTACAGTGTTATCCCCAACATGATACACTCATGTCAATACAGCTGCATATCTCTGTGTCCTGCAAAATCAGAAATGATGATTGACCTCATGAGGATGCTTTTAATATCCCACTGCTAGTCCTGTGTTCTTTTGAATTTAAATTTTATAGATTAGTATATTCTTGGGGGTGATGTGATTCGTTTTCATTTACTTTGAAACAGTAGTATCCCTTCCTCCCTCTTCAAAATGGAGGGAACAGAAACTGCAAATTCAAGTTTACATATAGAAACAATCAAGTCACATTTCAGTAGAAAATGTCAGAAATACTGGCAGTATCTGTGAATTCTTCTCCCCATTTTAAACCTGTTATTCCAACAGCAAAGGCACCTTTTGAAGATAAGCCCTGTGTATGCTTAGAGTTATGATAATATTTTAATTGTATTTTCCAAAAAGTAAAAGTACTGGGAAATGCGATACAGTGAGATACTGCTGTAGATCCATAGATCCCTATAAAAATAAATCTGATGTCATTAATGTAAGGTAATGGTTTGAAAGGGCCTGTAATAACTTTTAAAGGTCCTGTGTCTGGAGAGGAAAGCAGCTTGACAGACACAAGTCACGAACTGCTTTGCTTTCCACGCTACCTTATATCTGTCAATATATTGGTTATGGAGCTGTGCCGAGGCCAGTCTCCAAAGGCAGACTGTCACATTTCTCAAAAGATAAAACATCCCTAAGGGTACAAAGAATTCAGGGACACAGGCTGATAGACAGGAGCAGTGCTGCAACTCTAACATTTTATGGCTGAGTTCAACGAGTGAGCCCTTTGCTGGATAATTGAATTGATGAAAGGCTTACAGTTGCCCCGATTAAGCTTATTCCTTCTCCATATGTAAGACTCAGGATAGTTTAAGCAGAAATTGAAGAAGAAATTCAGGAGAGAGACATTCATAAGCTCTTTGAAAACTGGTCTCGCATGAAAAGCTTGCCATTTGTTACGTTACATGTGCTGTTTGTCCATACAAAGAATCCTGTTGTCCAAGAAGTGCTATTTGCAGCAGCCTTTTTTTTTTTTCTTCTAACTAAGGGTTTGTAAATATTTTTAGAACATGTCTTGCTGCTTCATGACTCATTCCCCTTACGATCTTTGGTATTTTTCCCATTTGTGATCATGCAGCATCCCTGTGGCATATGGTCACCTGGGGAAGTATTATTAGAGAAGAAATTGAGGGATTTTAGCTATTTTTAACATTTATTGGAAGAGTGAAATGTGGAAGAAGAACCACATCAAAGCAACATTTTTCAATCTTCTGTTTTACATTAACCAGTCTCATTTGTTTGTGCTTTCCATGATGTATCCCTCTATTATAGCTTTATTCATAGCTGAATTGGAAATTATTTGGGCAATTTTCTTTGCCTCTGCAACGTGCTTGTCCAGTGCCAAGTGCAAGAGACCATTAGGTGCTATGATAATACAATTTTTAAATAATTGTGTATTACACCAGGAGATCCTCATTTCCTGCTGATGAAAGAGAACAGCCAGGAGATATTTAACCAAGTGCTCAGGTAATGAGGACACACCTTCTAGTATGATGAAAGGGAAAAGGAAGTATGATCTAATTCTTCAAGCCTAAACTTAGATTTAGCACTGTAAGTATTAGCAGCAGGATGCCATGGCAGTGTGAGGGTATAGTCAGAAGGAGGACTTATTTTTTACCGTTCAGCAGTAGATCATGTCCTGTGTCAAGTTATGAAAGTTATCATAAGATCACTTAAATAATCTTAATAGAAATTTACTTCTACAAACACAACTTCTTATTTATGAACACTAGCCATGGTGGGCTACTATAGAACACAGCCAGCTGATGTAATAATGTGAAGATATCAGATTTGTGACTGGACCTCCAGACCCTGTCTTATTACTCTGTCAGGTTTAAGGGCAATGACTGTAAATAAACCAATTTCTGTTGCTTTTTATACTGTATTCCCATTGTCCTTCTGAAGACATTAAGGGAAAGGGGCCCTCAATTTATACATGAGCTTATAATTAATCAATAGGATCAACAGGCTGGCAGTCACTTGATTTTCAACAGAATCTCCATGGTTTGCCTGTACCAAAGCTTCATTTTTTTTAACATTTCATTTCCAAATTTCACCTCTAGAGACAGCAAACTACCAAGAGAATCCAGTGCTGAAAATCTTGTCTTGGCAGTGCCTATGGTTTCATTTGCTCTTGGCTTGGACAGTCAGACAACATCCTTGCTGGACCAGGACAGTCAGATGTACCTAGATAATCTGCACTAATCAGTGTGAGTCTCATATAAATAACTAAATATGGCTTACAAGTTACAACACTTGACTAGTGTGCTTACACTCTCTCCCTAAATATATATATGTGTATATACTGAGTATTCTGATAAAAATTTTAGGGAAAAAAATTATTTCATTAACAGTTTATTTTTATTTATAATGTTTAGTGTAATATTTATACATGTTTAATGCAATTATATATTTATGCTACTCTCACAGGTTCGTGAAATATTATACCATATGCTTATATATTTATTTTTTTCTTTAAATTAAAGACTGGGTCATAACTGCAATTTTTTTCTTCTACCCAAACTGGTTTTGGATTCCTTCCCCACATGTGGTAACTTTTACCATTCTGTTTAATTAACAAGATTGGCGAGAATGTTTGATTTTTTTAAAGAACCTTCTCTTTATGGAGAATTAACGGTCATAGCTGGAAAACTGGCCAGCTGAGCTCAGTCATTTCCAAGTATTTCGTTAATTTTTTCCTGGTTAATGGTCCTTTCAAATTCAGAGTGTGCAGTTTCTTTAGACTTGCATCAAACACTCCTCAGAACTGGCAGCTCACAGTGGGAAAAGATAACCTATTTCCTTCAAGCACTGCAGCTCTATCTGTGAACTATTGGCATCACATGAAGATTTTTTAAAGTTCTGCCGACACCTAATGCACACAAGAAAAAAAAAATTCCCTCTTTGCCTATCAAAGGATAGCCATCTCAAATTCTAGCTGCTTATCTCTGAGGTGTGAAACAGACAGATTCTGTTTATCAGTTAGGGTACCCGTATTTAGAGCAACATTCAGAGAGTGATGGTAATGAGGGCCCACATTCCTGGCTCCAGGGGAATACTTCAGTATTAACCTCAGTGCTGGGTCAAGCACTGTCCCCTTTAATGAGGAGTGTTAGGCCTTCCCAGGCAGCTGCATCTTGAGCTGAAGTGTGACATAACCTCTTCTACCTTATCATGTCAGGTGACAAATTTAAACCACAGTGGGCTGAAAAAGGCTTGCTCAGCACTACAGATAATTTAATTCCTCAGTCATCTTTCCTCTTTATCTCCTGTTGACATGCTCCAGACTATAAAACAATGATAGAAACCATGTTCAGATAAACATAAACCTTATGAAGGTGTCCAGTAGACTTTGTGCCCTTCCCTAGTTCACCTCTGTGAACAGCAGACTGGGGTACTGCTGGTGAAGAGGGAAGGGATAAAGCTGGAGTGATCTGTGCTTTGGGATCCACCTGTCTGTGTGACAGACCTCCTTCCAAACCTCAGCAGCCTTGCCCTACCTCATGTGCAGCCCATGGGGCTTTGTGGGGGGCTCTTGGTTGTGGATGGGGATGTATGAGTTTAACCTAGCCCTTTTTTGCATGGTGTGATTCTGCCAGTCTCTGTTTCCTTGGAGTTTCTATTTTTAATATCATATGTGTGTCTCCAGAAAATTACCTGGTTAGGCTTTTAATGAAAAGTTTCCTGGGAACCACCACCTTTTTATCTGTTCCACAATGGGCTCACTCCTAAAATAGACTTGAAATATACCCCATTTCTCTTTGGGTTTTGGAGGATAAAGGCAGCTTATTTCATTAGTCATCAGTCAGAGACCAAGCAGCTCAAAGATTTGAAAGTGCTGAATCCAAGTATTGTAATTTATGGTTGGGAGGCCTCATCATTCAGCCAAATATGCTCCTTTCCTCAAGAATTACATAAGAATTACCACTTTGATGTTGCTTTGTATCTTGAATAAGCCACCTAAACATTTTGTGACTCTGCTTTTATAGAAAGTGCATAATGGGACATATATTGTCATTGTAAAGGGCTTGGAGGCAGTGCCAGGGCCTCTTCGCTGCACTAACAATAGCAGTGATCTTTAAGGCAGTACAGCAGTGAGATATAGAAATTGTCAGCAGTGCTTGCTGTTGTGTAACCCCAGCCAGAAACTCGGCCCCATTCCCTGGTGTGATGGGGGAGAGAATTGAAAGAGTAAGAGTGAGAAAATCCATGGGTGAGATAAAAGCAGTTTAATAGGTAAAGCAAAAGCCACAGGTGCAAGCAAAGCCAAACATGGAATTCATTGACCACTTTCCAAGGACAGGCAGGTGTTTGGCCATGCCCAGGAAATCCGGGCTCCATCACATGTAATGGGGACTTGGGAAGACCATCACTCTGAACATCCCCCTCTGATTCTTTCTTCCCTAATTTTACATGCTGAGCATGACTCCATATGTTATGGGATATCTCTTGGGTCAGTTGGAATGGCTTGTCCCAGCTGTGTCCCCTCCCAGCTCCTTGTGCACCGCAGCCCCTCGCTGCTGAAGCGCGGTGAGAGGCAGAAAAGGCCTTGGCTCTGTGTAAGCCCTGTCAGCAATAACAAAAAACATCCCTGTGTTATCAGCATTGTTTCCAGCACAAACCAAAAACATAGACCCATATTAGCTAACTTTGGAAAAAATTAAGCTCCTCAAGCCAACACCAGCACACCTGCTCGGCCGGGAGCGTGGAGAGAAGCAAGTCTATTGAACAGCTTCCAAGGCTACAGTGGCTTGGTGATGCCAGAGAGTACCTGTGGCCACTTGGCAATCCAGGATCTGACTTCTGCTGCCTCTGAAAGGCCAGTCAGATGATGTGACCTGACACTCAGGAAAGGAAAGGAAAGCTCTCTCCTAAGACCTAAGATCATTAGTGGGCATCTAAAGGAGAATACTTGTTGTGACATTGATTTATGCAGTCTTTTAATTGCGTTAAAATAGGTGTAGCCAGTTTGATGTTTGCACTAGAGTAAGTTTTTATGAGGCCAGACTAATGAATGAGCCCCTCTGCACCCTCTGAAATCATTTGAGTCCCTCCCTTGTGTATAGATTGAAATTACAGCAGCAGCCACTGCACAAGTGTGGTACTGCCTGGAAAGCAGGCCAGTGCAGACACATCAGTCAATGTCCTATTGATACACTAACAAAAATGGACTAGTAGTGTGTCAGTGTTATATGTTGCCCTGGTTTTATGTGTGTGCATTTTTCTAGAGCTAATATAATTTCAATTATATCCTCTATAATTATCATTATAACCATGTGTTTTATTAAATTAAAAATGTCCAGGAAGTGTCAGTCATCTTTTTGCGTGTTGTACAATGGAGAGGGCTGTAGTAGATCCATATGGAGCCCAAAAGCCAGCTGAGAGAACTGGAAAGAAGCTTCAGTTAGTGGAGGGAGGTTCACAGCAAGAAAAATAATGCTGATGCTGTAAACTCCTTCATTCTGACCCTCCCATTCCACTTAGGCATGTTAGAGACAGACCTCCAGTGAAGTCACTACTGAAATTGAGGAGGGTAAGCAATAGCTTTTCAGACATGATCTATTCCTGGTAGCTGATGATTGATTTTAGATGTTTGAATAAATGCACCTACCTTTTTTTCTAGTGATAGAATAATTACTGGTGCATAAAAGTGTTGCATTACATCGCCACATTTCTAGAATGCAGCAGCAGCAATAGCTGTATTTCAGGTGCCTTTCTTAATCATTCAGATCCAAGAAAAGAATGTGCCTTTGAGTTGCCTGAGGGACAGCACGACTGGCATCAAGGATGAGCACACCTCCTGTCCAGGCTGTGGGCCTGAGCTCAGGGAGAAGCTGGTGCTGATCAGTGGCCACCTGGACACAGGCGCCAATAATGAAAGCAGCCCATGGCAGGAGAGGACTGTGCCTCACTCCACAAAGTGCCACTTGTTAGCAGCAATGCTGTGCCCTGAGTGGACAAGGCTGGGGCTAAGGAAAAAGATGGCTTCCGTTTTTAGGATGATAGAATGCACTTGTTTGTCAAAACTAGTGGACTGTGCATTAAGTTATTTTATAGCAGCAGTGTCAAGTGTTCTGCGTGTTATGATTATGTTGTATAATGCTAGAAAATGTACAGAGCTGGCAGCTAAATTTGTTTTGCTAACTTTAACCTTTACTGTGATCCAAGAAATGTTTGTCTTGCCCCATATCAGTACTTTATTCACCATAAAACTACTCCTTTGCTATGCAGAATTACACATAAGTACTTTTTCTTTCTTCTGCATCTATACAATACTTTGTGAAGAGCAATGTCAGCAGTGCTGTAGGAAGAGGATTCAGGAATGACAGACACCTCCTCTTACCTCTGCTGCCGTTATTCTGACAGGCTTGATCCAAATCCACTGCAAGTTTTTACAAAAGGCTTCCATTTGTTTCACTGATCTTTGCAACAAGTCCCAAGAGACATTTGTCAGCCTTTTAGAGAAGAATTTTCAAATAATGTGAGTCCCACTTTGGTCAGTCAGGGGCTGATCCTTAAGTGCTGGTCTCTAAATATTTTGGATCATATACACCTATCAGCAAAAAAAATACACCCCCACTCTATGTACAATCAATTATTTATTTATGAGTTATATACATGTGCTATTGTACTTATTTATATATTTTATAAAACATGCATGGAATAGAAATTTTTAAAAGGATGAGTTGAAAATTAAATAGATTATTTTTTAAAAAATTATTTATCAATGAGGCACACATAAAGACTGTCTTCCTTCATCCCAGTGGTCTTGTGTGTACCCCACTTTGGAGTCCCTCATCTTAAAAAGTCCATTTAGTGGCAGTGGCAACTTTACATCATCTACCACCTAGAAGTTATCTATGTATGTATAGATACATACTTCTTGTATGTACACCTCTGTTTGGAAACCACTTAGTTATGTCACTCAGAAGTTTGAACACTTCATAATATTGTCTATGGCAAACCCCTTCTCAGGCTCTCCATTTATAAAATGAAAAAAAACCCAGGGAATTTGAGGTTACATACACTCCAGGGTTTTTTTGAAAAGGTAACTAATGGACTACCACTACTGTAAGTCTTACAGGCTGCTAAACTCTGTAGCATTTGGGTTTCCTGGACAAAAGATATCCTGGGCAAACAATGGAGATTAGTAAATGAGCCTGATATTACCCTTTTACATCATAAGAGTGATCCCATTGTTATCATAATTTAAGTTATGATGCCAGAACCACGCTTTTTCCACAAACTAAATGATTCAGCAGAGAATTGTAATAAAAAGAGGCTATCTGTCAGATTATGGTTTAACTAGATTTGAGCCAAATTTTGGGTTCAGCCATTAAAGCAGCTGTAATCTGCCCTGGTTTAAATTCAGCTTTGTCTAAAAATCTGCTTTTGTTTTGCTTTGATTTTTTTTCCCTAATGACCATTCATTATGGATGTGAACTTTCCTTCTCTGTCTGGATATGTGTAAATATTTTGAAGCTTCTGTTTGCTGATTCCCATTATGTTTGAACTCTGCTTATTGGGGCCAAGTTTCATCAGGTTGTCTCTCCTGTGCTCCTGACTCTTGAGCTGGTTCCACCGGAATGCTGTTGTCGCAAAGAATTTTCATGCTGCTTGACCCTATTTGCACATACTCTTGCCTCCTTAATTTTCCTCTCCAGAGCATATTATTAATTATATCAGAACTAAATATGCTAATTCTTGAATATGAAAACCCCAAATAAAATTGATTCACACCATTATTAAGATATCTGGGGGAAAAAAATCACAATTATTTTATGAAAGGCACAATTTCCAGAGGTACAAAAATATCCAACATGCACAAAATCTGCTCACCTAAATGTCACTCTGAAATTCTGAAATCTCTTTCATAGTTATCTTTCCCTTCTCTGTTTTATGACCTTAGGACAGAGAACATGTCTATTTAATGTCTACATTAAAATGTAGCATGTCTACATTGAAATATTCAGTAGTTATTGGCCACTGTAAAATCAAATGATCACTAACTTCCTCAGATCTTGCCATTTTATTAAAATCATTAGCATCACATCTTTTTGGAAGGAAACATTGTTTTAGGTGAACATCCTAAGGCAATATTTAAAAGTTAATTTCTTCCTTATTTTTAATATATACCATTTATTGCATGAAAATTAAGTAATGTAGGGAAAAGAGGGACAGCTCTGGGGTGTTATCACCTCATTAACATTGCCATAACCAGCTTGGTCAAAAGGGAAAAAAGGTTAAGATAGCATAGGACACCACAGGATATAAAGTCCCAACACACACAAGAAGTCAGAGTTAACATGAAAGATGTCAGAATGAAACCTTGGTGTAAGAAGCCCTTTGCAATAAAGGGTTGGAGACATTGTCTCTTGCCATTTGGAATATGTTCAGTGGAGGAGAGCTGGAGTCTGTCCCACCATCAGGGACAAACAGGATCATATACACCACTGTATATGTGGTTCACCTCTCCCTAGAGGGGAGTGCAGTAGAAATTAACTCAGTAATGCCTTGTCTTCTGCTGTCATAGGAACTCTGTCATCATACTGGACTTCATCTACCAAATCCATGTGGTGAGTAATGCATACAACAGCAGCTCATGGAAAGGGTGCCATTTAACAGTTACTGGTTTATTCATGGCTGGAACAGAGCTTACCTAGAAGCTCAGATCAAAAATCATCTGAGCAGAAGAGGGAAAAAAAGCTTTGCTTGGGTAAAATGAATGAAACCAATTAACTCAGAGATGCGCATTTTGGAAGAAGGCAATGAGAGGTCTCTGCAAATTCTAGAAGGTCAAAGAATCCTCATTTAGAATATTTTTTTCATGTAAGTATGTGTGTGTATTTTATACATGATATATATATATAGATATAGATATGTATAGATGTATATGTGTTTATAATAAAGCAGGGCATTTCCATACTAGGAAGTAACACCCAGTTAGTGCTGACTTATAGGTAACAAGAAGAAAGTGAGCAGGTGACTTGCTCCTAGCAATGTCATGTTTGTCCCTTTGTCAGCCTGGACTATTTCAGCAGCAGTTTACTGTCACTGCCATGAGGGTCAGCAGATCTCAGATCTTATGGGCTACCTATTGTTCATTGCACACGTATTTAGAACCATTACCATGCATTAATGCTTTTAAAAATGCTTTTAAAAGCATCCTATAACTTTAGTAATACATGTAACATTTACACATAAATAACCTTTGCATCTGAATCTAGGTCAGCTCATTGTCTGTGTCAGGGAAATAATCCCTAATACCTGTTTATGTCAGACAGAGGAAACTGATCTTAGCCACCTTGAACTGTTGCCTTTGAAGGCAGAGGTTGTCAAGTCTTCCTGACTGCAACAATCTGACACAAAGGAAGTACCTCTGGCAAGTTGGTTGTATTTATCCATCTTGCAAGCAGTTGCCCAGCCTGTGGATTTAACCTCTTCCTCTGCAGGAGCATTTTGCAGCCAATAGATACCTGCAGGATGCACAGGACAGAACTGTTGAAGACTCACTGGGTACCTGAACCTGGAACCACATATATTTAAGTACGACAGTGGCCATACTGAAGTAATTGTGACTATTTGCATAACTTAAGGCAAGTGTTTTCGGATTTGGGACTGTGGTGACTAGCATCAAGTTTAATACTAGAGAAGCAATAGATTAGTTTGATTCCACATCTTTTAAATGTTCAGTTGTGTAATGTGAAATGGTTTGGACAAAAATGCTTGAATTGACTTGCAATAATGCATGGAAGAGTTTGTGCAACATCAGTCAGAATGAGGAAAAATAAACCACATTGACAATTGTTTAGTAAAGAGGAAAATAAACATGCAAAATAGGAGTTTATTCCAGTTCATCATAACCAGATGTGATCTATAGTGTACCATACTTTCCATTATTAAAAAAAATAAAATTATGGGCTAGATAAAATTCTATTACTGTACTTGTTTTCAGTACAAAAAACGTCTTTGATTAAATAGCTTCAATCACAAACAGTAACATATATTTTCCTGTCACCTGCAAATACAAACAGTGCTGTGTTAGGACCAAACTGGAACAGGAATTAATATATTTGCACAAACAAATGCAAATACATTATGAAATAGTAGATTTTCGAATTATTATTTTCTTCTTTTTTTTACCAAATAATCAGCATTAAGAACATATAAAAATTCTTCATTAATTTAAATTTAATATTTTTCCTTTTTTTTTTGCAGTGGTTTAGTTCATTTCTTCTTAGTCAAACTGGTTCGAAGTGACACTGACTTCCCCAAAAGCCTTCATAAATCCTGTTAAACAAGACATGTATCTCTGTTGTTTAAAGGGGACATTAGTTCCACCTGTGCAGTTTGAATTTGTGTCATCTACATTTCTGCTGATACCACAACAGAAGGGGAAAAAAAGCCCCCAGGTTTCTGACATTTTACAGGCAATTTCAAAATTCCATTGCTATTTAGAGGACATTTGGATTAAGACAAGAATTTTTCATCCTGGACTTTCAGAGGCATGTGGAGTGCACCCTGAAGTATGAAGTATACAATGGAAATACTTTCATAAGGAACTGCTGCTTCTGAAATGGGAAAGCTTTGCTTAAGTTTGTTGACATTTTGTGGATTATTTTTGTGTCTGTCTGAGGCTGTCTGCACTTCGGAATTTTCCACTATTGCTAGTGTGCATGTGGCTCTAGCAGAGCCTCAACTGTAGACAAGCCATGTGTGTCCTTACCCACAGATAACAACTTTTTCAGAGCAGATTCAGATGCCACAGCAATATGAGTGACAGCATCTGCTGGTACATGAGAAGCTTGAGCGAAGCAGGCAGGCAAACTCTGAGTACCTCCCCTCAGGCACCACTTTCCTTTGTGACAGCAGCCACTGAGAGAAGCCTTGTCACATGGGAAGACAGGGTTAATGTGCTCTGAAACTGTGTACGTGCTTCATGTGAGTAGAAATACTTGTACAGAATTTAAGAATTTAAGGATTCCTGGCCAACTGGTTAAGGGAAAGTGGGAGAGTCGGTGGAGTGTGGCCAGGGCTGTGGCTGTCCATGCTGCCCATCTGCAGCCTTCTGTGGTCTCTTGCCCTGCTTCTCTGGTGGACCAGAGCTCACACCACCAGAACAATGCTTGGGACAGCAAAAGCATGTGGGGTGGATGTTCATGGCTATCTGGGTTTCCTCTCTGGTTGTAAAGGACATACTTTATGTTTGTATATATGACCATGCAGGGTGTTTGCCACGCCACGAAGTTACATGGCAGTAGAGTGACATACGAGGGACAACACAGAACCCATCCAGGCTTCCCATGCAAAGAGCTGTCTCTAAGCAGCCTGTTGTCACTTGGGAACAAGATCTGACCTGTAGATCTGTCTGGTGTTCTCATGTGCCTACTGTGTGTCTCCAAGGTGCAGCTCCTTCTGGAAAGGAGCTTTGCAGGTGTACACACTCCTGAAGCTCAGCCTGTTCCTCATGCCTGGGTGAGTAGCAGCTTTGGCCATTGATACTTGAAGATACATCTTAAAAAGTGGCTTCAGCAGTATTTCTGGATAACACCTTCAGCATGTCTTATGATATTGAATGTTTCCACAGCCTCCAGTTCTTGGAGCTACAGGAGAATGTACAAATATCCATTTCCTTGCAGAAGTTCAGGTTACACAAGCTCTTGGGTTTGTAAGCTGTCTGAGAGGTCAAATCCAGTCAAATGCTTGTGTGGCTTATCTTGTATTAAATATTGCAGTAGTCATCTTATCTATCTGAGAAAGGTGAAGGGTTCAGTGACCCCGAGACTTGTATCTATGGTGCCAGGGAGTCAGGGAATTTTTCAAACTTGCTGTATTATGCTTATCCTCTTAGAGTCTGACTTTCTTTTAGAGGTGGTGTTAAAGACAGCAATACAGTTAAAAAGGTACAGTTAAAAAAACCTCAACAATCTCTGATTGTATTCATTTGTAAGACTTGCTTATGCTCTGATCCTACAAAGCACTGAACACCTCAGGTAAAAGGGATTTTAACTTCTCTGGGCTTCAGTGGGAATTCTTGTACTGTATGCTCAGAAATCAGAAGAGAGGGATCTTGAACAGAGTTCAGAAATGTCTTTGGAGCTCACTCATGACAACACTCACAACCTTATCCACAAGGTCATTATTTTCAAGCGCTTCTACGGCTCTTGGCTCCCATAGCTGTGGTAACATGAGAATATTTGCTATCATTATACAGATAAACAAATGTCTAATCTTTGTGGCTGCAAAAAATGTAAAAACATTGAATCCATTTATCTCAACACCAGCAAACCAGACAGACGACTGAAATATCACAGGGTTCTGAAGTACAGTAATTCTTAAAACAAGCTCTTGGTATTTTTTTATATGTTTGGAGTTATCAATCCTGGCATTTCCAGGCTTATTTCCTGCTACCCCATTGTGTTTCTTATTTTAAGTTTTGAACAACAAAATTCTTACATCTCTTTGCACATGGGAGCAAACTAATCCTCTACAAAATTCTGAGACCAAGATTGCTTGTGTTGGTTTTTAGTGGGTGGCTTGATGGGCCACTACTGGCCTTCTTAAGGATGATTCTAATGCTGTTGTGAAAGGGCTTTCATTGACTGAAGAAGCCCTGCTATGTGCTACAATATTTTGATGTTTTCTCTATGTCTTCTGATACATTCAAAGTAATTTCACAAGTTGTTCCCACAAATAGTGGGATCAGCTTAACATAAGAAGCAGCACCTTCCCTGTGATCCCTGAGCTACTGTCTCATCCAGGCTCTTAATATGCTTAAATGAGGAGCAGTATTTTTGTCCAAAGCTCTTGTCTGTTCTTTCTGGACAGAAGCACTCTAATTCCTTAAAACTTTTTGGAGCAGATCTTCTAAATAGCACTGATACGCACAAAAAACCTGCTTTTTTGTTTGCCTGCCTGGAGTGTGTAATCTCATATCTGAACAATGTAATTTATTATCAATATCTGAAGTGGATTCCTAAAGCTTCACCCATATATTAATAGCTGTAGCTTTTATTTTCTAAAGAAGAATCTCCTGGGCCCTTCTTGTGGTATAAGCATTGCTGCTAACAGGGTAGCTGGCTGGAAAGGATGATAGTGTCCCCTGCTATTATAAATCTAGTGAGCTCACCTTTAAATGTCTGTCTCTATTCTCCCCTTTGGGCATTGTTCCAGTCACTTTTTGGCCTTTTTATTTTAAAGAAAAATCCTGTCCATATGGTCAAAGGAGGAAATATATTTGCCCTCAGATTCACTTAATGTGTGCTTGCTCTGTATATTTTGGGACTGGACTGCCATTGTGCAGGAGAGGAAAAAATAACCATCTTCAATGAAAATCTAAATTAGTAGCCTGCATGCATCAAACAAGAATAAAAGCCCATGCTGGAGGATACAGTAGATCTAAATATGCATGCCCTGATTCACGTATATGGCCGAACTCTTTCAAACAGAAACATAATTTGACCTATGAAGTAATTAATGCCATGATTATGGGGAGGGAAGACACCACAGTTCAGGCTGCAGCCCGGCTGCTTTCCATTAATAGAAAGCTCTATTATTCCCTCCCCCCACACACGGACTTATCTCAGTTTTAAAAATTCTGTTGGCTGCAAAATTCCTGTCTGTGCTGAAGGCATAGCAGATGTTTCAGCAAAGTTTAAAAAAAGTTGGTGTTTGAGTTTCCCAGCTTATCTGATTGTAATTTTGTTCCTCTATTATCTCAAAAGAGTAGTTCACTTCTTTTTCAGTCTTGCCATATAAATCCCTTTTGCCAGATTTTTGAGGAAGACAGATTGGCTTTATTAAAACATTTCTTTGTTTTATTCTAGGTAGTTCTGAGACCAGTCTCCCATACACCAATATCAATGGGGTTTTTGCTGCTGGATTAAGCAGAAAGAGGAATACCAGCTGAAATCCAGAAAGACCATGAGAGGAGGTTATTTTTTCACAAAACTTGTAATTAATTGTGGTACTCATTGCTACAGGATTTTATGAATCTCACTTTTTTGTATATATTGAAAATGTAATCAGACACCTTAATGAGAGTAAAACTGATCAGGGACTTTCAAATGTGCAGATAGTAACTCTTAAAAGAATACTTATGAAAACTATCCCTAAATCTTAGATCACTAGAAACTATGGGACTGTACTGAGGATGTGTCACTGTATGTTTGCCACTTCTTATTCACTTCCTTAGGCAATTGCTGTTGGCTTCTGCTGGAGGAATGGTACCTGGTGGCCTGGATCTTTGATTTGATCACTCTGGTCAGTCTGAGTTATGTGAAAAAAACCTGACTTTGACTCAAAGGCTGTATTCTATGATCACTTTTGACAACTATAAGCACAAAGAACATGGTCATATTTTCAAATTCTGGGGTAAAATATATGGATACCTAAAATGGGATCTGAAACTTTTGCATTATTTGAGGGAATACTTTGTCACAATAAGAGCCTGAAGTGCCAGGAGCAGAGAAGAAGTATTATAGGTTAGGCCTACATCCTGCATAGAAGCTCATTTGTAAATGGTCCCTCTCTCTCCACTTAGGACAGCTATAAAATCAAGCTAATAATGTTTATACTTAGTTTTGGAAGGAACTTTGAGAGCTAGAAATAAATGCTTACTCTGCAAATGCAAAGATTTATTTTTTTTACATGGAGTGATTGCAACTGAGTAAAAATGGGAAGAGGATCAAAAACATTTGGAAGACTCAAGATCACAAATGACTGTCAGTGACACTAATTTTCCTAATGTTTTAGGTGCTTTTGTATGTCCTCTAGGGAGGCTAAGATGCATCCAAGAAAAAGCTCTGGCATTGTGTGCCCTAACTTTTTGATGCCTGGCCCCTGACGTGCAGTTCCAAACCTTAAGTTAGGCACAGCATTTCTGGCTCTGTGAATATTGAACACATTTTGCCAACAGGAGAGCAATGGAGTTGCCTCAGAACACTGAGCTTGAAGGCAAGAACCCTCTGCTAGGTGGAAATTAATTTTTCAGAGGAGCAAAGACCTTGCTGTTAGGCAGATTGTGCTGGCATTTAAAATTCATCTCATTGTAGGCAGCTTCTTCTTCATTTTGGGGAAATTTATCCCCAAAACCTCAGATATAAAAGAGCTGAGATCTTTGCAAAACCACATCTTATAATAAACCCTGTATAATAAATACTGACTCTGGCCTTAAATTAAAATGGAATAATTTATTGCTAGATTTGACTATTCCCCTTGAAGATGTCCAGTGTGTAAACTGGGCATCTTCAAGGCCTGTTAGGACAAAGATGGATGAGGAGAAGGCTGGCTATGAGCCAGCAAAGCTGACCACAGCAAGGGAGAAGTGTGATGATTAAACCTGGGCCAGCCCCTGCTGCCCTGACTCCAGGCTGTTCTATGGAAAGATGTGTAAGGACAGGGCGAGGATTTTGCAGCAGCTGAGACACTGAAACTCAGCAGCCTGGGACCACCCCTATGGTAGCATCTGGGAAGCAACAAGCTCATCTAGGCACAAAATCAATCTTTAGTTAAAATCCATGATCTTTCCACTGGTTTTTAAGGCTGATACAGTAACAGGATCCAAGAACTGGCTCTGAGGGTGCAGTGCTTTAATACAGAGGTCTAGTTAAAGTACCTTGGAAGCCTGGCACTGCCTCATGGAATGGTTAATCCATCTTCCCTCTCTGCCTCTGCTGTTCCTGCACATTTGAACTGTCATATCCTTTCTCCATTATGTAATAGCCTAGAGGTCACACATGTTCCTCTGCTTTGAATAATACATCTCTATGAAGCCTCAGTATCTCTGTTTGAAAATTTATTTCTTTCATTTTAATATTTTATCAATTTTGTCCTAAATGGATGACCTTAACTGGTTGCAGTTCATTTCATTTCTTCTATGCTTAAATATTTTAAAGGTTCCAAAGTACAAACATCATTCATGCGGTGTAACAAAAATGCTCAGCTTGAGCTTTGGATTATTTAATTGTAATTGTCAAGCTATTATTAAAATTGATTTTTTTTCTTCTTTTCAATTTCTTTCCCCCTCTCCTTCTCCCATTTCTAACATCGTTTGTCACATCCTTTATGTTGGTATTTAACTATACTTCAGTGCTTATAGAAGACCTATGCAATTCATTAGGACCATTATTTGTGGACAACAGACAGGCAAGAGTCAAAATCACCCTGCAATGGGGACAGGCACTGCATTCAGAAAATACCTCAGTAACATAATTGATCCAGTACCAGGTACAGTATTTGGTGTTAGGTACAAGTTGAGCTTTTTGCCCTATGTTTGGAGAAAAAAGAACGAGAGTTGTAATTTACAAGTTGACCATCTTGATGCTGCAACCCATCTGGATTTCGTTAAGCTGGAAAGAGGTTTTATATGAATGTTATATCATCACAACACATACATATGCACCAGGAAATAAAAGAAGTTAACAAGTACCTGGCAGTCCTAGCTCTGAAATGATTGTGCTGTTAGAGAGATGTCATTTTGGGCACATAAGGTTCTTTGTAAGAGTAGCAGTCCTAGCCTTTTTAAAACCTTTTTAGGTAATTAAATTCAATCTTCATAAATTTCAGTATTGCTTGGCTTCCTGTCCTGAGCAGGTTGATGTCACTACAGGCAGCTTCACACTGACAATTGCTGAGTGCCTGGTCTCACTGACCCTTCTGATATGTAAAATGTTTTGGGTTATTTAGATGTGAAAGGCAGTAAAAGCTAGTAAGCACAAATTGATTTAATGATTGTTATTCTGCACTTATACTATGAGAAAGCAAAACTAAGATATCTGCACTTCACACTGTGGCATTTTGATTAAAAATAGGAATAACAACACTGAAGGAATCTGACTCATGTCCTTGAATGGTTTCAAAATAACTGTAGCTGTTCTGCGTTTGCAAAATATAAAAATCAGTATACAATCAATTTTTTATATTTAAGACATTTGATTATGTGGGACAGGTCTATATTTATGCTGAGTATTACCTTTCTCATTTTCTTCTCTCTTGCTTTTGTTCAGTACTTGTCTTGCCCAGCTGTAGCTGTTGGTAAGATATGGATTCATGTTTCATTTCTGACATCTCTGTGTCATGTTACAGTGACATCACCTGTCTTCTGGTTTGGCTATGCAGTATTCCACCAGGAAGACACATTAGATCCTTTGCCTTCCCACTAAGTCCCTAAATGCCACATTGAGGACAGTATGAAAGAAATGGCACCGCCTCTCTTGCACTGGCTGTAGGATTTTGGTGTATCTGGAGTCGTGTCACCGCAACAGATGCCACTCAGGTCACTGAAAGCAGGAGTCTGTGCCTCCCTGTGAACAAATGGGCACATCTTGTTTCCAAGTGTGATTCCTGGGCTGTGCACAGAGGTGGAAACAAGTGGAAATGAGTGAATGTATAAGGAGGTTGCCTCTTGTTTTTTCCTGGGATGGAGATCTGGATCCTTGGGCATTGGCCAAAAAGTCCTGTCAGGTGTTTTTGTGGTAATCCTGTTTTCCGCCAAACAACAGAGTAGATGTGCTATAACCAGAGCAAATGCTTTGAGTAGTTCTTTAAAGAACACTTCTTGCATATCTTTTCTGCCCTTACAAACAGCTCACCTGGTTTCTGAGGAAGCTCCTGAAGGTAACCAGCTTCTCTAACTACATGAGTTTCCAAATTCAGATGGTGTGGCAGGTGGGGTTATCTTGCCTCAACAGAGAGTGTGTTAGTATAATCCTTCAGAAAGTTTTTGCAAACACATCCTTCTCATCCCTAATTATATAATTAAAAAGTATAAGCATTGAAAATCCTTCTAAATACATAGTTAAATCCTAAAGGATCTCCTTAGAGTGGAGTATTACATGAGACAGAGAGCTTAGCAATGAGTTGTACTAGGGCCTTATACATTACAACAATTATGAGCAGGTTCCCTTTATTAACTCAATATCAGTAATTGTGCTGTGAGCAGTGCACCTCATACTTATTTAAGCAGTTTTAATGTACTTGTAAACTGTATTTCTATGTAAGTTAGAAAAAGCATGAGGGAAAGGAAGAATGAGGTGTACAAGGAGAAGACCAGGAACTGAGGCACAGAGGCAAAAGATACAGAGATAGTTCAGTCTGATTTCAGTATCTGCTGTTCAGCAGTAGCCAGGCACAGATTCCCAAAATACCGTAAGGAAACCCTGGCTTGTCTCCAGAAGCAGATTTCCCTGGGAAATTTGTCCCTTTGGCCAAAGTGAGGGCGTACTGCAGCTCCTTACCTCAACAGAGTAAACATCCTCATGAATAGCAGTATTTTTTTGTGACTACAGCTGCTCTTTTAACTCTCTGCATAAAGACCTGCATTTGGGGGACTAAAGCTTATGAATTCAAATCCCAGTTTCCACTTCCAGATGCGTGTGTACATTTGGCTGGAAACAATGCTGGCCGTGTGGATGTATGCAGCCACGGATCATTGCAGCAGCACAAGTCAATTAGCCTTGGTGACACTCCAGTGTCCTGTGAAATAATTTTGTGGATACTTCAGAGGATGTTGTCAGAAGGATGGCGCTGAGAACTACAGGACACAAGGGGCAAGGCCAGCAAAATAACCACCTTTGGCACAGGTTTCCAAACTCCTCTGTGTTTACAGACACCTGAACCTTTCTGCATTTCCTGGGTCTCTCTTGGGAAATACAAAGATCACAATTAACCTTTCCTTATTACCAAGCACAGGAAGCAACAGGGGAGCCCCTCAGGTGACACATCTCGTTTGAGCATTCCACTGGTGTCTGCAATCATGGACGTGTCATGGAAGTCAAGGCAGGGAGAGCTGAGCCTCCTAATTACAATGTATTTACAGGCCCCATTTTTATTTGAAAGGCAATAATACACAGTAGTCTCCATTTGACCTGCAACGTAGGAGTCAGGCTGGTATGAGATAAATCTCCAGTCATTCTTCAGTACTTCCATTTCACTGGAGGCCACTCTGTGAAATAACAAAAGACGGCAAGTGGTGACTTTATATTAGCAACTAAATATTTTGTGGGGTTTGGTTTGGTTTGGTTTTTTTGTTGACTTTTTTTTTCCTTTTACATTTTTTCTGTTTTCATCACCCAAAAACTCTAATGAATCTCTCTTAAGAAATGCTGAAATTTTGTAACTTTTTTTCCCCCTAGATTTAAATTAAAGTGACCTCCTGTCTGGTTTTTTTGGTGGTTTTTATTTGTTTGCTTGGTTGGTTGGTTTGTTTGCTTGTTTGGAGTTGTTTTGTTTTGGGTTTTTTTGCCTCTTTTGGAAGAGAAAAGGTGTATGTGATTAACACCTTTTATTTTCTTTTTAATATGGTTTGAAATTTTTAAAAAAATAACAGGTTGTTAATGTCTGGCTTTAAAAATTGTGACTTTAATTTCTCTCTAATGAAAGCATGAGAGGTTTTTTTAACCTCATGGTTCTGTGTTTTGCGCTTTTTTTTAGCTTTTTCTCCCCAGAAAGTACTATAAGAAGTATAAAATGGCAGATTTTCTGAATAGAAATATAAGTAAAATAAAGTATCATTGTTTTTTCTTTCAATTGTCTCTCCTTCTCAGTTTGAACTGTAGAAGAAAGTTTTCATTTTATAGAAAATTTAAGGGAAATAATTGTGATTTTTCTTCTTCTCCATACACTATCATTTCCTTCCCTTCTCAATGTTTTTCACTGAGGACTCAATCTGTGACATTGCACTTGGTTAGGAGCTGAAATTAATGTAGAAATTAAGTGTTAGACATGTGGGAGACCTAATGGGAGACAACAGCTGAGAACAAAATTAGAAGAAAACAAAATCCTTGATGGAGAGAGCTAAAGATATAATAATTTTGTTACTATTAGACACATCTTGGAAAGAAATTGAGAAAAAAAAATATACTATAGGATAAAATAAAATGAAAACAAGTGCTAAACCATACCACATTCCAACCATGAATTGAAAACAAGACATTGTCCTTAAAATCTTAGTATTGTACAAGTTTTGATAATGAATTATAGGCAGAGACAACCAAGGTAATTTTTTCTATTTGACAGTCCCATGGAAACCTCTTTTGCAGGGATGTGATCAGTTGTGGGGTCCAGGTTTGAAAATTACCTGAGTATGCTGGGAAGAGTTTAGTTGACAGCAATAAAAGTTCCAAAAAGTTGAAAAATTGGGCCTTTGAAGAGAGACTAAGAAATTTTGTCATGGTTGAGCTAGAAAAAACAAAGCTGAAGTGACACACAATGATTTTAAAAATAACTAAAAAAATACGTTATAAAGAAAAGAGGACTCAGACTTGCCAATGAAAAAGAAAAGGAGAGTTCAAACTGTAGACTTAGGTGAAATGTAGCTGGCTCCATCTGAGGGTTGTGCCAAGGAAAACCAAGTGGAATGCTGGTGAGGGTTTGAGATGGCAAACAGTCACCTTCTGTCTTCCAGCTCAAGCAGGCAAAGGAGGGCACCAAGAGTTCAGCTTAGGAGCAGGAGGAGAACAGCACTCCTGCTGTGGAATTTTTGCGCTGGTACCCCAAAGTTGTCCCTAGCCAGCAAAATCTAATTACCTTGTTTTCCTTCCATATGAGTCCATGGGAGAGCAAGGCAGTTTTCAGCAGACCTGGCAGGTACAGCTTGACTCTGGCCCCTCTTTTTTTCTGTAGGATATGTTGTCAGGGACTGCAGAAATGGCTGCCCTTGTACGGTTGAGCTGAGATTTGGAATGTCTCTAGGAAGAAGAATTTAGACATAATGAAATCAACTGTGTTTCTTGCAGAAGAATGAAAGCAACCTACCAACAATCCTGAGTCTCAGTATTGATTCTGTTCTTATATTTGCAGTGCTTTGAAGCTGCTATGGTCTGTTGGTTCATTAAGTTACACTTACAAGTTCTCCCTAAACACTGGCTTTTACATAGTCTGCATTTTAACACTCTTTAAGTGCATATTGATATGTTCTGTCCTCTGTGCAAACCACAGTCAAAGGAATCCCTTTTCTGCAATGGCTAATGAGGTACCAGCTTGGTAAAACAAACAGAAAGAGGAATTACACAGTGTCAGGAAGCTCAACCAAAGAAATGTCACCTTCAGAGAAGCATAGTGAGAAATGACCTTTCACTTTATTAGTGTGCCAAATTTGGTTGGGTTTGGACAAGAACCTACAATTACTGAATATTTAAAAGTGCACATTCTTACTCACAGAGATGTCAAATAGATTTGGGTGGTCTTATGTCACAGAAGTACCTATGATGAAAGATGAGTTTGACACACTGATGAGTACCATGACTGAGATTACAGCTGAATTATGCAATTAGGTTTTATTAACTATACATATTATTAAGGACTTTTTATAACAGAGGAAAGGATGTCAGGTCCTAGTGATTGTACTGACCTCTCATGCCACTGGGAAAGATGCAGAAAGGCTTTCAAAAGAGCAATGTAGTCCCTATTTAATCTTTAAATAAGAAAGAAAGGTCAAGGAGCCATTGCTACTACTTTATTTCTCTCAAGTCTTCACCAAGGAGACATCCCATTTTAATGTGCATTACCCTAGATTTATACATATTAGTAAAATATGCATCACTGAAACATTACATACTTTGAATGCACTGAATTTATAGCAGAACTTACAAAGTATAGTATGTGCATGTGTATGAATCCTCAAAATTATGTAACTAACCTCTGAAGGTTTCTCCCTTTAATTTATTTCTGACACAAAAATAAAAAGAAAAAAGAAAACCCTCCAAGAGATTACTTAACATCTGTGTAAAAATGTCATATCCATACAGATATTCACTTACCATGCCAAAGAAAGAGAAAAAATAGTGGCAATTTATATTCATGATGTAGTTTAATTTTAAAATTATATTAATAATTAAAGATAAGTAAATGAAGGTGACAACTAACTAAAGACAGGTAGGGGAAAAAGTCCCAAACAAAATTGCGAGCAATTGTAATTACAGGGACTTCTTTAAGTCTACTGGTTATGCTCCAGCTTTGGTAGGAAGCCTAATTGTTCCTTAAACTTTGACTTCCCTTCCAAATTGGGAATGAGACTTCCAGAGTAGGTGCAGCCCAGTTCTTCCAAAGGCAGGTGCTCAACAAGAGCAGTCCCTCCCCAGCTGCCTGGCCTGGCTCCTTTCGGCGGGTGCAGCAGGACAAACTCCCTGTCTGCTCCTCACAGAGCTGTATGAACAGCACGTTCCACCAGGGAATGGAGTGAAGCCTTCAGGATTGGGAAGTGCCAGTGTCAGTGCTGCAGCACACCCTTACCTCAGTCCTTTGAGAATGTCTGCCTTAGAAAATAATCTTCCATTACGTGATTGTTGGCTTTTGCCAACAAGTGGAATGCAGCAGTTTGTCTTCTGGGCCTCCCTTCAGAGTCTGCCCCTGACCTTCACTCATGTTTCAAATCCAGGCATGTTTCTCCCAATCCATTCCCCATCTTTCTTTGGATGTAGTTTTTGCTCTGTGTTTTAACTGGATGGATTTCTCTCCTCTGCTGCGTGGATCCCTACAAGTCACTGATTCATCCAGGACCCTTTTTCACTCCTGGTGTCCAGCAAGCTGAAAGTGACCATTATAAGGAATGTCCTTTTGATCTGCCAGAGGTGTTGGGGCTGTCCTGTGATCATGTACTCCATAGTATGAGCTGTCCAGTCTGAGGCTGGAATTTTCTGAGGTTTTAGGTGTTTCAGTTCTAACAGCTCTCCCTTGCAAATAATGGAAAATGAGGAAATCTAAAAGAAACCTAAAAGCTGTTAAAAGTTGTTTTAGAAGCATAGATAAAAATTATGCCACAATTCAAAAAGAAAACCTTGAAGTCCAAAAAAAATCTTTATGGCTGAATGATGCAGTCCAGCCAAAAAAAAAAAAAAAAAAAAAAAAGAAAGAAAGAAAGTTTGCTCAAATGAGAACAGGTTTATGGCTGAATGATGCAGTCCAGCCAAAAAAAAAAAAAGGTTTGCTCAAATGAGAACAGGAAAACCCATAAAAATGGCAGGCAAATTTCAAATGAGAAATTAAGAAAGCTAAAATAATATGAAAAGAGCCTTGCAAAGAATGCTATAGCTGAGAGTAGAGAAATTTGTAAATACACCAGAAGCAGGAAGCCAGATGAGAATTAGTGGAACCACACTACAACCAAGGTGTAGAAAGGGCTGCAGCAGATGAAAAAACTTCAGTGTGAACCCTTTCAGTTGTTTTTTACAGCAGAAACTGTCTCATTCCCAATTCTGATGCATACTGTGTAGCAGGCAAGTCAGAAAAATAAATCAATTGAAGTAAATCCATGGGATGTGTTTATCCAAATAAACAAGTCAGAGGTCATCAAGTCATCACAATGAGACAACATCCACTCAGGAGTCCCAGAGGAACTCAAATATGAAACTGCAGAACTCCTGGCCATGATGTGGAACACAAGAATAAAGAGCCCCTCTTTTGGAGGGTGGGTGTACAGCCATCAGCAAAATTGCCAGTTTCCATCTAGGCTCTGGATGGATCTCAAGAGCTACAGACAGGTGAACCTTAGCCTCATTCCAAGCATAATGGTGGAGTACCATCTCTAGCAGTAGTAGTAATAATAATAGTGATAATAAATAAGATCAATGAGCACGTGTATATATTTGACCTTTTGAGAAAGGATCAGGTTGGCATCTCTAAGGGGAAATATAGCTTCACTAATCTGAAGTTCTTTGATGGTGACAGTTAGAATATGGACGAAGAGGGCCAATTGGACATAATTTATTTGGGTTTTCAAAATGTCTTTGTCAAGGTTCCAAAGGATAGGATAGAATGGAATGGAATGGAATAGAATAGAATAGAATAGAATAGAATAGAATAGAATAGAATAGGAATAGTTCCAGTTGAAAAGGAACCTACATCATCTAAGTCCAGCTGTCTAAGGTTATTCTAGAGAGTAAAGCTAGACTTGAAGAAAGTCCTTGTATGGACTGAAAACTGGGCAAAGGTAAGAGTAGGGATTAATAGGTGTTTTTCAGGATGGGAAATAATTGACAGTAAGGTGCCCCAGGAACTGGTCCTGAGACAAATTTCATTCAGTATTTCATCAAAGAGCTAGAGTAGAGAATGAACAGTGGAATTTTTTGGTTTGAAGGTGATACTAACAGATTTTGCATCACAAGTTTTAGTGTAGATAAGTGTGATCTTATGAAAAATAATCTAATCTCTACCTACATGATGTAGAACTCAGAGCAGAGGTGTTGAACTCTTGAATTCAGGAAGAGATTTTTGAGTGATTGCTCTCAGTTCTCTGAAATCATGAGCCCATGGTGCTATGGCAGCAAAGAAAACCTCAAAACCCTAAAGCAAACAAAAAGCAAACGCAAGGAAAGTACTGAGTACAAATGAGAGGCGACATTCTGTCACCATACAAAGGTGTGGTGCCCCCTCTATTCAGTGCTGCCAGTTCTGTTTTCCACCTCCCAAGAAGGAGGCAGTAAAAGCAAAGGAGATACAGAGAGGGCCAGTCAAAAAGCTGGTGATGATGTAGCAACAGCCTTGTGAGGAGGGAAGAAGCTGATATTCTTCATTTTGGAGAGAAGGGTGAGGGGAAATGTGATAAAGCACAGATGTAATGGATTAACTAGATTTTCCTAGTATCAGAATGCTCAGAAAGGAATTAGACAACTTCATGGATGTGCATGAAGGGATGCTGGAATGATTATACAGGAATGTAACCTCTAAAACCTCTACAGCACCAGTGGATGCTGGTGCAATAGAAGAGGAATAAATTGCCAATTGTTGCCAAAGTCACATGTCCTCCTGAAACAACTTTTCTTTTTGTTATTATCCCTCTGGCTCCTCTATGATGGGCCAGGCATTAGCCACCACCACTACCAGCCCACCCACCCCAAACTTCCCAGGGAGAAACATCCAAGTTCAAAAAGAAAAGAGGAAAAACCCTACTGTTTGAGGTGCAATAACAGCTCCAAGTGCAGTATCTTAAAAAAAAGGGGAAGGGGTGTGAGGGTCAGAATATAAATAATATATAGATAGAGGAGTGGAGGGAAACACAGGAAAAAAGAGCACCTAGGTGTGCCTATTACTCCCTGTGGACCTCCAGGGATGGAAAAATGAAAACAGTTGCCAGAACACTCCCTCCTCCCTGTTTTTTTCCCTGCTGTCAGAGACAAAATACCAGACTGAATGGATCCATTGGTCTTACCCCTGAGAATGTTTCTTATGTTTTAATGGTCTTTTATTGGAGGCAGTCTTGGCCATCCTGGAATTCAAGGAAAGAGTTGTGACAGGTTGTACAGAAACTTACTGCATAATTTGTGTCTTGTTTAAAAAAACCAAAACTTTAAAGTATGGTCTCAGTTACCAACTGAAATAGAAAACTATAGGGTATTGGATAGAAGGCAAGTAGGACATAGAAGAAACTGCTAAGGGAGATATTTAGAATGGATATAAGATGTAAAACTGTATCTCACATAAATCAGTGGGTTTTAATCCTTTTTGATTTCCAGTGTAGGTGTGTGGCAAATTTAACCTACTTAGAATAAATTTGCTTCTTTGAATTTCGCTTTGCATTTCCCTTAGTTGTCTCTGAGTTTTGCAGGCTACAGGTTGATAAGTATTATAGAAAATACACCATCTTGGAGATTAACTATTTCTAGATGGCTTCTGCAAAGTGAGAGCACATCTGCATGGACACTGACCAGATTATAATACCAATGGTCACCCTGTAGGAGCATTTCTTTTGTAGAGCTGAGTAGTTGTGCAATGCATAGCTGACTTTGGGGCTTAGGTTTTTTTGGCAGATGCTCATCTGTTTAGAAAAGCAAAGAGAAGGCTCCAAACCTTACATACCATCTCCCCCCATAGAGCATCTGTTCAACTCAGACTTGCAAGCCACTAGGTTTCATCACTTGTGAAAGTGGGTGACAAACCCAAACAAAAAATACAAAAAATTACTCCAGCTATTTCCCTGTGTGATACCAGTCAAATTGTGAAACAGATCTTCAGCTACAATAAATCAATATAGGTCCTTCAGGACAATTTCATTTACAGGGAGTGAGAATGTGGTGCTGTACTTTGTACGTGAGAAAAAAAAATGCACTTGAAAAAATAATAATAAAAAGGAAAAGACAATCCTGTATCTTTTGCTATGCAACAATTATGCAAATGTGTTTTAATAGAATAATAGAAGACTGCTGGAGAGCATTTGGTAAAGAGAGGAATTAGATAATAATTGGACTGTAAAACTAAATTATATAAAGACATGCCACACATTAATTATTTTACATCACCCACTTTCCCCAGACTGGAGCACATAGGTCTGACTGTGAAGGTACTAACAGAGTCCCAACAGTCCTATTAAGAGACAAAGAAAGAGAGATCTGGTTAGGCTATTTTTTCATGTTAATACCACTGCCTTATCACTTTATAATTTTGAAAATAAAACCCTCTAAGCGAAACAATACCATGCTGCTAGAATAAAGATTTCCAAAACTTCATGATCCTGATTCCCATCTGCTTCATCCCCTCTGTAGTCATTTTGGCCTGCAAAATTTTATTATATTGATCTGGTAGATTATTGTCCCTTCTTTGTATAAAGATTAGTTTATGATAAGATGAGATAAGATGGTAAAAGGGGGTCCAGGGGGCCTCTTTTTTCCTATTATACATTGGAAAGTGTGTGTGTGCCTATAACTTTTGAATACTGAAATGGGCATTGTATATTGTGGGGGAGAAGAATTCTGCCCTGTTTTCTTCTATCCTTGCCACTCCAATTCTTCTCTGAGGTCTTCTGTTTACTTTCTTTCCACGGCTTTTATTTTTGTTCTCTGTTCTTATTCTTCTCTTCCTATTTCTTTCTACATAGCCATCCTGCTCTTACCACTTAATACTGCAGTTGTTCAGAGTTATTTTGAAACTGGACAATATACTCAGTCTTACATCTGAATTTCATTTAGGACCTGACTGTGATCACCACTGAACACTCCCTTGCCTTACAAAGGCTGAGGAATACAGCCCTACTCTGCATGACCAAAGGTATTGTAATATGGACCTTTGTGTTTAAGCAATTTTTCTTTTTTTTCAGATTAATTCATCATTTGAATTGTAGTTTGCGTGAGAAATTTTATGGACTGAAAATGGATAGAACACAAAGGGTGACTGCTTCAGAGGGCTGATTGTTCACAGCCCTCACCTCTGTTTCATACATCAGCACACACCTTTTGTAATTAAATACATGAGATTCCTTTGAAGCATATCCCTGAACTGGTAAGTGAGATAACCTCGTACTTCTAGAATCCAGAGAGGTGGGAAGGCTTGAGGCAGGCTGATACACAGAGGCTGGGACAGAACTGGCCAGTCTGTTCCTCAAGCTGCATGTGGCTCTCCAAGTATTTAAATACAACCCCTGTGCTGGCTGGCATGGGGGCTGGGGCATAATCCCTGCCTCCAGAAGCAGTGACTCAGCAAGAGCTCCCAAGGAGGCCAATTTTAGGGATTTCCGTGGCCTCTGGTTGTTTATCTAGCAAAGCCCCATTCCTCAGGCAAAATCTGCAAGGCCAGTTTATCACCAGCTGCCCTGAACCATTCCCACATCCTCATTACTCCAGAACAGGATACGTGTCTTGAGGCGTTTAACAAAGGGGGGATTCTGATGACGTGTGTGGAGAGCTGAGGAGATCAGACATTATGGGAAAAGACTGTGAAATAGTCTGATAGGTTATGTTTTTAAATTACATCTTTTCCTCATCCACAGTAAATTTTTTCCAAGCCATATGATCCTCAAATTACCAATACAAATGGGAATACAATTAATAGCAGTGCCATGCCTTTATAGGGAGCATCACATTTTTTGTGCCAGGAAGGCATGCCTTTTATTCTATTAGACTGAGCAAAAGTCTTCTCCTGGGCCTCGTCTCCTCTGCATGGTGCCATCCTTTCAGGAATACATCATCATCAGAGTGCTTTGTCCCAGTGATGTATTACACTAATACATCTGTTTCTTTAATGATATATTAGTGTAATACCTTATCAGAGTGATGCATACCAATGATCTATTGCTCAAAAGGTGGTGCCATTCAGGAATGAAAGAATTCATGGACACAGTCAGTGTAATTATACAGATAAAAGCTGACATAGATTGTGCTGGAAGCTGCTTTCATGGAACCAAGCACACCAGTATTATGCCAGCCTGTTTGGTGCCATTTTCTGGTGCCATTGCACTGGACTTGCAGTGCTGGGGTTGTTACACCTCTTTTAAACCTTTTAAATATACTAAGAGCAACTACCATTAACCTTGGGTCACTGTGAAGCAGAATGTATCCAGTTACATTATTTTTACTGTATGGTAGTACAGTACTTACTTACCCGTAACCACATGAAACCAAGTAACATTAACCTCCAAATAGCTTGAAGAACACACCATATCTCATTATAATAATCTGGGCTTCATCCTTTGCCTGACTTTAATTATTGTCCATTCTCAAATATTTTCGATTACATGACAGTTGAACCACTTCAGCCTGTCATTAACTGTAGGCCTCTTTAATCTCAGCCTTCATTTTCTTTACCATTACATTTATTTTCATTACTTTAGCCACTAAAATACAGGTGAAGTCAGACTCAATTACATTGTTTTGTGTAGCATCTTAATTAAACATTTCAAAGCATCATCCAGAGATTGTGGCAAAAAAACCCAAGCTCTATTTTCTACTTTTTAAACATTTACTGTAAAGAAGGGGAGAAAACCATGAGCCAATAATATAAAAAACCCTCAAAACTCAGATCTTTTTTCCCTCTGCCTTAACTCACTCACTAATTGGGTCCAAGCTTCCTCACTAATTGGGTTTCCAAATAGAAAGACAATCAGAACCACATTTTGCTTGTGGTAATTTAACTGAAGTATAAAGTATTGATTAGCTTATTTACATTTCTCTTAATATGCTTTACACCAAAGTGTGAAGAATATTGCAGAGGAGAAAATAAAGGCTCCAACTTGTTTCAGTAATCAGAGCAGGGAAAGGCGTGTAGGTAACTTGAGAATTTTTGCCAAATAGTCCAGCACAAATCAGTAACACAAACGAGGGAGAAAAGGACAGGCAAAGTATCTACAGAATGTAAATACTGGGATTTTTCTTTCCTCTTCACTTTCTCTTCTGTTATCTTCAGCTTCACTGCTAGGGACAAGTATCATTTTAATTTGCAGAGAGGGTTGCTAAAGCAACTTTCAGGAATGTATTTAATCAGTGGCAAACTGAATTCCCAGGAGCCATAATGGGGATACAGGGTGATGGATGCAGGACATCCTTCCTGTTACATCCCTAATCCCCCAAGGTCACTCATCTGACGTGTGACCTTGCAGCTTAGAAACTGCTGACCCAGATCTTTCTCCTGCCCCATGGGAGGATAATATAATCTAGGAGCTCATGGGTGGGGCTGTGCTACCTGATCTCTGTCAGAGGTGCAAGCAGGCTGCTGGGATGGCAATGCAGGAAGTATGGCTGCAGTGAAGAGAAGATCCTTCAACAGGAATCTGTGACAGATTTATTCAGATCAGAAAACCTGCAAGTTGCCCAGGTGTATCTTGGCAGGGTGGAGGGGGAAAGGCATCCTCTTTATCTGGCCTGAGAAACCATAAACCCCAGCAGGACTGACCCCCAGAGCCAGCTATTCAATATTTTACCTGAAAGTATAATTTCTCAAGTCACTGTAGGAGTGACTTCCCCAAACTTCCCTGCACTTCTTAGAGGAAACTGGTTGTTTCAATGAGTCTTTCATAGGATTTGTCAAAAAATTTGTATATTTTACAATTGAAAATTTGTAGCTCCTGCAGTGCTGGCCTCCTGGTCATGGTGGGCCTAGTGTGCTTTTTGTGGAAGTCTGATCTGTGACAAAAGCCTTCCAGAGGGTGATTAGCAAACACAGTAGCAGCTAATTCTGATAAACTGCGGGTGAGCAAATAGACCTTTGTGTAACTTGCCTTGTGTGCTGAGCATTGGAAGGGACAGATTTGGGATGGAGAGAGAGACTTTGCAGGTGGGCTTCTGACACTGTTGCTCTGCCTGTGTACATCCTAAATGAGCCTCTGCGACACCATACACATTAACAGCTCGTGACAAGTCATATTTTCAGGGTCAAAACAGTCAGTAAGGTAGGGGGTGTATGAGTCTTTTTTTAAGAGGCTGGGCATCTGCACGGACAAAGAGAATAGAGTGAAATGCTTGACAGTGTACAACAGCCTAGGGGAGTGCAGGCAAAGTGTGTGGTCTCAGCCAGCATGGCCCTAATGACCATTCAGTCATAGGCAGTCCTTGTTTTCTGCTTTGGAGGGGCAGTTTGTGGGGTCTTTTGGAACCCATCTGAATGGTGACTCCAAGATTTTGCTTTCCTGAGTTAATTTTAGCAACATGTGTTTTCCAGTCTTGTTCAATGTGTTCTACACAAATGCTTTTGCTAGTGTGGTGCAGAAAAGGAGAAATGATGGACAAGGTGGGTGGCAATTGCTTAGATTTGCTCTCTCTGTACTGCCACTGAATATCAAACCACACCATGTTACTGGGCTGTGTTAGATTGTGTAGGGACACAGCTTTCCTGTTAGTTAATACCATCCATTTTAGCCAAATGGCATTCCTTTTAGTTTAATAAATAATAATTGATTTTTAAAAGTTGGAGTTTACCCTTAAGCTAGGTTTAGGAACCTACAAATTTGTTGTTTTGAGCTGAATCAGTCTTTCAGTTCCCTCTGCAGTCCATGGAGACAGCAAGGCTTCCCCAGAGAAATTCATCCTAACTTCCACAGGATGGGGAACAATTGCTTAACTCTCTTTTTTGACAGCAGGTAACCTAGAAATCTAGGTTAAATTAAATTATTCTCTCTCTCTATCATACTCAAGATTAGCAGAATTTGCATTTGTTTTGTACAGTTTAAAACTCCCCAAGCCTGGTATCTTCCACCAATTTCAAAGAGTTTTGGAAAAAAACCTGCTGCATGTCTGAAACTCTGTCAACAGCAAAGCAACGCAATTAAGTGGAATTGGTTTGGGAGGGGAGAGCTGTGAAGTGGCACTCAAGCTCTGGCAGGTTACCTGTGTTTCTCTGGCACAGTTCCCACCAGAAACTCAGTGTATCACCCTAAGTTTTATGTTCTTGAAGTAGGGGAAAAACCAGCCTTAAAACAATAAGATCTTAAATCTGAACTGGAAAATGGTAATGCAGAAAGTGAAATCAAGAGATCAAGAGGAAGAGGGTGGTGCCAGAGCATCAGATGAGCCAGCAGCAGTTTCATCTGGATCAGGAGCAACTGAGTTTGCCTGGCGGTGTCTTAACACCTGGAATGCAAAATGCAGTGTCTAAGGTGAAGGTATATGATTAATTCTGCTGACTCTGTTATGAGAAAATTGATTTCTGGCAAAGGGAAGGAAAGAGCAGTTGGGGGCAGTAAAGTGACTCAAACCTTGGAACAATTTGCTCTTATGCATGAGAGCTGGAATCATCAGCCTCTATGAACAAGACCCTAACTATGAGGAGATCAGTGAGGATTTTGTCATTGATTGAATTGGGACCAGGATTTCACTAATTCATGACTAATTGGTAATCACAGCAAGTAATTACTAGTTATGGCAAATGTGCAACAGTTGTCTTGCTGCCTGGAGCTGAAGCGTTTACTTCAGGGTTGCGGGTTTTTTGGTGTTTCAGCATGGGAAGCAGGGCTCATAAATCCCTGTGTTACTCACAAAAAGTAGGATTTGGCCGATGAAAATGGATGCATGGAAGGACCATTCAAGTCAGTGAAGGGTGAGGTCTTCTTCAGGCTCTCAGACACCGCTTGCTGACCTAAGTGTACTAAATACAATATTTGTGGGTGTGTATTCAGGTGTGGCAGAAGCTGATTAAAAAAAGAACATGTAGTAGAAAAGGATTTTTCTGGAAAGTGCTGGCATCATGTCAATGATAAATATAAGCATTCTCATCTCATGTTTATGTGATAGCCATTTCTGTTTATAGATACTTCTTGAGGAGATTCAGTTTTTCAGAACAGATCTCTTCTGTCCCCAGTCTAGCTGGTTTCTAGAGAGCTGTGTTAGTCAGTGAAAGACGTAAGAGCCTAGAAAACAAGCTAACAGAACTGGTAATTTTATCAGACTGTTGAAAAGAAACTCAAATTTTAAATTTATGCCTATTAAGAAGTCTGGGGAAAAGCTGGTTTTCTTTTGAAAAAAAAAATCTGCAGAACAGAAAGGTGCTTGGTAGGATTTCAACATCAGGGTTTGATCCTCTATTTTTCCTAGCAGCTAGTACTGAAGGGGGACTGGGAGAGAGGAGAATAAAAAAATAAAAACAGTTGAGGTGTTCCACCAAAGGGAGGAGAAAACAATCCTTTGATCAGTTGTACCTGCAAGTCTGGAAATTAGCAGCCTGGCTGCCACCTGAGTCTGTGTTGGAATGAATTCTGGTTTCCCTCAGAAGAAAACTCTTATGCATGGTGAGGCAGAGGGTCTGGTGAGCAGGAGAACATCCCTGAATGGAGATGCAGACTAAAACAGACTGCCAGGAAGGTAGCTGAAGGCTAACAGCAAAATTTGGTTATTTTAGCTCCTTAATACTTGTCCTATACCTTTACAGCCTGTTTCCATCAAACACCCAGGAAGGGTTATTACTATTTCTCTTCTACAAAAATAAGGTGGGCTGTTGAGTGTGGTGATGGGGAAGATGCAAAGAGTTGCCTCAAAATTCAAAATTCTGCTTGCCCAAACTGTGTTCAGGGGCTAGTGTTCAACAGGACTTAAAAAAAAAAATTTAAAAAAAACCAAAAATAAACAAAAAAAACCCAAAAAAACCTGCAAAACCACAACCCCAAACCTACCCAGCCTCCTTCCCCCAGCCTAAACCTTACCTACATCTATGACTGCAATTATGGGTAAAAAGCCTCAGCTGCAGTTTGGCTCTGGAAGCACCTGCACTTAACTTACGTTGTTAAAAGTTCTGACTGAACTACGTAGTACACAGTTTGATCAGTGAATGTTGCTATTCCTTTCTTCCAGATCAAAGGAGCAGAGGAGAAGGGAAGAAGCTGAAACAAAGGTTGATGACACACCTTCATACTGCAGACCACTACTTAGTGAGCCTCATTACAGGTAAGCTAAGCTCAATTTCTTTCTTGAAGGAAAATGTACCTGATATTTGGCTATGTCATGGGGGGGAAATTTGTTGAGGAAAAAGCGTAAACAACTAGTAAAAGTAATATCCCTTTTCTACTAGCCCTAGGCAGCTTCTCAGTGTGTGGTTCAGTCACAGATATGGTTCTGAGGCACCTGCAGTTGTGAGCTATGTGGGGGCCTCAGTAGCCTAACACAATTCTGGATTCTGCCCTAAAGGTGAAACTACAAAAAGATCCATTTTTAAACCAATTTCTTCTGTATTTGTGCCTTGTGTGATACTTTCTGTCACATCCAAATGTGACTGCATCAGCAATGCTACTGCAATGACCAACTTAAAATCAAATTAAGAAGTAGAAAGTGCAGCCCTGAGGTCAGTGCTAAAAGTACCAATTTTCTAGGTGATCAGTATATGGTCATCAAAAATATAATAAAAGTGGTAGAACTAGAACAGGCGAGTAGTAACAATTGAAAACTCAGCTTCTAAATGCAGAATGAATTGGCAGAGTGACTCCTTTATTTCCAGTCTATGTTCTCCAATTCAGAACTTCGAAAACTCACTGGTTTAGGATTGTACAGACTATCACAGGCTATCGAGTTACAATGGCATAATGAGGTAGCTGACTGTGTGTTCTTCTCTGGCACATTTGAAGTGAAAGAAAAGTATTTTAGTGTAACACATTGTATTTGCCATTACGACAGTTGAAGAGGGTGTGCAAGAACGGTTAGGGAAGCTTAGCCACAATTAAGCCACAATTGCATACCATGTGGGGGCACCTTTATCCTGATTTTTGTGTCTAGCTCTTTCTCTGACACTGCTATGGAACGTGTGCATTTTTGCAACAGTTGTTCTCTGTGCTTTCCTGGTGGGGAGGAACATTCACAAATACTTTGTGAAGAAGGTCTGGGATAGAAATTGCTGCATCATAAAACTTGTTTTGGCAGTTTGAGCGGTTAACAGCACCAGCATTTACACATTTGACTGGTTTGAGATTGATGGGTGAAATTCATAACTCCTCCAGAGTCTCATTCACATCTTCTTCATTAATAGCCAGCAGTTCCACAGCTAAAGCCCTAGGAAAACGGCCCAAGTGAAAGCCACTGCTCAAGTAGCAGATCGTGTGGGATATTGAACTGGGGGATATCTTGTGGGATATTGAACTGGGGAAGCTTCTGAAGTGGGGAGGTATCAAAGGACAGACAGCAGCTTTGGCTCACCAGTGATGTAGTAGAGTACGTGGAGAAACTTTAGAAGTGCAGGCGGATGTGCTTTTGCGCTGTGTAATTTTCTTTAAAACATTGCTATCCACGTTGCAGTTTTAATTAAGCAAAAGGGAAAAGTTGGCTGCTAAACATAATATCTTTGGGCCAATGCTCAAGCATAAATTGAGCCATGCAAACACACAGCCAACCAGCTTGGTTAGTTCTAAAGTGGCATTGATGAAATCTTCTGGCTTGTTGTTTAGTTCTTTTGTGCTTTCCCCCCTAATTCTTTTGTTAGTTTTACTCAAAAGCTGGCATTACTATATAGTAGCTAAAGGCCTGCTTGAAATTTTGCTTTAATGATCTAATTTTTAGTGATTTGGCATATTTAACTTTGAGGAGTAGAAACAGCAGTGCCACAGACCGCAGTGTGTGTTTCCAGGGGACTTGCTTGATTTGGGGGCAGTTTTTTAATGGTACTTCTCCTAAACACAAAGGAAACAAAGCATTTCCTTTGAGCTGAGCGTGGTTCTATCCAAACCATGCTGAGAGTCATGGTGTGGTTCCATCCAAGCCATGATAAGAGTCTGTAAGACTCGGCGATTAGGACAGAAGCGAGGAAAGCTTCAGTTAGAACCGGAATCATCTCAGTAGGCTCCAATATCGCAACAGCGGGACAAACACATCCTTAAATTCGCTGCGTGTTGAGTGTGGCAGCGAGGTGGTTTCCGCCCCTGCTTCCATCCCCGTCCCGATGCAGAGCGGCCCGGTGCCCACGCAGGGCAGCTCGTACGGCCGGGCCGGGAATGCGCTCCGGGAGCAGCCGGAGCGCGGTGCCGCCGGCGCCGGCCGCTCCCTGCAGCCCGCGGGGAGGGACGGGCACCGCCGCCGCCCTGCTCTGAACGGCAAAGACGGGAGCTCCCCCCTAACCTCGGGAAAAGGATCCGCGGAGCCGAGGGAGTGCCTTGGGAGAGCGGCACTGCTCGGGGTGCCCTGTCTCTGCTCACCTCCTGCCGGTCTCCTTCTGCTCGGGCTCATCATGGAGGTGTGGGGCGTCTCAGCAGGTACCGTGTCTTGGCCCGATGGAATGGCAAGCTTGTTCTTCCTTAGAGAGATGCAAAAGTTGCTTAATTTGTTCCGGATTTTTTTTATTCCTGCACCCATAAATAGTCACTCTTACCTTCAGTATTGTTAACCTTATCACTAGGAAACAAGTACTGGCCTGTAACCTAACCTTTCTGCACTGGTGACTTTGCCATTCTTGGTTTATTGGCACAGGCTTTTGCCTCAGCAGACTTTCTCCCTTTTGGGAACAGTATTTTGGGTAGAGGCCCTGTCTTAAAGTGCTGGGGAGCAAGGCCTGAAAAGTTGCCTGGCTTTGAGATGTGAGCCATGAAAGAAGTACCTTCCTTCCAAGTGCCTGCTGGCTTAGGTGCCTCAGCCTGGGGTCTGAGCAGGTACAGGCCCTTAATATAGAGCTCTAAAGGCCCTAGAAGTTTCTTTAATTTTTTTTTATTATTTCCTAGGGCTATGGCAAAATCACTTTACCACTTTGTCTCTAAGAAGGCTTTACTGTGCCAGTAAAAATCTGAGGCTTGGTTGTACAGGGAGCAGCAAAAAAGGATATGACACTCAGTAGTATGGGAAGCCTTACTTATTACCTCAGTGTCACTGAGGTAATAAGGAGACTTTAACAGGGCTGGAGAAGAGCAATTTGCCAGAGAAGGTCAGTTTGGAAAGTACAGTCAACCGGTTTTGAAAGACACTGGTCAGAAAAGTCTTCATACTGTAGAAAGTTGCTGAAGGCATGGCAGTTTGGAGATGGGAAAGATTTTGGTAAGGATGATTGAATTTTAGTAACAAATTAAGCTAGAAGCTTTAAATTAGATAGGATGGTCAATCAGAGGAAGAATATAAAGCTTAGATAGTCATGTAGGTTAGAAGAATATTCTGGGATGGGATGAAGGGGAGGAGTGTGCCTCAGTTGTAAAGATAAAATGGGAGAAACAGGGAGATGTAAAGAACTAGATGAGGCAACAGTTCAGAGGTAATTTGGGTAAGAGAGAGGAACCCTAAACTTAAAATATGTATAAATTAGATATTTTGTCTTATTACATGATGGTGTGACAATTTGAGCCAGCTAAAACTTTTGAGCTGTCAAGCTGGAAGTCTTCAGACTTTCCTTACAACCTAAAATATCTCCATCTTTTTAGCTTCATTTGGGTGGGGCTTGGGTGGTGTTTTATTTTTGTTTTTTCTTTTTTTGTTTCCTATTTTGGAACCTGGACTATCTAGCTCCCAGTAACTTGTTGGACTTAATTACTTCATGATAACTCAGAGACACTGAGTGGACATAAAGCACGACCTTTGGTGAAAGCCCATGTGTTGTGAAGGTCTCCAACAATGTCAGCAATGGAGAATGACAGTCTTCACATTTTTATACTCTCCAATGAAGAGTGTTAGGAGTTCTCAACATTTTAATAAGTTGGTGAAGTGCTATGGAAGAGGGAGGAGTAGGTGTGGTGTCAGACTTGATCCAGCTTCCTTGATTATCATACCCAGCTGGACAGTAGAAGTAATTATGTCTGACATGGTATCCCAGCTGTGGGGATTGAAGGCTGGTATGAATCATAGAAGCCTGACAAACCCTGAATAGGAGAGTTTCTCTACTTCACTGTGCAGACTTTTTTTTCACTAGAAGTCTAGAAAGATGTTCCACTCTGTGTCTTCCTAATCTTGGCTCCATTGTGGTATCCTCTCCAATGCTGTTTTCTCTTGGAAGGCTGCTCTTGAGCATCTTCTTGGCCCACTTCCCAATTGCTTTGCTACTCAGATGATTTTAAAGCCCCTGGTTTCACTTTTTTCCCCAAGTAAATGAAAGCACCACAGTGTCTCCCTTCTGAGTTGAAATGATACAGCTCCTGTAGGGTTCATAAGGCAGCCAAAATGTTTTGTTTCTGATTGATGCTGTTCTTGGCACCTTGGGGGAGAGCCCACCTAACTTAATGGTTATTGAGATCAAGAAGGCTTACTCATTTTCTTATAAGCTGCCATTCAATATATTAGAATGAATAAAACCTCCAAATTTCAATAAAGATTTTCAAGAAAACCCAGCAATAACATCTTGAGTCTTACACAAGTCTATGGCCTTGCTGGATCTCTTCTCTAAATGTCAGTCACCTCGATTTTTCACTTTTATCCTCTGCTTGATGAACTTTGCGAGACTAAGTGGGAGATCCACACCTTCTCTGGCTAGGCAGGGAGCACTTACTGTTCAGGCTCCCACCTGCTTCCAGTGATTCTGCCTCATCCAAAATCCTCCATGTAGGAAATATGGGAGAAGTACTCCTCCCTTTAAGAACACTTCATCCTCTTTCTTCTTTAATACAAAAAATGTAGAAATTTTTTGTTGGGAGGGGGACAAAGAAAAAGACTAGAAAGTATTTGAGTGCATCTGTGTATTCTTCCGTTTTCAGACCCTCGATGCTTCATTCATACAGTTGCTTTTGGAGGAGGGAAGCACACAAAGTGCCAACCCCCTGCTCCACAACTCCTTCAATTGTTTGTTGCTCGAGTTGGGGGAAAAGAAGTGTGTGAGAGCATGTTCCCTGGGACCGTGACTCCATCTGCAGGCAGGAGCATGCCACTCTCTCCCGAGAGAGCCACCACGACCTCCACGGCATCGAGCCCCTTAGGTCTTGAGTGACACCGCTGAAATCCCCCGGTGTTTCTCAGTGCACAGCAGTATCTCTGTCCCTCCCAAAACCTAAATGAGAACAAGAGTAATAAGAAGTCAAATTATATGGGCACCTCATGAATTTTACTTCTGTGACCTGGGCACCTTTAGTGCAAGCAGCGAACCTGTATGAGGAAATTTGTGTGCTTACTGGTGAAAGGAGAAAATAGCACTAAGGAAGTATGGCTGCAGGTTAGTGAGAAAAGCAATTAAATCCTGTGGCCACAGCACCTACATGTCAGGGATGTGTTGATGATAATGGTTTGCTGGGAACAGCAGCCTTAAAATTCTTGATCTAGCTTTGTTGGTGAACTACCACAGGCAGAGTGCATGTCCCCAGCTGAAAGGTGGAGGTAATGATGCTTTGCAAATGTCTAAGAAAAAAGGCAGCCAACTTCCAGTGCTTGCATTTTAGAGGGATTAAAAATACAGTCAGTCTTTTACCTGATCTGCAGTTTCAAGTTCATTTAATTTGTATAATCAGGATACTGAGGGAAGAAGAGTGAGGAAGTAAAACACCAACCATGAGTTTGGAATGATAATTAATGTTTTCTATTAAGTAGCTCATAAACCAGTAGCAATTCTAAGAACAAGTATTTGAACATTAAAGAGTTCTGGATATCATAAGGGTGTTTTTGATGAAGAGTCCTAGTAGCTAAAAAAGCCTGGTGGAATACTTGTATTCTGTAAACTACTCCCATAAAACCAGAAATGAATACTATGTTTAGGAAACAGTAAATGCTCATATTACAACACTTTCACTTAGATTGGGAGAGTCCTTTTTAGTTCATCTATTCCAGCCTCAGTGCTCAAACAGGTAAGCTAAGTTCTTCAGGCAACCTCTATGGTCAACCTGTGCCAGTGTTTGACTCTTCTAATGGTAAAAAAAAAAAAAAGTCTTATGTTCAGATGGAACACTGGTATTGTGTGGTTTGGTTTGGTGGGTTGCTCTGGTTTTGGTTGTTTTTTCCATTTTGTGCCCCTTACCTTTTTTCCATCAATGGACACTGCTGAGAAGTGTCTGATTTCCTCAACCTCCTTCCCACCCATCAGGCACTTGTACAGATGGATGAGATGCCTCTGAGCCTTCCCTTCTCCAGGCCAGACAGTGTCAGTTTTTCAGCCTCTCCTCATGCAGTGTATGCTCCAGTCCCTTAATCATCTTTGTGGCCTTGTACTGGACTCGCTTCAGTAAGTCCAGATCTTCCTTGTGCCAGGAAGCCCTGAATGAGATGCAGCATTCCAGAAGCAGCCTCACCAGCACTGAGCATAGGTGCAGGATAATTTCTCTCGACCTGCTGGCAGCTGTCGTCTTCCTCATGGCCTTCTTGGCTACAAGGGTGCATTGTTGGCTTGTGGCTGCCTTCTTGTTACCAGGATCCCAAGGTCCTTCTTGGAAAAGCTGCTTTCCAGCTGGTAGATGCCTAGGATATGCTGGTGCCCAGGACTATTCTTTGTTACTTTGCATTTCCCCTTTTGAACTTCAGGGCATTCCTCTGCCCACTGAAAGGTGATACAACCATCTGGTATTATCAGCCACTCCTTCCAGTTTTAAATCGTTTGCAAAATTGTTGAGGATGCAATCCTTAGCTTTTTTTTGTATGGAAATAAAAGCTGCTTCTCTCCAGGTATTACTACTTCTCCTTTTTTTTCCTACTCAGGAAGTTTAGTGGTTCTCTGTGGGGTTTTTCACTATTATTAGTCTATTTCTTTTGGACAAATAATTTGCATCTTACTGTAAACTACAGATTTGAAAGAGCATGAGTTGCCTTAGACCTGCTGAAAAGTAGGGACTACAAAAAGTATTTCCATCAGTGTTAGCAGGGCTTGAGGAAGCCAGTCTATATTTCTAATATCTCAAAAGACAAATAACCTTTTTCTGTGTGTTGTACAGCCTGATGGGGACGTGCCAATGCAAGGAGATTTCCTACAGGCTGCATGCCTTCATGCTCAGCAGGCTGACTTGCAGCCCAAACCCTTCTCCCTGCCAGTAGGTGAGGGCTGATCACTGAGAACATGAAGCATGGTCAAGCATAGCTGAATTCCCTGTGAAATTCATTGCACCAGGCAGATGAACTCTGCTAGAAGCTTGATCTCTGCATGGTCCTTCCCTCCCTTATCCCGATGGATTTCTTTCCCTTGAGAATGTAAAGTCTCAGAACCACCATGTTTTCTTGTCTCCCAAATGCCCTTCTATCTCACTCTTTTTAGGTATTCCAAAGAGGGCATAGTTGACACCAATACCCCTGCCATGCCCCTCTGTGCCTGCCTTCCTCCTGCTGTGTCAGAGGGAGATGGGAATGCACAGTCCTGGATGGTAGCTGAGCTCCTTGGGGTCTTGTCAGCTCTCACGGTTCAGCGTAGTCTCACTATTACTCTGGTGTTTTAACAATAGAAAACTAGCTAGTTAATTGAGAAACCAGAATTGATTTCCCTGAGGAATTTGCCACCTTGCTGGTGCAGCAGAGACTCTGCCTTTCAATGTAAATGTAACAAGGTGTTTAAAAACTTGGACACACTTCCATTTAGCAAACAGCTGTGGCTTAAAATGCTGTTGCCGCACTACTTAACGAAGCTCCAAGACTTCTCACTGAAGTAGACAGGAGGATAAATACATTCTGTTTTGCCAGTTTGGGGGGTGTTTTTTCCAGCAGGAGGTAATGCCTTAAACCATGGCTAGTGTTTGCTAATAAGGCTGTGCCTAAATCTTCAGTTAACCAGCGACTAGCAAACTATTAGGCGGAAGCAAAATGAGAGAGGGAGTTCTCTGGGTCTTACTCTGATTTACCTTAGACAATTCTTAGGATGGGGTAGTTATTGATTTCAATGTACTTAAATGTAGAATATAAAATTATGCAAAAAGATCAGGATTGGAGCAGATAATTATCCTTTTTTATTTCCACATTTATAACTGCAGTAGCCCTGAGCTAAGTGTTCCAGTCCTCAGTTGACTAAACAAATTCTTTTCATCAGCTCAGAAATTGGTTAGTATTTTATGTTGTGAAATATTAATTTATTTTTTCTATATTTAATCTGTACTGGGTAAGAGGTTGCTCACTCAGACTTGGGGGAGAAATTCTGCATTTCAGGTGTCTGTAGGCCTAACTCCAATAGTCCTAGGGTCAAGTGAGTGGTTGGTTGTTTTTCGTTTGGGTGTTTGGTTGGTTTGGGGGTTTTTGTTTTTTGCAAAATAGGCTTACAGTAAAGGAATGTGAAGGGGTGATATATAATATATATAATTATATTATATGTAATAGCATGACATTGTATATAAATTATGGAATTATGAAACTGAAAAGCCAACTGCAGTAATAGTAAAATAAGAATCATGAAACTCTTTGGTAACTCTGAAGTATCCTATAGTATTTAAATAGCAACAAAATTATGTGGACACTAATATGTGGTCAGACCCATAGACAATGTATTTCTGGCCTGTGAAATCTAGAATTTTATATCAGCATGGGTTTAAGGCCATCAGCCTCAAAGTGTTGATTTTTAAAATTGAAATTAGAAGCTACATAATCTTTCCTAGGTAATGTGCTATTCTAACAGCTGAAAACTATGAACACCATGGTTTTTCTCAAGAAGTATTAATGTGTCAAATTTGCAGCTCAACTAGAAGCATCTTGTGCTAAAGTTTGTTATAAAGTGATGATGGCTAGTTAGTTTGCCAGGATTCAGATAAGATTCTGAGAAAAGTGGTTGTGTTTTAGCATAGAGGCATAGTCATATTGCACTCTTCCTCCATGATGCCTCTCAGTTTGGAGGCTTTGAGACTGTAGTGGAATTCTTGGTCTTCAACAACATTTGTGATTCAATATGCCCTCTGCAAGAGTTCTTGCCTAGAAGTGGCTGTAGACCTTTCATTTTGAGAAAGAAGAGGTTAAAAACTTTGCAGATGGAGAATTTGGTAATCTTTTAAAAAAGCTGAAGTCTGTGTGTCATTTAGGATCTGCTGGTTACGTGAGTGCATCTCCCACTTGGTAATTGTTTGTTACCTGTCCTAGGATGATACTCATCAGACAGCAATGGCTTCTGATCATTGCTCATTGGCCTTTGTGGGGTTGGTTGGTGGCCTTGCCAGTCACTAACTTATCATTCTTTATTATTCTTACAAACCTATTACTTAATGTAATTTGTTTACAGAGCTATTGCAAGCATGGATGATGGTATCCATGAGCTGTTGTCCTATGGGCTTGTTCAGCTCTTTGTTTGCCTTGCAAGTTCTTAAGAGCAAAGAGAAGTCTGTAATCAAATGTTGTTTGAAGGACTGATTTATAGTCACTGCTGAGCAAGGAAATATTGGCATAAATTAAAGCCAGAAGAGTTAAGGGTAATGGCCAACATATGTGAGAGAGATGGTAATTTCAATGAAAACTAGTGGGCCTCATTGTACATGTTGAAGATACAGAGGCTATAGAAGGTATTTGCCTATGTTCAACAGAAAATTAATCCAGAGACAGAAGTAACTTTAATAAGAGCCTGTGGAGCCTGAATAACTCTCTGCTGCATGCTCAGGGACACACAGAACTGACCTGGCCTTCCTTTTGGTAGGCTATACTTAAAGCAGAGGCAGCCGTAGTTTGGTTTGAGAGGGCCCAGGAACTGGTTAAAATGGTCTCATTTTTCCCCTCGATGCACTTTAAAAAAAATCTGACCCTGGGAGCAGAATCCTTTAAAGTTTCAAAGAATAAAACAAGGATGCCAGCTAATTTTTAAGTTTCTGTTTAGCAACATTTTCAAGTGTTTGGTACATTGCATAAAGACAGTCTGGATGCTAGATGTGCAGCAAAGGTTTTAGGAATGTTACATCATTTATTACTGTTTAAAACCTTATTTACTCAATTTATTTCATTTTTCTCATGTGTAAGTGAAGAAAATATTTACTTTGTTCAAAAGTGGTTTCTGGAGCTGAACTTAATTCATATGTGTAACTAGGTTTGGTGTTTGGAAAGTGCCATACAATCATTACTTATTAATAGCAGGACCTGCAGAAGCAATGCATTATTTATATTATGTTATCTGTGAAAGACTTGCAACTATTTTCTTGTGTTTGGACTAAAAATGTTCAAAAGTGTGGTCAGCTGACTTAATTTTTTCTTTTTGTGCTGTACCACCAAACACATTATTGGAGGTTATTTTTTAAATGGCATTATGTCCTTAGTCACCTTCCTTAAATCAATGTGTAAAATAGTGGGAAGTGGGGACTGATGTTCCTATGGTTTCAGGGGGAAGGCTGTTGACCAGGACAAGACTGGAGTAATGCACTTAGCCAGGATAGAGATGAAAAACCAAGTTGTTCCCAAAGAGAGTATTTCCAGGTGTGAGGCTAGAAACTCTTCAAAGCTAGAGTATAGAAAGTTTCTCCCTGATAATTCATTCAAGCATTGGGATTTCTTCCACTGCAGAACACTCTTAAGGCTTGGCCCACTAAACTCCTAGGAAAACTGTTAGGATGTCTATGGAAGCCAAGGTCATCCTCAGAGAGATTTAATGCTGCTCTGCTGTGTGCCAGTCCCCATGGCCCTTTCAGAGAGCTGTGTTCCCGTGGTGCCTTTTTGCTGCAGCCACCTCAACTCCCCTAAAGGGGGTTTCAAATGATGGAGGGGAAAAAAAACCCCACACAGAACATTGTAAATTAATGCTGACAATGTCAACATTAATTTATGCCAGAAACACATGAGGAATAGAGGGTGGAAAGAGTGGTAGTGAAGAAGACAGTATTTCCTGTGTCCTGTTCTCCTGGAGCACCTGGGGAAGGGCTGCCACAGCTGTGGTGGATCATGGCACAGAGCCAGTAGTCTCTCCCTCTCTGAAATGGCTACTTTGTGGCCTCCTGCACAGACAGGATCGCTGGGTGCTGCTCACAAAGCTGGCTCAGTTCAACACACTTGCCATTAGAATGTACTGAAAAAATAAGTGGGCTTGGCATTGCAACTCCTGCAGTGAACAAAGTTCTGTTGCTAGTCCCAGGCATGTCAAACTTGAGGTTTGTGAGCAACAGTGGAGGATGCCTCTGATATTTTTGGTTATCGCTACTAACACGGTAGAAATAGCCAAAACCAGTATAAACTGGAGAACTGAGGGAAAAGACAGGACCTAAATCTTCTGGGGGAATTCTGTCTCTGGTACTCTTGGTCATGAGTAAGTGTAAGGCAGCTTACACTTACTTTGGACTCATCCCTACCCCCAAAAATTTCCACTACTGACAGTTACACATTTTGGTTTTACCTCTGGATTAAAAATAAATAAATCTCTTCATGAAAATTAAGTATTTTAGCTGTGTTCTGAGATTATAAACCACCTGAAGCTAGGAGGAATTTGTTTTGTTTCAGTAGATGTGTACCCAGTACATGTGGTTTTGAAACTCAGAATTGCCCAGGCATGGTAGTGAACCTGAGATTGTCACATGTGTAATCTTTTAAATACTATTTAGATTTCTTTTTCCTTCTGAAAAGCTCAGTGTGGCTGTAAAATGAGTATAAGATTATGTGAAACCATTCAAAATTGAGGTGATTAAGAGTTTAAATTTACTGTTTAAAAATATTTAGGTTGCGGATTTGGTGTTTTGGGTTTTCCTAGGCAGCTGTTTATTTTTAAGAAATTGGAGTTAGGATGAAAAATAATAATAAGTGATAAAATGATGAGTCAGGTTGTCAAAAAAATCTAACAGGTATACATGCTAGAATAATGCGTATTTTTATTTTTGCAACATCTGACTCACGATTTTGATTATGTATTCTGCTAAGTTCAAAGTTTTCTTACACAAAGAGAGAGCTATATGAAACAACTATGCTTCAAATAATTTTACTTCAATTGTAGTAACAGGTTTTGGAGTTTAAATCATTAACAACCTCTGTGTGAACTTTTATCCAAATGACTGCAAGTCACAAAGAGAGCACTTCTCTTTCACGGAGTACCTTTTGTGCTTTAGTGAGACCCAATCCCTTTTCTATTTTTTTTCTCCACCTTCATGTCTGTCTTTGAAGAAAGATGTGTGATTTGTGAAGTAATGAGAGTATGTATCAGTTAATGAAAGCTGCTATCCTGGCTTCATAATGCACACTGGAATTGCTTCAGGATCAAGCTTCATATACCTGCATTACAGCAGGAAAAAAAAAGTAAATTTCAGAAGTCCAGATTGCTGTGTGCACTGTAGACGTATCATGTAGCAGTTAAATCAACCATTAGGGGTGACCTAATCTTGATTTCCTCCCCCCTCCACATACACACACACTCTCAAGGAGTTGTGATTTTCATGCTGCTTGTATTCTTTCCACTTTTTAAAACCTGCACTAGAAGTTGTCAGGATACCAACTTACCCACCTTTCTTTCCGGCTTATTTTGGGTGCTTGTTTTGGCCTGGAGGGAGTTGTGTATAAAGCAGCCTCTCCCTCCCACACCGAAGTTCAGCTGCACAAACCCCTTCAGCCCCTGTGCTTTGTGAAGGGATAGTTGAGCCCATCCAAAAAATTCTATGGGGTTAGCTGTGCACCACTATAATTCTGCTTTTGTAACACAGGAAGACAAAACGCCGTAATTAAAAAAAAAAAAAAAAAAAAAAAAAAGGTTGATGCTATTATTTTCGTTCTCACCACAAAAGAGGGGATTACAGTGTGAATGGTCGAGACCCACAAATTCACACACACACCTTTTTTTTTTTTAATTTAAAAATTTTTTAAAAATTTTTTTAAGAGCGGATTGGCAGCGGGTGCAGGACCGGGGCAGCGCATCCTCCGCCGCCGCGCAGCGCCGCGCCCGGAGCCCGCGGGGAGCGGGGGCACCGTCCCCTGTGCTCCAGCGGGGCGCGCGTGTCTGTGCGTGTGTCTGTGCGTGTGCCCGCCCGCCGGGGCTGTGCGGGGGTGTGTGCGGTGTCCCTGCCCGCCCGCGGGCGCGCCGGGAGCGCCGCCGCCGCCGCTGCCCTTTGATCCCCGCGTTAGTGTTAGTTAGGGGCCGGCAGGAGCGCGGGGCGCAGCCCTCGGCACCGCCGCGCCAGCCCTCGCCCCGGCACGGCGCCCGGCGCCCGCCCGCCCGCCGGGAACACATCCCCGGCCGCTGAGGGATACTGCGACCGGGGACAAGCCAGGTGCACGACCGGGTTGCTGGGGGGTGGGGGGGAGAGGAAAAGAAAGAGAGAGGGGGAGAGGGAGCCCTTCGCGGTGGCTCCGAGAAAACCGGCTTCAAGCCCCCTTTCCCCCGGCGAAGAGGGAAAACCCGCCCCGGTTAGCAGCTCCCCCGGGGGCCCCGGCTTTGTGCCTGTCCGTGCCCCCCCTCCCGGTCTTATTTGATCTCCCGTTAAACCAAGGAGGAGAATGTGAAAAAAGGGGGAAAATGCCCAGGAGGAAGCAGGAGCAGCCCAAGCGCCTCTCTTCACGTAAGTGCCCCCTCTTTTTGCCATTTTCTCCTTCCTCCTCTCCCCGTCTCCTTCCCCTCTGCAGCCGCCTCCGTCGTTTCGTGCATTAGTTTAGGGTTACAGAGGTGAAACTGACAAAGACACAGCCTGGGTTATTCCTCTTTTAGGTCTGAGCTAAGGCAGCCATGTTGGTGATGAACAGCCTTGTGCCCTTTTAATTTTTCCTCTCTCTCCTTTCCCCCCTTCTTTCTTCGCGTCTCTCGCCCTTTCCTCCCTCTCCCTCCCCTCGCCCGTGATTGTGCATTTGTGCTAAGGGGGGGTGGAGGGGGGGCGGTGTGGGTTTCTCTTTGGGGCC